>NW_023416313.1:79541055-80796680 GCF_014108235.1 Myotis myotis | reverse complement strand
GGACTCCGGCATCTGGCGCCCGAACAGGGTTCCCTTAGGTAAGTCCCCCCGTATTTGGGACAGATAGGACTGCACCGTAGGGTGCTTCAGACCCCCCCTATAGAGGATAAGTAGGGTAAGTGGGTAGTTAGTACAGAACTTAGATTGACAAGATGGGTCATACTGAGTCTAAAGAAAAAAGACTCTGTATTAATCTTTTAACGCATATGCTTGCTAGCAGAGGAGTTAAGGTTACTCCCAGTCAGACAGAAAGTTTTATAGAAGACGTATGTCAATGGCTTCCTGAGGATGGAACTGTTAATTTAGAAACTTGGACTAAAGTAGGAGAGCAATTAAAGAACTATTACAGCTACCATGGATCTGAGAAGGTCCCGGCAGTTACCTTTTCTCTCTGGAATTCAATTTGTGAAACCTTGGCACCAGAGGCAAAAACGGTTGAACTTTCTCAAAATTTAAATAGTCCCTCGGCTCCACCCAGAGAGGATACATCATCATTGTCTCCAGCTCAATCTAAAAGCAATTTAGCTATGCCTAGTGATCGGGAGGAGAATAAATATCATAAACATGACCATTGGTCCTTTCCAGTCAGTAGAGAGGAGAATGGCCCTCCCATTCAAAACAGGCTCCCCAAATTAGAAAGGAAGCCTAAACCAGGTCCTGTGGCTCCTATGAGCTCCATGTCTAAATTTCAAAGGGCCTTAAGAGAAGCTGAAGCTAATGGAGATCTTGAATTCTCACTCTGCTTCCCAGTTACATATGAGAATGAGTCTGGGGGGAATAGAAACCCCACCTTGGAGCCTATACCTTACAAAGTACTTAAAGAATTAAAATTGGCCTGCTCTGAATATGGACCTCTAGCTCCTTACACACAAACCTTGGTAGAAACCCTAGCCAGTAAATGGATGACTCCTTATGATTGGTCACAGGTTTGTAAATCCTGTCTCTCAGGAGGCGATTACTTATTATGGAAAACTGAATATGAAGATCTTGCTAAGAAAGCTGTAGCCACTAGCGAAAAAACCAGAAAAGGAATAACCCTAGACATGATATTAGGAGAAGGTGATTTTAACACGGCTGAGGAGCAAATGAATATGCCCACAGAGGCACTTACCAAAGTAACCAGTTGTGCAGTAAGTGCCTGGAAATCCCTACCTTATACAGCAGGAGAAAAAACCACCCTTACAGAGGTTAAACAGAAGGTCGAGGAACCATATCAGGATTTCCTTTCTCGCCTCATGCAGGCAGTCAAGAGAGTAATCAATAACAAAGAGGCAGCCGATATCCTAATCAAACAACTGGCTTTTGAAAATGCTAATAATACCTGTCAGGCTTTATTAAGGCCGATTCGCAGAACAGGAACTATAAATGATTTTATAAAACAGTGTGCTGATGTAAGTCCAGCATTTATACAGGGTGTAGCTATAGCTGCAGCTCTCAAAGGGGAGACATACCCTCAATATGTACAGGCTATAGGACAAGCCAGCAATACTACAGGTAATAAAAGAAATATGAACTGCTACTCTTGTGGCTTATCTGGGCACTTTAGCAGAGAATGCCCAAATAAAAATAATAATACTCAGGCCAGATGGCAAGCTCCTCGACAGCCTGGAAATACATTAGGGAATAATATTAATCCTCCAAAAACCGTTTGTCCCCGATGTCAGAAAGGATTCCATTGGGCAAAGGAATGTAGATCAAAATACCATAAAAATGGTCGGCCTTTAAACTCTACAAATAGCTCCCAAGGAGGTTATATCCCATCACCTCAATCGGGAAACTTGAGAAGGGGCCAGCCCCAGGCCCCTGCAATAATAGGGGCATCAACCTTCAACCCCTTTGCAAATTTCGATCAGTCAGTGACCTCTTCAGGGCAACCCCAGGCAGTGCAGGATTGGACCTCCACTCAACCACCCATGCAGTACTAACCCCAGACTCGCCAGTAGCAGCCATTCCTACGGGAGTGTCTGGGCCACTGCCTGAGGGAACTGTAGGTTTAATATTAGGACGGAGCTCCACCTCGTTACAGGGGATCTTAGTCATCCCAGGAGTTGTTGATGCAGACTACACAGGAGAAATACAGATTTTACTTTCCCCACCCACCACAACTATACAGATTCAGCCCAACCAGAGAATTGCCCAATTAATCCTGTTACCAATACATAAAATAGGGACAGCTGTTACCCAGGAAGCTAGAGGGGCCGGAGGCTTTGGATCTAGTGATGCAGCATTTTGGATACAAGAAATCCATGCTACTAGACCTACAAAAATTTTACAAATTCAGGGAAAACCAATTGAAGGTCTATTGGATACAGGAGCAGATGTTTCCTGCATAGCAGAGAAGGATTGGCCCTCTTCATGGCCCACGCACACCACCTCCACTTCCCTAGTAGGACTAGGCAAGGCATCTAATGTAAAAAAGAGTTCTCAGATTCTAACTTGGACTGATGAAGATCAACATTCAGGAACATTCTGTCCCTATGTAATTACGACTATCCCCTTTACATTATGGGGAAGAGATATCTTGTCTCAAATGGGAGTTGTATTATATAGCCCCAGTGATAGAGTAACATCACAGATGCTAGACATGAGATTTAATCCAGGAAAGGGATTAGGAAAGGAAAGTAATACCTCACACTCCTCGACAGGATCTGTAATTGGGGCCATTGCCCTTAGGACTGCTGATCCCATAGTCTGGAAATCGTCACAACCAGTATGGGTTGAGCAATGGCCCTTAACATCTGAGAAAATATCAGCAGCCCGACAATTAATTGATCAGCAATTAGCAGAGGGACATATAGAGCCATCAAATAGTCCCTGGAACACACCCATATTTGTAATAAGAAAGAAATCAGGCAAGTGGAGACTTTTGCAAGATCTAAGAGCCATAAATGCCACCATGGAAGATATGGGCTCCTTACAACCTGGATTGCCCTCCCCTGTGGCAATTCCACAGGAGTATTGTGTTGTTGTTATTGACTTACAGGATTGTTTTTTCACTATACCTCTTCACCCAGCTGATTGTCAAAGATTCGCATTCAGCATACCATCAGAAAACTTTAAACAGCCTTATCAGAGATACCAATGGAAGGTTCTCCCACAAGGGATGAAAAATAGTCCTACATTATGTCAAAAGTTTGTAGATCAGGCATTGCAAGTTATTAGAAAGAAATTTTCAGATCTATATCTTATTCATTATATGGATGATATTTTACTAGCTCATAAAGATCGGGCTACTTTACAGGAAATTCTTACTCAGACCATCCTTGCTTTAGAAGAACATGGTCTAAAAATAGCCCCAGAAAAGATTCAGACTGAACCTTCTTTTTCATACTTAGGCAGAATATTACATACCTCTACTATCACCCATCAGCCTCTACAATTAAGAAAAGATCATTTAAACACATTGAATGATTATCAGAAACTATTAGGTGATATCAACTGGGTCAGGCCATATCTAAAAATAACCACTCTTGACTTAAAACCTCTATTTGACATTTTAAAGGGAGATTCTAACCCTAAGTCTCCCCGACAATTAACTGTAGAAGGAGAAAAGGCTATAGCAAAAATAGAACAGGCCATCAATAAACAGCAACTACAGTATCTAGATTATTCCAAATCTTGGGCCTTAATTATTCTAGCCACTAAATATACTCCTACAGGATGCTTGTGGCAGGAAGGACCATTAGAATGGATACATTTACCTGTCACTCCTAGGAAGATTGTACCACCCTATCCCTCCCTAGTGGCCACTCTCATTATCAAAGGTAGACGACGCAGTATCGAACTCTTTGGAAGAGAAGTTACTGAGATAATAATACCTTATAAAAGAGAACAATTAGACACACTATTACAATTTGAAGAAGAGTGGCAAATAGCTATAGGTAACTTCCCAGGACAAATTTTACATCATTTGCCAAGATCACCTATATTGCAATTTCTCTCCCTACATCCGTTTATATTTCCTATCAAATGTTCAAAAGAACCATTATCACCTCCTGCCTCCTTAGTATTCACAGATGGTTCCTCTAATGGTAGGGCAGTAACAATCATTGACTCAATAACCCATGTTCAACAAACTCTAGAGACGTCAGCTCAGAGAACAGAGCTTTTGGCAGTCATTTATGCTTTTGAACAATTGCAACAGGTTCCCTTTAACTTGTACACTGACTCTCAATATATAGTTAAATTATTTCCTCATATTGAGACCGCCTCTCTCCCACAAGGAAGAACAGCCATTTTCTCTTTGTTAACTCAGCTACAAACTTGCATTCACAAACGAGAAAAGGCTTTCTATATTGGACATATTAGAGCTCATTCCTGCCTACCAGGACCCTTAAGCGAAGGAAATTATCAGGCTGATTTACTAACTCGCCCAGTAGTTTGTACAGCTCTAGAAGAAGCCCGGCTGTCTCATGCCATTCACCATCAAAATGCTTCTGCTCTCCGTCTATATTATCGCATATCTAGAGAAGCTGCTCGAAGTATTGTGCGTGACTGCGGCCATTGTCCTACTCATTTTCCTAGCCCTGCTACTGGAGTTAATCCAAGAGGACTTAGACCCTGTGACTTATGGCAGATGGATATTACTCATGTCCCATCTTTTGGCAAACTTTGCTATGTGCATGTTTGTATTGATACCTTTTCTCATGTTATCCTTGCTTCTGCACGTACAGGAGAAGCCTTTAAAGATGTAAGTCAACATCTATTCCAATGCTTTTCCTACCTAGGAATACCAAGGGCACTTAAAACTGACAATGGGCCTGCCTATACCTCTAGAGATTTTAAAAACTTATGCTCTACATTCGGCATCGCACATACTACAGGAATACCCTACAATCCTCAAGGCCAAGCAATGGTAGAAAGGGCTCACCAAACTTTAAAAACACAAATTAAAAAATTACAAGAAAATGAGTTTAAATATTCCTCTCCTCATCATGTTCTACAACATGCTCAATTTATAATTAATATACTAAATGTAGATTCTGAGGGAAATTCCCCGATGTACAGGCATTGGAACCCTGATCTAACTAAACCTAAAGCCCTCGTCAAATGGAGAGACTTGCTTACAGGAGCCTGGAAGGGACCTGATGTACTTTTAACCCAGGGGAGAGGATATGCTTGTATATTTCCACAGGACGCAGACTCACCTGTGTGGATTCCAGATCGTCTAGTCCGACCTTATGTCTCACCGCCCGCCATCTCTGCCTCATCATAGCACACCTGACCAGTGCCCGTCTGCAGCAGATGTGCAGCCCTGAGCTGGAACAATCTGTCCATTGGGAGGATCACATGTGCCTCCTTTTTGTCTTTCCACATATCCCAGCTTTGCCCCACATCTCCTTTCCTTTTTCCTTTTTATTAAAAAAAAAAAAATCTAACTACTTGTTTGCTGGTTCTTTGGCCTTTCTCCTTCTTTCCTGAACACAGCGTTTTCTAGAATCTCCCTACCCTACTGTTCCAGGAAGGGCATCTCCCTTTTATGCCGTGACTAGGGGTGTTTGGTATATGCCCCATACATGGAGTTGTCTTGGGCCAAGAGCCTGACATCCTGGGCTGAGAAAGCCCTGTTCCAGGACTCTCCTTTGCCCTGTATTGGCGCCTCTTACCCTTGTGCCAAGAGGGACCCTCTTCTTACAATCCAATTGCCCATAGCTGTTGCCTGAACTCTCTGTTCATGCTGAGGTTGAATCCTCATGGTGGCTGGTACCATGGATCTGTCTCTGGCCCAATGGCGTAAGCTGGGCCCTCTCTAGAGAAGAAACCTGAGTTACCTATGATCAATGCCAGAGCCCCGCCAGCAGGCGAGGGAATCCAAAGGCAGTTGCTGGGCATGGAGGCCAGAGGGACATAGGCTATCAAGGAGACAAAACTGAACCTCACATCACCCTACTTGGCCCAGAGATGGCTGGTAGTCAACGACGGGTAAGACTCCACAGGGTGGGGCAACCTAAGACAGGCACAGTCGGGGGCCGGTAGGAGAAAACTTGGGGTGCAACAAAGGTGGGGCACAGACCCCCCTCCCCAATGGTGCAGGGGCTTGAACACTCGCCCCTTCTGAGGAAGGTCTCCTGTCCCCATGGCTGCTTCCTGCTTCCCATGCCCAGCTCAGATCGGGACCCAGGTAAAGACAGAGACTGGCTGATAGCAGCTGCCCTCTCACTGCAACAGGACTTGTTTCCCATTTCTACCTGGGACCACAGGGAAAGGGGAAGCTGAAGGAAAGGGCTGTGTCAGGATGCTGCCTTCTTCCCTTTCTTCTCCCTCTTTTTTCTAAAACACTTCCATGCCTTGTAGTTCTTTTGCTTTCTCTTCTTTTTCTACTACCCTCCATTTTCCATATCAGCTGGATCCAGAGGGCACAGCTTACTCCTCCTAGGACATCGACACCACCATCAACCACGGCCCTGATGGACCCTTTGATGCAGCCCTTCAACTTGCTGACGCTTTGGGAAGCCTGTCGCCAGTGACGCCACCTGCTAGCCAGACCAACAAAGACAACCAAACCAACAACTTGAGGACAGCTGAAATCCCTTGACTGAAGAGGCTGGCAACCTTCTACAGGAATGGGGCTCCTTCTGCGCTCCATCCACTATGTTTATAGCTATGCTCACTATCATTGCTTGCCACTCTTCTTCTGAGACTTAAATGGCCCAATCTGAGAGGTGGCCACTGATTTGCATGCACTATCATTTAAAAAATAAAAAAGGGGGAATTTGCCGGAAGCCGGTCCATCCTTGCTGCTTGACACAGTCGCTGCAGGAAAGAAACATCTGCACAGCATATGTTTCAAGGGACCTGGCGTATATAGCATACTGTTCTTAATATGTTTGCTCCCCTTAGCGCTGTGTGTTTTAACCAAGGTCACCTCTCCAAGAAAGGTTGTTTCCCCAGGTAGGAATTTTTCCCTGAAGTCAGGGAGGGGATGAAACTCCTTAACTAAGTGCCAGGCGGGTAGTTAATCACTACAAACAATCATGCTTAAGCTACATAATCTTTACTCCCTGGAATGGAGATAAGAAACACCCTAACCTTTGTAATAGAAATTGACAGGATTAAAATCAACTGGGATAAATACGGATGTAACAAGACAATAAACAGCAGAACCTCTCTGGAGATCCAGACCAGAACTTGGCTGGAGATCCTGGCTAGAGATCCTGGCTAGGCTGCTGATCAACTGAACACTGTCTCCGTGTCCTTCCTTCTTCACCGACTCCGTCTACACCTTTGGGGACCCCTGGACCTGCTGGGGTTGGACTCCGGCACTGGTCGATGATCAGGGCCAACCTGTGGGGCAACCAGTGGAGAGATCGGGGCCCTGCTCACACCCGCCTTGGCCTGCTCCACCATTCCACCATGGCTGTGCTCTCATCAGTTCCCATCGGGGCCAGTTCCACTGCTGCCCACTGCCAGTGCCGAGTCACCGACGCCCTCCATGTTCCACACTGACCCCTGGTGGTCAGCGCATGTCTAACTCCAGGTCGATTGAACTCCCGCCTGTGGGGACAATTTGCATATTAGCCTTTTATTATATAGGATGGATGTTGAATTTGTGAAATGGCAATGATGTGACAGATTACATTAATTACAATTTGAGTATTGAATGAGTCTTGTGTACCTGGATAAATCTTACTTGGTCATGGTGGGGTTAAATGTTACTAATTTGATTTGATTTGCTAATATTTGTTAAGGTTGTTTGCATCTATGTTCATGAGAGATATTAGTCCATAGCTTTTCTTTTTTTAAATGTCTCTCTGGTTTTGATATTAGGTAATTCTAGCTTTATATATTCCCTCTGCTTCTGTCATCTAGAACACAATGTTGAGTATTTGTATAATTTCTTATTTAAATAGTTATAAGAATTCACCAGTAAACTCATCTGGTCATAAAGTGTTCTGCTTGGGGGTAATATTAATTGTGGTTTCAATTTAGTTAATACATATAGATCTAATCTGATTGTATTTCTTCTTGTTTGAGTTTGGGAAGATCATGTATTTCAAAGAATTGATTCATTCTATCTAGGTTATCAAATTTGTGGGCATATAGTTATTTATATTTTTTTATGATTCATTTAATGCCCATGAGGTCAATGGAATTGTTTTCTCTTTTATTTTTGATACTAGTAATTGGTGTCTTTTCTCTTTTGATATTAGTTACCTGGCTAAAGTGTTACCAATTATATTGGTCTTCTCAAAGACATTTTCTCAATTTATTTCCTGTATTCAATTTTGTGATTTATGTTTTGATTTATTTTTCTGTTTATTTTAGATTTAATTTTCTCTTCCTTTTCTTTTCTTTTTTAAAATTGATTTTAGATAGAGGAAGGAAGAGGGAGAGAGAGAAACTTTGATAAGAGAGAAACATGGATTGGTTGTCTCCTACATGACCCCTACTAGGGTCCAAGCCTGCAACCTGGACATGTGCCCTGACCAGGAATCCAAAGAGCAGCCTCTCAGTGCATGGGATAATGCCCAACCAATTGAGCCATACTTGTCAGGGCTTCCTTTTATTTTCTTTTTTTATAGTTAAAACAGTATTTTATATTATTTATTTTTCTTTTTTTTGAAACAAATTTATATATATTGTTTTAAAATAGAAAATCAGAAGCAACTCAAAATATTATATGAAATCATAAAACATTCATAGAACTTCATGTTATTGATTTAAACCATTATTATTTCACCTATATATTTTCTGTTAAAACTTTTTTTTCATTTCCCAGCTTATTTTTGTATTCTAGCCATTATATTCTCTTATCATCTATGTTATTATTTATATAGTCCATCTCTCCTTTTCTCTTGATTAATCCTACTAGAAATTTTAAAATTATTTTCAATGACTCAGTTTAAGCATTATTGCTCGTTCATCTCAGTTTTTATTTTTTTACTTCAATTCCCTGTGCCCCTTCCCTTTAGCAATCATCAGCTTGTTCTCTATATCTGTGAGTCTGTTTTTGTTTTATTTTGTTTATTCATTTGTTTTGGGGTTTTGTTTGTTTGTTTTTTAGATTTCATGTAAAAGTGGAATCACACAGTATTTGTCTTTCTCTGTCTGACTTATTTCACTTAGCATAATATCCACTAAGTCTTCTTTTTCTTGTTTCCTAAGGTAGAAGTTTAGATTGTTGATTTTAGATTTTTCTGTTTTCTAAGATGCATTAATATCCCCCTAAGCACAGCTTTTGCTACATCCCACATATTTTGATAGGTTATATTTTAATTTTATTTTAGTTCAAAATTAATTAGTTCAAGTTTATCTTGGGATTTTCTTTTTGATCCATGTGGTATTTAGAAGTGTGTTATTTAATTTCCAAGCATTTTGGGTTTTTCAGCTACTTTCTGTAGCTTATTTTCTGTTTTATCCACTGGAGTTTAAAAGCACACATTGTATGATTTTTATTATTTTTAATTTGTTAACATATGTTTTATGGACCAGGATGTGATCTGTCTTAGTCAATGTTAAATGTAAGCTTGAGAAAAATGTGTGTTTGCTATTGTTGGATGGAATAATGTATAGATATCAATTATAGCCAGTTGATTGATCATGCTACTCAGTTTGACTATGTCCTTACTAATCTTCTGACCTCTCAACTGATTTTTCCATTACAGATATAGGGGTATTGAAATCTCCAACTGTGGAAGTAGATGCATCAATTTCTCCTTGCTGTTCTGTCAGTTTTTGCCTTATGTAATTGATGTTTTGTTGTTAGGCACATATATGTTAAGGATTCTTATGTCTTCTTGTAGAATTGACCTCTTTATCATTATGTAACATTTGCCTTTATGCCTGATAATTTTACTTGCTTTGATGTCTGCTCTGTTTGTTAATTTAGCAATGCCTGCTTTCTTTACAGTAGTGTTATCATGGTATATTTTTCTTTGTGTCTTAATATTTAAACTAGGATTCTTATAGACAACATATAGTTGGGTCACATTTTGGATCCACTCTGACATTCTCTGTATTTTAATTGGTGTATTTAGACCATTGATGTTTAAAATTATCCTATCTAATAAAAGAGAAACATGGTAATTAGCCATACGTCCGCTACCCTTCCCATTGGCTAATCAGGTAATATGCAAATTAACTGCCAGCCAAGATGGCGGCCGGCAGCCAGGCAGCTTGAAATTAACATGAGGCTCGCTTGCTTCAGTAACGGAGGACTCCAATGTTCCCTGCCTGCCACTGCCAGCCTCTGAGCTTGCAGTTTGAAACATTGTTACAAATATAGAAGCTAAACATAACCCCATAAACCTGCTTTCACCCAGCCGGGATCTCAGAGCTGGAGTCGATACAGTGTTTCGATTATAGAACCCAAACAAACCAGATACCTTCTTTCAGCAGCAGAGGCCTCAGAGCTGGAGGCAGAGCTAAAGCTGGCCAGAATAAAAAAGAAAAAAGAAAAGAAGGAGCAGTTGGGAGGTTCAGTCACGCGCCAACCTGAAAACAGCCCTCAGCCCCTCACCCAGACTGGCCAGGCACCCCAGTGGGGACCCCCACCCTGATCCAGGACACACTTCAGGGCAAACCAGCTGGCCCCCACCCGTGCACCAGGCCTCTATCCTATATAGTAAAAGGGTAATATGCGTCCCAGCACTGGGATCAGCGGAGCCGAGAGGCCTCCCGGCACCGGGATCAGCGTGACGGGGGCAGCGCCCAAACCACCTGATCACCCTGCGGCTTTGTGTGTGACAGGGGGCGGGGCCACAACCTCCCTATCTGCCCTGCTCTGTTTGTGACAGGGGAAGGCGCCCCAAACCCCTGATCAGCCCTGCTCTGTGCCTGATAGGGGGGAGCTCCCCAACCCCCTGATCACCCTGCAGCTCTGTGTGTGACAGGATGAGGCACCTCAACCCCCTGATTGGCCCTGCTCTGTGTGTGTCAGGGTGCAGCACCCAACCCCCCCCCCACACACACACACGGGCCCTGCTCTGTGTGTGACGGGGTAGAGACATCACCTCCCCACTGGCCCTGTCCTGAGTGTGACAGTGATGGCGCCTCAACACCCTGATCTGTCCTGCTCTGTGTGTGACAGGGTGCGATGCCCCAACTCCCTTATCGGCCCTGCTCTGTGAGTGACAGTGGGGATCGTCCCAACCCTCTGATTGACCCTGCTCTGTGCGTGACAGGGGGAGCTCCCCAACCCCCTGATCCACCCTGCTCTGTGTGACAGGGTACGGAGCCCCAACCCCCCTAATGGGCCCTGCTCTGTGAGTGACAGGGGGCAGCGCCCCAACCTCCTGATTGGCCCTGCTCTGTGTGTGACAGGGGGTGGCGCCGCAACCTCCCCATCGACCCTGCCTTGAGTGTGATGGGGGGCAGTGTCCCAACCCCCCAATCGGCCCTACCCTGAGCATGACTGAGGGTGGCATCGCAACCTCCCGATCCGCCCTGCTCTGTGCATGACAGGGGGCGACGCCCCAGCTCCCCAATTGGCCCTGCTCTGAGCCTGACCAGGGGCTGCACCTAGGGATTGGGCCTGCCCTCTGCCTTCCGGGAGCAGGCCTAAGCCAGCAGGTCATTATCTCCCGAGAGGTCCCAGACTGCGAGAGGGCACAGGCCGGGCTGAGGGACCCCCCCGCCCCCGAGTGCACAAATTTTTGTGCATCGGGCCTCTAGTCTATATATATATAAAAGCCTAATATGCAAATTCTCCCCTCAGGAGTTTTGGAGACTGAGAGTTTGATAGCTTGTTATGATGTATGCTGATCACCAGGGGGCGGCACGGAATGAAGGAAGGCACTCCCCAGGAGCCAGCAGCCTGGGAAGAAAGGCCCTGGCTGGCAGATGGAAAGCCCCAATCAGCTCTGATCGCTGGCCTGGCTTAGGGACCCTACTCTTGCATGAATTTCATGCACCAGGCCTCAAGTTATTTATATAGTTGGAGTCATATCTACCATATTTATTAGTTTTTATTTGTTGCCACTATTTTTTTCTTTTTTTATCTTCTAATTTTCTGCCTTCTGTGATTTTAATTATTTTATATTATTCCAATTTCTCTTCATTTATAGCAATTAATTATATTTCTATTTTTACTTTATTGATGTTTGCACCACAGTTTGTGTATACAACTAATCCAAGTAAACTTTTAAATAAGACTTTATTGTTTCATGAGTGGTACTAGTACTCTGTAACAAAATATTCCTAATTTCTCTCTCCCATTCCTTCTACCACTTCTGTTCTTCATTTCACTTATCTATAAGATATAATCATCAAATACCTAATCATTGTTATTTTGAACATAATTTTGTCATAGAGCAAATTAAGTATTAGAAAAATAAAATAATTCATTTTACCTTTATTCTTTATTTAATCCTCTTTTCTCTCTGTCTCTCTGTCTCTCTGTCTCTCTCTCTCTCTCTCTCTCTCTCTCTCTCTCTCTATATATATATATATATATATATATGTATGATTTTCTTATGATGGTGATAACAATGGTAGTGGTTATGATATGGTGATGATGATGATGTTGATGGTGATGTTGATGGTGATAATTATAGTAGTTTGAGTAGATGTATACATTATTCTGTTAATTCAACTTAGACCCAAAATGTATAGAACTGAAGACAATGGTAGAGAAAATAAGGAAGAATGATGTGTACCATAAACTACCCAGGAGATAAAGAAGAATAATTTTGACAACTTTTGTTTTGTTTTATGTTAATGGTTTGATATTTAAAAGGATTGACCACTGTAGTAGATTTAGGATAAAATTACCTTCTATGCTATACAAATAATTACATTGATCATTATTTTTAGGATGTTATCCCATATGTAATATTCACAAGATAACTCCAAGTAAAATCAACTATGTTATGAAAGTCAAAAAGATATCATGAATCTTAATATTTTCTAAGAAAAAGTATTGATATCTTAAACTGGGGAGATGTGGTGGAAGGAGAAGGAAGTGAAACCTTAGTCATATCACAGGAAAATGTCTGGCTTTAGGTCCATCAGCTTTCTTTGGGTTGCTTCTTCAAAGACTGAAACCCCTTTAGCATTAACATGCTGCAGGTGCCCTGTGCTTGACTTTTACATTATTGCTCTTGCTATTACCATGCATGCATTATTTATGTGGTTGGCTATCATGGAAAAAAGGCAAGCAATTTACTTGTCAAAACACATTAGAATGCATGACTTTAAATCAGAGTCACCTAGGTTGGCAAGAAGCTATAATAAATGCACTTCGCTAATATGTTAGCGTCATGCAGTTTGAGAAGGCCACTCTATTGTCTGAGAAAGCAGTGACCATTTCTAGGACTCTTTGAGTAGAATGGCACTTCAAATTATTTTCACTATGTTTTTAATTGCATACTGGTAAACCCTATTATTTTATTTTTTTTCTTTCCGTCAATGAGTTCTAACATTAGAATAGGAAGTAAGCACAAATTAAATACTTAATGACAATAGTTCTAGAATTAATTACATTATTTATGCTCTGAAGAGTATTTTAAATGCTTACATAATAGAATTATGTCTCATAGCCAATGTGTTTCTCTTCTCTTAATTTTTCTAGTCAGTTAAACATTTCCATTGTTACTTGACCTTCTCATTACTACACAGAAGTCCCATTTTTCTACCAGAACAAATGTTTAAGCAAATGCCAGCCCCCTTGCTGAAACATTTATAACATCTACTAGGTGTACCAGTTAATCATGCGGATTTTTTTCAATAGATGGAGTTACATATATGTTGATAATATGCGATTTGATATGTATGCTATTTTGTTGTATTGACAGCAAGCTTCAAAACTTCATATGTCAAATTTACTGAAGGTGTTAACATCATAGATATTTTCATGCTTAAAAATGTCGAATTTCGTGCCAAAAAAAGAGCATTTGCAGGAAGTTTTAATTCATTACTTTATTTTGAAGAAAAAGTTATCATATACTTCGGGAAGCTTATGGTGAACATGCTCCATCTCAAGATACTTGTGAACGCTGGTTTCAATGCTTTAAAAGTGATTTCGATGTGAAAAACAATGAACGTCCAGATCAACCGAAAAAGTTTGAAGACCAACAATTACAAGCATTATGCGTATCAAACTCAAAAACAACTTGCAGAAAGATTAAACGTTGCTTAGCAAATGATTTCCGATCATTTATAAGCAATGGGAAAGATTTTAAAGGAAGGAAAATGGGTGCCACATCAACTGAACGAAAGACAAATGAACAACCGAAAGTGATCAGTAAAATGTTGCTTCAACTGCACAAAAGAAAGACTTTTTTGCATCAAATTGTGACTGGCGATGAAAAGTGGATTTATTTTGAGAATCCCAAATATGGACAAAATCATGGGTAGATCCAGGTCGACCATCAACATCGACTGCAAGGCCAAATCGCTTCGGAAAGAAGACAATGCCCTGTGTTTGGTGGGATCAGGAAGGTGTGGTGTATTATGAGCCTCTAAAACCAGGTGAAACCATTTATACTGATCGCTACCAACAACAAATAATCAATTGGAACCACGCTTTGATCATGAAATGACCAGAATGTTCCAGAAGACATGGCAAAGTAATTTTGCTTCATGATGACACACCATCACACACTTCAAAACCAGTTAAAGACACAATAAAAGATCTTGCCTGGGAAGTATTAATCCGCCCGCCATATTAAGCAGACCTTGCTCCTTCAGATTACCGCTTGTTCCGATCGATCGATGGCAACGCACTTTCTCAGCAACACTTCAAAACGTACAAGAAGTGGAAAATTGGGTCTCTGAATGGTTTGCCTCAAAACAAGAAAAGTTCTATTGGGACGGGATCCAAGAATTACCTGAAAGATGGGGGAAATGTGTAGCTAGCGATGGACATTACTTTGAATAAAGCACTTTTGATGTTTCTCTTGAAATTATCGTGTTTCTTTGATTACAAAATCTGCCATTATTAACCAGTATACCTAGTAAAAGAGGACCACTGTGTCCAAGACAGCTGATAGAGCTTCCATCGGAGCAATAGTTCAAGAAATTAATTTAAAAAAATCATTCAATGACAAATTTGCCGTAGGAGTGGACAGAGATTCTGAAGCGGTCAGCATTATTGGGGAATTTTATCTTGTGCAGGGGGAGTAATCAAGTCCATGCCTTGCAGAACTTTCTCCTGTCTGTTCTTTACCCAACACTGTCCAATATCTTGAGAATCTAATAGGAGGAGAGTGAATTTGAATTGATGACTGTTTGCAGTTGAAGAAGACTGAGGGTGACACAGAAGAGACACGCTGAGTCCTCTTTACCTAAACTCACCTCCGCTAATATCTTACCCACCTGGTTTAAATGTATGATTACCTCATCACAGTGCTCCATATTAGGAAAGTCTGAAGATGTTACCTCAACACAGTGCTTCATATTAGAAAAAGTAGGTAACATATAAAGTCCAGAGTAGTTACATCACCCAGCCTGTCTCAAGATATTTGAACCCAGGAAAGATACATTTGCCATCTGCCTAGTGCTCTAATTTAAAAAAAAAAAAAATAAAAATCTTGTAACCCTTACAAAGCAAAGGGTTCAGAACATATCTTTAAGACATCACAGTGGGGGTATTCTGACATTTTCTTACAGGTTGCTATGGTCTACCAAATGGTCTAGGGGTGGAGGGGAAATATTAGCTAAGAGGATTGGGCCTCTTCAGAAACCGGGAGGGAGCCAGCATCAGGCCTGAACCTCCAGACACAGTGTCTGGCATTGATCTGAGAAGCCAGAGTGCCCAGCCATCAGACCTCCCAGAAACCTGAGAAATGTAACCGAGGACCGTGCACTGAAAACTAGAAGTCACCTAATGAAAGAAACTGAGGACACAAACAGAAATATATACTATATTCCTGAATTAGAATAAATGATAGTGGGAAAATGTCCATACCACCCAAAGCAATCCATAAACTAAATGCCATCCCTATCAAATTCTAAGGACATTTTTTACAGAAATGGAAAAAAATTCTAAAATTTATATGTAAACACAAAAGACCATAAATACCTGAGACAATCTTAAGAAAGAAGAACAAAGCTGGAGGCCTCATCCCCCCATACCAAATTTTATCTTTTTAAGGTTTTTTTTTTATTGTTGGTAGTAATACAGATATTCCCCCATTCTTACCCTCCCTTGCCCCCTCCACCAAGCCCCTGACAAACCCTATTATGCCAATACCATACTGTTTTTATTACTATAGTTTGGTGTGTAGTTTGACATCAAGAAGTGTAGTGCCTCTAGGTTTGTTCTTTTTTCTCACGATTGTTTTGGCTATTATTGGCCATTTGTGTTTCCATATAAATTTTAGAAATGGGGCATCTGTAATAGTGTTAACAATAAAAATAAAGTTAAAAAATAAGAAAGACCCATGTATGAATAGAACAGAATCTAGAGCTAAAAAATACACCTGGGTGTGTGTGGTTGGTTAGTCTACGACAAAGGAAATAACAATATACAATGCGGAGAGGATGATCTCTTCAATAAATGGTGTTGGGAAAACCGGACAGCCACATGCAAAAGAATGAAACTGAACCACTACCTTATACAAAAATAAACTCTAAATGAATTAAAGACTTAAATGTAATACCTGAAACCAAAAAACTCCTAGAAGGAAATATAAGAGGCAAGCTACTTGACATTAATCTTGATAAATTTTGAAAATCTGAGACCAAATGAGAGGCAACAAAAGCAAGTATAAACAAGTGGGGCCCTAACTGGTTTGGCTCAGTGGATAGAGTGTCAGCCTGTGGATTGAAGGGTCACAGGTTTGATTCTGGTCAAGATGTTTCTCTCTCATTGATGTTTCTAACTCTCTATCCCTCTCCCTTCCTCTCTGTAAAAAATCAATAAAATATATTTTTTAAAAAATTAAAAAGAAACAAATAAACAAGTGGGACTACCCAACTAAAAAGCTTCTGCAAAGCACAGAAAACTATCAACAAATGAAAAGGCAACCTACTGAAAGGGAGAAAATATTTGCAAAGCACATATTTGCTAAGGGGCTAACAATCCAAAATAAACAAATAACTTATGAAACTTAACAGCAAAAATCAATCAATCAATCAAAATGGGCCCAAAGTACTAGTCCATACAGAATATCAATAGGTGCATGAGAAGATGCTCCACATCACTAACCATCAGGAAAATGCAAATCAAAACCACAATGTGATGTCACCTCACACCTGTTAGGATGTCTATTATAAAAAAGACAAGAGATAACAAATGCTTGCAAGGATGTAATGAAAAGAAAACCCTTTTGCACTGCTTATGGGAATGTAACTATTACAGCTATCATGGAAAACAGTATATTGAGATTCTTAAAAAAAATAAAAATAAATCTACCATATGATCCAGCAACTCCACTTATGGGTATATGTACAAAGGAAAACAAAAACAAAAACACATTATCTTGAAGAGATATCTGCACTTCCATGTTCATTGCAGTGTTATCATAATAGCCAAGGCGTGGAAGCAATCTAAGTGCCCATTAACAGATGAATGAAGAAAATATACTATATATGTACAATGGAATATTATTCAGCCATTAAGAAGGAAGGATAGCTGAAACCGGTTTGGCTCAGTGGATAGAGCGTCGGCTTGCGGACTCAAGGGTCCCAGGTTCGATTCCGGTCAAGGGCATGTACCTGGGTTGTGGGCACATCCCCAGTAGGAGATGTGCAGGAGGCAGCTGATTGATGTTTCTCTCTCATCGATGTTTCTAACTCTCTATCTCTCTCCCTTCCTCTCTGTAAAAAATCAATAAAATATATTTTAAAAAAAAGAAGGAAGGATATCCTGTCATCTACACAATATAGATGGATCTTGAGGGTATTATGCTAAGTGAAATAAGTCAGACAGAGAAGGATAACTACTTCATGGTATCCCTTATATGTGGAATCTAAAAATAGTAAAATTAAACTAATAGGAAGAGAGAGTAGAAAAAAGGTTAATGGCATTAGGGGGTGGATTAAATAGGGAGAGTTTGGTAAAAGGACACCAGTTTTCAGTTACAAGACTAATAAGGTCTGAGAATTTAATATAAAACATGATGACTACAGTGATAACACTGTATTATACAATTAAAATGTTCTGGGAGAGTAAGACTTAATGTTCTCACCAAAAATAAAAAGGTAAATATGTGAGGTGATGGATGTGTTAATTATCTCTATGGGGGAAATTTTTATTTCTTAAATACATTTTTATTGATTTCAGAGAGGAAGGGAGAAAGAGAGAGAGAGAGATAGAAAGAGAGAGAGAGAGATTAATGATGAGAGGGATCATTGATTGGCTGCCTCCTGTATGCCTTACATTGGGGATGAGCTGAAATCCTGGCATGTGCCCTGACTGGGAATTGAATCATGGCCTCCTGGTTCATACGTCAACGCTCAAGCACTGAACCATGCTGGCTGGGCATGGGGGAAATCTTTTCACCATGTATATATATGTCAAATCACCACAAGGTACATAGGTACATTTTAAATATCTTAAAATTTTAATTCTCAATTATACCTAAATAGAGCTTACAAGAGCACATAGACCATTAAATAATGCTTATTATATCCTGGAACACAAGATATTATAGGAACAGCCCACATAGTTGGCCTCTTGGTTCTCTGAAGTTACATTACAGCTATTTTAACATTCTATTCCTCTTAAAATGTTTTGAAAATTAAACTTTTGAAATTAGAGAAATAAATTTGTATGTTGTAAGATATTTAAAAAATACCAAAGAAAAAGAGAAACTAAAAATAATATGCCTTTATAAGAGCAAGTAGATATCTTATAAAATAGGTGTTGATACCTGGATTTTAAACATTGGTTTGCTATTTGGGGAAAAATAGTATGGTTTGGAATGAGCAAATTCAATGAAGACCCCACTGGATTTGTGCACCGGTGGGGTCCTTCGGCCTGGCCTGCGAGAATTGGGTTGAAACCGGCTTTCTGACATCCCCTAAGGGGTCCTAAATTGCACGAGGACAGTTCTCAGATGACACACCCTGGAATCAGGCTCCCTCCTCTCTGGTTCCGGGTGCATAATCAGAGAACTGCAGCTGCCAAATCACGGCAGCTCAGCAGCTCCTGAATTGAGCATCTGCCCCTGGATGGTAATTGAGCATCATAGCTATAGGTTGGAACGTCTGCCCCCTGCTGGTCATTGCATATCATAGCTACCGGTCATATGGTTGAACAGCCGGCTGATCAGCCAGTCACTTAGGCTTTTATATATATAGACTAGTGGCCTGGTACATGAAATTTGTGCACATTAAAAGGAATTAATTAGAGGAAATATTTTAATATTGCTGTTTACCTTTTCTCTGTAATAGAAATGTCAGAGATAAAAGAAAATTAGTAAAATGTACATGAAAATCTCCCTTCTGTCAGAGTCTGGGGCATACCACAGGACCTAGAGTCAAGTCCCCACCCACCACCTGCACATGCTTTGAAAACACAGGAGACTCAGACCCGGCTGGCCCCACCCCGGTCAAGCCCCTCCTGGTGGGGGGGTGCAGCCTCAGGTCCCTTGTTGCAGCATCAGGTCCCTCCCAGTGCTGGGACAGGGGGCATGGCCGGAGGTCCCCAATCAAGCCCCTCTGGGTGCGGGAGTGCAGCCTCAGGTCCCCCAGCCTGGTGCTGGGGGGGGGGCGGCAGTCTCAGGTCTCTTGTAAAGCCCCACCAGGTCGGGGGTGCAGCCTCAGGTTCCCCATGAAGCCCCATCAGGTGGGGATGTGCAGCCTTAAGTCCCTCAGTGCAACCTCAGGTCCCCCAGCCCAATGCATGGGTGGGGGGCACAGCCTGAGGTCCCCCGTCAAGCCCCGCCAGGTTGGGGTCGTGACCTGAGCTCCCCTGTCAAGCCCTGCCGGGTGAGGGGTGTGGCCTGAGGTCCCCCACCCCGGCCAGGTGCCATGCAGCCTCAGGTCCCTGCTGTTTGGTCGTTACCTTATGCTGTCGTGGCCAATTTTCATATTCCTCTATTATTAGTATAGATAGACTTTGCCACTTTCCCTTTTAATATTTTGCATTTAATAAAAAATATGGGGTGTGCTTCAAGTTGTAATAATTATTATTAATACAAAGAGATATAGGTAGCTTCAAATTCACTAATGCATAAATACTGTAATAACTATTACCTCACATAAAACTCTAAATTGGGTAAATCTTACAGCATTTATTTTATTGTACAGTTATGTTACTCTAAAAAGAGATATTGTCTATGGCGAGTCTTAACTCTCACATTTCAGAGTTTGGGCTTTACATACTATTCAATTTTATTTGAAAGTCAAAATAAAATAAAACATTCTAAGCATTTCATTTATAGATTTAAGTGTACACTACTTCATAAAGGAGGAAATTTAGAGCTTGAAATTAATATATGACATAAAGTTTGATTTAGCTCACTTGAAACTGGCTATACCATTAATCTATTTCTTTGAAAAAAAATTACAAATAAATGCTTCCAACCAATGTATGGTTAGCATATGCATAATTTCTTTACTTAAATGTTCTGCATTTAAATACTTTATTATTTAGGCAAATATGTTGGTTAAATACTTGCATATACTTTCAGGAAGCATGCAAACTTATTATAATTACTATCATTGAGTGAAAGAGGAGAGGTATTTGTTGTGGTAACAATATGCTAAGTTATTTGAAATCCCCTCATTTTTATTTTCTTTTTTAATCTTACTCAAACCCCATCAGCATCCTTCACTATGCTGCCTGTTTCATTGTTATTAAATTCATACCACTAACATTTTATAGCACTTTAGAGTAGGAATGGATTGCTTTTGGAACCTAAATGGAAACACCATTGTACTTATTCAACTCGATTTCAGGAATGGGTTGAGCCTTCACAAACTTCAGGGAGGCAAGAGTCACCTTTATGGGAACACATTACCTGATTCACAATGTGAGTCTTTTCCTTTTCACAAACATAAGAGCTTCCAAATAATGAAGACACATAAAACTCTCTCTAGTTGAGAATAGTTAAGATGTAACAGGGGAAAGAAGGTGTATGACTTATGGAAGGAGTGAAATTAAATTATTTACAGGAAGGTTTGGTGGGAATAGGGAAGAAGGAAGTTTGGTTCAGAAGCTGCCCAGGGAGCAGAGACCATTATTAGACTCTCAGAAATGAGCTCCATGAATGCAGGTGGGTGGGGCGAGAGCTCAGAGGGTGCTAAATGTCTGGGGTGGGAGAGAGCTTCTGAGGGTGGAGGAAGGGGGAGAATCCCATCATGAAAGATAAATGATGCCCATTCTGAATACATGTGCAATGAGCCTTTGGTTTATATTCTGTTAGATAGAGAATATAATTCTGAATATACATGTGATAGAGTCTCCTTTCCCAAGGCAAGACAAACCAAAGATACCTGGAAAAATTCAGGAATGGTGTAAGACCATTCAATCAGTAACACAATATGTAAAGGCAGTCTGAGCTAGCACAGGGGTGGAGACGGCTTTATGGAGACAGAGCAATTACATACAGAAAGGCAGAAGCCATGGGGGGGGGGGGTGGTTGGTCAACTTAAGGAGCTTTGAAAAGATGCAGGCTGATGTGTTGTGAACTGGGTGCAGGCCTGGCTGAGCAAAGGCCAGTGATGGGAATGCAGATGTGTCAGGATTGCAGAATTGACTGGGTGCTACTGATTTCCACCCAGTAAGCCTAGAAAATGAGGGCACTGGAGCATGTGACATGGGTGAAAGGCAGGCCTGGTATAGGAGACCTGGGCTGGGGACTTACACAGGCTTGTAGTCACCTGGGAACTCTGGGTCCAGGGACAGCTGTGCCCCAGGAAGAGGTTGCCACCCATCCTTCTGAATCTGAAACACAGGTGGTTACTATCCCAGGTGTTTGCTGATAGAGTAGATCTTAAGAGTCCTGACTGCGCTGCGCCAGCACGTCCAAGGGTGAGCCTGAGGAGGGGTGGTGAAGGATTGAAGAAAAGACAGACAAGAGAATACAGCTGGGGCGCGGTGGATCTCCCATGCCTGGATGAGGACACAAAAATCCAGCCTGCAAGCCGATGCTTTATTTTTTATTTTATTTTTTTAAATATATTTTATTGATTTTTTACAGAGAGGAAGGGAGAGAGACAGAGAGCTAGAAACATCGATGAGAGAGAAACATCGATCAGCTGCCTCCTGCACATCTCCCACTGGGGATATGCCCGCAACCCAGGTACATGCCCTTGACTGGAACCGAACCCGGGACCCCTCAGTCCGCAGGCCGATGCTCCATCCACTGAGCCAAACCGGTTTCGGCAACGATGCTTTATTTTATAGTCTGATTAAAACAAGGGTAGATTAACATGTATACAAATGTTCTTGTTTTGGCAACACTTGCTGCACCTCCCACAGCCCATTAGCTACTTAGGAAGGAATTAGGAAGGGCTACAAGGTCAGGCTTAATTATGCTAGGAGAGCTCTGCCCTCCAGGCTGGGACTTGTTTGTGGCCCTGCCACAGGTCAGCCCGAGGCTTGACCCTCGAGCTGCTCCCTACAACTCACCACACACACACACACACACACACACACACACACACACACACACACACACAATGGTAACTATGGGGGATGCATGAGGTGTTCCTTTGATTGTGATGATTATGTCAAAACATCTATCAAATCACCAAATAGTACCTAAGTATGTACAATTTTTAACTATCGATTATACCTCAATTAAAAAATTATTAAGAATAAGTGGGATCGGCACCTCCTGGTTCTTGCTCCACTTCCATAAATTTGAAGTATCTCTTATAATTACTATTGAATGACTAGTTTCCATCATCTGAAAGTGACTTCTATCTCACATTTTCTAATTAGAAACCTGAACTGGCTCAGAAAGAAAAGATTCTAGGTGTACTGAGGGTTGAATTAAGCATCTGCCCACACTGTCCAGATCTCACTCTTGGTTGGCATGGAACAAGGATAGTCTCTGGCCTCTTCCACCACAAACCAAGCTGCAGGGGAGAGAGTATGGCATTTTCCAGGTCTATGCCTGAAGTTCTGCTGGTTTCTTTTTAATTCTGAATTTCTATACACATATCCATCATTTTGTCAAAATCAAAAAAAGAGATACTCTTCTTTATGTTACCTTCCCTCCTAAAACAGGATAAAACTGTCATTTTGCTATTTATTTCTTATGGACAGTAATAAATGAAATAAAATAATTTTTTTCCTACTCTCCCATGGTAGAAAGTAACCTTGGCAACACTGATGCAAAAACAGCTGCTACAGCTCAGTCAGAGTGGCTCAGTTCATTGAGCATCGTCCTGTGCACCAAAAGGTTGCTGGTAAGATTCCTGATCAGGGCATATATCTAGAGTGTAGGTTTCATCCCTAGTTTGGGCACATATCAAAGGCAACCGATCAACTCTCTCTCTCTCTCTCTCTCTCTCTCTCTCTCTCTCTCTCTCTCTCTCTCTCTTTTTCTCTCTCTATCTTCCTCTCTCCCTCTTTCCACCCCCCCCCCCTGCCCCATGTCCTCTGGTGAAGATTAAAACACACACACACACACACACACACACACACACACACACACACACACAATAATGAGCTGCTGCATATCTGGCCTCTATTCATTAGCTTTTGTATATAATGAAAGATGATTCTATGTAAAGCCTCAACAGACTCATACAAAGAGAACAGTCTGCCCCAGGAGAGTTATATTTTAGTTCACATACTTTGTTGGAGCTAAGAGGACCTTCTAATTTCTACATAGAGACAACTTTTTTTTTGAACCTGTTTATTTCCAGGGTTAAGTGTATCAAAATTCCTTTATTTAAAAATTATACTAAATTCTTCTTAACATCACTGAAGTGTACCTTCGTAAAACCAATCTTTGCTAAATTGCCACTTAAAAGTGATGATACCTAATGAAGTTTATTGTGCATTTCCTTGCTCAATAAATGTAACTTGTGAGGGATGTATGTCCTTCTGAAAGTTCTGGGTTGAGCGCCTGCCTGCACGCATCTGCCATCCACCTATCTCAGGTTCTGCCTTTTCCAAGCAGCCCACAGTCACTGGAAATAATCTATGACCAAATCCTGCTCTAAATCAGGTTTTATTTCTTTATGCTCAGCAGTCTCTCCCCACCTAGAAATCAGATAAATATTAATCAACATTTCCTCCTCTTTCTATGCTTTGATTGTCTCTGTATCTCTTGAACCCATCTAGAATTTGATTAGGAATTGTGTGAGTACATATTTTCTCATAAAACCAATATTCTAGCCACATTTATTAAATATGTGAAACCCTGCACTCTTTTGGGCTGCCACATTTTACATACAAAATGGATTTTACATTTTTAAAGTAAGTTTGTATATAAAATGAGGCATTGAAGAAAAATAATAAAAAGATTGTATTTTTATATATTTTCTACTCAATTTATTTCTCTGCTATGCCTGCTTTAGAATTATAATAGTTAGGACTTTTGAAATTTTCTAATTTTGTTCTTACTTTCTTATTTTGTTTTCATATTTGTCAGGAAAGGTCTTTTTCAAATATATATAATTTCAGAGGAATTGTTCTTTTCAAAATAGTTTATCTTTCAAATTGAAAGATCTTTTATGATACTTAATTTGAGTATTATTTTATACCTTTTTGGTAAGCCAAATTTTATCGTATTTTTACATTGTTCCTTGGTGTAGCTACTGAGATTATTCTTAGTTAACATGTTGTTTCTTTTATAAATGTGTTGCCCTACATGTTTTATTTTAGTTAATTATTTTCTGTGTGTGAAAAGCTATTGATTTTTTATATTTGTAAAATGTTAGATAATATTTTAAAACAACACTAAACACAGGACTCTACACTAATAAAAGAGAAACATGGTAATTGGTGTACGACCGCTACCCTTCCCATTGGCTAATCCCCCTGTCACTCACAGAGTAGGGCCGAGATATGCAAATTAACTGGCAGCCAAGATGGTGACCGGCAGCCAGGCAGCTGATGTGAACAGGGAGGTTTGCTTGCTTCAGTGACGGAGAACTCCAACGTTCCCGGCCTGACTTGCCAGCCTCTCAGCTGCAACTCTAAGCAACTATGTTGCGAATAAAGAAGCTAAAAAAAACCCAGAAACCTGCTTTACTCAGCGGAGCTTCAGCCAGCCGGACCGCAACATTGTATCAAATACAGACGGTAAACAAAGGCCAGAAACCTGTTTTCAGCAGCTGAGGCCTCAGAGCTAAAGCTGGCCCAGAATGAAAAAAAGAAAAAAAAGAAAAAAAGGAGCGGTTGGGAGCTTCAGTCCCAGCCTGAAAACAGCCCTCAGCCCCTCAGCCAGACTGGCCAGGCACCCCAGTGGGGACCCCCACCCTGAAGGGTGTGTGACCAGCTGCAAACAGCCATCATCCCCTCACCCAGACTGGCCAGGTACCCCAGTGGGGACCCCCACGCTGATCCAGGACACCCTTCAGGGCAAACCAGCGAGCCCCACCCATGCACCAGGCCTCTATTCTATATAGTAAAAGGGTAATATGCCTCCCAGCACCGGGATCAGCGTGACAGGGGGCAGCGCCCAAACCCCCTGATCACCCTGTGGCTCTGTGTGTGACAGGGGGCGGGGCCCCAACCCCCCCACCCCACGGGCCCTGCTCTGTTGTGACAGGGTAGAGCCATAACCTCCCCATTGGCCCTGCCCTGAGTATGAGAGTGACGGTGCCCCAACCCCCTGATTGACCCTGCTCTGTGGGTGATAGAGGGCAGCACCCCAACCCCCTGATCCGCCCTGCCCTGAGTGTGACAGGGGGCGGTGCCCCAACTCCCCTATCGGCCCTACTCTGTGAGTGACAGGGGGGAGCTCCTCAACCCCCTGATCGGCCCTGCTCTGTGCATGACAGGGGGGAGCTCCCCAACCCCTTGATTGACCCTGCTCTGTGCATGACACGGTATGGAGCCCCAACTCCCCTGATGGGCCTTGCTCTGTGCATGACAGGGGGTGGCGCCGCAACCGCCCCATCGACCCTGCCTTGAGTGTGACAGGGGGCGGTGCCCCAACCCCCCAATTGGCCCTACCCTGAGAGTGACTGAGGGTGGCATCGCAACCTCCCAATCTGCCCTGCTCTGTGCATGACAGGGGAAGGCGCCCCAACTCCCCAATCGGCCCTGCTCTGAGCCAGACCAGAGGCTGCACCTAGGGATTGGGCCTGCCCTCTGCCACCCGGAAGCAGGCCTAAGCCAGCAGGTTGTTATCTCCCGAGGGGTCCCAGACTACAAGAGGGCACAGGCCGGGCTGAGGGACCCCCCCGCTTCCCCCGAGTGCATAAATTTTTGTGCACCAGGCCTCTAGTCTATAATAATAAAAACATAATATGCTAATTAGACCGGACATCCTTCCAGATGACCTTCTGGATGTAGCCACGGTGGTGGGACCAAGGTGGCCGCAGCAGCAGCAGCAGGGGCCGAGCCCCTTGCATGAATTTCGTGCATCGGACCTTTAGTCACTTTATAAAATCATTGTGAACAGAGCAAGTACATGTGGAATAGCTGATTGAAGAAGAAAAGAAAGAAGGAAATAATACTAATGGCCTTGAAAGTTTATTTAATGTGGCCAGTACATTTTCTGGCACTAAAATCTTTCATGAAGAGCATGAAAAAGAAATTAATATCACTCATACACTGAGATACAAAAAAGGTAAACAAAATATTAACAAAATTAATAAAATCATATTAAGAGATCATACTTATGACCAAGTTGCATCAATTTAAAAAAAAGTTAAAGCCCTAAGTGGTTTGGCTCAGTGCATAGAGTGTCAGCCTGAGTACTGAAGGGCCCAGCGCTCGATTCTGGTCAAGGGCACATGCCATGTTGCAGCTTGATCTTCAGTGAGGGGCGAGCAGGAGGCAGCCGATCAATAATTCTTTCTAATCATTGAGGTTTCCTTCTCTATCTCTCTCCCTCTCTCTCTCTCCCTTCTTTACTTAAATCAATAAAAAATATTTAATTTAAAAAAATCAATAAAAATATTTAATTTTTTAAAAAAATATGTTTTATTTATTTTGGAGAGAGAGAAGAAGGAAGAGGGAAAATGTGAGAGAGAATCATCTATTGGCTGCCTCCCACACACACCACAATTAGGGACCTAACCCTCCACCTGGGCATATTCCCTGACTGGAAATCCAACTGACAACCTTTCAGTGCACAGGAAGACACTCTACCAACTGAGGAACATGGGCCAGGACTCAAGTGATATCACTTAATGCAAGATTTTCGAAAATCGTATGATTAATTGAAAATAGTATAATTGAAAATCATAATTCACCACATTGAGTAAAGAAGTAAAATCATGTATTTATTCAAGTATATCACATTTACAATAACTCTCTGAACATTAGCAATGAATAAGAAACTCCTTTATCTGAAAGAGAATACCTCCAAATATTGAACATTATATTTATGGATAAAATGTTTTTGGTTTTCTGTTTGATAAAAGGAGCAAAACAATGGTATCCACTAGATGTTGAAATAAAAGGCAAGAAGGATGGAAGGCAAAATAAACCTGTCATTATTTGCAGATGGTATGATATGGACATGAAATTTTTGAAAATAGTGGAATTCAAATTTATAATGACGTTTACCAAGTCTGCTCAATACAAGGTCAGTCACTTTAGACAGCTGTGATTTTATGTGTCAGCACCAGCAGGTACTAATAAAAAATTGAGGAGATAGCAGATAGCATTTAGAATAGCATGAAAACATACCCAATAACTAGGGAAACAGCCAAACAAGGTCTGAGTAATGCAAAAAGGGACTATCAAAACTTTCTGAAAGAAAACAATAGCATATTAAATAAATAAATGAAGAGATACTCCATGTTTATAGGTTGGAAGACTCAACATTGTAAATATATTCAATATTACCAGCCTTAATCTATTGATTCAATTAAATCTCAATCAAAATCACAACACAGTGGTGAGATATATGAGCACATGTGTATAACTGGATAAGCTAAAAGACAAATAACCAAAAAGAAACATGAAAATTCTGAAGAAGACAAAGTAAAAGGACTTATATCACTTGATATAAATATTTATTTCTACAATAATTATGACATAGTGGCATTGGTACAGCTAGAGAGATATATAAAAAGAATTTAGGCCATAGAAATAAATGCACACATGTATGGACACTAAGGTAGCATTGTAAAGCCATGAGAAGGAGATCTATTCAATGTAGAGTGTTGAGGTAATTAGATTTAAAAAATTAAAACTTGACCTCTACCTATACCATATATGAAAAATAATTCTGGGTGAATTTTAAATCTAAATATAAATGGTGAACCGATAAAACCACTATATATCCTATATAATAAAAGTGTAATATGCAAATAGACCAAACGGCAGAACAACCAGTCGCCATGATGTGCACTGACCACCAGGGGGCAGATGCTCAACACAGGAGCTGCCTCCTGGTGGTCAGTGCACTCCCACAGGGGGAGTTCCACTCAGCCAGGAGCCAGGCTCATGGTTGGTGAGCACAGTTGCTATAGTGGGAGCCTCTCCCACCTCCACTGCAGGCAGGAGGAAAGGAGCAATGGGTTCTGGACTGTGAGAGCCCCAGACTGGGAGAGCAATGTCTGACTGTTGGCTTAGGCCCGATCCTCCAGCAGGCAGACATCCCCAAGGGGTCCCAGACTGCTAGAGGGAGCAGGCCTGTCTGAGCCCACCCCTCCCCTGCAGTGCACGAATCTAGTGCACCAGGCCTCTAATATAGATATATATGAGAAAAATCTTCATGATGATCTGGTAGAGAATTTTTTTTTTTTTTTCAGAAGAGGCTTTTTTTTAAAATATATTTTATTGATTTTTTTTTTTTTTACAGAGAGGAAGGGAGAGAGATAGAGAGTTAGAAACATCGATCAGCTGCCTCCTGCACATCCCCTACTGGGGATGTGCCCGCAACCCAGGTACATGCCCTTGACCGGAATCGAACCTGGGACCCTTCAGTCCACAGACCGACGCTCTATCCACTGAGCCAAACCAGTTTTGGCGAGAAATATTTATTATATAAGACTTGAGACACACTTATTTCATAAGAAATAATGTACTTTTCCTTAGAATGAAAACTTTTTTTTATTAAAATATTAAAAGATACCATTTGAAGAATGAATAGATAGGCCAAAGTGGGGAGAGGATATTTGATCAACAAATAGTTCATATTGAGAACATAAAGAGAACTAAAATCACTAAGACAAATGATCCTATAAAAATAAAATAGGCAAAATAAGAGAATTTTGGGTGGTTGCTTCATAAAAGGACATCCAAATGTACACAGACAGAAGACAAGATATTTAATTACTAAGTAGGACAATACAAGTCAGTGCACTATATTCTCACCAGGAAAGGTAAAGTGACATTTAAAAAAAAGGCAAAGGAAGAACTAAGATTGCAGTGTAGGTAAATGTAATACTCACCACCTCCCACCATGACATCAGAATTACAACTAAAATATAGAACAACCATCATTCAGAACCATTTGAAAGCTGGTTGAATGGAAGTCCTACAACTAGAGAAGTAAAGAAGAAAACGCATCTAAATTGGTGGGGGGGCAGGCAGAGGCAGTAGACAGGCTGGTCCAATGCCCATGTAGGGTGTGTTTTTAATCAGGGGGGTATCTCAGCTGTGGAGGCCTCCCATGAGGATCAAGAGGTCCCAGCCCCACACCGGACCCCTTTTTCAAGGCTTCCAGTGCCAGGAAGAGAAGTCTCCATAACTTGGGCTGTAAAAATCATTAGGGATTGTGGATGAGGCTACTGGAGACCCAGCACTTCCTCTTAAAGGTTTGGTGCACAGACTTAATCAGCCTCCCTACTTGTGTTGGACTTGAAAGTACCCAGGAGAGGCCAAGTTGTGAAGCAAGTACTGAGCTCCAGCACTGGGGCAGAAGCTTGGGGATATCCAGCAACAGAGCGGGAGGAACTAGATTATCAGGCTTCAAAGCAAGAACTCAGGGGTGGCTTTCTCCCTGAGACAGGAGTGCTCACAATGTTCATTGTTCCTATGCTGACACCAACCCTGTCGCAGAGCTGATTGGCAGGTGCTATATCTGAGTCTCCACGAACCTGGCTCACACTGTTTGCTCCACCCTGAAGATTCCCTGAGACCCCACCCCCGCTCAATTTGCAGCCCCATCCAATCCATTTTCAGCAGCATATGAATGGCCTGTCCTGACTCTGGCTTTAAACTTTCATAAAATCTCTCAAACAAGCATCAACTGGCATGAGCATGCCCCATAACTCTCAATAAGAGGGCCAAGGCCTGGCAGTAGCAGCAACCTACCTTGCTTCGCAACTTGACCTCTCCTGGGCACTTGCAAGCTCAATACAAGTAGCAGCCATCTGAGGATCACTCTGTAGCTCCTGCTGGGTGGCTCCCAACAGTGGCTATCTTTGCACCTCTCTGGAGGCCCCAGAGCCAGTGCACCCAGTGGATAGCTTCAGACCACACCAGATTACAACAGTACACATCCACAAGCAACACACTCAAGGGGCAAACTCAGTGAGCACCAAAGCCCAACTGAAGCAAGTCTTATTCCTGGGGTGTCTCCTGCACAACAGATCTTCCTCTGTAGTCAAAACTGGTCCTCACAGCCAATTGGCCTGTATGTCCATTCCTCCCAGTGACACCTACAGCAATCAAGGCATAACTATAAGACTGTGCACACAGCCAACACAGGCTGAGCCACTGGGCCCTACAGGACACTTACTACACAAGACTTCTCTACTAATTCGAGACATAGAAGCTTTACCTAATACATAGAAACAAACACAGGGAAGCAGGCAAAATGAGGAGACAAAGAAACATGACGCAAATGAAAGAACAGAGGAAGTCTACAGAAACATAACTAAATGAAATAGAGACAAGCAAACTACTAAATACAGAGTTCAAAACAATAATTATAAGGATGCTCAAGGATCTTAATGAGAGCTTGAAGGGACTTAGTGAGAATTTCAAGGAGATTAGTGAGAATATCAAAGACATGAAAAAAGATCAGTCAGAAATTAAGCATATACTAACTGAAATAAACAATAATTTACAGGCCGAGGAGACCCCACTGGTGCATGAATCCCCTCCCCACCACCCTCTGAGATTCATCAGTCTGTTCCTGTTTCCATGCCTGTGGTTTTTCACTCATGCATTGAGCATCTTCCCTGGTGATCAGTGCTTGTCATAGCTACCAGGCAAATGGTCAAAGAGTCAGACGATCACTTAGGCTTTTATATATATAGATAGATATGCATTACCTATGGACACAGACAATAGGGTGTTGAAGTGCTAGGGAAGAGCAGGAACTGAGTTAGGAGGGTAATGGGGAAAAACAGGGGACATCTGTAATACTCTCAACAATAAATATTTTTCAAAAAGGCTTATTGTTGGTCAGCCTCTGAAACAAAGGGAAGTCATGTACACTGTTGGTGGAAGTATAACTTATTGGATATATGTACATAACAGAACCCAGAATATCCACTCTAGAAATGTTCCAAATAGAAATACTCATAAATATAAACCAAATGGAATTTATAAAAGTGTCCATCCTCACAGCCCCGGCTTCATCTGGAAGGTCATCTGGAAGGTCGTCTGAAAGGCTGTCTGGATGGTCGTTTTGCTGTTCAGCAGTTGAGCTGACTTGCATATTATGCTTTTATTATTATAGATATACATGTTCCTAGATGTTTAGAGGTAAAATAAAAATTATAAGTATTTTCTTCATAATCCTATCCAATAATAGACAAAATGGTAATTGACCATACCTTCGCTACACCTCCCATTGGCTAATCAGAGTGATATGCAAATTAACCACCAACAAATATGGCAGCTAATTTGCATACTGCAAGCAGGGCAGGACAGTGCAGCCACCAGCTTGAGCCGCCATCCCGGGCCACAGGCTGGCCCCAGAAGCCCCAGAAGCCACCCAGAAGCCGGTTATCGGGGGGAGATGGGGGTCCCCTGCCCAGGCCTGAAGCCTGGGCCAGAGGCGTCAGTCCTGGGAGGGGGGTGGAGCTGGCGATTGGAGGGTAATGGGGGTCAATGCCTCTGGCTGAGGCATCAGGCTTGGGCGAGGGTGGAGCCGGTGATTGGGAGGAGATGGGGGTCCCTGCCCAGGCCTGAAGCCTGGGCCAGAGGTGTCAGGCCTGGGCCAGGGGGGCCAAGCTGGCAATTGGTGTGAACTACAGAGGAAACACCTTTTCTGACCGCTCATTGGTTAAGCTCCCTGTATGCCACTGGTAATATTCTTAGTAACTTCGGTAATAAGAATCCAAAAAGGTGATCTAGGGTTTTTTACCACACTCCTGGCAAAAAAAGCGAAGGTCCACTGCTGGAGGGCTAAGAAATGTCATATCCTGCCCTAGCTGGTTTGGCTCAGTGGATAATGCCTTGGCCTGCAGATGGCAGGGTCTGGGTTCAATTCTGACCAAGGGTATGTACCTATGTTGCAGGCTCCTCCCTGGCCCGGGCCCAGGTCAGGGCTCATGCAGTAGGCAACCAATCAAAGTGTTCCTCTCACTTTGATGTTTCTCTCTGTCTTTCCCTTTCTCGTCCACATTCTCTAAAAATCAATGTTAACATATCCTCAGGTGAGGATAAAAAAAAAAAAAGTAAGAAATTATTATATGAAAGACACATCTTGAAAATGCTTAAAGAAGTTGTCATTTTTTCATGGTGAAGAGACTGGAGTCCGTGTTGATGAAAAAATCTTGCTGGCTGCAGTGACTGGCAGTGGCTGCAGCAGCGGGCTGATGAGGCTCCTGCCTTCCCCTGATCATTCCAGTCACCTCCCATAAAGGGAGGTCAGACTGCGGCTTAGGCTTGCTCCCCAAGGGGAGCAGGGAGCGGGCCTAAGCCATTACTAGGACATCCCCTGAGGGCTCCCAGTATGTGAGAGAGGGCAGGCTGGGCTGAGGGACACCCCCCCCCCAGGGCACAAATTTCGTGCACCGGACCCCTAGTCTATAATAATAAAAGCATAATATTCTAATTAGACTGGACAGCCAACGATCCTTCCGGACGTCCTCCCAGACGACCTTCTGGATGAAGCCGGGGCTGCAAGGGCCGGGGCAAGCCACACACAATTTTCATGCATCGGGCCTGTAGTCATTAATAATTTTGTAAATCCATCTCTGAGGAGCTTAGAATGGTGGCTGAAACATAAGTGCTATATCAAGGTGTTGTTATCATTATGCTTATTACCCTTATGAGCTATTGGTTTTATTGTTATTTCTATTGTTCAACACATTCATTATACAAAGAAAAGTGTATCTCAGCATTTTCAAACAAACAGTAGCTTCCCTTGTCTCTCTCTTTTTTAAAAATATATTTGATTTCAGAGAGGTAGGGAGAGGGAGAAAGAGATAGAAACATCAATGATGAGAGAGAATCATTGATTAGCTGTCTCCTGCACACCCCCTACTGGAGTTTAAGTCCGCAACCCTGGCACATGTCCTGGATCAGAATCAAACCTGGGACCCTTCAGTTCACTGAGCCAAACCGGCGAGGGCCCCTGTCTCTTTCTAAAACTTTATTTCGGGGGGAAAAAAAGGACACATATGTAATACCCTTTGTAATACTTTAAGCAATAAAAAAATAAAAAAAGAAAAAAAAAGAAATAGGGGCTTTCTGTGAATATGAAGCTAGGGAGGTCCTGGCTGGGCTGAGGACATAAGATCTCATTATCCTCCCAACCCTTCAACCTGGTTTGACCCCCACCCTCAAATAGTCAGGGGCCAAAAAATGAAGTGAAAGATGAAAAAAAAAACAAACAAAAATAACCCACAAACAAACAAACAAAAAAAACTTTATTTCCAGGAAGTCCTGAGAGTGCCTCTGGTTGGCCCTAAGCAAGTTTCCATCTGTCTCTTATGCATTCTCATCAGACACTAAACTGCCTTTTCAACTTTCTAGTGTGACTTGTTTTATAATAACAAAGTAGTCGTTTTTGGTACTAATTTTTTTTTAATCATACTAAATACAGAATGAATTGTTACCTCTTCCCAAGTGAGTTATTTGAAATTCTGTCCCTAAATTTATTAAAAGTTTCTATATTTTGGCAAAGGACCACTCATTGCTTAAATCTTTGATATTTTCTTTGCCTCCATCACAATCACTAGAAGTAGAGTTTTTGTGTGCCATTCCTCCCTCCATCCTCCCCCCTCCACATACACACAGGAAGATATTGTGTCTCCAGGAGACATACATGTGAATGGTCAACAAGAGGAGTCCCCTTGGAATGTGGACGCTGGATAGTCAGAGAAGTTAACTAATCACAAAAGGTTATATCCATCCAGACTCACAAATAGATATCTATCAGATACTGTGGGACACCTGAAAATAGTCTAAATTGGAGGTAGTAATTTTTTAATTCCAAGCCTTTGTATACTGTTAAAGTATAGGAGTATTTATGTTAAAGATTTCACAAAACATGCCTTTTTTCCTTGAATGCATATTTTGAGCTTTTGGGTTAAATCTCAGAACACTCACCCAGTTGATTATTTCAGTATCATGTAGAAAATGCCACAAAAAATAAATAATTCAGATAATGATAAAGTATAGTAATTACTTAAAATAATGTAACATGGATAGAATAATGTTACTTCTGAAATACAGAACAAGACATTGGATAAAATTCTTCCAAATTTTACTTAAGGTGGGAAATACTAATTTATGTTTTATTTTTCATTGTGTTTAATTAACTAAATAAAAATACTTTAGATAAATTATTATTTAAGAATTTGTTTATTCTCAACACTGGGACATATAATTCTTAAGGAACCTCATCACCTAGAAAAGGGTCTGGCACATACTAGCTGTGATATAGTTTTAGTAGACACGTGAACAAATGGCTAATTATAATTCATGGATACATCTATTTTTATAAGAAAGCTGGGCTCTAAAAAACAGATAGGATTGGTAAAAAGGGTGGTGGAACTATTCCAGGTGGCAGAACAAATATATTGTTTGGCAGGGATAATATAAAATGAGAGAGAGAGAGAGAGAGAGAGAGAGAGAGAGAGAGAGAGAGAGAATAGAAAGAGAGACTTGGATACTTAGAGTGAAGTAGTTGGCATTTTTTTTTGTTTTTCTTCACTTTGTACAACATTTCGGATGGTATGTATTTATGACTTAAGTCCCATGAATATGAATAAAAATAAAATACAGCAAGGGCTGCAGATTTAGCAATGCTGAAGGCATATTTCCTGTAGAAATTAAATCACACAAAAATAAAATATGCTTTTCTTTGCAGGCAATGATGTTCCTACCCACCCATTGACTTTAGCATCTGCTCGCTGCATTATTGCATTTAATTTATACACTAGTAAGGGCCTTGAATATTTATTTTATACTTAATTCTGTTTTAATTTGAGAGAATATCAGTTCTTTTACTTATGACAGCATGACTAAGTAACATAGATGATTACTTCATTTCAACTTCCCCAAAGAATGCATTTGAATAAAACCATCACATTTGTGACCCAAAATGCTCTCTTGTGCAACATGCATATTGGCAAAGAGTTCATATATGCCAGGTTGCAGGTTTAAACAAATTGACTGCTCAGTGATAAATTCCTGGAATTGGAGAAGGGGTCAGTGCCCATAAAAACCCTCACATAACCTTAACTACAGAGGTATGAATGGTTTTCCACAGCTACAATTATTTCATAATGTGCAGGAGGGTTTATCAGGCTAAACAGACCATATGGTGAAATGAATCCTTAAATTGAAAAACAGAAAGGCATTTTTAAAGTGTCAAAGAGGAGATAAAGTCATCTGCACATTTGTGTAGAGGAGGTACAAGAATGAAAAATATGAAAAGTAAATACATGTCACAGTAAAAAAAAAACAATAAAAATTTCTGAAATCTGTTGATGATGATAATATTCAACATATTTTAAAATATACCTAACTTTTGGCCACCATTGGGATTTATTACATAAGAAAATTACTCTGCCAAACATGTTTTTAAAATAAAAATGTTATTTCTATGATACATTAAAACATATAATGCTAATTATGCTCCGTGTTTTTCTCATTTATGATTTATTCAAAGCAGAATAAAAGTGAGCTTGTTATGTTGACAGGGGGCACAAGTCATCTAGAAAAATCGGTTGTCACGATTAAATGATATTAGTTACCAAAGCATGTGCCATTCTGGAATGATTTTAGAATAAAAAACAAACAAGTAAAACTGTTTGAGGACGTTACTGAAGCTCAGTCTAAAAGGGGAAGAACTTCCCATCTTCTTGTATGTTCTCTTAACCTGCATCAGAAATGCACTTTGAATTGCAAGAGCTGAGCCAAGTTGTTGGTAGTGTTTTACTTACTCTTCAAGTAAACAACCTCACCTGGCTGTGCAAGGGACAGGTGTTTGTCAATCTTTTGTTTATTGGGAAATAAAAGACCAGCGAAACCCAACTGCATGAAAAATAGGCGACTGAGTTGAATATGGCATCTGCTCTTTGCTAATGTAATTTCTTCTGCTTAATTGCGTTCCGACAGCAATCCCTGGATTTTTCAGAAGCCTTCTGTCCAATATTTAGCTACAGAAGATTCTCCCAGACTTCTTATTTGGTGCCAAAAATAGAACATTTAAATTCCATAGCCACATTAGTAACATTTTTATTTAAGCATTTAAGATTATATGGGTGTGGATGTGGATATGGATATGGATATACATACACCTGTGTATCCTTCCTCAGTATATAAATCACCATAGGCTAATAGTGGAACCAAGAAATATCTTTGAACATGAAATCCATGATTTCATCTGAAACCTATTCAATATACACATGCACCTACACATGCAATAATTCTGCTTTTCCATTTTGATTTTTGGAATTTGAAGGACTATTTCCCATTAGAGAAATGAGCAACATGGTAAGGTCATAACGAAAATTACAGTCATTTAGAGTTAAAACATGTTCTCATATAGTTATTTTTGATGACGAAATATATAGGGGCTTTATTTCTAATTCATTCTATGAAGAGAGTAAAAAAAAAAATAGATTATGGAACAACATTGCTATGGGCACGTCCCACCTTTAGAAGTGTCTGTGATCTTATCAGAATTTAAGTCTGTACACATGATGAAATCACCAGTTTTCTCTTACTCCCCTCTTTCTGTCCTAGGTTTTATTTACGCTTCAACTCAGTTATATGCTGGATCCTGCTCATCAATTTCAGAATGTCAGAAAACCAAAGATTCATGTTTCAGGTTTCCCTGACTTCAGAAACACTTGGATTTTTTTTGCGGGGGGGGGGGGGGTGTTAATCTATTTTTATTTTTTAAATCCTATTGGAAGTAACATATGTCCCCTCCCTCCCCCATTGTCCCTTTCTAACCCACATCCAACCACTGCCCCAGGCCTTCACCACTCTATTGTCTTTTTTTTTTTTTTTTTTTTTTTTTTTTAGTTAGCTAATATTCTGTTCTCCCATATTTTGGTTTTTAAATATCTCTTTTATGTGGTGTAGAATAAGCGGTATGGCAATTTATTTAGTCTCCTGTAGTGCAGGCATACTTCCTTTTATTGCACCTTGCTTTTTATTGCGCTTTGCCAATATCATGCTTCTTACAAATTGAAGGTTTGTGCCAGCCCTACATTGAGCAGCTCTATTGGCACTATTTTTCCAACATGCTCAGACAATGGTTAGCATTTTTTAGCAGTGAAGTATTTTTAAATTAAGGTTTGTACATTTTGAGGGTATAATGCACACAATAGATGAAAGTATAATGTAAACATAGATTTTACATGCACTGGGAAGCAAAAAAAATTATGTGGCCTTTTTTTTATTGGGATAGTTGCTTTATTGAGACTGGTCTGGATCCAAACCTATAAGATTTTTGAGGTATGCCTGTATTCTTACACAGGTGATGGTTAAAACATCCACCTGTGGGGAAGCATGGGACTTGGTTGGAATCTGAAAGGAGGATTCTCTGAAAGGTGGGAGGCCTCTAGGAGGACCTTGCAGAAGGTGGAAGACCCTGCCTTGACTTTTCCAAACAAGTATGAGCCCTGGGATGTTTTGCTGGAATATTTATGTTTATTCTTTAAATGTCCTTGTTTAAAAGACACTATAGATACATCTATTTTATCAAGGATACATACCCTGCTGATAGTACCTAGAGGTTAATATTAATTCAAGTTGTTGCTATAATAAAAGCCTAAGGAGGCAGGCGAATGGGGATGTCTGGTTCCTTTAGCCAGGCAGTCCCTTAGCCCTCTCTTTCACAGAAACCTGTGTCAGAGTAATCATTCATCCAGTGCTAAGGGCCTTCTGGTCAGTCCTGGCATCTACCCAGTCAGAATGACATCAATTGTTACAGATAAATGTACTTGAAAAATTAGGAAATACACACACTGATAATCATAAAATGTGGAAAAATTAAAATAGCTGAATCTGTGGCTTTGTTTTGGTAAAATGTCTGAAGCAACTCATTTACTTATTTTGGTAATCTACCTGGCTTTTCTCTCCAGCCATCTATCTTATCACTTTTGGCTTCAATCTATCTCTAAACAGATAAATTGCTTGGAGCTTATGATCAGACATGATTATGAAGTCATTTTACTGTTATTTTAATTTTGCAATTGCTTTTGATTTATGACTCCGTAGTTTAAACATAAAGGTTAGGAACAAGAATGGTGGAAGCAAACACACCTGGGTTCAAGTCCCCACTCTCTTATTTACTAGACGTGTATTTTTAAAATATCTTATTTTCTGCTCTAACCCTCACTCTCCTATGTTAATATGGGGGAATGCAAATAGATCTCCAGTGCAGAGCCTGGCACAGGGTAAGTGCCTCTTACCTCTCAGTCAGCGATGGTCATCATGTTGATGTTGATGATAGCGGTGTGATGGAAATAGATAGCTTGGCCTACTTTTTCACTTAGTTTTATTTGGTCATTAATTTCCTTTACTGTCCACAGTGGAAATAGAAAATGCTCTTGCTTGAAGAATATGTGAGCCTTTCTTTCACAGTGTTGTAGTTGAGAAGTCTTAGACAAATTTACTAATCCATATGACTCTGTATTCTTGTCTCTTTCAGCCATTGCTAGTCTTTTAATCTAGTTGAGATTATTGATAGCCCATTGCTCAATGGACTATATTGAAAACTGCATTAACCAGTGTGAGTGAAATGCTTTTTAAACTGCAAATTTCAAAGATTTTAATGACATACTTAGTCTCAAATGTTTAATTAGATTCAGAAGTTCTCATTAAACATAATACATAATCATGATCCAAGGAGTTGTTCGTATGTAGCTCTCTCATCCCTGTGAGTTTGGGGAGGTCAATATATCTGCTCTTTATAAAAACACCCAAAATGACTTAATGTAGGTGACCAGAGACCACATTTTGAGAATGCAAAAACTATAAAAAAATCCTGAAACTATGGGAGAAAGTAACAACAAAGAAGTACCTAGAAGATGGGGAGAAGAAATGTCTAAGTTTGGTAATAGATCATAATAAATTATGATTAATAATTAATCTGAAGATGGCAATTATCTTCTACACAGCTGGTTTTCTCTATTATTGATTTATGAATATTATTGCTATGTGTAACCTAAAATAAATCACATGAAAACATTTATTCCAGAGAAGTAGAAATATCAGCAAAAAAGAGAAAACAGAGATATGAGGCTCTTAACTGTAAGTTGAAGACTGATAATGGAAGATCTCTGAAAGGATCCTCTCAACAATCTAAAATTCTATTCGGTAAATTAAAAAAACACACACAACAAAACAAAAATCAAGATAGCTTAATGATGAATTTCTGACCCATTCATTTTACTTTTTCTCTCCTATAGCATCAGAGCTTAATGGTCCTGGCAAATTAAGAGTAATTTTGGAAGGAAGAGTTGTTGCTATTTGTCACTACTGGTGAAAAAATATTAGTCAATTATATTTAACATCAAGTTATCTAAAAAAAGTTTAAGTGATCTAATTATGTTCAGCCTTATTGCTTATATTCAAGTTCAAGATGGAAACACTTTAGTCACACAACTGTGTGAATTTATTTAATGCCACAGAACTATACACTTAAAAATGGTTAAAATAATAAATTTTATGCTGTGTATTTTGAATAAAAATGGTTGGATATATTTTACTATAGATCTTGACCACTTGTACAGCTAAAAGCAGTTCTTTAATTCCCAATTAAAACATTCTAAAAGAATGGAAATACCCTAGCCAGTCTTGCTCAGTGTTTGAGCATTGACCCATGAACCAGGAGATCACAGTTTGATTTTGGGTCAGGGAACATGCTCAGGTTATGGGCTTGATCCCCAGTGTGGGGAGAAGGGGACATGCAGGAGGCAGCTGATTTATGATTTATGATTCTCTCTCATCATGGATGTTTCTATCTCTCTGTCCCTCTCACTTCCTCTCTGAAATAAATAAAAACATATTTTTAAAAAGAATGGAAATAAAATATTATAAACAATTCTGAGATATTTTAGGTAAAATAATCTAACTCATGGAAAATTACTCAAAATATTAATATTAAAAACTGATAAAATATATATCATGGTACTAGGATTCCTGTTCCTTCCATCTTATAGTCACTCATCCTTAATGTTGAATTCAAAAAACCAAAAGAAGGATCCACTAAAATTGATAAAGGAACAATTATAAGGAATGTTATCAGGTTGTTTCATTGCTGTAAATCTGTGAATGCACCAATAACTGAGCAAATCTGAGAAGGCTCCATTATTCAGAAAACAGGAAAAGTGGGATTATAGGAGAGCTGCACCTGTCAGAAGCTAGGCTTGAAACCCAGGTTAAGCCACAGCCACAGAACAAAGGGAGTCTAGAGTCAAACAGCGGGGCAGAAAAAGCAGAGAAACAAAGCCAGTGCCTCCAGTTAGGTTACATTATCACTCATATGCTGCCCAGCTTCTGAACTGTTCTTACAAATTTACAACATTCCACTCTAGTATGAGGTATGAATGGATGATGGAGAATTTCAGAAGTGAATTGAACCAGAAATGGGAAAGCCAATGTATTGGATAGGTCATCCATACAAATGATAAAGGAATCATGATTTGAGATATGAAATTTGAGATAAGGAAAAAGGGATGCATATTTGCCTAATCCCTAAGGAAAATAATATATATCAAGAAAGCAAAGGAAACAGTAATGAAAGAATGAGCAAGATGTTACAAAAACATCCAAACTAGGTTATCACTGAATAGTTACTTGAGAAACATCTCTGGTGACTTGAGGTTTAAGGAATACTGTTTGAACAATGCTGTGCTAAATGCATTGCCACTAAAATCATGGGAGGGAGGGGGAGAGTAAGAAAAATGTTTTCAATAGCACTGATTTTACCTTTGTTTTGAAAACATAAGACAATGAAAATGGAAGATGAAATACAATAAATTCTGGGATAGTTTAAATACAATTTTCACTATAGATAGAAAAATTGCTTTTTAATTTGTAAACTCAAGAGATTTTGTAGTATTTTCCCTATATTTCTTTTTTTATATTGATGTTATACTTTTAAACACATAAAGGTTAATGACAATATCAAATTAGCATCGAAGATGTTAGATGGTAATAAAATACAATTAAAAGTTTTTAAATGTGCTGTATATGAGGCTCCTAAGAAAATAGAAAATAATAATGAAAATAGAAAATAAACTTACTAGTTATTTTGATAATAATTAAGGTAACCAAAGCTTAAGAACAAAACAGCGCAATGAATCCCAAAACACTATGAACTTTTATTTTAATAAGATTCCCTTTAGAAACTTTGAAGTGGTAGTAAAATACAGAAAATCTAGCAATGAAAGACCAGAATATGCAATAAGAAAAATATTAGACATAAGATTTTTAGAAAACAATAATAGCAACAAAAATAAAATGAATGAATTTAAGAGAAAAAGCATACATTTGTGAATGAGATCATTAAAAATACCAAGAGATTGTTCTTGTAATAAAATACAGTTCTCTGGCAATGAAGGAACATAGAAATAAACTTTAATAATGGCATATTGGGATATGTAGCCACAAACTTAAAATTTTAAATTATAAGAGGCTACTGTGGACAAATTTTCACTAATATGTTGGGAAATCTAATTAACATGAACAACATTTTTCAAAAATTAAATATCAAAATTACTTCTGGTATAATATACATGTTGAATAAATTATCAATCATTGAAAATTATGAAAGACAATAAAAATTTATGAAGAGATCTTTGACTGAGATTATTTTATGTTTAAATTGTATGAAATCTCAGGAAAACAATTATTACATTATTTAGACATGTACAGTATACACAGAGACGGAAAGTTTGCAAATATAGTTTTAGGGGCTTATATAACATTGGTAACAAAGCTTCATGTGTAGATCACACACACGCAAATACTATATGTATTTGTGTATAGGTGCCAATTTTGCTTTTTAATAAAATATGAAGCATCCAAAGCATAGTAATAGCCAACTGAGTAGCAGTATATATAAAGAACGTGTGCCAGGAAATGAAAAATGGTCTATGGTGGGAAATTTAATAATGGAATGAATTCCACTCTTTAGTAAGCTAAGAGAAGAAAAAAGCTACCTTAACTTGATTATACCTATTGGAAGCCAAGGGGATGCAATTTATCTGTAATAATAAAAGCATAATATGCTAATTAAACTAGACAAAACCACGGGGGCCGAGACAGAGGGTTAGGGTTAACCCTAACTTGAATTTCGTGCATGGGTCTCTAGTTTTATATAAATCTGATAAAAATAAATCTGATATGAACTTAGGTGTACTGATTTTTATGTCAACATAAGTTTTCATTACTCTAGGTTAAATAAATAGGAGTGTGATTGCTTAATCATATGGTAAATATATGTCTAATCTATAAGAAACTGTTTTCCAGAGTGGCCATGGCATTTTACACTCTTATATGCAATGTATGAGAAATCCAATTTTGGTTTTTATCTGAACTTTTCTAATGGCTAATGAAGTTATACATCTTTTTGTCTTCTCATGTATAATCCACATATTCCTCTTGTTGAAGTGTCAGTTCATAGCTTTTACCCATCTATACTAATAAGAGAGGAATATACAAATTGTCCAGGATGCTGTCACAGTAACAGTAATGACCAAACAGCAGGCTGGATGGGGGTGGGGTGGCCAGGCCAGCAGGGAAGTTAGTGAGGGATTACCAAATGACTGAACAGCAGGCTGCATGGGGCAACCAGGCCGGCAGGGGGGTTAGTGAGGGATGACCAACCAACTGAACAGCAGGCTGCATGGGGTGACCAGGCCAGCGGGGGTAAGGAAAGCAGTTGGGAGGGACCAGGCCAGTGGGGATGGTAGTTAGGGGCAACCAGGCCAGAAGAGGCGGGCAGTTGGAGGCGACCATGCCAGCAGAGGGGGGAAGTTGGGGGCGACCAAGCCGGAAGGCAGAGGCAGTCAGAGGTGATCAGGCTGGTGTGTGTGTGTGGGGGGGGCGGGTGGGGGCAGTTAGGGGCCATCAGACAGATAGGCAGGTGATCAGTTAAGAGCCAGTGGTCCTGGATTGTGAAGATTGGGCCTAAACCGGCAATCGGACATCTCCTGAGCGGTTCCAGATTGGAGAGGGTGCAGGCTGGGCTGAGGCCTCTCCCCCCCCTCCCTGTGCACAAATTTCTTGCACTGGGCCTCTAGTATTCTATTATTTATCATTTGTTTATTAGTACTGAATCTTGAGAGTTCACATTTTCTGGAGACGAGTTCTTCCTCAGTTTTATGGCTTGCAAGTAGATTATCCCATTCTTTTTATTGTCATTTAATCTTATCATGAACTTTTATAGACCTTTATTTTCATTTTGGTGAAGTCCAATTTATTGGCTTATTTTTTTCTTTTATGGATCATGTTTTTGGTACTATGTTTAAGAATTCTATTTTTAAATCTTTAAGGTTGCCTCCTATATTTTCTTCTGAGTTTTATATTTTAAGTTTTAATATTAAATCTATGATCCATTGTTACTTAATATTTTTTTAAGTTTTAGACTTAAGGTTGATGCTCATTTTCAATGTATGCACATCCAATTGCTTCAGTATTGTTTGTTAAAATTATTATTTTATGTTCATGGAAATACTTTTGCACATTTGCTAAAGATCAGTCGAATGAAAAAAAAATTAGTTGAACATAAATGAACGTGCCTATTTTTGAGTTCTTTGTTATGTTCTTATGATCTGGGTGGCTGTTGCTCTGCTAATGCAAAAAATGTCTTGAATGTGCAGATATGTAGTGAATTTTAAAATTGAGTGCTGTGAAACTTCCTGCTTTATTCCGCTTTTACAAAAGTGTTTTTTCTATATTTGTCCCTTTCTCTTTTCATATAATCTCTTGAATAAGCTTATCTATATCTATAAACATTTTGCTTGAAATTTAATAGAACTACATTGAACTATATGTCAATTGGGGAAGAACTGGCATATTTATTATTTTGAGTCTTCTAACCCATGGTTGTCATAAGCCCCTCTATTTATTGAGATATTCCTTAATTTCTTACCTAAGCATTTATAGTTTTCAGTTTTCTTCATATTATTTCTTAACTTGTTTTCTTAGATTTATAATTAATATTCATTTTTTCTTGAGCAATTGTATTAGTATTATTTTTTAAATTGGTTTCCCCTTGTTCATTACTAGTACATATCAATGTAATACTCCATATTTTTGGATTTTTTTCTAGGAAAAATCTTAGATTTTTTTCAAATAAGTGTCTTCAATCCATTTACATCTATTGTAATACCAGCAATATTTTGTTATAATTTGTAAGCTTATTTCATATTTTCTATTTTAATACCTTCTTGCTGTTTTCTTTTGTCTGAGATATTTTTTTTTCTCCAGTGGATTTCAAGGGCTAATGCCTAGATATTTAAATAATATAAATATACATTCACATTTATATTACTCTAAGTTTTAATATGGAAAATAAAACTGTATCTAGTGAATTTGTATAAAATTTGAAGACACTTTGATGCTAATATTTATATCCTACCTACTGCCTGCTTATATGTAATGTGATTATCCTCAGTGATTTTAATTGTGAAATGTTGATAGTGGCATTATGCATTTAAATATTTTATTTTACAAATATTGTTATATAGAGTTGGTTTGAAGAGCAAATGAGTTAACCTTCATCAAATGCTTTGGACAAGTTCTTTCTCAAAGCAGAAACTCAATCGATGTTCTCAAATATTATTACTCAACTTATCTGGAGTTTGTTTAAAGTGCTGGACATCATAATTTAGTATCATAATGCCACTAAAATCAACCAACCAACTAACAAAACCACAGCAAGAAAAGCAACAAAACTGACTTCTCCTTCAGCTAACTGTAGTATAACTTCAGATAGTTTTTCCAGAATGAGTCTAGACATAGCATACATATATAGCCTATTATCTATAATAATAAAAGCATAATATGCTAATTAGACTGGACAGCTGAATGACCTTTCAGATGTCATTCTGGACGTCCTTCTGGATGAATCCGCCATGGTGGGGCCTGAGGCAGAGGCGGTTAGGTATGATTAGGCAGTCAGGCAGGCAAGCAGTTAGGGGCGATCAGGCAGGTAGGTGAGTGTTTAGTGTGATCAGGCAGGCAGACAGAGAGGTAAGAGGTGATCAGGCAGGCAGGCAGAGTGGTTAGGGGCAATCAGGCAGGCAGGTGAGCAGTTAGGAGCCAGTGGTCCTGGATTGCAAGAGGGATGTTCAATTGCCGGTTTAGGCCTGATCCTGCAGGCAGTTGGACATTTCCTAAGGGTTCCTGGATTGCGAGAGGGTATAGTCTGGGCTGAGGAAACCCCTCCACCATACATGAGTTTAATGCACTGAGCCTCTAGTCTTTTATATTATTCTATATAGTTTAAACAGTTTTTACATAGTTTTAAGTGTAGTTCATGCTATATTTTATAGTATAAGATATATTATGAATAAAATGAGCACATTTATAGTTTTATATAGTTTTAACTAATTTTATAAAGTATAATATTATTTTAATTCATGTAATGAACTGAATTGCTTCCATAATTCAGGGTTTACAATTATTTCCCTCATAATTCTACCAATCTTATTTAATTATATATATATATATATATATATATATATATATATATATATAGAGTCAACTAGCAATTTGGGGGAAAAAAATTTATTACTATCCCAAAGTGTTAAAGTAGTAGAGAGAAAAGAAAGTTTATCTCTTAGTTGGTAACATAGGCTGTAATTTAGAGAGTTCCATTTAATAACATGGACTGAATATATTTGTCTGTCGATTCATTAGAGAATGAGATTTGTATAAAGTGAACTGCTATTAGTCAAAATGCAATTGAAATCAGTAATTAATACGACCATCTGGAACCAGCCCCAATTACCAGGAACAAAGCTGCTGCACACAGTACACAGCTGCTGCATTTGAGTGGATTTGTACTTTATCCTCACAAAGGGTGCCCGGCATTGAAAGAAAGCATAGAGCATGTGGTGCTGGTGAGCTGATAGTGAGATGAATGGAAAATTCATGGAACTTGAGCAAAACCTAGATGTCTATCAAGACAGGGTTTTAACAATAATGTATGGTTGTTAACTATCAATTGTTTTTAATTGAAATCCTTGCAGTACAAAGGGGATTTATAAGTCTATAATTTATTAAGAGTAACTCCAATTTTAATATTGAAGCAATTGTTTTTATAAAATACTAGAGGCCCGTTGCATGAATTCGTGAATGGTGGGTTCTCTCAGCCTGGCTGGCAATTGGGGCTGATTGGGGCCATCTCGCCCTGTCCTGATTGGGGCCCCTTGGAGCCGGACAGAACGGGGGAGGGACCATGGGAGGTTGGCCAGCTGTGGGAGGTTGGCTGTGGGAGCTCACTGACCATAGGGGGAAGCTCCTGCGTTGAGCATCTGCCTCCTGCATTGACCAGTTGTAACACTTAGGCTTTTATATATATAGATTTTTGTTACACCTCATTTGTACACATATAACCTGCATCACTTTTTTTTTTAAAAAAATGTATTTCTGTATGTATGTAAGTACTTATTTCCTGCTTTATTTTGCATTGGAAAGGGGCCAGTTTTCCTGTAAATTTAGGTCCCAAAGTTCAAGCTCTGATTTTTAGGTCTTTTACTTTTATAGTCAGGTTCTTTTCCAATCCAAAAATGTTTCCTTTATGTATTTCTTTTTAAATTTTTTTTGCCTTATCTAGTCTCAAAACTCCTGAATGTAGATATTCCTATCACTGATTTGAGTCTCTGCAATACATAATAATCTCTTTTCAGCTTTAATGCTATTTTGAGTAATGCCATATCTTTTTTCCCTTATTCTTTTGAGCATCAAATCTCTTCATTGCATCTTTTGCTCTTGTAGCTAACTTATACTTTCCTGTTTCTTAGAGCCCACAGTACTATCCTCCATTTCTAAGACAATTCAAAGAGATGCTGTTTACATTTTAAAATATAAATATTTTAAAACTAAGTGATATATTTCATCATGCTCTTTGTGATAGATTATCTTTTAATTCCTTACTCTTTTGGGAGCTTCTCTTGTTGTATTTCTCTTTTGTCATTTGAATAGAGAAAAGTTCAACAAATATTAATATTTATTTCAAAATGATGTTCATGGATTTTTACTTTTCACCTTTCCCTAATGCTATTAAAATCTTCTTTTCATATTTTAAGTTATATCCTGCTTTATCTACTTATATAAAAACGATGGGTAGTGTTCCTCACATACGGAGGAACAGTGACCAGCAGAAGGAAGTCAGTCCTACAGGGGTAGTCTTGGCAACGGCTGCGCCCTCCCCCAAGCTGTTTCCTGGAGCTGTTTCCTGTAAAGGCAGGGTTTGAGACAGGAACCTGCCCTGGGAACATGGAGCCAGATCTTTATAAAGTATGCCGAGCCAGCAGAGCCAAGGGTGAACCTGAGTGGGGGCAGCTGAAAGGCTTAGAAAAGACAGACAAGAGAATGAAAGCCGGGTCTCAGTGGGATGCTGCTTCTCTGAGAGACAGTGACCATACCCACAGCCATGCCTTTATTTTATAGCAGATGCTACGAGGCAAAGTAAGGGCATGACCAAGATGTTTACAACATTCTCCTGGGTTTCAATCCTACTCAACTACATGCACCTGAACTCTATCAAGCCCACATCACTCAGGCACGTGGGGCCATGTGTTCAGACCATAGGTTCAAGCTTACAACTATAGCTGTTGGCTATAATTGTGCTGGGAGTGCCCTGCCCTCCAAGCTGGGACTTGCACGTGGCAATGAGAGGACTGTGCCCTCTCATCAGTCCAAGGCTTGAACCTGTCCAAAACACTGTAGAGGCTCCTCACAATAAAAGTTTTAATTCTGTTTTTTTGTTACTAATGTTGTGGCCCCACCCCATAACAAAGAAACAATTTCTGGAGGATGAGGCCCAGGAATCAGGATTTTAAAAAGATTCCCAGGTAATTCTAATGTGCAGCCAAGGCTGAGAACCACTGCTATAGATAATATTAGAAATATATCTAAACGTGCAATTCTTTGTTCAAAAAATGAGCATGTTCAAAAATTAAATGAAGAAAATTTGGATATACTCAATGGAGATTTTCACACATATTTGAGTGATGATTCCACTGATTCCACAGATGATGTTGAAAAGGAATTTCTTAATAGTATTACTCTTTCAGGAATGCGTGTCATAAATGAAAATTGAAAGTGGGTGCAATCATCATGCTATTGAGAAATCTCAATAGTAAATGGGGTCTTTGTAATGGTACCAGATTTATTATCAAAAGATTACAACCTAACCTTATCAAAGCTGAAGTATTACCAGGATCTGTAGAGGGAGAGGCTGTTCTGATTCCAAGAATTAATTTGTCCCCATCTGACACTGGCCTCCCATTTAAATTGATTCGACGACGGTTTCCTGTTTCCCATGATGCCAGCATTTGTGATGACTATTAATAAATCACAAGGACAAACTCTAGACAGAGTAGGCATGTTCCTACCTGAACCCGTTTTTGCATATGGTCAGTTATATGTTGCTTTCTCTCGAGTTTGAAGAGCATGTGATGTTACAGTTAAAGTTCTAAGTACTTCATCACAAGGGAAATTAGTCAAACACTCTGAAAGTGTTTTCACTCTTAATATGGTATACAGGGAGATATTAGAATAAGTTTGATCACTTTATCAGTCATTGTTTGCATCACTGTTGTTTTTATATTATGTTTTTGTTGTTTTCATATCATGTTTTTGTCGTTTTTATATCATGCTTCTGTTGTTGTTATATCCTTTTGTTACTGTTTATTTATTAATAAATTTATATATTATTTTTATATGCATTTTACTAATTTCCTTTCATCTCTCACACTTCTATTATAGACAAAGGGCAAATAGCAATATTAAAATATCTATGCTAATTAATTCCCTTTTTTAAAAAAAATATATATATTTTTGTTTTTTTACAGAGAGGAAGGGAGAGGGATAGAGAGTTAGAAACATGGATGAGAGAGAAACATTGATCAGCTGCCTCCTGCATACTCCCCACTGGGGATGTGCCCTCAACCAAGGTACATGCCCTTGACTGGAATCAAACCCGGGACCCTTGAGTCCACAGGCTGATGCTCTATCCACTGAGCCAAACCGGTTAGGGCAATTGATTCCCTTTTAATGTGCATGATGATTTCATGCACGGGGCTACTAGTATAATAGTCAGCTTGGGCTGCTGTGACAAAATACCATAGACTGGGTGCCTTAAATACCAGACATTTATTTTTTATAGTCAGGAGGCTGGAAGTCTGATATTAAGGTACTTCATACCTAGGTTATGATGAGAGCTCTCTTCTAGGAAATCACACTGCTACCTTCTTGCTGTCTCGTCACATGGCACAGAGAGACAGTAAGATCCCAAATGACTCTTCTTATGAGTGCTAATCCTCTCATGGGGGCCACCCTCATGACTTCAACAGGTCCTAATGATCTTTTAATACTGCCAGCAAAAGTGTTAGGGATTCAACATATGACTGTTGGGGACAAAGACATTCAGTCCATAGAAATTACTTTATCTACTTATCTACTTGGAAAGGGGTGAGGATAAATTATATTTTTGGTTAGTTTTCTACTCTGTTCTGAATAAAGCCTTCCTTTATGGAGAGCTTTGGGGTTCTCTGTACTTACTATTTGCTTCTTCCTGGGCAAAATCTCTCAGCCACTGATCTAAGCTGGGGTGGGAACAGTGGCTCCTTGAGCACATTTCCAAAGACTTCATATTATTTTTTAAATAAATTTTACTAGTTAATTTGCTTTACTGGGTCCTCAAACCTCCATTGCGAACATGGATCGCCATTGGTTTTATAAAACAGTGGTTCTATATGACCATCTTTCAGAAAAGCCCCCAGAGACCTTTTAACTACCCCATTCTCTTCTCTCTCCCCACTAAGATCTTGACAACATGCTAGAGACAGACGGTACCAGAGCATCTTAGGAATCAGGGAATCTAATGGTAAGGCCTCAGGGGGGCATCAGGGGTCTATATTGTAATGATTGCTTCTTTGAAATAAAAAATAAAACAAATGTGGGAATAAAACTTAATTCATAAAATAAAATTGGATTCTAAGTGAAAAATAGAATCCATAAGCTCTGTCTCTCCTTTTTACACCCATATTTTCCCTCCCACCCATGTTCTTACACTGGCTTAGCTGCTCCTAAGGCATAAAAGGCTTAACTGATGGTTTTAATAAATCTGGGCAACATAAATACATGCTTTCTTCTCTGTTCCATGCTCATGTATTAGATTTTAATAAAATTATTTTGCTATTTTGTTATTTTTAGTTTTATCTTTGTTACCTTTTTTACCCATAACTTTCATAATCACTTTTAATCAACATTGTTATACTTTATATTAAACTTAATCATGCCATCGCTTTTATAGATAAGTGGCTGAATGTAGGCTAGTTCCAGTCATTCAATGTATATATATATAATGATTTAAAAAATAGAAATCCAATAAGCAATATTTGGAATATTATATAGTCACCTAAATATTATATTTTCATCTAGAGAATACAATTATATGTTACTAAGTTCGAAGAAATATTATGCCAGGATTCATGTCCCAGGATCAAGAAGGGTTCAGGAATCTGGAGAAGGGGCTGTGCGTAGATGACATAGAAATCCAGAGACTAATAGAGTCTGGAGATGAGATATAATTTTGAAAGGCATTTGGGTCAGAGGACCTTCAGCTAAAGGAACTGAAGAGTGCCTCCTTGTCTAGGACCCTTGCTTTTATTAACACAATTTGTCCTAAGGCAAGGTGGAGATAATACACTTCAAAGGGTACAGAAGCATTGTCAGTTTGGGGAATAGCCTATGGCTGTTCAGGAGTTTGGCCAGTAGGAGGCAATAACATGTAGATTAAGATGCCCTTTAACTGTCTGGCAGCCACAGCAGTTTCCTATTCAGTTTGGGGAAATGCCTTTAGCCATTCTCAACAGGTGACTGCATGTGTGACTCAACCCTGTTGATGAAACTTTTGAAATTATGACATGCTGGAATTGGTCCCCGGCAATATTACTTGTCAAGTTTAAAAGTATTTGTATTCATTATACTCTTACTGAGGAAATTCATATTTAATCTTTTATTTTGTACTATTTCTTTTTTTACAGATTTATTTATTTTATCCTGAATTTTTAACTTTTTTATTTTGTTAGTATACCTATCAGATGAATGGCTCAATCAGTAACTCTCAAATCTCATATGTTCTTCTGTATTAAATAAAAGTTTAATCCTTCCAAGCAATATTTTGAATGTTCTTTCCTGAAAGTTTTTATAAGATTCATTTATTATTTTAATTTTACCTTTTTTGTGGTAAGTATACTTTTCTGAAATATACACTAAAATTTTTAAGTGAATGATAGAGTTTTGTGAACTGTATGTACAATGTTGTATAGAGGATTCCTAGAACCTGTTCACCTTACGTAACTGAAACCTTATGCCCTTTGATTAGCAACTCCCCATTTCCCTCCTCACAGCCCCTAACAGCCACCATTTCACTCTTAGATTCTATGAACTTGGCTATTTAGATATCTCAGATAAGTGGAATCACACAGTATTTCTCATTCTGGGACTGGCTTATTTCACTTAGCATAATGTTCTCAAACTTCATCCATATTGTTGCAAAAGGCTGAAATTCCTCCTTTCGCAATATTTCATTATATGTGTATGCCACATTTTCTTTATCCATCCATCCATTGATGGACATTTAAGTTGTGGCTAATAATGTTACAATAAACATGGGAGTAAGGTATCTCTTTGAGATCTTGATTTCAATTTTTTTTAATAAATATCCAGAAGTGGGATTGCTGGGCCATATAGTAGTTCTATTTCTAATAAAGAACCTTCATACTGTTTTCCATAGTAACTTTACCATTTTGCATTTTCACCAACAATGTATGATGGTTTCTTTTTCTCCACATCCTCACAGTCTTGATGAATCTTTCTAACATGTGTTAGGTGATATCTGATAGTGTATTTTTGTTGTATTTCCCCAATGATTAGTGATGTTGAGCATTATATATATACTAGAGGCTCAGTGCACAAATTTGTGCACCAGTGGGGTCCTTTAGCCTGACCTGCAGGATTAGGCTGAAACTGTCTCTCCAACATCCACTGAGGGGTCCCAGATTGCGAGAGGGTGCAGATCAGGCCAAAGGATCCCACCAGTGCACGATTGGGGTGGGAAGTAATGCAGGAGGTTGGCCAGCTGGGGAGGGACTAGGGGAGGGCATGTGTGGCCTGTTTCACTCAATTCCATTCAGCCAGACCCCAGCAGCAAGCTAACTTACTGGTTGGAGCATCTGCCCCTTGGTGGTCAGTGCATGTCATAGTGAGCAGTTGAGTGGCCTTAGCATATGATTAGCATATTATGCTATGATCGGTTGAATGGCTGACTGGCTGACTTGGAAACTTAGCATATGAGGCTTTTATTATATAGGATTGACTATTTGTAAGCCTTCTTTGAATAAATGTCTATTCAAGTCATTAGTCCATTTAGAAGTTTTTTTTAAAATTTTTAATGTTGAAAATATTACATATGCTCTCTTTTTCCCCCATTGACCCCTTCTAGCCTAACCCATACTCCCACCCCCTGCCCCAGACCTTCTCCACACTATGGTCTGTGTCCATAGGTTATGTATATATGCTACAAGTTCTTTAGTTGATCTCTTCCCACCCACCCACCTCCACCTTCCCTCTGAGAGTTGATGGCCTATTCCATGCTTCTATGTCTCTGAATCTATTTGTTTATCAGTTTATTATTTTTTAGATTTCACATATGAGTGAGATAATGTGATACTTGTCTTTCTCTGACTGGCTTATTTATTTTGCTTATCACAATACACTCCATGTCCCTACATGCTGTCTCAAAGGGTAAGATAGCCTTCTTTTTTACTGCTGCGTAGTATTCTGTGGTGTAAATGTACCACAGCTTTTTATCCACTCATCTACTGATGGGCTGTTTCCAGATCTTAGCTAGTAGAAGTTTTTGTTTTTTTTCTATTGAGTTGTAGGAGTTCCTTGTATATTTTGGAGATTAACACCATATCAGATATATGGCTTAACAAAATATCAGATATAATATTTTCTCCCACTCCATAGATTGCCCTTTTTACTCTATTGATAATTTATTTTGCTGTGTTGAAGCTTTTAGTTTAATGTGATTCCACTTATCTATTTTTCCTTTTGTTGCCTATGGTTTAATGTCATATCCATAATATTATTGCCAAGACATATGTCATGAAGTTTTCTGCCTATGTTTTCTTCTGGGAATTTTAAAGTTGCAGGTCTTACATTTCAGTCTTTAATCCATTTTGAGTTAATTTTTGTGTATGGCATAAGGTAAAGTTTAATTTTAGTATTTTGCAAATGGATACCCAGTTTTCCCAGCACCATTTGTTGAAGACATTGTTTTTTTCTCATTGTGTATTCTTGGCACCCTTGTGCTCTTGGATTAAATTTTACTGTATAATCTGGGTTTATTGCTGAGCTTTCACTTCTGTTCCATTAATCTATGTGTCTGGCTTCATCCTAACATCAAACTATTTGTTTACCATAGATTTGTAATATAATTTGAAATCAGCAAGTGTGATGCTTCTAGCCTTGTTCTTCTTTCTCAAAATGTATTTAACTGTTACGGTCTTTTGTGGTTCCATATTAATTTAGGGATTGCTTTTGCTATATTTGTAAAAATAAAATGCCAGTGGGATTTTTATAGGAACTTCATAGAATCTTTAGACTGATTGGGGTAGTATGAACATACTATATTATAACAATACAGGCTTATAGTTATTCTCATATTATTATTTATTAATTATTGTATTATTTTCCCTACAAACAACTGTAAACCTACTTTTGCCCAACCCTGTATTAATTCTAATTAATAAACACAGAATGTCTTTCCATTATGTTTGCATCTTTTTAAATTTCTTTCATCAACATTTTTGTATGGAATGTCTTTTACTTCCTTATGATGGGGAATAGAAGACTTTTTTGGGGGAACTAACCATCTGAATCTGTGCCAGTAACCTAATGTACGTTCTTGATAGCCTATAATTAAGTCACTGTCCCCTTCTTAACAATCCGGTCTTGCAAGGCCTGTTAACACCCAATTTACAAACAAAGAATGTAACTGCTTGGCTGGAGGGGAGGTCATGGCACCATCCAGACCAAGCATTTAGATACAAACTAACTCCCGCATTCTAACTGACTCAGGAGGGGCTGTGGATGCCCACCACAAAAGCCTGGTAGTTAGGAAACAGATAGAAAACAAAGAAACCTAGGAATATATATATGGGGCAATCTCATAGTATCCTTTGTTCAGGCTTTGGATCTTTGAATCCCCTGAGCCAGCAGCGCTGCTTTGGCCTTTCATGGTGTCCTGGAGTGCTCAACTGTTGCTTCTTTTGTGCCAATTCTACAACACTTAGTTAAGTTTATTTCTAAGCATTTAATTATTGTTGATGTAATTGGAATTGGAATTTTATCCTAATTCCTTCACTGGTAGGTTGTTATAGGCATTTAGAACTGTAAATGATTTTTGAATTTTAATTTGTATCTTTCAAATTTTCTGAATTTTTAAAATTAGTTCCAACTGTTTTTGACGGAGTATTTGTAGTTTTCTACATGTAACATCATGCCCTCGGCAAATAGGGACAGCATCACTTCTTCCTTTCTGATTTGGATGCCTTTTTTAAATTCCCTAATCGCACTGCCTAGAGCTTCCAACATTGTGTTGCATAGAAGCGGTGACAGTGTGCTTCCTTGCCTTTCTCCTGATTCCAGATGAAAAGGTTGCAAATTTTTCACTGTTGAGTTTGATGTTAACTCTAGGCTTTTTATATGTGGTCTTTGCTATGTAGAGATACTTTTCTTATGTACCCAATTTGTCAAGTTTTCATCATGAAAAGATGTTAAATTTTGTCAAATGCTTTTTCTGCACTTATTGAGATAATCATGATTTTTACTCTTCATTCTGTTAGAGGTGTATCAATCACATTTATTGATTTGCATGTGTTGAACTATCCTTATATCATAGGATTAAATCCCACATTATCTTGGTGTGTGATTCTTTTAATGTGCTCTTGGATTCAATTTGCTAGTGTTTTGGTGAGGATCTTTAAAAGCATTTCTATTCATCAGGGATATTGGCCCTATAGTTTTCTTTCCTTGTAGTGTCCTAGTCTGGCTTTGGAATTAGAATAAACTAATCCTGATTTCTTATAATGAGTTTCTGAGTGTTTCCTTCTCATTTTTGGGGGAAGAGTTTGAGAAGGATTGCTTAATTCATCTTTAAAATCTTAGTAGAGGGCGCTAAAGGCCTGGAGTGGTGGCTGGAGGTGGGCTGGTGGAGGTCAATGGGGGGAAAAAGGGGGCATATGTAATACTTTCAACAATAAAGAATTATTAAAAAAAAGAAAAGAAAGAAAAGTGAGGAAGTGAAAAAAATAATTTTGGTAGAAGTCACCAATAAGGCCATGTAGTAATGGGACTTTTCTCCTTGGGATGTTTTTGATAACTGATTAATTTTCCATACTAGTTGTAGGTCTGTTCAGACTTTGTATTTCTTATTATTCAGTCTTGGTACATTGTATATTTTTAAATTTATCTAATTCTCCTTATTATCCAGTTTGTTGGCATATAGTTGTTCTTATTATCCTTTCTTTTTCTTTGACATTATTTATAATGGTTCCTCTTTCATTTATGATTTTATTTATTTAAGTCTTCTTTTCTTTCTTAGTTAGTCCAGCTAAGTGGTTGCCAATTTTGTGCATTTTTTTCAAAAACTCAACTCTAGTTTTATTGATTTTTTCCTATTCTCTATTTTCTTTATATGTACATTAGCCTCTAATTTCCTTCCTTCTGCTAATTTTGGGCTTAGTTTAGTCTTATTATTATAGTTCCTTGTGGTGTGATTTTAGGTTTTATTTTATATTTTTTCTCTTTTTAAATGTAGACTCATTATGGTAAAAAAAAAAAAAAAAAAAAAAAAAAAATCCTGTTGCTTTTGCTGCATCCTGTCAGGTTTGGTATGTTTTGTCATCATTTTTAATTTATTGACTTTTTTTCTGATTTTATTTTTTGTTTCCTCTCTGACCTTATGGGTGTTCAAGATTCTGTTGTTTAATTTCCACATATTTGTAATTTTTCAGTTTTCTTTGTGTTAATTGGTTTCAGTTTTTATTCAAATGTGGTAAAAAAAAGAAGCTTGGCATGATTTATCCTTAAATTTGTGAAGGCTTTTTTTTATCTACCACATGACTTACAGTGGAAAATTTTATATGCACATGAGGAAAATCCAGATTCTGCCGTTGGTGAGTGGAATATTCTTTCATATTTGCTGTGTCCACTTGGTCTATAGTATTGTTCAAGTCCTCAGTTTCTTTATTGATCTTCTGTTTTGATGTTCTATCCTTTAAGAGATAAGGCAGGATATTATGTAATGATAAAAGCATCAATGCAACAGAAAAATACAACAATTTTAAATATATATGTACCCAACATTAGAGCACCTAAATCTATCAAGCAAACATTGACAGGCCTGAAGGGAGAAATAGGAAGCAATACAATAATAGTAGGAGACTTCAATATCCCACTTTCAATAATGAATACATTTTCTAAGCCTTTTATGCCAGAAATTGTGTTTCTTAAGAGTGATAATTTGTTTTGATGTGAAATTCCATCTTGAAAATGACCCTCCTTCTGAAACTGAGATAATGTTTCTTTGCCTTCAAGAATGAATATTGCCAATGTTTTCAGGCTCCATTTTGCTCTTTTGAAGGTAAATTTTTCTTTCTTTCCTTCTGAGAAGCTTTTAGGAGCTTCACTTTGTCATTGGCCTTCTAAATGTAATTCATTAATTTATACTGCGTGTTGCTGAGTATGCCCGTCAGCATACTGATGACTCATCTTCCTTCAGCACCTAAAAATGTAATTTTAATTTAAAATAATAGCCATAATGGTTTATCATCCCTCATATTTTCTTTATTCTGTTCCTGGAAAATCCTTTAAACTGTATGTTGCCAGTCTTGAAGAGTTTTGCTTTCTAGCTTTTTCCACCTATTTATATATATAATTGGGTCTAATTGTATGAGTATTCTTAAATTTATAATATAGACTATTTATTTTTAAATATTAACTATAGTGTATGTAACTGTAAGTATTTTTACCTCATGATTTTTAAAAATCTCTGGTTAGTTTCCTTGTAAGAGTAACCTATTTTTACTCATTGTATGTTTATGTTCCTCAAGTTTTCTAAGAGGTATTAAGTCAAAAATTTTAAAATTTAATTGGTTTTTGGTGACAGTTTTTCTGAATTCAGTAGTTTATTTTTCTTTTGTTTGTATTTAGACTTACCTTTTGTGATGTCTATTACCCTCAACGTTTTGGTAATAGATGTGTATTCACACTACAACATGCAGAATTAAAATATATGCCTCTTGCATGCCCCCTCCCCTCCCACCCCCTACTGGAGCCTGCAACTCCAGGCATGTACTCCGACCAGGAATCAAACTGACAGTCCTTTGGTACACAGGATGATGCCCAACCAACTGAGCCACAATGGCCAGGACAGATTTTTTTAATTGATATACAATGCTAACACTTTTCCCCCTTTCTACCCATGGTCTGGTAAATCAGATATTTGTAATAAATCGGGACACTTGGGCAAAGCACTATGTAGATGGATTCTATTTGCATTGCTAATTAAGCTTCAGTTTGAATTGGCTGCATTGGAGAATGGTAAATTGGCTGAGACCCTCTCTCAAGTGCCAGACTAAGGGGTGATCTACCCTGAAGTGCCAAGCCCTCCACCAGGAACACAGCTCTCCATGGCAGATCATCCAATGCATTTTGAATACTGTTTGTTCTTGTGTATGCAAGCGGTGCTTGAATTGGGAAATGAAAGCAACAAGTGTAAAAGAGGACCTGTACAGCTCTTCTACAAATAGTCTGTTAACCAAACATCCTGGTTACATCTCTACTCTCTCTATACATGTAACCATGAATCTGGAGCTCCTCCAAGAGTATCTCCCTTATACATTAAATTTGTATGTACTTATTGGGATTTGGGACTGGTTCTATCTTCTCTGGTTAATCCATTAATATGTTCCATTGATTTCCTATTTTATATAATTTTGCTGAAGTATCTAGTCCACCTATACCTATTTTACTTTTCTTAGAGCAATAATGGATACATTCCCTTTTGTACATTTTACGTCTATTCCAGTTAGATTTGGGGGGGTGGGGGCAGGGTTGAACACATATGGTAAATACTTGTTGTTTACTGTGTTATGTTGGTAGGAATTGGTAAAAAAACGTTATCGTTTATCATGCAACAATGACCAAATTCTGTATGTTTTCTATTAGCTTACTCTGAATATTAATTACCTATTTCTACTAGGATTATAGCATCTCTTTCTAACCCTCATTTTATGGTAGAAAATTCAGTAAATATTCAATGCTAAGCCAATTCCCTAATATTTGGCATCAAGCTCACATACACCCTACACAATTTCTCCAGAAGGTCCACACATCAACTGTAGTTAGGTGACATTTTTGGATAACTGTTGTCATTGTTACTTGTTTGCATCAACCAAAAAATCATCACATACAATAAAGACAATAAAGTATGCAAAGGAAAATGGAAACCCTGGAGTCGATTCATGAGACAAATGATTGCTCAAATCAGAGACACAGGCATGGGAGCTCTCTTTAGGAATGGATATGCTTTCACTCACTTCTTTTTAAAAAGGCTATAATGATGCAAAGGCTATGAAATATTCTTTGGCTTTAAAGGATTGTACTCTCTGGAAAATAGAATGCCAAAATATGTCAAAGGAAAGTCAGAATCTGCAACACTGGTAAGATTAGCATCTATATAGTAAAAGCCTAAGTGATCATTATGGCAGAACAACCAGAAGGACCAGTCGCTATTATGTGCACTGACCACCAGGGGGCAGATGCTTCGCTCAGCCAGAAGCCGGGCTCATGGCTGGCGAGCACAGAGGCAGTGGCGGGAGCCTCTCCTGCCTCCATGGCAGCGCTTAAGGAGCATCAAGTTGAGCGGTAAGGAGCAACAAGCAGGTGGGTGTAAGGAGCGAGAGGTCCCAGACTGGAGAGGGCGCAGGCCAGGCTGAGGAACACCGCCCCCCACCTTCTGCCCCCGCCCCCAATGCATGACTTCATGCCCTGGGCCTCCAGTTGTTCTATAAAATCTCCTCTAAAACTTAAATTTGTCAATAGGACTAACATAAACACTAGTGATTCAAAACTTCCCAGTGTTTTTAACCTATAAGGGTTTTTTGGAAATACCCTGAGATAAAAATAGGACCTTTTTTCTTGTGTAAAAAAAGTTCATATCACCAGCCATGGGAGGTAAATTCCAAAAACTGAGTATTATCAATACTCAACTCTATCCTGGTCACCTTGAGAGATTATAACGCAGGTTTGATATTTCAAACTAAAAGCTATGTAGTTGGTCAGGGATGCTGGCACTTTTATTTAAATTCACAAGACATAAATATCATATCACAATTTAGAAAGAGCTTTTGGAGGGCCTATTTTTCTGTCTCATTTCATAAATTCCAAAAGACAATGAAAGACAATGCAGATGAGCTTAATTATTATCTTCTTCTGCTTGAACAAGCTGTGAGAGAAGATTAAAGGGTGAGAGAGGAGGAAGGGACGAAATATCCATGACACAAATTAGTATTTAGCATATATTTTGAAATCGTGCTGTTTGTGCCAGCATCAGTGCTTCTTACTTTCGACATAGATCAGATACAAACTCTTCATTTTTTAGCTCAGTTATGTTACTGTCTACATTTAAAGCATGTTTTCTCCTAGGTTTCTGATATCTCTAAGTGTACTGCACTATACAATTCTGCATAAAAGGAATTAAACTTGATTAGGTTAAATGTACAGAATTCTGCTGTAAGGGCTAAGACATACCCTTAGTACCATTCTTAGCATTGTGCTTTAAGCTTGAGAGAGTCTAGGTTTTGAGCTTAGCATTTAATGGGAACTATGATATCATCAAACTGCCAAATTAAATAAGAAATATATTTGTACAGTATGTAAAATAAGTTGCCAGGTTTAGATATCTATTTCAATTCTCAAAGAAATAACTTGAGGAAGGAATTTTGTTAAAAGCTAAAATCTAATAATGACTCAAAGTAATGCAAGCCAAAAACTGTACATATTTACATCAACCAACAGCAAGTAAATTTGAAATCAATGCACTCTTTCATTAGCAAAAGACTTTGAACAGTAGCCGAAATTCAAAGAAGCCACATGAGGAGCTCACCCCTTTATATCAGAGTCCTCCTGTTTGCCCAAATTTTGCCACTGAACTTTCCCATGATCTGCTTTAGGGCTCTGCAGTGCAGGAAGCTTTTCCTTCTATACTGTGCCAAAATGCCACCCCTATATTGCACAGCTCCTGAGCGTGTCAAAGACTCAGGCCTCTGAAGGACTGAGGAATGAAACTGGGCTCAGGTCCTGATATCAACAGTGGAGTTCAGATTTGGAATTTGGAAAGTCAGAATAGCTAAAGAAAGGTTACTTCAGAAGTTTGTGTGACCCAGCCTAAGAAACAAATATCACTTAAAAAAATAAAAAGTGAAATCTTAACAATCCATGCTTATATCCTTTTCACGGATACTCACATTGAAAAGATGAATCGTCTAGAAAATTATAAAGTGGATGGAATTAATATAACTCCTTCTATAACTTTTTTTTTCTCTCTTCCACCTGACACCAAATACACTCTAAAAGCCTCACACAGTGATCTTTACTTAAGAACAGGTCATTGAGAAAACCCCAGTAGGAAACTCTACTGTCTAATCTAGGAGATTCTAAGATGGTGATGCATACACGTGCCTGTCACTCCATCCCTCTGCCCCCTTGAAGCACCTCATATGTGCAGGAAGCTTTGAATCCTCATGGACATGAAACTGTAAAGAACTCTTTGAAGGATGATGAAGTCTTGCCCTACCACCATTATCCAGCAATAAACAACAATTCCCTTAACGTTTCCAATGCTTAGCTTGTTCTGCAGCCTGGACCTGGTTCTCTTAGCCATAGTCATTGAAAGATGACCAGACAGATTTCCAAGCAGATCCCCTCACTAAGTCTCCTGGAAGAGGCTGGCTTTAACCATTTGCTATATCTGGGAGAAGAAGTGGCCTTTTATTTCACCAAAAGAGCAGAATTGCAAACTCAGTTATTTCTGATCCAACTCAAGAGAGAATTATTTCCTCTTACTTTTTTTATCTAAGGTCAACCTGTGTTCAAGTGTCCCACCATCTGCTAACAACATGCATACACATCCTTTTATACCCTTGTTATTAATACTGAGAACATGGTAAAAAAAATTAATGGGCATTTAAGTGCATAAATGGCTACATTGAGCAAGACCAAACTATTTGATCTTTTATCATTGCTATCAATCTGTAAAAAAAAAAAACCCTGTAATATGTATATTCCAGTTGCTAAAAAGATTTTATGATTAAAACTATAGGAAGCTGTTATGTAAAAATAGAGAACTGTTAAACATGAATAATTAGACATGAAAATAATTATTGCCTTAAAATTCATCCAAGATGGTGATTAACATCAGGATAAGATTTTAAATACTAACTTAGGAGACCATACTGGGAAATTATTCTATGATATGAGCTAAAATTATTAACAAAAATGAATATTAAGAGAGAAAACCTGAGAACTATGAAAGAAAATAACCCCAACACGTGTAAAATCCCTATAAGATGTTCAGGTAAGAATGAAGTAAAAAGAAATGTAGTAGTAATCAAAGATAGGATGGAAGAATTGCTTTTTGAGGTAAAGACATACTCAGTTTCGGGGTGGTGGGGGAGATTAATAGGAGAATCTATATACATATATGCATAGCCCATGGACACAGACAATAGTGTAGTAAAAGCCTGGGAAGGGTAGATGCAGAATGGAAAGGGTTAATGGGAAAAAGGGAGTGGGGACATTTTTAATACTTTCAACATTAAAGATAAATTTTAAACAAACATACTCAGGTTTTTAGATTGAAGGGCTCATTGAACATAGGGAAGGGTTGAAAAGGAAATGACATATACATATCCTAGTAAAATTCATAATTTTAAGGATCAAGAGAAAATCAACAAGCTTGCAAATAGAGAAAATATATTACGTAGAAAGAGAAGATCAAATTAGCATCAGGCACATTAACTCTAATAACAGTAACACCTCATAGGGTGTCCTGGTGGGTGAACTTGTATAAATAGCATAATTAATTGACTGGCAAAACCAAAAACCTATATGTTTTGTATTTGTTACTATTAATTAACAAATAATAATTTCTGTAGTAGAATAAAATATGTTTTCTATCCCCAGGAGATTACAGAATTGTGATCTTAGTGTATTAGAACAAGTTAAAATGTCCTTCATATCTTCTTGAGGGAAAAGACATTTTTCAGGCAAACATGGAACAGACACACTTTCAGAACAGTAGACACTTGTAAAATAAGCATCTGAAATCTGTCAAGTTAGAATTGAATCGGGGGAAAAAAGCCAAAGGCAATGGCTGATATGACATAATAAGAACAAGATGAGGATTGAAATGAGTGCACTCTGATTTAAATATAGAAAAGCTGGTAACAGTAGCTCAAGTATAATGAAATTATTAATACCATGCTGTTGCATTTTCATAATAAACATATTATTAAAATGAGCAGTCACCTGGCACTAACATTCTGGATAAGTTTAGTAAATAGAGATATGGGTATAGGAGAATCAGTGTAACATTTTGCTGAAAGTCTCATGATGGGATAGGATGTTGGTCTGAGCTATTATGTATCTCCTAATTTTGATAATTACGTTCATGCTCAATTATGTTTCACACTCATAAATCAAAATAGCCAATAGTGAAATAAAAACAGTGAAAACCATTTATGAAGTTATTTAACAACTCAGCCAAAGCAAGGGAAACAATAATGAAAACACAGAAGAGATAATATAAAATATAAAATAGGAATGAGTTAAGGCCTCATAAAAAAGAATTACAAATGGAAAATTTTAAAAGTAAAGGAATATTGTGATTTATAATGTAATAGAGTATACCATATAAGGAGGTAATTATAATTTATGTATCAAAGTCTAAAGCGCAAAATAGTATGGCTATTACATTTTACTTCATTAGTTTTTATGGAAAATGAAGTCTATTTTATTTTTATTCCATTTTATTGAGGTTTGATTAAAGTACACTTCACTGCATATATTTAAGGTGTAAAATTTGATTAGTTTTGTATACACTTATAAAACTAGCACCAAAATCAACGTAACACAGTTTGTTTTATTTTAATGTGTAAACCATAATGACTTCAACTTCCCACTTCTAGAGGCTAGAAGTCTAAGATCAAAGTGTGGGCAGGGCTGGTTCCTCCTGAGGGCTCTCTCCTTGGCCTGTAGACAGCTGTCTTCTCTCTATGTCCTCACATGGTCACCACTCTGTGCATATCTGTACTCTAACTTATTCTTATAAGTGAGGAGTTAGGGGTGGCTAGGCAGTTAGGGGCAGGACTACGGGAGAGGAATGTAAAGGGGAGGTGCAGCTGGATACTCTGGACAGGGACAGGAACCAGTTCGTCAGCCACACCCTTTCCCATGTAAAACTTTTTCAACCAACCAATGGGAAGATCACAGGGCACAAATTAACCTCTAGGCAGAGGAGCTGCTGCGGTAATCTGTTCTGGTCCCTTCCCTGCAGCAGGGAGCTTTTCTGTAATAAAGCTTTGCTCTCATTTATCTCTTTGTCCCTGGAATTGATTCTTTAATTTTGAGAGACAATGAACCTGGACTCACATCAAATTTTGGTTTCACAAAGATACCAGTTCTGTTGCATTAGAGCCCACCCTTATGACCTCATTTAACTTAGTCACTACTTTAAAGACCCCCATCTCCAAATACATATTCTGAGGTCCTAGGGGTCACTTGTGGCTTTTAAGGGGCCACAATTCAGCCCACAGTAATGAGATTCCCAGAATTTAAAATTTATCTGGGGGTCATTTTTCCCCAGCAGCCATCAGTCTGAGCTCACCTCATTCACCAAGTGACTAATGGTAATTATGAATCACTCATTCATTCCTAGCATGTATTTAGTGCTTCTGAAAACGTTTGGTTTAACCAAAGGTTGCTGTATGCCTATGGGATTCTGGTAGGATGAGGGAAGGGAAGATGAGTAGAGGGGGACTTGCACTTAGCATCCTGCAGACCCTGACCATAAAGCCAGATCTCCCTTTAGCAATGGTGGGAGTTGGAGGGGAGGTGGGCCTCACTATGTTATTGATATATTTCTTGGTGACCTTTCACTTGAATTCAGATACAAAAATCTCAAACTCATATTCTTAACAGTTAAAGATGACCTTTATGTAATTTGTACCCCAAATAGCAGAATTACATAGCCCATGCCCAGGTTTGCAGAGTTTGTGGTTGGTTAGGTGGCATCATCCAGATAATGGATACAGAAATCGGTTCTAGGGAATAAGGTGCTGACATAACCAAAACCTTTCTGGGCAAACTTATCAACTTGTTATGAATTCTTGAGGGAAAATATTGAAAAAAATTCTCATTGAAGACTATGAAACAGTGAACCATTTTAAGTGTTTGAGAAATAATTACAATCCTTTCATCTGCAGTAACATGGAAGAGAGAAAATAACCCTGATGAGGTTTTAGGATTGACTAACAGGTCTCCAGCCAAAATATTGAAAGAGCTTGATCTCAACTGCAGATTAGAAGGTTTGAAAAGTAAAAGATGTGTGAAGTAAAGAAGTGACCAGTTTGTAATTAGGATTTAGAGGGATATGTAGAGGTCTGGTTTTTATAGGTTTGGAAAATAAAGCTGTTTCTCATCTTTCTTCTCTCTCCAGCCAGCAAAGGCCTCTCAAAATAACATGTAGCTTGGGGCACAGACCAAATCTATAGTGTGTCAGGAAGAAATTTTGTTGGATCTCTGAAAGATTGAGGCAGTGCCTAGTAGACAATTTCAGCTAAACAAAGGATTGCAAAGGATTGTCCCCAGAAAGCTTGATGTGCCCAAACAAGCACAGATAAAGACTAGGGAGAGCCCGGCTGCTGTGGCTCAGTGGTTGAGTATCGACCTATTAACCAGGACATCATGGTTTGATCCCCAGTGTGGGGTATGCAGGAGGCAGCTGATCAATGATTCTCTCTCATCATTGATGTAACTATCTCTCTCTCTCTCCCCCTCTTTCTCTCTCTCTCTAATATATATATATATATATAGACTATTTAATAAAGACAGAATATGCAAATTGACCATCACTTTGTGACAAAAGATGGCAGCGCCCACAGCCAATAAGGAGGGAATATGCAAATTAATGCAACAAAGATGGCAGCTCCTGGCCCGGGAGCGAAGTTAGGAGGCGGCTCTTGGCCCGGAGCGATGGCGGGAGGCGGCGGCCAGAGTGAAGGCCCGGGTCCTGGGTCCTGGAGGGAAACTGGTGCTGGCAGCCAGGAGAAGGAAGGCCTATTCTTACATGAATCTTTGTGCATTGGGCTTCTAGTATATATATTTTTAAGATTAGAGAGAGAAGTGTGTTTGGAAAAGAATTGTGAGTTGCTTTTTTTCCAAATGAATTGAAATTGAACTAGGTACAAAGAAGTCTGCAGGGTTTGCATGTGAGTTGCACAGGATCAAGGGCCATGAACATTGACTGAAATTGTCCAAATACAAAAAGAGCTCTGGGTTCCCTGCTTTTCTAGAGTAGAAAGCCTAAGAAATCTACTAAGCTGCCAATGTAGATCATTTCTTCAAAAGTGGCCATTTAAGGTGATGGGAATAAAGGACATCTCAAAATCTGTGTCCAAGAACCATGGGAATCATTCTCAGGGCAAACAAGGACCTAATCAAGGCACTTGCCTTCTTCCTCAAAAGGGAGTTTTGATTGGTGGGATTTCAGAATTTCTTAGACTGCCTGTGCTTCTGTTCCAACACCTTCCAAGAAATTGTTTCAGTGGGGCCTGTTTATGGTGCTTATTATGTCTCATCAATATGTGTGTTTGTGTGTGTGTGTGTGCGCACGTGTGTGCGCACGTGCTTGTGTATGTGTGATAACTTGTCTTTTCAGTTCCCATGTCTCCATCATGCTGGTGCCTTGAAATGGGCCATGACAAGAGCTTTTACACCAAAGACATAGGCAATGATACAAATCAGGGTTGTTTTCCTGTTAGTTGTTGAGTATTAATGAGCATACCACTCTCTTTGAATGACAGAGAACCATGTCTGAACCTGATGAAGATTATAAGATCTACAACTTTGAGCCCGATGTAGTGACTTGATGAGACTTTCAAAGGCCTTGTGAGTGGATTCTTACATGAGAGAAAGTGAATAGATGAAGGCAAAGAGCAGGTAATGGTAGATAGATTCCATCAATGGCCATAATTGATGGCCTCTTTATCTCCCATGCCCTTTTCAATGTGAGCAGGTCCTCCCATTCCCAAGGCAGATTCTATTTCTTATCTATCTATATATAATAGAAGAATATGCAAATTAGCCAGGAAGCCATAACATCATGACCAAACAGCAGGGACCCGAGGCTGCATGGTACCTGACCGGGGCAAGGGATCTCAAGCTGCACCCCTTGCCCAATGAGGCTTGACAGGGGGTCTCAGGCCAAGTCCCTCACCCCTGTGCTGGGCCAGGGACCTGAGGCTGCGCCCCCCTGCCTGGCACTGGGCTGGGGGACCTGAGGCTGCACCCCCTGCCTGGAGGGGCTTGACGGGGGTGGGGGCGGCCAGGTCTGGGTCTCACCCAATGGGGTGGGGATGGCCGGGTCTGGGTCTCCTGCGTTTTTGAAGTGCATGTGGGTGGTGGGTGGGGACTTGACTCTAGGTCCCATGGCGTGCCCCAGACTTGGACAGGAGGGAGATTTTCATATACATTTTTCTAATTTTCTTTCATCTCTGACATTTCTATTATAGAGAAAGGGCAAATAGCAATATTAAAGTATTTCCTCTAATTAATTCCCTTTTAATGTGCACAAATTCCGTGCAGTGGGCCACTAGTTAGTGAATAAGGATAGGAGGACAGAATGGTCAATCAGTGCCCATGAGTCACTTCTGGGCCTGGCCTCTGGGGGCTTGTTCCCTGCTGATTGCTGTCTTCAAGGTTTCTCTCACTTTCATCTGGACTTTTGCCTCCACTCTCACACCCTTCCAGATCCATCTGTTGTAGGAGAGGTGCACATGGAACAAGGCGAGACCATCTCAGTTGGGGCTATCCAAGAGTATTCTCCTGAGGACCAACTGGCTGGGTAGAGATGGACAACTGGACCCAGACAGGATCAGCCAAGCCGTGCAGAGAAGAACAGAACAAGTTGACCCATAGAATTATAAATATTTATGAATAATGAACATTCTTTGATTTAAAAGTTAGTCTATCTATAAGGGGAAAAATTGCAATGCATTATAATTTCTCTATTTTGAAACATAAGGGTACTTTTGAAGGGACTTACAAATGTATATATATATATATATATATATATATATATATATATATATATATATATATATATATATATTCTATAAAATAAAGAGGTAATATGCAAATTGACTGTCACACCCTCACACAAAGATGGCTGCCCCCATGTGGTCACAAGATGGCCACCACAAGAAGGCCGGCAGGAGAGGGCAGTTGTGGGTAATCAGGCCAGCAGGGAAAGGCAGTTAGGAGTGATCAGGCCAGCAGGGGGGAGCAGTTGGGGGGTGACTGGGCCTGCAGGGGAGGGCAGTTGGGGATAATTGGGCCATCAGGGGAGCAGTTAGGCATCATTTGGGCTGGCAGTGGAGTGGTTAGGGGGAATCAGGCAGGCAGGCAGGTGAGCAGTTGGGAGCCAGCAGTTCTGGATTGTGAGAGGGATGTCTGACTGCAGGTTTAGGCCTGATCCCGGGATGGGGCCTAAACCGGCAGTTGGACATCCCCTGAGGGGTCCCAAATTGGAGAAGGTGCAGGCTGGGCTGAGGGACACCCCCTCAGTGCATGAATTTTGTGCACTAGTCCTCTAATTTTTATAATAATAGCTAATGGTTGGTGAGCCCTCAGGATGTGTCTGGTACTCTGCAAACTGGTTTGTGTGTACTCATATAGTCTGCAACACTACCCTATGATATAGCATTTATTATTATACTGCCCTGGTTGGTGTGGCTCAGTTGATTGAGCATTGTCCTGTATCCCAAGAAGTTGCTGCTTTGATTCCTAGTCAGGTCACATGCCTAAACTGACAGTCAGACATCCCCTGAGGGGTTCCAGATTGGAGAGGGTGCAGGCTGGGCTGAGGGACATCCCCTCCACCCCCCATGAATTTTGTGCACTGGGCCTCTAATATATATATATATATATATATATATGAATATAAGGAGACTAATGTATTAATCACTATACAATATGCTGGCCATCATTCTACATATTTTAAAAGCAGTAATGAGAAAGTTTTCCTTTAAAGGATTTTAAGATTTAACTAAGTGAAATGATGGGGCAGAACTGAGAAAGCTTGCTTCAGAGCTGTGTCTCACTTTGATCTCTCTGATACTATAGATCCAAATGTTCACCTGGCTGTATATCTTTTGTTCTAAATGAATAATGATATTTCCATGCAAATCACATAAACACCATTAGCTTAAATTTAGATAAACTGTCATATTGAACTTTAATTTAAGGGTGTCTTTACAAAAATTAAAATTAAAAGCTAAAACTGCCATCAACACAATTATACTAAACATTAATTCCCTGATCTGAAGGTTTGTGTTTTTTTTTTAATATATTTTATTGATTTTTTTACAGAGAGGAAGGGAGAGGGACAGAGAGTTAGAAACATCGATGGGAGAGAAACATCGATCAGCTGCCTCATGCACACCTCCTACTGGGGATGTGCCCGCAACCAAGGTACGTGCCCTTGACTGAAATCGGACCTGTGACCTTTCAGTCTCCAAGCCGATAATCTATCCACTGAGTCAAACCAGTTAGGGCTGAAGGGTTTTTTTTTTTTTATTATTGATTAAGGTATTACATATGTGTCCTTATGCCCCCATTGCCCCACCTCCCGCCCCCGACTCATGCCCTCAGCCCCCTGTTGTTTGTGTCCATTGATTAGGCTTCTATGCATGCATACAAGTCCTTTGGCTGATCTCTCCCCCTTACGCCCACCCTCCCCTAACTTCCCTCTAAGGTTTGATGGTCTGATTGATGCTTCTCTGTCTCTGGATCTGTTTTTGTTCATCAGTTTATATTGTTCATTATATTCCACAAATGAGTGAGATCCTGCAATAACTATCTTTCTCTGACTGGTTTATTTTGTTTAGTATAATGCTTTCCAGTTCCATCCATGCTGTTGCAAATGGTAAAAATTACTTCTTTTTATTGCAGTGTAGTATTCCATTGTGTAGATGGACCACAGTTTTTTAATTCACTCACTTGTTGATGGCCATTTAGCCTGTTTCCAAATCTTAGCTATGGTAAATTGTGCTGCTGTGAACATAGGGGTACATATATCCTTTCTGACTGGTGTTTCTAATTTCTTGGCGATATATTCCTAGAAGTGGGATCTCTGGGTCAAATGGGAGTTCCATTTTTAGTTTTTTGAGGAAATTCCATACTGTTCTCCACAGTGGCTGCACCAGTCTGCATTCCCACCAGCAGTGCACGAGAGTTCCTTTTTCACCACATCCCCAGCAGCACTTGTCATTTGTTTTTTGTTTTTAAATATATTTTATTGATTTTTTACAGAGAAGAAGGGAGAGGGATAGAGAGTTAGAAACATCGATGAGAGAGATAGATCAGCTGCCACCTGCATGCCCCCCCAGTGGGGATGTGCCCGCAACCAAGGTACATGCTCTTGACTGGAATCGAACCTGGGACCCTTCAGTCTGCAGGCCGATGCTCTATCCACTGAGCCAAACCGGTTTGGCATCACTTGTCATTTGTTGATGATAGCCATTCTGATAGGTGTGAGATGGTACCACATTGTCATTTTGATTTGCATCTCTCTGATGATTAGTAACTTTGAACATGTTTTCATTTGTCTCTTGGCCTTCCTTATCTCCTCTTTCGAAAAGTATCTATTTACTAGTGGGTCTGTTGCCCATTTTTTGATTGGGTTGTTTATCTTCTTTTTGTTAAGTTGTGTGATTTCCCTGTAAATGTTGGAGATTAAACCCTTATTGGTGATAACATTGGCAAATATATTCTCCCATGCAGTGGGCTTTCTTGTTGTTTTGTTGATGGTTTCTTTTGCTGTGCAGAAGCTTTTCATTTTGATGTAGTCCCATTTGTTTATTTTCTCTTTAGTTTCCAATGCCCTAGGAGCAGTATCAGTGCAGAACTTGCTTCGGCATTTGTCTGAGATTTTGTTGCCTTTGGATTCCTCTAGTATTTTTATGGTTTCCCGTCTTACATTTAAGTCCTTTATCCATTTTGAGTTTATTTTTGTGTATGGTGCAAGTTGGTGGTCTAGTTTCATTTTTCTGCATGTATCTGTCCAGTTTCCCCAACACCATTCATTGAAGAGACTGTCTTGATTCCATTGTATGTCCTTGCCTCCTTTGTCAAATATTAATTGAGCATAGTGGTTTGGGTTGATTTCTGGGTGCTTTATTCTATTCCATTGATCTATATATCTGTTCTTGTACCTGTACCAGGCAGTTTTGAGAACAGTGGCTTTGTAATACAGCTTGATATCTGGTATTGTGATCCCTCCTACTTTCAGGATTGCTGCAGCTATTTGGGGATTGCTGCAGCTATTCAGGGTCTTTTTTTTATTCCAGATGGATTTTTGGAGAGTTTGTTCTAGGTCTGTGAAATATGCTCTTGGTATTTTAATGAGGAGTGCATTGAATCTATAGATTGCTTTGGGTAGTATGGACATTTTAATGGATGTTGATTCTACCAATCCATGCACATGTATGTTCTTCCATCTGTTTATGTCTTCCTCTATCTCTTTTTTCAGTGTCCTGTAGTTTTCTGAGTACAGGTCTTTTTCCTCCTTAGTTAAGTTGATCTGAAGGTTTTTGTGTCTCATTAACATGCACTTTTCAGAATTAATTTATCAGTTAATGTATTACTCATTTTGTGTAAAATTGTGATTTTTATGAATTTATAGTCTCTTTTTAAAAGATTTTCAGAAATAAAGAGCATATTATTAACCCCATTTGAATCTCTCAAATTTGTATAATGACTAGGTTTCGATACGATGAGAGACTTTATTATGGAACTTTTAAACTTCAAATTTAATCTATATCCCAATGTGAACTTTTTATATTCTAAAATGGATATGCCATTGACTTCTTGATGACTATAATAAGAAGTATTATTTTTATTTGTAAATTTTATTTATGAAAAAAACACTATTCACATTCAAAAGGTTAATTCAAGTTTTGCCACAAATAATCTTTTTTTTAACTAAATGAGAAAGTATTATTAATGTTAATAATATTATACTACTAATATTAATAGACAGTATTAGCATTAGTATTTTGTTAACATTGAACATCATTGCCAGAGGACATAAAGGATGTTATCATACTCCTTAACAATTGTTTCTGTGTACAATATGAGGCACCATATCATTAAATTAATTTTTTTCAGAGGGAATATTCTTTGTATAGTGGTGAAAATCATAAGTTTTAAGTCAAAATAGAACCCAACTTGGGAATTCTATACACCACTGGCTATTGAAATGGATTCTGGAGCAGGAGAATCAGTCCAGAAGAGAAAGGTCTTTCATGAATGTTCAGTGTTCACATGCTTCAGCTCACAGTATGCCTTGAAGGCTGAGATGGTAAAATGAACTGTGAGTAGGAACTCCATTGAAAGTCATTAATTCACACAAAACAAGAGGATGGTCTGACCAGTCTGATGGAGATAAGCTTGAGAATGTAATACTATGCTAATTATATAAGGGTTTTATGGGAAAAGTATAAAATGTAACAAAAGGAAAAAAACCCCACAAAAACGTGAAAGCATGCAAAATAAAATGAATTACATACAATAGAAAAAAAAACCCACAAGAATTTTAATGAAATCCTTCAAGGATAACCCCTGGTATATAAAAATATAATACTAATATGAAGTTAAGTAAAGAAGGACTTTTGAAAAAAATGTGATGAACAAACAACATAAGGATTCAAATTCAGGACCAAAGGAACTATGATTGCAGGCCTACTATATAACTAGTGAGATGTCAAGAAACTCTTCTAGGCATACAGGTGGGAGGAAACACCTGTTTAGAAGACAAGGAAAGAAGCCTGAGGAGAAACCAATCCTGCTGATACCTTGACCTCAAACTTTCAGCCTCCAGAACTGTGAGTTTATGAATTTTTTCTGTGCAAGCTCTCCAGCCTATGTTATTTTTTACACAGCCCAAATCAACTAATATGATGTCCAAACTTACACAGTGCTCCAGGGTGCTGGAGTGTGGGACCGTGGTTAGTTTTAGGTAGGACATTTCACTGTAAAGTTTTCTGCCAAAACTCAATGAATCAGTATCTATCCAATCTGAGGAATAAAATTTCAACAGAGCAGATAGATACTCCCAACCACACACAGTAGTAAGCTAAGGACAGTAAATGACAACCTCCTGAAGCATTGACTCTGACATAATCCAGCCAGTGAAGAAAGAAAATGAAAAATTCAGAAAGGGAATGCAGAAATTGTGGCAGAGAGCAACAGTGAGCATGAGACTGGCAACAGCTGCACCATATCTTGTATGTGCAGCATGGTGACTGTAGTTAACAATATTGTATTGTATATTTGAACATTGCTGAAGGAGTAGATCTTAAAAGTTCTCATCACAACAAAAATAATTGTTACTACGTGTGGTGACAAATGTTAACTAGACTTACTATAGTGATCATTTCACAATATAGACAAATATTGAATCATTATGTACACCTGAAACTAATGTAATATGTCAGGTATATCTCAAAAAGTAAAAGAAAAAATCTTTTTTTAAAAGATTTTTCTTATTTATTTTTAGAGAGAGGGGTAGGAAGAGGGAGAGAGAGGGGAAACATCCATGTGAGAGTGAACCATTTGATGGGCTGCCTCCTGAACAACCACAACCCAGGCATGTGCACTAACTGGGAATCAAACTGACAACCTTTTGGTGCATGGAACATGGGACGGATAACATGCAAACAACTGAGCCACAACAGATAGGGCAAAAGAACAAATCTTAATAAAAACATTTTGGTAGTAGACATAGCAATGATATCAAAATTGTTTACAAAATAAAATAATAAAACCAGTGAAAATGTCAGGAGTTGTGGAGAGCAGGACTGAGTTAAGAATTGCATTTCCTTTCTTTCACAGCAGCAATAACACATGTAGTGAAACTGTTGGTGGAGAAAATGGCACCAGTGATTAGATGGGTGGAGTCAGACAGAACTTTGGTTCAGCAACCTTAGTCCTTGAGTTCTGGCCAGGAAAGAATTCAGAACCAAGACTCGAACTGTAAGAGAAAGCTTATTTAGAGAGTTGCAGAGGTCAAAGAAGTGAGTCGTAGAAGAAATGAGCTCAGGAAACAAGTTACAGAGGCAAAATAAGGGCCCATGAAACTTAGGGGAAAAAGAGAGGCAAGGAAAACCCATGAGAGTAGAGTAGGGGTGGGGGTGAAGGGAGAAGGTAAGGGAAAGATGTGGGTGTGCTCCATAGAGTGAGCCCTGCTGGGTCCCCCATTTTGAAGAAATTTATCTGGAGGTCTCAGAGGAGGATCCCAATAGAATATTCATTAGTTTTTCAGTAGTATCCTTTCAGATCATTATTCAATGCTGTGGATCATGATGTCAGCAATGGTATCCTTATATGGTTTTGTTGCTTTTCTGGGCCTGAAATACAACTGAAGCCTACATGTATTTGATGTGAGTTAGAATCTCATTGTCCTGGGGGCTTAATGCTTAAGGGTTATTTTCCAGCCCCTTTGTTTGCTCCCCCTCTAAGGGGGTCCAACACACATCACTAGCAACATGCCAGGGGAGGGTCCAAACCACATGATCAGCCATATGAAAGATCAGGGGGTCTGAAAAGCATAACCAGTGATATGCTAGGGGAGGAAAGGTTACTCTGGGGATGAGGGCCTGGTTTTCCCAGGTTTGCCCATTGCTGGGTACCTGGGGATTTCCACGCTGATGAATTTCTGTACCTGGCACATTGTCCTTGCTCTGCTCATGACCATCTAATTGCCTATCACAAAACAAGGAACAAAAATAACATATGTCATCCACTCTGTCATCATACTTATTTTTAGCCTTAACATGGTCACTTAAGATATATCCCGTTATGAAGAAGCACTTTCCTGAAATTCATTGTGATTTCAGTTTAACGTAATTTTTATCCTAATGTGAAATTCAAGTAAATTAAGTTAAGATATTAAACACCATGTAGACTCCAATTTTATTTATTAGTGAAGGATAGATAACTCCCTTTGTCTTTCTTATTATCTAACCACCCTCAGTTTTGTTTTGTTTTTATATAAACTCAAATACAAACACGCACATAGGTTTGCTTGATTATCCTATCTAATAAAAGAGAAACATGGTAATTGGCGTACGACTGCTACCTTTCCCATTGGCTAATCAGCGGGATATGCAAATTAACTGCCAGCCAAGATGGCAGCCGGCAGCCAGGCAGCTTGAAACTAACATGAAGCTTGCTTGCTTCAGTGACAGAGGACTCCAATGTTCCCCGCCTGCCTGGCCGGCCTCTGAGCCTGCAGTTTAAGAAACATTGTAACAAATATAGAAGCTAAACAAAACCCCAGAAACCTGCTTTCAGCGAGCCCCGGATCTCAGAGCTGGAGTTGATACAGAGTTTCGATTATAGAATTCAAACAAACCAGATACCTTCTTTCAGCAGCGGAAGCCTCAGAGCTAGAGCCAGAGCTAAAGCTGGCCCAGAATAAAAAAAAAGAAAAAAAGGAGCAGTTGGGAGCTTCAGTCAGCCTGAAAACAGCCCTCAGCCCCTCACCCAGACTGGCCAGGCACCCCAGTAGGGACCCCCACCCTGAAGGAAGTGTGACCAGCTGCAAACAGCCATCATCCCCTCATCCAGACTGGCCAGGCACCCCAGTGGGGACCCCCACCCTGATCCAGGACACCCTTCAGGGCAAACCAGCCAGCCCCACCCATGCACCAGGCCTCTATCCTATATAGTAAAAGGGTAATATGCCTCCCAGCACCGGGATCAGCGTGACAGGGGGCAGGCCCCCAACCCCCTGATCACCCTGCGGCTCTGTGTGTGACAAGGTGCTGCGCCCCAACCCCCCCCCCCCCCACGGGCCCTGCTCTGTGTGTGATGGGGTAGAGCCATAACCTCCCCATCGGCCCTGCCCTGAATGTGAGAGTGGCGGCGCCTCAACCCCCTGATCCGCCCTGCCCTGAATGTGACAGGGGGCGGTGCCCCAACTCCCCTATCGGCCCTACTCTGTGAGTGACAAGGGGGAGCTCCTCAACCCCCTGATTGACCCTGCTCTGTGCATGACAGGGTATGGAGCCCCAACCCCCCTGATGGGCCCTGCTCTGTGTGTGACAGGGGGCAGCACCCCAACCTCCTGATTGGCCCTGCTCTGTGCATGACAGGGTACGGAGCCCCAACCCCCCTGATGGGCCCTGCTCTGTGCGTGACAGGGGGTGGTGCCGCAACCTCCCCATCGACCCTGCCTTGAGTGTGACAGGGGGCGGTGCCCCAGCCCCCCAATTGGCCCTACCCTGATCGTGACTGAGGGTGGCATCGCAACCTCCCAACCCACCCTGCTCTGTGCATGACAGGGGGCGATGCCCCAACTCCCCAATTGGCCCTGCTCTGAGCCCGACCAGGGGCTGCACCTAGGGATTGGGCCTGCCCTCTGCCACCCAGGAGCAGGCCTAAGCCAGCAGGTCATTATCTCCCGAAGGGTCCCAGACTGCGAGAGGGCACAGGCCGGGCTGAGGGACTTCCCTCCCCCCCCCCCCCGAGTGCACAAATTTTTGTGCACCGGGCCTCTAGTTAATTATAAAACTGGTACTGGAACTGGGGATGACTTAGTGTTTCTTGATTATATTGTAAGCCTTGCTTGGATCTCTGCAATGAGCTTATGAGCTTTTTTAAAAAAAATAATAATAAGATGAGGTTTGGCTCAGTTGGTTGGGCACCATACCTTCCACCAAAATGTTGCAGTCTCCATTCCCAGTCAGGGCACATGCCCCCATTGTGGGCTCAGTCACCAGCAACCGGTGTGCAGGAGGCAATGGATCAATGTCTTGCTCTCACATCAATGTTTCTGTTTTTTTCTCCTTCTCCGTTCCTCTCTCTCTCAAAAAATCAATAAGATATATTTAAAATATTATAATAAGCTGATTATTCTATTAAAATTATGTAGCCATTATTAGTATAAAATTAGTTATTTCAGAGAAAAATATTTTTCCTCTCTTTGTCTTTACTAGTGTGTCACAGGATCTGTCTACTTCTCATCCCCTTTTATTTTGTTGTCTATTCTTACTCCTGGTGAATGTGTGCAAGAGAGGAACTATGGTGGTATGAGGAGATGCTGTGTGTGAAATGAAGATGGCTGTGTTTAGTGACCTCCACACTTTCTGCCTAATCTTTCTATGGTTTTCAAGATGAGTTACCAAGATTTCTTTTCAAGTTCTGTTTCTATGGCAACATTTTCTCCCAGCTTGCTATCTATATGTCATTTATTATTCTATTACCTACATTTACTCATTACCTGTTAGTTATTTTTTTTCACATCAACCCATTACTTCTTTTTATGCTCTATCTTACCTAACTTCTGGTTTTAGTGTTTGAAGATTTTGGCTCATCTACACATCAATAATTTCAAAGTCAATATTTGTAACTATAGAAACATGCTTCACCTAGTTCAGATTCTTCTCCAAATACTTCATTAATGAAATATTTATTGTCACCTTTTACTCTGCTCCTATTTAATCTAACTTGCTTTAGCTCAGTTATACATTGTTGGTTTTGAAAAAGAGCCCAGCGTTGACCCATAACACCTGCACAATGTTCTAGTCACCGTTACTAAGAAACACAGCTCTTGATTTCACATGTTCAATTCTTGACTCTTAGAGAAATTATTTACTGCTGAACATTCTTCTCTTTTCAAGGACAAGGGTTTTTAGTATTTTCCCCCCTCTAACATTTTCAGGAAAAACACACACAAAAGAGCTCTTCATTTCTGACACTCTCCTAGCTTCTCTAGTGAAGGCATATGATGCTGTCAGTTTTTCTAATTAACCTCCCACAGTCTGTGTCTGAGTAAATGGTTTAGCGTGACTCATGGTCTTGAACTTTTATGGGGGTTAGATTGTTTTGACTGATAACTACATATGCTAAATAATTTAGCATGTCCGTTACAGATTCAAATATAAATACAATTTTTATACTCTTATCAGATGGTAAATGCTTTGAAGAGCCCAATTCTGAGAACACTTGGTTAGGGCACTGAGTGGTACTTATCAGCTTAGAGTCTTGGAGATCTTGACACATCGGGATCCTGCCGAGTAAACAGAGATGAGAGCCCCAGTGGGCAATAGGTGACCACTGTCCATTGCAAGAACAACAATGCTAGGACCATCATGGGGGAAAATTGCCTGGGGGAGAATTACTAAAAGCGAGGGTGATGACAAAAATCAACCTAACAACAAATTAATTATGACGTCCAATAATACTGACAGACACGTTTAGATTAATTTGAAGATCTTTGATTAGTAAGTATTTCTATATTGCTCTTTCTTTTTAAATTCAGATTTGCCAAGGATAGTTTATTAAAGTTAAATTAATGCTGCTGGTCAGCCACCATTTTCAAGATGCTCACATAAGCAGAGGGATTTTGTCACAAAACAAATTGTGAATTTCATTACATATGATTTAATCCTTTCTATTTACTCTTCTCCTTCCACTGTTAAACTATCAACTTTTATAAGTGAAGGAAATATAAGAAAATGAAGAGGAGAGGGGAAGAAAAGAGAGGAGAGGAGTTTCTTTGCATTAGGCTGAGAAGCAATATTGTCACTCCTACCATGATACTTAGGCAGCTGCTGGTAACTTGACCATGTTACGTGCTGACTTTGAAGTTGGGTGCAGCCATGTGACTGGCTTTGGCCAGTTAAATGTGAACAGACTTTACAAGCCTGTTCTAAGCACACATAAACTTAGTTGTGTAAATCCATTGAGTTTTCGGGGTTTGTTACTTCATCTAACTATACACCTCTTGACTGATGCACTATGTTCTTTGCAGAACAGATGTTGCCTCTCATTCATGATTGTGTCCCAAATTTAGCATTTTTTTTCTGATTGTTTTGCACCAAATGATGAATCAAACCAGGTATAATAAAAGACTAGAAATTCAACTCATCAAATATGCCTGTTTCATGAACTCACTGTACACAGACAGAACACCTTCTTGACAAACTTTCTAAATCTTTGCAAAGAATATTAATTGTGTCCCCCAACATAATTTTTCCATTATCAAAATTGTGAAATGTACACATGTGTTAGGATGGGAGAATGTAAACATCTCACAAAGTGCCTCTATTTTCTAGTGTTTGCTTTTGATGAATTTTCTTAAAGTGCCCCACTGTGCTGCTGAAGCCATAGAAGTTAAGGTGCTCTCACTCTATGTTTTCAAGAAAAATTTAGGATGGGGAATACTACTCCAAGATTGGACATCTTCTTAGCATTTCCACTCTCCTACCCAATATCATTATCATATACACTTTGCTCCCTGGGTATAGTATTTTCATGGTATTTTAATTCATATAGTCATTAAAATATTAATAGCTATTTGACCGAAATTATTCAATTATTAAAAATTCAATTGGAATCCTTATGTAATTTATGCCCAATTAATCAAATCTCGTGTTTTACTACATGTCTGAGCAAACTACTACGTTAAAAAGTTTGATCCTTCTCCCGGATACATTGTCTATCACTTTACTTTTGGCTGGATCCATGGCTAAGTTTTAGAAGGTGTTCTTTATAAAATACACAGTTTCATGATATTTGAAAAAAAAAAAAAACTTTACCAGGGGTTATTAATGTAATTTTCTCTGTAATAACACCTTCAGATATGGTGCAACACAGAATTTCTGTGGGTGGGAACAGTAATGAAGAGGAGGCATTATAGCAGCCTACAGTAGGGGAGATAAAATGCCCCACTGGGCTTCGAAAAGGTGCCCAGTACAAATATGACATTTACTTAACTATAGAGGCATGAATGGTAATGCTACAATTATGTTAAGAGCTGGAGAAGTATTATTAAAATCTTTTAACATAGCCAATCTCTCCACTTTTGGATGCTTCCTTTGTCCTTTTAGAAATTGCCACTGCAGTGAGTCCAGGGCCAGGTGCTGTGGAGGAAGTGATAAAATTTGACAGCTGCTGTATGAAATCTGAGGTGGTCTATTTTCATAGAAAAACAAAGTTCCGTCAAATACTGGGTTCACTAGCCATACATCCCCTTGTCCATAGTTCTAGTGGCATTATTATGCATTGTTGTTACCTCATGTGAACATCTCCTGTTTGTGTGTATGTGGTGTTATTTGTTACGAGTGGCCCAGTGTATGAAATTCATGCACATTAAAAGGAATTAATTAGAGGAAATATTTTAATATTGCTCTTTGCCCTTTCTTTTTAATAGAAGTGTCAGAGATGAAAGAAAATTAGTAAAATGTATATTTAATCTCCCTCATGTCAGGGTCTGGGGCATGCCAGGGGACACAGAGTCAAGTCCCTGCCCACACGTGAGTGTCTAGAAATCAAGTGAGACCCAGACCCAGCTGGCTCCACACCCATCAAGCCCTGTAGGGTGGGGGGCACAGCCTCAGGTCCTCCATCAAGCTCCGCTGGGCAGGGGTCATGGCCCATGTCCTCAGGTCTGCCGGCCCAGCCTCAGGTCCCCCAGCCCCAGCGTGAGGGCATGACAACCATTTGCATATTAGCTCTTTATTATATAGAATTGGTCTATTTTGTTTCTACTTTAGAAATTCTTTTGTTTTCTTTTTTATTTGTAACACATATACTTTTGTAATGCAGATAATAAACAATGGTCTATCTTTATTTTGACTATGGCATCTAATAGCAACTGGATATACACTGAATATCTTCTCTTGAAGAGTCAACCAAGTGACTAAAAAATATCAAGTCCCCATCTTTCTGTCTATGACTAGCAAGTACCACCTTTTTTTTCTATGAGTAACTATTGGAAGTAGAATAAATATTACAGCATGTAGCCTCTATGTATATCCACGATTGGTCAAAATTCTTTCAATTAAAGTCCATAGTCATTGGTCAAGTCAAAAATTTTGGGTTAGCACACATTTATTATTATTATTATTATTATTATTATTATTATTATTATTATTACTAGTAGCCTGGTGCCCAAAATTTGTGCACATTAAAAGGGAATTAATTGCCCTAACCAGTTTGGCTCAGTGGATAGAGCATTGGCCTGCGGACTCAAGGGTCCCAGGTTTGATTCCAGTCAAGGGCATGTACCTTTGCTGCGGGCATATCCCCAGTGGGGAGTGTGCAGGGGGAAGCTGATCGATGTTTCTTTCTCATTGATGTTTTTAACTCTCTATTCCTCTCCCTTCCTCTCTGTAAAAAATCAATAAAATATATATTTTTTTAAAAAGGGAATTAATTAATGGAGATATTTTAATATTGCCATTTGCCCTTTCTCTATAATAGAAGTGTGAGAGATGAAAGGAAATTAGTAAAATGTATATGAAAATCATATATAAATTTATTAATAAATAAACAGTAACAAAAGGATATAATAACAACAGAGGCATGATATGAAAACAACAAAAACATGATATGAAAACAACAAAAACATGATATAAAAACAACAGTGATGCAAACAATGACTGATAAAGTGATTAAACTTATTCTAATATCTCCCTGTATACCACATTAAGAGTGAAAACACTTTCAGAGTGCTTGACTAATTTCCCTTGTGATGAAGTATTTAGAACTTTAACTGTAACGTCACATGCTCCTCAAACTCGAGAGAAAGCAACATATAACTGACCATGTGTGAAAATGGATTCAGGTAGGAATATGCCTACTCTGTCTAGAGTTTGTCCTTGTGATTTATTAATAGTCATCACAAATGCTGGCATCATGGGAAATGGTCATTGAATCAATTTAAATGGGAGGCCAGTGTCAGATGGGGACAAATTAATTCTTGGAATCAGAACAAACTCTCCCTCTGCAGATCCTGTTAATACTTTAGCTTCGATAATGTTAGGTAGTAATCTTTTGATCATAAATCTGGTACCATTATAAAGACCCCATTTACTATTGAGATTTCTCAATAGCATGACAATTGCACACACTTTCAATTTTAATTTGTGACATGGCATTCCCAAAGGAGTAATACTATTAAGAAATTCGATGGGAAAATGTTCCTTTTCAGCATCATCTGTTGAATCAATGGCATCATCACTCAAATATGTGTGAAAATCTCCATTGAGTATATCAAAATTTTCTTCACTTAATTTTTGAACATGCTCATTTTTTGGACAAAGAATTGCACATTTAGGTATATTTTTAATATTACCTATAGCAGTGGTTCTCAACCTTGGCTGCACATTAGAATTACCTGGGAATTTTTTTTAAATCCTGATTCCTGGGCCTCATCCTCCGGACATTGTTTCTTTGTTATGGGGTGGGGCCACAACATTAGTAACAAAGAAACAGAATTAAAACTTTATTGTGGAGAGCCGCAACAGTGTTTTGGACAGGTTCAAGCCTTGGATTGATGAGAGGGCACAGTCCTCTCATTGCCACGTGCAAGTCCCAGCTTGGAGGGCAGGGCCCTCCCAGCACAATTATAGCCAACAGCTATAGTTGTAAGCTTGAACCTATGGTCTGAACACGTGGCCCCATGTGCCTGAGTGATGTGGTCTTGATAGAGTTCAGGTGCATGTAGTTGAGTAGGATTGAAACCCAGGAGAATGTTATAAACATCTTGATCATGCCCATACTTTGCCTAGTAGCATCTGCTATAAAATAAAGGCATGACTGTGTGCATGGTCGCTGTCTCTCAGAGAAGCAGCATCCCACTGAGACCCGGCTTTCATTCTCCTGTCTGTCTTTTCTAAACCTTTCAGCCGCCCCTACTCAGGTTCACCCTTGGCTGTCCTGGTGCAGCACACTTTATAAAGATTTTCCTCCAGGCTGCCAGGGCAGGTTCCTGCCTCAAACCCTGCCCTTACTGGAAACAGCTCCAGAAACTGCTCAGGGAAGGGCGCAGCTGTTGCCAAGACAACCCCTGCAGGACTGACTTCCTTCTGCTTGGTCACGGTTCTGGTCTGTTGGTGATGAACACCACCCAGGGTTTTTATATAAGTCAATTGTTATTATTATTAATTTTTACTGCGGGTTAGTTCCATTCTGAAATAAGATGTTTCTCATAATTATCTCTTGTTTTGTCCTTTTAGGCAATAATACCTTGAGGTAGTGAGATTCTAGAATAATTTATTTTTAATTACACTGATAAACAGGTCAATATTGCCATACAATTGGTTAGAGTTCTACATTGATAAGAAGGACTTTACCAAAAAAAAGAAGGACTTTACTGCTTAAACCAATATAATTAGGTTTAGATGAAAATAGTGGACAATTTAATATATATGATATTTATGTATTATATATTTTCATTTTAATTTACCCCCAAAATATATATTCCGCATTCATATTTTATTAACTTTGAAGTTGTCTTAAAGTAAATGAGCATTTCCAATCTTCATTACAAACCTTAGTAATGAAGAACATAAAACATCCCAGAAAAATCCATATTTGAGTGTTGCCCTAAGCTATTTTTGGACATTATTAATTTTATATTTCTCAATTTAATGTCATTAATAAATGGTACCTACTACATTATAATAATAAAAAGTACTACTTCAGTATTTTTGAAAAGATTTTTTTCTCTTATCAATATATTATGTGTGGTATATGAGACCTTTGAAGATAATGAAATTTTGTCCTCAAAACAAGCAATAAGTTATAAATATGCTGATGTCCCTTTATTTACAGTTCTTATTAACTGATGATAAAACTTCAGCATCCTAAAATATGCATTATTAAGATGATATAGTTCATACTCCTGTATTTGTTTTTGTTCCTCATAAGAAACAGATAACATTGAGTAAGAAATGGAATTTAGCAAAGCAACCACTTAAATGTGTCTTACCTGCTTACTTTAAGGCTAACCCTTTATTCACATGTGGTGTTTTCTTTCTGGCATTTGACCAGATAGCTCTCTGAGAAGAACGAGAGCTATACATTGTCTTTCATCAGCCAGGAGAATAAGCACAATTCAGTTTGGACAAGTGTTTACGAAGGCCCTTATGAATGAGCACTTCACTAGACAAGGCACAAATAAAAGAGAAACTAAGTACTCTGTCTTTGTCCCTGAGGAGTAAGATGTATTTCTATAAAACAAAAAGTGGGTATTTTTGGAGTAAGGCTCATTCTGAAAAATAGATGCCAAGAGGTCACAGTACAGCCAACCTAACACAAACCCGGGGGTTCAATCTAGTAAGTCTGTCTTCAGAACTCCTTCCAGTGATATTGTCAACTCAATTAAATTTCATAATCTGGCACCCGGATAACTAGGTAACTTACCAAGTGATAGTCTAGTAAGATATCATTACTTAACCTAAATAGGTGTACTATCTACCTCCCTCTCTCTCCCTCTCTCTCTCTCTATCTCTACATCTCTTACACATATACCCACATCATCTATCTATCAAAAAATACATACTTTGTATATAAAGAAATATTAAAATACTTAATGAGTCTAAACACACATGATATTTCACCATTTCTACTCTAAAGAGGACTATTATTTTTTTAAAACAATTTCTTTTAGTCTTGGGTTACCTAAACAATATGTTTATACATAGGTTAGTCATATATCCTAGCTTCTTCCTATTCTCCTGACATATTTTCTGGTTTAGAATTTGCTTTCTTTTATTTCTTTAAAACAATGTTCGGTTTTAAATTTTATTAAAACTAGGTAAGGTAGGTATGGTAAACTTCTATTTCCTAGTTCCAGCTACTGTTGTGAAGAGAGATCTTGCTCTTAAATTTTGATCTTTGTGGAAGCCTGTGACATGCATCCAGTGGGGCACAGGAAACCAGAAAATTATGAGTTAACTGCTCTTAAAATAGGTGGACAAGGAGAAGCTTATCTAGTTTTGCCATAAAGTGTATATAAAATAATCTGACATTCTCAACATTATGTTGTAACAGCATTGCCATTTATTAAATGGTATTAATCTACAACACTTTATTTAATAAGCTTTTTGGACAGCAACAAGCTAAAGATAAAAACATTTGTTTAGTGAAAAATTAAGCACTGAATATCTTCTCTTAAAAACAACAAAAAATATGATAAGTATGCACCCTCAAAAAACATTTCCCTGGCAAGTACACCCACCACTGTGTACAAAGACTGCATGGATCCCAAAAGACATAAATCTGCTGAAGATGTGCCAGGATGGATTCAAAAGTCATTTGTCCTCTTAAGAAAGCTTTATCTAAAGATGATGGTTTAACATATGCGGTTAAAAAAGGTCTTGTTATAACAAGTACATCTCTCTGTAAAGCTTAACTATTCCTGTAGTTTTGAGTTACCAGTATTTTAGCCAACTAATGGACCTCCTCATATGGTCCTATGCGACTCCCAGTATTTCTCGCAGATTTCTCCCTGATGCTTTCAGGGTGACCGGTAAGTAATCACCTCTGTTGAAGAGCTCTTGAAATATATTCTGAGCTGTGTGTTCCTCTTCCTTGCATCAGATTTCAAGCTGCCTGCCCACCTCCTTCTGCCTGGCAGAAGTTAATCCCTATTCCAGTTCTGTTTGCTACTATAAATGTGTCTGCTTATTTTCTATACATTTATTTGTATGGGATTTCTTGAAAGTTGGGAAAATAATCTCTGGGTTCATTCATTTATGAATTAGAACCCTCTCTATGTTTTAGGTTGCATCCATATCTTGGCTACTGTGAATAATGCTGCAATGAACATAGGGCTTCATGTGGTATTTTGTGACAACATTAAAGGAACTAGAGGGTATTATGCTAATTGAAATAAGTCAGACAAAGAAAGACAAATACAGTATGGTTTCACTTATATGTGGAACCTGAACAAAACAAAACAAATGAATAAACAAAACAGAATAGAAACAGACCAAAAGGATGGCTGCCAGAGAGGAGGGGGTATGGAGATGGGTAAAAAAGGGAAGTGTAATATAGTAAATAGCATCAGAATAAGTTTGCATGGTGACAAATGATTACTAGAATTAGCGGGTTATCACATTGTAAAGTATGTAAATGTCAAATCATTATATGATACACCTGAAACTAATATAATATTGTATACCAACTATATCTTAAAAACCAATGTCAATGAAATACATTATTCTCTGAGTCACACAAAAATTTTAAATTAATTGGATATAACATACATGCAGTGAAGTGCAAATATCATAACTGTACAGCTGGATAGATTGGACCTACATATGAACCCAAATAGCCACCACCCAGATCATTTCCAGGACCCCTGAAACCCTTCATGTCTCTCTGCATAGTTTACAAACCACAGAGGTCACCTCTCCTCTTACTTACCATAGGGACAAGGGAGAAGAAGTCATTTTCTATTAACTCCCATCTGTCATTTGCTAGGGCTGCTTCCTCCGGCTATAGCTCTCTAGAACTTTTGGCAGGCCACAGGTTTTCTGCCGCCAGAGGAATCCCTCAGGTTGGGCTGCAGGCACTTGTGGGATGACTGGAGCCAACAGCTTGCAGGGGAGCAATGAGGTCTGAAGGCACACAGGCAGAGCATCAACAGACGGCTGGATTCACCCATGCATGCCAGTTCCATGCTTGCCCCACATTAAAGTCACTTTGTCCTGTTACTGATTCTTTAAGCAGGTGAAAGTCAATTTTTTTTTTAAAGCAGAACACAATGTGGAAAAATACAAGCAATAATTCCCACCTTCACTAGAACTGATTCATATGCATATTCACCTTTAGCCCTCTATACCATTTTGATCCCTTGGGTAGTGGTTGTGCTGGTCTGGATCACTTGCCCAGTGGGATCGTCAGAAACCCATCCCATAACTCCACTCCATCTCTGGTTACAGGTCAGGTCAGATGATGGCTGCTGAAATTGCTGGTTGACAGTTATCTCAGAGAGTAGGAGCCCCTGGAATGAGGATCTTCAGGGATCCCTTGAGTCCCAGGCAAACAGCTTCCTGTTCCAGTTATGGAGCAAAAAACACAGTCTCCTCACACTTATCAGGGTCAATTGGTAAGTAACTCCTTTCTGCCAATGAGGGTGGTTATAGATTTTATAAATTCTTTGGTATCTGAAGTAAAATTAGCACACACACACACACACACACACACACACACACACACACACACACACGTAAAAACAAGAGACCACAGACTTCAAATCCCTGTTCTGTCACCCTGAGGACTAAGTGTAGATGTCTTTCATCTACTTGGTATGTTGTCAATATTTGAAGAAAATTTTTAGAACCTTTGGAGGTTGTTGTGGATGGAGAAACTTAAGGCACGTTGCCATTCAGCAATGACAATAACGGCAGGAAAATACATGCATCCACGTTCATGATAAACCAAACAAGAACTTATGGCTAATGTGTCTAGTTATCAAAGACTAAATTTGCCAAATCATTTTAACAAATGGGATTTGAATACATACATACACACACCTCAGATGATTCTCTGGTGGTGAGAATGTCAGGTTCAGTGGAGTGTCTATTTTTTTTTATTTATTGCTTAAAGTATTACAAAGGGTATTACATATGTGTCCATTTTATCCCCCCGCCCTAGACAGTCCCCTAGCCTCCCCTACCCCCCAGTGTCTTATGTCCATTGGTTATGCTTATATGCATGCATACAAGTCCTTTAGTTGGTCTCTTACCCCCCGACCTCCTGCCCCCCAACCCTCCCCGGCCTTCCCGCTGCAGTTTGACAATCTGTTTGAGGCAGCTCTGCCTCTGTATCTATTATTGTTCAAAAGTTTATAATGGTCTCTATTATCCATGAATGAGTGAGATCATGTGGTATTTTTCCTTCATTGACTGGCTTATTTCACTTAGCATAATGCTCTCCAGTTCCATCCATGCCATTGCAAATGGTAAGAGTTCCTTCCTTTTTAGAGCAGCATAGTATTCCATCGTGTAGATGTACCACAGTTTTCTAATCCATTCATCTACTGATGGGCATTTAGGCTGTTTCCAGATCTTAGCTATGGTGAATTGTGCTGCTATAAACATATGGGTGCATATATCCTTTCTGATTGGTGTTTCTGGTTTCTTGGGATATATTCCTAGAAGTGGGATCACAGGGTCAAATGGGAGTTCCATTTTCAGTTTTTTAAGGAAACTCCATACTGTCTTCCATAGTAGCTGCACCAGTCTGCATTCCCACCAGCAGTGCACAAGTGTTCCTTTTTCTCCACATCCTCTCCAGCACTTGTCGTTTGTTGATTTGTTGATGATAGCCATTCTGACAGGTGTGAGATGGTACCTCATTGTTGTTTTGATTTGCATCTCTCAGATGATTAGTGACTTTGAGCATGTTTTCATATGTCTCTTGGCTTTCTGAATGTCCTCTTTTGAAAGGTGTCTATTTAGGTCCTTTGCCCATTTTTTTTGATTGGATTGTTTATCTTCCTTTTGTTAAGTTGTATGAGTTCCCTATAAATTTTGGAGATTAGGCCCTTATCAGATATGACATTGGCAAATATGTTTTCCCACACAGTGGGTTTTCTCGTTGTTTTGTTGATGGTTTCTTTTGCTGTGCAGAAGCTTTTTATTTTGATGTAGTCCCATTTGTTCATTTTCTCTTTCGTTTCAAGTGCCCTAGGAGCTGTATCAGTGAAGAAATTGCTTCGGCATATGTCTGAGATTTTGTTGCCTTTGGATTCTTCTAGAATTTTTATGGTTTCCTGCCGTACATTTAAGTCCTTTATCCATTTTGAGTTTATTTTTGTGTATGGTGTAAGTTTGTGGTCTAGTTTCATTTTCTTGCATATATCTGTCCAATTTTCCCAACACCATTTATTGAAGAGACTATCTTGGCTCCATTGTATGTTCTTGCCTCCTTTGTCAAATATTAATTGAGCATATTGGTTCGGGCCGATTTCTGGGCTCTCTATTCTATTCCATTGATCTATATGCCTATTCTTGTGCCAGTACCAGGCAGTTTTGAGAACAGTGGCTTTGTAATACAACTTGATATCTGGTATTGAGATCCCATAGTGGAGTGTCTATTGTGTCTTGTGATTGAAGAGTCTGGTTCCACTTCTGGAAGTGAGAGAAGACCTCACCACAGATGTTACTGTTGCAGTGACAGGAGGTCCAGGACCTCACTGGATCACTGGGAGACCATGAGAGGGACAATTCCTATTTCTACTATAACTATATGTTGTATCAGGGATGCAGCTTCATACAATGGCCATCAGTTCAAAATGATTAGGGCATGTTGAAGACCATGCCCAGACTTATTGTAATGCCCAAGCAGTGGCCTTTCTCAACATTGAAGTTGACATTCTGGCATTCCAAAAGGCTGCCAGCCATAACAAAAAAACCTCAGAAACAAAAGTGAATCCAAAGAATAGGAAACCAGACCACTTCCCATCTGGGGTGAGATGCCTTCAGTGGTCCAGGAGAAGACCCAGAGGCAAGAAGACTGAGATACCAGATAGGTACTGTGGTGGGAGGCTGTCAGCTACTCAGCCTCCATCCATGGCCATGGGGCCACAGTGAGGCAAGGATGGGGTGAGGGAGCCAGGGGCTCTGCCATACGTCCTCTTGTATTGTGTCGTGTGCGAGAGACTTTATGCTACAGACCCCTATTGATGGCCATTGGTCGTTATTAATCTTGGTAGTTAATAGAGTACAGCAACGCATACTCATGCACATACATCATTTAGCATCTGTGCAAGAGTTTTTGCAGGATAAGTTACCTTAAAAGGCAATCTCTGCTTTTTCTCTCTCGCTTGCTTTTCTTTTTTAATTGAATAATAATGATAATAGTAGAAATGTCTTTCTGTCCCTGGCTTTTCCAGAAGTGCTTCACGTTTTAAATCAAGAGGCTTGATAATATTATTTGGGGTAAAACAAATGTATTTAATTCTGTTTACTATATCCACAAACTCTTATTTTGAGTGTTTTCTTTAACTAATATAGTCACTAAATTTTACCAGTTGCATTTTCAGCATCATATATTTTCTCCTTAGTTCTATTAATATGAGGAATTTTATTAGTATCAAATTGTCTTTTCGTTACTGAAATAAATCTCACTTGATTGTGATATATTATTCCTTTACTATAAACCTGGATTATGTTTGCTAATATTTCACATAAGACTTTAGCACTAATATTTACTATGGGAATTGTCAAAATTTTACTTTATTGTACAGTATTTTTTAATTTTATATTGAAAACTTCATGATAATATTTGTGAATTTTCCATCCTTGTACTGCTTTAGATTCTGCAATTAAAAGTTTAATAGACCCTAGCAAGCTTTGCTCAGTGGATAGCGCTTTGGCCTTTGGACTGAAGGGTCCCGGGTTTAATTCCAGTCAAGGGCACGTACCTCAGTTACAGGCTCAATCCCTGACTGGGGCACATGCTTGAGGCAACTAAGCGATGTGTCTCTCCCATGTCAATGTTTCTCTCTCTCTCTGTCTCTCCCCCCACTTCCACTCTCTCTAAAAATCAATGGAAGAATATCTTCAGGTGAGGATTAACAACAACAAAAATGTTGATAGAATTCCACCAGGACAGCAATTTTCAATCTTTTTCATCTGTGGCACACATAAACCAATTACTAAAGTTCTGTGGCACACCAAAAAACATATTATGTTTTTGCTGATCTTACAAAAAAAATAGGTATAATTTTTATTCATTCACACCAAATGGCTATTGTTGTGTTGGCTGTTTTTTGGTTTTTATTTGTTTTTATTTGATAATCTAATGAAAAAGAAGTCAGTGCCCTTGACTAAATAATCAAGTACTGCATTTAAAAAAAAATTCTTGTGGCACACTGATTGAAAATCACTGCACTATGAGATAATAGATATGGTGCTTTTTTGGAGGGGATAGTGTTTCACTTTGGTAAACATTTCAGTTCCTTTTTTTTTTAAATTTTCAGCCATATGTTTTTATTGATGTTTTAGAGAAAGAGGAAAAGAGAGAGGAATATCAATCAGTTTACCCCCATAGGCTCCTTGACTGGTAGTTGAACACACAGACTAGGTATGTGCTCTGACTGCAAGTCAAACACACATCTTTTGGTGTACCGAATGATGCTCCAACCAACTGAAGAACCCGGCCAGAGCTTCAGTTAATTTTACAGCAATTGATTTGCTTATTTGTTATATCTCTTCATGGATCAGTTTTGAAAATTATTTTTCCAAGAGAATAATCAATTTCATAAGGTGTTAATATTTAATACATAATTTTGCAAAATATCTTAACTTATTAAAGGATTCTTATTTCTGAAATTATATACCACTTATGATTTATTGAATTTTTTCTTTTGTTTTGTTTGTTTTCATCTTTTGATCATTTAAACTGGTGGTTTATATAATCATCAAAAGAGTTTTGAAAATCAGGTATTTTGATAAGTATATTAGATCTTTTTTTTCTGTGTTTTGCCCTCATTTTTATTATTTACTTATTTCTGTGTATCTTTAATTTGGCAAAAATTTAAAATTAGTTTTAGTGAGTACTTAATTTATTTCACTCATTTTTTTAAAAAAAATTTTCTTTGGCTCTAGAGTGAAAAATAGCTTTTATTTGTTTAACATCTCATTGGGTGATCTTTTTGGTTTTCTGCTTTTTAATTTATTTATGTTTGTATTGTATTGTGATTAGAAAATATTTCCCCTAGAATTTCTATTTTCTGTGGGGTGAGAATTATTGAGTTTTCTTAATGGTCTGCTTATATGGTCAATTTTCATAAATTTTCCATGAGTTCTTAAGAAAAGTGTGTACTAGAACATGAAGAATTTTACATACCTAAACCTCTCCATAAATATTATCTATCTATCTATCTATCATCTATCTATCTATCTATCTATCTATCTATCTATCTATCTATCTATCTATCATCTATCTATCATCTATCATCATCTATCTACTTATTTATCCCCTATCTTCAATCATCTCCATAAGATATAGCTTATTGTGTTGTCTTCTGTATTCTTACTTCCTTTTGTCTACTTCACACCTATACTAATAAAAGGGTAATATGCTAATTAGACCAGACATCTTCTGGACATCCTTATGGACAAAGCCACAGTGGCAGGGGTCGAGGCAGAGGCAGTTAGGGGCAAATCAGGCTGGCAGGGGAGGGCAGTTAGGGGTGATCAGGCCAGTAGGCAGAGGTGGTTAGGGGCTATCAGTCAGGCATGCAGGCGAGCGATTAGGAGCCAGCGGTTCCAGACATCTCCCGAGGGGTCCTGGATTGGAGAGAGTGCAGGCCGGTCTGAAGGACCCTGCCCCTCATGCACGATTTGGTGCACTGGGCCTCTAGTCCTAATATAAGTGCACTTTTGTCTGTTTTTCTAGTTCTTCCCATAATTTTTGCTTTATGACAAGGATTTGCTATTGTATGCATGAATTTTCAAAACTGCTCTGAGCTCACAGTGCACACTGTACTGCTGCACAGTGCCCTCCTTATTTTCTTTCAATGGTTTTGAATCTTCTTTCAGACTGTCTGATATTAAAACACACACCTAGCCCTAGCCGGTTTGGCTCAGTGGAAAGAGCATCAGCCTGCGGACTAAAACTTGTGGACTGAAACCTGCAGACTGAAGGATCCGGGTTTGATTCTGGTCGAGGGCACATGCCCAGGTTGTGGGGACAGAGGAGGACCCTCTCTCTCTGGTAGAGTACTTGCTCTCTCTTCATCATCTCTGCCTCTGCTGCCTCTTCCAGGACTGTGTGTCCTTCCCAACTTGTCCATCTCTCTTTCCTGCATGGAACCTAGTGGCTTTAGTTGCTTTGAAAACAATAGAAAATTTTGAAACTTCTCCATCTCTTAATTTTGTTGAATGCAAAGGTTTACTTATGTGTGTTCTTTTGGTTTGTTTGTTTCACCTTGTTTATATGTATGTGTACCAGGAGATGAATTAATCTGGAAGTAAACTACCATGGTTCTATCAGGATATGTAATTATATGCCTATGATTTGGTCATAATTTCTTTGAAGGAACTCGGATAACTAATTTGCACTTTGAAATGATTTTTTTTGTAGTTGTTCTTTTCTCAAGCCATCAAACATATACATTCCACGTATTGTCCTATTATTTGTTCTTTCTAATTCAGACATCATGTGCCTAATTGTAATAAAATTATTTACTAATTCTAAGAAAACATAAATCTCAAATAAGAAAATTTATTGCAAAGCAAATTAATTTTATTTGTATTTATCATTATTCATTACTAAAATGAGATGTAATAAAGTGCACAAATGTTAAGAGTGCAACCAAACTCTATGTAACCACCACATGAATAGAAAAATATATATTGGGAGATATGTACATTTTCTGGTGCCCCAGAGAACTTCTGAATGCCACACACCACTCAGCACCACTCAACACACTGCACTCTCAGCTTATGCCACAGACTCGCTTTGCCTGTTTTTACACTGTATATTATGGAGATAACTGCATTCTTTTGCCTCTAACTTCTGTCACTCAACATGAGATCTGTAAGCATCATGTAGTTGTGCATTCCAAGAGTACGTTTTTTCATTGCTATGTCATGTTTGATTGCATGACTATATGACAAATTATTTACTTCTCTGCAACATTTCTAATGTTCATATCTTAAGAATATAGCTACCCTGAAAGTTATCAGATGTGTCTCTTGGTGACATGTGTTCATCTCTCTAGGGCATATGCACCAAGAAGGACATACTGGATGATTGACACTAGGGATACTTTTCCAGAATGGTTTTCCAGGAGCGGAGTCACAACATCAGCTGCCCACATCTTCACCAACACTCAGGGCAGCTGCTAAATTAATTCTGGCGGAAGTATCTCTGAAGTTTTAATTTTCATTATGATGGTGATAAATTGTGTTCAGGACCTTTAAGGACTTTTTCTTGGCTATTGGGTATTATTTTCTCTAGAATCTATATAAGAATTTGTGTTAAGCTTTATAATCTTTTAAAAAATATATTTTTATTGATTTCAGAGAGGGAGAGAAAGATAAACATCAATGAGGAGAGAGAATCATTGATTAGCTGCCTACTGAGGATCAAGACTGCAACCTGGGCATGTGTCCTTGACCAGAATGAAACCTGGGACCCTTCAGTCCACAGGCTGACGCTCTATCCACTGAGCCAAACTGGCTAGGGCTATAATCTTTATTAATTTGTAAAATTTCTTTATATGTTCTCTATCTGAGTCATTTGGGTAATGTTTTGCAAATATTTTCATTTGTTTTTGTTTTGTTTTGTTTTTCTCACTCTTTTAATGGTATGTTTTTGATGGGCCTGAGGTTTATAAGAAATCTTTATCAAACCCAAAGCCATGAATGTATTTTATTATACAAACATATTTTCACCCTGACATTTAATTCTATGAATCATCTTAAATTATGTTTGGGTATGGTGTGAGACAGAGGTCAAAGTACATTTTTTACAATGTGAATTTTCAGTTGGCTTGACTCCACTTATTGAAAAGACCATCTTATCTTCTCACTACATTGCACTGGAACCTTTGGTATAACTCAGGTGGCTATAAACACATGAGCCTTATATATTCTTTATCCAGTTCCATTAGTTGCATTAACCATATTTGATAAAATAATGTTATCTTATTTATTGTATGTATGGAGTATGTCTTTATAGCCAACATTGTAAGTCCTCCAGTTTTGTTCTGTTCTCCCTTCAATATTGCCTACGTGAATTTCCACCACACGCAGCAGCTGGCATCAGACTTGACCTCCATGGTGGAAAATTATGAAAGTGAAGAAAACATATGGAAAATATCTGTTTTCAAATATTAGACTTTATCTATCACTTTACAATATAATTGATATAAACACCTATAAGTCCTTGCTTTGTCAGCTGAAAGGGCCTAGAAGCAATGCCACCTCAATTTCATTGAGCACAACTAGTACCCAGACTTTAGTTTCCAGTAGCAACCAGGGCTCTTTTGAGAAATGGCTGATTCTAGAATCAGGACAAGAAACATTCAAGATACACTTTGTGTCATAAAGTAAGAAAGTGAAAAACACACACACACACACACAAACACCACACACATCCACTGATGGGGAATGTAAGAAGGATAAGGAGCCAACTGAGAGTCCCATGGCCAAAAGTGGAACAATTTGAGCAACAAAATGTGTAAAGGAGTATTGGTTTATAATCCAAAGTATAACATAATGTCAGTGAGTCTTAACTTATATCAATGGTTGAATAAATAAATTAATGGAGGATAATTGATTAAATTCCCCATGCCCCAAACATCCAAATAATGTATGTATATACTCTACTCCCCAGGACAGAGAGTACAACTCGTTCTTTCCTCAGTGTGAGCACTGATCAGAGGCTTCCCCCTGAGAGCATATCATAGGTAGAGTATGGGGAAGAGTAAATTCACATGGAGCAACTTGACAGTACTAGCTCAGCCAGGTGGTCAAGGTCAATATCAAACAGTGATAAAGCATGACAGTGTGAGTGCTGGACCTGCTACAGTGAAAGTGGCATTGACCTTGCTGGTTGTCTTCCTTCCAAAACAAGCAAAAAGTAACAAAACAAAACAATCTATTCATGAGAAAAAAATCAGACAAATTTCATCAGATGGACATTCTACCAAATGCCCGAACAGCACTTCTCAAAACTGTCAAGGTCATCAAAAACATAGAAGGTTTGAGAAATTGTCTCAACCAGGAGGATCTTAGGGAGACATGACACCACAATGTCCTGTGGGGTCTTGGATAGGATTCTGGAACAAGGAAAGGACTTTTGATAAAAATGAAGTTTATCTGAATAAATGATAGTTTTTAGTGAATAATAACACTTTCATTAATTGGGGCAAATGTACCATTTTAATATAAATAATTAATAATAGGGGCCACTGTGTGTAGGGCATATGAGAATCTCTGTACTATTTTCTCAATTTTCCTGTAAATCTAAGACAGTTCTGAAAGTAAAGTCTATTTAAAAATAAAAATGAACAAAGTCTACACTCTGCTTTGGAAAAATTTTTTACACTTTTGAACTATTTTATTTTTCATCCCCTGACACAAATTAGTCTAGGACACTGAGTATATAATAACTATACTCTTTAAGGAGTATTTTCTTTAAATTAGTAAATCATTGGTATAGGAATTCATTTCTTGAGGTTAAATTTTTAAATTCACCAAAATATATTTCAAAAAGTTCTATGTTGCAATAAATAATTAAATACTGTGTTTCTGAGAAGATATGTTTATCATATTCCAAGTAGTAGTCACCTTTGTTTTTAGTAAATTAAAAAGGGACTTCATTTCAAAGGTAGGTTAAATACTATATTCCACCACTAATCATGTCTCTTTATTATTCCTCTTATGCTAACCAATGACTAAATGAGTCAAATTGGAAATCTATAAAATGGAGTTAATATTGCATTTTTACTATTTTTTCCTGAGGACTTTTTTTCCTACAAAAAGTAACTTGCTTTTACTTTCACATAATGAAAAGCTTCACTTTTCCTCCAGAAGAACATTGTCAGAACTTGTCAATAGTAAAAGTGTGTTTATTTTTTTTGCCTTTGGCAGGTCATGTAGGATGTCAGCTTGAGTGACTTAGAAAGTTGCACTCCTCAGAATTGAAAGGAAGTGCCTAGAGGTATGAACAGAAGAACAATATGGCAAGGGGAAGAGGAACACTCCTTGAAGAATAAATTAATTCCAGGCTCTTTGTCTGCAAATAGCTCCAGGCTTCCATTGTGTAGCATTACAAGATATAAAACTGTGGATAATGTTAACTGTGGGCCAAGGCTGTATTTTTATATTTATTTTTTGGAAGGGCACACTTTGCTTTAAATTATACATAGGGGAGGAGAGACAAATCTACAATCAAATTGGGGTAAAAACAACATTGATTAGGATTCAAGTGGTCTTAAGTTTGATTATTAATTCTGCCACTAATTAAATGTGTCCCTTTGAATAGAGTTACTTATACCCCTGAAACACAGTTTTCTTATTTGTAGAATAGGAATCATACCATGTGTTGTTAGTCACCAAATGTCTGTGTCTTCATAAATTCACATATTGAAACATAAGCCCAAATGTGATAGTGTTAGAAGGTGCAGCCTCTGGGAAGTGATGGGGTCGTGAGGGTGGAGCCTCCATGATGGGATTAGGGTCCTTACAAAAGAGGCCCTGGGAGCTCCCTTGTGCCTGTCACCACATGAGGGCACAGGAGCAGATGCAGGTTCTCACCAGACACTGAGTCAGCTGGTGACTTGATCTCAGACTGCCAGCCTCCAGAACTCTAAGGAATGAATGCTTGTTTTTGTAAACCTTCTAGCCTGTTGCTCTGTGTTATGGCAGCCTGAATGGACAAAGACACGCGTCAGGCCAGGTTGTGATAGATAATAGGTGCACTCAACATGCTTCAGAACTAACTTATAATTGATAGCTATTTTTAGTGGATACTTGCTGTTTTTGTTCTTTGCTATCCATTGCCCATTCTACTAGTACCCAAGACTTGGGGAAAAGGGTGTGCACGTGGTGATTGTGTAATTTCTAGTGCAGTCCTCTAACTCAAAAAGGGAACAGGAGTAGATGCTGTATCTCCTTCTCTCCTTCTCACAGGCAGATGTGTGAGCAACGCCTGCCAAGCACAGGCACTTGGGGAGGAATTTAAAGCATAAGCCAGGGACCTAACGTCAGATCATCCATCACCGCAGTGTGAACGGCTGCTTCTGCCTTGGGTTTGCTCTGTTTTTCTTACCCAGAACGCTCTCAATTTCTGTCCTTCCCGCTACTGTTTCCAGATCTCCATCCAACCTGGGAGCCCTCTCACATCCTTGAAAGTATTTCCCCCGTTAGCTAAAGTGGGTTTGAAAGATTGTGTTATCTTGGGTATGCCATTTGCAACTTCAGAGTCTTTATATGTGAAATTGGGATGATAATATGATGGATGTATAAGGTTTGTGATCATTACATTAATTTGTGTAATGAATTCAGCAAAGAATATAATTACTTGTCAGTACTACCATTTAACTGACTAAAAATATTATGATACTCTGAGGCCTGTGATTTTAATAAGCACTTTTTTTTTTTAGCAATGTAGGGATATAAATCTTTAATTTAGAAAAGCAAACGTTTAGAACAGGTGTAATATCTACAACAAGTGTTTTTCTAACACTTTTTTTTTCAACCATTGCTCTCCAATCTTCTGTGGATTTGGTTGATGGGTTTTCTTATCAAATACCAAGAAAGCTTATAATATATTTAGAATTGCAGCTGAATCTTCAGAAAGACCAGGCATTCCGCTCTGTAAATATTTTTTTCTCAGTTTCTTTAGAGCACTGATTTAGCCCATCATACTATATGAAACAATCCAGACCTCTCTCATTTTTATTAGCAGTAAAGTAGTTACAGTGCAGCAATTCTAAAATAAGTAGCTTGCTCCTTTGGTCCAAAAAATCAATCTAGTTGTGTCCCACCTATTCATGGCAGTGATGGATTCCAGGGAATCAATAGAGCAAAGTTCTCCTCTATTATAAATAGGCCATGGGGGAAGCTGGGGGGGAAGCTAAGTTTTCATAACTATGATGTGCTGGACAAGGCTCAGAGAGTTTTTATATGTTACCCCACTTTATTTATGAATAAACTTCTTGCAACTGAGAACTACAAAGTATGAAGCAACACATATACATTCAGTAAATATAAAATAAAGAGTTGCAAGTTATCAATAAAGTGATGTCTGAGGCAGAATAACTTTTAAAAACTTTATAATACTTTTTACACCAAAAATAGAATACATTACATCAATTAAATGCTTAGCATTTAATAATGACCATATTTCAAATGTTTTGGTAAGTTATGGAAAGACACATGTAGAAATATTTGTCTTTTCAATATATGTTTCCATGTACTAGTATGTGCCAATCCTTTCATGAAGCCAATTAGGATAACTTTGCTACTTAAATCTAAAAAAAAAAAAAAAAAAACAAGACCCACAAAACAATCTGAATTCAAACTACTGCCCAGAAAACAGTTCTTCAGTCTTTAGCTATATGACATGATGTACTTTTGTACAAAATTCACTATTTAGTACAAGGATAATTCAGTTGCAAAGGGGAATAAGGGATAAAGCCATTGTTGGGCTTCATTGGGTCCAATTGGGTACCATGAAGAACTCAGAACGCTGTGAATGCTCAGGTGTGACTCGGAAAGGCAGGTAGTGTAAGAGGATGTTTCCTCAAATGTTCTTTCTGAGGAAATAAGACTCTATTGCCATCTTTGACACACTGTCTTCATTGCCTGGTCCTAACCCCTTGTCCAAAGTGATTTTCAGCCTCCGCAATGACAGGGCTTCTCAGAGCATCCTATTAAAATGCCTCAGGGACATAAACCCAACTTAAGAGTGGCCACACAAACATCAAAGCTGTTATTTCATAAGAGAGAGAGAACAATCCATTGTCAAATGAAATGCATTAAACCTTTGCTATTCACTTTGAAAAAGCATATGCAGGCTGCACTGGAAAACATGTAGGCTCAATGCCAAACATTGCAGTCCAGAAAAAATACTATAGTATTCATCCAACACACTTATGTATGTTGAAGACAAAAGACCATACATAATATAGTTCAATGGAATGAAAGTAGACAACCTCTTCATTTTGCTACATTTGCACGTTATCTTCATGAAGGAGGAATTGGAGTGTTAACACTTTAAAGAGCTCAGACCTGCAGAAGAGGAGCAGAATTGTAAAGTAAGTGCAGAGGGCTTATAATTATAAAGCGTTAAGTACTTTATAGCAATGCCCAAACCATCCAGCCAAAGTACTGTCAGGGGAAGGGAAGGTGAGGTGTTTCCTATTGGAGTTTTTGTTTAAAGAGGTCCCATAGTCACAGCAAATTGGACAAAAGCTGTTAGAAGCAGTTATAATAACTCACAGGAGTGTGAGAGAATTCTTTTAAATTATAGTTGTTTAGGGAATGACATTTATTTTGTCCCCTTTCAATTCTTTTTACTGACTAGGCATGTTCATTGCTAGTCCTGAGGCAAAGTTCAAGGTCTTCTGGTTCAGTGACAGCCCCCAACTTAGTACTTTTTCTCTGTGGCGATAAAGATATTCCTTTATCTCTATATTTCCCAGCATCTCCAACCTATATAAAATTCCTTCCATTGTTCTTTTTAATTTAATATATCCAAAATATTCATTTTTGAATATTGTTAGGGATGTTAGTAGGACTTTTTACTATAGATTTATTATAGGTTTCCTAGGAAATATTCTTCCATGTGTGAAATAAACCTTGCAAATTTATTACATTTTATGAGGTTTCCTAGGAAATATCCTTCCATTTGTGGAATAAACCTTGCAAATTTTTGGTGGGATAGTCCATTTATAGTTGTGATATTTTATAATCTAAACTGAGATAGTGTTTGATTTAGTTTTCTTAGAGCCAGGACTATATTTGTTTTAAAAGCAGTTTCAGCCTATGCTCACTTTGGTGGTGGGCAAAGAACACGTTTTTGCCTAGCAACCTTGCAATTACTCATCATTCAGTTGGAACCTGAGGATTTGGATACTTATGTCTTTGATAGTACTTTCAATTTCCATCATCCAAATTGGTTAATGAAATAAAATGTTTCTTCTGGCCACAATGTTCAATCATTGCATTAATATTAATTAAGGTTTCATGATTGTGTAGAATTTAATAGACAAAGAAGAGAGAAAAGAGCCTTTTATCCACGAGGAGGAGCATGTGGAAAAACCCACAGAGGAAGAACAATGACTAAGGTCTTAGGAGCAGAAATCTGTGTGGCTGGAGCACAGATAGACTTCCCTTGAGGGGAAGGTGGGGATTAGGAGGGAGCTAGATGATGCAGAAAGTGTTACCATGTTAAGGAACATTCTTTTGACTTTTAAAATAACAAAACAATTGGGTTGTTTTGATCATTGATAACACAATCAGATCTGTGTTTTGAAACCATCCGTCTGGATGCAGTGTGAAGGTGGATTGGTGGCAGAGGATGGGAACTGACCATTTAGGAGAAAAGTCCCATTGGCCAGGATAAAATTTTTGTTGGCTGAAAGTGCCCAGTGTGGAGATGTGAAGAACAGCTGTTACAGGACAGAACCTCAGGGTCTGACTCTGCTTGACGTGTCAGTTCTTGTGTGACCCTCTTGGTAAACTTGGGCCGATATGCCAACCTCTCATGTTTCAAATTCTTCATCTGTTAAATGAGGACCTTTATCTCACAGAGTCCTTGAAAGGAATAACTGGGATTATAAATATAAAGCACTTAGAATAGGACCTGACCCACAGGAAGCAATAACTAAGTGTTAGCTGTTATTATCTTAAAGACACTTATTTGGAATGTCATGAAATTTGAAAAACAAGAAGAGGTATAGGATTTAGTTGCCAAGGCAATGATATAAAATCATTCTCAACTTTTTTTTTATCTCCTAGAAAATAAATGTGTTCATATAAAAGACCTGGAGGGTTAAGAAGTTTAGCATTGGGTGTAAATTAAGGACAAATATAATGATATTAAAGTCTCAAGAAAAACTCTAACAACACAAATTGCTGAGCTTTCTTCCATTGCATTTGCTGAGTGAACTTCTGTTTCTGATTAAAAATAAACTGATTTCCTTACACAATACTTTTTATTTTTTAAACCAAGACTTGAGAGAAATAAATGATTCAGGTTCCAGTTCATCTAATAAACAGATTTTATAAAGTAATTTCTAAGTGAAAGAAAATATATTTTTTTAAATAAATGCCATTTGGAAGAGGAAATGTGGCAGCCTCTTCCAGATGTGGAAGTGTCTTCTAGATGTTTCAAAACGTTTTGTTGGATTTTGAGTTAAATCCAATAGTGGAACTCTTTTTCCCCCAGATTAGGTGTTAGTTTATTTCAAAATTCAGAGCTACATGTCTTCAAAATAGTAAAGGTAGGACTTTGAGATAATGCCTGTCAGTCACTGATTTCCATGTTTTAGGTACGAGACCCATGAAGTTCATTCAGGTTTCAACTTTGAGGAAATCTGAGTGGGGAGGAGCATGTCACTTACACCCTCATGGTCCCTCGTTGTCACTAATTCCTTTACAAACTCTCTCATCTGACTTCAAATGTCTGAGTCATGCAGCTTCAGTCTTTTGACCTCTGACCTCAAATTTATCTTGACATCTTAAGTTAGATACCAGTAGTTCCTGATTTGCCTGGTTTGAGGGATTTACTTTTTCCAAATCCTGACCTCAAAATTCCAACTCCAAGCAACCGACACTTTTTTCAAATTTCTTCTACCACTTGACAAGTCACTTAATGGGCAATGACATGAATACAATTAGAATAGGGATTGTATAGAGGTTTGAGTAATGTTTAAATTCCTCTGGTCACATGCATAATGGACATGATGTCCATAGTCATAGAAATAAAATGAATTTCTAGATCACTTCTTCACTATTTTGGACGTAGTAGTTGCTGTCTTTTATATTTTGCTCCGGATGCACTTGTATTTTATTTATGCACAAAAGTTTTAAATCTTAAATGGTAAAGGGTCTGACATTTCACCCTGTTGGAACACTAATACATTAGCCAACCTCAGTGCCCTATATGTATAGTGACAGCGGACAGACCCCAGAATCAGAGAAAGGCACAGTTTACTCCTCACAGCACAAAGCAATGGCCAGAGTAACTACTCTATTGGTTCCCCAGTTCCCAATTCCCACAGGATGAAATGATAAGGGCCAGATGTTTACTTATGAGACCAGTGGTTTGTACTACATGGAAGGGGACTCTGAATTTTGCTCTATTTTTTTGTTTTTATGAACTGCTATCATATCTCCTGGGCTTTTCCTTTGGAGAGGATGATTACTCCCTATTCTGGAAAGTAAGCCGATCTTCTCCATGATTTGGTTGGCAGCAGGAGGGGAAATTCCAACAAGCAAGTGCCAAATGTTGGCCTCATCTATTTCCATTTTCACTTCTGCCATTAGCAGAAGAATGTGCCCAAGCTAGCCCGCACTGCTGGTATGAGGATGAGAACCATGTGGATCTGAGCTTCCCCAGCAAACCACCCCTGCTACCTAACCCAGTCACCCATCTGAACCCAACCAAGGTTATCCTATCCACAAACCTGAGAAAAATGAATGCTTATTTTTATATGTCACTGAGATTTTGTGATTGGTTGTTATACAGTAGATGGACATCCATGCAAACAACAATGTGAATTTTTAAATTAGATAACCCAATTTTGTATTTCTCAACACTCTCGTTCCTTACCAGTGTAACACATTCTATATAGCATCTACTTTCTACATCTTGGTGTCTGTGAGGAGATGACCCTGCATGAGTGTGCACACTGAGAACAAATATCACAGATAACTATTGCGCATCTAATCCTGAGGTCTCTCTCCTGGGGTGTAGTGGATGCTCAATGAAGGACTGATTGATGGATTCCCCTCATCTGTAATAATCCACTCAAGTAAACAAAACAGGGAGGGAAAGGGAAATTTGCATGTATTAGGAAACAATCCTTCACATTTACTACCCTTTGAGAAACTCTGGGATTGAAAACTGTTCTGCCTTATAGACATTGCTGTGAAATGCCATTTCTTTAATTAAGGGATTAAGGCACAGACATGTTTAATTCTGTAGAGAGGCTCTTAGATGTGCTGTGAAGGCGGCAATCATAGTCTTACTCTGCCCCTTCCCATGCTTTCTTTTTGATGGTATGTGTGCAGTTTCAGGGCTCTATAAGTGATGATATAGAGGAATGCCCTTTTCCAAAGCGTGACGTAAAGGGTTTAGAAGATTGTAGAATAACAGTAGGGTGATTTCTAATCATATTTTTAGAGGAATGAATGGTGGTAAGCTGCTACTCTTCTGCTTTACTAGTACAACTTCGCGTTCATAATTTTCCCCTCATATTTGGAAATACTGGATGTCCAGGTAGAAATCCACTAATGGATTATACATTCCTCTACAGTCAGGCTCAAAATCTCTAGGACTTACGTTGACAAAACCTCGTGTCAGCTTCCACATTTTAGAAAAACAAGCAAAGGTACGATTCTCCTGTCCTCTGTGAAATCCTCTCACTCCTATGGGCCAGGCTGATCTGTAAAGTCTGTGGATTATTAATGATTCATCGCAGTCTCCTAGAACTTATATTGTTCTTAGTATTATGTTCAATACCCTTCTCCTCCTCTAAGCTTGCAAGCCTCTTGAATAGATAACTTTTTACATCTGATATTTTGCCATCTTGTCTGACATAGGACTCAATAGATATTCTTTAACTATCCACAGGTGTAGGCCCTAGTTCCCTGTTTGAACTTTGTTTAGGTATTTTATAAATTAAATCCTCTTTCAAAAAATATTTCATGCTAAAGACTAACTTTGTGATAGTTACCAGGGAAATTCTTGGAAGAAACAATTTCTTGTTTTAACAAGAAAACATTTTTTTGAAAAAAAATAATGGTCCATTTTTTTTTTTTTTTGACTATCCCATTTTAAAAGGTAAATTAAGAACCCAGGAAGATTCATGATAGGCTAACAGCGGTTCTCAACCTGTGGATCGCGACCCCTTTGGCGGTCGAACAACCCTTTCACAGGGGTTGCTAAGACCATCCTGCATATCAGATATTTACATTACAATTCATAACAGTAGCAACATTACAGTTATGAAGTAGCAACGAAAATAATTTTATGGTTGGGTCACAACATGAGGAACTGTATTTAAAGGGCCAGAAGGTTGAGAACCACTGGGTTAGAAATAAAACTAATAATTTTGACAAAATTGTATAGAAGGTCTTTTTTTTTAATATAAGAGAAAGGAATGCTACTACTCTGACAGTTGTTATTTTTCATTTTAGGGTCCAGCCAGTGATACTTTCCAATGAACCCGCAGGCTGCTATTTCTTGTCTGGGGAAGCCTGGATTCTCACTTAATTTTTTTGAAGGGCAGACAAATTATTCCCCAGACCAGCTAACGCTGGCAGAGCACATTTGACAAGTAGCCACCTGATGGGATCTAAAGCTCCAAGCATGTTTTCAAGTTAAATTTTAAAAAACTGGCTCAGCTGGAACTTTCTCTCCTGCTCAGAGCAGTCTGGCCAACACCACTGGCTGCAGGCAGTTCTCTTGACTCCAGTGAATGGAGCTTTTTAATTACTGAAGTAGCTCAGCCTTCCCGCCTAACGACCAAGACAAAGCATTTGTTTCAGAAGCCTCTGTGGTAATCACTGCACTTCCAGGGAAAGACAAGCTTCCCTGGAAAGATAACTCACCAAAGACATGACTGCCTTCTGCCACATAAAACATGATGCTCTCCTCCCGCAGATGGATGGCTGAGGTGAAAAATTTGGGGGGAAAATAATCTGTCATGTTAAGATAACATTACCCAGGGCATGAAGAGGAATTCCTCTTCCTGTTCAAATCTTTTCAACCTACTACTGAAAATGTGTGTTTTTTAAATTTCAATTCCTTCCTCAAATAGAAAAATAAAGTGGCAGAGCACAAGATTATCTTCGTTAAGAAAGAGTGGCAATTATAACCTGCTTGACCCTTCATGATTAGCTCTACATATTTTTTTCTTTTCTTTCATAGAAAGGTGAAGAAATATATCTAAAAATGAAAATATAGTTCCAATGCAAATTAGCCAGTGGTTTATTAACTATGTGATATTCATTTTTCTGAGTTCCAAGTAAAAGATTACAAAGAAATAAGATATAATTCCAAGTGTAAGCAACCAACCACTAAACACCTACTAGAAAGGTTTGGTATCTTTAATAAATACAAGTTTTCAAAGAATATACACTCTTGCCCTAACCGGTTTGGCTCAGTGGATAGAGCGTCGGACTATGGACTGAAGGGTCACAGGTTCGATTCCGGTCAAGAGCATGTACCTTGGTTGCGGGCACATCCCCAGTGGCGGGTGTGCAGGAGGCAGCTGATTGATGTTTCTAACTCTCTATCCCTTTTCCTTCCTCTCTGTAAAAAAAATCAATAAAATATATATTTAAAAAAAAAAGAATATACACTCTAGTAGGAAAAAAAAGCACCAACACCTTGAAAAGGCTTATAAAAAAGTTTACTTGATGCTTTTGGGTCCACATTGGGCCTGCCCACCATTGCCAACAGGCTCTGTCTACTTAGTCTTTTAAAGCAGCATTGCTATTTGTTTGTTTGCTTACTTATTTATGAGAGAGAGAAAGAGAGAGAGAGAGAGAGAGAGAGACCTCCTGCATGCCTCTTACCAGGTATCAAACCCACAACCTGGGCATGTGCCCTGACTGGGAATTGAACTGGCAACCTTTTGTGTACAGGATGACACCCAACCAACTGCACCACACTACTGCCCTGGCTTTTGTGACAGACTTAATAATATACAGTGTTTCCAAGCATGTGCACAGCTGGTCTATGTCAGTTGCAGTTTCAATACAAGACCCCAATCTGTCATGGTGGACATTAAAATATGTGGGGACAAAACAAACCCTTTCTTACATTAAGCCTGAGATCGAGGTACTTTGCTGTCATTTTGTTTTGTTTTGTTGGTCTTATACACTAATAAAATTTCTAGCATGAGGTAGACATAAAATTGAGCTTTGCTGAATGTATATATAAATAAATGAATATGAGAGAATATGTGAAGCAGTACTTATATAAAGAAAACCTTAATTGCATATTTGGTATTCCTTAGAAAATAATCTGCAAGATTTATATCCACCCTCTGCTTACCTGTGTTTATCATCATATATTCCAAAAATTATAATTCCCTTTTGCACATGTAAACGAGCATTTCCAAATGAAACAAAAATATGGCCAACCAGCATCATGCTTTGAGGCCGTGCTTGGCAAGCACTCGGCTTAAAAACAGTATATAATTACCCAGTGTTATTATCTCACTAAAAATATAGTTCATTGTAGAGAATCCTGCCTTTCTCAATTTCTGAAATTAAAGGACTTAGAGTCTGGTTTCAAGGTGATAAGAAAAATCCATGTTCTTTGACATTCATCTTTGTATGTAATTACCTGCAAAGCTATAACATGATCACTTTATCATTTTTCTCTTCAGCGTCCTACTAAATCTATAGTGTGTGTGTGTTTCCTGTTGATGTCTTAGCATAAGAAATTAAAAGCATATTCATTGGAAACTTTGTGATTAAAGTATATTCATACTGCTAGTAGATCCTAATTTTATGCTAGGATTGCTGCTGATTTCTCACCGTTGCATGAAAAGTTCATAAGTTTGTCAGAGTAGAGTGCTATTCTCAACCTCAGTGCATTTATGCTGCAATGTATGTGAATCTGCCACTGACTTGGATCGCCAGCCATTTCCAGCAACAGCATTAAAGCTGCATTCTTATTTAAAGATGTAAGCAATTTTATGTCTGATTGAAATGTTTAGAGTAGTTATTATTTCTTTCTCAAGAAACTGTACTATTCATTAGGCAGATAAGTATTTGGTTCTTTTTCAGCTGATAAAGTTTTAAAGCACATTAAAATGTAAGTCTGAAAAGACAGATATAGGAGGAAAATAAAACAAAAACTTAAAAGGTAGCCCATTATGAAATCTATAAATATACCATTGTCGCCAAGAATAGGGTGCACATAAGACTTTAATTGTTAGCAAGTGCTTCCAACAATATGTTTTTTTTTCTCTCTTGCAGTAATAAAATCTGTGAACTCTCTTGTGAATTAAAATACCCATTTCCAAAAGATGCAGAAGTGTTTTTGAAAATTAATGTTATTGGGCATCACTTCATGACAACTAATCTAAGTGCTAACTCTCAGACTCATATTCTTACATTTGTTAAAATATAGTAATATCAGACTATATGAGTGAGAGAAAAAGCTCTCTGTTTGGCAAGGTTGTAGATTTAACTAGTATTCCCATTACTCCTCAGTGTTGCACCATTGGGACTTCTCTTTTAGTGAGGGTCTCTTTCTCTCATTTTCTTGCTGCTAAACAGATCATATGAGCTCTTAACTACTGTCTTTTCATAATCCTCCCCCAAGTAAAGGCATTTAAAAAAATCTTCACCCAATGACATGTTTATTTATTTTTAGAGAGAGGTGAGAAATATATATATATATATATATATATATATATATATATATAGAGAGAGAGAGAGAGAGAGAGAGAGAGAGAGAGAGAGAGAACTGTTGATTTGAGAGAGAAACATTGATCAGTTGCCTCTGGGATAGACTCTGACCAGTGACTGAACCCACAACCTAGGTATGTACCCCAACTGCTGAGAATCAAACCCACAACCCTTCAGTGCCTGGGACAATTTTTCAACCAACTAAACCAGCCGGCCATGGTGCAAAGTCATTTTTTTATTAAATATTTCTAAGGAGTTCAATATTAAAAAAAACAAATAATAAAATTAATACAATGTTTTGTTACATAAAAACAGACTTAGCCCTAGCTGGCTTTTTTGCTCAGTGGTTAGAGCATAGACCAGCAGTCATTCCAGTCAAGGGTTCCATTCCAGTTAAGGCTTGATCCCCACCCCCAGTCAGGGCACATGTGGGAGGCAACCAATCAATGTCTCTCTCTCACATTGATGTTTCTCTCTCTCTGTCTCTCCCCCTCTCTTCCATTCTCTCTAAAAATCAATGGGAAAAAAAAAAAAATCCTCAGGTCAGGATTAACAAAAAACAACAACAACAAGCCAAATAAAACAACAAATAGATTTGGACAGTGTTACAAAAATAAACTATTTTTTGGTTTTAGAATAATGTTAAGAACCATGATTTGATGAATCAAACCCTGGTACTTGCCATAGGCATTCTAAACCACATTCCAACCCTGATATGCACATGGCACAGAGCTCGAGAAATGCTTCCGGGGCTCTGGCACCTCCTAATGTCCCTGTTCTTTGCCAAATGGGCTAAAACTGCTACTGAGGGAATTACAAACAGTGTCAGTTTGGCAGGGAAATGATATGCCTGTCAAACAGCCAATAATGCCCACCTTACGTTTAACTTAGGCGTCATAGCCTCATCTTAAAGACCCAAGAACACTGCCTCACTATAGTGCCTTAGTCCCATCTGCCACCCTTCTCTGATATGTGACTTTTTCTCTAATCCGACTGAATTATGTTCTCTGACCAAACATGATCCAAAATGATTCCCTCTGCCTGAAACATTCAGAGGGCTGTTTTTCTGTCCCTGGGTCTGATAGAGATTCCATGATTCTTACTGTTCCTTTGGTCAATTCTTCCCCCATCCCTCAAACCTATATGACCCACATTAACTCAAAACCCACAGTTCTTTGACTAGACATCACCATCTAAATACCACAGTGAAGTTACTCCTTGCTTTGCATTCTTCGTTACGTGATCTGTTTGCCATGAAGATATCTCTCTTACGCCCTCTGTCCTGGAAGAATCTCTTGTATTCCCTGTATGTGTCTGTAGCTCACTGGACATCTGCTTGACCCTATTGCCCTAGAGACATATATGCCAAGCCAGGACTATGAATAACCTTGAAAATTATTCTTAAAGGCTAACCTCGTCATTACACATGCTACTAGGAATATACTACTGCTGACTAAGACCCATAGTATTTGGTAAGTTCTAGGCAACACAATCTTAAAAGAGAGAAAAAAAATTATGAATGTCAGAAAATGTAACATAAATTACAATCACTTTCATATACAAAAATCCTTCAACTAGGGTTCCCCCCTCCAAAAAAATATACAAAAAAACCCCACACCAATTGTTGGGAGATCATTCTAAAAGCTTCACACACAGGAAAAGCTCTACCTTCTTTCAGAAGAAATGACAACTTTAACAAACAATATAAAACAATCTGAGGTAAGGTAAATAGAACACACATTTTAGTATTGTTATGTACCCCACAGGTAATTAAAATATGTAATAAAGTAAAAGATTTAATCACACCACCAATAAAAGCACTAAAATTCTTAGCAGTAAAGCTGTCATAAAATGGTAAACCCATATAAATACAAACGCGAAAAATCTACATGGAAAATTAAATTTAGAAAAACAAACAAAAACAAATTTTCTCCCTACATAGAAAGGTATAGTATTTGAGGCATATCAAATCTCCCCAAATTAAATGAAAGTGTTTAGTATTATTAGAATCATTTTGACTGGACATGATCACAAAGGTTTGCGCAGGATGTGAACACATAAGGCCAGCCTGGTATTCGTTTTCACAGAGGGCCTGGGCCCCACTCAGCTATGGAAAAGGGTGGTCCTAATGGAACAGAAACCCACAGATATGGAAGAAGATAATGAACACTGTGCAGGCCCCCTCAACACCCCAGAGCCGGTATGAGGAGTATATTGAGTCGAAGACAGTTGAGATTCAGGTACAAAAAAGCGCCTTTAGAGGTTCTCTTATCTGACTAAAAGCAGCCACTTCCTGGAAATGAGGTTTCATCAATCTCCTCTCCAGGATAGTTTTGGACCCTGAAGAAGATGAAAAGACCACTCACAGCTTTATCTTTAACTATTTAATGAGCCAGCTACTTCTTTTATTGGCTTCTGTATGCAAATGAAATAAATCTTTATCTCCTGTTAATATGGACTTTGTCAGTTGCATTTGCAGGACCTACTACTAAGCCTAAGAGGGTTACAAATCATTACAAATAGGGATGTGTTGATTGATAAACAATTTGGCTCAAATAAATGGCAACAAATAAGATTTTTAAATAAATATAGTTGCAATAACTGGCTAGCAATTTGGAAAAAAATAAAGTGATTTCCTGGCTTATTTATTATACTTAAAAGATTACAGATGGGATCAATACTTCAATTTTGAAGAAAGGTGTTTAAAATAACTGTAATTAAATATGGATGAAGACTTTTATAATTTTAGAAAAGGATAGCCTTTCTAAAATTTTTATACAATCAGAAATACAGAAAGAAAATGGATTTGACTACAAAAAAGGAAATAAAAAGCTCTATAGGAACAAACACAGTTAGCAAACAACAAACCTAGCAATCATGATAAAAAATGTTTTAAAGATAAAAAATAATATAGACAAGTATTAAATCATTAGATTGTATACGTAGAGCTAATATAATGGTGTATATTAATTCTACCTCAATAAAAAATAGACAAATAAGTATCAATTTGGAAGAATGTTCATGACATATCACTGAATAAATAAGAAAGGCTGTAGAGATGTTAAACCTTATTTCACTTATGCAAGATTATATACATTTGTGCATGTATGTAAGTATATGTGGGCTATTATTGGGGGCACCATTTATTATCATGCTGTTGATACTATTATCCTCAGGTTGTATAAATTTTAATATAATTTTGACTCTTTTTCACTATTTTATTATTTATGTTTTCCCCTCTCACATATATAAAAACACAATCATTTTATAAAATACTAGAGGCCTGGTGCACAAAAATTTGTGCACTCAGGGGGGTCCCTCAGTCTGGCCTGCACTCTCTCACAGTCCAGGACCCCTTGGAGGATGTCTGGCTGATGGCTTAGGCCCACTCCTCTGGGGATCAGGCCTAAGCCATTAGTTGGAGATCCCTAGCCCTGCCTCAGAGGTGGGAGAGGCTCCCACTTCTGGCTAAGTGGCGCTCCCCCTGTGGAAATGCACTGACCACCAGGGGGCAGCTCCTGCATTGAGTGTCTGGCCCTGGTAGTCAGTGCGCATTATAGTGACCGGTCATTCTGCTGTTAGGGTCAATTTGCATATTACCCTTTTATCATATAGGATATTTAAAAAATGAAATGTGATTTTATCTCAACCATCTTTAATTAGGCAGCCATTGGATCATTTGTAATATTTAATATGTTAAGGGAGTCTAGATTGTTATGTTATACTAATCTCACCTAAATTTGAGTTTATCCCCAAAAACACCACCTTGAAATTACATTCTCCTGCCTTAATTGAGATTTAGCTAAAAAGAGTTCCTCAAGTTGGTCTTGATATTGTGCCTCAGACTAGAAGAAAGAGAAACATTGATTTTACAACATTTGCCATGAAGGACATCATAATTTTTAAATACATTTAATCCTGATAATAGCCTGCTTCTCATTGAAACAAAGAAGAATAGACATTACAATGATCTATCAAATTGGACAAGGAAATTACATTTCAAGCTGAGATGTAACAATTCAAAATGCCAAATTGCTTTCTTCAGTTTGCAATTGTGGAAATTTCTGCACATTACTTGATAACTTCTCCTAAAATAAAAAAATAGCGTCATCATTGAGAAGTTGTATAACTGCGTCAGCGTTTTATAAAAACCAATTCCAGAACAGAGGTTTTGAACTTTTAAAAAACTGTATTAGTATTACCATTTGTCCTCTGCATCAGAATTAGCAAAATAATGCTTTTGAAACCTTTGCCATTTGTTTGACGATTCTTTCTTTCTGAAATAAGAATTTGCAAGTTTGTAGCTGGGTTTGGAGAGTTGGGAGAGTGTCTCATGCATGACAAATGTGGGTTTGTTGGAACAGATGCACAGGTATTGTGACAGGGGTTAGGTCCACTAAGCCTGAAGTATTCAGCATTTCAGTAAGGAGCAGAACGAGACATTTGCTGGCTCCTGCTCTATTTTGCGTCATTGTTTTGTCTATATTTCCTCTATCTATATTGATAGATATTATTTCTATCTATTGTTCTATCACCCAGAATGGTCCTGCTCAAACTAGAAATGGATCATGCCACTTCTCAAAACCATTCACTACCCCATGTCAAGAGAAAGACATCCTACAATGGACTAGAAGTAAGTTGGCCACATGTTTCATGGTCCAAATTGGCTTATTATTGAGAGCAAAACGGGTAGTTATCAATAACTATATTTGAATACCAGGAATGAACTGGGATTGCCTGAGGTAACCTGGTAGACCTTACCTCTGGGCTCCACACAATTTGGAATCCCTGTTCACTCTCTAATCTCATTTTAGGTCAGCTCAAGCTCCCATAGCAAAATGCCACAGACTAGGCAGCTTAAACAACATACATGTAATTCTCAACATTCTGGAGGTTGGAATTCTGAGATCAGGGAGGCTGCCTGGTGGGTTCTGGTGAGAGCCCTATTCTTGGTTGCAGAGGGTGCCTTCTGGCTGTGTCCTTTCATGTGGGGGAAGAGAGAGAGAGAGAGAGAAAGAGAGAGAGAGAGAGAGAGAGAGAGAGAGAGAGAGAGAGAGAGCGCGCTCTGTGCCATTTCTTTTAAGGGTACTAATCCTATCATGGAAGCCTGACCCAATGAACTCATCTAACCCTAATCACCTTCCATAGGTCTCATCTCCAGACACCATCCCATTTGGGGTTAGGATGTCAACAAATTAATTTTAAGGTCACAATTTAGTCAATAGCAGATTTTACCTCCTACCTCCTACTTGCATCTCCTTGTTCACTCCACCTCAGGCCCACAGACCTCCTTGTTCTTCTCCAGATACCCCTGGCACTCCCAGATCAGAGCCCATTCTTCCTGGAGCTGAGGTTACTCTCTTCATGCCATACTGTGCTTCTCACTCCTGCAGAACCTTCTCAATCTTACCTTCCTTTCCCCTTACCTATTCACCTCCACTTAACAATGCTCCTTCTTTAGTTTGTTGTTGTTAATCCTCACCTGAGGATATTTTTTCCATTGATTTTCAGAGCCACAGAGAAAGAAGCATCACTGTGAGAGAGACAAATTGATTGGTTGTCTCCCGCATGCGCCCCAACCTGCAATCCTTCTGTCCATGGGATGACCCTCTATCCAGAGCTCAGCTGCTCATTCTTAACACCCCATCAAACTTTTTCCTCTTTATATAGAAATTTTCATTATAATACAAGTTCCAGATGGTGAGAGAGAAATTTTTGTTGTTATTTTTTGGGGACTTTTTTTGCATATTTTCTTTATTGCTGTTTATCCAGTGCTGGGAAGGATGTCCAGAGCCATGTAGCTGCTCCAAACATACTTATTTAAAAATAAAAGTAATAAATGAATGAATAGACCATGCTCAGGCCATTGTAGCAGGAGGAAAATACCAGGTTACCAATTTTCTTTGAGTTAGTATTCATAGGAAGAATACCATGAATGTAGGGTTTTTTTGTTTTTATTTTGAGAGTATTTTCATTAAATCTGGGAACAATGAAGCAAGGAAGGGCCTAGGATAGAAGCAACAGGAGACTAGGTGGGAAAATAGCCTAGGCTGGGATGCTTTAGGTCACTCGTAAGTCAGAGAAAGGGAGGCCTTGGGGATAGGGTCAGAGGGTTAGTCCTGAATGAGCTGCTACTGCTCATTCCACCCTGATTGCAAGCCTTATGGACCCACTAAGACTTTAGGAGGTGCGTGCCTGTGGGGGAAGGAGAGAGGAAAGGGAAATGCACAGATGTGCTCCTGGGAGGGGGCATGCATGTTGGGGCCTTCTTTTTGAAGGATTTTAAAGGCTGGGAGTTTAGGGGAGGACTTAGGGGAGGATCTCAATAGAATATTCATTAGTTATATGCTGATGTACCAAAATGAGATTTATTCCCTTATACTCATGTGTCCTTGGGTGTGGTTGGCAAATGGCACTAATTGGATTTCTGCTTTCTCTCTCCTGAGTAGGATAATTTAAGCTATTTACCCTCTAGTTGGGGAGAAGTGTAAACCATTTACTCTTAGGTGTCCTTGGCTATAGAAGATGGGATTTTGTGACTTACACCATGAATGTAAATTTTGTTTGTTTTTCATCATTTACCCATGAGGTTGGGAAGTAGTGAAAAGAGGAAAGAGAAAGATAATAGTCTATGTTCTCTACTATTTCAATGAACTTTGAGTTCAACTGCCACCAGGAAAGCTTTAAAAAAAATTAGACCAACCTGGCTGGTTTGGTTCAGTAGTTAGAATGTCAGTCCACAAACTGAAGAGTTGTGGGTTGCTAATAGATTCCAGTCAAAGGCATGAATCTTGGTTGTAGGCTCTATCCTGGCCCAGGTCGAGTGCGTGCAGGAGGCAACCAAGCTGTGTCTCTCTCACATTAATTTTTCTCTCTGTGTTTTCCCCCTTCCTTTCTATTCTCTTTAAAAATCAAGGAAAAACATATCCTCAGATGAGATTAACAACGACAGCAACAACAATTAGATCATTCTTGGCATGTTGCTTTGTGATCTTCTATTTTCTTTTTGTAATTATGTGTCAGAAAATAGTTCTATTTTAACACATAAATCCTAAAGCAACATTCTTATGTGTTTATTTTTAAAGTACAGTTGACGTACAATATTATATTAGATTCAAGTATACAGAATAACGATTAGACATTAAATAGCTTGAGAAGCGATCCAACTGATCAGTCTGAGACTCATCTGATAACATACATAGTTAGGACATGCCCTATGCTGTCCTTGACTTCCCCGTGACTGCTTTTCTAATTGGCAGTTTGTGCTTTTTAATCCTTTCACCTTCATTACCCATCCTCCCAACTCCCATCCCCTCTGGCATCCATCCGTGTGTTCTCTGTATATATGAGTTTGTTTCTGTTTTGTTTATTTATGTATTTTGTTGTTTAGATTCCACATATAAGTGAAATATCGTGTTTGTCTTCCCCTCTCTGACTTATTTCACTTAGCATAAAAGCCATTAAGCCCACCCACATTGTTGTAAATGGCAAGATTTCAGGCTTTTCATGGCCAAGTAATATTCCATTGTATATATGTATTACCTATTTTTTATCCATTTGTTTAAAAAGCTGGAATATATAGAAAAAAAGAGAAAAGATAAAAAGCTTGAATATATAATACAAGATCCATATATATGCTATCTACAAGAGATGCACCTCAGAACAAAAGACACAGGCGGACTAAAAGTAAAGGTATAGAAAAAGGCATTTCATTCAAATGGAATGGAAAAACAAAGCTGTGGTAGCAATACTCATATCAGGCAAAATAGACTTTAAAACAAAGGCTATAAAAAGAGACAAAAAAAAAAACACTATATAATGATAAAGGGATCAATCCAACAAGAGATATAACCCTTGTAAACATTGATGCATCCAACATAGTAGCACCTAAATATGTAAAGCAGATCTTGATGGACATAAAAGAGAGATAAAGTAATACAATCGTAATAGGGGATTTAAAAACCCTATTAAAATCAATATATAAATTTTTCAGACAGAAAATCAACAAGGAAACAGCTGCCTTAAATGACACACAATGTCAAATGGATGTAATTGATATCTTTAGAGCATTTCACCCCAAAGAAGCAGAATATACATTCTTTTCAAGTACACAGGTAACATTTTCTAGGATAGACCATATTAGGAGACAAAACAAATCTCACTAAGTTTATTCTTAAATTTAAGAAAATTGAAATCATATCAAGCATTTTCTCTAACCACAATGGTATGAAACTGAAAATCAATGACAAACAAAAACACCTGAAAAACACGCAAACACATGAAGGCTAAATAACAAGTTACTAAACAATAAATGAGTTAACAATGAGATCAAAGAAGAAATAAAAAAAAACCTAGAAGTGAATGAAACTAAGAACACAACCCCAAATCTATGGAAAATAGCAAACACAGTCTTAAGAGGGAAATACATAGTATTACAAGGAACAATAAATTTCTCAAATAAGTAATCTAACCTTAGATTTAAAGGAACTAGAAAAAAACAACAACAAAGTCCAAAGTGAGTAGCAGAAAGGAAATATTAAAAATCAGAGCAGAAATAAATAAAATAGAGTATAAAAATATAAAAGATCAATGAAAATGAGAGCAGGCTCTTTGAAAAGATAAACAAGATTGATAAACCTTTAACCAGACTGATCAAAAAAAAAAAAAAAAAAGAGAGAGAGGACAAAAATAAATAAAATCAGAAATGAAAAAGAAGATGTAGCAATTGATACAACAGAAATACAAAGGATTGTGATTAAATACTATGACCAACTTATATACCAACAAATTGGATAATCTGAAAGAAATGGGTAAATTCCTAGAAACATAAAATCTCCAAAAACTAAATTTAAGTGAAACAGGGAAACTGAGCAGACCATTTATAACTAATGAAATTGAAGCATTAATTACAAAAAAAAACAACAACAAAGAAAACAAAACAAAACAAAAAACTCTCCAACACACAAAAGTCCTTAACTAGATGGCTTCACAGATGAATTTTACCAAACATTCACAGAAGAACTAACACCTGAACTTTTAAAAATATTCCAAATAATTCAAGAGGAGGGAAGATTCCCAAACTCATTCTACAAAGCCAGCATTATCCTAATTCCAAAACCAGCTAAAAACACTACAAAGAAAGAAAATTATAAGCCATTATCCTGATGAATATAGATTCTAAAATCCAAAACAAAATATTAGCAAACCAGATCCAGTATTACATTAAACAGATCATACACATGATCAGGTATGATTTATTCTGAGAATGCAAGTTTGGTTCAATATCTGCAAATCATTAATGTAATACACCACATAAACAAAATGAAGGATAAAAATCATATGATCATATTAATAGATTCAGATAAAGATTTTGACAAAAATCCAGCACTCATTTATGATAAAAATTCTAAGCAAAGTGGAATAGAAGAAGCATATATAAACATAATAAACATATATAACAAACACCCAGCTAACATTATACTCAGTGAGAAAAAGTAAATGCTTTTTTATTAAAATCAGGAAAAATATAGGGATATCCACTTTCACAACTCTTATTCAACATAGTACTGTAGGTCCTAGCCTCAGCAATAAGACATGAAGAAGAAATAAAAGGAATCCAAATTAGGAAAAAGAAATAAAACTTTCATTATTTGCAGATGATAGTTTAAAGAATCCACCAAAAAAACAAACAAACAAAAAAAAACCAATAGAATGGATAAATAAATTCAGCAAAGTAGCAGGATACAAAAGTAAATATCCAAAGAAATGGTTACATTTTGACATACCAATAATGAACTATCCGAAAGGGAAGCTAAAAAAAGTCCTATTTACAAGTACATTAAAAAAATACCTAGAAACAAGTTTAACTAAAGATGTAAAACAGGGGTCCTCAAACTTTTTAAACAGGGGGCAAGTTCACTGTCCCTCAGACCATTGGAGGGCCAGACTATAGTTTAAAAAAAAAAAACTATTAACAAATTCCTATGCACACTACACATATCTTATTTTGAAGTAAAAAAGCAAATGTTTTTGGCGGGCCACATGTGGCCCGTGGGCCGTAGTTTGAGGACCCCTGATGTAAAACATCTGTACTCAGAAAACTAAAAGACACTAAAAAAGGAAATTGAAGAAGGCACAAATAAATGGAAGCATATACTATGCTCAAAGATAGAAAAAATTAACATTGTTAAAATGCCCAAAGAAATTTATAGACTCAATGAAATTCCTATTGAACTACCAACAAAGTATTTTATAGAACTAAAAAAAATAATCCAAAAGTTTATATAAAACCACAAAGACCCACAAGTAGCCCAGAAATCTTGAGAAAGAAGAGCAAAGTTGGAGGAATCATGCTACCTGATATCAAACTATTCTACAAGGCCATAGTAACCAAAACAGCATGGTACTTGCATAAAAACAGACATATAGATCAATGGAACAGAACAGAGATTCCAGAAATAAACCCTCGCCTAGTTAGACAATTAATATTTAACAAAGGAAGCAAGAACATACAATGAAGTAAAGACAATCTATTCAATAAATGGTGTTGGGAAAATTGCATAGATACATGAAAAATATGAAACTAGACCCCCTTCATACACCATACACAAAAATAAACTCAAAATGGATTTAAAAGTTTAATGTAAGAGTTAAAACCATATAACTCCTAGAAGAAAACACAGGCAGTAACATCTCAGACATTTCTCATACAATATTTTTGCCAATATATCTCCTCAGGCAAAAGAAACAAAAGAAAAAATAAACAAATGGAATTACATCAAACTAAAAACATTTTACATAGCAAAGGAAACCACTAACAAAATGAAAAGACAACCCATTAAATAGAAGATTATATTCACCAATGATAACTCTGATAATGGGTTAGTATCCAAAATTTATACAGAACTCATACAACTGAATTAAAAACAAACAAACAAACAACCCAATTTAAAAAATGGGCAAAGGACCTGAATAGACACTTCACCAGAGAGAATATACAGATGGCAAATAAACATATGAAAAGATGTTCACTGTCAGTAATCATCAGAGAAATGCTAATTAAAACCACAATGCGATATTACCTCACACCTGTCAGAATGGCTATCCTATATAATAAAGATGTAATATGCAAATTGACTGCCATGCCCTTGCACAAGATGGCCACCCCCAAGTGGGCACAAGATGGCCACCACAAGATGGTAGGCAGGGGAGGGCAGTTGTGGGCAATCGGGTCAGCAGAGGAAGGCAGTTGGGGGTGACCAGGCCAACAGAGGAGGGCAGTGGGGGTGACCGGGCCAGAAGGAGAGGGCAGTTAGGAGTGATTGAGCAGGCAGGGGAGGGCAGTTGGGGGCAACCAGGATGGCAGGGGAGGCCAGTTGGGGGTGATCAGGCAGGCAGGGGAGTGGTTAGGGGGTGATCAGGCTGGCAGGCAGAAGCGGTTAGAGGCAATCAGGCAGGGAGGCAGGCAAACGGTTGGGAGCCAGTTGTCACAGATTGTGAGACAGATGTCCGACTGCCTATTTAGGCCCGATCCCCGGGATCAGGCCTAAACCGAGGGTTCCAGATTGGAAAGGATGCAGGTTGGACTGAGGGGACCCCCCCCCCCCGTCAGTGCACAAATTTTGTGCACCAGGTCTCTAGTCATAGATAAAAAAAACAAAACAAAAAACAAGGGTTGGCGAGAATGTAGAGAAAAGAGAATCCTCATGCACTGTTGATGAGGATGCAGATTGGTGCAGTCACTGTGGAAAATACTATGGAGTTTTCTCAAAAAATTAAATGTGGGACTGCCTTATGATGCAGTGATTCCACTTCTGAGTATATATCTGAAGAAACCCAAAACATTAATTTGAAAGTGTATATGCATCCGTATTTCACTGCAATGTTATTTACAATAATCAAGCTATGAAAGCAACCCAAGTGCCCATCAATAGGCATCATAGACCTAGAGGGTATCATGGTAAGTGAAATGTCAGTCAGAGAAAGACAGATACCATATGATTCCACTTATATGTGGAATCTAAAGAACAATATAAATAGACAAACAAAACAGAAAGAGCCTCATAGAAACAGAGAACAGATAAGAGGGGGTGAGGGTGGGGGCCTGGGTGAAAAAGGTGAAGAGATTGAGAAGTAAAGTATGAAATAGTTATGGGGATACAAACTATAGCATAGGAAATGTAGTCAATAATATTATAATGACGATGTATGGGACCAGGTGGGTACTGAAAATTTCAGGGGGAACACTTTGTAAAGTATATGATTGTCTAACTGCTATGCTGTACACCTGAGACTAATACAAAATAATGTTGAATATAAACTATATTTGAAAAAAAATAAATAAAAGAGCTTGATTGCACCTTAATTTATTTATTATTCCCTCTTGTAAAATTTCCATCTTTTATTATAAGTAGTCCTGAACACATACACACAAAAATAAAATTGCATTACATCTGGGACAACAGAAAATATTTTCATATTTTTACCTCATATTTGACTCAGAATCTTAGTTTCCCTTATTATTCTTGTGGGCATTTTGTTCTTTTGGATAAAATTATCAGTAGATGTTACTTAGAAATATAGATGAGAGAAATAAGCAGCATATCCGTCTAGGGCTTGCTCCATAAATTTAAGCATGTTTTAATGTCAGAAAACTCAGTAATTATAGTTATTACTAGAGTCCCGGTGCATGAAATTTGTGCACTTAGGGGAGGGGGATGTCCTTCAGCCCAGCCTATGCCCTCTCACAGTCTGAGAGCCCTCGGGGGATGTCCACTGGCAATCCTTGTGGGGAGTAAGCCTAAGCCATCAGTCAGAATCCTTAGCGCTGACGTGGAGGCAGGAGAGACTCCCACCACCACTATTGCGCTCACCAACTGTGAGCCCAGCTTCTGGCTGAGTGGCGCTCCCTCTGTGGGAGTGCACTGACCACCAGGGGGCAGCTCCTGTGTTGAGCATCTTTCCCCTGGTGGTCAGTGCGCATCATAGCGACCAGTCATTCCACTGTCAGGCCGAAACTGTCTCTTCAACATCCCTCGAAGGGTCCTGGTTCGTGAGAGGGCAAAGGCCAGGTCGAGGAACCCCACTGGTGCACAATTGGGGCTGGGGAGGGGTGCAGGAGGTTGGCCAGCTGGGGATGGACTGTGGGAGGGCTCTCAGGCAAGTCCAGACTATCTCGCTCAGTATCAATCAGCCAGACCCCAGCAGCAAGCTAACTTACAGGTCTGAGCGTCTGCCCCCTGGTGGTCAGTGCACATCATAGTGACTGGTTAACCAGTCAACTGAATGGCCCCCAGTGGTCAGTGCACATCATAGCGATCAGTTGAGCGGCCTTAGCATATCATTAGCATATTATGCTTTGATTGGTTGAACAGCTGACCAGAAGACTGGACACTTAGCATATTAAGCTTTTATTATATAGGATGTTAAGAGGCTAATGGAAAAAAATAGAACTAGATTTTTCATTTATTTTTCCATGAATATATATTGCATTAATTTTACAAAAAATCCATTAACTGAGAATTGGTGGTATCACATTAGCAAAGAACCTTGCTGATGTTCTGGATTTCTCTCTTTTAAATTAGTTGCAAAATTCAACAAAACTCTTCAGTGAAATGATGGATTCTTAATGTGGCTGCCTGTTGGATACTATAGCTCTTGCTAAGGTCCCAACCACAGAGTTGCAGAATGTGTAGTAATGCTAGGTAGTTAAACTTTGGGGCAGGGCCTAGGAAAGCTGCTCCTGCTCTCTATTTGGCCTAGAAAGGCATCATTGCTTTTAAGAAATGCTTGATCTTTTTATCTCAAAAGTTATAGCTCTGCCGGGCCAGTGTTACTCAGTAGTTGAGTGTCAACCCATGAACTAAGGGGTTACTGGTTCCATTCCTGGTCAGGGCACATGCCCTGGTTTTAGCCTCTATTCCCAGTAGGGTTCATGCAAGAGGCAGACAATCAATGCTTTACTCTCACTGATGTTTCAATTTCTCCTTCTCCTTTCCTCTTTCACTCAAATCAATAAAAACATATTTAAAAATAAATAAAAACATATTTTTTTTAAAAAGTTATAGTTAGGTAACAAAGTACACATTTGAGGGCTAGGTCCTGGTCTAAACAAAACCTATACATGGGTAAGGGACATAGCTCTCTTGTTTAATGTTCAATGTTATACCCAACCATGAGAATTGTGTCTGAAATATGGAACCCTGTTATAATACACTAGAGGCCCAAAGCATGAAATTCATGCAAGGGACATGACCCTCACAGCCCCAGCTTCATCCAGAAGGTCATCCGGAAGGACTTCCAGAAGGTCGTTCGGCTGTCCAGTCTAATTAGCATATTACGCTTTTATTATTATAGATGTGAATCCAGGGATACAGGTGTGGGTAAGTTGCTGAATGTCTGCGAGGTTTATGTTCAAGAATTATTTTCTACTAGAGGCCTGGTGCACGGATTCACGCACATTGAAAGGAAATTAATTAGAAGGTGGCTGCAGGGCGGGACTGAGCAAGATGGATGGACATGCCCTGGAGCCAACCTCCCAGGGTCCATCTCTGGCCTGCCACACCTGGGATGGTGCCGGGGCTCAAAAGGCATCTACAGAGTGAGCAGGGTCCCTTTGGCAGGTGGGGTCCCTCAGCCTGCCTTGTGGGGATCTGGTTGAAACTGGCAGTCTGACATCCCCCAAGGAGTCCTGGAGTGAGAGAGAGCACTCTGCAAAGTTGCTATCGCTAGGCAGCTCCTGTGTTGAGTGTCTTCCCCCTGGAGGTCAGTGTGCATCATAACTACCAGCCGGTTGGCCAGTTGCTTAGCCTTGTATATATATAGATGATTACGGTGGTCTCGGGAAATTTGCCAGGAATGCATATTTAAAGTTCACTGTGGCTTAGGACAGATTTTTCAATTGGAAAGATAAGGTCGGTTCTTTTAGAGCAGCGGGTCTCAACTTGTGGGTTGCAACCCCTTTGGGGGTCGAATGACCCTTTCACAGGGGTCGCCTAAGACCATGGAAAACACATATATAATTACATATTGTTTTTGTGATTAATCACTGTGCTTTAATTATGTTCAATTTGTAACAATGAAATTGGGGGTCACCACAACTTGAGAAACTGTGTTAAAGGGTCGCGGCATTAGGAAGGTTGAGAACCACTGTTTTAGAGAGAAACAGGGCAGTTTATTTACAGATAGGCTTTACTGCTAATGTTCACTTTGGCCCAAGTCATTTGTGTAAGGCTTGTGTCTCAAACAAAATAATAAACATACAGCTACTGAACTATAGCTCCCCCCCGTTTTTAAGAATAATCTCATATGTGTCAAGCTTTCAGAGAAACCAGTGACCTTGCAAGAAACATAAATGACAGTAGGCTGTTGAATGTGTGACAAATCTCTCCACATTTTCTTTATATAAATATTATTAAATATGCATAAGTCCTCTGCAATGCCTAAGCCCTTTCATCAACAGTGACCATAGCATTCTATTTGAAATATTTAATGAGAACTCCAAAATTAACACAAAAGCCTTATCAAAACCCATTGCATTCTTCGTTTGGGTATGTTTGTTGTTGAATATGGTGCTACTCCTTTGTTGTTACGTTCTTATTAGAAGGTAACACGTGAATACAGATGTAAACTATTAATTTCTTTTCATTGGAGAAATAACAGCACTACTACCATATGAAGCCATATTATGAGCTATCACTTTAAATAAAGAACTACATACAACTCATTTAAGAATATTCTTAAGCATTCATTAACTCCTTACTCACAGACAGCTATAACCAGGAACACTTGAATTTTTTAGATTAAGGTATAATTCACATACTGTAAAATCTGCCCTTCTGTGAGGGTTGGTAAATACATTTTTATTGCGGTAGAGTATTCCATTGTATGGATGTACTAGATGACCATACTCACATGGCATATGTGAAAGTCTTCAAATTCTAAAACAAGATCTTAAAACTATATTAAGTTAAGAAAGATCTTGCAGAAAACATCTGTGCTTCATAAGAAGCCTGAATAACAGATTAATATTGCCTGAGCCTCTTAGCATTCTTCCTCTGGCTCCATCTAAAAATGGTGTCACCATTATAAATGTCCTAAAATATCAGAGCAGCATATTGTGCCTGTGAACCATTGAATGCTCTGGCATCATTTGCGCTTGGCAGGCTAACTTTGAGGATGACACTTAGGTAATATTCACATTTTCGTCTAGAATCTGTGGGTGTATTATTCTTCTGCAAGAAGTCCCAAAAATATTGTAACTATGGGACTCAGATCAAATGATGATTTATGTCTTTTGAAGCATTTGAAGAATAGGAAATACCACAGCGGATCAGGGGAGAATAATGTGATAATACTCTACTCCTAGATAATACAGCTTTCAAGTCTGGGTGTCGGACATGTGTGTAGACTTTCGCTTACAATGCATTCTTGTGATAAAATGACGATGGTTTCCCACTCCTGCAATTATGAGGAATCTTCCTACTAAGATCCTACTCTGCCCTGGTCTGGAATGTGCCCAGTTTAAGGTAGACTCCATGAAGACAGAGCTTTATTTGAAGCTGAAATAACCTTGGAACTAATATACCTGTTCCTAAAAAAAAATGCAAGTCCAAGGCTAGCTTTGGAACACTGCAGAGTGGGAGATTAATTATGTAACAAATCTTCCTCCTCTTTGAGAACCTCGGGGCCCTCTCTTTATTTTCCTCTATAAAAACCTGCAGCAAATAAAGGCATTTTATCATTTGTCCCAACCATATGATAAATGCCCTATGTCACAATGGCACTATTCTAATTTCATGATTAATCAAATATTTAAGACAAACTTTCAAGCCTGATTTGAGAGGCAAGCGTATGAATGTGCCTGTTGCACTTGTCCTGTCACTGTGAATATTCACAGTTTCATAGCCAGGAGCACACACAGCAAGACACTCATGAGTGATTAATAACCACACTCTTGTCAGAGGTTGAAAATGCCAAATCAAAAATTATAGTGACTTTATCAGGAAGCCATATTTTTGTCCTGTGATAAGTTTTTTTTCCTCTTGTGATAAGCTATGTTTCTGTACTTAGAAGAACCCATTTATATGTATAGCTCTACATTTAAAATCAATTATCCTTGTTGAGTATATGCATATTCATAATTATGATGTATTTGTTAAGACCAGTTTTTTATGAAAGAAATTAGTCCAAAATAAAAATATAAAGAATAATATAATTCAGATATTTGCTATGCATTACAAATGCAGACATTAAAATAGGTCACATAAAGGACATTTAATTCTGTATGTTACAAGGATAATATAACATTTTGCAGAGTCTTCATTTTTTATTACCAATTCTATGCCCCATATGAAGACTAAGTTATTTTTCATAACGAAATTATAAAACCCTCAAAGTTATTTCTCTCAGCACCCTCTCAGTAAATAATAAAGCTACTTCACAGTATCTTTACTTATCTTCATAAAGAGTGGCTATTATTGAAACCAAAGAGGAGAAAAAATAACATTTGGCTCTTAAACCAAAATTCTGCTTCTGAAGTGACTAGAAGTGGGTATTCTGCCACACTCTCTAGAGAAGATAAGAAGGTACATTCCTGGGTAGAGTGGATGATTTTGCAAGGGCTATTCTGCTCTTCTTCTTCTTCTTCTTCTTCTTCTTCTTCTTCTTCTTCTTCTTCTTCTTCTTCTTCTTCTTCTTCTTCTTTCTTCTTCCCCTCCTCCTCCTCCTCCCCCTCCTCCTCCTCCTCCTCCTCCTCCTCTTCCTCTTCCTCCTCCTCCTCCTCCTCCTCCTCCTCCTTCTCCTTCTTTTGCAAAGCAACTTCATTTTCTGACAATAAATGCTGTCAGAACAATGTTATTTTCTCTCTATAAATGTGTCCGCTTTGTGAAATGGAGAGTGAGATGAAATAATGTAGTATTTATCTAGCTCAGTGATTCTCAATCTTTAGCCTTCATTGTAACCCCCGCACCTATCGGGACTTGTTACCATGCTTGTTGTGGGTGCTGTCCCCCCAGGATTCCAAAGTCTGGGGCCAGGTCTGGTGCCTGAACTTTTTTTTTCTATTCTCACCCCAGGATATGTTTTATATTGATTTTTTTTTTTGAGAGAGAGAGAGAGAGAGAGAGAGAGAGATCAATGTGAGAAACATTGATGGGTTGCCATACAACCCCGATTGGGGATTAAACTCTCAATCTAGGTAAGTGCCCCAACCAGGAATCGAACCTTCAATATTTTGATGTATGGACTGTGCTCCAACCAACTGAGCCACCACAGCCAAGGGCTGGTATCGTCTAACAAGTTCTAGGTTGTAGGTCCAGGTTTGGGCTTCGAGCACTGATGCTGGAAGTATTAGTCAATTCTTTACGCAGAATTCAGCCTTGTGAGGTCTGGCCATGCCGTGCTGAAATAATCTGTCCCCAAGCGCCTCTCCTGGACTACACTATGACACTATGAGGGTAGGCATCTCTTGTCCTACGCTCTAACACCAAGGGACACCTGACTCACTGGTCTTAAATAAACATTTGACAAATGATTTCAAAAGAATTTTGGAATAGAAGTATCTAATAAACAGTGAATATCCCTTAAGGGTTTTAAAGAGTGTATCAGTAACTAAAGCAAAAACCTAGTATTTGTTTTAGAAATGAAAATATGTTCTAATGAAAAACAGAGTTGCTTAGAAAATTTTTTTTTAAAATAGAAGTCAATCAGAAGTTGTGTGAGGCACAACACCTACATGCATATGGCACATGAAGAAGGCAGCCATGTCTGTTGAATTTGATTGCTGTGGATAGCTAATTTAGTTGATTGAAAGATCTAAATATTATTTTCTTTCCTTCTGGACCAAGATGATCTGTTTCTTGTGATTTGAGGGCTCAATCAGATGAATTCTAGTGTACATTAGTAGGCTATGGAAACCAAGCAGAAACACATCCCTTAAGTAAACTATAAAGCAATCCATACCTCGGATACATTTTTTTGAATAGAAACAAGTAATTGACAGAAAAGTGCTGGAGTAGAAAATGTCACTGTGAACTTAATAAATGACTGGGTGATAGCAATGGGATTTGAAGAAGTAGGGAAATTGATAAAAGGTTCACACCCAGATATGATGAAATAATGTAGAGAATGAAATTTAGAAAATTAATGAGTCATGTTCCATGGTACTTTTGTTGTGGTTAATCTTCATCTGAGGATTTTAATTTTCTTTTAAGTGATTTCAGAGAAAGAAAAAAGAGGGAGACAGCGATAGAAACACCGATGATGAGAGAGAATCATTGACTATCTGCCTCCTGCATGCACCCTACTGGATTGAGCCTGCAACCTGGACATGCACCCTGACCAAGAACCAAACCATGACATCCTGGTTCATGGGTGTCTGGAAATATTTTTATGTATTAACCTCACTTCCAGCAGTCTGAAAGAGTCAATCATGGGAAGATTCTTAATCCCAACAGAAGGCATCGTCTGTGCCTTCTAAGATCACTTACACACAGAACACACACAAACACCCACACCCACACACACACACACACACACACACACACACACACACACACGTGCCCACAGAGACAGAGGCCAATTGTTTTTAACACCAGCCAGTTTCACATGTGCCTCCTCGCCTTCCCATCACTCCAACTTTGTCTTTATTTCTGCTCATCAGTCTTTTTCTGACATGAGTTGTTTCAGACTATTATAACAAAGAGTTCTATTTCATTCTGTAACAGTCTTGCTTTCTATTGACATCAGGATTAATAAAAAATATATTACTATCACTGTTGTATTATAGAAGGAAGTCTAGTATGTTTAGCATATCTCACAAGACTACACACAGTCTAAACCCCAGTTACCCGCTAGAGAAGGTCTCCACTGCCTGATTGCCCCACTGCCTGACTGGCTTATTGCAGTTAGCATAATATTTCCAGGTCTCTCCATGCTGTCTCAAAGGGTAAGAGATCCTTCTTTTTTACTGCTGCATAGTATTGCATGGTATAAATGCACCACAGCTTTTTTTTATCCACTTATCTACTTACTAGAGGCCCAGTGCATGAAATTTGTGCATGGAGGGGGGTTCCTCAGCCCGGCCGGCGCTGTCTCCAATCTAGGACCCCTTGGGGGTGGGGGGGGGGGGAGGTGTCCAATCCCTGTGGGATTGGGCCTAAACTGGAAGTTGGACATCCCTCTTGCAATCCGGGACCACTATCTCCTAACTGCTAGCCTGCCTGCCTGCCTGATTGACCCTAACCCCTCTGCCTGACAGACTGATTGCCCCTACTTTGTCTCCTGCTGGCCTGATCAACCTAACTTGCCCCCCTGCTGGCCTGATCGTCCCTAACTGCCTGTGCCTCAGCCCCCAGTCTGGCCTCCCTCTGCTGGAGGCGACCTGGCAGATCAGGGGAAGGTACCACCTCCATTACCCCACTGCTGCTGCCACTGCCAGCCTGATCTTCAGCCCTTGACAGCTGCTGTGGTTTTGTCTGGAAGGACGTATGGAAGATGACCACTCTACTTAGCGTATTACCCTTTTATTACTATAGATTTGGGGACCATTACAACCATGCAGAACTTAAAGAAAACACATGGCCCTGGCCGGTTTGGCTTAATGGAGAGAGCATCAGCCTGTGGACTGAAGGGTCCCAGGTTTGATTCTGGTCAGGGGCACATGCCTGGGTTGCGGGCTTGATCCCCAGTAGGGGGCCTGCGGGAGGCAGTTGATCAGTGATTCTTATCATTGATGTTTCTATCTCTCTCTCCCTCTCCCTTTCTCTCTGAAATCAATTAAAAAACATTTAAAGGAAAAGAAAACACATGATCTTCACTTTGGGCTTTGTCATTTTACAATATCCTTTGTGCAGTATTTTAACTTCCCTCAACTTTCCTTCACCCACTCTTAAAATGCAATCTATTTTGGGGAAGATGATTAGGAAAGTGATTCTAGTGGGTAGAAGTTTTTTTTGGAGGGAATGGGGTCATGAAATTATTTAAAAATTGAGCACAGTGATCATTGCACCACTCTAAATTTACTTTAAAAAACCAGTTCATTGTACACTTTAAGTGACATGTACAGTATATGAATTATATATCAACAAAGCTGTTCTTTTATTTATTTTTAAATAAAGACAAGTCTTATAACCAATTGAAGATGTTTTCAGAGGCCCCCCCGCCCCCCTCAGGATTTGCTTACCTCATTCCAAACCACAGCTGCGACTCCCAGTTGCCTCCAGTCCTGTTGGATCTGGATGGTGTGGCTTGCAAAGGATAAGGTGGCAAGAGGCTTGTGGAACTTCTGCCATTCTCGCGGTCTCCTCATAGGCCACCAGGGACATTTCCACTGTGCCAGCTCTCTGCTTCCTTTAGCCTGTTGGGCAAAAGAATCCTGCATGCTCTGGCCAGACATTGAATTCTCTCTTAGGTGGCCCAAATGCTTTTTTTTTTAAGGTCGTTTTATGGATTCAAAAGAATAAACAGAGATGTGGAAAGCTTTAGTTGGATTCCTTTTACATGGTTCGTCCAGTCTCGTGGGAAGTGAGATGTGGCTCTGAATTCATTCCAAAGGGTGTCTTTGGGCAAAAGCACCCAGAACGGCGCAACTCCTTCAGGATGCCCTACACACTTCGCTATCAGGACTCAGGGGGGTTTGAGGGTGAGCGAGGCAGTGGTGCCAGCACAGGACCCGGGAGAAAGTAGTGCTTTCTACACTGCCCAGGCCACATGGACTGCAACTGCACCTGTCAAGGTGGGCAGAGTGTTTCTGCTGTTTTGTTTTGGTCTGGCTTCCACCCCATCAGCCACGGACCTGTGACTGCACTGAGACTGTGAACAGTTGGAGGTCCTACTGTTTGACCCAACAATCCCTGGCCCTAGGTCCAGAACAGAGTCAGGCATCCTCAGCTAGGAGGCCTCCTTGGTGCTGCCGCAGTTTGAAGTCCGGCCATAACCCCGATCCTGGCGGGGTCTCCTCTGGGGCTCTGGCCGGCCTGGGCTAGGGCCGCCCATGGTTTGGAGGCTGGCCATGTCCCCTCAGTGACCTTTCATCCCACTTCCTCAGTTCCCTAGCCTGGGGTTTGTTTAGGCCTCTGGTCGTTTTGGACGTGACGGACCCTAGCTCTTTATAAATATATATATATATATATATATATATATATATATATATATATATACTGTTTCCAGATCTTAGTTATTGTAAATTTCACTGTTATGAATGTAGAGGTGCATATATTCATTCTGATGGAAGTTTTTGGATTCTTAGGCTATATGCCTAGAAGTGGGATTGTTGGGTCAAACAGTAGTTCCATTTTTAATTTTTTGAGGAAACTCCATATTGTTTTCCATAGTGATTGTACCAGTTTGCATTTCCACCAGTAGTGAACTAGTGGTCCCTTTTCTCCACAGCCTCACCAGCACTTGTTGTTTATTGATTTATTGCCAGTAGCCATTCTAGTAGGTGTGAGGTGATACCTGTTGATTAGAGACATATTTTTTCATATGGCTCTTGCTATCTGTATGTCCTCTTTGAAAAAGTATCTATTTTGCTCATTGTTTTAATTGGATTGTTTGTCTTCCTTTTGTTGAGTTGTATGAGTTCTTTATGTATTTTGGAAATTAACCTCTTATCAGATGTATCATTGGAAAATATGTTCTCCCATACTTTTCATTTTGACACTGATTTCTTTTACTGTGAGGAAGCTTTTTAATTTGATGTAGTCCCATTTGTTTATATTTTCTTTTGTTTCTATTGCTGTAGGAGATGTATCAGACTTTTTTCTCCATTCTTTTTCTCACCCTTCAATATCTTGGAGAGTTAAAAGCCTTCTCATTCAGCCACACCTGAATAATGACATAGAGAAAGCATGAGGAAATATGAAAAATAAGCCCCCATGTTAAGAGTTTTATAAAACAAAAGAAAATCATCATATACTCTACTCTGCACTTTTCCAATGTAATCTCTTTCTGACCTTTCTTTTAATGAATAGTATTGAGATGGGATAATATTTGTCATACATCAAACTAATCATTATTGTTGCTTTATTTATCACTAGAGGCCCAGTGCATGAATTTGTGCATGGGTGGGGGCCAATAGGGCCAGGCCGGCTGTGGGGAGGGGCCACGGGAGGTTGGCCAGCTGGCCCCGCCCCCCAGTCAAACTCCCAATGGAACTCCCAGTCGAGGGGACAATTTGCATACTAGGCTTTTATTATATAGACTAGGTATTATTGTGGAGTCTGTGTTTTGTTTTGTTTTGTTTTGTTTTGTTTTGCCTGGGGGTTCAGAAGATAATTATTATTAAGCAATTAAAAGCAATTAGTAAATTTAAAGAAGATGAACCAGCACTAAATGTGGCAAAATTTCTCTCCCTGTTTTGAAAACTGTAGGATGTGCCAGGCCACAGGTCAGACCCACTGTGGCTGCCTTTAGGGAAGATGACTTCGTTGACGGATTCACCAAATCTGGTCATGTTCAAAGATTTCTTTTCACCCTTCATTTTGGGAAAGTAAATTCTATAGCACACTGCAGAGGCTTGGGGTTATTATCTCCAAATACCATTTGAAAATAAGTGATCAGCACTGTGGAGTCATTAAATATACACAATTGGAATGTTGAGCTTATAATCTATGAGAACGACCTGGAATATATCACCTCATTATTTTATTTTATAGTCAAAGGCATAACTTGCATTATGTTTCAGTGAACAATGAGCATCAAACCCTGACAAAATTACCTCATTTCTTTTTTATGCTTTCTCAATACAGGCAAATGCATTACAAACTCTAATTTATTCTGACCCAGAAATTGCTGGGTGGCATATTTCTGCAGGCCCTTGTGTGCGTGAAACAAGAAGTCGTTCAGCGTAGAATTATTTTTTCTTATTTTGTTTCCAAATTATTGCTTATATTCCCAAATGTTAAAAAAGTCAAATGAGCTAGTCAGCTTTCATTATAATATTCCTAGACGATAATGCTGTTACCTAGGAGTAATGCTGTTCTACTACATCTATAAACAGCTATGAAAACAATTGTACCTTGGTCATATGGTTTGATGCTGAGTATCTGAGTTCGTTTTGAGATTTACTGAGTATGGCATTAAAGACAGTCACAGAGAGGGAGGCTGAGGGCGGGACTGACATGATGCAAGTGCCAACCATTAGGAATGGTGTCGGCCGATTTTCTTCATGGTCAGGATCTACACACTGGCCTCTGTTCACCAAACCCTCAGCTTCTGGAGAAGGATCTTAGCTTGGCGCTCTTAGCTAAGCATTCCTTAATATGGAAAAGCCCAGGCATTTTCATTCCTGTCTGAACACAGCTTAAGAAGTCACTGTTGAGTGAAGGAAGACAGACGCAAAGAGGACACGCTATATGATTGCACCCATATAAAGTCCGAAGCAGACAGAACTAATCAGAATTGTGGTTACCGGTGAGAGTGGGGAGGTTCTGCGGACTGGGAGGGGCCCTCAGCGGGGACCAAAGGGGTGCTTGCAGGGATCAGTGGTGGTTGTAAGGGTGTGTATATTGGCCAAAATCCACTGGGAGGTACACTCAATATTTGTGCATTTCACTGTAGGTTTGTTATACCTAGCACATGTTTTAGAGTTTTAAAAAAGAAGCACAAAAAGGATGGCTTGAGAATAAACAGTTTATAATCATGTCACACTCCCCTAACACACACAAAGGGAAAGGGGACAGAGGCCAACTGCTAGGAGCCCGAAGCACACAGGGCCATCTGTCACCTTTCTAGCTTCTCTTAGATCACTCTCACGCTCCCTAAATCTTCTTTGTGGTCCAGACAAAACAACAAATGCTTTCCCACTGTGGTTCTCAAATTGTGCTCCTCTGGAAGGTAGGTTTCTGAAAGCTGGGCTGAGCATGCCCTGCTACTGAAATTGAATAATAGGAGCCTTTTTTCCCATTTCACAGAAAATGTAATGGGTAGTATTTTATTTGTTTGACACCTGTTCTTTTTGTAAAATTCATTGAGCTTTTACCAAAAGACAAATCTGGTGAGCAAATAGGCAATTTATATTAGAGAAAAACATATAAAGTGTTTGTCATGTGAAGTTTGACATCTCAGATTTTTATGGATAAAGGTGATGGTTATACATTAGTGGTTGTAAGATGTGATAGACTACATCAATGGTGTACAGTACTTTTTATTTATTTATTTTTTAATATATTTTTACTGATTTTTTACAGAGAGGAAGGGAGAGGGATAGAAAGTTAGAAACATAGATGAGAGAGAAACACCAATCAGCTGCCTCCTGCACATCTCCCACTGGGGATGTGCCTGCAACCAAGGTGCATGCCCTTGACTGGAATCGAACCTGGGACCTTTCCGTCCGCAGGCTGACGCTCTATCCACTGAGCCAAACCAGTCAGAGCCAGTACTTTTTAAATGTCTAAAATTTTAAGAGAACTCTGGGTGCCAGTTTCCTGAGCATTAGAACAGTTTAGGACTTTGGTCCTATGAAGAATGGGCCTTTACTCCACATGAACCAACCCAGTTGTACATTCCAGACCCAAAGCAAAATAGGTGTATTTCAGTCCTTCAACCTAAAAATTATTATGATCAGTAAACCCCAGACGCTCCGGGCTGCACCACCGCGGGGCCGCACTGTGAAAGCTTCCTGTAGCTCAGAGAAGCTGAGGGAGTAAACACTGAAAGCAAACTGAGGAGGCTGTGCTGTTTGGGTTTTTTATGCTTTAACTTTTCAAAACATTTTAGCTGTTAATTATTCTAGAACAATTGCATACCAGTCTTATTTTATATATGAGAGAATAAATATTAAGAATAATGAAACAAACTATTAAATATATATTTAGTTTGGGGCAAAGGCTAGATTTCTACGCTAAAACCTCTCACCATGGACCAAAGATTTTTTTTTGTACCTACATTGTGTTAAGTTGGCCTTTCTGTTATGTTTGACTATTTTTTTTAGAGCAGTTTTAAGTTCACAGCAAAACTGAGAGTAAAGTACAGATAATTCCCATACATCCACAGTCACCATACATGCATAGCCTCCCACGTATCGGCAGCCACACTAGATGGTACATTTGTTACAATTGATAAACCTACACTGACACATCATCATCACCCAAAGTTCATGGTTTACCTTAGGGGTCACTCTTGGCATTGTACAGTCTATGGGTTTAGATAAAGGTCTAGTGACTTGTGTCCACCATTATAGTGTCACGCAGCGTATTCAAGGCCCTAAAACTCCTGTGCGCCACACATTCACCCCTCCCACTGAGCCCCTGGCAGCCACTGATGTTTTCATTGGCTCCAGAGCTTTTTGTGGAATGCCATATAGTTGGAATCATACAGTATATAGCCTTTCATCCCTAAGATTTTAATCTATCCATTATTTAAAAAAAAAATGTTTATTGAACAGTTTCTTTGCTCAATGCTCCCTACCTGGCACTGGGCATATTATTTTGAATCAAGCTAACAGATTCCTGTCCTGAATTCTGGGACACTTAGCAGTTACTTAGAATAAAAGTATTTCAGGATTTTACCTAAGAATTTCATCCTAGGAGATTCAATACCCATCGGAACTTTTGTCTGGGTCTAAGAGGCATGAATCTCTTTACCTACCACATTCCTAGAACTATATGCATGCAGCAGACCTTTTCAGGGACTGAAGTTGTTAAAACAGAGAGAAACAGATGCAGGGAAATGGGAAGAAAGGAAGAGAAAGGGGGCAGGAGCCGCTGCTGCTGGTGGTGAGAGACTAGCTGGCCGCTCCCATTATGTCACCCAGGCCTGGGGGCTACCAGGGGAAAAGAAATGTCATCATGGTGACATATATATTTATAGATAAGAAGCAAAAAAATAAAAGGCAGATAATTAAAAATCCAAAGCATGCTGTTCACAAAAGGAGCCTTGAGATTTTGAAGATGATTTTTAATTTTGGGTGTAGGTAAGTGAAAACTCAGATGAAAGGTCCACGTTAGGGTAACTTCAAAGCAGCTGTCTTCCCTTTTGAGGAGGAAAATGGTTATCAAATCCCCTTGTTGATACCATCAGCATTGCCTGGCTCTTTGGTGTTATCAGATAATTTGACTGCTTTGTGAGGCTGACTTTCCTCTACCTTTCATCTCCCCCACACCTCATGGCCTCACTGTCTCCTTTTCTACCTAAGAATACAAAAAGGGAACTTATGAAGTGACACTGAGGAGCACAGAAAGGAAAGCAGATTGAGACTTTTTGTCACCCAGGTGCAGGTTTGGCCACTGAAGATACCTCATGCCACCCACGGGCCAAGGTGAGGTAGCTTTCACGCTGAGCCAGTCGGGGCTTACTTTCTAGTACTGGAGGTTTGTAGCAAACTCAGTAAATGTCACTTAGATATTTAAGTCAGATACCTACACTCTTGGTATTCTTTTTACTATGACAACCCACTCATTCAGTACACTTTTTAAAATTAGTTTTTATATTTTAGTGATTTCAAAATCCCAAGTAGCTGCATAAGCCTCTAATGAACATCATGCACCCGGAGGACAATGGGAGGCCGAGATGTGTTACCGGAGGTTTGCTCAAACAAATCAGGATGTCAGGGGAAACTGCAGATGGTCCTTCCTTGGTAAACAGACACTCACACTCATGCATGTCCCAGGACCTGGTGACCTGCCCTTATTACCACGTGGTCTGGTGTGGAGAGGAGTGGTTATGATGTGGGTAGAATCAGAGTACTGGCCTGCCACCTGCCATCAGTGATCTTAGTGCATGATTTTACTGCCCCATGATATTTCCTGAAAATAGCATTGCTTTTAGTCTTAAATGAGAGAGTATCTTACCTGATCTAATCTAATCTAGTACCTGAGCCCACCTGAACCCCTACGTGAGGACTGGTTCATTGTTTCACCCTGTAAATATCCCCATGACTTAATGATCATCTCTCTTTACAGAGAGAACTATAAGGTCTTGGGACTAGAAGGGTGAGCAGAGGCAGCAGCATTCCTACTCCAAAGGTTAGAGTTCCTGCCCTAACTGGTTTGGCTCAGTGGATAGAGCGTAGGCCTGCGGACTGAAGGGTCCCAGGTTCGATTCTGGTCAAGGGCATGTACCTTGGTTGCAGGCACATCCCCAGCAGGTGGTGTGCAGGAGGCAGCTGATCGCTTCGCTCTCATCGATATTTCTAACTCTCTATCCTTCTCCCTTCCTCTCTGTAAAAAATCAATAAAATATATATATATATTTTTTTTAAAAAAAAAAAAAGAAACAAAGGTTAGAGTTCCTGGTAGGAACTAAAGAAGAGCTAGACGGAGCTACAAAGGGTACAGGAGGACCTGCCTGAACCAGGAGCTCAGGGAAGCCCCTCTGTTTTTTCCCCCCACTCAAATCAAGCGATGAATGAGCATCACCATGACGTCTCACTCCAGTCTTCTAACAGGAAGCTGTGTACTTCCCTCCCTGCACCTGAGCTCGCCATGGGGATTTCCCCAGGAAACTCAAGTTCATGGGATGCAAAATGGAATGGTGAGCCCTGAAAGCTCACTCTGAAGAGCTGCAGCATCCTGTGTCCCATTCTCTTCTGTGCCCTGACCTGGCAGAGCTGTGCGGTTACCGCTATTCATCCTCTTCGCAAACTGGTTTTTAATAGTCTTATACGGAATGACATATACCTTAAATTTTGCCATTGCCTGTATATAATTCAATGATTTTTGTTAGAAAATTTTTAGTTGTTCAATCATCACCCAAATGCAGCTTTAGAACATTGCTATCACCGCAAACAATTCCCTCAAACCTGTTTACAGTCAAGCCTGCTGTCTCCCTGAGCCCCTGGCAACCGCTCATCTGCTGCTTGCATATAAGCTGATTATCTATGTTTTATGTAGTCTATAGGAGGAATCATATAGACTTTGGTGTCTTCCTACTTTCACTTAGCATAATTGTTTTGAGGTTTATCCATGTTATAACTGTCCCAGTATTTTATTTGTTTTTAAAACTTAATAGTTTTCCATTGTAAGGAAATACCTCATTTTGTTTACTCAGTCATCAGTTTATGAATAACTGGGTTGTTTTTAGTTTTTGGCTATTATGAATATTGTTGTTTTAAACATTTTTGCACCTCTCTGTGGGAACATATATATTTATTTATCTTCAGTAGAAACCTAGGAATAGGGTTTCTGGGTTGCATATTAAGTTTATGTTTAGTTTTTTTAACAAGCTGCCCATACTGTTTTCCAAAGTGGCTGCACCATTTTACATTCCAACCATCAAAGAATGAGGGTTCCCAGGTATCTTATTTTTTTATTGTTGTTGCAATGGTAAATGGGATTGATTTCTTAGTTTCTCTTTCTGAGAGATTTTGTATCCTGGTACCTTGCTGAATTCATTTATTTTTATTTATTTATTTTAAAATCTATATTGTTGAAAATTTTACATGTCCCTTTTTCCCCCACTGACCCCCTCCAGCCCGCCCCTGCCCCCCACCCCTGGCCTTTACCACCTTATTGTCTGAGTCCATGGGTTATGCATATATGCATACAAGTTCTTTGGTTGATCTCTTCCCATCATCCACCCACCCTCCCCTGCCTTCCATCTGAGATTCAACAGTCTGTTCATGCTTCTGTATCTCTCGATCTATTTTGGCTTTCCAGCATAAGTATGCAAATAAGTTCAAGAAAAGCCAAACTTACTGTTTGGCTATTTTTTTTTGTAAGTTTTAGAGTGACATTCTTTTCAGCTCTGCATGTTTCAGAAGAAACTGGAAATCCCTTGTAATCTTTTTGTCTCTCAAAATTTTACTTTCTTCATGGTAAAAATATATTGAAAGGATTTGTCTAAATAATAAAAGAGTAGTATTGATTTTAACATTAAAAATGACAATTTAGGTGACATTAATTTTAACATTAAGAATGACAATTTATATATTTGGCATTATCTTTGGCCAGACACTGTACGAGGTACTTTATATAATTTGAATTTAAAAGAACACATACAATGAGATAGGTTACATTATTGTTATTTTTCCATTTTTATAATTTAGAAGATTAAAGTCCAGAGTCTAAGTTTCACCCAAGTCACAAAACCAAAATAAATAAAACATAGATGACTATAAATGTGTTTAAGTATCACTTTTGTTCATTTAGGATGCATTCAGTGTGTCTATAGAGTAGAGGTAATATAATGAGTATATGCATACAAAATAATTGTGTTTAATATACACTATAGTTTCCATATATGTAGAATGCAGTTCAGAATAAGTTTATATTATCATTGATGAGTTGTTGGAGAATCAATTCCTACTTATAATACTTTCCTAGATAAAGATTTCCAAGGGATGATAACCAAAAATACCATTATTTTGGGATACCAATGTAATTCATTAATTTGCAAATAATAGATATGCAGTTTCCCAAAATAAAAGTATAATAGCAATGAGATAATAACTAAAATATTATGATAACCTTCTGAATGTAATTTTCTAAAAATTATATTAAGTTACTAATGGGATCTAAGTTTTCATTAGAAGAAATACACTAAATAATTGTTAAAACCTTATTATTGGAACTGCAATAATTTAACAGAAAGAAATGAGAGTCTGTATTTCTGTATTTATACTATTAAGAGAGTGTAATCTTTGAATGCTGCAATGGCAATTATATTTTTTGTAATTCACACGTTCAACCAAGTTACGAGAAAAGCCTAGAGACCAAAACCAGCTTATTCAAAACAACTTAATTAGGAGCTAGTAATATTTTACTGTTATCTATAATAATAAAAGAGTAATATGCTAATTAGACTGGACAGCTGAATGACCTTCCAGATGTCCTTCCGGACGTCCTTCCAGAAGAAGCTGGGGTTGCGAGGGCCGAGCCCCTTGCACAAATTTCATGCATCAGGCCTTTAGTAGACATATAAATACTCCCATGACAAACGTTGACTTTTATAGGTTATATCACAAGATAAATTAACTTGTGATTAATAACGTTAATTACTTTTTAACATACTTGAAGGGAAGGTATCTGATTTGTTTACTTTTAAGAAAAAATGAGTTTTCTTAACTAACTCAAGATAGGCATTTAGGTAAGTCAACAAATATTCTTTATGTGTATTTCAGCTGTTCTGTTCCAAACCAAGAGAAGGAAATTTGCAGGGGTTGAAATAGTATGAGAATTCATAGAATGAAGTTTGAAAACATTGTTGCTCTGTGACCTACAAAGCCAACCTATTAGAACAAAGTTCTAGAACTCCAAAGTTGGAGAATTCCAAACTACTTGATTTTGATAATTGCTATGAAGCCACCATAATCAGAGTAGCAGGAAAATGTTGAAAGAACAGTTGAATAGATCAATGGTACAGAATAGAAAGCCCAGAAATAGACCCACACAATATAGTCAACTGATCTCTGACTTTTGCAAAAGGAGAAAAGACATTCAATAAAGATGCTTTTTAATATACTTTTTTTTATTGTTGAGAGTATTACAGATGTCCCCCATTTTCTCCCCACTTTGCCCCTCTCCACCCAGCCCCTGCTCCACCCCAGGCTTTCATCACACTGTTGTTTGTGTACATGAATTATGCATATCTATACTAATAAAAGGGTGATATTCTAATTAGACAGGATAGACCAAACGCCATTCCTGACGTCCTTCCTGACAATGCCGGGGTCATGGCTGGCCTGAAAACCACCAGTGGCCCCTCACCCAGGCCGCCCTGCCCCCCAGTGGGAACCCCCAACCCTCATCCAGGGCTCCCTTCAGGGCAGGCCATCTGGCCCCCACCCGTGCACCAGGCCTCTATCCTATATAATAAAAGGGTAATCTGCAAATTGACCCTAAAGGCAGAATGATCAGAACGTCCGCTGGACCAGTCACTATGAGGCGCACTGACCACCTCTTGGTCCCTTTCCCCGGCCGGCAGGTTCTGATCACCTGATGGCCACCCGTGGCAGGGGCAGGGCTGACAAGTGGACGGGAATAGCCGACCTCTAGGTCCCTTTCCCCAGACGTCAGGCACTGATCACCAGATGGGAACAGGGAACTGGGGGTGGGTGGTGGTGGGAGGCAGGAGGTGGGGCCAGCTGCAGGCACCTGGGAAAGATCTTGGCCCTGATCACAGGCCAGGCCTAGAGACCATACACACGCACAGGCCTCTAGTATGCATATAAGTTCTTTGGCTAATCTCTTCCTGTCCCCTGTACTACACCACTCTCTGAAATCTGTTCCATGCATTCATGCCTCTGGACCTATTTTGTTCATCAGTTTATTTTGTTCATTAAATTTCACATATAAGTGAGGTCATGTGATATTTGTCTTTTCCTGACTGGCTTAGTTCACTTAGCATAATAATCTTCAGGTCCATCCATGCTGTCTCAAAGGGTAAGAGGTCCTTTCTTTTTTATTGCTGCATAATATTCCATCATGTCAATGTACCACAGCTTTTTTGTCTCATCTACTGATGAGCACTGGGGCTGTTCCAGATCTTATCTATTGTAAATAATGCTGCTATGAGCATGGGGTGCATATATTCTTTCTGATTGGTGATTTGGGTTTCTTAGGATATATTGCTAGAAGTGGGATCACTGAGTCCAATGACAATTCCATTTTTAATTTTTTTGAGGAAACTCCATACTGTTTTCCATAGTGGCTGCACCAGTCTGCATTCCTCCCAGCAGGGAACAAGGGTTCCTTTTCTCCACATCTTCGCCAGCACTTGTTTGCTGATTTATTAATGGTAGCCATTCATTGTGGTTTTAATTTGCATCTCTCTGATCATTAGGGATGTTGAACACTTGGAAAAGATGGTGTTTTTTTTTTTATATGTGCAAAAAAAATGAACCTAAGTTTAGAGCTCATACACTACATAAAAAATAACACCGTGACCAAAGATAAAAATATAAAATGCAAAATTATAAAAGTTCTAGAAGAAAATATAGAAAAATATATAGGTGAGTTTGGATTTGTTGAAAGGTTTTTAGATATATCACCAAATGCTCATTCTATAGAAAGAAAAATAGATAACTTGTACAGTATTATAATTTTAAATTCTGTTTTATGGAAGTCATTGTCAAAAGAATGAAAAGAACAATAGACTAGGAGAAAATATTTGCAAAAGAAAAATCTGATAAAGGACATATATCCAAATTATATAAATAACTCTTAAACTTCAACTATAATATAACAAACAATCAATTAAAAATAGGCAAATGATCTGAACAGGCACCTTACTGAAGAAGATATACAGATGAAAAATAAGTGTATAAAAAGATGCCTAACCTTACTGTCATTAAAACAACCATGGCATAGCTATTATAAATGTAATTAGATATTTTTATTATCATACTAGAGGGATGGGGTCCCTTGGCCTGGCCAGCGATCAGGGCCAAGCTGGAGCTGTCTCGCCCAGTCCCTATTGGGGTTATGGGGACCGGCAGCCTTGGGGGGAAGGACTGGGGAAGTTGGCCTGCTGCAGGAGGTTGGCTATGGGAGTGCACTGACCATCAGGGGGCAGCTCCTGTGTTGAGCATCTTCCTCCTGGTGGTCAGTATGCATCACAGAGACCAATCAACTAGTCATTAAGTCGTTTGGTCATAAGGGTCACTTAGGCTTTCATATATATATATATATATATATATATATATATATATATATATATACATTTATTAAAAAGGCTAAAATAAAATAAAAAATAATTGACAATACAAATTGTTGGACAGAATGTAGAATAAGGAAAACTTTCATTTACTTCAGGTGGGAATGCAAAATGGTGCAGTGACTTTGGAAGAGCATTTGGCAATTTCTTAGAAAACTAAGCATAGTCTTATATGATCCATTACTAATGCTCTTAGGGATTTGTCCACCTGATTTGAAAACTTATGTTTACACAAAATCCTGCACATTAATGTTTATTGAAGCTTTATTTCTAATAGGTCCCCCAAAAGAAAGAAACAAAATTCAATCAGTGAGTTGATTTCAAACTCACAATGAATTATTATTTTGTGATTTAAAAAAATTAAGTAGTAAGCCATAAAAAGAAAATAGTGAATCTTAAATGCATGGTTCTAAGTGAAAGAAGCCAGTCTTTAAAAGGCACATATTAATGTTTCCAATTATAGGACATTCTAAAAGGTAATACTATAATGATGGTTTAAAAAAATCACTGTTTTCCAGGTTTTCAAAAATAGGGAAGGGTTAGATAGGTGAAGCACAGGGGAATATTTGGGTGGTGAAACTATTTTGAATGATGCTTTCATGATGAATTTAAGACATTGGACATTTTCCAAAATTCATAGAACCTTGTAGTAGAAAGAATGAACCTTAATGTCTATACTAATAAAAGAGAAAGATGCAAATTAACCATCACTCCACCACTCTGCTATACCCACAAGCCATGCTCATCAGCCAATCAGATGCAAATTAACCCAACTAAGATGGCAACGGTGACATAGCTGGAGTGAGCAGGAGGCTTGGGTTGCTCCTAGCAATGGAGGAAGCCAAGCTTCCCGCCTGCCCTGGCCGGCCCTGGGCTCTGCTCAAGGAGGTGCTGAAAAAAAAAAAAAGAAAAAAAGGAGAGGCTGGAAGCTTGGGATGCCAGGGGGCCTGGCCAGCCTGAAAACAGCCATCAGCCCCTCACCCAGGCTGGCCAGGCACCCCAGCATAAACCCCCCACCCTGAAGGGGCTGTGGCCAGCCTGCAAACAACCATCAGCCTCTCACCTGGGCTGGCCAGGCACCCCAGTGGGGACCTCCACCCTGAAGGGGATGCGGCCAGCCTGAAAACAGCCCTCAGCCCCTCACCCAGGCTGGCCAGGCAGCCCAGCAGGACCCCCACTCTGATCCGGGACACCCTTCAGGGCAAACCAGCCAGCCCCCACCAGGCTTCTATTCTATATAGTAAAAGGGTAATATGCAAATTGACCCTAACAGCAGAATGACCGGGAATGACTGGTCACTATGACACACACCGGCCACCAGGGGGGCAGACGCGCAATGCAGGAGCTGCCCCGTGGTGGTCAGTGCGCTCCCACAGGGGGAGCTCTGCTCAGCCACAAACCAGGCTGATGGCTGCCAGCACAGTGGTGGTGGTGGGAACCTCTCCCGCCTCCTCAGCAGAGCTAAGGATGTCCGACTGAAACTTAGACCTTCTCCTCACTGGCAAGTGGATATCCCCCGAGGGCTCCTGGGTTGCCAGAGGGATGTCTGATTGCCAGCTTAGGCCCAATCCCCTGGGGAGCAGGCCTAAGTCAGCAGGTGAACATCCCTCGAGGGGTCCCAGACTGTGAGAGGGCATAGGCAGGGCTGAGGGACCCCCCCGAGTCCACAAATTTTTTTTGCAACCGGCCTCTAGTATACATATAAAATAAAATCAGGGATACCAGTAGTAAATGGAGAATGTGGTAAATAAATGTAATTGTATTACACATGTGTGAAAGATTAGAAAATATAAGAGCATTTGTAAATGTCCTAAGAAAACCAGCACTTGATATCACAGTGGATGGTCATGATTGCAGATGCAAAAACAGTATTAATCATTGCTATTACAGATTGTAGTCCTACTCAAGGAACAATCCCTGTCCCTAAGCTTCCTCCACACCCAAGGCAGCACGGTATTTTTTTGTACAATTATATGTATCAGCATCATTGTGAACTACTTAAGTTAGCCTTTATCTTGCTGGCTAATAAGTCAATCTTTGTAGGCAATATCTTTTTTTTTAGGGGGGGGGACTATTTTTAAAAATATTTATTATTGAGAGTATTACAGATGCTCCCCTTTTCACCATCCATTACCCCCTCCACTTAGTTCCCACTCCACCCTAGGCCTTCACCACTCTATTGTCTGTGTCCATAGGTAATGCATATATGCATGTAAGTTCTTTGGTAAACTCTTCTTATCCCCTACTCTCTTCTTCCCTCTGAGATTCATCAGTCTGTTCCATGGTTCTATTTTATTCATCAGTTTATTTTGTTCATTAGATTCCTTGTTTGTTTATTTTGATTTTTAGATTCAATTATTGATAGATATGTATTCTTTAAAAAGACTATTAAAAAATTACCCCAAACATCCATGGCTTGTCTTTCCTCCAAGATGAAGCTGTATATGTGTTTTTCCCTAAAATGAATCTTTTCTTTTCAAACAGCTGCACCTATAAAGATTGACCTAATGCTGACAGCTCCACCAACTTACATATATTTTTAAAAATATATTTTATTGACTTTTTACAGAGAGGAAGGGAGAGGAATAGAGAGTTCGAAACATCAATGAGAGAGAAACATCGATCAGCTGCCTCCTGCACACCCCCTACTGGGGATGTGCCTGCAACCAAGGTACATGCCCTTGACCGGAATCGAACCTGGGACCTTTCAGTCCACAGGCTGATGCTCTATCTACTGAGCCAAACCAGTTAGGGCCACCAACTTATATTTTAAAACCACCAGCAATTTGCCCCAACCTACACGTACTCAGGCATGACCCTGTGCATAAGCTTAAGGTCTTTCTCAGTGTTTCACTTGTTGCTGTTCAAGTGACTGCACACATTTGCTATTATTGTCCCATTTCTCTTACTCATCTTTCCTGTGGGGGAGGGTCTCTGATAACTGCCCCCCTATCTTGATGGAACATGTGGCATTCATTTAATCACTATCACCTATTTATCCGGAAGTTGCCTGGTTGAAAAAACAATGGGAAACCTGGAGAAAGAAGAGGGGATTTCTTGTTTCTGAATGTCTTTTCTCTTTTTACACCTGGCTGAAAAGATGACTCCCTAAATTATCTCTCCTTCTTGTCAGCCTCCCCTCACTCCACAGCCTGGACTGAAGACCCCTTTTTATCCCCTTAGCATTAGGTGATTAGCTTTCTTTATTATCTCATGAATGATGCATTTAATCCTATGCTGAACTTTGCCATCAAGTATATCTTACTCTTAATTTCAATAAAACCTTTTTCCTTGGGCCTCCATAGATTGTATTTACCTTGATTTTAGAGCCTGTATCAAACGTAAATGTTAAGCCTAACTTGAAAGGCTAACATTATAAGTGCCAGGTTGTAGGCACTCAGTAGATACCAAGTGAGAGCAGGAGTAGATGGCCCTTGAATTTATATTTTTATTTGTCCTGAGTATTCCACAGATGGAAAGTAGAAATAATCATTTAAATATGATTCATATAGATACATTATATTTTCTGCCTACCCAAAAGCCATGGTTATTAGAAAGAGTGATATAAAAGAAAATTGGTCGGGGAAGAAAGAAGTATAAAATGTCGAAGGGAAAAAAATTTGTAAACAGTAAATCAACTAGCATTTCTACCTTTTACTTTTATAACTTCCACAGTAACTCCAATTCACCTAAATGCTAGTTGTATGACATCACATTTATTCCAGGAAACACAATTAAAGCACATTGTTTCATTGAGGAGTATAACTAAAATGTGAGCCATCTGTGTGCATACATCATCTGTGTACAGGCATCTAGTAAACACCCTGCTATATTTTTATGAATTCCACAAATAACAAGTTCACTTCCCTTGTAGTATAAACATAGCTTTATTCACAATTGCATCTACAGGGAAGGTGATTTACTTAATATATGGTTCCTAGAGAGAGGGGAAAGGCATAGCCCCTTTAATCTTCAGCCTGTTAAAATAATGAAAATCATCACATAAAATCCCATTTTCATTAGATAGATGCAGGACCATAAAAGCCTGAAAAGTCAGGCAGACTCTCATTAAGCATAGATCTTAATCAGCACCAAGCTGTACTGATGAACACCCAGGGATACAAGCAAGAAAGCTGACAGGGAGGGAACCTCAGAGAGGGCCCAGCCAGCCAGTGCTGCCCCCTGCAGGTGTCCATCCTGCACTGTGATGCATTCTGGTTTGGGGAAATCGGTCATTGTGACTTCAAAGGCAGAAGGAGGCAGGTGTTGGCAAAGGAGTTAGTTTTTATACTTAGTCACATAGGAGAGAGCCTCCAAAACTAATTTCTACCCTCCAGTTTGCCAAATCCCATAAACCCATAAGTTCAATATTTATTTGTTATAAACAATCTAGATGAATCCATGTATGTCTTACTAAAAAACCCTTTGATGACAAATGCCTCCCTTATCTTCCAGCTAGTAAACATCCTCAGAATTTTGCAAATGTTCTAGCATCTACTAGGAGGGAAGGAGGGAGTTACAGATTGTATAAACTCGGGTTCTCTCTCAAAGCTGGGCGAGGGTAGTCTGTATTAGATAGAGTTCTCCAGAGAAATCGAACCAATAGAAAGTGTATCTCTGTATCGGTATGTATATCTCCATCTCCATCTCCATCTCCATCTCCATCTCCATCTCCATCTCCATCTCCATCTCCATCTCCATCTCCATCTCCATCTCCATCTCCATCTCCATCTCCATCTCCCTCTCTCTCTTTCTCTCTCTCTCTCTCTCTCTCTCTCTCTCTCTCTCTCTCTCCATCTCTACATGGAGATTTATTATAAGAAATTGGCTCACGCAATTGTGGAGGCTGGGAAGTCCCAGAGCCTGCCATCTGCCTGTGTTGTGATTCTCTTGAATCTGTAAGCATGAGAACAGGGAGCCCATAGCATTAAGTTCAGTCTGAGGTCAGGGGAGAGACCATTCTTTTTTCTGGGCCCATCTGTTTAATTGTCCTTGAATTCTACAGGAAAGCATCCTGAGGTCTCTTTTTATGTCTCATCAATCCATCAGGAAAATCTGTTGACCCTACCTTCACAACATATTAGAAGAGACTGCTACCAGCTCTCTGTGCTCCCGTGAAAACTGCATTGCTTTTTGCAGTAATCCTTTTAAAACAGACATAAAATCACTCTACTTTTCTGCTCAACATCCTCCAACAGCTTCTGAATGCACTCAGTGGGACAAAGGTTTCGTTGCCCCAGGTATTCATATATTTTTTCATGTTGAATCTCCCCCACTGTTGTCTGCGCGTGTCCCTTACTAGACTCGCCAATGTATATGCACCCACAGGGGAGAGATTTGTTTTATTTTTGTTTGTTTATGTTTTTACTTCTGCTGTGACCATCAGTGCCTAGAACTGCTCCTGGCACAGAACACATGGTAAAGACTCCATACATATTTGCTCAATAATTGAATGGATTTGGTTTAATATCTTAGACCAATTCTGTAGATTCAATAATCCTCTTATCCTTTTACTTATATGTAAAAAAGCCTGGAGAGGTGAAGCTTGTCTGACTCAAAAACATTATGAATTACATTTTTAAAGCTAAATATATAGTAAAGCTAAATATATAGCAAATATTGATGCCGCACTTAGCTCTTCGGTTTCTGGTTGCTGCACTTCCTAAGTAGCCAGAGAGGGGACAACGTAGAGCAGAGAAGGGAGCCTTCCTTTTCTATGCCTGATAAAATGGTGTTGGGAAAATTGTACACACACACACACACACACACACACACACACACACACACATACACACACACTCCACACATCTCAAGAAAATTTCACCAATTGTCATATATTTCCAGAGTAGATCCAATGTTGAATAATAATGTCCCTAATATCACATTCTGATTCAGGTGATGCTCACATACCTCATTATCCTCCTCTTGAGTTGAGATATCTTTTACTTTGTACCCCTGTTTAACCCCTTAGACACTGTAGGGTCTAAACTGAGCCTTCAACACAGCCACCTGTTACTTTACATGATGTTACATCCTGCAGCCAAGGCCTCAGATTTGAGCACTGAGCTCTCTCAATGGCAGAAAACACACTGGGGGAAACATTTTCGCCCACAGATTTGTAAAACAAACGTCTGACTAGCACTGAAGGCAGGCGTTGGGTGCATTTATGGATGCTGCAGTACAATGACAGAAAATTTGAACAGCCTATGCCCGTGGACGTCGCGAGTTAAGGTGACATCGCAGTGGGCAAAGGTCCCCGTCAGATCATCCAGGGCTGCGAGGCTGATCTGCCCTGAAATGCGTGGGGATTTGAGGAGACACCACATACAATTTGTCGCCTCCTGCCCCTGGTCAGGATTTGTGTAGGAAGCTACGGGTGACTGGCTGTGCCTCTAAGCCATTTGGACAACAGTTTCCTGGCCGCTCTCTCCCTAGTCACTGCCTGACTCACAGCAGATGATGCTTTGTGAAGCAGCAGGTTAAGCCTCTTTGTCTGCACAGGAGCACCGTGGGCCTGGAGGTCCTTGGGGAGATTTCTAAAAAGGCAGCTTTGCCTCCAGCTGCACACTGTGTTGTCTCATCCATTCCTTTCAGGTTTGTCTGAGCCAGTGGCGTTTCCATGGTGGGAAGGTCGTATGCCCTGTCCGGAGGCTCTAGGGGAGCCCATTGATCCGAGGTCCTGAGCAAGAGCTCCTCATTGCTGTCTGTCTTCCGCTCTGGCTGTAGGCTCTGCATCTGCCTGTGTGGACACTGATAAATTCCTGGTTGGCGGCACTTGGTCTGCTATCGCAGAGATGACTGAGAGAACGGCAGGTAACAGGCCAAGGTCAGGTAGAATCAATCCCCCTGGCATTAATAAGCAACTAAAAAAGGGTCCACCTTCCAATGCACAGATGTTTATGAATCTCACTATCTTTCCTGGATAAGTAGTGAGTAGAAGCAGCTAAATGTGCATGCACATGTGTACGCCCACTTTGTTAGGTTGTTCTGTGAACCGTATCTCAAAGGTAACAAGGGAGAGCTATAGCAAACCAGTGAAATTCGGTAAAATGTGACTTAAGTGTTTGTGTCCCCCCAAAATTCATATGTTGAAACCTAATCCCCAAGGCGATGGTGTTAGGAGGTGGGGCCTCTGGGAGGTGATGAAGTCATGAGGGTGAATCCCCATGATGGGATGAACCCCCTTATAAAGAGGCCCCAGGGAGCCCCCCCTGGTCCACCATGTGAGGACGCAGTGAAAAGACACTGTGCACCAGGGAGAGGTTCTCCACGGACACCAACCTGCTGGTGCCTTGACCTTGGGCCTCCTACCTCCAAAAGCATGAGGAGTACACATCTGCTGTTTATAAATCCCCCCCGCCCCCCATTCTGTGGTAATTCTGTTATAGCAGTTCAAATAGACAAAGACAAATATATAGTGCAGAGAAAGTACAAATAAAACATAATTACAGTAACGATGCCGCAGTGACCATGCCATGTGCTTTTAGGGATGTAGCAGATCTAATAATGAGGAGTGAATTTTCCCTTGAAGGCTGATGTTCCCTCACAATTTTGATCTTAGAAATAATTGCACTTTCAGGATGCATGAATGAATTCCATGGGAGGCATATGTATTTAACACCTTGCAAATTAGACAAAAGGAGCTGTGATGAGTAAAATGTAAAAACATACACATCCCTAATGAACTGATCAGAAAAGTCATACAGGAGAACAGAGTGCTGAGAACCATCGTCTGCTTCCAAACCATCCTTGTTTTCATGTAATGACCTTACCCATAGTGTGCCTTTTAGAAAGTTATGAATTAAAATTCAGTGGATGTCCCCAAGGCTTCTTTCCAGACGACTTTCCACCCAGTACAAGGGTGGTGGACCTGAGACGTCCGTCCCTCGGGGTCCGCTCTCCATGGAAGCTTAGTTCACTGCCAACAAAGGTGAACAGCTGAGTAGTGACTAAAATGCCCACCTATTGGTGTTTATTTACTTAAAACACCTGAGGGGGTTCTCTGATAACAGTATTAGGACTCTCAATTCTGCTCCATTATCTGTGTGTCTGTGTTCCTGCCAGCACCATGCTCTCTGATTACTGTAGCTCTGTAGTCCAGTGCAAACTCGGCGGGAGCGATGCCTTCAGCTTTCTCCTCTTTCTCAGGGTTGCTTTGATTATTCAGGGTCTTTTGTGGTTCCACACAAATTTGAAGATTTTTTTGTTCTATTTCTGGGGAAAATGCCATTGGGACTTTACTAGGGATTGCATTAAATCTTTAGATTGCTCGAGGTAATATAAGCACTTTAGCAATGTTAATTCTTGGGGGAAAGGGGAAGTGGGTAAAGGGGGTCAAATACATAGTAACAGAAGACAACCTGATTTCGGGTGGTGACTGTGCAATAGTGTACACAGATATTTAATTATAATCCTGTACACCTGAAAATTATGTTATTAACCAAGGTTACGCCAATAAATTTAATTAATAAAAAATAGTATTAGGAAAGAAAAACTGAACATGGTTAAAAATATTAAAATACATGATGTACAAATTACTTATAATATAGCTTAACATCAATACAATAGTTCCAACTTAGGTCTGTGAATTGCAAAGTCATTGCTTTGGTACTTTGCAAAGAGTTCTCAGTTCTATTTTACATAAAATAGCATGCTTTTACAGTTCTCAGTGGCTTAAACCTGTAAGTTGGAATTTTCATTTCTTAAATTTCATGTAGATTCTTCTTGGTGTCTCCAAAGCTGCCATAGCTACTCTAAGGTAATTCATTAAGAAGAAAAGGCTCTTTTTTAAAAAGCTAGTGCATTTCTCTGTCATGTAATTTTTTGATTATACTTCTGTTGTCTTTGGGGTTTATGTCCATTGGCATGAAAGAGAAATGCAGCCAGGATCAGAAATTGCTGTAATTCTCAAATCTAAGTATCCTTTAATATAGAATGTTTAAAATCCAGTAGATTCCTTCCACAGAATTGCTGTGAACGTATTACTCACTGCTTTTAGCAGCTCCTGCACAGTTAGCAGGAAGGCTCTCCCGACCACCCCACCATTAGGTGCCACTAGTGTTAGGTTTGAAATTTCCACGAGATTAAGTGGTGCTGCGCTGACAGTTTGCAGATCCAACACAGTGGGTGGTGCGTGCATCATGTAGAATTTTGTTCTTGGGAGTATCGGTTCCAGAATTTCTAGACCCTCCTGAATCTTCATGTGCATTCACAGAACTGAGCCTTAACTGCTACACCTATTCTTCCCAAATAAAACAAAACCTAATGAGATGTGACATCTTCTGGGGGAAATGGAGCTGATGAGGTAATTGATATACTCTGTGCTTTCCCACTGGCCTTCCCTTCTAGGAAACAGCTCCCTCCCTGTGAAATCACAGTATTCCTCACCTTCTCTCTCACTCTCAGATATCTGACTCTTAGTTCTACCCTTTGGCTATAGTGGAAGTTTCCTTTCCAGAGAGCCTCTATTTGCATTTTATTTTCTTAAGAGCCTCTAGGCCAGTAAGAATGAGAATCATTTGGAAAGCTTGTTAACACAGAGGGCTGGTCTCAGCCCAGAGTTTCTGATTCTGTAGGTCTGGCAGGGGCAGGGGGTGGGGGGAGAGGGGGAGTGGTCAAGGGTTTGCATTTCTAGCAAAGTCTAATGCTGCTGGTCCAGGGACCATTCTTGGAGAACCAACACTCTACACCACCTGGGAACACTGACCCTGTCAATTTACAAGGTCCATAGATGAATGAACTACTTAAAACATGCTCTATGACAACTACGGAATTAAAAAAAAAATTCTTACTATATTTATAGTGGATTCATTCATAATTCACTTATTACAATTTACATTTAATATAAAGCATGGAACACAAGCACATTATGTAGGTGAGAATCATGGGGCCATAGGGGGATAGGCACTTCCATTTGGGGAGGGAATAAATGAGTGCTTTTCAGGGATATACTTCTCAAAATACAGCAAGAAGCTACAGAATTCTATGCCCCTCAGACTTAAAGGAATAACAGGTATGTATAGGAAATGTACAAGGGTGTTGAGACCATCAATGTTTACAGAGTGAAAAATCAAAAACAGTCTAAATGTTCCACAGTTCAGAAATGGGTATATTGATTTTTTCATTTTATAAAACTTATTGGGGTGACATTAGTTCATAAAATATATAGCTTTCAAGTATACAATTCTATGATACATCATCTGTATGTTCACCACTTAAATTCAAATCTCCTCTGTCACCATCTATTTGACCCCCTTTACTCTTTACTACCTTCTCCCCTTTCCTTCTGGTGACCCCCAATACAGGTGATTGTGAGCTTTTGTTTGTTGGTTTGTTGTATTTATTCATTTGTTGCTTTCAGTTTTACCCTTAATTTAGGTAAATCCTTAATAAAGAATACACTAAAACTTTTACATTTAAATGCAATTATTGAAAAACCTTTCCATCAAAATGCCTATGAAAGGAACACTGACTTTAAGAGAATGCCCATGTCAACAGCATAAAACATGCATTTAAAAAGATGAGCCTCTTAAACTTTAGGATGAAGTTCCACTTCCTCATTTACCTTCTTTGAAGAGCAATGCCCTCCAGAAACTACAGAGTGGTGCCAGGTACCAACAAAGAAAACAGCAAGGGTGTCTGCGTTTTCATGTAGTCCTCTGGGATATGCCAGTGCCCTCCCTCCAGCCTGTGGTGATGTCAGGGGGCTTTCCCTGAGCCTTGCTTTCTCTCTCTTCTCTGTGGTGATGGCTCCAAGATGGAGAAGGTACATGAAGACATTCATCACAGGAACGAGAACCATTGCTTGATTCAAAACATTTAAGCAATATATACAATAAATCAGGTGTTTTCCCTCTGTAAATATTAAATACAGACATACTGTGCATCTAGGAAATTTTTTATTAAAAAATTTCTCACCAGTCTGTCTCTTTAATTAAATAAAGCCTGTTTGGTATTATTCAAGGCACACAGAATTTATACCCCAAATCCAGGTTAATTAAATGCCCAGAGCTGGGAAAAACAGACTGTGTATAAAGATAAAAATAAATCAATCCAAATGTGATATTTATGAATATGGACTGTTTGTGAGAAAAATATAAATACTTTAGACGGAGTAATATATATCCAATAGATGATAGGATTATTTTGTATTATAGAATGTATTTACATGCAAATCTGAACCCACGTTTTGAATTAAGGTTTCTATTTTTAACATCTATTGTTCATTCCAGAGTGATGATCGTTCTTCCTGGCTAATCCCCTCACAAATCCTGAAGCTTTTAACTACCTGCTCAAATGCATCAGGAAAGTGAGTCCAATGTGGAATCATCTCTCTTCCTGCCCAGTTTGGTTTAATCTTACTCAACATTACCATTATCTCCTGTGGGGGAGCATGGGACTTGGTTGGAAAGTCTGTATGGAGGATTATCTGAAAGGTTGGGGGCCTCAGGGGGGACCGTGCTGAAGGTGGCAACCCCTGCCTTGACTTTTTCAAACAAGTCTGAGCCCCTGGGTGTTTTGCTGGAATCTCTATGTTTAGTCTTCAAACTGGACCTTGTAGAAGCATGTGCTTTCTCAAGGATACCCTGCTGATTATATCTAGAGGCTAATTTTAGTTCAAGCTGTTGTTACAATAAAAGCCTAAGGAGGCAGGCAATCGAGGCTGCTTTGTTCCTAAAGCGAAATAGCCCCTTAGCCTTCTCTTTCACAGAAATGTGTGTCAGAGTAATCTATTCATCTGTCACTCAGGGTCTGATGGTCAGACCCAGCAATCTCCCCAAATGGATCTCTGCCTAGGACCTTATCAAGAGTCATTGGGGCCTGCTCCTGCCCAGAATTTAAACATAATATGTTATTAGTCTGTTCACCAAATTAAAAAAAAAATTGGTCCTTGGTTACATATTTAATGACAATACAATAAAAATGTTTGATGATCTTTAAAGCTAAAAAAATGTATGACAACTAATTCACATATGAAAATGCCCTGTTCTCTCTCTCATACTCTGTCTCTGTCTCTCTCTCTCTCTCTCTCTCTCTCTCTTTTTCTCTCTCTTTCACATACACACTTATATGACATCTTATTTTATTCTCACTACAGCCCTACAAACTTGAACTCAGGCATTCTGACTATAACTCTGAGAATTATTCAACTGCTTACATAGTATCTAATCTTCTAAGGGAGAAGAAAATGATTTTAATTAAATTGGTGCTCTCAATTAGAAGGGAATAAGACCCTTACTGACTTGGAATTCTGTCTCACTAACAAAAATTTTGGCTGAGAAGAAATTCTCAAGAAATGTAGGTTCTCTGCCTCCTTTTTCATGTTTCCTTTTCTTCCTCCTTCTTTTCTTCTTTCTCCTAATTCTTTGCACCCTCCCCATTTTTCTCCTTGTTTTTATGTTGCTGTCCTATTGCAGGAGAAAAATAAGGGTTACAATGAGAATAAATTATGTACTTTATCTCTATACAAATCAATCATAAAATGGACATGAGTACTGGATACAAAGTGATATTTGTAGTCAGTTGGGAAAAAGGATGGTTTATTCCAGAGAGATTGTGAATACCCATTTAGGTAACATTGGGAGATCCTTGCCAAATTCAACTTTGAAAACTAAAGAACGTTAGTGAACACCATAAATGCTGTAGAAGGAAATATAAAAGAACATCTAATGCTGTGTCTTGGAATTTCTTATTAAGCCAGGTACCACAGAACCAATGACTCAAAGATTTAACCTTACCAAATCACAAATCACTTGTATACACACATTAAAATGTGCACACACACACACACACACAGATACTACAGAGACACATGTTGACACACATGGACACTCACACAGGTATATAGCAAAGTTAAAAAAAATGAAGTGTTCGAAAGAGAGCCTGACATATGTTGTGTTAGCTTGTATTGTTATCATCATCATTTTCATTATTATTTAAAAGTAAGTCAATAAATTCTTTAAGACATTTACTTGTAACATTCGAGTCAACTGAATGCTTGCACTACTTTTTACCAATAGCTTTTGATGTCTTAATGATCTCAATTTTTAAAGATTTTTAGATTATTAATTTACTTCATTGTTATTATGGTCCCATGTAGAAATGGATCTGATTAATTCTAGCTATAGTAAAATTTAGCAAAATAATGAAGTTTTTTTGTAAAATTACATAGACACAATTTTATTATGGCATCCTAACTACCAATTACTCATACTTTTAAAAATAGTAATGGATTTGACTATATATATATTGAAATGGTGCAGGTCATAATAATTGCATGCCCAGATTTAAATATAAAGCCATAGCTGAAAATGCTACACAGTGTCAGAAGTTCACAAATAACAGGAGTAAAACCAGTGAGTCACCAAAGTAGTAATTAGTAAAAGTTTATTGTGTACACACCAAAAAGGCATTTTGAAAACCTGGAGCACTCAAACCAAAACATGGAATGGAGCTCAAGGGTGTATTGTTATAAAGCAACTCAAGTAGTGAGAGGACAGAGACTATGTACTCCTCACAGTGACAGGTTATAACGTTAGAATTTTTTTAAATGACAGGGAATGCTCAGTGGCTACCTCACCCCAACCTTGGAAAACAGTAAGTTTTGTCTGTGATTTCCAGAGGCATAACCAAGAAATGGCCCAAGTCAAGTTCATCTTGAAAAATAAACTAAATTACATTTTGCTTCTCTGACTAAACTGGTTTTGTAGGCTCAGAATTTTCAAGGCTGATTTCTGTTTGTTTTTGATTTTTGCAGGGGCCTGCAAATTCACATTGCATAGTCATCACCAAAAAGATGAAATTACTTTTTTCTTAGAAGTAATGGGAAACCTTGGAGAATCCACACTCCAATTTAATCCTTGATCAATGAAAAGTGTTAAAAATAATTGGCATGAGGTTTGCAGCATTTATAAATGAAAGATGTATTTTTAGCAGAAAAGGGAAGTTTTTATGCCTTCTTTTGTTTGTTAATATGTGGAAAACAATGGCCATTTATTTGTAGATATGAACCTGTGGAAGCATTTGGGGGCTTGAACTAGCCAATCATTCCTAAATTTTTTGAATTGCTATGTTTAAGGCTCTCCAAAGGACTTGAGATGTATAGGATGTATAGTGATGAGATGATACATTTCTATCTTCTCCTGGGAAAATATCATCACCGACCATCTGGAAACAAAACAGCACAAAGCAAAAACAATAGTCTAATGTCAGATGGTGATAATGGGAGGAAGGACATTAAGTAGAACAATAGAAATGGTGTTGATGATGAGTGAGATGTTTGCTTTTTTCAATGAGCTAACATTTGAGGGCTTCTCAGAAGAAGTGGTCTTCCAAAATCAGGCCATGGAGTAAATATAGCAATATTCTTATTTATTTTAGTCCTATCATCTTTTATTTCCCTTTTCTAACATTTAAGAAATCTTTATTTGAAAATCAGAAGTTCTTGAAGACTTTTTAAAAACATTTTTAAAATATCTATTGTTTAGAGTTTACAAATGTCCCCCTTATTTCACCCTTGACCCCCACCCCCCAGTTCCAGTCCCACCACAAGCCTTCACAACCCTACTGTCTGTGTTCATGGGCAGTACATATCTACACCAATAAAAGAGAAAGATGCAAATTGACCATACTTTCGTGATGCTCACCAGCCAATCAGGAGTGTGCATGCAAATTAACCCGGCAAAGATGGCAGGTTAATTTGCATATGCAGGCACCCAGCGCTGGGGCGTAGTGGGCATTTGCATCGTTGCCATGGCAACGACGCAGGTGTTCTGCACCTCCCCAGCCACTCTGGGCCTCTGGGCAGCGTGGGAAGGCTGAAAGGCAGCTCCAGGCCTGAATGAGGTCTCCGGGACAGAGAGAAGGCAGTGCCGGCAGCCAGGGGAAGGAAGGCCCATTCTTGCATGAATCTTCATGCATCGGGCCTCTAATATGCATATAAGTTCTTTGGTTAATCTCTCCCCTGCTCCCTCCTTCCCTATGAGATTCATCAGTCTGTTCCATGTTTTCATGCCCTGGTTTTATTCTATTCATCAGTTTATTAGGCTCCACATATTAGTGAGATTGTGTGATATTTGTCCTTCTCTGACTAGCTTATTTCACTTAGAATAATCATTCCCAGGTCCATCCATGCTATCTCAAAGAGAAATAGATCCATCTCTTTTTAATATTCCATTGTGTAAATGTAGCAGTTTTTTAATTTATTCATCTACTGATGGGCACTTGAAAGGTTTCCAGACCTTAGCTATTGTAAATAATCCTCCTATGAATGATTATTCTTTCTGATTGGTGTTTCTGGCTTCTTAGGATATATTTCCTAGAAGTGAAATCACCAGGCTAGAAGGCAGTTCCATTTTTAATTTTTTGAGGAAACTGGACACTGTTTTCCACTGTGGCTGCACCAGTCTGCATTCCCATCAGCAGTGTACTAGGGTTCCCTTTTCTCCACATCCTTCACCAGCACTTATTGTTTGTTGATTTGTTAATGGTAGACATTCTGACAGGTGTGAGGTGATAACTTGTCATAATTTGCATCTCTCTGATGGTTAGTGATGTTGAGCATTTTTTCATGTTGAGCATTTTTTCATGTCTCTTGGCCATTTGTGTGTCCTCTTTGGAGAAGTGTTATCCAGGTCCTCTGCCCATTTTTTTTTATTGTATTATTTCTGTTTGCTGAGTTGTATGAGTAGTTTATATATTTTGGAAATTAACCCCTTATCAGATGTCACTGACAAATATATTTCTCCAATACAGTGGATCCCTTTTCATTTTGATGCTAGTTTCTTTTGCTGTGCAGAAGCTTTTATGTTTGATGTAGTCCCATGTGTTTATATTTTCTTTTGTTTCCTTCTTGCCCTAGGCCAGTGGTCGGCAAACTCATTAGTCAATAGAGCCAAATATCAACAGTACTTCTTCAAAATAGATTTGCCTAGGTTGAAAACCGACTTCTGTGCATGGGCCACGAAGTTTCAATCTCACTGTACGTGAGCCTGCACATGGTATTTTGTGGAAGAGCCACACTCAAGGGGCCAAAGAGCCGCATGAGGCTTGCAAGCCGCAGTTTGCCGACCACGACCCTAGGCAATGTATTGGTGAATATTCTACTATGTGAGATGTCTGATATTTTGCTGTCTATGCTTTTTTCTAAGATCTTTATGGCTTCATGACTTACATTTAATTATTTTATCCATTTCAAGTTTATTCTTGTGTGAGTGGACCACCAAGTTCTAGCATCTTTAATATACCTGATTTTTCCCATTAACACTCTCTTTACTTTTTTAACTTTCTCTTCACTTCCTGTAAAATATGTATTTAAGAAAATTAATTTTAGTAGGTTGTCTATGCAGTCACCTTAATCTAGTATAGACACTTAGGTTTTAAAGATGTTAGGGATATAGGGTGGTGAATGGAATTAATTTTTTAAAAAGACGGAGGAAATAAAAATAAACACTTCTTGTTAGACAGGAATGAGCAGAGCAAGGATGATGGGCCACGTACAGAAACTCACCAGGGCAGAAAGCCCAGGATGCCTAGCAAGCGGCAAAAGTGGGAAAACAAGAACCTCATCCAGAGGGTAACCTATCCTCCCCTAGCATATCACTGGTCATGCAGTTTGGATTCCCTGAACTTTTCCTCCCTAAAGATAACATCTAGGCCTCAGTTGGATTTTAGCTCCAGACCCGGAAAAGCAGCAAAACCATATAAGTGATGCCATGGCTGCCTCAGACCAGTAGAAAACCCCCTGCCCTGGTACTGACCAATCAGTGGAGAACACGACCCTGAAAGAGCACACCTGGAAAGCTAATGAATATTCTATTAAGACTTTCTCTTGCGATCTCCCCTAAGATTTCCACCTGCAAGAAAGAGATAAATATGCTCAACACAAAGGACCCAGTTTGTACTCCCCATCGAAGGAGCAGACTGTGCCATTCCCCTAAGGACATGTATCCACTAACCTCTTAGGGACCCCATGAGACTTGCAACCAGGGGAGCCATGGGCAGTGGCAGCTCATCCTGGGCTAACTTCTTGAACCTATCTCCAAGGCCCCCCCTTTCTCAGACTTCTCAGTGAGTCAAAGGAGCCCAGCCTAAGCTTTCCTATTGCTTCTTCCATACCCTTCCTTGTTTTACTGTCCTAAGTATATTTTTGCTGCCATCGAAGACACAATACCCTTTGGCTCAGTGCTATGTAGCCCTTCACTTTGGATATCCTATCTCCCATCCCCTTTTCTTTAAATAAATTCATTTTTTTTCTTTAATTACCATTTGAGATGACTTTTTAGCCTGCCCATGCACCATCTACTTGAACGTTTTACATCTAAGTTACCAGAAAAAAACAGTCTTAAACTCTCACATTGTTTTTCAATGAAACGTGATACTATTGTGATACTGCTCAATCTGTCTAGAAGTGTAAAGACTATTGGTGCAGGGCGTGTTTCTTATTTTTCTCTGAATACAATCTTTGTAATTAGCAGTGCCCACACACACATGCACAGGTACACACATGGTGTCTAATATTATAAATCCTTCATTTTGGGAAAAGAATAAAACATGAGCTAAAGTTCTCCCAGCTAAAATAACTACAGAATCTGGCAAAGTTGATTTTTAGAGTGTAAAGGTGGGAGAGAGAGAAAGAGAAAGAGAGAGATAGATGTGAAGAGAGAGACACATCAGTTGGTCTCCTCCAGCATGAGATAGGACTGGGGCTGGGGATCGAACCTGAAACCGAGGTATATGCCCTTGACTGGGAATTGAATCTGAGACCCTTCAGTCTGAGGGTGAATGCTCTAACCACTAAGAAAACTGGTCAGGGCTATCAAACTTACTTTGAAAAGATTTCTGTTTTGTAGAATTGTATTTGTAGAGAATCGTCAGTTTTGTAATTAATGTGATCCAACAAACTCTCCCCTGCTTGTTCACCCAGTTCCTGCCTACCATTTCTTGAATTAGAAAAACCTGTGACATCATTCAATGCACATTCTTTTGAATGATGTGTTTCAATTAATCTCCACTACTTTGCCCTGGGAAGACACCCCATTGTGAGCTGCAGAAGAAAACTGATGGATACCATGCCTCCCTGTGGCTCCTCTTGAAGGCCTTTCTCAATGAGAAAATGTTGAAGTGTGAAGGATGAACATGTTGATGAGTATTTTTAATGCAACTTGAACACTCCCACATGCCAATGCTGCCTCAGACAATGAGTGACAATCCTGCCAGCTGGGAAGACAAAGGGAGCCATCCTCGCTTCTTTGCTATACCAGATAGTCATGTTCCTGAACCCTAAGCAAAGAGGAGACACTGAAGTTCTGTATATTAGATCAGGAATACAAAAAGTCTCTCAAAATATTAAAAACTAGAGGCCCGGTGCATGAAATTTGTGCAGGGGGATGTCCCTCAGTCCAGCCTGTGCCCTCTCGCAATCCAGGACCCCTCAGGCAGTGTCCCTAGGCCTGGCTGGTGATCAGGGCCTATCATGGCTTTCCTTCCCCTGGCTGCCAGCAGCTGGCCCCACCCCAGCCACTGCTGTGCTGTGCTGTGCTGCCCCCCCCCGCCCCCCCACACACACCAGTGGCCTCCCTCTGCAGGCAACAGGAGTGGGGTGCAATCACTTGGCTGGTTTGGGCCTCCCTCTGCAGGGTGATCACTGGTCAGCCCCGCACAACCACCATAGCGTTGCTGGCTGGTGGCCTGGGCCTCCCTCTGTGGGGTGATTGTGGGGCAACGATAGAGCGCCCCCCGATCAATCCCATAGCACCTGCCTTGGCTGGCCTGGCGCCAGTGTGTGTCATAGCATGGTCGTCTGGATGGTTGTTCTGTCATTTGATCTATTTGCATGTTATGCTTTTATTATTATAGATTCTTATTTGGACTGTTCAACTTGCTTAATAAAGTTTTCTTTTCCCACTTCAGAAACCATGGTGGACTCTTGCATGTTGGAAATAAACCATTTTGGCTCCAACAAAACAGATAAAGAAAGTTCTGGACTTTCACACACACTCATTTGCAGGTTGTAGGGAACTCAGGTCTCCCATCTCAGAGACGTGAGCTTTGACAGCTGCATGGACCAGCTGGCAATGGTTAGTTTGTTTCCCACCATTTGTGATTTTGAATTGGGCTTGTTAATAAGGATGGATGGGAGGCAGGTGTGGCAGTTTCTGGGTGGTTATTGCCAGGTAATTGCTTCAGGCTATTGTTTCAAGCAGTTTCCATTGGTACATTGTTCCAAGTACAGCTGTCAATAGAGGCTCAGCTAGGAACACACAACTATGCCATCTAGGCTCCAATTACAAATCTAAATTAATCATGAAAAGAATCCAGATCTGGCTATTTCAGCAAAAATGTTAATAATGAAAGTGAACTTCATTATAGCTGAACTGATAAAAAGAAAAAACTCCCAATCTTTTTCAGGAATTTCAAACATGAATGTTTACTGGTAAATTTAAAAATCAAAATGTTCACTACTTTTTGCAGTAAATCAAGACTAAAATGCAATCAGGATTAAAAAATTTATTTTAGAACATCTCTCTTAAGATGTTTAGTTATTTTTGTATATTTTAACAGCAATTGCAGCAGTGGTGTCAAGATGTCCTTACTGATCACAGATGTGATGTGCTTTTCTAAAGAAAATTAGTAAACTATATAGAAATGTCATCAAGTGAAATTTCCAACCTGAAATTGTGTCTGCTGTACATTAGTGGGGAAAAAGAGGGGGGGAGTGATCAGTATGGGGCTTTTGAATATTTTTAAAAAATCTGTAGTAAAGTGCTTTTTAAAAAAATTATCTTTATTGTTGAAAGTATTACAAATGTCCCCTTCCCCACCACATTGACCCCCTTTTCCCCTCTCTAGCCCTCTCTCCAGGCCTTCACTACCCTTATTGTTTGTATCCATGGGTTATGCACATATCCATTTAAGCTCTTTGGTTAATCTCTTCCCACTCCACCCCTACCCCCACCCCCACACCATCTTCCCTCTGAAATAAGTCCGTGTATTACATGACTCATATCTCTGGATCTATTTTGTTCATCAGTTTATTTTGAACATATTAATTGTTGAAATATTGTTATTCTGTGCTTGAAATATCACAAAGGATAACAATTTTTTTGTTTGTTTGTTTAGGGTAAAGGGGAATGGCTTGAAGCCCTGATGTCATTTTGTTTTTCAAGGAAAACGTTAAAAATGGACTTATGTGAGGCCACTTTTTAAAAATCACTAGTGGCCCGGTGCATGAAATTCATGCACATTAAAAGGGAAGAGACCCAGACCTGGCCAGCCCCACACCCGTCAAGCCCCGCTGGGCAGGAATGCAGCATCAAGTCCCCAGCCACCCACACGCACCTCGCCGTGCATGCAGCCCCTCCCAACTGCACCTGGCACACACACAGCCTCCTGCTGATTGGTCTCTATGTTGTGATGGTGTTGTGACCATTAGCATATTAGCTTTTTAGTATATAGGATTCTGATGTTATATTGTACACAGAAGTGAGAGCAAGTTGCTGTATTCCAGCACACAGGCCACAGTTGTGACTCTGCTTTGACCAGTGGTACTTGCATTGGGACATGAGACTACCTAAAATGTCACATGACCTTGAAGGGGCTTTGTTATATTCCATCACAGGTGGGAATTTGAGAACTAAAATTGCTTGTCCAGATTAATAAAAGGCTGCAATAATTGCTTATCAACACTGGACAATAGCAGATGGCAGTCCTAGACGGGGAAGCTCAGAGGACAGAGGTGGGAGCTTCAGGTGAAACACTGGTGCTTAGACTGGTATTTGTAGAATTCTGACATCCAGGGAAAGGGCCAAGCAGGTAAGAGTAAGAATTGGAAACTGAGACTCAAAGAGGCTCAGCACCTGCCCATCACAGAGCCCATCCTGGGGGCCTGACCTGCTCATCTCCAGATTTGCTCCAGGCTCAGCTGCTAGGTTCAGGGCCTGTCACCTGGGCAGGGCTCCAGGAATATCTGTTGATGAAACACATGAAGCACTGCTTACTGCTTTGGATGGAATGGCTGCTTCTAACCCACATTTCTGCAGAATGCTGGTGTCCAGTGAACTAGATTAAGGTGTTTGCCACCAAATTGTATAGCATCACTTTCAAATCAGTGTTTAATGAGTAAAACAGTTAAATGAATAAAAACGTTTGTATACTTTTTACATTTCACTTATTTTCCTCCTTAGTACCTTCGAGAACAGTGGTTCTCAACCTTGGCTGCACATTAGAATCACCTGGTAATCTTTCTGAAAGGTCCCAGGTTCGATTCCAGTCAAGGGCATGTACCTGGGTTGCGGGCACATCCCCAGTAGGAGATGTGCAGGAGGCAGCTGGTCGATGTTTCTCTCTCATCGATGTTTCTAACTCTCTATCTCTCCCCTTCCTCTCTGTAAAAAATCAATAAAATATATTTAAAAAAAATAAAATAAAATCCTGATTTCTGGGCCTCATCCTTCGGAAATTCTGTTTCTTTGTTATGGGGTGGGGCCACAACATTAGTAACAAAGAAACAGAATTTCCAGAGGATGAGGCCCAGAAATCAGGATTTTAAAAAGATTCCCAGTTGATTCTAATGTGCAGCTAAGATTGAGAACTACTGCTCTAGAAAATGCTTGAGAAAGGTAACAGGTGATGGAATACAAATTACTAGTGAACTAAAATGAACTGAGAGTTTTAGGAACAGGTGAATGTGTCTAAGTGGCAGGATGAAACTGTGGCTGTAATTGGGCATCATATAAACAGTGTTTACTCATATTCCCTCGTAATGGAATTGTTAGTTCATGAGGTGACCTTAACATGCCAGTTCTGCACTGTGTCAGGCAAAATGTCGCCAGTTCAGTGAATCCCAGGGAGCCAGCTTTTTAAAGACATGGTGACGTCCTCAAGGTCTGTTGCAGTCAAACCTGCTTTTACTCAGAGCTCACTGGCAATATTCCTGATTGGGTTTTTTAAATTTCAATTTGTGCTATTCTCTTGAACATGGACACTGAAAAGTGGAATTTCCTGGGGGTGTGAAGGATACAATTTTATTCCATTGGGACTGCTTTGAGACCACATGAAGTTTTTCCTGGAATTGGGTGGGCACTACAGGCTGAATGTTTGTGTCCCCCAATTCAGGTGTACTGTCTTGATTGGTGATGGTGTGGGCAGGTGAGGCCTGTGGGAGGAGATGAGGCCCTGAGGGGGGAGCCTTCATGCTGGGGTTAATGCCTCATAGAGAGAAGCCAGAGATGCCCTCTCCCCTTTCACCAGGTGAGGCCACCGGGAGAAAACTTTCTCTGCAACCAGAAAGTGCTCCCAACTTGTCAGTACCTGGATCTGGACTTTTCAGCCTCCAGAAGAGTGACAACTCAACATCTGCCCCTTAGAGGCCCCCATTTGCGGGATCCTGGGCCAGCTGCCCCAATAGATCAAGACAGAGGGCCCTGACTATAACTGCTCTCAGGAGCAGAGCCTGGGGTGAGTCACCTGACCATCTTCCTGAGCTCCTGGCTTATTGATGGCCAGGGAGCCCCAGACCATCTGGCCCTAGGGGAGCCGCTAAAGAAGGCCCCACAGATCCCAGAAGAGGGGAGAGGTCAGAATGGAGCCTTCAGGGGTCAGGCAGCTCTCAAACCTCTTTCAGATGACCTTGATGTTCAGTGCTTTGCCTCACAGAGCACATCTCAGGGGTCAACCGCCTGCTTCCCTGACTGCAGCAGGTCCTGGAGTAACGTCCTTTTAGTATAACATTGATGAAAATAAGTGCTTCCTGGCTGGGGCCAGGCTTCCGCAAAGTTCTCCCCACATCTGCATGTGTGGGTTTTCTCCATTGACTGTTTTACTCCTTTGTCCCAAAGGTGATGTTAAACAGCCTGTAGGCATTTTCCCCATCCCAAAGACTGTGATGGTTGTGTTTCCTGTCTAGCGTGGGTCCCACCTTTACCGGAGCTGCTGGGAGAGACTCTTACACTCATGACCATGAGTTGGTATAAGAGGATGGGAATATAATCACCTTACTCACGTTTACTCATGTTTCTCAAATATATGTGTACCTTCCATTTATTTTAATGTTTTGCTATTAAAAATGTTTTTGTTTTTGTTTTGAAGTTTAATGTTTTTGTGACCAGAAATATGCCGTAGAAATTTAATCCTTGTTTATATCAATTCTCTTAAGGTAAACGTGGTTTCCTTCTATGTTGATTCACTTAAAGTCGCAGGTTCCAAGAACCTACCAACAAAAGTGAGGACTCACTGTAATGAGGTTAGAAACTTGCTTGCTGCTTTGTTTTTCTCAAAGGACGCAATACACCTAAGCCCACGTTCATGCTGAAATGACTGTTATGTCTTGTTTCATAAATTTGGAAGCAGAGGTAGGGGCAACAACAGGCTCTTGCTTCTAAGGATGGTGTGTGGAGATGGACCCTCTGCATGCATGGGCTCAGCTTCCTTAACTCGCACCCGGCTGTTCACCTTCTGACCTGGATCCTTCAAACTGAATGCGTCCATACTGAATTATTGATTCCATGGGCCCATCTACCTGTCCCTTGGTTTTTCCCTAATCTCAGGATAGGACAAAACTGGCTTGTTGTGGCTCAGACATCCTGGTTCAGGTCCTTTCTCTCCAACCACCAGTTTTAAATGGTGGCCGATTGGAGGGATCAGGTATAAGTACACCTGAAGCCACCACGTCCCTGGCCTGATGCACGGACCCATCCACACTGTGGACACCTGGATTGTGACAGCTCCCTAATGTGCCCCCACCTCCCCAGGATGCTCTCAACACAGCACCTCTAAAAGCAAGTCCCACTGCAAACCCCCAGCTCAACCCCCTGGGAAGGTCCCTTCTCACGCAGAATAAAGTGAAGACATTTATCAAGGCCACACAGGCCCTACTGGTGATTCCTAACCCAGCTGCAGACAAGGATTCCTCTGGGGGCCTTAAATATACATATTGCTGTCAATTATCAAGCCAGGGCACGAAATCAATGCTTAGTGAGAGGCCTGGAAACCAGTGTTTCTAAAAGCCCAGGTGATTCAGATACAGAGCTGAGGCTCCCACCAGCCCCTCCCTCCCCAGGCCTCTAACCTCCTCCTGGTCCCTGTTCATCCTGCAGCCTCAGCAGAGGACCCAGCACCGCCTCCCCGCCCCCCCCCCCCCCCGCCCCTCTGAGCTTTGGACTGAATTAGTCAAGGGGGCCTTTGGGTGAAAGAGGCCCAGAACTTAACAGCCTGTGTTTTTGTTTGTTTTTCCATAGCTTTTTTTTAGTCACTTTTGTTTACATTTAGATTTCCAAACTTAATGTTTAAGAACAATAAAAGAAACTAGAGCAGATATTTCACCCCAAATCAACAATTTCTATATTTCCTTTCAGTTTCTCTAACTCCATCTCTGGTGTGGGTCTCTCTCTCTCTCTCTCTCTCTCTCTCTCTCTCTCTCTCTCTCTCTCTTTCTCTCTCTCTCTCTCTGTTTCTCTCTGTCTCTGAGTGCCTGTGTCTCTCTGAGTTTCTGTCTCTCTCTCTTATTGAATCTCTCTCTAATCTCTCCCTCTTTCTCTCTCACTGAGTCTCCTGTCTCTCTATCTGAGACTGTCTCTCTCTGTCTGTCTCTCTCCCTCCCAGAATCTTTTCCTCTCTGTTCCTCTGATTTCCTCTCTCTACCTTTCCTAGTCCCTCTTTCTCCCTCCATTTCCCTGGTTCCCTCTCTGAGACGGACTAATGTGACTGCAGCTCTAAGGCTACCTGTGCATCTGGTTATCTCTGAGACCCTTTGCCGTGACTTGTGAGTCTCTCTGAGACTCGCTGTGATTGGTGTGTGTCTGAGATTCTGTGGAACCGTATCTCTGAAACTGTCCTTGTGACTCTGTATGTCTCCGAGTCCCTCTCTATGACTTATGTGTATTGAGATCTCTCCCTGTGACTGTGTGTGTGTCTTAGAGACTTTGTTTCTCTGTCTCTGTCTACTTGCTCACCTTTTCCTGGTCAGCTGTCCTCTGACTGTGTCTGTCTACATATCACTATTGAAAGATCTGTTTCAGATCAAATTGAGAGCATTTCCCCCTTATATATAATAATAAACTATATTCTTTTTCATATTAAAAACATTACAGAGATACAATGTTTACACTGATTTAATACCCTAATGTTTCATATCCATATTCTGTTTCTACCACTCTTCCCAGCCTCCTGGTTCAGGGTTAGAATCAGCACTGACATCTCTCTATTTCTTCTTGTGCTAGACACGTGTGCAGTCAAGGCCTGTTGCTTTGTAAGTTGTCCCCCAGTTTGGTTTTGTCAGGTGTTTTGTGATTAGATTTGGCTTCTGTGTTTAGTGGGTTCTCACATCAAACCTGATGCCAGAGTGTCCCCAACTGTGCTGACACTGACTGATGATTTGGTTGAGTAGTTGTCCCCCAGGTGTCTGCACTCTGAACTCACTCTCTTTGTATTCTGAAACTAAAACACCGTTTGTGTGGGACACTTTGAGACTGTGAGAAGATGGGGTCCCTTTGGTCAACCAGGTACCCCTGTTGCTTCTGCACGTGCCTTGTGTTTGTGTGAGAAGTGCAGATGTAATTTGTCTCAGGGGAACACAACTTGCAACTTAGTCGAGAGTGAAATAGGTTAGGCTGGAAACTACTGTAGAAACTAGATCAGTGCCAGTAACTTCTGAGAGCCTCTTTATTTTTAATCTGTCAAAGAATTTCTGGGCAACAACTATACTACCAGTTTGAAAATAAAATGAATTGTGTCCCAAATCAGTACAGCAGAGACAATACTCTAAAGGTGCTGCTTTCACAAAACACCTAGAAATGTCAGGTAAAATACATACAACAAGTCTCTCATACAAAGCTAAACTTGGAATAAACGGTAATCCCCAAGGGCAAAAATTTAACAGAGAGCTAAAAAATAGAATCTGATTTTTCCCTGAGGCTTCTGTGTCCTCCTGGGAGTTTGTCCTCACTAACAAACACAGGGTCCTCCCGTCACCAGCAGAGTCTAGGGGAGGCCTGGCCTGTAAATGTGTTGGGACTTTGAGAACTGGCCTTGAATGGCCTGTACAGCATGTGGGAGCCAACACTGAGACCATAAGTAAGTGGGGTGTGAAGGTGAGACACATCATTAAGGCTCAGGTCATAGGACATCGGCGAAAAGGCCAGATGTTCTAACCAGACAGGAAGGAAGTGCTCTGGGTTCTGCATGTGAACAATGTTTCCTCAGTGTATAAACCAAAACTGTCTCCTGTGGGCTTTGGATTCAAATTTTAATGATGTTTTTAGTTCAGAAAACCTCAAGTTGAGATTCATAGGATTAATCTGGATCTGTGATGCCTGAGGAGCACATCACAGAAGTCAGTGTCTATTCTCTGCTAGGATGAGGTTTCATTGCCAGCCACTCAGGCTTTCACCCTGAGAAACAAACACAGCCCTGGACAATTCAAGTAACTGCACGGTCAGGATGTACTTTAGAAGACACACATAAATTAGAAAAGAAAATGCAAGGTGAACAAAAATGATTGGAAATGAGGAAATTTAAAATAAAATATTAGGCTAAGGAACACAACCAAATATGACTGCTAGGTATACAAATATAACGTATTTGATAAAAAATATAGCTCCACTTCTGTTTCTGAAAATGTCTATATGGCAGATGAGCAATCCCAAATGATTCTGGCTACAGGATATCCAAACTGATGCAAAGAAAGGGAAAGTCATCCTTCCAGCTAAATAGGCATCTGACAACTGGTATGGCATTTTCCTGTGAGATGGCACAAAGCACACTAACACCAGAGAGTGTCTGAGAAACACAGAGAAACTAGGCGCTGGGCCTTCAGGTTCCTAAAAGAAGAACACACAGTTCCCAAGGATGGACTCACCTCATGGAAATATTACAGGCAGACACAGGTAATGCGATGTTCACACAACATATCACAAAACAGGAGGCACGTCTCGTCCCCAAACTGGGCTCCGCAGGGACGCACATGCCCACGCGGGAAGCAAACTGAAGTGAGCCAGGCAGCACTGCAGCTCCCTCCCTATGGGCCTGGGAAAGGTGAGTTCACAGAGGCAGGGAGTACAGATGAGGGTGCCAGGGGTGGGGACATGGGGACTTGGTGGTCAAGCTCTCAGGTATAAGATGACATGCTCTCGGGGCCTGGGGGCAGCAGGGGGACTGAAGTTGGAAGCGAGTGAGCTTGGAAGTTGCTAAGAGAGCAGAGCTTTAACTTCTCACCACAGCAAAGTGGTCATATGTGAGGCAAAGGATGTGCTAACTAATTTATGTGGGAAACACTCTGTAATCTGTATGTGTATCACATCTTCACATTATACACTGTAAGCTTCCACTGTCACACATCAATTATAGCTCAGCTCTGGGGCAAAAAGCAAATTCCCACCATACTCTTGGGCCTGCTCTGAGGTGCTGACACTGAAGGCGGTGGCCTGTTCCTGCCTGCCCCTGGGGCTCTGTGTCAGTGGGAGACTCGGGACCAACTCCCACCTGCACTGATGCTCTGCGTAGCCAGTGCCACACCCTCCCCTCTTCACTCAGAATTGTCCTCACTAACAAACACAGGGTCCTCCAGTCACCAGCAGAGTCTAGGGGAGGCCTGGCCTGTAAATGTTCCTATGGGACTTCCTCCTTGTTGGCCTGACTCTGTGACCTGGGTTCCACATGCCATAGTTAAATATTCTAGAATTGGATTCACAGAGTTCTCCTCATTTGCTGTAAAGGAGAACTTTGGTCAGAAGTTATACTCCGTTGATGTGGCTCGGTGGTTGAAGGACAACATATGAGGTCATGGTTCAATTCCAGGTTGGGGCACATGCTGGTGTTGCAGATTCAATCCCCAGTAAGGGTTATGCAGGAGGCAGCCGACCAATGATTCTCTCTCATCATTGATATTTCTATCTCTCTCTCCCTTATCCTTTCTATCTGAAATCAATAAAAATGTAAATAAATAAAAAGAAATTATACTCCAAAGTACCAGTAACTATGGTATCTTTTTGAGTAATGTTAAAGAAAAACAAATGTTCTGATACTATCTACACTAATAAAAGAGAAAGATGCAAATTGACTGTACCTTGTGACGCCCACCATCCAATCAGGAGTGAGTATGTAAATTAACCCAACTAAGATGGCGGGTTAATTTGCATACACAGACACCAATCGGCCAGGGGCCATGGCGATGACACAGGTGTTCTGCACTGCCCCAGCCGCTCTGGGCCTCTGGGAAGCGTGGGAAGATGGAAAGGCGGCTCCAGGCTGGAATGAAGGGAGAAAGGCGGCTCCAGGCTGGAGCGAAGGCAGTGCCAGGGGAAGGAAGGCCCATTTTTGCACAAATCTTCGTGCATTGGGCCTCTAGTTAGTTATATATATTAAGGACATCCCAGACTAAGTATACTGTTAGTAATTGTGAGTCACTACGGGAGACTATCATAGAGTGTATGTACAGCTATAGCAGCTAGTGTGTCAATTCCCTGCACCTCTAACAGTTTTGGCCTTGTGTGGGTCTGTGCTCTGTTGCTGGCTGCATGCCTGTTTGGAAATGCTGTCTCTTCTGTGACCCCTTTATGACAATACTAGAGGCCCAAGGCACGAAGATTCAGTCAAGAATAGGCCTTCCTTCCCCTGGCTGCTGGTACCGGCTTCCCTCTGGCACCCAGGACCCAGGCTGCTTCGCTCTGGCTGCTGTCACCACCCAGTGGGACTCAGGCTGCTTTGCTCCTGCCACTGCCAGGCACCCAGGACCCAAGCTGCTTTGCTCCAGCCACCACCAGGCATCTGGGACCAGGGCTGCTTCACTTCCACTGCTGCTGCCACCCACCGGGGGCATGCTCCGAGACACACCATGGCTGCTTGGAGCACGTCCCCACCCCTAGTGTGTGTCCACTGGGGTGGGGCATGTGTCCGCTGGGGCTAGGGGTCAGCACACAGTCCCTTCCCGCCCATTTGCATGTATAGCTCCTCCTGAGCAGTTTGATGCAACCTCCTCCAGAGCTTGTCATGATGCAGCCTCCTTCTGAGCTGCTCGTGATGCCCAGGTAATTTGCATATTACCTGTTTATATATAGAGATACTGTCCCACTCTGTTCTATTTTTGTAAAAAAAAAAATGCCTTTGGAAGATTAATAGGAATTGCATAGAATATGTAGACTGTTTTGGGTAATAAGGACATTTTCACAATATCAATTCTTTCAATCCATGAGCACAGAATATTTTTTTATTATTTGTGTCTGTTTCAATTAAATGTTTACAGTTTTCAGTTAATAAGTCATTCAACTCCTTTATTTTTGATGCATATATTTAGTTTCTTGTTGACAGACTATAGAGTTGGGGACATTGGTTTGAATTTCTATTGTACTACATAAAAAAACCAAAGGATAACAAATATCTATAAATATTTTAATTAAATTTAAATAAAATATATAAAGTATTTATAGATACTTGTATATGTAATACACATATATATCTCTGCTTTGCTAACTGACAAGAACTGGAAGTAACAAGGGCCCCCGGTAGCAATGAGCATACCCTGCGCCCATATCTTGGTTTCTAATAGCACTCTAAGCAAAGGATCAGGAGTGCTTAGAGAAATGGCAGACCCTAGGACAGGGAAAGGGAGTGCATAGGAGGAGCCTGGGGAATCTTCTAATACCAGAAGTATAGGAAGTGCTTAAAGACAAAAAATAGAGTATACCAGAGGGACACAGGAACCACCTGAAAAGTCTCTCATTGTTCAATACTGAAATGATTTGAGCAACAGAATAAAGTAGCATTCTGTGATAACCCACAAAATAATATAAATGTTCACAAGTCCATACTGACATCAAATAGTAGATATGTAAATAGCAGAAATAGAAAAGTCTATACAGCTTTCTAAATAAGTCATGTAGCTTAAGGAGGTGAAATAAAATGCTCTATTCTTTGAGTGTGGGCTGTTTTTACTGACTTTCCTTTTAAAATAATAGAGTATTGAAAGGTAGAAAAAGAAAAAAAAATAGAATGATTTTACAGTGGAGAACACTGACAAACACTACCTCAGCCTGGAGATCAAGGTCAACACCAACAGTGATAAGTCATGTTGACAGTATGCACCCTTGATATGTTGTGATAACAATGCCACTTTATCTGTGGTCTTCCTCCCCAAATACTTTAGCCCAGTGTAATCACGAGAAAGACATCAAAGAGCTCCACGTGAGTGACAGTCTACAAAGTGCCTGACCATCCCTCTTCAAAACTGTCAGAGTCACCAAAACCAGGCAAGTGAGGAACTGTCACACACAGGAGCAGCATAAAAAGACATGACAACTACATAAATGTAGCGTGCTATCCTAGAGATCCTGGAGGAAAAAAAAAAAAAGAAGAAGAAAGGACATTAAGTAGAAACTTAGTAAATAGGAATAAAATACAGATATTAGAAAGAATAAAGTATCCGCATTCATTCCCTAGTTCTCATATTATTATGGTACATTGCTCACATGTTTTATAACAGAAACTGGATGTGTGGAGTAGATGGGAACTTTCTGTAGTATCTGCAAATTTTTCTGCATAAACAAACCTTAGACCATGAATTAAACTATACCATACAGTAAAAGCTCTACTAGACACACTGGGCTCATTCAGTATATGTCACCAGAGGAAAACGCACCTTTGTTTATACTCATTCTCAGGGAAAAACATAAAAATGTCAAGGGAAAGGTTTCCCCGAAAGAGTACAGGTCTGAACAGAAAACTGTAGACAGCAGCAACTGACACTCCAAGATATTTATGTTGTACTTGGAATCTGGGAGAAATGCTAAATGCCTTCAAGGGGTGCAAACTGAACACATGGGAACACAGCAGAAGAGGAGTATTAACATAAACCCTGGAGCAGGAGGGGTCCTCAGAATGCCCCCCTCCTGATGCCAGTAAAGCCTAGTCAATTCCTTTTATAATTGCTCCCCCACTAATGTAGCCATCCTAATGAGATCGCTACCATTACCCTTCTCTCTCATCTGCTCTTGCATCCTATGAAGTGTGGTTGTTTGCTATAAGAAACTCTGCAAATTGAAAGGATCTTGACTGGGAGAAAAGATTACCCAGAATTTACACTGCTGTGGTTTGCTTTTGTCAACTTGCAATCAATTGGGAGGAAGGAAATCTGGTTGTTCAAATCTCATCATCAAGGCACTGAGAAACCTGCCATTTCAGATCACTGCCTTTGGGTCAGAGTGATGAAAATAAAGGGTCAAGTCTTCCAAAGTCAAAGCCATTTGACATTCTCTTCTATCAAAGTGCAGAATAACATGATGTGTGCCACATTTTATAGACACAGGACTCCAATCCCGTGACAAATACGTGAACTTAGCAGGCTCCACATCTTGACTTTACTGATTCCCTGTACAGTGGAGGCCATGATGTAAAGTGATAGGCCATTTTAGGAGGTATTTGAACATGATAATTTATGAACATACTAGTATCTACATGTATATTTTTTGACGAAAAAATTTTAACTCATTATGTTCAAGAAAATTTAATTTTCTGCTTTAATTCAGAATCTCAGTTAAAATAAATTATTTCTATTTATAAATATCTTCAAAATCATGCAAGATACCTAAGGTCATATTTCAAATTAATTTTTGTTGGATTCACTACAGAATTTGCATGTTCCTTGCAAACTGGAATGTAGAAAGGAGTAGGGTAGATTGGCTGTCATTTCAGATTCCTTTCTGCACAAAAATGCTAATTGAAGCAGTGGGTCAGATCTTGCAATGTCAGAGATGTGCTGTTCCTTTCCACGGGAAAAATAATGTGCTGCCGCTGCTACATGAGTACAAATCTGACAGCTGCCAGGAAAGGACAGAAAAACACATGCTGACGAGATTTCCACTTGCTGACTATTATGATGAGGACGGTACTGACGAGAGTTGATCTGAGGTAGAATCAAATGCTGTTCAGATTACATGATGTAGCTTAGTGCATGCCCCACATTTTAAATACCCAGTGAATTATGTGCTAATTGGGGATTACGGGATGGTGAATGTGTACTCTGAAAAAAGGAATGAACATATTTTCATTTACTTTTTCTTCTGGGTAAAACATAATTTTTCACCAATCTTAGATTGGATATTTTTTGTTCATTTTCAATTTTATTTTCTTATAATGTGTAGATTTTAATACTCTCATTATTACATATCATTTATTCTTTTTTTTGAATAGTGATCAGTTATAGGACTTTTTTTCCCTTTGAATTGTTCTCTCATATATGTCAAAAACGGGGATTTTCAATCATTTTAAGATATATACTTTCATATTTATAGAATTTTAAGTAATAGAAACATTACTGAAACTCATAACATTTATGAGAAATGACTCATCTTTTTTCTCTCATCTCTATGAAGTATTATGGAATGATATAGTATTTGTCCATAATGGATTTATTTATAAATTACTAAAACTTTGTTTTATGTAACTATTTTGCAAACTTAATTTATCACACATTAGGCATAATTTTACACTTTTTAAGATTCTCATCCCTACAACCCTGCTTGTTCCCTATATCTATGGGTCTATTTCTGTTTCAATAGCTTTCACATTTCAGTGAAGTAATATAATATTTTCTTTCTTTGATTAATTCACTTATCATAATCTCCTCTAGATCCATCCATGTTGTCACAAATGGCATAATTTTATTCCTTTGTATTGCTGAGTAATATTTCATTGTGCATGCGTGGGTACACATGTGCGCATGCGCAAACACACACACACACACATCCTATATAATAAAAGCCTAATATGCAAATAGACCAAATGGCAGAAGGACCAGTTGCTATGATGTGCACTGGCCACCAGGGGGCAGATGCTCAATGCAGGAGCTGTCCCCAGCCCGCAGGCCCCAGGCCAGCTAAGGTACATGCCAGCAGGGTTCCCCCAATTGCCCTGCAGAGGGAGGTGACCAGCAGTGGTGGTGGGGGGGCACAGGGCTGGCCTCCGAGTGGGCTGGTGCAACCCCCGGATTGCCCCATGGTCGCCTCCCACAGAGGGAGGCAACTGGCAGCAGTGGGGGATGGGGCTGGAGAGCAGGTGGTGCCAGGCCGACCAAGTGGGTGCCAGTGGGGACCCCCAATCGCCCCACCAGTCACCCCACAGATTGGCTCTGATCACAGGCCAGGCCTAGGGACCCTACACATGCACACGAATTTCATACATTGAGCCTCTAGTATATATATATACTAGAAGCCCGGTGCACAAAAATTTGTGCACTGGCCGGGGGGGAGGGGTCCCTCACCCAACCTGTGCCCTCTCACAGTCTGGGACCCCTCAGAAGATAACCACCTGCTGGCTTAGGCCCGCTCCTCTGGCGGCAGATGGCACACCCAATCCCTCGGTGTCTGCCCCATCTCCCCCTGTTGCAGATGGCAGGCCCGGATCCTGTGCTGGGGCGGATGGCGGCTGGGGATCGCGCTGCCACCAGCCCCAGGCAAGGCGGCGCAGCAGGATCTGCTTGCAGTATGCAAATTAGCTGCCATATTTGTTGGTGGTTAATTTGCATATCATGCTGATTAGCCAATGGGAGGTGTAGCGAAGGTATGGTCAATTACCATGTTCGTCTATTATTAGAGGATACACACACACACACACACACACACACACACACACACACACACCACTTCTTCTTTACCCTTCATCATCTGTTCACAAACACTTAGGTTGCCTCCATATCTTGGCTATTACTAGTAACGATGCAATAAACATAGGGGTGCATATACCTTTTTGAATTTGCTCTTAGAACTGCTTTGATTCATCCTATTAACATTTAGAAATATATTTTTATTGATTTCAGAGAGAAAGGGAGAGGGAGAAAGAGAGAGAAACATCAATGATGAGAGAGAATTGATCAGCTGCCTTCTTCACACCCCACCACTGGGTATCAAGCCTGCACCCCAGGCATGTACCTTGACTGGGAATCGAACCATGACCTCTTGGTTCATAGGTCGATGCTCAACCACTGAACCATGCCAGCCAGGCCATCCCATTAATTTTGAAAAGTCTTTTATTATTATTATTATTATTATTCACCTGAGGATATGTTTTATTGATTTGGAAGAGAGAGAGAGAGAGAGAGAGAGAGAGAGAGAGAGAGAGATCAGTTGCTTCTCATGTTCACCCAACTAGGGATTGAACTCACAACCTAGGTATGTACCCTGACCAGGAATTGAACCCACATATTTGGACAATACAACACTAAACAACTGAGCCACCTTTGGGGTGAAAAGGTGTTTGTTTTTTTAATTTGCATTTGTTGGAAAATAGGCTTGGATTTTCTATTTGGTTTTCTTTTTGATTCATTGGGTATTTACTGTTTAGTCTCCATGTATTTGTGTTATTTCCAGTTTTCTTTCTGCAGTTGATTTCTAATTTCATGCCATTGTGATAGTAATAGATTCTTGATGTGATTTCAATCTTCTTGAACTTAAGGAGGCTTGCTTTGTTGCCTAATATTTGATCTATCCTGGAGGATGTTCTATGTGCACTTGAAAAAAAAATGTGTATTTTTGTAGATTTAGGTTGAAATGTTATCAAAATATCTATTAATTAGATTTGGTTTAATGTGACATTTAAGACCATCATTTCCTTATTAATTTTCAGTCTGGATGATCCATCTATTGATGTGAGTGAAGTATGAAAATCTCCTACTATTGTGTTGGACTTTTCCTTTTATCTCCATTAATAATTGCTTTAGATATTTAGGTATTTCTATGTTGAGTACATAGATATTTATGGTTGTTATATTATCTTCTTGGATTGTCCTTCTTTGTCTTTTTAAAATCTTTATTGTTGAAAGTATTGCATATGTCCCCTTTTCCCCCCATTGGTCCCTTCTAGCCTGCACCCTGCTTTCAGCCCTAGGGCTTCAACCCTTTGTTGTCTGTGTCCATGGGTTATGCACATATGCATACAAGTTCTTTGGCTGATCTCTTCCTATGCACCCACCTACCCCCACCTTCCCTCTGTGATTAATATTTTAAAGTCTATTTTGCTGATATGAATATTGTTACCCCAGCTTGATGTTCATTTCTAGTTACATAGAATATCTTTGTCCATTCCTTCACTTTGAGTCTGCGTATGTACTTTGATTTGAAGTTGAGTTTCGTGTAAACAACATGTATGTGTGTCATGTTTTTTAATCCATTCAGTCTTGAAAATAGTGGCTTTGTGTGGAAGCAGTCTCTGTGCAAACTGTGTGTACCAGGTGGTTTTGGCAGGCCATTAAGGTAAGAGCTGAACAGGTGACTAAAGTATCTGCACCAAGCCAGACCTGCTCCAGGTGGGGAGACCAAGTGTCTGAAGCAGTGCCCTCTTGATCTGCTTGCTCCCATCGTTTGGTGCCTAAATGCGCTTCGGAGATATGTCTGATAACACCCTGCTGGAGCATCCGGGTAAAGTTCTCACCCACACTGTGAGAACAATGGCACTCACCAGAAATTCTGACCCCAGAGAATTCCTGAATTCCGGAGAGCTCCAACAAATCTTCAGTTTGCTTTATATGGTCTCATTGGTTGTACAGGATGTGGTCCCATGTAGAAGTAGCTTCTGTGTAGGCTTTATGTGCCAGAGAGTTTTGGGGTGCCATTGGCCTATCAGGCACTATGGAACCTTGGACACTGGCTTGCCTGGCCAGACTGGCTGTTAGCAAGGAGGATAAGGGCATGTGCTCATGCCCCGTTGTTCTTGCGTGCTCTTTTTGGTAGAAGGCAAAGGCTTTGGGCAATATAGCTATGAACATGCAGCAGTGATTGCAGGTTGGCCAAAGCACCTCAACAGAGCTCCCTCATCCTACTGAATTAGAGGAGAACATAAACAATGGCACTGGGCTGTTCCTCTGGGCAGATAGTTCCTACAGCACCCAGAAGGCTCCACTTGCTTTCCAGCCTCTCTGTTCAGTGTATTGTCTTATTTGTTGTTCAGAAGCTGTTCACTCAGCCTTCATTTTTGTCACATGAGTACTTGCTATCTACAGAGTGTCCCCCCAAAATGTGTATACACACTTTGAATAATTATTAATTCCAATGCATTAAATCTGAAAAGAAAGAAACATCAATTGAACTATCAAAAAATATGTGTTACATATTGGTGGGAATATATATATATATATATATATATATATTCTGTGTATATTTGAATTTGCTCCCTAGAAAGAATGAGTTCAGTGTCCTCCTATACTGTCACTGTCTTGATGCCCCTCAAAGTCTTTTTAAGTCCATTTTGTCTGATATCCCAGCTTTCTTCCTTTCCTTCCTTCCTTCTTTCTTTCTTTCTTTCTTTCTTTCTTTCTTTCTTTCTTCCTTCCTTCCTTCCTTCCTTCCTTCCTCCTTCCTTTCTCTTTCCTTCCTTCCTTCCTTCCTTCCTTCCTTTCTTTCTTTCTTTCTTTCTTTCTTTCTTTCTTTTCTTTCTTCTTTCTTCTTTCTTTCTTTCTTTCTTTTTCTTTCTTTCTTCCTTTATTTCTTCCTTCATTCCTTCCTTCCTTACTTCATTCCTTCCTTCCTTCCTTCCTTCCTTCCTTCCTTTCTTTCTTCTTTCTTTCTTTCTTTCTTTCTTTCTTTCTTTCTTTCTTTCTTTCTTTCTTTCCTTCTTTCTTTCTTTCCTTCTTCTGTCCCTTAGCATGAAACATCAGTTTCTATCCTGTCACTTTCAGTTTATATGTGCCCTCCCTAAAGATAGAAGCAATTTTTTATTTATTCTTATGCCAGGTCTTTGCAAAATAGCTAATAGTGAATTAAAATGGGGTCAGTTAGAAACTGGTTTAGAAGCAATCTGAAAGGCACATCTTATATTGCTTACTTTATATTATCATGCACTCTTTTTTTTGCAGGTATCACTTATTATGTATTTAGTATTTTTAAAACTATAGATATCAATTCAATCCTTACAGTTTTAAAAGACATTTCATAATTTAAAATATTTATGTAGTTCGGTGAACTTTGTTCGTAGTCCATGGGCCAGGTCTTGTTATATATCATAAAGTACTAACAAGGGGAGTAGAGGATGTCAAAAGACACAGGAATATATTTGGTGCTCTCTGTCACTGCCACACTTTTTAAAAAAGGTTTGACAAATTTAATGTGTCCTGATTTTTATTTCTATGACATGAACACACAGAGAATTATACATGCACATGTGATAATCCATGCTGTTACTTAACCAACTTTAAGCAAAACACCACATTAAAGAAACAGATACAGTAGATATAATTGAAGTAAATTAATCAGTAAGTAAAAGATCAGTAATAGTCCAACAAAACCTTATGTAAAATAGACTGCATTTAAAAACACTAAACAAAATTGACTGACTCTAAACAATGCAATTTCTGAAATGATCATTAAGGGTAACTTTTAGTCTTGTAAACTTTCATTTATTTAGAGACTAGAAGCCTGGTGCATGAAATTCGTGCATGGAGGGGGCGGTCCCTCAGCCTGGCCTGTACCCTCTTCAATCTGGTACCCCTTTGGGAATGTCTGACTGCTGGTTTAGGCCCAATCCCTGTGGGACATCCCTCTTGCAATTGGACAGTTGGACATCCCTCTTGCAATCTGGGATCACTGGTTCCTAATCACTTACTTGCCTGCCTGATTGCCCCTAACCACTCTGCAGGCCTTCCTGACCACCCCTAACCCCTCTGTCTGCTGTCCTGATTGCCCCTAACCACCTCTACCTCAGCCCCCACCACTGTGGCTTTGTCTGGAAGGAAGGCCGGACAACCGGAAGATGTCTGGTTGACCCAGTCTAATTAGAATATTACCCTTTTATTAGTATAGATCAGCGGTCAGCAAACCACGGCTCGTGAGCCACATGCGGCTCTTTGGCCCCTTGAGTGTGGCTCTTCCACAAAATACCATGTGCGGGTGTGCACGTACAGTGTGATTGAAACTTCATGGCCCATGTGCAGAAGTCGGTTTTCAGAAAGGAGATAGATCAAACAAGTATACAAGACGAGTGTGGATGGGAGAGTTGGAAGGGGTCGACCTCAGCGAAAGTACCTCAATCAGATTGAGGACGTTTTTAGCAAAGGCCAGCTTAGGAGTACCCTAATTAAGTTAATAACAATGTGCCTACCTATATAGTTTAAGTTTAAAAAATTTGGCTCTCAAAAGAAATTTCAATCGTTGTACTGTTGATATTTGGCTCTGTTGACTAATGAGTTTGCTGACCGCTGGTATAGATCATCCACATGGCCATCCTAAGAACTCAATACTATCTTTGTGATGTGAACATTTAGTCTTATTTTAGTTCCTCATATATTTTCAATTATTCAATTATCCAGAAATACACACTGTTAATATGCTCCATGGTTCTCGATCTCCATATATTTACTTAAATATTTTCTCTGCCTAAAAGTGTTAATTTTGACTATTTTCTCTCTTTCATTCAGATAGATATTCTTTTAGAAGAGCATCCTCCTTCAAGATCATTTTAAACACCACTTTCTCTTTGAACACTTATCTTGTAAATTCTGTATATGCTCCATTCTTCTTAGATCCCTGTTCATTTGATTTTTCAAGTATTTTTCACTTATTTACTACTTCTTATGAAGCAGAACATTTTTTAATGTGTTCAAAACCCACATGTTGGATATTAGTAATTGTGAAGCCTCCAACTGTGTTCTTCTTTCTCAAGATTGCTGAGGCTATCCGGGGGCTTTTTTCATTCCATATAAATTTTTGGAATACTGCCTAGCTCTGTGAAATATGTCATTAGTATTTTAATAAGAATTAAATCGAATGTAGATTGCTTTGGGTAGTATGGAGATTTTAATGTCAATTCTTCCTATCCATGATCATGGTGTATGCTTCCACTTATTTGTGTCTTCCTCAATTTCTTTCTTCAATGTTCTCTAGTTTTCCAAGTATAGGTCTTTTACCTCCTTTGGTAAATATATTGCTAGGTACCTTACTTTTTGATATTGTTGTTGTTACAATAGTAAATGGGATTGTTTTCTTAATCTCTCTTTCTGATAGTTAATTATTGGTGTATAATAATGCCTCCAATTTCAGAATACTAATTTTGTATCCTGCTACTTTGTTGAATTCATTTATTAGATCTAGTGGTTTTTTGGTGTATTCTTTAGGATTTTCTATATACAATATCATGTCATCTGTGAATAATGACAGTTTTACTTCCTCCTTTCCTATTTGAATGGGTTTTATTTCTTCTTATCTGATTGCTGTGGCTAGGACTTCCACGACTATGTAAAAGAAGAGTGGTAAAAGCAGACATCCCTGTCTTGTTCCTGATATTAAGGCAAAAGCTTTTAGTTTTTTGCCCATTGAGTATGATGATGGTTGTAGGTTTTTCATATATGGCCTTTGTTATGTTGAGGTCTGATCCTTTTATTCCCACACTGCTGAGAGTTTTTATCATAAATGGGTGCTGGATTTTATCAAATGCTTTTTCTGTATCTATTGATATGATCATGTAATTTTCATCTTTCATTTTGTTTATGTGATATATCATATTTATTGATTTACAAATAGTGTACCAGCCTTATATCCTGGAATAAGTTATGGTGAATGATCTTTTTCATGTATTGCTGGATCCAGTTTGCTAGTATTTAGTTAAGGGTATTAGCATCTATGTTATCAGGGATATTGGCCTATAATTTTCTTTCTTTTTATTTTATTTATTTTTCTTTTTTAAATTTTATTTCTTCATATTGTCTTTTTCTAGTTTTAGAATTAGGATAATGCTGGCCTCATAAGAAGAGCTTGGAAGTCTTCCCTCCTCTTGAATTTTTTTGGAATAGATTGAGAAGGATAGGTGTTAGTTCTTCTTGAATGTTTGCTAAAATTCACATGTGAAGACATCTGGCCCAGGAATTTTGTTTGCTAGAATTTTTTTTTTTATTATTACTGCTTCAATTTCATTAGTTGTACTACAAGGCCATTGTAATCAAAATAGCTCAGTACTGGCATAATAACAGGCATATAGACCAATGGAACAAAACAGAGATCCCAGAAATAAACACACAACTTTATGGTCAATTAATATTTGACAATGGAGGCAGGAGCATATAATGGAATAAAGACAATCTATTCAATAAATAGTGTTTGGAAAATTGAACAGGTACATGCAAAAAATGAAACTAGACCACCAACTTACACCATACACAACAATAAACTCAAAATGGATAAAAACTTAAATGTAAATCACAAAAACATAAAATCCTAGAAGAAAACATAGGCAGTAAAATCTCAGTCCTCTCTCATGGCAATATTTTTGCTGATACATGTCTTAGGGCAAGGGAAACAAAAGAAAAAAATAAATGAAACTGCATCAAAATAAAAAAACTTCTGCACAGCAAAAGAAACCATCAACAAAATGAAAAAGGAACCCACTGTAAGGGAGAACATATTTGCCAATGATACATCTGATAAGGAGTTAATTTCCACAACATATAAAGAACTTATACAACTCAACACCAGGAAGACAAACAATTTAATTAAAAAATGGGCAGCCCTAACCGGTTTGGCTCAGTGGATAAAGTGTCGGCCTGCGGACTGAAGGGTCCCAGGTTCAATTCCGGTCAAGGGCATGTACCTTGGTTATGGGCACATCCCCAGTTGGGGGTGTGCAGGAGGTAGCTGACTTATGTTTCTAACTCTCTATCTTCTCCCTTCCTCTTTGTAAGAAACAATACAATATATTTTTAAAAAATTATATATATAAAATAAAATGGGCAAAGGACCCTAATAGACACTTCTCCATAAAGGACATACAGATGGCCAATATACATGAAAAAAATGCTCAATGTCACTAATCATCAGTGAATTGCAAATTAAAACCACAATGATTTATCACCTCATAACTGCCAAAATGGACTCCTTCAATAAATAAACAAGTTCTGGCTAGGGAACCTTTATGCACTGTTGGTGGGAATGAATGCAGACTGGTGCAGTCACTATGGGAAACAGTATGGGGTTTCATCAAATAGTTAAAAATGGAACTGCCTTTAGCAATCCCACATCTAGGAAATATATGCTAAGAACCCCAAAATACCAATTTGAAGGAATATATGCACCCCTATACTCATAGCAGCATTATTTACAATAGCCACCATCTGGAAACAGCCCAAGTGTCCATCAGTAGATGAGTAGGTAAAAAGTTGTGATACATTTACACTATGGAATACTAGGTGGCCATAAAAAAGAAGGAACTCTTATATGCATGCATATTAGCATAACCAACGGACACAGACACTGGGGAAGTGGGGGCTTGTCCTGGGGGATGGGAGTGGCCGGGGAGGGGTCAATGGGGGAAAAGGAGACATATGTAATACTTTAAGCAATAAAAAAATGCAAATATGGCCCTAGCTTGTTTGGCCCAGTGGATACAGCATCAGTGTGTGCACTGAAGGGTCCCGGATTTGATTCCAGCCAAGGGCACATGCCCAGTTTTGGGGTTTGATCTCCAGTAGAGGGCGTGCAGGAGACAGCCATGTATCTCATTATTCTCTCTCATCATTGATGTTTCTATCTCTCTATCCCTCTCTTTTCCTCTCTGAAATCAATTATAGATAGATGATAGATAGATAGATGATAGATAGATAGATAGATAGATAGATAGATAGATAGATAGATAGATGATAGATAGATAGATAGAGCTCTTACCCTTTGCTGCAACATTCATGGACCTGGATATTATTATGTTGAGTGAAATAAGCCAGTCAAAGAAAAACAAATATCATATGATCTCACTTATATGTGGAATTTAATGAACAAACTAAACTGATGAACCAAATAGAAAAAGAGTCAGGGATACATGGAACGGACTGACAGCTGTCAGAGGGGAGGGGTGTTGGGAGGACTGAATGAAAGCAGGTGAAGGGATTAGCCAAAAAACACATGTATAACCCATAGTTACAGACAACAGTGTGGTGATGGCCAGAGGGAAGGGGGCGGGCAGTGTCTGGGTGGAGGTTGGCAAAGGGGTCGGGGAAATGGGGATATCTGTAAAAGTGTCAACAATAAAAATATAGTTTAAATAGCCCATGTTCAAAATGTAAGAGATATAAGAAGAAATACAGTGAAAATTACCATTCATGTCTTGTTACCAACATTTTTATTCTACAGATGAAATTGATGTGTTTAATTATCTCTATTCTCTTACATGCATTTTATGTATAAGCAAAATATTCTTTTTTCCTCTTTACACAACTGGTAACATACATTTTTAAATTTGCTGCTTTCACTTAAAAATGAATATTGGAAAATGTACTATATCAATAACTGGTTTCTTCATTTTTGTGTGGTTCCAGTGTGTTTTCTACCACTTATCATTTCTTTGTTAGTCTGATAATCAGCATTTAGATACCTTTCAATATTTTCCTAGCACAATATTGCAACAAAATTCTTTTACATATCTCATTGAAATATAAAATAAGTTCCTAGAAGTAAAATTGCTGGCTCAAAATGTATTTGCATTTGCTTGATCATGTCTTTAGAAAATGTATTTTATTTTATTCAGTTTGAATAAGGCCTATCTATGATGAACTTAAAATAAATAAGATAAAAGCATAATAACATCAGTCTGCTTCATAATCTATTCCTATAGGCACTCAATTTCCCTCTCCAGAGACAATCAATGATATCAGATTATTATATTCTTTCAGAGATATTATCTGTATATATATAGGATAGTTTATCATATTTTGACATATTTGAGATTTTTATGTATATTCTTGGCTCTTGCCAAGAAACTGATTGACAAAATAACACCAAGTTTTAGGGTAACCAGTGAAATTCAGTGTCAGTTAGATACAATCCAATCAAAGAACCCGAGATTAAAGTTATAGTCCTATTTATGTTTACTATAATTCTCAGTTGTAATTGAAAGGAAACACATGTGTATGTACAAGGCATTGCAGTGTTTCCAGCCAAAGATATTAAATCTTATTACAATTTAGAATATTGTCCTCTACATTTTGTCCATGGTAGTTATCAGAATTTGCTACACCATCATCTTGGGTTTTTCTTTGCTTTATTTCTTTTATTTCCTTTACTAGAGGCCCTATGCATGAAGATCGGTGCAAGAATGGGCCTTCCTTCCCCTGGCTGCCAGCACCCCCTTCACTTCGGCCTGGAGCCACCTTTCTGCCTTTGTTCCTGCCTGGAGCTGCCTTTCTGCCTTCCCACACTGCCCAGAGGCCTGGAGTGGCTGGGGCGGTGTGGAATGCCTGCGATGTCACCTGCCCCAGGCTGCTCCTTGTCTGTGTATGCAAATTAGCCCGCCATCTTTGTTGGGTTAATTTGCATACTCACTCCTGATTGGCTGGTGGGCATCGTGAAGGTATAGTTAATTTGCATCTTTCTCATTATTAGCTTAGATTCAGTCCTCTTAATCTATATTTGGGAACCCATACATAGAGCAGATGTGGTCTTGGGAACAAAATAGAAACAGAGGCATGAACAGACTGACAGCTCTCAGAGGGGAGGTGGCATGGGGACCTGCCTGAAAGAAGGTAAAGGGATTAGTCGAAGAACATATATGCATAACCCTAGACACAGATGATGGTGTGGTGATGCCTGGAGGGAGTGGGGGAGTGGGGGCTGGGTGGAGGTGGGCAAAGGGGTAGGGCGGCATGTGTAGTAGTGTCAATAATAAAAATAAAGTTAAAAACTCATCTTGGGTTTTTCTTTGTCTCTTTACTGCATCTTGTTTTTTTGAATATTGGGTGTATATTTATTTCTTAGTTTATGCCCTTGATTTTGTGAAGCACATCCTCAGATAGTTTTTGGCAAATATGTATATGATATTAAATTTTTCTTAAATATATTTTATTGATTTTTTACAGAGAGGAAGGGAGAGGGATAGAGAGTTAGAAACATCGATGAGAGAGAAGCATCCATCAGCTGCCTCCTGCACACCTACTACTGGGGATGTGCCCGCAACCAAGGTACATGCCCTTGACCGGAACCAAACCCAGGACCTTTCAGTCCGCAGGCCGACGCTCTATCCACTGAGCCAAACCGGTTACGGCTAAAATTAAATTTATTTTTAATTCATAAAAAATAGTGTGCCTTCATGACTAATTGGGGATAGAATTATAAGAATATTTTTCTTCAGTGTTATAAATTACTTATTCAATGTTTTCTAACTTCTAGTTCAGCCATCAGGAAATCTAAAGATATTCTTTAATCTTTTAGGTAAGACTAGAATTTTTTCTAGAAGTTTTGACCTTGCTGTTATCAAATTTTGCCAATGATGTGTCATAATGTGGGAGTGTGTAGTCTTATTTATGAATTGTATGTAGAGTGAGCCCTTTTGACTAGGAAATAGTTTTTCATTGTTGTAACTCTCCCTTATTTTTGGATTAATTTATTCCCCTCCCTTTATATTTCTGATTTTCTTTCTGAAACTCCTAGTATCATACAAATGATGGATTTGTAGAATTGTTCTTTTGGTTTCCTTTATATTGGTGCTACTTTTCCTTTTTTGATCTACTTTCTAGATGAGTTCTATGTTTTCCAATTTTTCTATGAAGTTTATTATAACTTCCAAGTATTTAATTATCAACAGTTTTTTATCAGAATCCTATATAATAAAAGCCCAGTCACCATAACTGTAAAATGACCACTTAACCAGTCACTATGAGATGCACTGACCACCTCTTGGTCCTTTTCCTCAGCCGGCAGGCTCCCATTGCCCCATGGTGAATGGGGACCCAGAGGTGGGTGACAGGGGATGCAGGCAGCACCAGGCCAAGGCTCCTGCCCCACCAGTCACCCCACAAACAAAGGGTAAGCCATGGCAGGGGTGGGGCCTGCGAGCAGGCAGAAACAGTTGACCTGTTGGTCAGGCTCCGATCACCCGATGTCGAATGGGGAACCAGGGTGGGTAGTGGTGGGCAGCAGGGCCAGTGAGCAGGCAGAACAGCCAACCTTTTGTCCCTCACCCCGGCTGGTGGCTCTGATCACCCGATGTTGAATGGGAATCTAGGGTTGGGTGGCAGGGGATGCAGGTGGCACTAGGCCAAGGTCCTGCCCTGCTGGTTGCCCCACACACAGAGGGCAACCTGCAGCGGGGGTGGGGCCAGCGAGCAGGAGAGAATAGCCGAACTCTTGGTTCCTCCCCGTGGCCGGTAGGCTCTGATCACCTGATGGCAGACAGGGAACAGGGCTGGGTGGCAGTGGGGTGGCGGGGGCGGGACTGGCAAGCAGGTGGAAGGGTGGACATTTTGGTCCCTCCCTCTGCCCGCAGGCTCCGACCTCCAGATAGTGAACAGGGACCTGGTGGCCGGGGATGCCGGCGGTGCCAGGCCAAGTTCCCCTGCCCTGCTGGTTGCCCCACACACAGAGGGTGACCGCAGTGGGGGGTAGGGCCATGAGCAGGCGGGACGGCCGACCTCTCAGTCCCTCCTCCCCAGCCATCAGGCTCAGATGGCAAATTGGGAACCTTGGTGGGTGGCCGCAGGGGGCGGGACTGGCTGCTGGCAGCCAGGGAAGATGGCCCTGATCACAGGCTAGGCCCAGGGACCATACCCAATCATGAACTTCGTGCTCCGGGCCTCTAGTATATTTATAAGAAGTACCGTATTTTTGTCTCAGGTATACAATTTTTCCTATCACTCTGAGAATCTAAATTACAGAATGTTTTGAACTTTTCCATTCCTGTGAGTGTCCTTATCTCTCAGTTGTTTACTTGCTTTCTAATTTAAAGAAACACTTTATATTTCATGTCATAGGTTTTTATTGGATATTAGGATATCCATGATTATCTGCTTATTGATGAAAACAATAAAATAAAATGTCATTTGGAAGTTCTGAACAGGATATGGGATTTGTCAATTTTCAGCTTTACCATAAACTGATCTGCTGGGAACCACATTTGTTTCTTGTGAAACACACAAAGTCTTATCTTTATATCTTTCTCCTTACATAGTTCTGGTTCTTCATAGGAATGCATCTAATAGTGTTTGAGGAGTCAAATTTGGAAAGCCCTCGGAAGCCAGCCTTCAAGGAGGAGGTAGATCTATTTCTGTTTGCAGAAAGATAGTCATGTATTAAGTAATAGGTATTTTCATATTCTGAAAACCTTTGTTACCCTCATAGAGTAATTCAAAAGACATGAGTAAGTTTTGCTTCTTAGGAGTCTATACACTTGTATTAGTCTGGCTCCTCCAGAAAAACATGACCAATAGAATATGTATTTATAGAAATACTAGAGGCCTGATGCATGAAATCTGTGCAAGGGACTCGGCCCTCGCAGCTGCGGCAGCTTGCCTTGGCCCTCCCAGCCCTGGCTTCGTCCAGAAGGTCATCTGGCTGTCCGGTCTAATTAGCATATTACTCTTTTATTATTATAGATGTATGTGAAAACATACATAAATTAGTACAATGAATTGGCTTATGACATCATAAAAGATGAAAAGTCCCAAGATCTGCAGTCCCCAAGCTGAAGACTCAAGAAGCTGATGGGTTAGTTCCAGTTCAAAGGATGGCAGGCTCAAGACCCCTGAAGGGCTGATATTTTGGTTTGAGTCCTAAGGCAGGAAAAAAGAGCAATGTCTCAATTTAAAGGCAGAAAGGCATGAGGAGTTCTCTCTTACTCAGGGTCGGTCTTTTTTTTGTTCCATTCGGGCCTTCAACTGATTGGTGAAGCCCACCTGTATCGTGGAGTGCCATCAGATTTGCTCAGTCTACTGAAACAAATGTCCACTTCACCCAGAAACACCCTCACAGACACACTGGGATTCATGTTTGACCAAATGTCTGGGCACCACCTACACCCTCCAATCAGGTTGACAGATAAAATTAACCAACATAGTCCATCTCTTTGATTTAACCCCGTTCTTCCTCCCCAAAAGTGATGATACTGGTGAGGATAGTGCCTGAACCTATTGAGGAATCCGTGTTTAAATTTGATTTTTTTTTCTTTCCTCAACATGGGCTTATAGTACATCTTTGGGTCTGCTATATGAGTTTCTACTTGCCCATCATCTTTCCAGACTTAATATTGACTTAGAGCTATCTGCTCACCAGTTGTTTTTAACTTTGTGTATTTATCTTTTTATTTCAAACTAGAGGCCCAGTGCATGAAATTCATACACGGATGTGTGTGTGGGGGGGTGTCCCTCAGCCCAGCCTGCACCCTCTCCAATCTGGGACCCCTTGGTGGATGTCTGACTGCTGGCAGTTGGACATTCCTTTCACAATCCGGGAGTGCTGGCTCCTATCCGCTTGCCTGCCTGCCTGCCTGATTGCCCCTAACTACTTCTGCCTGCTAGGGTGATCGCCCCCTAACCGCTCCCCTGCTGGCCTGATTGATGCCTAACTGCCCCCCTGCTAGCCTGATCGCCTGCAACTGCCTTCCCTTGCCAGCCTGATTGCTCACAACTGCCTTCCCCTGTTGCGACCTGCCCCCTCCGCTAGGACCCGCCTCCTCTCCACTCAGAGTCGCAGGACACCCAGGCCTCACTGTGTGGAGAGGCCTGTGGGCTCCGCTTCTGCTGTGTGTTGCGGCCGTCTTGTGACGACATCACATGTGAGGACCACCTAGGCTTTTGTTAGTAGAGATGGTTTTATATCTGATGATTTAGGAAGAAGATCTCTTAGAAACAGGGAATCTGTTTCATTCTCTTAACCCAGAATTGTTTTTTACTTAGTAAAATATAACTTGCTTATTTAAAACACTAAGTATTAAGTTGTAATAGTACCTATGCTAAGTGTGCTCCATAGATGCTTGATCAATAGGATTTTGTGTGTATGCAAATTCATGTGAAAATATTAATGCATTTAAATGTGTCTGCATGATTAGAATGGGGTGATATTTCTTTGTTAGTTGACAGATATTTTTGCAATTATTCCCTTTGATGGCTGGTGACTAAAATGCTACAAAAGAGAAGTATGTTTGAGTAGTTATAAACTTTATAAATCCTATTAAGGAATCTTAAACTGTATTTTTTCAGTGAGAATTATAAAATCATAGGATGCTCTAAAATCTTTCACTTCTTATGTAAATTTCTGTAGATTTTCCAAACATGTCTAATGTAGTTTCTAATTTTATCTAAACAAATTATAAGGTATTTTGATATGCAAAATCATGGATATAGCAGGTCCTCTGAAACTGATTTTGTAGTTATTTCCAAATATGACTGAGTATAGTAGTGGTGTTTAGTAAGCATATGAAATTCTGTACTTTCCAATGCTGTAGACTAATGAAATCTTGTTATACTTTCTAATGGTTATGCTTCCATAGTGAGCTTCAGGATTATAAGGCTAAAAATTCTACATAAATACATATGGAATTTTCTGCACTTCTTGGGCTATCTTAATTTATTAATTCTGGATGATTTCTTTCCTCAGAACCTAATTTAGATATCTTGCAATGTGCTCATTGTTTTCATCTGCCTTATCTTGACTGCTTGCTTTATTTTTCACTTGCTTGTGTCATCTTGTATAAAAGTATTTTGGGTTGTGACTCCTTTTTGGTATCAGTTGATTAAATCATAGGCTCTTAAATGAATTCCTTGACTACTGTCAAAACATATTTATGTCAAGGTCTCAATCCCTGTCATAATTTGAGAAGCCTTGATTAGTTCACTGTGAAGATTCCCCTTTTATAAGGAGAGCATTTCTTAGCATCTTGACCTTTCAGATTATTTATATCAGAACTAATATATTAGAACATTATTTTTTAATGAATATACAGTTGAACTCACTTCCATCTTCTACTTATACTCTAAAATATGTTATTTCTGGTAACTCACTTTTCTCTAATAATTATTTTAAGGTGATAAAAAATGATAGATTTCCTTGATTTTATTATTAATATATCATGATTTACATTGTAAATGTATAATATACAAATGTTAATGAATTTATGAGAGTACATTCATTAAATAAGTTATAAGATACTCGCTATATCATTAATTTTCCTATGTGTTTTTTGTAAAACCCATTCCCCTGCCTGACCTAGAGGAAAAGCACTCTGCTGGATTCTGTGTTTCATTTCTTCCTTATTAGTTTTATAAAAGTATGCATCCCTAAACATTATGCTCTTTTTTTAAAAAAACATCTTTATTGTTGAAAGTATTACAGATATCCCCTTTGTGTTATTTTTTCCCCACTGACCCCCTTCACCCCCACCCAGGCCTCTACCTCTCCCAGGCCTTCACCACACTATTGTCTGTGTCCATGGGCTATGCATATCTATACTAATAAAAGACAAACATGCAAATTGGTGTCACTCTACTACCTTTCCCATTAGCTAATCAGGGCGATATGCAAATTAACTGCCAGCCAAGATGGTGGCCGGCAGCCAGGCAGCTTGAAGCGAACATGAGGCTTGCTTGCTTCAGTGATGGAGGACTCCAACGTTCCCCACCTGCCGCTGCCGGCCTCTGAGCTTGCAGTTTAAAACATTGTTACAAATATAGAAGCTAAACAAAACCCCAGAAACCGGCTTTCAGCCAGCCGAGATCTCAGAGCTGGAGTTGAAACAGTGTTTCAATTATAGAACCCAAACAAACCAGATACCTGCTTTCAGCAGCGGAGGCCTAAGAGCTGGAGGCAAGCCTCAGAGCTAAAGCTGGCCCAGAATAAAAAAAAATAATAAAAAAAGGAGCGGTTGGGAGCTTCAGTCACCCACCAGCCTGAAAACAGCCTTCAGCCCCTCACCCAGACTGGCCAGGCACCCCAGTGGGGACCCCTACCCTGATCCAGGACACCCTTCAGGGCAAACCAGCCAGCCCCCACCCATGCACCAGGCCTCTATCCTATATAGTAAAAGGGTAATATGCCTCCCAGCACCGGGATCAGCAGAGCTGTGAAGCCTCCCGGCACTGGGATCAGCGTGACAGGGGGCAGCGCCCAAACCCCCTGATCGCCCTGTGGTTCTGTGTGTGAAGGGGGTGGGGCCACAACCTCCCTATCCGCCCTACTCTGTTTGTGACAGGGGAAGGCACCCCAACCCCCTGATCAGCCTTGCGGCTCTGTATGTGACAGGGCGCAGCGCCCCAACCCCCCCCCCACCATGGGCCCTGCTCTGTGTGTGATGGGGTAGAGCCATAACCTCCCCATCGGCCTTGCCCTGAGTGTGACAGGGTGTGGCGCCCCAACCCCCTGATCCGCCCTGCTCTGTGTGTGACAAGGGGCGGTGCCCCAACTCCCCTATTGGCCCTACTCTGTGAGTGACAAGGGGGAGCTCCCCAACCCCCTGATTGACCCTGCTCTATGCATGAGAGGGTACTTGGCCCCAACCTCCCTGATGGGTCCTGTTCTCTAAGTGACAGGGGGCAGCACCCCAACCCCCTGATCGGCCCTGCTCTGTGGGTGATAGAGGGTGGCGCCCCAAACACCCCCCACAGGCCCTGCTCTGTGTGTGATGGGGTAGAGCCATAACTTCCCCATTGGCCCTGCCCTGAGTGTGACAGGGTGTGGAGCCCCAACCCCCTGATCTGCCCTGCTCTGTGTGTTACAAGGGGCGGTGCCCCAAGTCCCCTATCGGCCCTACTCTGTGAATGACTGGGGGGAGCTCCTCAACCTCCTGATTGGCCCTGCTCTGTGCGTGACAGGGTACGGAGTCCCAACCCCCTAATGGGCCCTGCTCTGTGAGTGACAGGGGGCAGCACCCCAACCCACTGATTGGCCCTGCTCTGTGTGTGACAGGGGGTGGGGCTACAACCTCCCCATCGGCCCTGCCTTGAGTGTGACAGGGGGCGGTGCCCCAACCCCCCAATCGGCCCTACCTTGAGCGTGACTGAGGGTGGCATCGTAACCTCCTGATCTGCTCTGCTCTGTGCATGACAGGGGGTGGCACCCCAACTCTCCAATCAGCCCTGCTCTGAGCCCAACCAGGGGCTGCACCTAGGGATTGGGCCTGACCTCTGCCACCCAGGAGCAGGCCTAAGCCAGCAGGTTGTTATCTCCCAAGGGGTCCCAGACTGCGAGAGGGCACAGGCCGGTGTGAGGGACCCCCCCTTTCCCCCGAGTCACAAATTTTTGTGCACTGGGCCTCTAGTCCTATCTAATAAAAGAGAAACATGTAAATTTACCATAACCCCAACACCCTTCCCATTGGCTAATCTGCAGGATATGCAAATTAACTGCCAACCAAGATGGCAGCCGGCAGCCACGCAGCTGAAGCGAACAGGAGGCTTGCTTGCTCCAGTGATGGAGGAAGCCAACGTTCCCGGCCTGCCGCTGCCAGCCTCTGAGCTGCACTCTAAGTAACTATGTTGCAATTATAGAAGCTAAACAAGCTCCAGAGACCTGCTTTCAGCCAGCTTTGGCCTCAGAGCTTAGAGCTGCTGTGATGGCAACAGAGTTTCAATTATAGAAGCCAAACAGACCCAGAAACCTGCTTTCAGCCCTCAGAGCTGGAGCCAGCTCTCAGCTCCAGTGACAGCTATAGAAGGTAAATAAATCCCAGAATTTAAAAAAAAAAAAAAAAGGAAAAAAGGAGAGGCTGGGAGCTTAAGTTGCCCTCCAGCCTGAAAATGGCTCTCAGGCCCTCACCCAGACTGGCCAGGCACCCCAGTGGGGACCCCTACCCTGAAGGGGGTGTGACCAGCTGCAAACAGCCTTCAGCCCGTCATCCAGGCTGGCCAGGCACCCAAGAAGGAACCCCACCCTGATCCGGGACACTTTCAGGGCAAACCAGCTGGCCCCCACCCATGCACCAGGCCTCTATCCTATACTACAGGCAGGACGGGACAGCACGAGCTGCCATCCGGGCCCCATGTGCATCCCTGGGCAGCAGAGCATAAACCCCCAGCCGGGACCCCCGTGCCGCCTAAGCCCCGCACTGCTAAGTCCTGCCCCCAGCCGGGACTCTATGATTATTGGAGAACAGATAAGTGCCGCTGGGCCATGGGTTGCTGTGGTGATCCGGCCATTGGTAAGTAGAAAAGTGCAGCCTGTAGGCAGCCCCCAGCTGCGCCTGATCTGGGAGCAGGAAAGCAAGCCCGGCCTGCGGGCAGCCCCCAGCTGTGCCTTCTCCCCGGTCGCCATGAGGATCCAGGAGCAGGAAAACAAGCCTGGCCTGCGGGCAGCCCCAAGCTGGGCCTAATACAGGAGCAGAAAAGCCCAGCCTGCGGGCAGCCCCCAGCTGGGCCTGCTCCCCGGTCACCATGGGGACCCGGGAGCAGGAGAGCAAGCCCAGCCTGCAGGCAGTTCCAAGCTGGGCCTGCTCCCCCGTTGCCATGACGATCCAGGAGCAGGAAAGCCTGGCTTGCAAGCAGCACCCCCATCCTGGCCATAGCTCAAGGGAGAGTACAACATGCAGTGGAGGCCAGGAGCCTGAGAGATCAACACAGAGTGGCTCCTGCTCCAAGCCTCTATGGTGTGGCTGGGGGCAGGCTCCCAGCAGACACAAACACACACACACACACACACACACACACACACACACACACACACACGGGACGCCTGCTCCAAGCCTCTGCTGCCAGACTGTGGCCATCAGTAGGAAATCCACTGAGGGCTCCCAGACTGTGAGAGGGACAGGCTGGGCTGAGGGAACCCCACACCCCAGTGCATGAATTTCATGCACTGGGCCTCTAGTATGCATATAAGTTTCCAGGTTAATGTCTCCCCACCCTCCCCACCACCACCTTCCCTCTGAGATTCATCAGTCTGTTCCATGCTTCTATGTCTCTGGATCCGTTTTGTTCATCAGTTTATTTTGTTCATTGGATTCCAGATATGAGTGAGATCATGTGATACTAATCTTTCTATGATCGGTTTATTTGTCATAGCATAATATCCATGCTGTTGCAAATGGTAGAAGTTCCTTTTTAGAGCCCTGTAGGATTTGATTGAATAAATGTACCCTGGCTTTTTTATCCACTTATCTGCTGATGGGCATTTGGGCTGTTTCCAAATCTTAACTATTGTAAATTGTACTGCTATAAACATAGGGATGCATATATTCTTTCTGATTGCTGTTTTGGGTTTATTAGTATATATTCCTAGAAGTGGGATTACTGGGTCTAATGGGAGTTCCATTTTTATTTTTCTGAGGAAACTCCATACTGTTCTCTACAGTGGCTACACCAGTTTGCATTCCCACCAACAGGGTACTAGAGTTTCCTTTTCTTCACAGCTTTGACAACTCTTGTCATTTGTTGATTTGTTGATTTGTTGATGGTAGCCATTCTGACAAGTGTGAGGTGATACCTCACTGTCGTTTTAATTTGCATCTCTTGTATGATCAGTGACTTTGAGCATTTTTTCATACATCTCTTGGCAATCTGTTTTTCCACTTCAGAGAAGTGTCTATTTAGGTTATTTGCCTGTTTTCTAATTAGATTGTTTGTCTTCCTTTTGTTAAGTTGTATAAGTTCTTTATATATTTTGGAAATTAACTCCTTATCAGTTGTATCATTGGCAAGTAGGTTCTCCCATGTAGTGGGCTCTCTTTTCATTTTATTGATGATTTCTTTTGCTGTGCAGAAGCTTTTTATTTTGATTTAGTCCCATTTAAAGGTGTATTGGCAAACTATTGCTACAAGGGATGTCTGAGATTTTGCTGCCTATGGTTTCTTTTAAGATTTTATGGTTTCATGACTCACATTTAAGTATTTTATCCATTTTGAGTGTATTCTTGTGTATGGTGTAAGTTGTTGCTTTATTTTCATTTTTTTTTGCATGTACCTGTTCAATTTTCCCAACACCATTTATTGAAGAGACTGTCTTTACTCCATTGTATGCTCTTGCCTCCTTTGTCAAATATTAATTTAGCATAATGACTTGGGTTTATTTCTGGGTCTCTGTTCATTTCCACTGATTGATATGCTTGTTCTTATGGCAGTGATAGGCTGTTCTGATTATAATGGCTTTGTAGTATAACTTGATATCTGGTATTAAGAACCCTCCAACTCTGTTCTTCTTTCTCAAGGTGGCTCCGGCTATTCAGGGTTTTTTTGGTTCCATATAAATTTTTTGAGTGTTTGTTCTAGATCTGTGAAATATGCCAAACATTATACTCTTTAGTTTCTATACCTTTGATATGATATAAATGTTATGCTATGTGTAGTTTCTGAATTATTATTTTCCAGTCCACACTATGCTTCCATGGTTTACCCTTGTTTTACCTATTGTTATACCTCATTTACTTCCACTGGGTACAATATTCTGTTATGTAAATACACTGTATACTTTTTAGTCAATTTCCTGTTAATAGATGTTTCTACTGTGTGTGGTCTCTGGCTGTTATCAACAACGTCACCATGAAAATTCCTGAGCATGTGTCACTATGCTTGTGTGTGACCTTCTCTCTGGGAGAGGTGTTACATTACTAGAGATAGTGTGTGTACATTTTGAGTGTTTTAATGGGTATAAAATTGGGAATATTTTGGAAATAATTCCAGATTTTGTGAAATGATTTCAAATTGTTTTCTAGAGCACTGCCAACTATTTACTTTCACAAAAGTAATTTTGAAGAAATTTAATTGGCTTTTTGTTCACCTATGCTTGGTATGGTCATGTGTTACTATTCTTTTATTGTTGACGCTATTACAGATGTCTCTAATTTTCTTCCTTTGTTCCCTGCACACAACCCCTTCCACCCCTCAGCCTTCACTACATTGTTGTCTGTGTCCATGGGCTATGCATATAAGCATATATATTATTTGGTTAATCTCTTCCAGTCCCCCCAACCCCTCTCCTCTGAGATCTGTCAGTCTGTTCCTTGTATCTATGCCTCTGGTCCTATTTTGTTCATCAGTTTACTATTTTTGAAAGATTAGAAATTATAAAATGTATATGACTGCTGTCTTATTTTAAACTTTGCAATATAAGAAGTTAAATATTCTGTCATGTATAAATTGCTCCTTCGTGTGTTCTCTTTTGTAAGTGCCTGGGTATTTTGCATTTTATTTTTTTCATACTGATATGTGCATTCTTTAAATCACCTAGTTAGTATGATTTTTTATTATAGTTGACATACAATATTGTATTAGCATCAGGAGTACAAAATAGTGACTAGATATTTACATAAACTTCAAAGTGATCACCCCGATAAGTCTGGTGCCGATCTGACACTATATATAGTTATAGCAATATTATTGACTCTATTCCCTAGGCTGTAACTTATTATTGCCATGACTATTTTTAAACTGGTTCTTTATACTTCTTAAGACCTTAACCTTTTCACCCAGTCCCCCAACCCCTTCCCATCTAGTAATCATCAATTTGTTCTCTGTATGAGTTTGTTTCTGTTTTGTTTGTTCATTTTTTAAAGTTCCATGTATGAATAAAATCACATAGTATTTGTATTTAACTTATTTCCCTTAGCATAATACCCTTTAGGTCCATCCATGTTGTCACAAATGGCAAGATTTCATTAATTTTATGGCTGAGTAATATCCCATTGTGTATATGTATCACATCTTATTTATTCATTTGTCTATCCTTGAACTCTTAGATTGCTTCCATATCTTGGCTATTGTAAATAATGCTGCAATTAACATATCTTTTTTAATTAGTGGGTTTTTTTTATTTATTTAGATAACTACCCAGAAGTGGAATTGCTGAACAATGTGGTAAATCTTTTTTTAATTTTTTGAGAAAGTTCATAATGTTTTCCAGAGTGGCTGCACCAATTTACAATACCACCAAGAGTGCTCACTTGTTCTTCTTTCTCCACATTCTCACCAACATTGGTTTCATTATTGATGATAGTGCTTCTGATAGATGTGGGATGATATCTCATTGTGGTTTTAATTTGCATTGCTCTGATTATTAGTAATTTTGATTATCATTTCATCTGTCTTGGCTATCTGTATTTCCTCTTTTTATAAATATCTGTTCAGTTCCTTGGTCCTTTTTTTAAATTAGATCATTTGTTTTTTGGTATGAAGTTGTGTTCCTTATATATTTTGGATATTAACCTCTTATTGGAGGTATCACTGGTAAATATATTCTCCCATTCAGTAGGTTGGCTTTTTGTTTTGTTAATGATTTCCTTCACTATGCAAAACATTATAGTTTGATGTAGTCCCATTTGTTTATTTTTCCTTTCATCTCCCTTACCTCAGGAGACATATCCAAAATAAAATATTGCTAAGAGTGATGTTAAATATTTTACTGCTTTGTTAACATTTTGTTGAGGATTTTTGCATCTGTGTTCTTTATGTCTGTGTCTGGTTTTGGAATCAGAGTAATGCTGGCCTGGTAAAAACGAGTATTTGGAACCTCCCTGCCTCTTCAATTTATTTGGAATAATTTGAGAAGAATAAGTTTTAATTCATCTTTGAATGTTTGTTAAAATTCATGTGAGAAGTCATCTGGTCCAGGGCTTGTATTTGTTGGAAGTTTTTTGATTAGTGTTTCAATTTGGTTGGTAGTGTTCAGTGTTTAGATTTTCTGTTTCTTCCTTATTCAGTCTTGGGAAATTGAATGTTTCTAGGAATTTGTCCATTTCTTCCAGGTTGTCCAGTTTGTTGTCATGTCGTTTTTTCATAGTATTTTCTATCCTTTGTATTTTTGTGGTATTGGTTGTATTTCTGTGGTTTTTGGTTGTCACATCTCCCCTTTATTTCTGATTTTATTTGGGCCCTCTTTTTTTTTTTCTTGATCAGTTTTGCTAATGGTTTTTCATTTTTATCTTTTCAAAGAAGGAGCTCTTGGTTTCACTGATCTTTTATATTGTTTTATTTTTTCATCTAAAATGATACATCTTTTATTAGAAGAGTTCCATTCCAGGCATTGCATGGTTTTACAGATGTTTTCACTTCCTTTCCTAGCAAACTTAACACATTAACCAACCTTTTTAATAATGAACCTAGGAAGCAAAGATAAATAAAAAAAGATTCTATTTTAATGAGCAGGGCTAAGCAGTGGACATTTCCCTCTCCCACCCATTTCCCCCAGTAAGAGAGTAACCAGTATTTCTAGTTTATATTTGCCAATAGCCAGGACCCTTGGAGAGAAATGAAGTGACTAGTATCCAGAAGATCATTTTCAATTTGCTATTGGACAAATGCTGTCAACCATCTATATAGATTCCTGCACTAAAGCTGAATTCTTTTAAATTTATCTTTATTATTGAACTAGTGGCCCAGTGCATGAAATTGGTGCACTTGGGGAGTGAGGGACCCCCCCCCCCCCCAGCCTGGCCTGTGCTCTCTCACAGTGCTGGAGCCCCACGATTAATCACCCCAAAAAGGTAGACCCCGCCCACCCATCCGCAGCTCCTCAATGGATTGCCCCAAAGAGGTAGGCCAGAGCTAGGGGTCCCGCCTTTGGGGTGCACACAGGGCCACAGGACCCCCAGCAGAAGCCATGTGGAGCAGCTGCTGGGACCTGCTCTCATGGCCTATGCACAGAGTCAAGCCCCGCCTACCCTAGTGATGGATTGTGACAGCATGACAGAGTGAGGGCATCACAGCGTGAGGGCGTGACAACCACCTACGCTATTATTAGTATAGAACTTACAGATTTCCCTTTTTTTCTTCTATTGACCTTTTTCCCCCAACTCGCAACCCCTTTCCAGGCCTTCACTGCACTATTGTCTGTTCATTGGTTATGCATATATGCATATACATTCTTTGGTTAATCTCTTCCTGCCCAAACCCTTTCCTTTGAAATTCATCAGTCTGTTGAGTGCTTCAGTATCTCTGGATCTGTTTTGTCAGTTTATTTATTTTTTCATTAGATTCCACATTATAATTGAAATTATGTCATACTTGTCTTTCCCTGTTTTGTTTTGTTTTTGACATTATCTCATCTATTTCCATTCTGATCTTTATTTTCTTCCTTCTACTCGCTTTGGGGGTTTTCCCCCTAGATTCTTGAATGTATGTTTAGATTATTTGATATTTTTTTCTGTTTTTTTAAATCTTTTATTTATTTAAAATGTTTCATTCATTTCAGAGAGAGTAAGGGAGAGGGAGGAGGAGAGAGAGAGATGGAGACATTAATGATGTGAGAGAATCATTGATCGGCTGCCTCCTGTAGGGATTGAGCCACAACACAGACATGTGCTCTGTCTGGAATCAAAATGTGACCTCCTGGTTCATAGGTCTATGCTCAACCACTGACCCACACCAGCCAGGCTTTCTATTTCTTGAGGTAGCTCTGTAACTTGTGAATTTTCCTCTTGGAACTGCATTGGCTGTGTCCCATAGATTTGGGATCCTTATGTTTTCATTTTTATTTGTTTCAAGGTATCCTTTGATTTTTTTTCTTGATCTCCTTAATCCATTCATTATTTAGTAGCATGTTGCTTAGCTTCTGTGTAGGTGTGTATTTTTTAGGTTTCTTTTTCTAGTTTACTTCTAGTTTTATACCATTGTGAGATGAGAATATGCTTGGTATGATTTCAATCTTCTTAAATTTATTGAGACTAGTTTTGTGGACTAACATGTGATCTACCTTGGAATATGTTCCATGTGTAGTTGAAAATGCATATTCTGCTGCTTTTAGGTGAAATCTTCTAAAAATATCAAATCCATCTGGTCTGTTGTGTCATTTAAGGTTGTTTCCTTGATGATTTTCTCTCTGGATGATCTATCCATTGACTTTGGTAGGGTGTTAAATTTCCCTACTATGACTGTATTATAGTTGATTTCTCCATTTATGTCTGTATGTTTTAGAAATCACATAAAGCAATTTCAATATCAGGCAGCAAGAGATTAATTAATTGCCTTAGAGCAGACAGGAATCTAAGAATATAAGGTAAAATGAGAAAAAAAGCAGTATTTTATTTTGCCATGAAAATTAACTCACCTACCCTAAATATGTATTTCAGTATTTGCTTTTTTCCTCTTAGATTTAAGGTGTAATGAGGGATGGTTATTTAAAATGTTTATTTTACATACTATTATTTTAAAGTATTAACAGCAAACTATCCCAGAAGTGAGGGCTTTGATGTAGGTATTGATCAAGTCACATTCTATCACAGGGACCAGCAATTTTCTGCAAAGGGCCAAGTGAAAAATAGTCTAGGCCAGTGGTTGGCAAACTCATTAGTCAACAGAGCCAAATATCAACAGTGCAATGATTGAAATTTCATTTGAGAGCCAAATTTTTTAAACTTAAACTATATAGGTAGGTACATTGTTATTAACTTAATTAGGGTACTCCTAAGGCTTAGGAAGAGCCACATGTGGCTCATGAGCCGCAGTTTGCTGACCACGGGTCTAGGCATTGCAGCTATCTGGTCACCTCTGTCCCAATGTCTCAACACTGTCCTGGTGAAAGAGCAGTTGTGGATAACACGTAAGTGAACGATGCAGTGTTGTTGCAACACAGATTGTTCATTAGTGCATTTAGCAGGCCAGATATGCTTTCCAGGCCATAGTTTCTTATTTTATTGTTGGTTCTTCAAATAATTAGACACCATATGCTTTAAAATCATCTGCATTCTTAGGGCTGGATCCAGTTCACTTTTTTTAATTTAAATTCTTAAGCATTACATAAGTCTCCTTTTTCTCCCATTGGCTTCTCCCCGGCCACCCCCACCCCGCAGCAAATGCCCTCAGCCTCCCACTGTCTGTGACCATTGGTTATGCTCATATGCATTCATTCGAGTCCTTTGGTTGATCTCTTACCCTCTTACCCCCCACCTTCCCTCATAGGTTGGACAGTCTGTTCCATGCTTCTTTGTCTCTAGTTTTGTTCATCAGTTTATGTTGTTCATTATATTCCACAAATGAGTGAGATCATGTGATATTTATCTTTATCCAACTGGCTTATTTCACTTAGCATAATGCTCTCCAGTTCCATCCATGCTGTTGCAAATGGTAAGAATTCCTTCTTTTTTACAGCAGCATAGTATTCCATTGTGTAGATGTGCCACAGTTTTCTAATCCACTTATCTACTGATGGGCACCTAGGCTCTTTACAAATCTTAGCTATGGTGAATTGTGCCGCTATGAATAAAGGGGTGCATATATGCTTTCTGATTGGTGTTTCTGTTTTCTTCGGCTATATTCCTAGAAATGGGATGACTAGGTCAATGGAAGTTCTATTTTTAATTTTTTGAGGAAATGCCATACTGTTTTCCACAGCGGCTGCACCATACCCATCAGCAGTGTAAGAGGGTTTCTTTTTTCTCTGCATCTTCGCCAGCACTTGTCACTTGTTGATAATAGCTATTCTCACAGGTGTGAGATGGTAGCTCATTGTTGTTTTGATATGCATCTCTCAGATGATTAGTGACTTTGAGCATGTTTTCATATGTCTCTTGGCCTTCTGTATGTCCTTTTTCGAAAAGTGTCTATTTAGGTCCTTTGCCCATTTTTTGATTGGATTGTTTATCTTCCTTTTGTTAAGTTGCATGAGTTCCCTATAAATTTGGAGATTAAAACCTTATCAGAGATAACATTTGCAAAAATGTTCTACCATGCAGTGGGCTTTCTTGTTGTTTTGTTGATGGTTTCTTTTGCTGTTCAGAAGCTTTTTATTTTTATGTAGTCCCATTTGTTTATTTCTCCTTATTTCCATTTCCCTAGGAGCTGTTTTGGTAAAGATATTGCTACAACAAATGTTTGCTATTTTGCTGCCCGTGGCTTTTTCTCAGATTTTTATTGTTTCCTGTCTTACATTTAAGTCTTTTATCTATTTTGAGTTTATTTTTGTGTATGGTGTAAGTTGGTTGACTAGTTTCATTTCTTTTGTATGTATCTGTCCAATTTTCCCAACACCATTTGTTGAAGAGACTGTCTTGACTCTATTGTATGTTCTTGCCTCCTTTGTCAAATATTAATTGAGCATAAGGGCTTGGGTCAATTTCTAGGTTTTCTGTTCTGTTCCATTGGTCAATATGCCTGTTCTTGTGCCAGTACCAGGCAGTTTTGAGAACAGCAGCTTTGTGGTATAGCGTGATATCTGGTATTGTGATCCCTCCAACTTTGTTCTTTCTCAAGATTGCTGCAGCTATTTGAGGTCTTTTTTTATTCCATTTGAATTTTGGAGAGTATGTTCTAGGGCTTTGAAGTATGCTGTTGGTATTTTAATGGGTATTGCATTGAATCTACAGATTGCTTTGGGTAGTGTAGACATTTTAATGATTATTCTACCAATCCATGAATACGGTATATTCTTCCTTTTGTTTATGTCATCCTCTATCTCTTTTTTCAGTGTCCTGTGATTTTCTGAGTACAGGTGCTTTACCTCCTTGGTTAAATTTATTCCAAAGTAAGATACTTTTTTAAGATATTTTTTTGTTGTAATGGTAAATGGGATTTTTTTTAAGTTTGTCTTTCTGTGAGTTCATTTTCTATTAATAAAAGCATAATATGCTAATTAAACCAGATAGCTGAATGAACTTCTGGACACCATTCTGGACGTCCTTCCAGATGAAGCCGTGGTGGTGGGGGCCAAGGCAGAGGTGGTTAGGGGTGATCAGGCAGGCAGGCAGGCAGGCAGGCAGGCAGGCAGGCAGGTGAGTTGTTAGGGGCAATGAGGCAGGCAGACAGAGTGATTAGGGGTGATCAGGCAGGTAGTCAGGTGAGTGGTTAGGAGCCAGCAATCCCAGATTGCTAGATGGATGTCTGACTGCCAGGGATCAGGCCTAAACTGGCAGTTGAACATCCTCCGAGGGGTCCCAGATTGTGAGAGGTTGCAGGCCGGGCTGAGGGAAACCCCCTCCTGTGCATGAGTTTCATGCACCGAGGCCTCTAGTTAGTGTATAAAAAAGCCATAGATGTATGGGTGTTAATTTTGTATCCTGCTACATTGCCAAATTCATTTATAAATTCTGGTAGTTTTTTGATGGAGTCTTTAGGGTTTTCCATTTACAATATCATGTCTTCTGTGAATAATGACAATTTTACTTCTTTTCCAATTTGGATGACTTTTATTTCTTCTTCTTGTCTGATTGCTGTGGCTAGCAGTTCCAGTACTATGTTGAACAGGAGTGGTGAAAGTGGGCATCCCTGTCTTGTTCCTGTTCTTTGAGGAAATTTTAGTTTTTGCCCATTGAGTATGATGTTGACTGCAGGTTTGTCATATATGGCTTTTCTTATGTTGAGGTATGATTCCTCTATTCCCACTTTGCTGAGAGTTTTTAATCAGGAAATGGTGTTGGATTTTGTCAAATGCCTTTTCTGCATCAATCGATATGATTATGTGATTTTTGTCTCTCAATTTGTTTATGTGATGTATCACGTTTATTGATTTGCAGATATTGTACCAGCCTTGCATCCATGGAATAAATCCCACTTGGTCACGGTGTATGATCTTTTTAATGTACTGCTGGATCCGATTTGCTAGAATTTTGTTGACGATTTTAGCATCTATGTTCATGAGAGATATTGGCCTGTAATTCTCTTTCTTTGTAGTGTCTTTATCTGGTTTTGGGATTAGGATACTGCTGGCTTCATAGAAAGAGCTTGGATCTGTTCCTTCCTCTTGAATTTTTTGGAACAGTCTGAGAGGAATAGGTTTTAGTTCTTCTTTGAATGTTTGGTAAACTCCCCTGTGAAGCTGTCTGGCCCCAGGCTTTTGTTTTTGGATCCAGTTCTTATTCTGAGTGAACATTATAAATAAGAGGATATTTTCTTTAAGGAAAAGAATTTGTGAACATAAAATTATTTAAGAAAATAGTTAAGTTTATAAATAAAATCATACTGCATACCCCAATCATGGAATCTACTAAAGGCAAATGTTTGTCTTCTCATTTAACATTTTTTCCTGAAATTTTTGGTTGGATACTTTTTTATCTCATTTACAATAAAAATTTCTATGTTGTGACTAGAAAGCTCCCTCTTCTAATGTGGTTGATAAAAGTTTATTTTCTCATTATTAATTCTTTAAAAAATATCTTTCAGATCTTATAAGTGTCATATTGGTAATGCCCTGAAAATATTTCTGGATTGTTATTAATTTCTTTTCAAAAATCTCTAGCATCCATTTTATGAGCCATAGGATTTGAACATGACCTCCCTAGACTAGATTCTGCCTTTCTACATTTCAGACCTGTGTCTCCTTCATGACATGTCCTTGCCTGTGCCAGCATAGTACATACACCTATTACAGGTTATTCCTGGTCCTGCCTTAGTGAGTGAATCAGCATAGGGAAAAACAGGCAGTGGACTGATTCTGGTAACCATCCCACCTCAGGAAGCCTGCCTGTATAACCAAATTCTGTACAGACATGACTGCTCATAAATCACAGAGCCCTGTCCCACTAAAACCAAACTGCATAATCACCAACTCAGGTTCTGCCAACTAAATCCTCAAAGCGCAATGGCCCTCCAAAGTCCCTACATAAGGGAAATGTGAGTATTGTTATTTTCATGGCTATATACTTACATGAAGTTAATACAAATCTGTTTTCCTTTTAACAGGACATAATTGGAAACATTAATTATATTACCAAGGCTTTGACTAGAATGTTATATTCGAGTTGTTCATAGAGTCAGAGATAACCATACAGCTCTGAGGCACTGCAGTTGACTTTATGGAGCCAATAGCCCTTGGAAAAATCAGCCTCGTGCCTTGCATACAGAGTTACCAGGTGAGTAAGGAAGGGCACTCCTTGGCAGTCCCGAGGACCTTAGGATATTTTGGGGACCTGAGGCCAAGAGGAATTCACTCAAATCTATAGATGTTTCAGGAAAAGTCTGCTTGCAAGTCCTTGGTTCCTCTACAGCCCCCACAAAGGGAGATGAAATACCAGGAAAGTCACATTCAAACAAACAATGCTTATATATCAGTCTTGAAGAAAACTTAAAACATTTTGTTTTAACAGATTTCAAAAAATATTTGGTCAGTGTGCACATTGCCAAGGCATCGCCCAGGGCCTTAGAAGTGGATGATGAAATAAGGGGTCCCTGAAGTTGAAGCTTCATTAGCTTCATGGTAGTCATGTTCAGATTTCCTTAAAAATGGATCCCTCAGTCCCACCCCAACCAACTGAATGGAGATTTCTGGGAGGTGGGAGTGAGGCTCTATACTTCTAACATGCTGACCCTTCCAAAATGGCCCGGAAGCTCTATGTAATGTCAGGACAAAACGCTTTCCCTAGCACATCAACAGTGCTGGGCTGCTCCGCTTCTGCCAGGGTCAATGAAAATCTTTTCAAAAACCAGGGATGTGTCTACTTCCAGAAGATCACTCAAGCATTGCAATTTATCTCAGGTTTGAACCAAGTAAACTATTTGTGCGTAAGGGGTACCGGCTTGTATTTATTCAGTGAGTATAACAGATGCTAAGAGCTTATTTGTAATGCCTGTAAGTTTATGTTGGCATTTAGTAATAACAACGCATTTTTATTCATGATTTAAAATTTCAAAAATAGATTTAAACTTCATTGAGCAATTATTAAATGCACACATACAGAGTATTTTTTTGGTCACAGGGATAGACTGAGAAAAGCATTGTTGGTATGTGGGGCTTTGCAATACTCGCTAGTTATTAAATAATTGAATGAGTAATTTGAGCATAAAACATCTATTCAAGAGATTCACTGCCAAATTGCAACAGTCCCGGGATATCTGCCCTTCTAATCCTAGTCACCTTCTCCATAATCCATATCTTATTTCAAAGAGATGAGTGCAAATTAAGCATTTATTCTTGGACCTGAGCCATTTTTGATGATGTCATAGAGCAAGTATCGATGTGTCTGTTTGAGACTTGTATCTTACTTCATATAAGGCAAGCCATTTCCTAAGCACTTTACAAACATGAACTTATTGATTCCTTGTTGCAGTGCTGTAAGATAACTATGTTTATTATGTTTTACAGATGTGTGAAGTATGGCAAGGCTACAGAGCTTCCTAAGTGCACCCACCTAGAATATAGCGACATTCACACTGATGGTTCAGGGTACGTGGTTCCAGATGTTCAGTTCTCCACCACCTATGACATTGATCTCATATGTGTACACACAGATCTAAGCATGGGGTGGATGCAAATCCCAGTATTTGAATTATGCAGATGAGTAATAATTTTTATTTGACCCTGGGTTGCTTAAATTCTCCAATAATCATAACATCGTCACTTTGCCCACCAATCCCCTTTTTAAATATGGTGGTAGTTTGGACTTTAAAAATCAACACTGGCTGGCCCATTTTGGCCATGAGGAAATTTCTTATTCTCACTGAACATTAGTTAACTTCATTGTTGAACTTTCTGGACATTAGCACATAGTTCATGAGCTGATAGGGAGATGAAATGAAGTGATGGATAAATGCTTCTAAACATGGAGCTGTCTGGGGTAGATGGCCACGCACAGTAGCTATTCTCACTACTCATGCAGGGCATTCCTGTCATTCACCACAGATGGCTTAAGTCATTACAGGGCTATTTTTAAATGCCCCATTCCTTTCAAATATCTTCCCCATCCATAACTTGCAAGTGCTCCTTTAACTTTTAATCTTTTTCAACACTTTTTGACCTGGCCTGTGTTTGTGTTTTCTCACCATAAATCATCTCTATCTAAGAGAAGCCTCTCATCAGTCAAGGTCTCGTTGCATTTCTACTCCCCCAAGGTTCCTCCAATTTCCGAGGATTAGAGCTAGAATCGCCTGAGAGCATGTAGATAGTTCAATAAACTGCTTAAAAAAACAATCCTGCCCTTCTCACACAATCCGCTCTGTGGCCTTCATTTCTGCACGGTTGTTATCCCAATCAATACTGGTATCTCAGTAATTAAAGGCTCCCAGGTTCAGACATTGGGCCTTCTTGCTGGCTCCCCTTATCTGTAGAAACACGGCCTCATACATTTGCTTCAGCTGTCCTTGACTCTCCAGCTGCCATCAACAATTACATTGCCATTTTTTATTCCAAATCGACTGCTGTGTCAGGTGAACTATTTAAATGATCTTTGCTCATACTATCATTACTGCAGCCCACCCTAATAATATTTGACAGCACCATTTGGTTTGTATTTCTTATCTTGGTACTAAGCTGAATTCCCTTCCACTTGTCATAAATCTTTGCTGGATAAATAAGTACATCCCATTGAATTATGTTTACCCATCTGTTAGTGTCCTGACAGGGCGGCTCTGGAAAACCCCTCATGGCTGCAGAGGCTTCTGCTCTAACTCCACCCTTCTAATGATCGATATCTGCACTAAAAATGAGAAATTCAGTCAAGCACAGACATGACTGCACATAGATGAATATGTGATCTTACAGATATCCCAAAGAATTATAAAAATAAACTGCCTTACTTTACATCTGGTGGAGAAAGCCAATCCTGTAGCTGTACTTAGATAATAAGGAGATCTTTGATTTGTCAAGCCCTGTACGGAGCTGAAAAATAATTTAGATACATTTTCTCAGACCTCTTCACTCACTGACGTTGGATGCTTTGCTAAAAATTATGCAAGATGGCAGGATTTGACTGACTCTTACAGAGGTAAAGATTCTGTTTCTACATCACTAAGAGTCCACAGGCAGGAGAATTGTGGAAGGGGTAAGTTACGGAGAAAACAGAAATAAAAACAGAAAAGCAATGTAGTTTCAGTCAAGCCTGTCATGAGAGTAGAAAAAGGCCTCAGTAATAGCATTGTCAACAATTGCCCGCCCCTCCACCACCACTATGAACAACCACTAAATACTACCATCATCATCAACTAGTATCCTGTCACCATCAACCACTGACATCCATAGCCCACCACCAACAAAAGTCAACAAAACCAGTAACCACCACTTAGCATCTAATGTAGGAGTTAATGAAAAATAGTACTTGTCAGGGAAGTCATGAGGCAGCAGAAAGATAGAATCAGGCCATTGAGGAAGTCCCATTTTTAACAACCCAAGGTCATTCCCAAAGCTGATAAGCAGAATAAAAATTAGATTTGAAATTTCATGCACAGGAATTCATGAGCAATAATATGAAGGTTATAACTATTTTTTTTGTGTGTGTTTTTTTTTGTTGTTGTTATTATTAATCCTCACCCCAGGATATTTTTCCATTGATTTTTAGAGTGAGCAGAAGGAAGCAGGGAGAGACAGAGAAACATCTATGTGAGAGAGGTTGCCTCCTGCACACTCCCTGACTAGGTATGTGCTCTTGACTGGAATTGAACCCTTCAGCCCATGTACCGATGGTCTATCCACTGAGACAAATCAGCTAGGGCTCTAACCCTTTCTTAAAAACAAAATATTAGATACAGCTTAGTGGAGAATTGATAACAATGGTGGAAAACTACAAATTAATAACAAAATTTGTATGTGTTTGCTCTGATGCAACCCCCAAAAATAAGTTAAAAATATCTGTGAAGTGACCATTATTAAATTGTTCATATTCACAGGTAAATACATGATCGATAGATCATATGACCTTCACAAAGTCACATAACAAGCTGCAGTCCGTACATTGACCCAGATGGCTCCATGCTGAACCAAGCGTTTTCACCACACAAACAGACACTACCTATATTCAACGAAGAGTTAAAGCATTCTGCTTCAGGTGGATCTTTGTAAATTTTCCACTTCCAGCTTTAACAATCTGGAAACTGCTCAGGTAATTGCACATAATAGTGAGGGGGCAGGGGAGTAAAGAAAAAGAAATCAATAAAAGATTATATAATTGTATTTCTTATCTTCCAGTGCTGAAGTTATCCATAGAAAATCTAGTTATCAGAAGACATCCAACCTTGACAAGGTTAGCCTGGATTTGTAGTTACAGTAGTTTGTGATTTTTAAAGTATTATAATTATGATGATAATCATTATGGAGTTGTAGCATGTACCTTTTAATTTGGTTGTCAAGGGAGACAGGGAGTGATAATTAAGGCTAAAAGATGGAGAATGGAAGCCTTATTAAAGGATATATTGAAGATGGGAATTTGATCTGAGAATTAGATTATGATGAGAGTTTTTAATGCAGCTGTGACACTCTTGAGTGACAGGGGAAGTGAGCAGGCAATTACAACGACAGGCATCTCCCTTAATCTTTACAATCCCAAACTCACCATCACATCCATTTAAATTAATTTTCATGAAGCCTGCACACTTATGGCCTCACCAAATTGGAAATTTGTTTGTTTATTGTCCACAGGAAATAATTTTAGGGAAGCAAGTGGCAGTGAAAGCCAACATGCCTGTCTATCTTGTCTTTTTAACTTGTAAAAATTAATAACATGAGATTAATCTGAAGGCTGTGCCTTTATGAAAACTGGCTGATGCTCAGTAGACAAGCATTATTGTGATTATCAGTGGGAAGGTCAGAGGAAGGCATGTAAAAGTCACAGCTGATTCATGAGTTCCTACGTTAAGCAAAGGATTTGAAAAGAACAACAACAACAGGGCTTGTGTTGCTCAGTGTTATACGTGAGAAATCAGTCTTCCTCGCATTGCTGAAACTGAAATTTTCAGGAATGGATTTTAAACAACTTTGGACATAGTTACTTTAAGATGTCTGTTCAGTAGAGATAGCAATAGCTCATTACCATGCATGCCGAAAACCTATTTTAAGAAGTACTTTGCTGCACAAAGAATAATTTACCACATCATATTTTTCCTCCCAGTAATGCTAATATAAATAATTGTTGTGCCTTAAATTGGCATTATATTTTGATAGCATAGTTTTTAATATACAAAGAACTGTTCGGTGGGACTGTTCAGAAACATGGAAATGGAGACAAAAATAGGAGTCTTTGGGAACAGCTCTTAATTTAAATTCCATTTATTGTTCTGATAGAGTATGGTAGCTGAAGAAGTTTCAACATAATGATGGAATCATGATTGTTTTGCAAATAAGTTTTAAAATATATCAGAAATGTGTTTGTGGTTTAGATATGGCAAATCTGAAAAATCACACTAATTAAGTGTTCTTTATTATTCCATCTGTTATTTTCCTTTAGGTTATCTAATAGGGCTCTCGTGTATGTATGTATATATGTATTTATATAATGTTGGGCAAAGTTCTGTGATTGTGGCTAGTAGATGTGTTCAATTTTCCTAAGTTCTAATAATAAAAGGCTGTTAATGTATGTCATCATCCTGCAAAACAGAAATCAATATATAGTACCTATAGATGATAGAATAAGAAATGTGATATGTGATTAATATCAAAAGTTAAAAAATACTAGAAAGAATAATAAACAGTAGCTATGTTTTGAGAAGGAACTGAATCCTCAGTACATTGGAAAATTATTTATAATCTCTAATATTCAATAGCACAAAACTACTCTATTTAGAAATAGGATGATTTAAAACAAGAAATAATTAAATGATCTGAGCATAAAGATGCTTCTATAAGAGTTTTCATTTCATATGGATCTTCAGTAATGTGCAAATATTTCTGAAAAAATATTAAAACCTTATTTTAAATATGTTCTCTATATATGTGTATGAATGCATATGTAGGATATCAATCACACATATCAAGCTATCAATCATAAAGTGGATTCCATTTATCTTTTGTGAAAGACTAGATATTCTGAAAAAATTTTGCTATTGTTCTTTTACTTTGTCATTTTTAGTATGATAGTGAATAACTCAGTCCATTTTACTTTATTTCCTTCATATAAAACTCAGGTGGCCATACCTACAGTGTCAGTGTGTTAGGGTTCAAATTAATTGTGTAGATTTAGTAATGAACATGGATTAAATAATTCTCAGTGCCTGAGCTGTGCTTAAGACCTGAGTGCATTGCAATGTTGGAGGAAGGCACTGTCTTTCTACAACCCAACTGAGCACAATATAAATTAACAACAAAGAATGGCTGCAAAAGAGGATCCAACAGAATCGCCTCTCCTCTCAGGACCACCATCTGCCTTTGTAGGAACTCAGGAACCTCCATCAGTGTCTGGGGTTCTAATATAACCTTTGCTATGCATAATATTGCACACATGTTGCACTAAGGCTTGATTGATTGCTATACATTAGCACTTGGTACATAGTTTATTGAATCACTTGAAGGGAATATTCCTGGGACTGTAAAATATGACGGGGATAATTTGATGTTGGGAAGGTCACTGTTCAGGTTGTCTTATATTTGAGTATTTTTCCACAAAACACTATTCCATGTGCATATACAAAGGTAGTGAGCATTAAACTGAGATTTAGGAGACAAATATATTGTCTAAAATATGCTAGGTTCCAGCCTATGACCCTCTGGCGAAGTGGTTAACCAGAGTACTTTCTTGTGTGTTGTACATGCTCACTGTTACCTTCCATTTTTTCTGCTCTTCATTCAGCATGTAGATGTTAACACTCACTCTGTGCCCTGAAAACGACCGGCAAGACAGACAGACTTCAAGAAACATAAATACAAAACAAGACTGTGTCTCTAGAGGTCATTTCCCTGGCAGAAATGTAATCATTATCCAGATTTTAATTCACCCCTCTCCAGCATCTAAAATGTGAAAGTCTAAGGATGATGTTACTAAAGGCACTTAATAAGCAAACTCTGATAGAAGAAAAAGTGAAAAAAAAAAATAAGCTCAGAAAATGTAGAAAAACAGGAAGAATGCTTTGAATATTAAAATGCAATTAAAATCAGGGATTAAAAAATGAGAAAAAAATGAAAATATGTGGATTATCCGGAAATAATAAAAAAAATCAAAAGAAAGGACTTTTCAAATGATGTTAGGATAAAGGGACTTCTCCATTCCTGATGGCCACAAAGGCTGATTTTATGTTCCTGGAATTCTGGTCCAACAGTAAACTTTTATCACCACCTTGTGATAAAAGTGGCCTTTCCAAGTAGAATTCAATAGGGAGACCAGAGGGCTGGGAGGTATAATTTTTGGATTCAAATCTGAATTTTCTACTAATAGAACTCTGATCATCAGCAATTGAATTTAACTTCCTAAAAGTCGTCAGCTAGTGAATTAGGAAAGAAAAAAACTACCTCTTAGAATTGCTTTGAGAATTGAATGAGCTAAGTCATGAGGAAGCACTTTATATATTTCAAACTAGCATTTATTGTTTTCCTTTGGTAAACTCCAACTGGTATAAATCAGACTCTTATGGACAGACATCTTTATTGTTATTCAGTTGTACCTTAAAGCACTGGAGAAACAGTTGTATTCTCTTCATTTTCCTTCCTTATCAAGAAGGAAAATGCTTTTATACATTCCTAAAGGAATGCATATTTATTTTAAATACTTGAGGCCAGTGCACAAAATTGTTCATGCAAAAGGTGGGTGTCCCTCAGCCCGGCCTGCACCCTCTCCAATCCAGGACCCCTCGGGAGATGTCCAACTGCCATTTTGGGCCCAATCCCTGGTAGTCAAACATCCCACTCACAATCCAGGACCACTGGCTCCTAACTACTCACCTGCCTGCCTACCTAATGCTAATGCTCCCAACTGCCCTCCCCTGCAAGCCTGGTCACCCCTAAGTGCCCTCCCGTGCCAGCCTGATTGCCGCTAACCCCCTGCCAGCCTGATCTTGCCCCTAACTGCTCTCCCTGCTGGCCTGATTGCCCCCAATTGCCTCTGCCTTGGCCCTGACCACCATGGCTTTGTCTGGAAGGAAGTCAGACATCCGGAAGATGGCCAGTCAACTTGGTCTAATTAGCATATTACCCTTTTATTGGTATAAACTAGAGGCCCGGTGCACAAAAATCTGTGCACTCGGGGGGGGGGGGGACCCTCAGCCCGCCCTGTGTCCTCTCGCAGTCTGGGACCCCTCAGGGGATAATGACTGGCCGGCTTAGGCCTGCTCCCAGGTGGCAGAGAGCAGGCCCAATCCCTAGGTGCAGCCCCTGGTCGGGCTCAGAGCAGGGCCGATTGGGGAGTTGGGGGGCCACCCCCTGTCATGTACAGAGCAGGGAGGATCGGGAGGTTGCAATGCCACCCTAAGTCAGGCTCAGGGTAGGGCAAATTGGGGGTTGGGGCACCGCCCCCTGTCACACACAGAGCAGGGCCCATCGGGGGTTGGGGTGCCTGCCCATGTCACGAAAAGAGAGCAGGGCGGATAGGGAGGTTGTGCCCCACCCCCTGTCACACACAGAGCCGCAGGGCAATCAGTGGGTTTGGGCGCTGCCCCCTGTCACGCTGATCCTGGTGCCAGGAGGCCTCAAGGCTCCACTGATCTCGGTGCTGGGAGGCATATTACCCTTCTACTGTATAGGATAGAGGCCTGGTGCATGGGTGGGGGCCAGCTGGTTTGCCCTGAAGGGTGTCCTGGATCAGGGTGGGGGTCCGCACTGGGGTGCCTGGCCAGCCTGGGTGAGGGGATGATGGCTGTTTGCAGCTGGTCACACACCCTTCAGGGTGGGGGTCTCCACTGGGGTGCCTGGCCAGCCTGGGTGAGGGGCTGAGGGCTGTTTTCAGGCTGGTGGGTGACTGAAGCTCCCAATTGCTCCTTTTTTTCTTTTTTTCTTTTTTAATTCTGGGCCAGCTTTAGCTCTGGCTCCAGCTCTGAGGCCTCTGCTGATGAAAGCAGGTATCTGGTTTGTTTGGGTTCTATAATCAAAACACTGTATCAACTCCAGCTCTGAGATCCCGGCTGGCTGAAAGCCGGTTTCTGGGGTTTTGTTTAGCTTCTATATTTGTAACAATGTTTCAAACTGCAAGCTCAGAGGCCGGCAGCGGCAGGCAGGGATCGTTGGAGTGAGTCCTCCGTCACTAACTTCAAGCTGCCTGGCTGCCGGCCGCCATCTTGGCTGGCAGTTAATTTGCATATCACCCTGATTAGCCAAAGGGAAGGGTAGCAGAGGTACGGCTAATTACCATGTTTCTCTTTTATTAGATAGGATAGATTATATAGGATAGGATTGCTTAAATGGGGGGGGGGAAGCCTTTTTCAGCAGGAGGAGATGCTCTTGGCAGTCAAAAATACATAACCCCTACATCTGGACTGATAGCCAACCATATGCACTATACTGCCAAACCAGTCATTAAAAAATTGAACTGCTTTCTTACACATTATACCAAACAGCTGTTGCCCTAAAAACCCCTCCTCAGCCCCCACCTTAGGTTCTGCCTTCACAGTTCACCCAGATTAGGTTCTGATTGGTCGTTTTCTATGCCAGTCAGCATCAAAAGCTCCACCTCCTGCCGTAATCGGTTTTGCTCAGTGGATAGAACATCAGCCTGCGGACTGAGGGGTCCCTGGTTCGATTCTGGTCACGGGCATGTACCTTAGTTGCAGGCACATCCCCAGTCAGGGGTGTGCAGGCGGCAGCTGGTCAATGTTTCTCTCTCATCGATGTTTCTGACTCTCTATCCCTCTCCCTTCCTCTCTGTAAAAAATCAATAAAATATATATTAAAAAAATAAAAATAGCTCCACCTTCTAGGAAGCCATTGGCTCCTCTGGTAAATCCAGAAAGGCCCCGCCTTCACATTGGCACCAGCCCTTCAGTCACACCCCCAGTCTGCTACCGGGTGTATCTCGGGCTGCTCTGAGAAGTGGCACCTCAGGTCTGTGCTGGTGGCATTTTGCATTCTCATCCCTGACCTGATCTCCTTACAATGCAAGCTCCTTGAAGGCAAGCATTTGTCTTGTTCATTCTTAGTTTACTCATAGACTTTACCTGTGTCTATGCATCTATGCTAGCACCGTATGGTGACTGGTCATCACAGTCTCTGCCATATATATATATGTCATTTATCTATAAATCTATTACATATATATATTTTTTTTTCTAAATTGAAATAAATTGTGCCATGTTCTGTGCATTACTCAAGAGTTAAATTATATTAAGATAAACAGATAAACCCATGTCTCTAACTTTATATCTGTCTGTGTAGAAAGACCTTTAAGTTTTTCTTTTTTGATCCAATCACTTCTTATAAGTTTAAGGTACAGTTTGGGAAAACTTTCTTAATGTTGTTCTTTTGTTCAAGAACAGTTTCTAAAGGTTACAACTTGAATCCACAAACAAATATAAACTCTACTGAGCATCAACTGTCGGCCATGACTGTGTATATATTGGAATTGCAAGGTTGATATACGTTACCTTTCTTTAAGGTGCTCACTGTCGGGCTGGGAAATGTGACTATGTATACCTTACCCCTAGAGTAGCTCCAAAACTCCTTTTATAATTGTCCATGTGATGCATGTCATCTTTCCCCCTATTTCTCTCTCCCTCTGAACTCACAGGTAGGGAGTGACTCTGTAGACACAGTCTTTTGCTTTCCCAGGTTCAATGGCCTCAAGAAGCTCTGACATTACCTCTAAATATGATGACATGTGCATGCACACACTGTCCCAATGGAAAAAGAGGATTCTGAGATGACATACAGCCCCTGCCACACCCCCTCTGGAGCATTAGGGGTTTCTTAATGGGAGATTCTCTTCTGGTTTTTCCCCATGGGGATTACAGGGCAGTCTGCAAGGCCCACTCACTGGGAGTCTGATTGTAATGGAGAGGGGGGAGAGGCTTCAAATAACCAACACTAGAACCTTGGCAACCCAAGTCCTACTTGCAGAAATCAAGTGGTAATCCCAACCAGTGGCTTTGCTCATCTGCAGAACTAATTCAAGGTACGGTTTGACCAGAGAACTTTGGAAGGTAGCCGTCTGCCTGATTCAGGTCCTCAAATAAGGTCCACACAAGCAGAAGAGCTGAGTCATACTCCCACCTACAATGAAATGTGGACCCCAGAGCAATCTGACAGGAAGGGCTCCCTAACACATCTGTAAGTTGCTGCAACAACCTAGCAAAAAGGTGGATGAGTGGAGCTGATGGCTCTTAGAGCAAAGACAATGACCCCGTTTGACCAGGAAACTTGGGATACAGGTCAGCTTGAGTCAAGGTGCTGAAAATAAAATCCTTAGTGGCCTTGGATCTTCTCCCACTGTTTCCAGGCAGAGAAACTAATTTGTAGTCCCATTTACTGTTCAATAGACCCTTTAGCCTGTCTGACTAGGGCACTTTATCAGAACACAGAGAAGTGCTTAGAAAGACCACAGCCCCTGCCTTTCCCCCTCTGCCCCACCTGACCAGGGTATTTAGAGCACTTTATTGCCTGATTCAGTGTCCCCAAACAATGAGCCATGCAGGCCCTGGGTCCCATTCTGCTGTCCCAAATAGGGCAAGTAAGCTAATTTATAGCCCCACCTACTGCTGAATATAATATCCAGTCCTGACTGGAAAGCCTTCCAGAGAATCCAGGCAACTCTAGAGCCCATCCTAGAGCCTCAACTGGTCAGCGAATCAAGCCAACAGCCCTATCCAGCTATTCTCAGCCAGTGGCACACACCTCAATTACCAACCTCACAGAGCAAATAATTGCCTCACTTAAAAGTAGACCCTAGTAAAAGGCGCCACCTGCTCAAGAATTTTAGCAGCACATACTCCAGACTTGTAAACTGAGCTGACTAGTAAAGGACTGTCTCTTCCCAAAGCAAACCTACAAAGTTTGAAAGAAGAGACCACTTAATCAAATGTACAGAGACCAACATAAGGAATCAAGGATCACACACAAAAAAATGTAACTATGATGCCACCAAACTAAAAATGCTCTAATAATTAACACGAAAGAAATAGACATCTGTGAACTGTTAGGCAAAGAGCTCAGAATAATCCTCTTAAAAAGTTTAGTGAACTACAAGAACACATAATAAAATTAGTAAAACAATGCATGGACATAATGAAAAGTTAAAGAGAAAGCATAAAAAGTATATATTAACTGAACTAAAGGACTCAGCAAAGAACTTATAAAGCAGACTCAGACAGAAAGAAGAAAGAGTGAGGGTTCCAAAATGGTGGTGGAGTAAGTGGATGCTACTAGTACACTGGCATTCTCCCCGGACCAAACTGGGATAATTAAAATACAGAAAAAGCATCTTGTATAACCAACTGAAGAGAAGCCTGATAACCAAGGACAGAAAGTGGAGACTGGTAGGAAGTGCAGTGGCCAAAGGGGCCAGCTGGGCTCCTACAGACAGCAGCTGAAGTTCCGGAGAGATATATCAGCTGTGGGATTTTACAATGAGAACTTTGGGGTCTAAACCCCAAGCTGGGTGTCTGATCCCCAAACACCAAAACTGAGAAAGTTGCCCACATAACATCTGGCTGTGAAAAGCAGCAGTGTGGTTGTCTGTCAGGGAGAGATGACTGAAAATGCAGGCACCCTCTTAAAGGACCAACACACAAAATTTTGTGAGTAGCCACTCACTTCAGGCTCCATCAGAGGGAGGACAAACTGCACTGGAGCTGTTGTAAGGGAAATCCAGGGTAGAGGAGTTCTGGGTTAGAGCTTGGAAGGCAGCCTCCCAGTTTCCTGTGCTGAGTCATTCCCTCATATTGCAGAGGACATCATTCTCCAGCAGACCTTCACCATCAGGCAGCTTTGTCCTGGGGGTGAAGCAATTGCCCCACACTGTTGGAAAGCCTCTTGCTCCACCCTGTGGAGCCTATGCATTGTTGTGGTCCATAGCCTGAGGCTAATCAAAACTGAATAACAATCAGACTGAAGGCAAAGGGGGATCTCTGGAGGCTTTGAATCCTTTGCCTGATCTCCTTCTGGGCCCGGGGCTAGGAAAAGCAGAACCTGATGCACATCTTGGTCCTTTCCAAAGGCACCCAGTCCCAGAGAGGGAGCCACAAGCTGTGGATTGCTGATAGCTCCAAACAGGGGACTCGGGGTCAGTCATAAACAGCTTCTGACATTGTCCTGCACTAGGGACTGGGAGTCATAGCAGATCTACCTAATACATAGACATAAACCCAAATAGGCAGCCAAAATGGGGAGATGTAAAAACAAGCTCTAAATGAAAGAACAAGAGAATTCTCCAGAAGAAGAGCTAAATGAAGTGGGGATAAGAAATTTATCAGATATAGAGTTCAGAATAATGATTGCAAGGATACTCAACAGCATGAGAAAAGATATAGAAACTATGAAAAAAGACCAGTTGTAAATGAAGAATGACAGCACGAATAAAGAACACATTGGAAGGAATACACAACAGATTCAGGGGATGTGGAAAGTGACTAACCAAAGATACTATATGCATATATACATTACCTATGGACACAGAAAATAGGGTGGTGAAGGCCTGGGCTGGGGTGGAAACCAGGTGGAGGGGGGCAATGGGGGAATAAAAGGAGACATCTGTAATACTCTCAACAATAAAGATTTTAAAAGCAGTTATCGGTGTGAAAGTAAATAGCTGACAATGCTCTGGAAAATAATTTAGAATCATTTTACAAAGTAACCCCAATTGTATATTAATTACAACACTCATCATGTACACAAACTATCTCTAGTAATGTAACACTCCTCTCAGAGGAAGCATAGTGACACATGCTCAGGAATCCTCATGGCAATACTGTTGGTAACCACCAGAGAAAGTCTATTACCAGAAAGTGACTAAACAGAATAGGTATACTCACATAATAGAATATTACACCCAGTGGAAGTAAATGAGGTACAGTTATACATAAACCAAGGTAAACCTTAGAAACATAGTGTGGAGTGAAAATAACATTTTCAGGAAAGTTCACATAACGTAATACATTTATATGAAATCAAAGGTGTAAAAACCGAAGAGTATAATGTTTAGGGGTGTATACTTGGATAAAACTAAAAAGGAAGAAATGAAACACAGAATCCAGTAGAGTGCTTTTCCTCCAGGTGAGGCAGAGGAATGGGTTTTAGAAAAAGTACACAGGAAAATTAATGATATAGCTAATATCTTATTTCAAAATTTGTGTGTTGAGTTCATACGTATTCTAGTATGATGCTTCATAATTTATTTATAGTTTATATTCTCATAAGTTCATTAATAATTGTATATTATATATTTAGATAACAAATCATTATAATAGTAACTCCTTTTTTTAACCATTTGAATATAAAAACTAAAGGAAAATAAGTTACTGAAAGCAACTGTATATTAAAACATAATCTTCTAATATATTAGTCCTGTTATAAATTATCTGAAAGGTCAAGATGCTAACACATGCTCTCCTTATAAAAGGAAAGTCTTCACAGTGAACTAATCAAGGCTTCTCAAATTATGACAGGGATTGAGACCTTGACACAAATATGTTTTGTCAGTAGTCAAGGGATTCAGAAGAGTCTGTGATTTAATCAACTGATTCAAAAAGAGTCATAACTCAAAATACTTTTGCATAAGATGAAACAAGCAAATGAAAAATAAAGTAAATAGTCAAGATAAGGTAAATGAAAACAATGAGCACATTGCAAGATATCTAAATTTGTTCCTAGGAGAGTGTTATGCTAAGTGAAATAAGCCAGTCAGAGGAAGAAAAATACCATATGATTTTGTTCATATGTAGAGTGAACAAAATGAATTAACAAGAAAAATAGAGACAGACTCATAGATAGAGAGCAGGCTGACAGTTGTTGGGAGGGGTAGTTGGGGGACTGGGTGAGGTGGAGGGATTAAGCAAAAAAGAAAAAAAGGAAAAAAAAACCTCATAGACATGGACAACAGTGTGGTGATTGCTGGGAAGGGAGGGATATGGAGGAGGGCATAGGGGGATAGTGATGAGGGAGACTTGACTTGGGGTGGTTGAACACAATACAGTGTACAGGTGATATGTTGTAAAATTGTGCACCTGAAACCAATATAATTTTGTTAACTGGTGTAACCCCAATAAATACGATAAACAGAATAAATACAGTAAATAAATAAATAAATAAATAAATAAATAAATAAATAAATAATTTCATTCTAGGAAAGGAAATAATCCAGAGTTAATAAACCCCCTAGATAACCCCCTAGAAGTGCTGAAAATTCCATATGTACATTTATAACATTTTTAGTTTTATAATCCTGAAGCTCACTGTGGAAGTGTAACCCCAGGTAAGTACAGCAAGATTTCATTATTTCACAGTGCTGTAAAGCAGAGACTGTGAAATTCTTATGAAAAAACACCATTACTATACTCAGCCATATTTCAAACAAACTACACACTAGAAATTCAGAGGACCAGCTACATCCATGTTAAAATACCTTATAAATTCATGTAGATAAAATTGGATACTTCATTAGACATTTTGGGGAAAATTGCCAATAATTCACATTAAAATGAAAGATTTTAGGGCTATTTGGATATTCTCATTCTCATTGAAAAAATACAGTTTAAGTTTCCTTAATAGGATTTTTTAAATTTATAATTACTCAAACATACTTCTCTAAAGGAATTATGTCAAGAATACCTGCCAACTAACAACTAATATAAAGGAATATTAACCCATTTATACACATCCACACATATTCAAATGCATTAATATTTGCACATGGATATAAGCACACATAATTCATATGCATTTGTGTTAATCAATGTATGTGCATACACTTATAATTCCAATAATCAAGAACCAATGGAACACACTCAGATAGGTACTATTACAACTTGATATTTAGTGATTTGAGTAAGCAACTTACCATATTTTATTAAGTAATGGACAATTGTGGGTTAAGACAGCAAGAATAGATTTCCCATCTCTAAGAAAATTCTCCCCAAATTCTCAGAACTAAGGCATCTACACAAATAAAAGACAAAGATGCTAATTGACCAGACCTTCACTATGCCGTAAGCTACACCCACCAGCCAATCAGAGCGATTATATGCAAATTAACCCAAGCAAGATGGCGGCCAGCAGCCACAGAGCTGGAGCAAGCAGGAGGCTTGGTTGCCCAGGCAATGGAGGAAGCCAAGCTTCCCGCCTGCCATGAGCCGGCTGTGGCCTCTGGTCATGGCAACAAAGCTTCAGTTATAGAAGACAAATAAATCTCAGATACCTGCTTCCAGCTGGCCACCACTGGGAGCTTGGGTGGCTGGGGGTGTGGCCAGCCTGCAAACAGCCATCAGACCCTCACCTAGGATGGCCACACCCTCATGGGGTGCGGGTCCCCACTTGGGGGCTTAGCCAACCTGAAAACATCCCTCAGCCCCTCACCCAGACTGGCCCCCCACCCTGAAGGGGCTGTGGCCAGCCTGCAAACAGCCATAAGCCCCTCACCCAGGCTGGCCAGGCACCCCATGGGGTACCCCCACCCTGAAAGGGCTGTGGCCAACCTGCAAACAGCCATCAGCCCCTCACCCAGGCTGGCCAGGCACTCCTATATAATAAAAGGGTAATATGCAAATTGACCCTAACAGCAGAAAGACTGGGAATGACTGGTCACTATGACACACACTGACCACCAGGGGGCAGACACTCAATGCAGGTGCTGCCCTCTGGTGGTCAGTGCGCTCCCACAAGGGGAGCTCTGCTCAGCCACAAGCCAGGCTGATGGTTGCCAGTACAGCAGTGGTGGCGGGAGCCTCTCTTTCCTCCTCAGCAGCACTTAGGATGTCTGACTGCAGCTTAGGCCTGCTCCCTTCTGGCAAGTGGACATCCCCCAAGGGCTCTTGGGCTGCCAGAGGGATGTCTGACTGGCAGCTTATGCCCAATCCCCCAGGGAACGGGCCTAAGCCAGCAGGTGGTCATCCCCTAAGGGTTTCCAGACTGCAAGAAGGCACAGGCTGGGCTGAGGGACCTCCCCGAGTGCATAAATTTTTGTGCACCAGGCCTCTAGTTTGGAATAATAATATAAATGCACAAAGATGAAAACAACAGGTGAGCAAGTGGCTGTAAGTCAATATTAAATCTGGAAAGATGATGGGCAAGTAGAAACTCATATAGCAGACCCAAAGATGTACCATAAGCCCATAGGGAGGAAAGAAAAAACAAACAAATAAACAAACAAACAAATTAAACAGATTTCTCAATAAGTTCAGGAACTAGCAGCACCAGTATCATTAGAATTAGGGATGAAGAAGGGGATTAAATCAAAGAGATAAACTATGGTGGTTAATTTTACCTGTCAACTTGGCTGTTGTGGGGGTTACCTAGACTTTTGGTCAAATGTATTTCTTGTGTCCATGAGGGTGTTTTTGGATGAAGTAAACATTTGATTCAGTAGATTGAGTAAAACTTATTGTCCATAATGTGGGTGGGCTTCACCCAACCAGTAGAACTCAAACCAAACCTTGGAACTCAAACTAAAACATCAGCTCTTTTTGGGTCTCCAGGTCGGTAACTGCAGATATTGGGACTCTTCAGATTCCATAATGGAATAAGCCAATTCACTATAAAAATATCTTGTATATGAGCACACATATTACTATACGCAAACAGTGTTGGCTGTTTCTCTGGAGAACCCTGACTATTACAAGTGCATAAAATCTTGAGAAGCAATTTTATCCGTACATTGTTTTCCTCATCTCCAGGCTGCTGGGTGAAGACCTTCCTCTGATTTACTTAAGTACGTCAGTTTATTCTGTGTGGAGGCTATCGGAGGTTCTCAGTGTGAGAAAATACCAGTCAGTTAAGGACATGACTGTCATTCTGCAAACAAGAGAAGCAGATCTACCTTATTCACTGAAAGCTGGTCCCAGTGGCCTTTCTAAACTTGGCTCCCCAAATACTATTGATACATCCCTACCTTTTAGAAAAATATCAGATAACCCCTTAAAGAAGAACTCAAGAAGAAAGATGTAAAGATAGTATTTTGAGTGTTTTATAAGAGAAGAAAGTGTTTTATCTCCCCAGATTATTTTATGGTCTAGGTCAGTGATGGCGAACCTTTTGAGCTCGGCGTGTCAGCGTTTTGAAAAACCCTAACTTAACTCTGATGCCGTGTCACATATAGAAATTTTTTGATATTTGCAACCATAGTAAAACAAAGACTTATATTTTTGATATTTATTTTATATATTTAAATGCCATTTAACAAAGAAAAATCAACCAAAAAAATGAGTTCACGTGTCACCTCTGACATGTGTGTCATAGGTTCGCCATCACTGGTCTAGGTCAAAACTGACAAATCCTTCTCAGAATCAACAAATGGCAGTTTATTTTATTATTTTCATTTAAAAACAGACTAGAGGCCTGCTGCACGACATTCGTGCACTGGGGGGGTCCCTCACCTCTTAGGGAGTGGGCCTAAGCCGGCAGGTGGACTCCCCTGAGGGATGCTGCAGAGGCGGGAGAGGTTCCTGCCACCGCCACTGCACTTGTCAGCCCTGAGCCCAGCTTCTGGCTGAGCGGCACTCCCCCTGTGGAAGTGCACTGACCAACATGGGGCAGCTCCTGCGTTGAGCATCTGTTCCCCTGTTGGTCAGTGTGCATCATAGCTGCCAGTCATTTGATTTGCATATTAGCTTGTTATTATATAGGATAATCATGGATAGCCAGATATCCAAGAAAAGTTGCTGGGGTCCCACCCCAGCAGGTCCAGGGGTCCCCAAAGGTGTGGATGGAGTCGGCGAAGAAGGAATGACACAGAGACAGCGTTCAGTTGATCAGCAGCCTAGCCAGGATCTCTAGCCAGGTTCTGGTCAGGATCTCCAGCGAAGTTCTGGTTAGGATCTCCAGCCAGGTTCTGTGTCCATGTTGTCTTACTAGGTTCTCCAGGTTCTCCAGCCAGGTTCTGTCCAGGTTCTCCAGCCAGGTTCAGTCACCAGGTTCTAGTCAGGTTCTCTTGCCATGCTCTATCCAGGTTCTGTAGCCAGGTTCTGTCTCTAGGTTCTTCAGCCAGGTTCTCTCGCTAGGTTCTGTCTCTAGGTTCTGTTGCCAGTTTCTGTCCAGGATCTTTTGCCATGTTCTCTCCAGCGAAGTTCTTCTGTCTGTGTAGGTTCTGTCTTCTAAGTTCTGTGTGTAGGTTCTGTCTTCTAAGTTCTGACTTGTTACATCTGTATTTATACCAGTTGATTCAATCCTATCAATCTCTATTACAAAGGTTAGGGCGTTTCTTATCTCCATTCCAGGGAGTAAAGATTATGTAGCTTAAGCATGATTGTTCGTAGTTAAAGTGATTAATTACCCACCTGGCACTTAGTTAAGAGGTTTTATTCCCTCCCTAACTTCAGGGGAAAATCCCTACCTGGGGAAACAACCTTTCTCAGAGACCTTGGTTAAAACACATAGTGCCAAGAAGGTGAGCAAACATATTAAGAAGAGTATGCCATATATGCCAGGTCCCTTGAAACAGCAAGCATGGACCGGCTCCCGGCAAAAAGTCTATAATAGAAAGTACAAAGTTTTTGTAAAAAATAATAATAATATCATATCAGTAAACAAAATATAAAGAGACTACACAGGGATAAAAAAATCAAACATACTATCATTAGGATTCAGAGAATGATAAGCTGTACTGTATACATGAGATACAAGCAGGTTGCTGTTCATAAAGATATTCTGAAAAATGCTCTTAATAATTAAATATCAAAGTTATAATATACCTCAATATAAAAGAAATGAAAAATATAGAAGAACTCTTAGAAAGTAGGACAAAACTCAGCAAGCACCAATATGAAGAAGAACTTGAAGGACCAATCTAGGAGTCTAACATCTGTGTAACAAAACTATAAGAACGATATAGGGGAGGGAGTAAACTAAACAATCCAAAAAGAAGGGACAGCCCCAAGAATAAATAATAATTTCCTAGTCAAAAGGGCTAACTCTAGCAACACCTCAAAGATAAGGCTGCACACTCCCAACTCTATGATACATCTTTGATAAATGTGAGAAACCAAAGTAAAAGTTCCAAAAAAATAATCTAATCTTATTCTAAGGAATAGAAAATAGAGCATCTTTAGATTTCTCAATAAACACACTAGAAGTTAGAAAGCATTTAAGAAATTATTTCTTAACACTGAAGAAAAAATTCTATCCCCAAACTATTACTCAAATGAGACAGAATAAAGTCATTACTACTATTCATGAATTTAAAAACAAATATTATTTACTATACATATTTTGCCAAAAGTTATCTGAGGATGTGCTTCACCAAAACAAAGGCGTAAACCAAAAAGTAAATATCCATATTCGCAGAAAACAAGATGTAGGAAGGAGATAAAGAAAAACCCAAGATGATGCTTTGTCAAATACCAATGATGATTACCATGCACACAACATAGAGGACAACTATTTCAAGTTGTAATAAAATTCAAAATCTTTGGCCAAAAACACTGCAATAACTTGCACTTGTCACTGTGCTTTCTTTCAGCCACCATTGAAAAGTATAGTAAAAATAAGTAAGACCATTACTTTTAATTTAAAGTTATTTGAATGGACTGTGCCTGGTTGACGCTAAATTTCATTGATTTTTCCTAAAACTTGATGTTATTTTGTTAGTTAATTTATTGGCAAGAGCATTCTGATTTCCATTAAATATATAAGAAATCTCAAAAATGTTCAAGTAAGATAAGTTCACACAGACACACCCTTTGAAAGGACATAAAAACCTGATATAAGTTTCCCTTTATTAGAAGAGGAAATTGGGTGGCTGCAGAAATACATTATGAAGCTGACTTATATTATCATGCTTTTATCTTATTTCCTTTGAGCTTATCATAAACATGGTTTATTCAAGTTGAAGAATTTATCTAAAGATCTTAACAAGCAAATACAAATACAATTTGAACCAGTAATTATACTTTTAAAATTTTGGTTTTTATATTTACACATATGTTAATGAGATGTGCAGAAAAGTGTTGTTTATTATCATGCTAGAAAAATATTGAAAATGATCCAAATGTTGATCATCAGGAAACTAGTAAAGATAGAATGATAGATAGATAGATAGATAGATAGATAGATAGATAGTAGATAGAAAAGGCCCTGAAGTCAAAGTGTGAAGAAACCAGGAATCAATATAAAACATTTTCCAATATTCATTGCTGAAAACAGCAAACTTAGGAATTTATGTTACCATTTGTTTAAAGAGAAAACAAATATTGTTTGGATTAAACATGCATAAAATGCATGGAAATTGTAGGAGATAATTAAAGATTCAGTTTCATTTAGAGAAGAAAAATGATGGTAAGGAGACATGACTAGTAATGATTTTCACTGTATCTCTCCTTATACCTTTTACATTTTGAACATGTGGGTTTTGTACCCACTTAAAAATGTTTGCTATACAAGAGGTCAAGTAAAACAAGTGAGAAATAATTAGGAAATCAAATGAAGATGAGTGATCTAAGGAAGAATGGATTGCATACAGAATTTTCAAGGTAAGTGTTTAAAGGGAATGTGTGCTTTTTAAAATATATATATATACAGTGGGGCCTTGACTTACGAGTGTCCCAACTAACGAGTTTTTTGAGATACGAGCTATCTCTCAGCTGATTTTTTGCTTTGAGTTGCGAGCTAAAATTCGGGTTACGAGCCAGCTTCAGATACCCCACTGCTAGTTGGCGCAGCGAACGTCACAGTGAACTCCACAACATCAGCCCAGCATCACGTGTCTCACTCGTTCACTTTTTGATTTGACATACAAGTAATTTGAGTTACGAGCTCTGTCACAGAATGAATTAAACTCATAAGTCAAGGCCCCACTGTATATACATATATATGTATATATATGTGTGTGTGTGTGTATATATATATACACACACACATATGTATATATACACATATGTATATATACATATATGTGTATATATATATATACATATATATGTGTATATATATATATTAGTTATTTCAGAGAGGAAGGGAAAGGGAAAGAGATAGAAACATCAATTATATATATGTATATATATGTGTGTGTATATATATATATATATATATATATATATATATATATATTTGTGATTTCAGAGAGGAAGGGAAAGGGAAAGAAATAAAAACATCAATGAAAACAGAGAATCATTGATCAGTTTCCAGGAGCTGCAGAAACTGTGGAGCCCGCATCTGCAACCCGGGCATATGACTTGATCTGGTTCATAGGTTGATGCTCAACCACTGAATAATACCAACTGGGCAAAGGGAATGTGGTTTCTAAGATGGTCTTGAAAGGAGCATGTATTTCTGAAAGAAAATCTAGCTGAATAAAATAGAAAAACAGGCCAGAATAAGCATATTCAGGTAGAGTAAAAAACTTAGGGAAATACATGGAGATAGAGAACCATATTAACAATGTTCGACCATATTAACAATGGTATTTCAGGATGACTGAAGCATATGAAACATGTAAGGAAATAACCAGCATAAGGCAAAAACATTCATGTCACAAAATTGTTATTGCATTCTTGGGATGGCCATGAAAATCGACTGTGTATGAATAAAAGTTTTTGAAACTAAAAGTAACCCTTATGGTAATTTCAGAAATTGCATTGCTTCTGGTCATTCAACATTTTGCTTATTGATTTCAAATGCAGTTTATTTTACACACTAGGGGCCCAGTGCATGATGCACTGGAGGAGGAGGTCCCTCAGCCTGGCCTGCCCCCTCTCACAGTCCAGGAACCCTCAGGGGCAGGAGGCAACCCTGTGATCAGGGGACAGCAATGCCCCATCACACCTCTGCTGCTGCCATTGCCGGCAGCACAAGCCTCAGCTGGCCCTGGTTACCTGAGCTTTGGGCAGCCCTGGGTGGCTGGGCAGTTGACATCCGAGGCTTGCCTGTGCTCGGGCCGGCTCTGGGTGGCTGTTGGGACTGAGGGGACTGGGGGACTCTGGAGGCAGGCACGTGTAGTGGCTGGGCCTGTCGGGGGAAGGCCTGGCCTTACCGCACAACTGCTGCCCTGGAGGGGCAGTCAATTAGCATATTCCCTCCTTATTGGCTGTGGGCGCTGCCATCTTTGTGACAGCATGAGGGTCAATTAGAATAGCCCCTCTTTATTAGATAGGATGATTTTGCTGGATTATCATTGTGTCTTATTTATTAACTTATTCTTATTTTATCTATTTCTTCATTGTAGAATATTTCTTACATCAGGCTGGTTGAGTAACAGCATGGATTGTCACACACGCATGCACATTTCTCTATGCGTGCATGTCACATAAATTAGGATACATTAAATTTGTCCATCTTTTTTTAAAAAAAGTGTGGCAGTGATAGTGTGCACCAAATACATCCCTGTGTCCTATGACATCCTCCACTCCCCTTGACAGTACTTTAAGACACATGACAAGACTTGGCCCATGGACTATGAGCAATATTAATTTAATTGCATAAATATTTTAAATTATAAAGTCTTCTGGAAATGTTAGGCATTGAATTGATACCTATAGTATTGAAATAATACTAAACCCACATGAAGACATATGTGTAAAAAAAAGACGATGCATTAAGCTGAGTAAATGCATTTATTTATAATCTAAAATAAGCAATGTATAAAGTCCCTTCCAGATTGATTTCTAAGACAATTTTTAACTGGCTACAGTTTAATGCATTGATTATTAGCTATTTTCCAAATTCTGGGCATAAGAAAAATAAGAAGGTGATCCTATCATTAAGGAGAGCACACATGGACTCACATGGACTAAAAGTGAAGGGACAGAAAAAGATGCTCCATGAAAATGAAAATGAAAAAAAAGTTGGGGTAACCATACTTATATCAAACAAAATAGATAAAAAAAAAACATGATGAGGTCCAATGTGCTGGTGGCATCAGAGGATGCTAAACTCACCCATTCCCAGGAGAAAACTCAAATATATACGTGTACAGACAGCAATATGCCTACCAGATAACTGAAAGCTGAATGAACAGCTTCTGAACAAAAAGCAAGAGAAGGAACTGAATAGAGAGGCTAGAAAAGAACAGGAGCCTTCCAGGAGTTGCAGAAACTGTCTGAGCCAGAGGACCTGGTGAGTTCTATGGTTTCCTTTCGCCTCCAGTTCAATAGGCTGGGGTAGATCTCTTTAGGTGCTTTGGCCTACCTGCAATCACTGCCTGCATGTTCCAAACTACTTTGCCCAAAGCCATCTGCCTTTTCACAAAAGGAGCAAGCAGGGACCACAGGGCATTATCACATGCTCTTTATCTTCATGTCAATGCTGGTCCAGGTGCCATACATCTCATAGGCCAATTGCATCCCAAAACTACCCAGCACATAAAGCCTACACAGACATCACTTCTACTCAGGGCCACTTTTTGTACAACCAATGAGAGATGGTATAGAGAAGACTAGAGAGCCATGAGAATTCCTTGGAATGATGGCAGGGACTCTCTGGGGTCAAAGGTGCTGGTGAGTGCCTCTTAACCTCTCCAAAGTGGTCAGGGGCTCTCTCCAGATGCCCTGGTCTGCTGGCAGTCACTTCAGTGTATTCTCAAACATAGTTCCTAAGCCATTTAAACACCAAACAATGGGGTAAGTAGGATCAACGGGGCATTGCACCAGGCCTCCTCACCTGGAGCAGATCTGGCTTGGTAGGGATGCCTTAGGCCAGGCCACGCTGTCTCAGCTCTTATTATTACCTTGCTGCCCTGCCAAAACTATCTGGACACCCACCTACTCAGAGATTGCTTCTACATGAACACACATTTTCAGATTGGAGGAGGTAGGTATTTTTTAATTAATATACACAAACATAGAAAGTTAAAGAAAATGAAAAGACAGAAGAATTTCTCTCAAATAGAGAAATGAGAAATATTTCCAAGGGGTGGAAAAACTAAGGAAATGGAGGTAAGTAACTTGCCTAAAAACAGTCATAAGGACATTCTATAAACTTGGGTGTAGAATACAGGAACTGAGGGAGACTTTCAACAAAAAGTTTTAAGGAATATAAAGAACCAATCAGAAATTATGAATACAATAATAATTTTTAAAAAATACATAAGAGGGAATAAAAAGATTAGCTAATACAGAAGAATGGCCCAGTGACCTGGAAAACAAAGTAGAGGAAATCAACCAATCAAAACAGCAAAAAAGGAGCCGGTCACTCAGGAGCCTTTTGGCCCGTCAGATCCACAGTCGCTGGTCGCCGTACTGTATTTTTTTGTGTTTAAGTAACCCTTGTTTTCGGATCTGCTGAGGGGAAGCCCTAAAGTGTTTCCTTTAAGTGAAAAGGCGAAAGGTCTCAACTTCATCAGGCCTTTTATCATCTCGCATCATCACAAGGAGCATGATTTGACGTGAGCCTGAGCTTGCCTGCTGGCTGATGAGAGACATGTGGAACATAAATGAGGCTTTGCTGCTTTGCTGTTGAGACAATTCTAGACCAATCAGTGCCCGGCAACCAGGCAGCTCTCCACAAACACATAACAGCCCAGCTGAAAGCAGAACTACCAGTTAAGACCAGCCCAAGTCGCCAACTCACTGAAACCCTAGGGACTCAGAAGGAAGAAGCTCTAGCTAGTGGAGGTCATTAGCATCACTGGAAGTCAGCAGCTGCCGCTGAGGGAGAGGTGGTCCTGGCTCCACAAGATTTCAGGATCCCCAAAAGACCACACCAGGGAGCCAGCTGAGTCCGATGCAAAAGCAGAGAGTCTTTATTCGAACTAGTTTGGCTCCCCGACCACACTCACCGACCCAATGAGAACAAGAACTGTCTGAAGAGATGAGCTGGGGCTCAGCAATTAGCCACTTTTCCAAGCCTCAGCTTTCTTATTGGTAAAAGAGGAATTAAGGGGAGAAACTAAGATGGCGGCATAGGTAAACACCGGGAAATTGCCGCCTCCCACAACAATTGAAAAATACCGCAAAGGACAGAGCAGACATCATCCAGAACAACAGGAAGCCTGGCTGAGTGTAAATTCTACAACTAGAAGGAAAGAAAAGCACACTGAGAGCCAGAGGAGCTGCGGAGGTGAAGTGCAGAGGTACGGCGGCTCGTGCGCGCGCGGAAAGGGGGTGGCACCTGAGGACGCGGCTGTTTTTTTTGAATCACAAGCTCCCGGCTGCTCTGAACTCTGGTTCTGGGAAGTCTCTGGGGACCCAGGGAAAAGCTGGACTGTCGGGCAGCGGGCGAACTTGAGTGCGGCTTTCCCTCAGAGGTGTTTGCAGCAATTATCGGGTCACTGAGACGCGTGACTCCTTAGGAGAATCAGCCATAGCTGCTTTCTCCGCCCTTTGACTCCCTGAGACCCTGCCCCACCCAGGCTACGGCAGAGGCTTTTGCATGTGAATGTACCTATCTGCAGCCGAGCCAGGCAGACCCGGAACTTCCAAGAGAAGGCCCAAGGCCCCGCAGCGGCTTGCATTGCTTCACAGCTGAGCCTCTTCGTGGCTCCTGCTGTGTGGCCCCAGGCAGAGGCTGAATTAGCACCTCCTTAGATCCAGGAGCCACTGTACCCAGTGGTCAGAGGGGGATCATCCAGATTGCAACTCCTCAGATCCATAAGGGGCACACTCAGGGAGCAGACTCAGTGAGCACCAAAGCCCCACTGAAGCAAGTCTTGCCCCAGAAGGGTGTCTTCAGCACAGAAGTTCTCCCACTTCAGACACAGCTGATTCTCACAGCCAATTGGCCTGGAGGTCAATTCCTCCCAGTGATCCTACAACAACCAAGGCACCAAGAGTGCACCAAGAGTGTCCACCCCAGGTAACTGGGGAGGCTGAGCTACTGGGCCCTACAGGACACCTGGTGCGCAGGGCCACTCTATCAACACAGGGAAGCTGCCAAAATGCAGAGACAAAGAAACAGGTCACAAATGGCGGAAATGGAGGAAAGCAAACGATTGGATATAGAGTTCAAGGCCACGTTTATAAGGTTTTTCAAGAATTTTATGGAAACCGCCGATAAATTTAATGAATCCCTCAATAAGTATAGTGAGACCATGGAGGACATGAAAAAGGACCAACTAGAAATTAAGCATACACTGACTGAAATAAAGAATAATTTACAAAGATCCAACAGCAGACAAGAGGATCCCAAGAATCAAGTCAAAGATTTGAAATACAAAGAAACAAAAAATACCCAACTGAAAAAGAAAAAAGAAAGGAGATTCCAAAAATATGAAGATAGTGTAAGGAACCTCTGGGACAACTTCAAGCGTACCAACATCAGAATTATAGGGGTACCAGAAGGAGAGAGAGGGCAAGATGTTGAAAACCTTTTTGAAGAAATAATGACAGAAAACTTCCCCTACCTGGTGAAAGAAATGGACTTACAAGTCCAGGAAGCGCAGAGAACCCCAAACAAAAGTAATCCAAAGAGGACCACACCAAGACACATCATAATTAAAATGCCAAGAGCAAAAGGTAAAGAGAGAATCTTAAAAGCAGCAAGAGAAAGACAGTCAGTTACCTACAAGGGAGTACCCATACAACTGTCAGCTGATTTCTCAACAGAAACCATGCAGGCCAGAAGAGAGTGGCAAGAAATATTCAAAGTGATGAATACTAAGAACCTGCAACCAAAATTACTTTATCCCGCAAAGCTATCATTCAGAATAGAAGGTCAGATAAAGAGCTTCACGGATAAGAAAAAGCTAAAGGAGTTCATCACCACCAAACCAGCATTATATGAAATGCTGAAAGGTATTCTTTAAGAAGAGGAAGAAGAAAAAGGAACTCTTACCATTTGCCACAGCATGGATGGAACTGGAGAGCGGATAAATACCACAGGATCTCACTCATTTGTGGAATATAATGAACAACATAAACTGATGAACAAGGACTGATCCAGAGACGGAGAGGCATTGATTGGACTGTCGGGCCTTGGAGGGAAGGTAGGGGAGGGGAGGGGTAAGGGGGAAAGATCAACCAAAGGACTTATATGCAAGCATATAGGCCTAACCAATGGACACGGACAACGGGGGGGTGAGGGCATGAGCGGCAGGGGGGGGGTAGAGGGTAACGTGGGGACAAGGACACATATGTAATATCTTAATCAATAAAAAATATATTAAAAAAACAGCAAAAAAGAAAAAATAAATAAATTAAAGGAAATAAGGACATTTTTAAGAGACCTTTGATACATCAAGCCCTCAAATATTCACACTGTATGGATTTCAGAAAGAGAAAGGAAGAGATACTTTATTTAAGAAATAATGGATGAAAACACTCATAACTTGGGAAAGAAAACAGACATGCAGAGCCAGAAAGCACATAAAGTTAGAAACAAGATGAATTCAAAGAGACCCACATCAAGACATACTAGTATTGTAATTAAAAAGGGAAAAGTTAAAAAGGCAAACTTTAAGGGAGAAAGAGGAACACAATGAATCACATATAGAGGAAACCCCATAAAGCTATCAGTTGACTTCTCAGCAGCAACTATACAGGCAAGGAGGTTATGACATACATCTTTAAAGTGCTAAAGAAAGAATCATACAACCTAGAATAATTGACCCACAATGATTAGCATTTAGAACTGAAGGAGAGATAATTCATCACCATTAAATCAGTTTTACAAGCAATGTTAAAGGGTATTCTTTAAGCAGAAAAGGAAAACCTATAATCAGAAATAAGAAAATATGTAAAAGGGAAAATTCTCATAGGTAGGACAAATACTTAATAAATACAGCCAATCAAACATTGAAAAACTACTTCAGAGGTCAAAAGAAAAAGGTATTAAGTAGTTAAGATATACACAACACAAAAAGTTCTAAAATGTATTATGAATAACAAAGGTGAGGTGGAAAAATGTATAGTCCTTAAAGAATGTATTCAAATTTAAATGCCTATGAGCTTAAAATAGACTGCTATAAATATAGAATAATATGTATAACCCTCATGGTAACCACAAACCAAAAAAAACTACAAAAGATATACAAAGGACAAGTAAGACAATAAATCAAGAGGGAAGTGTCAAGAGAAGAAACAAGGAACAGAGGAGAACTATAAAAACAACGAAAACATTAACAAATGGCAATAAGTACAACCTTATTAATAATTACTCTAAATGTAAGTGGTTTAAATTCTCCAAGAAAAAGACATAGGGGGCTAAATGGATTATAAAACATGACCCATCTAGGTGTATGCTGCTTACAGGAGAATCACTTCAAATGGAAAGACACATACAGATTGAAAATGATCAGATGGAAAAAAATGTATTCTGTACAAATAAATTAAAATACAGGTGAGGTAGCAATACCCTTATCAGTCAAAATAGACTTTTAAAAAATATAGAATACAAAACAAAACAAAGTTGTTGCATAATTATAAAGGGATCGATCCAAGAAGAGGATCTAATAACTGCAAATATCTACATATCCAACATAGGAGCACCTAAATATATAAAGAAATTATTAATGGTCATAAACGGAAAACCCACAGTGATACAATAATAAGAAATTTTAATATGCCACGTACATCAATGGGTAGATAACCCAGACAGAAAATTAATAAAGAAATAGTGGCCTTACATACCATATTTGGCCAGATGAACTTAATAGATATCTTAAGAATATTTCACTCCCATTTGACCCTGTGATCCCACTTCTAGGAATATATCCCAAGAAACCAGAAACACCAATCAGAAAGGATATATGCACCCATATGTTCATAGCAGCACAATTCACCATAGCTAAGATCTGGAAACAGCCTAAGTGCCCTTCAATAGATGAATGGATTAGAAAACTGTGGTACATCTACACGATGGAATACTATGCTGCTCTAAAAAGGAAGGAACTCTTACCATTTGCAACGTCATGGATGGAACTGGAGAGCATTATGCTAAGTGAAATAAGCCAGTAAATGAAGGAAAAATACCACATGATCTCACTCATTCATGGATAATAGAGACCATTATAAACTTTTGAACAATAATAGATACAGAGGCAGAGCTGCCTCAAACAGATTGTCAAACTGCAGCGGCAAGGCCGGGGAGGGTTGCGGGGCAGGAGGGAGCGGGGTAGGAGATCAACCGAAGGACTTGTATGCATGCATATAAGCATAACCAATGGACATAAGACACTGGGGGGTAGGGGAGGCCAGGGGATTGTCAAGGGCAGGGGGGGAAAAAAAGGACACATATGTAATACCCTTTGTAATACTTTAAGCAATAAAAAAAAAGAATATTTCATACAGAAACTAAAGAATACATGATTTTTTGAACATTATCCAGGATAGATTACACATTGGGCCACAAAACAAGTCTCCTTAATTCAAGAAGATTGAAATCACATCAAATATCTAATCAAATTATTGTGAAATGAAAAAAAAAAAACTACAGAAAGAAAGCTGGAAAAAAACACACATATGTGGAGACTAAACATCATACTACTAAATGGAGAATGCTCAAATAGGAAATAAAACAGGAAATCTAGAACTATCTTGAAACAAATGCAAATACAAACAAAAATTTAAAAATTTATGGGAACAAGGAGAGTTCCAAGGTAGTGATGGAGTAGGTGGAAACTACACTCACCCCCTCCAAGGACCAAGCTGGAAGTCCAACTAAAATATAGAGCAATCAACCTGAAAAACCAACTAAAGACTAGAGAAGTCTTATAACCAAGGATTTACAGAAAAAGCCACAGGGAGATTGGTAGGAAATACAGAGATATGAAAAGAACTCCCATGGTGTTGACTAAGATTATAGAGGGATCTCTCAGCTGAAAAGGCTCCCCTGAGGAACTGGGGTCTCAACCCAAGAGTAGTTCCCCAGTTCAGTGCACCAGAGCTGGGAAAAGGTGCCCATAAGGCATCTGGCTTTGAAAATCAGCAGGAATTCTGGTCCCCAATGAGAGATGGAAATCTGCGAGGGGTACAGGTGCTCTCCTAAAGGGCCAATACACAAAATCTTGTTTGCAGCCATTCACCCTAGACTCCAGCAGAGCAGACTAGAGTTACTGAGGAGAGACTGGGGTTTGTGGCTCTGAGAAGAGAGGTGAAGGTGCAGCTACCAGGATCCCTGTGCTGAGTCACTCTACCACACTGTAGATGCCATATTTTTTGAGTGGACCACTCCCCACCGTGTGGCAACAGCATTGGGGAAAGCAATAGCCCCCACACTGTGGTTTCCCTGTTGACCTACTTTGTAGAACTTCTACCCTGCTAAGGAATCAGATGCCTGGGCCAGAGCATAGAGGTCTGGGCAGACTCAAGGGGTGACAGTAATTAAATTGTGTGGCTTAGGGGCAGAGGCCATTTACACAGTTTCCCCCTCAGAAGATCCACTGACTCCACCCTTAGGACTCCTGTTGCACCCACCCTCTTGATTCTTGGTGGCTCCACCCTGCTGAGCACTGGGAAGAATCCAGAACAGACTGAATTCTGTGGGTCTAGGTTGGGGGCCATCCCCCACAACTTTTCCTGAGCCTGACCAGCACCTCCCACTCTCTGTCTTGTTAAGATCAGGCTCCTGGCAGAGTCTTGGACAGACCAAGTTTTGTAGCTCTAGGACACGGTATATTTTTCTCTTATATACCCAACTGGTGCAAAGCCTTCCCTTTACATGGCCAAATCTTGGTCTGTTTGATTCTGGTAAACTCTGATGGCCAGACTGATGACTCCCTGTGACCCTATCTCATCTCAAAGGTGTGAAAGCCCCCAGTGAGTTGCTGCAAGAATTGATTTACCCTGGGACACTTGCTGAGTGATCTCAGACCCAGCACTGGCACTAAGTTTGAACCTGTATAATCTGGTTAACACCTATTGCCCCTACCTGATGACTCACTGAGAACCTATCTCATGCAACACAAATACAACCAGATGTTCTTTTAGTGATTGAGCCTAGTAGCAGCCAGCAAGTAGAGGCAAACAGAGGCAGATCTTGGGGTTTCAAGGGACATTTGCTGACCTGCCCCTGGGTCCAATGCTAGTGTGCAGCTTGGTCCTTCCTATTCATACCCAGGCCCTGCAGAGGCAGCCATGGAATATGGATTGCTATGTAGCTCTAAACAGGTTGCCAAAGGCCAGTCACAGGCAGAGTCTGAAACTGGCCTATAGCAGAGTCCCTCCAAAGAGGCCCCAGAATCAACAAACTCTGTATCCAGCTTCAGACAACATCAGAGCGTGATCCAATCAGCTTCACAAGGGAGAGCTTGGCAGGCACCAGATGCTACTGAGGCGATTTCACTCTGTAGGTTCAGCACCTGAACAAAAGCTCATACATTGTGACCAGGGTTGATCTTCACAATCAGCCATCCTGATGGTTGACCCCACACAAAGATAGGACAAGAGCAATCAAGACTCAATTACAATGGGGAGGGGGGAAAATAATCTTCACATTCCTGGAGCACCTAGCATAGGTGACCAAGAGACTGTGCCACAAGGTCCCACAGGACACCTACTATATAAGGCTACCCTACCAAGAGTGGGAGTGATAGAATACATATAGAAACAAATATATAGAAACAACCCTAATATATAGAAACAAACACAAAGAGGCAATAAAAATGGGAAGACAAAGTAAATACCTCAAATAAAAAATCAAAACATGAGAAATCTCCAGAAAAAAGAACTAGATGAAATGGAGGCAAGTAATTTCTCAGATACAGAGTTCAAAATAATAGTTACATGGATGCCCAAGGAACTTAGGGGAAGAATGGATGACCTCAAGGATAACTTATACAGAGAGAGAGTAAGCATTAAAAAGGACATCAAAATCATAAAAAAGAACCAGTCACAAATGAAGAATATAATATCTGAAATAAAATATACACTGGGAGGAATAAACAGATTAGATGAAGCAGAGGATCAAATCAGAGATTTGGACAAGATAGCAGAAAACACCCAATCAGAACAGCAAAAGAAAAATCAATTAAAAAATGAGCATAGTTTAAGAGACCTTTGGGACAACATGAAGCATAATATCATCCACTTCAGGGATATGAGAAGGAAAAGAGAGAACAAGGGATTGAGAACCTATGTGAAGAAATGGCTGAAAGCTTCTCTAACTTGGTGAAGAAAAGACACACACATCCAGGAATCTCAGAGAATCCAAAAGAATATGAACCCAAAGAGTGTCACACCAAGACACATCATAACTAAAATTGCAAAGGTAAAAGAAAAGAAAGAAGCTTAAAAGGAGCAAAAGAAAGACAGTTTCCTACAAGAAGGCACCTATACTAGTAACTGTCAGCTGATTTCTCAATAGAAACATTTCAGGCTGGAAGGGATTACCATGAAATATTCAAAATGATGAAAAGAAGGACCTATAGCATGTCTACTTTACCTGGCAAGGCTATCATTTAAAATTTGTGGAGAAATATAGAGATGCTGACAAAAAAAGCTAAAGGAATCTGTTTCCACTTAACTGGTATTATAAGATATCTTAAAAGGGGAAGGAAAGAAAAAAAGAAGAAGAAGAAAGAAGAAGAAGAAGAAGAAGAAGAAGAAGAAGAAGAAGAAGAAGAAGAAGAAGAAGAAGAAGAAGAAGAAGAAGAAGAAGAAAACAGGAAGAGGAGGAGAAGAAGGCAGAGGAGGAGGAGGAGGAGGGAGAGGGGAAGGGGAAGGGGAAGGGGAAGGGGAAGGGGAAGGAGGAGAAAATAAGTACATACTTATAGCCTTAACTGGTTTGACTCAGTGGATAGAGCATCAGCTTGCAGACTGAAGGGTCCCAGGTTTGATTCCAGTCAAGGGGATGTACCTTGGTTGCAGGCACATCCCCAGTGTGAGCTGTGCAGGAGGCAGGTGATCGATGTTTCTCTCTCATAGATGTTTCTAACTCTTTATCCCTCTCCCTTCCTCTCTGTAAAAGATCAATAAAAATATATTTTAGAAAAATAATTACATACTTATCAATAATCACTTTAAATGTAAATGGCTTAAATACTCCAATCAAAAGACATAGGGTATCTGAATAAGAACACAAGATCCTTATATATATGCTGTCTATAAAAGACCCACCTCAGAATAACAGATACATACAGATTAAAAGAAAAGGGATAGAAAAAAATATTTCATGCAAATGAAAATAAATAAAAATCTAGAGTCACAATACTTATATCTGACAAAATAGACTACAGTAAAAGCTATAGTAAGAGCAAAGAAGGACACTAGATAATAATAAAAGAAGCAATCCAAAAAGAGAATATAACATTTATGCACTCCATTGACATCAATGGATAAATCTTCTATACAGAAAATCAACAAGGAAACAGTAGCCTTAAATGACATATTAGGTTAGATTGGTTTAATTGATATATTGAGAGCATTTCATCCCAAAGCAGCAGAATATACATTCTTTTCAAGTGTATACGGAACATTTTTTTTTTTTTTTTTTAGGATAGACCACATCTTAGGACATAAAACAAAATCTCAATTAATTTAAGAGTGAAATCATATCAAGTATCTTCTTTGACCATAATGCTATAAAATTAGAAGTCAATTACAAAAAGAACCCTAAAAATCACACAAAGACATAGAGGCTAAATAACATGTTAATAAACAATGAATGGGTTAACAATAAGATAAGGTAAGAAATAAAAGTTACTTGAAACTAATGAAAATGAGAACACAACCTAAAATCTATGGGCTTTTAGCTTTGCACCATTGAGTATGATATTAGCTGTGGGTTTGCCATATATAGCTTTTATTGGTGAGAGTTTTTATGATAATGTTGTATTTTTTAAATGCATCTCTCTGAATCTATTCAGATGATCATATGATTTTTGTCTTTTATTGTGTTAATATGATGTATCACAGTAATAGATTTACAGATGTTGAACCATCCTTGCATCACTGGGATAAGAATCTACTTGGTCATGGTGGATAACACTTTTTTTTTTTTTTAAATCCTCACTGGAGGATATTTTTTCCATTGATTTTTAGAGATAATGAAAGAGAGAGGAAAAGACAGAAAGAAATATCAATGTGAGAGAAACACATCAATTGATTGCTTCCTGCATAAGCCCTGACTAGGGCCCAAGCCTGCAACTGAGGTACATGCCTTTGACTGGAATCAAACCTGGGACCTTTCGGTCCTCAGGCAGACACTCTATACACTGAGCCAAACCAGCAAGGGCATGGATAACATTTTCAAGGAACTGTTGAATTCAGTTTGCCTATATTTTGTTGAGAATTTTGTATCTATGTTCATTAAGGATGAAGGGCAAAGAAGATACAGGGCAATAGAATATTACTGAGCAATAAAAAATAATAAAATTTTGCCATTTGTGACAGCATGGATGGACCTAGAGGATATTATGCTAAGTGAAATAAGTCAGAGAGAGATAAATGCTGTATAATTTATTTTATATGTGGAATCTATAAACACAAAAGAAATGAATAAACAAAACAAAATAGTAATAGACCCATAGATATAGAGAACAAGCTGATGGTTGCCAGAGGGCCAAAAGGACGGAGGATGCACATTTTAAAAAGTGTAAAATTATCCCTAATGTGTAATACATTAATATTTGCAAAATAGTTACATAAAATAAAGTTTTAGCAATTTATACTTTTAAAAATAAATTTAGTTTAAACAAGTAGAATATCATATTGTAATAATTCATAGGAATGGGAGAAAGAATATAATACAATTCTCATAAATGTTAAAAGTTTATATGATGGTTCTATTGCTTATAATTCTATAATATCAAAGTATATAACTTAAAATCATTGAAAATCTCATATTTTGAGAACAGTTCAAAGGGAAAAGAGTACTGTAAAATTTCACTATTTATAAAAACAGTATAATTAATATGTAATCAGAATCCTATTAAAATCTCCACAATGTTGGGAAAACATGATTGAAGATGGAACTAAAAAAATCCAATGTAAAATCAGTGGGGGATTTACGTTTTATTTTTTATTGATTTCAGAGAGGAAGAGAGAGGGAGAGAGAGAAATATCAATGATGAGAGAGAATCATCAATGGGCTGCCTCCTGCATGCCCCCTACTGGGGATTGAGCCAGCAACCCAGGCATGTGCCCTTGACCAGAATCTAACTGGGGATCCTTCAGTCTGCAGGCTGACGCTCTATCCACTGAGACAAACCAGCTAGGTCAGGAATTTATGTTTTGCCCCAGAAGTAAAAGTGCATAGAGATATATATTTCTTCTTTCAGAATGCACATTCATCCTCCTGTCATCCCCAATTAGCACAAAGATCTATGGGATATTTAAAATGTCTTTTTGAACTGAGATACATCATATAATCCTAATGAGGTAGCATTTGATTCTACCTCAGATCAACTCTCCTCAGGAACATACTCACTCTCCTTGTGTCCTTATCATACACTCAGCAAGTGGAAATCTCGTCAGCATGTGTTTTTCTGTCCTTTCCTGGAAGCTGTCAGATTTGTACTCATGTAGCAGCGGCAGCACATTATTTTTCCCATGGAAAGGAACAGCACATCTCTGACATTGCAAGATCTGACCCACTGCTTCAATTAGCATTTTTGTGCAGAAAGGAATCTGAAATGACAGCCAATCTACCCTACTCCTTTCTACATTCCAGTTTGCAAGGAACATGCAAATTCTGTAGTGAATCCAACAAAAATTAATTTGAAATATGACCTTAGGTATCTTGCATGATTTTGAAGATATTTATAAATAGAAATAATTTATTTTAACTGAGATTCTGAATTAAAGAAGAAAATTAAATTTTCTTGAACATAATGAGTTAAAATTTTTTCGTCAAAAAATATACATGTAGATACTAGTATGTTCATAAGTTATCATGTTCAAATACCTCCTAAAATGGCCTATCACTTTACATCATGGCCTCCACTGTACAGGGAATCAGTAAAGTCAAGATGTGGAGCCTGCTAAGTTCACGTATTTGTCATGGGATCGGAGTCCTGTGTCTATAAAACGTGGCACACATCATGTTATTCTGCACTTTGATAGAAGAGAATGTCAAATGGCTTTGACTTTGGAAGACTTGACCCTTTATTTTCATCACTCTGACCCAAAGGCAGTGATCTGAAATGGCAGGTTTCTCAGTGCCTTGATGATGAGATTTGAACAACCAGATTTCCTCCCTCCCAATTGATTGCAAGTTGACAAAAGCAAACCACAGCAGTGTAAATTCTGGGTAATCTTTTCTCCCAGTCAAGATCCTTTCAATTTGCAGAGTTTCTTATAGCAAACAACCACACTTCATAGGATGCAAGAGCAGATGAGAGAGAAGGGTAATGGTAGCGATCTCATTAGAATGGCAACATTAGTGGTGGAGCAATTATAAAAGGAATTGACTAGGCTTTACTGGCATCAGGAGGGGGGCATTCAGAGGATCCCTCCTCCTCCAGGGTTTATGTTAATACTCCTCTTCTGCTGTGTTCCCATGTGTTCGGTTTGCACCCCTTAAAGGCATTTAGCATTTCTCCCAGATTCCAAGTACAACATAAATATCTTGGAGGGTCGGTTGCTGCTGTCTACAGTTTTCTGTTCAGACCTGTACTCTTCTGGGGAAACCTTTCCCTTGACATTTTAATGTTTTTCTCTGAGGAGTATAAGACAAAGGTGACATATACTGAATGAGCCCAGTGTGTCTAGGAGAGTTTTTATTGTATGGTATACATTAATTCATGGAACGTGGTCTGTATAAGGTTTGTTTATGCAGAAGTATGCACTTGTATATTATGAACTTCCAAGGTACATATTTTAAATTAATTTGTATGTTAAAATATTATGTTTACATATACATTTGACTATGCTATAGAAATTTCCCATCTACTCCACACATCCAGTTTCTGTTATAAAACATGTGAGCAATGTACCATAATAATATGAGAACTAGGGAATGAATGTGGATACTTTATTCTTTGTAATATTTGCAGTTTGTTCCTACTTACTATGTTTCTATTTAGTGTCCTTTTTTTATCCAGGATCCATAGGACAGCACAATACATTTATGTAGCTGTCATGTCTTTTTAGGCTACTCCTGGGTGTGACAGTTCCTCAATTGCCTGGTTTTGGTGACTCTGAGAGTTTTGAAGAGGACTGGTCAGGCACTTTTGTAGACTGTCACTCAAATGGAGCTCTCTGATGTCTTTCTCATGATTATACTGGGATAAAATCTCTTGGGAAGAAGACCATTGAGATAAAGTGCCATTTTTATCACAACACATCAAGGGTGCATACTGTCAACATGATTTATCACTGTTGGTGTTGACCTTGATCTCCTGGTTGAGGTAGTGTTCATCAGCATTCTCCACTATAAAATCATTCCTTTTTCCTTTTTCTACCTTTCAATACTCTAATTTTTAAAGGCAGTCAATAATAGAAGCCCACCCTTGAGGAATAGAGCATTATATTCCACCACCTTGATGGGGAACAGCTCCATGAATTAATTTGAACTTTGCATAAACTTGATACTTCTGCCATTTATACATTAACTAATTTATGTCAGTATGGACTCATGGACATTTGTGTTATCCTCTGTGTTATAATGTAATGCTACTCTATTTTGTTGCTCAAATTATTTCAGTATTGAACAACAAGATTTCTCAGTTGGCCTCTGTGGCCCTTTGGCACACTCTCATTGCTTTTTAGCTTTGAGCACTTTATGTTTGGTATTAAAAGATGCTTCAGATTCAACTATCACCCTCTCTTCTACAGGCCTAGGGTCTGCCACATCTCTGAGCACATCTGGATTCTTTAATTAGAAAGGAGAATTAGAAACCAAAATCTGGGCATAGGGCATGCTCATTGCCACTGGGTATTGTTACTTACAGGTCTTGTTGGCTGAGAAAACAAGAAGATATTTGTATTCTAGTTCATACACATACTAGTACAAATATCTATAAACATTATATATATATATCCTTTTGTGTCTATATGAAATAAAATAAAATACTAGTTCATACTGATGTCTCCAACTCTAATGAAATACCATATGGGTCATTCAGGTGTTCTCCCTTTGTGTCTATCCTCCCTATCTACCCATCAGAAATGTGGCCCTCTCCATCCACCATCCACTTACTTTAATTGTTCAGTTATAGTATTTGTGAACTGTGGTTTCAGAGTTGTTAACCCTCATGCTGTGGGACACCTTTATCAACTAGAGCACAGAGCTTGTGTACAGTCCCTTTGTCTTTCATCTTGCAGACTCTACTCATTGCCAAAGTTACTTAAGTTGACACTTTTCCCCCATCCCTTTTAAGGAGGTTGTTTCATAAAACTGAAATGCATTTATTGACGCTTTTGTCCTAGTCTGCATGCCATCCTGGATTTCCCAACCCCTGGAGGTATTTGTTTTTAATTTTCATACCCAAAGGACTCATTGTGCTCTAAGCTTCTATAGGCTTTGATGAATGTACAGTGTCCGATAGATGCTATGATAGTAATGTATATAATAGTTTCACAGCCCCAAATTTTGTAAATCTATTTCTATAATGTGTTAACTTTTATTAGAAACTAAATTTATTTGAAGCAGACCATTTGGCATAAAAGAAGAAAACACCAATAATCCTGAAATTCACTGTGGCACAGAAAGTTCAATTTGACAAAATGCCTTGCTGAAAAAAAAAAGATCAAACAAATGTAATGCATTTTGGACATTCATTAGGTCTTTCCGTTGACTCTCATTAGACTTAAGAGAGGTTCAGAAAGGTCACATAGCAATTTGGTCGCCTTCATTGTCACTTTATACAGACTCTAAGTGGCTCCATGTGTTCTATATTGGGAATCTCCCTTGAATGTATGGGAGAGATTTTGTTATAGAGTAGTAGAGAAGTGGGAAGCTACTACACAAGAAGCTATGAAACCTACCTTTCTTTTTTTCCCCAATATAATTTAATTATACCTATCAAAATGCAGAGATTGTCAGGGTGGACAACAAGATAAGGCCCAACTATTTTCTGTGAACAAGAAACCAACTATATGCATAAAAAGTTTAAAATACTGAAGAATTTAAACCAGGATATAAAAAACCCCAAACACCTATACACTGAAAACTACAAGTTTTGGTACATTTATACCAAATGGAATATTAGACAGCTTTATAAAAGAGGGATCTCTTACCCTTTGAGACTGTATGGAGGGACCTGGCGAGTATTATGCTAAGCCAAATAAGTCAGTCAGGGAAAGACAAGTACCATATGATCCCATTCATATGTGGAATCTAATTAACAAAATAAACTGATGAACACAATTGATCCAGAAAACAGAAGCATGGAACAGGCTGACAAATCTCAGAGGGAAGGTGGCTGCAGGCATGGGTGTGGGGGTAGGTGGGGGGTGGGAAGAGATTAACTAAAGAACTTATATGCATGTATGCATGACCTATGGACAGACAATAGTGCAGTCAAGGCCTGGCAGGGGAGTGAGTGTGTGGTAGAGCGAGGGAATGGGGAATTTAAAGGGGACATCTATAATACTTTCAACAATAAAAATATTTTTTACATTAAAAATATTGAAGGGTACACAAAAAGGGGAAAAATATTCTGTACTCATGGATTGAATAATCAATATTGTAAAAATGTCCATACTACTGAAAGCAATCTACAGATTCAGTGCAATTACCATAAAAATTCCAATGACGTTTTTCACAAAAGTAGGACAAATTCGTAAAATGCATATGGAACCACAAAAGACCCCAAATAGCCAAATCAATTTTGAGAAATAAGGAAGCTAGAGGAATCACTCTTCCTGATTTCAAACTATATTACAATGTTTTAACAATCAAACAGTATGGTACTGGTGTAAAAACAGACACACAGGTCAATGGAACAGATTCGAGAGCCCAGAAATAAACCCATCCCTGTATGGTCAATTAGTTTATAACTGCTGGAGGCTAATTCCAGCAGGTCATAACTGCAAGAAGTTCATCAAAAGGTTGATGGAACTTGGGGTTTCAGCAGGGCTGAAAATCTGCATGTTATTACCTGCTGCTGAATAGCTGAGGGCAGTTCCCCCAACCTGATAGTCCTTTACTGTTTACCAAACCTTACCTTTGATATGTATATCTGCTTTGCTAAAGGGCAAAATATGTTAATAAAGAGCCCTGGGTCCAGAGGAGATTCCAGGAGTTTAGTTACTAAAGTTAAGCCTCCCTTGGCTCCCACAAAATGCCTCCCAAATTTATATTTCATGTCTAGTTTATTAATTTATGTCACAGCCCCTTCTCCAGATTCCTAAACTCTTCTAGATGTGTATAAGACCCAGGCAATAACAAGGAAGCCAAAAGTATACAATGGAGAAGGGGACATTCTCTTCAATAAATGGTGTTGGGAAAACTGGACAGTCAAATGCAAGAGAATGAAACTGGACCACTATCTTATACCCTACACAAAATTCAACTCAAAGTGGTTTAAAAACTTAAATGTAAGACCTAAGGCTATAAAATTCCTAGTATAAAACAACCTGCAAGCTCCTTGACACAGGTCTTGAATATTCTTTTAAAATCTAACACCAAAAGCAAAAATCAACAAATGAAACTACATTGAATTAAAAAGATTCTGCACAGCAAAGGATATCAACAAGAAAATGAAAAGGCAACCACAGGATGCAAAGAAAATATTTACAAATCATATCTGATAATGGTTTAATATCCAAAATATATAAAGAAAATACAACTCAGTAGCAAAAAAAACCAATCTGATTAAAAATGGACAGAAAAACTGAAGAGACATATTTTCAAATAAAACATACAAATGGCCAAAAGATGCACAACTTCACTAATCTTCAGGAAAAAAGCATATCCACACAACAATTAAATGTGACTTTAAGTCTGTTAGCATGGCTACTATTAAAAAGACATGAGCCCAGCCATGAGGTTGAGTGTCAACCTATAAACCAGGAGGTCATGATTTGACTCCCAGTTAGGTCATGGTTTGATTGCCCAGGTTGTAGTCTCAACCCACAGTAAGAGGCATGCAGGAGGCAGCTGATTAATTATTCTCTCTCATCATTGATGTTTCTATCTCTCTGTCCTTCTACATCCCTCTGAAATATAATATATATATATTGCACGATATACATTTAAACAAGAAAAGAAATAAGTTTTGGTGAGGATGTGGAGAAAAAGGAACCCTTGTTGTTCTGTTGGCGGGACTGTCCCTTGGTGAAGCAACAGTGGAAAAGAGTATGGAAGTTCCTTTAACATTTTCAAATAGAACTACCATGTGATGCAGCAATTTCACTTCTGGGTATTTCTCTGAAAAACTAAAAAAGCTATATGCCCCCCATGTTTATTGCAGCATTATGTAATGTAGCCAAGGTATAGAAATAACCTAAGTGTCAATGAATGGATGAATAGATGATGAAAATGTGACTATTATTCAGCAATAAATAAATAAAATGTTGCCATTTGCAACTACTGATGGCTCTCTATGGTATTATGCTAATTGAAATAGGTCAAGCTAAAAGGCAGTTACTGCACGATCCAACTTATCTATGAAATAAAAATAAAACAAGCTCATAGATACTTATAACAGATTAGTCTTTGCCACAAATGGAGGTTGGGCAAAATGAATGAAGGGGATCAAAAGCTACAGACTTCCAGTTACACAGTAAATAAATCTTAGTGACTATAGTTAATAATGTATTGTATATGTAATATTTGCTAAGAGAGTAGACCTTAAAAGTTCTTATAATAAAAAGTATCTTGTAGCTAGGTAAGGTGACAGATATTTCGTCTTACTGTGATGATCATTTTGCAATGTGTAAGTATAACATCATTATGTTGTACATGTGAAACTTATATTATGTCAAGTAGATCTCAATACAAATATTTAAAATTTTTAAATTAAAAAAACACAACTCTTCAAATAAAAATAAATAACAAAATATAAACAGTCATTATCTCATTGGGAGTTGCTGGAGCTTTTAATTTTATTCTTTATACTTCTGAGTTTACAAATAATTTTAAGATAAGCATCTGTTACTTTTCATTACTTGTTAATATTTTTATTGATTTCAGAGAGGAAGGGAAAGGGACAGAGAGATAGAAACATCAATGATGAGAGATGAAAGAGAATCATTGATTGGCTGCCTTCTTCATGCCCTGCCTGGGGATCCAACCCACCACCCTGGCATGTGCCCTGACTAGGAATCAAACCATGACCTCCTGGTTCATAGGTCAATGCTCAACCACTGAGACACACTGACTGGATAAGCATTTGTTACTTTTAAAACAGCAAAACCTATTTTAAAATATCCTTTTTACAGTGGTTAAAAAAAGAAACCAAATATAAAGACATGCTGGCTTAAAAGTTATAGGGTGAAGAAAGATATTAATAATAATAGTAGGAAAAAGGTGGAAATATACCTAGCAATTGCAGATTTTAGAACAAGAAAGATGACCAAGAACAATGTGGATGTATATCATCATAAAGGGGTCACAGAAAATGCAGTGTTTTCAAAAATGCAGGCAGCCAGCGACAGTGCACCAACAGAGATGAGGCCAGCACTGTTAGAGTTGCAAGGAATTGACACACTCTCTGTTACAGCAGGAGATGGCAACACCTCTCTTCAGTGACTAGGATTTCAAAACAGCATTACATAGTATCATGAATATGATATAACAAGGAAGAGAGTCACTATAATTCTCTCCCTTAGTGACTGACAATTATTAACATTACATCTTATCTGGAATGTTTTAAATATATAACTAACCAATATCAGAGAGAATTTGCTTTTCTTAACATTACTAAAAAAGATAGCATAGTTACTGAGACTTGGGCATATAGTTTCTGACCAACGTTTCCCTTTACGGCAAATGAGGAGACCTCTGTGTGTTTGACTGTAAGCTGTGTTATGGGATGTGCAACCCAGGTCACAGTCAGGCCAACGAGAAAGAAGTCTCATAGGACTTCTTTACAGGCCAGGCCTCCCCCAGACTCTGCTGGTGACTGGAGGACCCTGTGTTTGTTAGTGAGGACAATTCTGAGTGAAGAGGGGAGGGTGTGGCACTGGCTACTCAGAGCATCAGTGCAGGTGGGAGTTGGTCCCGAGTCTCCCACTGACACAGAGCCCCAGGGGCAGGCAGGACCAGGCCACTGCCTTCAGTGTCAGCACCTCAGAGCAGGCCCAAGAGTATGGTGGGAATTTGCTTTTTGCCCCAGAGCTGAGCTATAACTGATGTGTGACACTGGAAGCTTATGGTGTACAACGTGATGATGTGATACACATACAGATTACAGAGTGTTTCCCACATAAATTAGTTAGCACATCCTTTGCCTCACATATGACCACTTTGCTGTGGTGAGAAGTTAAAGCTCTGCTCTCTTAGCAACTTCCAAGCTCACTCGCTTCCAACTTCAGTCCCCCTGCTGCCCCCAGGCCCCGAGAGCATGTCATCTTATACCTGAGAGCTTGACCACCAGGTTCCCATGTCCCCCCCCCTGGCACCCTCATCTGTACTCCCTGCCTCTGTGAGCTCACCTTTCCCAGGCCCATAGGGAGGGAGCTGCAGTGCTGCCTGGCTCACTTCAGTTTGCTTCCCGCGTGGGCATGTGCGTCCCTGCGGAGCCCAGTTTGGGGACGACGAGACGTGCCTCCTGTTTTGTGATATGTTGTGTGAACATCGCATTACCTGTGTCTGCCTGTAATATTTCCATGAGGTGAGTCCATCCTTGGGAACTGTGTGTTCTTCTTTTAGGAACCTGAAGGCCCAGCGCCTAGTTTACTGTGAATGGTTTCCCTGTGTTTCTCAGACACTGTCTGGTGTTAGTGTGCTTTGTGTCATCTCAAAAAGAAAAATCCTTGTAGGTTGTCAGATGCCTGCTTATATAAAAGGGTCACTTTTTCATTTTTTGCATCAATTTGGATATCCTGTAGCCAGAATCATTTGGGATTGCTAGTCTGCCATATAGACATTTTAAGAAACAGAAGTCCATTAATATTTCCTGTCAAAGACATTACATGTTTATACCTAGCAGTCATATGATTATTTTCATCAGCCTAATCTGTCATTTTAATATCTTTTTCTTTCCCTCTATAATTTTATTTTACCTTGAATTTTCTTTTCTACTTCAGTTCTTTTAAAATACATTGCTACCATTCAATTATCTGAATTGTCCTGGGCTGTATTTGTTTCTGTGGATTTCTTTGTCATGATTTTGATGGTTTTGTTATTTTCCCCATCCCCCAGTAAAAGCCTGAGTGGCCTGTGATAAAGCCTTATCCCAGAAAAGAGGATATAAATTGACTTCTATGGTGTGTTCCTCAGACATCACGAACCCAGATTCAACCTCAATCTGAAGTTTTCTGAACTGAAAACATCAGTAAAAATGTGAATCCAAAGCCCACACAGGACAGTGTTGGTTGGTAAATTGTTGTGAAAACATTGGTTTCATGCAGAACCCAGACACACCACCTTCTGTCTGGTTAGAGTATCTGGCCTTTTTCAGCGTTTATTTTCTTCTGAGACCCCAGCTACATGTATGATCTTGACTTCACTGCCCCCTTACAGTTTCACTCAGTGTTTGCTCACACCTGCTTTTTAGGGCCTTTAAAAGCCAACCCCAAACCCAAATAAAGACACTACAAAGAAAGAGAATTACAGGCCAATATCCCTCATGAACATAGACGCTAAAATTGTCAACAGAATTCTAGCAAACCAGATCCAGCATTACATTAGAAAGATCATACACCATGACCAACTGGGACTTATTCCAGAGATGCAAAGCTGGCACAATATCCGCAAATCAATAAATGTGATACATCACATAAACAAATTGAAAGACAAAAATCATATAATCATATCAATGATGCAGAAGAGGTATTTGACAAAATCCAACATCTTTTCTGATAAAAACTATTAGCAAAGTGGGAATAGAGGGATCATACCTCAACATAATAAAACTCAAATGTACAGCCAACATCATACTCAATGGGCAAAAACTAAAATCATTTCCCCTAAGAATAGGAACAAGACAGGGATGCCAACTCTCACCACTCCTGTTCAATATAGTACTGGGAGTGCTAGCCATAGTGATCAGACAAGAAGAAATAAAAGGCATCCAAATTGGAAAGGAAGAAATAAAATTGTCATTATTCACAGATGGCATGATATTGTACACAGAAAACCCTAAAGAAACCATACACAAAAATAAACTCAAAATGGATAACGGATTTAAACATAAGTCAGGAAACCATAAAAATTCTAGAAGAAGCCATAGGCAGCAAAGTAGCAGACATATGTTGTAGCAATATCTTTACCAATACAACTCCTAGGGCAATGGAAAATAAGGAGAAAATAAACAAACGGGACTACATCAAAATAAAAATCTTTTGCACAGTGAAAGAAACCATCAACAAAACAACAAGAAAGCCCACTGCATGGGAGAACATATTTTCCAATGTTATCTCCAATAAGCGTTTAATCTCCAAAACTTATAGGAAACTCATTCATCTTAACAGAAGGAAGATAAACAATACAATAAAAAAAAATGGGCAAACAACCTAAATAGACATTTTTTGAAAGAAGACATACAGAAGGCTGAGATACATATGAAAACATGCTCTAAGTCACTAATCATCTGAGAGATGCAAATCAAAACAACAATGAATTACCATCTCACACCCATCAGAATGGCTATCAACAACAAATCAGCCGAAACCGGTTTTGCTCAGTGGATAGAGCGTCGGCCTGCGGACTGAAGGGTCCCAGGTTCGATTCCGGCCAAGGGCATTTACCTGGGTTGCGGGCACATCCCCAGTAGGAGATGTGCAGGAGGCAGCTGATCGATGTTTCTTTCTCATCGATGTTTCTAACTCTCTATCTCTCTCCCTTCTTCTCTGTAAAAAATTAATAAAATATATTTTTTTTTTTAAAAAAAAAGAAACAACAAATCAACGAATGACAAGTGCTGGTGAGGATGTGGAGAAAAAGGAAACATCTTGCACTGCTGGTGGGAATGAAGACTGGTACACTGTGGCATTTCCTCAAAAAACTGAAAATGGAACTCCCATTTGACCCAGTAATCTCACTTCTAAGAATATATCCCAAGAAAACAGAAACACCAATCAGAAAGGATATATGCATCCCTATGTTCATAGCAGCACAATTCACCAGAGCTAAGATTTGGAAACAGCCTAAGTGCCCATCAGCAGATGAATAAATTAGAAAACTGTGGTATATCTACACAATGGAATACTATGCTGCTATAAAAAAGAAGGAACTCTTACCATTTGCAACAGCATGGATGGAACTGGAGAGCATTATGCTAAGTGAAATAAGCCAGTTGGATAAAGATAAATATCACATGATCTCACTCATTTGTGGAATATAATGAACAGCATAAAATGATGATCTAAAATAGAACCAGAGTCATAGAAGCATGGAACAGACTGTTTAACCTATGAGGGAAGGCGGGGGGTGAGGGGGTAAGAGATCAACCAAAGGACTTGTATGTATGCTTATGAGCATAACCAATGGACACAGACATGGTGAGGGCTTGTGCTGGGGGGTGGGGGCAACCAGGGAGAGGTTAATGGGAGAAAAAGGAGACTTAGGTAATACTTTAAGCAATAAAGAATTTAAATTAAAAAAAAAGTCTCAGACACACTAAAGTGATCAAATTCCAACCATTTACCCAAAGCCTCAGGGAAAAATCACATTCTATTTTTTGCTCCATGTTAAATTTTTCCCTTGGGGATTTCTCTATTTATTCCATGTTTAGCTATGTATGAGAGGCTTGCTATATTGTATTCGATATTTCTGGTGTTACATGGTAGCAACACACTCAGAGTATTTTCTCTGCTGTATTGTTTTTTAACGTGATTCGATTGCACTGCTCTAGTTGCTACAGTAGTTAATTTCCAGCCTAAACTATCTCACTCTTGACTAAGATGCAAGCTGTGTTCCCCTGAGACTAATTACATCTGCATTTCTCACACAAACACAAGGCATGTGCAGAAGCAGCAGGGGGCACCTGGTTGAACAAAGGGCCCTCACCCTCATCTGCTCACAGCCTCAAAGTGTCCCCCACAAACCATTTTCCAGTTCCAGGGTACAAAGAGAGTGAGTTCATAGTACAGATACCTGGGGGACAACTACTCAACCAAATCATCAGTCAGTGTCAGCACAGTTGGGGACACTCCAGGATCAGGTGTCCCCTGATGTGAGGACCCACCACTAGCCCTGCTCTGCTGCCCAACACAGAAGCCAGATCCAATCACTAAGCCCCAGAGGAACCCAAAGAAGGGACATCTTACAGAGGAACAGGCTGTGTCTTCCCATGTGTCCAGCACTAGGAGAAGTCGAGGGAAGTCAGTGTTGATTCTAACCCTGAACCAGGAAGCTGTTCCTGAATAAATACTCCTGGGAGGAGTGGTGAAAACTGAGTATGAGCTGTGAAACACACAGGGTAATAAATCAGCGCTAACATTTCGTGTTCATAACGTTGGGTTATGAAAGAGAATATTAGAGGTAAGGGGAAAATGTCCCCAATTTAATGTTAAATAATTCAGACAAAAATCATAGACAGACAGGCACAGAGAGATTTATGGAGTTGACAGAGAAAGGAGAGTGGAGGAGAAAAAGGAGAGAAATGTGTGTGTGTGAGAGAGAGAGAGAGAGAGAGAGAGAGAGAGAGAGAGAGAGAGAGAGAGAGAGAGAGAGGCAGTCTTGGAGAGTCTCAGAAATGCAGTCACATAGCTAGTCTCAGAGAGACAGGAAACTTGGAGAGAGGGAGAGAATCAGAGAAAGATTCAGGGATTGAGACAGAGACAGAGTGACACACAGAGAGATTTAGAGAGACACAGAGAGAAGAGATACAGAGACTCAGAGAGAAAGACTGAGAGAGACAGAGACAGGGGAGTCAGAGAGAGACATGCAGACATAGGAGATGAAGTCTGAACACGAGAGTTGAAATTCAGAACTTGGTGTTTGAAATTACCCTCTAATTTCTTTTATTTTTCTCATACATTCATTCTAAGTTTTAAAATATAAATTTTAACAAAAGTCACTGATAAAAACTAAGAAAGAGAACAAAAATCTCAGCCTGTCAACCCCTTGGCTTATGTTACCCAAAAGGACCCCTTGACTAATTCAGTCCAAAGCTCAGAGAGGGGATGCTGGGTCCTCTGCTGGGGCTGCAGGATGAACAGGGACCAGGAGGAGGTTAGAGGCCTGGGGAGGGCGGGGCTGGTGCTTTTAGAAAAATCGGTTTCCAGGCCCCTCACTAAGCATTGATTTTGTGCCCTGGCTTGATAATTGGCAGCAATATGTATATTTAAGGCCCCCAGAGGAATCCTTGTCTGCAGCTGGGTTAGGCATCACCAGTAGGGCCTGTGTGGCCTCAATAAATGTCTTCACTTTATTCTGCGTGAGAACGGACCTTCCCAGGGGGTTGAGCTGGGGGTTTGCAGTGGGACTTGCTTTTAGAGGTGCTGTGTGGAGAGCATCCTGGGGAGGTGGGGGCACATTAGGGAGCTGTCACAATCCAGGTGTCCACAGTGTGGACGGGTCTGTGCATCAGGGCAGGGACGTGGTGGCTTCAGGTGTACTTATACCTGATCCCTCCAATCGGCCACCTTTTAAAACTGGTGATTGGAGAGAAAGGACCTGAACCAGGATGTCTGAGCCACCACAAGCCAGTTTTGTCATTTCCTGAGATTGGGGAAAACCAAGGGACAGGAAGGTGGGCCCGTGGGATCAATAATCCCGAATGGACATGTTCAATTTGAAGGATTCATGGGAGAAGGTGAACAGCCAGGTGGGAGTGAAGGAGGCTGAGGCCATGCATGCAGAGGGTCCATCCCCACACACCATCCTTAGAAGCAAGAGCCTGCGGCTGCCCCTACCTCTGCTGGCCATGGGGCTTTCACCCACAGAATGAGGAAGTTTATGAATCAAGACATAACTGTCATTTCAGGGTGAAAGTGTGCTTATGTGTATTGTTTCTTTGAGAAGCAAGAACAAAACAGAAAGCAAGTCACTAATGTAATTACACTGAGTCCTCAGTGACGTTAGGAGATTCCTGCTAGGTTCTTGGAAACTGCAACTTTAAGAGAAATGATGTAGAAAGAAACTACGTTTACCTTAAGAGAGCTGATGTAAATAGGGGTTAATTTCCTCTAATAAAAAACATCAAACTTCTAAATAAAAACCCAAACACTTCTAATATTAAACGTAGAAATGAATGGGAGCCACTCATACAGTTAAGAAGCATGAATAATCTCAAGTAAGATCATTATTTTCCCACCAGTTCAGGATCAGGGATATTGGAGCTTCCCCAGCAGCTCAGGGCACAGGCAGGACCCACCTTGGACAGGACACTGCCCATCACAGGCCACTCACACCCACACTCACTGGGACAGTGATAAGTCAGACACCCATCCATCTCCATGCACAGGTTCAGCAAGTGGAAGAAAAACTGGGTCCCCAGAAAAAATCCTCCTGTGCAGATGTGGGCCAACACTGCACAGACCTGGCCTGGCTGATAAGCATATTTTTTAATCAATGTTATACCTAAAGGATGTTACTCCAGGTCTCCCTGCACTCAGGGAAGCAGAGAGCTGACCCTGACCCCTAAGTTGTGCTCTGTGAGGCAAAGCACTGAACATCAAGGTCATCTGAAAGAGGTTTGAGAGCTGGCTGACCCTGAAGGTTCCACACACTCTCCCCTCTTCTGGGACATGAGGGGCCTCCTGCAGAGGCTCCCCTGGGGGCAGGTGGTCTGGGGTTCCCTGGCCATCAACAAGCCAGGAGCTGAGGAAGATGGTCAGGTGACTCACCCCAGGCTCTGCTCCTAACAGCAGTTATAGTCAGGGCCCTCTGTCTTGGACTAGGATCCCACAGATGGGGGCCTCTAGGACATTGACTTATCACTCTTCTGGAGGCTGAAAAGTCCAGATCCAGGTGCTGACAAGGTGAGGCCTGGTTGGACCACTTTCTGGTTGCAGAGAAAGTTTTCTCCCTGTGTCCTCACCTGGTGAAAGGGGCGAGGGCGTCTCTGCCTTCTCTTTATGAGGCATTAACGCCAGCATGAAGGCTCCCCTCTCAGGGCCTCATGCCCTCCCACAGGCCTCACCTGCCCACACTATCACCAATTCAAGATGGTACACCTGAATTGGGGGTCACAAACATTCAGCCTGTAGCACCCACCCAATTCCAGGAAAAGCTTTATGTGGTCTCAAAGCAGTCCCAATGGAATAAAATTGTATCCTTCACACCCCCAGGAAATTCCACTTTTCAGTGTCCATGTTCAAGAGAATAGCACAAATTGAAATTTAAAAAACCCAATCAGGAATATTGCCAGTGAGCTCTGAGTAAAAGCATGTTTGACTGCAACAGCCCTTGAGGACGTCACCATGTCTTTAAAAAGCTGGCTCCCTGGGATTCACTGCACTGGCGACATTTTGCCTGACACAATGCAGAACTGGCATGTTAAGGTCACCTCATGAACTAACAATTCCATTACGAGGGAATATGAGTAAACACTGTTTATATGATGCCCAATTACAGCCACAGTTTCATGCTGTGACTTAGACACGTTCACCTGTTCCTAATACTCTCAGTTCCTTTTAGTTCACTAGTGATTTGTATATTCCATCACCTGTTACCTTTCTCAAGCATTTTCTAGAAGGTACCAAAGGGGAAAATATGAGTGAAATGTAAAAAGTATACAGATGCTTTTATTCATTTAACTGTTTTATTCATTAAACATTGATTTAAAAATGATGCTATACAATTTGGTGGAAAACACCTTAATCTAGTTCACTGGACACCAGCATTCTGCAGAAATGTGGTTTAGAAGCAGCCATTTCCAACCAAAGCAGTAAGCAGTGCTACATGTGTTTCATCAACAGATATTCCTGGAGCCCTGCCCAGGTGACAGGCCCTGAACCTAGCAGCTCAGCCTGGAGCAAACCTGGAGATGAGCAGGTCAGGGCCCCAGGATGGGCTCAGTGATGGGCAGGTACTGAGCCTTATTCCTACCAGTAAAATGGAAAAGAAGCAGGGTATCTGAAGCATGGATTTTAGGAATAAATGAGACAATATGAGGTGCTTAGCAAACTGTCGAAGGCAGGTTTAATGTTCAATGTACGTTATCTTTACATACACAATCATAAAACAACAACACGAACATTGATCCATGTTTGATCTTTACAGATATGGACATAGTGATTTCGAGGAGCCAAGTGCATCTGAAGATCACACGTGAAGAAATGAGAGCTGGAATTCAAAGCCTGGTGTAGGCACCTCCAAAGCCTTTGCCCTCCAATCCACACCCCAATCCACATCATGACCTTGGAAAGACTGTACCCTAGAATGTTCAACAGTTGGAAAGTTGTACAGTTTAGGGGTGCCAAGAACATGTCACACAATTTCCTTCATAAGAAAGAACACTTTTACTTCCTTTTTTTTACTACATAAAATAACTTTTTTCTCCATCATTATGATTTTAAAAGTTCGTATATGTGGAAGAATAATACGAAAGATAATATCAGTGTCAAGAAGTTCAAACATAACAATACTGCAGGCTTTTACAGAAGCTCTCTGAACATGAGAACAACATTGCAGGCAAATATGTCGCAGAAAACCTGGCAGTGTTTTGTAAGCATTAGAAATCTCTGCCTGCAGCCCCTATAACAGAGAACACTTCCTCTGTGTATGTCCAAGTATCTGTGTAGTCATGGGAGAGAGCACTACAAGGCCCTTTGCTTGGATATCAGGACTCTACAAATACCAGTCTATAGTCTACGCACCCCTGTCTCATTGGAAGCTCCCACCTCTGCCCTGACAAGCTACTACCAGCAGGACTCAAATCTCTGCTATTGCCCAGTGGTTGATAATCAATCATTGCAGCCTTTGATTAATACAGGTTGTTTTGGACAAGGAAGTTCATTTTTCAAATTTCCCCGTGACAGAATGTAACAAATTTCCTTCAAGGTCATGTGATCAGTGATACCGACTTCTGTGCATGGGCCGTGAAGTTCCAATCGCACTGTACATGTGTGCCTGTACGTGGTATTTTGTGGAAGAGCCACACTCAAGGGGCCAAAGAGCCACATGTGGCTCGCGAGCCGCAGTTTGCCAACCACTGAGCTAGACTGTCCTATGTCCCAATGCAGGTAGCAACTCGGAAGAAACAGCCATTATTATAGCGGTTGTGCTGGGATAAACCAGAGCAGCTCTCACATCTGGGTGCAATGAAGCAACAGAACGATTTTTACAAGGTGGCCTCTCTTAACTCCGTTTTTAATCTTTTCCTTGAAAAACAAGGCAACTAGACCAGGGCTTCCCTTTTACCCTAATTAAGCAATTGTTGTCCTTTGTGATTTTCAAGCATAATTTCAAGGATAAAAATATCTGCATAATTAAAATTCAAAAGCACTATACTGATCAGCCCCCCTCTTCTCCCCAAATGATCTACAGCAGACACAGTTTCATGTTGGAAATTTCACTTGGATATATTTCCACATATTTCACTAAATTGTGTTGACTTAGAAAAATATATCACATTTGTGATCAGTGAAGACACCTTTGTACCATGGCTGCAGTTGCTAAATTGAAATATATAAAACGATTAAACATATTAAATGAGAATTTCTAAAATGAATTTTTTAATCCTGATTGCATTTTAGTCTTGATTTACTGCAAACAGTCATGAAAAATCTTTGATTTTTAGATTTACCAGGAAGCAGTTCACCTCTGAATGTAGTTTCATCCTTGAAATTCCTAAAAAGATTGGGAGTTTCTTCTGTTCACTAGTTCAGCTATTTATGAGCTCTGCTTTCATTATTAACATTTTTGCTGAAATTGCCAGCTCTGGATTCTTTTCATGATTAATTTAGATTCGTAATTGGAGCCTAGATGGCATAGTTATGCATTCCTAACTGAGCCTCTATTGACAGCTGTACTCAGAACAAAGTACAAATGGAAACTGCTTAAAACAATAGCCTGAAGCAATTATGTACCAATAACATCCAGAAACTGCCACACCTGCCTCCCATCCATCCTTATTAACAAGCCCAATTCAAAATCACAAATGATGGGAAACAAACTAACCATTGCCAGCTGGTCCATGCAGATGCCAAAGCTGACGTCTCTGTAATGGGAGACCTGAGTTCCCTACAACCTGCAAATGATGTGTGAAAGTCCAGAACTTTCTTTATCTGTTCTGTTGAGACTAAAATGGTTTCATTTCTAACATGCAAAGATTCACTATGGTTTTTAAGGTGGGAGAAGAAAACTTTATAATACAAATTAAACAGTCCAAATAAGAATTTTTCGTATTTTGGAGACTTTTCTTTTCATTCCTTTTTTTTTTAATCCTTAATCCAGTCTTAAGAGAGACATGCAGAAAAAAACAAAAAACAAAACAAAACAAAAGTCATCCATCAGTCAAACCTGAACTAGAAGAAGCACACATAAAAACTACCATATAAACACATTGAAACAATTTTAACTATTTCATATATTTAATGGAGATACAGCGGACAAGAATGAAAGAACTCACACTGAACAAAAATTAGGTCAAAATGGGAAAACATCTCATTTTAAAATCAGTAACTATAAAATTCCTAGGAGATAGCATAGGAAAAAATCTTTTAAATCTTGGTTTAAAGATTTTTAAAAATCTGATACCAAAGTGTGGTTCATAATATTTTTTAAAGCAAATTAGACATTATCAAAATTAAAAAAAAATTCTTTGAAAGAATGTTAAAAAAAATGAAAACACAAGACTTGGAAATATCTTGCAAAGAACAGATCTTATAGAGGGTTTGATTCCAGGATGTGTAAAGATGTATAAATAACTTCCAAACCTCAATAATAATAAATCAGACAATATGGTTAATCAATATACAAATAATTTAACAGAAACTTCACCAAAAATAGAGAATGCCAATATAAATGAAAAAAAAAAAAGTCATAGTTATCTGGGAAATGCACGCTGTAGTAACAGTGAATGTGCCTATTAGAATGGCTAAAATATTAAAAAGACCGATCTGGCTGGCATGGCTCAGTGGTTGAGTATTGACCTATGAAACAGCAGGTCACAGTTTTATTCCCAGTGAAGGCATATGCCCAGGTTGTGGGCTTGATCCCCAGTGTTGGATGTGCATGAGGCAGCCAATCAATGATTCTCTTTCATTCTCTCTCTCTCTCTCTCTCTCTCTCTCTCTCTCTCTCTCTCTCTCTCTCCCTTAATCTTTGAAATCAATAAATATATTTTTTAAAAAAATACATTAAAAAAATTTTAAAAAGACCAACCAGAGCAAATGTCAATGAGGACATAGGTAGGGAGTAACTGGTTCTCTTCTACATTCCTGGTGGGATTGCAATATAGTACAACCACGGTGAGAAACAATTGGGCATTGAAAAAAATTAAACATACACTTTACCATATGATCTACCTATATGTCCTTGTAATAAACATGGATGTCCAGAGAGGCTTTATTTGTAAGAGCAGAAACCTGAAAATAACTCAAAGGTGCATAATCAGGTGAAGGGAAAAACAAAATGGGATCTATCCCTACAATGCTACTTAGCAAAGAAAAGGCATGAACTAACGATATATGCAACACTGATGAATGTCAAAGTAATAATTCTGACCAAAATAAGTCAGAAAATAAAGAGTGCAAACTCTGTTTCCATTTATAAAAATATCTAAATGGGAGATGTAGATATAGTGGCAGAGAGTAGGCAGTGCTTGCCTGAGTTTGGGGCATGAGCAGTGGTGGAAGGGATAGCTCTCAAAGGAACTCCCCAAAACTTTGTGTGTTAATGTGCTTTCTATCTGGACCATGATAATTGTTTCACAGATGTGTATGCATAGCTTACCAAACTGTACACTTTAAATGCATGTAGTTCCTTTTATGCAAATTATACTTCAAGAAAAAATAATTATGTATTTAAATGTATGGATTGTAGGTATGGATTTTTATATCCGGAATTTGCTCTGAATCAGGACAATGGGGCTCTGGCGTCCTTATCTGTTGATTAAATGTCAGAGCTAGGTGTTTTGAAAGTCCTCCAAAAATGTTGATTTTGAGGCATTTGTCATTTTTTCCCCTGAGGTTCATCTGATGGTTATTTATTCACAATAATGGCTGGTTATCTTTAAATTGTGAAATATGAAGTTTGGCATCATCTCCCATGCCTACAACCCCCAAAAGCCATTGAAGTCCTTTTATCCCATAGAAGTTTCACTACAGTTAGTACAAATGTACATTTAAAGGGGGCTGAGAGAAATGAGAGAATCAATTTCTGATTTTATCCTATTGAAAAACCATCTCTAAATAGCAATGCTCAGTCTCCCACTTGACAAATCAGTGTAAGGGAGGGCTGATAATATTTCTAGATGACATATCAGTTTTAAAAAAAAATCTCTAAATTGCCCTTTAATCAGAGTAATAGTCAAGGAGAGGAGTATCCAGGCAACCACACAGAGACAGCAGGAACTGATAGCAAGGCTTCCTCAAACCCTGGGGAGAAAATCAATCCATTCTTCTCTTTGCAATAAAAGTATGTTACATGTGACCACATGCATTTTGGGTGGTGATTATAAATGATGGGAATTGCCTTTTAAAAATCCTGTAATTTTTCAGTATGCTGAGATGTTACATGAGCTTCCCCACATGCATAAGCCTTTATAGCATGACCCATGGTCAGAAGAACTCCCTAAAACATCAAAAACTGGCCAGTGAGAATCTATCACTGAAGACCTCTGCACAGACCTTCTCCATAGGTAATGACGGACCAATGTTGGTGTGCACAGCATTGAAGAACACAGAGATGTGGGGGGAACTTGTAAAGCAAAGTAGACAAAAGGATTGGGCTCGGAGTGAAACCTGTGAAATTCTCTGCTTTAGCAGCATTTGTCTTACTTGGTTTTTGTTGTTGAGTTTTTACTACTTTTATGTGACGCACAAGATTTTCTTCTTTATTAGGCATGCATTTTTTTTTTTTTGAGGCTAAAATCACTCACTCCCAAGGCATTCATACATATTCCCATTTCTGTTGTAAGTTAATGAATTCCTTATCCTTGAAATGCATTAATTCTTACCAAAGAGATATTAGCCTCCCACAAATACATATGTTGAACATAACCCCCCAAGTGAAGGTATTTTGGAGATGAGGCCATTGGGAGGTGATTTGGGCTCAATGACGGAGTTTATGCCCTTGTAAAAAGAGGAAGAGAATGTAATCTATGTGTGCTCAACATCCACATGAACTAAGGAAGGGCCTGTGAGGACATCACCAGGAAGAGACTTGGTTAAGAATCCTACCAGGCTGGATCCTTGATCTTGGAATTTCAGCCTCTAAGTGATTAGAAACTAAGTGTCTAACAACTTGCCCCATGCACGCAGACTTCAGAAATTTATGAGAGGTTGCAAGACCTTTATTTTAATGAAATCTATTTTTTATTCTCTGGAACACATATTCGTGATGAAGGCATTTAGGAAACCTATCACTTTCATCCTTCCAGGTAATGTCCGCATATGCTCATATGAAAGATCACCAGTATGCTCTGTGGACTTGCAGACTCAATGAAGTCCCTTTGGAATTAATTATGACACTGAGCCAGAGATCTGAGTCACACCTCAGGATCCCACGTTTATTGGAATAGAAAAACAAAACAGAAGTATTAGCAGGATAAACAGCTGCTTACCTCATGTCAGGGCTGCCAGTAAATAAGGTAAAATTGGAACACCAGATGCAAGTGAAGCAACCAGTTGATAGATCTGTCTTCTAGAGCAGACCACATGGGTTAGTTAAACACGGTCAATAAAAGTCAACAGGCCTGCTGTTTTTAAGATTCTTTGAGGATACTGATCTTCATGGGTTCTCATAAAATATTTATTTATTTATTTATTTATTTATTTATTTATTTATTGTTACTTTTTATTTTCGAAGAGAAGGGGCTTCCACTTTTAATTTGCTATCAAGCTATTCTTTGTGGTATAATAGTGAATATCAACCATATATGAAGTATTTCTTTAAATGTTAAGTTATTCTTTGTTTCACAGGTCAGTAAGATAAAAATGGCAGTTCTTCCATTTACTGATAATTTATTCAAACTCTCTCTGAACTGAGAATAGCCATGACATGGGTCAGAGAATATACTGGGTCTGCAACAAGCAAGACCTAAGAAAAAACGTGTCTTCTATCGATAACCTAATATTCTGACAGCCAGACCACAGCTGTATTCCTTCCCTAGTGTTCAGTTTATTTTGAAGTCTGTGTGCAGTTAGCCCTGGAATGCTAGATGTTTCTCTTTGATGATTCCATAATTTATACTTTTAATATATGATGTTAACAGGTAACTATATAACTATCGTGTGTTTACTATAACCCAGGTAAATGGGCACAGGTGTGGAAACCTGAATGTTTATGGTGCTGTTTGCAGCATTACTCCCCAAATAACACTATTTTTCATTAATTTAATCAAGTTTGATGTATAATAAAACTTAGGACTGGAAATTAGATGAATGACAGGCATCCAAAAACCAATGTGTTAAGGTGTAAAAATCAATTAAGAATGTAATGACATTCCCACCTATTTGATCAAACTATTCATCCCCATTGTTTTCCATTGTTCATAATTATTGGTTACATATTCTTGAGTGATTAAATGCAAGCCATGATCTTGGTAGCCCCTTTTAAATGATTAAACCCATTTCAACTGGGTGTTTGTCATCTGCATCATCTACCTTCATTAAATAGCAGCTAAAGCACATTTCAAAGATAATGCAATGTCCCACAGGAAACAACATTTTTTTATCAATGTTTTCATAAAAGAAGCACATTCTGAGCTCTTTTAGGAATAAGAGATGGATTTGCGCATCACAAATGAGTCATTCCTGTCTAAGTCTTTAGGTCACTTTCTACACTTCATAGCAAGCCATTTCAAACATTTCAGGTTAATTTAGCTATGGGTAACACAGAGTACATATTCCACAGAGTCAACTGAGCCAGAATTTAAAACCTCATGCAATTTGATTTATCAGATTTAATCTTGAATCTCTTGAAACTTCATTGCCATAAGCAATTTCTGCCTAATCTAAACTCTCCTCTTTGCCCCTAAGATTGCATGCATAGGATACAGTTCTATGCACATTATTCAGGAATTCACTGATCCACATTCAAAACATTTTCCACTTTATTTGTGCATAACAATTTTGAAGGATTAGTATAGTTGGAAGCCATATGGAAGGATGTAGGATATGTAGAACTCTTTCCCAGGTATACGAATGTAAGAGGAAATAGCAACAGGGGAACAGCTGGAATGCAGTGTGGGCTCTGAGGGTTGGTTATTTTATTTGCCTTTGAATTTTAAGATAAAAATCCTCAGTTTATTTTAATGATAAAGGGAAAGGTTATTTAAGGAGAGAGAGAATGAAATTAAAGAGATAAGAGGGTATAGTGATGGAAGGAATGGAGAAGAAGACATTGGGTCTTTCAATTGAAACCTTCATGAGTCAGAGTCAGTGCTTGTTTGGGGATTTTTGCAAAGAAGTGGGGGAAAGATGGACTGATAGTAAATTGGTTACATCCTGTTATATCCTGGACAATCATAACTCCATGTCAGTCTCTGAGTTACATGAGGTATGAAAGATAAAAAGGGCTAAGAGTCAGGGTTTCAGACAGAACACAGGTTGCTTGGGAGGTATGGGAAGGCTGGCAGGAGCTTTGAGTTTAAGGGGATTAGAACAGTGGAAATGATAGAAGATTAGAGGGGTGATTTCATGTAACATCCCCATGGATTGTCACCACTTTGAAAAGATCAGCCTGCGGACATAGATGTATTGTGCGGATATCAACTTTGTTTTGGCATAAGAACTTGATGTTGCAGTCACACTGGGTTTCTGTGTATTAACCTCCCAGTTTTAGGGGAGAATTAAACGTTCCTGTAAGATGTTACAGCTGGAATGTATCTTGGGTAATGAGATACAGACACACATATATTGACTTATATCTGCATTAATAACCATAGCTCTAGTCAGTTCATTGTTATTTTTGTCAAAGTAGCATGACTAGCATACTTGGAAACATGAGGACAAACACAATAGGCACTACCCCAAAATGAATATAATTTACTGTGGAAGAAAAATAGTTGGGGAATAGGTGGAGGGAGGAGTGTAAGGATGAAGGGGAAAGATAACTGCTTTTTTTGTAAGACTGTAACTAAACTTTTAAATATATCTACCTATATTCTAAGGACAAAAATAATGAACTAAAATACAAGAAAGTAAAAAGAAAGAATCAGAGATGTCTGATCTGTGTGTAAAGTATATACACTGAGAAAGTTTAGGTACAGGGAAGGCAGGCCATGTGTGGGTGCAAAGACAGTAGCTGGTGACATAATATAAACAAGACAGTTGGCTCCTGATCTCACAGAAATCATTATTTAAGACAAATAAAACAATTAAGCATTTCTGCTTCCATCTACATTGCAGTAGCTTATATTGGACATTTTTTTTTTATCAAGAACAACCAAAATAACCGTATAAAATGCACAAAATGCCCAACTACTTGAAAGGATTCCAAAGCAATGAGTGTAGCTAAGGCTTGAGGATGCAAGACCCTGGAGAAAAGAAAAGTACAAACCCTGAGCTTGGCTTCCTTTGGGCAACGCCTCTCTACACACTTGCCAAACTGTGAGCTGCTAAGGGGTGAATGGTCAAGAACCAGAAATAGTGACTAAGAAGCTGAACCCTAAGCAGAGCAAAGTAGGGACTCTGGTAAATACCGCAAGCTTCCCGAGTACAACTTTAATGGACTGCACCTCAAGAGTAAGCAGCAACGCTTAAAAGAGACCAACTCTCGCTAAGCCACTTCAGTCTCAAGTGCATCAGCGTGAGCCTCGGCCACTATAACTGTGACCTAGAAAAAAACCAAATGTGGTCCAAGGAAAGACAACATTATACATGGAATCCACTATGTTTCATGTCCAGCCTTCAGTAAAAGTCGCATGATATTCCAGGAGTAGACCCCCAGGTAAAGCGGATGTTATCTGTCTGAAATTCTGAACTATGATGAATATGTTAAAAAAAAATTAGAGAATGGGAAAATTTTTACCTGAGAATAGAATCTATAAATAAAATTTAAAAGGAAGTATAGATCTATAATTAAGTTGTATTACTATTATTATACTAATAATTCCGTTGAAGTGGTTAATAGCATGTTAGAACAGAAGAGAGTATTAGTAAACTGGATGGGAAAGACCTCAGCAAATAGATATAACATACATGTAACCTGAGTCCCAGAATAATAAGGAAGGATGAAAGAGAGAGAAGGACAGGCACAATATTTAAAAATGGCTGTTCACAATTGTTCCAGATCTGACAAAATAAATTCACATATTCAAAAACTCAGATTCAGCATCAAGTCAAATAAATATAATGCAATCACACCTTGAGAAAGAATGATTAACTGCCATAAAACAAAGAAGGGGTAAAAAATAACAAAATGTATAACCATCCATCAATTTATCTTTAAAAGTATCCAGAACATTTGTCAGCAATTATTTTTAAAGAGACTAAAGCATAAATGATGGGAGTATAATGACAATGAAATGGCTTCTTTAAACTGAAACTCATATAAAAGTAATTATGATTCTAGAATTCTCAGTGAAAATAGACTTTAAAAAAATGAATACTAAATAAAGACATTTTCAGGCAAACAAAATCTGAACCACTTGACCTATCGAAATAAGTTTGTTCATAAAAACACTAGTAAAGTGATTCCAGAATCTTGGTGAGGCAGGAAGAAGGGCAAAGCCAGGAAGGACAACTTTGAATTAACAAAATGTTAATTATTTCAAACTACAATTGCATTAGTATGTAGAGTTCAAAATCAGACTTCCATCCCTCTTGCGGAGGAAAGATGGGTGAGAGTGGGCCTCACAGCTGAGTCAGGCTCCTGTCCTCCCACAGTTAACTTTCCCGGTGCCTCCTTGAATCCATGCTTCAGTGTTTTGGGAATGGTTCTTCCTCTGAACCACCACAAACCTTCTAACTTGGCTGAGTAGTTGAAGAACAAAGAAAGGACCTGGAAATTACGTGAAACCCCTAAACTCACAAGCTAACCTCCGGTCCTGCCCTCTGACCTCTCTGCCTTTCCTGCCTTTAAAGATGAAATTGAACTTCTGAGCTAAAAGCTCCTGCTCTCATGTCAAGTCTCAGTGAATTTTTATTTCTAGTCACTGAGCTGCCTTTGCACCAAAAGGAGACAACAGTCAAGAACTGCTCTCTATTCCCCCCAAGTGTCTTGTGTCTTGCCATGTTAGAGGTACATGACTAGAATAAAAGTCTTAAACCAGAAAATTGTATGTACTTAATGATCTCTCATCTTATTCTTTTCTTTTGGGTCTCACGGTATCTTTTGTCTTAAGATTTGTTTGTGTTATGCAAAACGGTAAATTTAAAATATGACAACTTGATTTCTAGTTCCAGACAAGATGGAGTAAATGCCTTCTACGCTATTCTTCCAAATTACAACTAAACACCTTGGACAATATATAAGAAACAAATATCTCAAAACTGAAATGATGGAGAAAGGAGAAGTCAGACTGGTCAAGGGTATTGAGATATGAAATATGAGTTCCTTTTATCCTGTATGTGGGAAGCGCTGCCTCCTGTATGTCCAGACTGGAGAAACCCTTGACCTTGAAATGCAATGTATAGGAATGGGGAAAAAAGGCCTAAGAAATGTCCATCAAGGAGTCTGGAAGGAGTGACAATCAGGATGAGTCATTGAAAATACCCAGCCGACCCCAGCTACGCACTAGGAAATGTCCACACTCACCCCCTTCCTCAAGGGGCTCATGGCTGGCAGGGAGCTAGTGGAGCCCCCATCTATGCCTGCTTTGCAGTGATAAAGGCAGAGCTTTCTTCCCTTGCAGGCAGAGTACGAGGAGGAACTGGGGGAGGGCTTCTTTAAGGTGATATGTGAATTCTGAGGAAACCCCATGATGTGGACCTGACAAGTACCAACACAGCCAATGGCTTGAGAACTGAACTAGAGTGACAAGCTCTGCTGAGATTTCAGATCAGCCTTGGTGAGGCACACTAGCAGGGTGACCAGACAGAATTCAATGTAGCCAGGACATACGCGCCAGACCTAAACTGGACACCTACCTGCTACAATAGATGATTTAAAGAGGAATCAAGGTCTCATAACACAATACCATTTGTTGATTTGTTGATGATAGCCAGTCTGACAGGTGTGAGATGATACCACATTGTCATTTTGATTTGCATCTCTCCAATGATTAGTGACTTTGAACATGTTTTCATATGTCTCTTGGCCTTCCTCTGTCCTCTTTCAAAAAGTACCTACTTAGGTCCGTTTCCCATTTTTTTTATTGGGTTGTTTATCTTCCTTTTGTTAAGTTGTATGAGTTCCCTGTAAATGTTGGAGATTAAATCCTTATTGGAGATATCATTGGCAAATATGTTCTCCCATGCAGTGGGCTGTTTTGTTGATGGTTTCTTTTGCTGTGCAAAAGCTTTTTATTTTGATGTAGTCCCATTTGTTTATTTTCTCTTTAGTTTCCAATGCCCTAGGAACTGTATCAGTGAAGAAATGACAAGCGCTGGCTAGGATGCAGAGAAAAAGGAACCCTCGTGCACTGCTGGTGGGAATGCAGACTGCTGCAGCCACTGTGGAGAACAGTATGGAGTTTCCTCAAAAAACTAAAAATGGAACTCCCATTTGACCCAGTGATCCCACTTCTAGAAATATATTCCAAGAAACTAGAAACTCCAATCAGGAAGGATATATGCACCCCTATGTTCATAGCAGCACAATTCACCATAGCTAAGATTTGGAAACAGCCTAAGTGCCCATCAAAGATGAGTGGATTAAAAAAACTGTGGTATATCCACACAATGGAGTACTACACTTCAGTAAAAAAGGAGGAATTCTTACCATTTGCAACAGCATGGATGGAACTGGAGAGTATTATGCTAAGTGAAATAAGCCAGTCAGAGAAAGATAAATATCACATGATCTCACTCATTTGTGGAATATAATGAACAACATAAACTGATGAACAAAAACAGATCCAGAGACAGAGAAGCATCAATCAGACCATCAAATCTCAGGGGAAGGTAAGGGAGGGTGGAGGGAAGGGGAGAGATCAACCAAAGGACTTGTATGCATGCATATAAGCCTAACCAATGAACACAGACAACTGGGGAGTGAGAGCATAATTGGGGGGGGGGGGGCGCAATGAGGGGATAAGGACACATGTGTAATACCTTAAGCAATAAATAAAAAATATTAAAAAAAACACAAAAACCCAAAACCAAAAAAATTTTACAATATCCAAAATATCCAGAATGCCAGCGAAAACTAGTTGAACACCAAGAAACAGAGTATCTCCACTATAATGTGACCCCATAAATGGCACGTACTAACAAGGTGATAAACAGATGCTGTAATATCTAACAGGATTTGTTGTTTTTAAGTAGTTACTTGGTGACTAAAAAAATACTCTGAATAAAAACGTGCCCTAACCGGTTTGGCTCAGTGGATAAAGCGTCGGCCTGCGGACTCAAGGGTCCCAGGTTCGATTCCGGTCAAGGGCATGTTCCTTGGTTGCTGGCACATCCCCAGTAGGGAGTGTGCAGGAGGCAGCTGATTGATGTTTCTCTCTCATCGATGTTTCTAACTCTCTATCCCTCCCCCTTCCTCTCTGTACAAAATCAATAAAATATATTAAAAAAAAAACAAAAACAAAAACAACTTGTGCTGTTTTGCTGTGAAGAAAGTAACCTGCATATGTAAAATTGCCCTTGCGGACTCTTAATTGAAGATCATACAGATAAACTGAAAGGCTCTTGCAACTTGTGATGAGTGAACACTATCTGGCAAGTGTGACAGACCGGGTTGGGATGTAACAATCAGGGACAGGGTGGCCCCTCTCCAGTGGCTGTTATGCTCTCAAGGAGAGTTCCCTGAACCAATAAAACACAGAAGCATGCGTTGGTCCCAGGAGGCTGTATCTGCACCCTCCTCCCCACATTCCCATGTGCCTCATGTGTTGCCAGAGGCACTCGGAAGCCACCAGGTCTAGCACTCCTCTCTTATAAAAATGTTTATTTATGAGCAGACGGTGACACCACCCTTCTGAATAAAATGCAATGATTAAGGCTTACCAAATGTCCTAGCGGGAGTGGACACCTTGGCCAAGAATGCTGTTTTGTGACTTCTCAGCAGCCCTTGATTTCTTCTCTTCACAAAGTATCTTCACAGCATGACTTTGTCTCATCCATCTTTCTATTACTTTTACTTTGAGCACAGGATGTACACAAAAATAAGTATTGAGATATTAAAAAAAAATGGACATCAAAACCAGAAGCTGAAGAAATCATAGCACTAAACTAATTGATGAAAAACTAAGAGAATGAGAATGTGACAGTAAACAATCTCCACTGAGTTCCATGCTGTTGAATTATAATTCATTGTTGTTGTTTTATGAAACATTAAATCCAACAGAGGATTGCTTAGTGACAACTTAGAAAAGGCTTAGGTTTGGGTAAGCGTGTAAGTTGGCCCCTTAAGTCCCTTGCCCTACAAACTTCATGCACAGCTGTTCTTCAACTTTAGTCATTGTTGTGGTCTCACCACATAGTCTGTGACAGGGACAAGGTGAATAAATGAGTGAATGATTACTATACATGAGATGTAAGTAAAAAGTCTTAGCAATTACTAAAGTTCTATTGATGTCTTTGGGCAAGCAGTATTTACTCCATGGAGCCACTCAGAAGCAGCCCAGGCTGATGGCCGTCTGTCATGAGTACCACTTAGTCCTGACGCTTAACCTGGTCAGTGACACTCAGTACCCAGGGGGAAGAGGATGGAACTGTGGGGGCCTAGTGAGCCTGACATACGATGGTGCATAATACTTCACGCAACATCCAGGAGCCCAGCTCTGCCTAACTGAAGGGGCTGTGGGACCTGGGCCCTCCTGGACAATCACTTCCCAGTAGTAATGGAACAAGAAAGAGTTTGAGTGAACATCTACATATTAATTCCAAAATTTATAAGTAATTATTTGGAATTAACATGTCATGGGTTATAATTTTTTTAGGTACATTATTTCCTGATAAATTACACTGACTGATGTCTATAGCTTCCCTGGACTTTCTCTAAGTTACTGAATTAAATATAATTTCTATGAAGTTTTGTATGAGATTCTTCCAGAACAGCCCATGCTCGTAGGTGGGTTTCAAGTTTCCCTCACGGAGTGGACCTCTTCCTGGGTCTTCGTGTCTGTGGTCTCACTAACTTTGTATTGATTACTTTTTATAAATCTGGAGTTATGGACATTACCAATTGCTTGCCCTAAAACCTCTATTTTTCTGACTACTACAAATAAAACGAAGTCATTTATATTTTATCCAATTATGACTTTTCCTACAAATGTCTCTAAAGTATAGCAGGTTATTTTGTATTAATATAGATGTCAGATTCCAATAATAAATGCAGGCAGGTAATAATAAATTTTTACAAGCTTATAATCCTAATTTACCATTTATACCCAGAGTCCCAAAATTATAAAACCATCCTGATGTGGGAAATATTTTAGAAAATATTATAAACAAAAAATTAATATAAAGCCTAAAGAAAGACATGTATAAGAAATGAAGTTTTCATGAAGAACATTTGACAATATTTCAATATAATTTTTACATATTAAAAATTCTAATAATATAAATTATCTTGGAATTGTGTACATAATGTAGGATGATTACATTTATGGGGAAATGATGTACACTAGTAGTGTTGCATGTTCAACTTACACCAAAAATCTCTATATTTACATATAATTCTTTTTATCAGCCTATTTGTTCCTGGGTGCTTATATTTATGTTATTTACTAGTGGCCCCATGCACGGATTCGTGCACATTGAAAGGAAATTAACTAGAAGAAAGATTTGTGCGGTAATTACGTTACTGCAAAAAATCACATGTCAAAATAGTATATGTAATATAGTATTATAAAATTAAAACACACATATGATTGGTGCCAGCGAGAGCTTTATATGTATTGTGCATGCATAAGTCAAGGTTTATTTTTAAATTGCCAGTGCACGTCATATGTACCAGCCAGTTGGACAGTCAGACAGATATATGTATGGTCAGTCATTTAGCCTTTTATGTATATAGTTATTGTGTGTATCTGATATTTTAGCAAAATAAAAGAATATTTTATATTTAACCCATTGTACGCCATAAGTGTCTGTAGATGCAAGCAGCGCACATTATTAAAAAAAAAGTATTTTCCTTAAGTGGTAGCTCTGACGAAATTTAAAATTATTTTTTGTGAGAATTTTCAGCTGAAAATATTCAAGAATACTCGAATTGTGAGTAACATATTTATTTTTATAATATTCATTAGAGGCCTGGTGCACAAAAGTTTGTGCACTCGGGTGGGGGGGGTTCCTCAGCCCAGCCTATGCCCTCTTGCAGTGTGGGACCCCTTGGAGGATGTCCACCTGCTGGCTTAGGCCTGCTCCCTGGGGGATCGGGCCCAAGCTGGCAGTGAGACATCCCTCTGGGAGCCTGGCAGCCCTTGGGGCATGTCCACTTACCAGCAGGGAACAGACCTAAGCTGCAGTAGGACAACCTTAGTGATGCTGAGGAGGCAGGAGAGGCTCCCACCACCACTGCTGTACTGGCAGCCATCAGCCTGGCTTGTGGCTGAGCAGAGCTCCCCCTGTGGGAGCGCACTGACCACCAGGGGACAGATCCTACATTTAGCATCTGCCCCCTTGTGGTCAGTGTGTGTCATTGTGACCAGTAATTCCCAGTTGTTCTGCTGTTAGGGTCAATTTGAATATTACCCTTTTATTATATAGGATAGAGGCCTGGTGCACAGGTGGGGGCCGGCTGGTTTGCCCTGAATGGTGTCCCAGATCAGGGTGGGGGTCCCACTGGGGTGCCTGGCCAGCCTGGGTGAGGGGCTAATGGCTGTTTGCTGGCTGGTCAAGCCCCCCCCTCAGTGGTGACCCTCACCCCATGGAGGTTTGGCCAGCCTGGGTGAGGGGCCGATGGCTGTTTTCAGGCTGGCCACACACCCTTTAGGGTGGTGGGGTCCCCACTGGGGTGCCTGGCCAGTCTGGGTGAGGGGCTGAGGGCCATTTTCAAGCTGGCCAAGCCCCCCGGTGATGGAAGCTCCCAGCCTCTCCTTTTTTTCTTTTTTTTTTTTATTCTGGGATTTACTTACCTTCTATAATTGAAACTTTGTAGCCTTGAGTGGAGCTCAGAGCTGGCCAAAGCAGGTGGAAAGCTTGGCTCCCTCCATCGCCAGGGGCAACCCAAGCCTCCTGCTCGCTCTAGGTCTGTGGCCATGGCCGGCTGAAAGCAGGTATCTGGGATTTATTTATCTTCTATAATTGAAACTTTGTTGCCTTGAGTGGAGCTCAGAGCCGGCCATGGCAGGTGGGAAGCTTGGCTTCCTCCATCACTGGAGTAACCAAGCCTCCTGCTTGCTCCAACTCTGTGGCTGCCGGCCACCATCTTGGTTGAGTTAATTTGCATATAGTTACTCTGATTGGCTGGTGGGCGGGGCTTAAGGTGTAGCGAAGGTACTGTCAATTTGTATGTTTGTCTTTTATTAGTGTAGATTGCAAATTGATTTTTTAAATTAAATTCAAAATATGGTGTGTGGGGATGGTTTCCATTTTGGGCATGTGGCAGGTAACTGGTTAAAGATTTTATGTTTAAAGAACATTTTATATAAAATCACTTTGTATATATAAAGAACATTTATATATAAATGTGAATAAAATGTTATTATTTGCCTGATTACAGAAAGCATAGTTATTTTAGGAAATACTAAAAATATATAATAAAGAACACTACATATAAAAGTATGAGTAAATACTAAAATCACTTATAATTTCTACGTATCTGTGTTTCCATCCTTGATTTTTCTTTACAAATAAATTTACAAGCTCTAACTTTTATTATATGGGCACTTTCTCCTAAAAATTCTTATTATTCTAAATTTCGAGGATCCATGCACTCATACACCTACTGTCTTTCCCACTTTGCTCTTTTTAATGTCATTGTTGGAAATTGGTTATAAAGTCAGGAAAATACATCTTCCTGCTATTCTGGGGAATATACTAACACATACAGAATCCAAAGTGATAAACGTTATATCTTATCAATTTAGTGATTTACCTGATTGAAGCAGGTTTTGTAATTGCAACTCCCAACCAACTGTATCTTTGCCTTGCATCCAACCTCAAGCAAAATGCCTCTGAGAAACAGAAAAAGAAAAAGAAAGGGCTTCTAGCTCCTTTGCCCAGTGGCAGGCTTGATGTGATTTGAGTAGTGATAGAAACCTGAAAGTCATGATCTTTCCAAGATAAGTTCAATGTGTTTTTCCAAAATTTTATTTTGTCATTAATTATGGACAGTGCAGTTCCAAAATCTGATTCATTCTATTGGTGTCACCTAAAAGTGAAAACTGTGGTCCAGATTAACACCTGCCCAGGAGAAACACCACGTGGGTGTCATGAGATGCATTGTCCAGTGACAGTCTACAGGAAGCAATTAGAAACAGTGAGCCTGATGTTTATTACTTTTAAAAAGTAAATTATTTTTAGAGCTGTTTTAGGTCCCCTTACTGGCACAGCCTCCTTCCTCCATTAGCAACACCCCCACCAGATATAACCTTTGTTACAATGCATGAACCTACATTGACATGTCATCATCATCCAGAACCCATAGTTGACATTGGTATTCACTCTTGGTGTTGTACATTCTATGCATTTGGACAAATGTATAATGACACATCTCCGCCATTATAGTGTCATAGAGAGAATAGTTTCATTGCCATAAAAAAATCTTCGGTGCTCTGCCTACTCATCTATCCCACCCCCTCAGCCCTTGGAAACCACTGGTATTTTTACTGTCTCCAAAATTTTGCCTTCTCCAGAATGTTATATAGTTGGAATCACATAGTATGTAGCCTTTTCAGCTTGGCTTCTTTCACTTATTATACGCACTTAAAGTTTTCCCATGTATTTTCATGGCTTGACAGCTCATTTCCTTTTAGCGTCAAATGAGAGTCCACTGTCTGGATGGACTACAGTTTATTTGTCCTTTTACCTACTGGAAGGTGTCTTGGTTGCTTCCATGTTTTGGAAATTATGGATAAACTGCTATGTTGTTAGCCATGTGCAGATTTTTCTGTGAATATACTTTTCAACTCCTTTAGATAAGTACTAAGGAGTACAACTGCTGGATCATATGGCAAGACCATGTTTAGTTTTATAAGAAATGTCCCAACTGTCTTCGAAAGTGGCTACACCATTTTGCATTCCCACAAGCAATGACTGAGAATTCTTGTGGCTCCACATCTTCACCCATATTTGGTGTTGTTATTGTTCAGGATCTTTTCATTTCTAATAGACGTGTAGTGGTATCTCATTTATTTAAATCTGCATTTCTCTAATGACATATGATGAGAGCATCTTTTCATGTGCTGCATATGAACATCTTCTTTGGGGATGTGTCAGTGATTTGTTAATCAGGTTTTTGTTTTCTTATGAAGTAGTTTTAAGAGTTTTTAGTATGTTTTGGAAAATAGTCCTTTATCAGACCTGTTTTTTGTAAATGCCTTCTTATTCTCTTGACAATGTCTTTTGCAGAGCATAATATTTTCTTTTTTTAAAAATATATTTTATTGATTTTTTTACAGAGAGGAAGGGAGAAGGATAGAGAGTTAGAAACATCGAAGAGAGAAACATCAATCAGCTGCCTCCTGCACACCCCCCACCTAGGGATGTGCCAACAACCAAGGTACATGCCCTTGACCAGAATTGAACCTGGGACCCTTCAGTCTGCAGGCTGATGCTCTAGCCACTGAGCCAAACAAGTTAAGACACAGAGCATAAGATTTTTATTTTAATGAAACTCAGCTTATGAATTCTTTCTTTCATGAAGGTGCCATTGATGTTGTATCTAATAATTCATCACCATACCCAAGTTCATATAGGTTTTCTTCTGTGTTACCTCCCAGGAGTTTCATAGTTTTGCATTTTACATTTAGATCTATGATTCATTATGAGTTAATTTTTGTGGAGGATTAGGACTGTCTCTACATTCATTTCTTGTGGATATCTAGGAGTTCCAGCACCATGTGTAAAAAAAATAAAGTTCTCTGCTCCATTGCATTGCCTTTTCTTTGTGGTTAAAGATCAGTTGACTACATTTACATGGGTCTATCTGGGGCTCTCTATTCTGTTCCAGTATTACATTTACCTATTCTTTCACCAATACTACACTGTCTTGATTACACCTTTATGTTGTCTTGAAAATTTATTGCTTTTAATAATAACACAATTCTGGAACTAAGAATTTTAAAGCCCTGAAATACATCTTTTCTAAAATTTTGAACTGTTTCACTATTGTTCTAAGTTTCATGTTCTTGAAGAAACTGGATGCTGCAGGGACTCTCCTCTCTGTGGCTGGTGCCAAGGGCAGGATTAAATGCATGTTACAACCAATCACCAGAGACCGGTCACTGACAGGAGGTTGCAGGAAATATGATGTGATTCAAGTCCATGAAAATCTGTGCATTATCTGTTCTTACAAAGGCCACGGTATTTGCTTTGCTTGATGGGATGATGGACTCTGTAAATGTGAAATGAAATTTTATTTCCTGGCAGCATGAGGAGTTGGAAAAGGTTGTGAGTTAGAATATGACTCAAATGAAATCAGGAAGAATGCATTCAGCTGATGCCCAGCACAATGCCAGACATTTCAGGAAATTCAAAGCAGATACTTATTTGTCAAACCTAGATTTCTTCATATTATTTTACTAGAGGCCTGGTGCACAAAAATTTGTGCACTTGGGGGGGCCCCTCAGCCCAGTCTGTGCCCTCTCTCAGTCTGGGACCCCTCGGGGGATGACCACCTGCTGACTTAGGCCTGCTCCCCAGGGAATTGGGCCTAAGCTGGCAGTCAGACATCGCTCTGGCAGCCTGGCAGCCTTTGGGGGATGTCCACTTGCAAGTGGGGAGCAGGCCTAAGCTGCAGTCGGACATCCTTAGCGCTGCTGAAGAGGCAGGAGAGGCTCCCACCACCACCGCTGTACTGGCAGCCATCAGCCTGGCTTGTGGCTGAGCAGAGCTCCCCCTGTGGGAGCGCACTGACCACCAGGGGAAGCTCCTGCATTGAGCGTCTGCCCCCTGGTGGTCAGTGTGTGTCATAGTGACCAGTCATTCCCAGTCTTTCTGCTGTTAGGGTCAATTTGCATATTACCCTTTTATTATATAGGATATGCACAGCCTTTGGAAAGGCACTGTGCTATCATGTAACCCTGTAGGGCATATCAGGTAAAGGGCATGAGAAATTGATGTTCAAGTTCCTTAAAGAAAAGAACATGGAAGTAGTTTCTCTTCTCAGTAGGTGAGACCAAAAAAAAAAAAAAATCGAGTATTACTTTTCTTTTAGAAAAGATTTATTCATCTGATACCATTCTGAACTTCTAAACCATAAAGTGACAAATATAAGTCTCATAAAATACCCTGGTTCTGATGAGTAAGACAGCAGAACTTGATAACAAATCCTGGATGGGAACCGTGGTAGCAGAACCACTCAGCCGGAAATGTGAACCTGCCAAAACATCCTTTAAAAAGGAAGGTAAAGAAACACTCTTCAGAAAAGGGCCCTTGAGCAGCCAGAGGCCATCCTGCTTTTCTGCAGAAATGCATGGAAGACAGATTGCATTCTCACGCATGGATGTGCCACACCTCTGCCCAGAGCACCGCTGAGCTACACTTATTTTTAAAGGTAATTTTATTTTAAAATACAAATATAATTAGTGTAAAACAGGAATGGATGTTAATAGATCTAATGAGTTCATTTGCATGGTCTCAAAAAGCCAGAAAAAGAATCTATTTTTTTTTTAAAAAAAAGAATAGGAGCATTGCTTTTTCCAAAATTTTCTTCTAGGTTTTTTTGTTTTGTTTTGTTTTGTTTTGTTTTTCCTGTTAAAAATGTCTTCTTCCTATTTTTAGAAGAAATTAAATGCTAATTTGTATACCAATACATAGATCTCAATCAGAGATCTTTCCGAACACATTCACCAACTGTGTGCCTGAAAGATAATGTGGACCTGGGAGTGCCTTGTGGTGACAATTAATATAAAGCTGACATTTAGCACCATGCCCTTCAGGAGGCCTCCCTCATCAGGAATTTGTCTTGTGTGTATATTTCTGGGCAGATAATAAAACTTGCTGTTTCTATTATTACAAACACCTTTAAGTTTTCTACTTGTGCCCTAAAAGTTACCATTTCTTCCTTAGCCCTTACCATGTCTTCTCTGTCCTGACACACAATTTACAATCTTAATTCTAGACTAGAGGCCCGGTGCACAAAAATTTGTGCACTCGGGAAGGGGGGTCCTTCAGCCCGGCCTGTGCCCTCTCGCAGTCTGGGGCCCCTTGGGGGATGACCACCTTCGGGCTTAGGCCCACTCCCCGGGGCATTGGGCCTAAGTTGGCAATCAGATATCCCTCTGGCAGCCCAGGAGCCCATAGGGGATATCCACTTGCTAGTGGGGACCAGGCCTAAGCTGCAGTCAGACATCCTTAGTGCTGCTGAGGAGGCGGGAGAGGCCCCCACCACCAAAGCTGTACTGGCAGCCATCAGCCTGGCTTGTGACTGAGCAGAGCTCCCCCTGTGGGAGTGCACTGACCACCAGGGGGAAGCCCCTGCATTGAGCGTCTGCCCCCTGGTCGTCAGTGTGTGTCATAGTGAGCAGTCATTCCAAGTCGTTCTGCTGTTAGGGTCAGTTTGCATATTACCCTTTTATTATATAGGATAGAGGCCTGGTGCAGGGGTAGGGGCTGGCTGGTTTTCCCTGGAGGGTGTCCCGGATAAGGGTGGGGGTTCCGTTGGGGTGCCTGGCCAGCCTGGGTGTGGGGCTGATGCGTGTTTGCAGGCTGGTCACACCCCCTTCTGGGTGGGGGTCCCCACTGGGGTGCCTGGCCAGCCTGGGTGAGGGGCTGATGGCTGTTTGCTGGCTGGTCAAGCCCCCCCTCCAGTGGGGACCCTCACCCCATGGAAGTTTAGGCCAGCCTGGGTGAGGGGCTGATGGCTATTTTCAGGCTGGCCACACCCCCTTTAGGGTGGGGGGCCCCACTGGGGTGCCTGGCCAGTCTGGGTGAGGGGCTGAGGGCCGTTCTCAGGCTGGCCAAGGCCCCGGCGATGGAAGCTCCCAGCCTCTCCTTTTTTTCTTTTCTTTTTTTATTCTGGGATTTATTTACCTTCTATAATTGCAACTTTGTGGCCTTTTGCGGAGGCTGCAGCTGGCCACAGGCAGCTTGGCTTGCTCCATCACTGGAGCAACCAAGTCTCCTGCTCACTCCAGCTCCATGGCTGCTGGCCGCCATCTTGGTTGGGTTAATTTGCATATAGTCACGCTGATTGGCTCGTGGGCGTGGCTTAAGGCATAGCGAAGGTACTGGCAATTTGCTTGTTTGTCTTTTATTAGTGTAGATGGTCCCAAACATTTATTTGCCCTTGAGAATCTTAACTAGTTAAGCTTTGCTTTAGTCTTATAATTACCTTTTCCAATAGTGCAGAAATCTCAACTGCGGAATAACCTGATCAGTACAGAGGTGGGAAATGTAGGTTTATGGTTTTGAGTGCACAAAACACAGCTTATTCTTGTACTATTATTTATTAACTAGTGTCCTGGTGCACAGATTCGTGCACATTGAAAGGAAATTAATTAGAAGGTGGCCTGTGGGGTGGGACTGGGTGAGACAGCCAGACAGACCCTGGAGCCAACCTCCCATAGTGCCTACCTGGCTGGCCACACCTGGGACAGCACTGCAGCTGAATGAGTGTGGTCCCTCCAGCAGCTGGGGTTCTTCAGCTTGGCTTGCGGGGATCAGACCAAAACTGGCTCTCTGACCTCCCACAAGGGGTCCTGGAGTGCAATAGGGCCCTCTTAAAAGTTGCTGTCATACAGGGCGTGGAACACAATTGCAAATGTGCAGTAAAACAGATTGGGGCCGACAGTGCCCCAGCAAAAACATAACCCAGGGCTGAAGATGGAATCACATGGCCCTGCGAGGAATCGGCTCCCTCCTCTCTGGTTCCAGGGTGCATCACCTGAGAACCGCCTCTGCCAAGTCACTGCAGCTCGGCAGCTTCTTTTTTGAGTAGTCAGTGTGCATCATAGCTACTGGTCCGACAGACACTTAGACTTTTATATATATATACTAGTGGCCCAGTGCATGAAATTTGTGCATGGGGGAGTGTCCCTCAGCCCAGCCTACACCCTTTCCAATCTGGGACCCCTTGGGGGATGACCGACTGCCTGGGTGGGGCCTAAACCGGCAGTCGGACATCCCTCTCACAATCCAGGACTGCTGGCTCCTAACTGCTCACCTGCCTGCCTGCCTGATTGCCCCTAACCTCTCTTCCTGCTGGCCTTCTCACCCCTAACTGCCCCCTCACTGGCCTGCTTTCCCCCAATTGGCCCCCACCAGCCTGATCACCCCCAACTGACCCCCACTGATGGCCTGCTTGCCCCCAACTGCCCCCCCCCCCCCGCAACTGGCCTGATCACCCACAACTGCTGTCCCATCCTGGTCTGATCACCCATAACTGCCCTCCCCTCTTGGCCCCAACTGCCTCTACCTCAGCCCCGTCACAATGTCTTTGTCCAGAAGAATGTCCGGAAGGTCTCCTAGTCTAATTAGCATATTACCATTTTATTAGTATAGATAAAGGCCTGGTGCATGGGTGGGGCCAGATGGTTTGCCCTGAAGGGTGTCTGGATCAAGGTGGGGGTTCCCTTGGGGGGGGCGAAGCAGCCTGGGTGAGGGGCCTGTGGTGGTTTGCAGGTTTGCCATGCCCCCATTGGGGTGGGGGTCCCCACTGGGGATGGCGCTGGCCTGGGCAAAGGGCTGGGGCAGTTTGCAGGTCAGCCACACCCCCATGGGGTGAGGGTCCCCACTGGCCAGCCTGGGTGAGGTGTTGAGGGCTGTTTTCAGGCTGGTTACACCCCCTTCAGGGTGGGGTCCCCACTGGGGTGCCTGGCCAGCCTGGGTGAGTGGCTGAAGGCCGTTTTCAGGCCCCTCCCTCAGCGTCCAGCCAGGGCAACCCAAGCCTCCCACTTGCTCCGGCCAGCTCCATGGCCACCGCCCACAGGCCCCTCCTTTGGCGGCCAACCCAAGCAGGCGGGAAGCTTGACTTCCTCCATCGCTGGGGGTGACCCAAGCCTCCTGATGGCTTGTGGCTGCAGCCATCTTTGCCCTGCTAATTTGCATATTCCCTCCTGATTGGCTGTGGGGTGTTGCAAAGGTATGGTCAATTTACATATTTGTCTATTATTGGTGTAGCTAAATGATTGCATTATATTCTATATGAACAGCTGTCCACCCCTGTATATTCTCTATACAGAATGTCCCTTTATTTCAATTTTCTATAAATATAAAAGTGACAATAGAAAAGTTTCTGCGGCCAAATTGCAAAATTTTAAAACAGCACAACTTAAATAACTTCAGATAAAGATCCCACTGATCCCATTTCAGCCACAGGTAAAAGTTTTCCTGTTCAAGGTGATGATATCTGTGCCTTGGTTTGTGGGGTGGTCTGTTGACTTCTTGTTCACAAATATCTTCAACAACAGGAGTCAGGGCCACCTCTATTTTCATATCTCCCACTCACCAAACCCAGGGAGGACACAATATACAGCACACCTCTTTGAATTGCCTTCCAGATTTAATCTTTTGCCTCAAAAGTGAAATGCAAGTACCTGGGCTAAATCTAAGTAAAATGGATTTCAGAAAGTTGAAGTCATGACGTCCTCTCACCTACCTTGACTATCCATTTCTCCAATGATTCTTTTCTAACAAGAAGGATAAACAATGCAGTCCTCACCTCAAATTCTGAAGTTATAGTTGGTCTCTTTACTAACTGTTGGTGCAGGTCTTCCAATAGCTCTTGATCTCATTCTCTATGTGATGTAAACTCTGTTCACCTCTCAGCCACTATACTGGCAGGTGAGCCCTTCCAGACCCTTCCTTAGCATTGCAGAGGCATCACTGTTGCTTGTTTTTCCAGTTCATTTTATACTATTTGGTTATTAGTGATATTTATTGTCTTCTGAATTATCTGGCACTTACCAATGCCCAGTGACTTCCTCCCTGTTCCAACATTTTTGTCCCACCTGCCCACACTGGAAATGACTGCTGGTAGGACACCTGTAGAGCTGCTCTTCCAAGTTTCTTTTCATGCACCTTCATGTTATAATGGTGCACAACCCCCTTCTTTCATTATTGCTTAGTCCTTGAGATCTTAGACTCTTAGCTCACCAGAGAAGTCATTTCATGGAGTTGCTCCAGAATATCTATTGCAAAAAATAATTGTACTATATGGTAAAAAATGTCAAGTACACTTGAAAACAGTAGAAATAGAATAGTACAAATTTACCACATATAATCCTTCCTTAAATGCTGAGCTTTTAATGGAAAAGGGCAATTGAGATGTACCAGACCACAAAGGACATATAACTAGCTATCAGTGAGTCAGTATATACAAGGGGAACTCAAGCTCAAGGCAGCTAAGGTTACCTAATGACAAGCAAGCTATTTAATGACCACTAATCTTACTACCATGTTGACCAGTTGTTGAATTGTGGTGCGGGACCACCAGCTTAATCAAACCTTGACCAGATCTTACTGAGTACATTGGAATTACACATTTGTGATAGATCTTTAGCAAAGTTGAGAACCCCACCTCCCAACCCAGATTAATTTATTAGCTCTAATTTCTCTACTTTTAAATACTTGGTGGATTTCTAATGCTTGGAGGTGTTGCTGGCCCTGGATCAGCATTTCCTTCCCCTGCCCTCTGTGTCTCCAGTTAATACTTACAGCTTTTGAGAACAGTATGATGATGGCTATCTTCTCAGCTGCACAGGAATGAGGGGTAGAAAATTATTCAGAAAAACCTATCTCTGCTAATATCTTCATACAGTACTTGTGCTTTCATGGGCTCACATGTCTCATAAATCAATTAATCTAGCAACAATGGCACACCCAGTAGGTGACCTGTAATTGCCAAGGGAGAAAATAATTACGAAAATCTTCCCATGGTTCAGGAGTTTAAATTATTTATGAATGGACAGACTAATACAATGGAAAATATGGCAAAAATGGTGTTGTCTCGTTTAAGTTTGCAATTCTCTGACTACTGGTATTAAATGTGTGGTTCAGTGAATAAGAGAGATTCACTTACAGTTGGAAAAAAACTCACATGTAGAGTCAACAAAAGGTCCAGTTAAACTTTGCATAGATAATTTGGAGATAAAGACCTTGAAGGCAGGTGAAGGGGTCACAAGCCAGAACTGGATTCTAACTCAGGTAACCTAATACTAAATAAGTTCTTTTTCTTCTAACCAGTAGACAGGCAGAGAACTTGGCTTAAAAAAAAAAGTGAGATCTGAGCTAAGGTTAGACCATGGGAAAGACTTAGAGTGTAAGATTATAAAGTCATTAAAAAGCAAAAGCAAGCACTGAGAGTTGGCAGTGACTGAAGTCTAGTCAAAGAGGAGGAAGGGATACCACAGGCCTCTGGACACAAACAGTCAGTTGTGTCAATGCCCCAGACCACCCAAAATGTCAGAGGCTTGCCACAGACGATTTGTCAAGCTCATTGGGATCACACATGGGCTATGTGCCAGGGTGGTTCTGCTACTCTGCCCCTGGGCTTCTCATCCAGAACCAGGTAAAAGCATCCTTTATCTGGAAGTCATTATTCTCATGGCAAACACTAAAGATCAAGACAAACCAGACATCCCTGGCCGGTTTGGCTCACTGGATAGAGCATTGGCCTGGGGACTGAAGGGTCCCAGGTTCGATTCCGGTCAAGGGCATGTACCTGGGTTGCGGGCACATCCCCAGTAGGGGGTGTGCAGGAGGCAGCTGATTGATGCTTCTCTCTCATCGATGTTTCTGGCTCTCTATCCCTCTCCCTTCCTCGCTGTAAAAAAATCAATAAAATATATATTAAAAAAAAAAGACAAACCAGACAATCATAGTTTAAGGGTATGTTTTAATATCACAGAGACTCCCAGAAGGTCACACAGCCAACATGACAATGGAACAAGGAGATGTATTCCACTTCCAGGGAGGAGTTGCAGGTCACAAGACAGCTGGTGGGGTGAAGGGTCCTCTCATGGAACTGGGAGCAAACAGTCACACCACTCTAGTCTGAAATACATCACCTATATGTTCTCCTACTTCACTTTTAGTCACCGGCTTCCCTTAGATCAATGGAATAAAATATTAAAAGTGCCTAACACTTTTTGTCTCTCTGCAATTCCAGGCCAACGGCAGTTGGTAAGAAAATGTACAGTCAGACATTGTTTTATAAGTTTGTTTCTAAAACTAAATCATTTACAGAAAATTTTTCCTAGTGAATTTCTGTCACATTACTGGCAATTTTGAAATGAAGTTCTCATAACATAGTTTCACTTTAACAGTCTACTTGAATTTTCTGCATTCTCCCCCAAAATAAAACATGCATATGATGTCCATCTTTTCTAGTGCCACAGGCATCATGGAGGTCAGTGGATTCTGAGCTATGTTGGACATTCAAATTTAAGGTCCATCTGAGTTTAAACATAGTTTAAGCAGAGATTGACTCAAGCATGACTGGACTCACAACCAAAGCAGAAAAATCTGAAGTGTAAGTTTACAAATTTTTGGAGTAAATTATATAAGAAAAAACAAACATAAAGTCCTTCAAGTTAGGGACATTCACTTTTGCAGCTTCAGGCCGGCGGGATGGAGCTGCAGGAGTGACCTTGGACAAGGCGTGTCATTTTTCTCAGAGTTTCATCTTCAGAGATGCTTCTATATGTCAAGAGACTCAGGATCTTGACAACCACCACTCTTGTGGTTGCCTAGACAACATAATCAACAATAGCCTTTTTGGCAATCAAGGAAATAAATTTATATTAAAAAAATAAATACTTCTGCTGCTCTTGTCTAAGCAATTATACTAATTAGATTGAAAAATCTTGACATTTCCAATTAGGATGTCCTACCAAATGCATATCTGTAAATGGAACAGAAGGTAAATACTGATTTGTGAAACCAGAATAATTGCATGATGGCATGCCTCAGGCATGGAATTAGACAACACAATATGTTCGCATGATTATCTATTTTTTACTATTTTTGAGTTGAAACAATCATTTATAAAATACAAGTGTTAGGAAAAACATCAGTAAAACATTTGGAAATGAAATATGTCAAGATGGGCTCAAAGCAAATAGAAAGGAAACAACAGAAAAGGTTTTCTTTCAACTAAAAAGGTCATAAAACATGCTAACTTGCAATCATCAGTAACTCCAGACGGATATTTTCAGGTCTCCACTCCTTGCCTACTGCCATATATATTTATGATTTTAAAAACAGAAAGTCCAATGGATTTGCTTCAGTCTTGTGGACTTACAACAGTCACAACTCAGGGAATGCAATTGCGGCCCATTCCTAGGTTTAAGGAGCCCCATGTACAGATTTTCACTGAGGAGTTCTATATAGGTTGCACAAGTGTCCTGTGTGTTTCCTCTTTACCTTTTCATGCTGAAACTCTCAATATCCCATGTATTTTGTTGGTTATAGAGATGTGGATCAAACACTGGACAGGTGGAGCTGCAGGAGTCACCAATCATCACTTTCCCTGCAAATTCTTCCATGTTATTTGCCTACTGTGTTTCCATGAGCCCACTGAATTCTTCTAATAGTACGTGGTATTTGCACACACTTCCCTGGTTTGTTAACTATCAATTTATGTGTTTCTTTTAACCTAGTTATGAAACACAGGACCTGAAACTACCTCTTACCTATATCATTTTTCTAGCTATAGTGAAAGTTTTAAAAAAATAGTTTCAAAACTCTGGTTCCCAAGATTGTCTATTCTGATAATCAGACACTTGCTACAATAAAGACTGTGTTTGTTCTGATAAAGCCCTTTTTAAACATTATTTTATAAAATATTTTAATTTTTTTAACCTGAACCATAGCAACCAGTGGCCTGACACCTCTGAGAACCATCCCAGTTGACCTGTCATTTTGCATATAGTCATCTCAGCCTGTCTAGAGTAGAGGGTGTCTAGTGGTTGATTCTGTAGAGCAAACCTTTTCCTCCAGCTTCCTTTCCAATCTTGAGATTTTGTTCCACTCTGCACAAGCAGACCACACCGCCCACAGGCACACAGAAATTCACAGAATCGCTCACACACTCACACTCAATGGGCCTGCCAGTTATGATTAAGGGAAGTTGCAGTGATAAAGTCACCATGGTGTGACACAATGGGGTGAGTACCTCCCTCAACACAAGCCAAAGGCCCATGGCACTGTTTGCTCCACACAGTCTTTGAATGACCTGAGTGACAGATGCCCCATCCCCTTTTGTTTCAGCTTGATCATCATAACATGAGAAGAGAAAGCTGAGGGCCAGACAAACAGGTGTCCTTCTGTTCTGGTTGATTGGCTAAACCTAGTTAGAATGCCCCACCTAACTCCAAGAAACTGTACTGTCAGCTAAGAAGTGAGCCACTAAAAATCTCTGTTTAATCAAGCAACAGTGTCTGGAGTTTTTGAACCCTCCACGGGGAAATGGAAGCAATTCAAAACAAGTGCAATGGACTTGGATTCCAAAACATAATGGTGTTGGCTGACCTCATCATTCCTTTCTTTTTTCTTTCTTTCTTTCTTTTTTTTTTTTTTTTTTGTATTATCAGGGAAAGGGGATAGTTTGAGTTAAAATTAGAAATTAATTCTGGAGAGACAAAATGACAGTGGAATAGGCAGACATGTCGCAAGCCTTATCCCAGAGCAGATAGAAGGAGAAACTAAATCAAATAACAACCACCCGGAATTGATGAAGTAGACACAGCTGGTGAGACAATTCACAGCCAGGAAGGCCAGAGGATGCCTGGAGGATGGTAAAATCAGGGATCTGGACTAGGTAGAATGGTGAGACCTTCAAACCAGAGGGTCAGAAGGAAGCCACACGGCACTGAGGCCACATCCCTTGGGACAGGCGTAACTTCTGACTGTGGAAAAGAAGTCTGTAGGGCTGCTGATGGCAGGGGATTCTAGATCTAAGCCCACAGCTGCGAGAGGCTGAGCCCAGAGGGAGCAGCCTGAAACTGCCCAAACCACGCCATGCTGGGGTGAGAGAAACTTACAGTGTTGCAGTTCTTTCCTCTCTTTTCGGTCCTTGTTTTATTCTCTAAACCCAGTTCATAGGACCTTTGAAATACACTCACCTGGGGCTAAGGTGCAGGTAGAGATGTGGACTTCGAGAGGCTGGGGAGAAGAGCAGGTCAAGGAATAGGGGCCAGGAGTCTGACAATGAGACACACCTGACACGCGGGACCTAAGCAGCCATTTTCTCCTGAAGAGATAGCCCCTCCCTGCAGTCTCCAGGCAACCAATACAGCCACACCTAGTTTACACCCTGAGTGTTACAAAGGACACACACACAAAAATCTGAATAGTCCCTGAGAGCCCTCAGGGACTGGCCTGAAGAGAGGTCCTTCAGTCCCGGAAAGCCATACAGCAACCTATCCAACTTAACCCTGTCAGAAACAGCTGCTTGAGAGATTAAGATTGAAAGTGGGCAGACAGGCTAAGTGGGAAGATTGGATCCTCTGCTGGCAGTCAAGGCTGTGGAGATAGATACAAACAGAGGAGCAGTGGACTGCTTGGACCTTCAACAACCTAACAGGAAACTGAGAAGTAGCAGAAAGTACAGAAGAGGAGATCTTAAACCAGCCCTCATAGGGCATTAAAATTTGGCAGAGCCCTAACTGGTTTGGCTCAGTGGATAGAGTGTCAGCCTGCAGACCCAAGGGTCCCAGGTTCAATTCCAGTCAAGGGCATGTTCCTTGGTTTCAGGCACATCCCCAGTAAGAAATGTGCAGGAGGCAGCTGATTGATGTTTCTCTCTCATTGATGTTTCTAACTCTCTATCCCTCTCCCTTCCACTCTGTAAAAAATCAATAAAATATATTTAAAAAAAAAAACTCAGCAGAAATGAATGACACTTCACTTTTTCATTTTTATTTTATTTTTATTTTGTTATCTCTCTTTTTTTCTTTATTTTCCTTTTTTGTTTGTTTATGTTTTTATTTCTTTTCAAATTATTTTTTCATCATTCTATTCTTATAATTTTATCCTATTAATTTTTTTAATTATTTTTTTCTTTCTCTTTTCCTTCTTATCCACTCATCCTCTTTCTACTTTTTCTGTACTGAACTAAGGTCCTCCCCATATACATCCAATTCCTTAACCTTATTTTCTGTATATAAGCTAGGCCTCTACAGATTCTGCCCCCACCCTCTCTTCTGGGTGTTTGGTGTTTCCATTTGTTGGTTTATCTGTTTGTTCTGTGAATATATATATATATATATATATATATATATATATATATATTTTCTTTTTCCTCCTTTTTCTACTTTTTATTTTCTCTCTTACAATTTTTTCTCTCCTTGATATCATTTGTGCTCTCTTTTCTCTCCCCTAATTCTCTTTTCTCTGATGATCACTTATATTGGGGTTATAGGTGTCGTGAGTGCATTTGTGTTTTGTTCCCTTTCTGTCATGTCTTGTCGAGTTGCATTCTGTCCTGTTTGGTCAATGTAGTAGAGAGTGAGCCACATAACCAGACACCCAGAGAGGAGACTCCATCCACGAATGCGTCAATAATACTCCAGACCCAACTACAGAGGCAGGAAGATGGCAGCAGTGAGGGAGAGAGCATGAGTAAGTGAGGGAGCAAAAGGGGAGTGTGTGGACATGTGGTGTGTGTGTGTGTGTGTGTGTGTGTGTGTGTGTGTGTGTGTGTGTGTGTTTGTGAGTGAGGGACTGTTAGATCCTGCAGGACTTTCAGGGGAAGGAGGACTGGGCTCACCTAGCCAGGCAGCCTTTGCCATGATTGCAAACAGTCCCAAAGTAGTCCCAGGCTACTTCAGAGGCCATGCCTTCTTGAAGGGGAGAGCTGCTGTGAAAGGGAGCCCAGCCTTGCCTCCACCCAGGGTGCCCTAAGACACCACCTGGGACTCTACAGCCACCCCTGCCAGGGACCTGCAGCCTTGGTTGCAGTCCCATGAACATCAAGATTCCAGCCACTCTAGCCACTGATTCCTGTGAGTTCTGAAGTGCACTCACCTCTGGCTGATCCAAAGGCTTTAGTCCAGGGTGCCACAACCACATGAGCAGCTCCAGGGTGCCACAACCACATGAGCCATGTGAGCAACCCACTTCTTTCTGAGGAGAAGCAGCTGCATGAGCTGCCCATCCCTGTCTGAGGAGCAGCAGCTGCACATGCAGCCCACTGCCATCTGAGGAGCAGAAGTCACGTGCAGTCTGTCCCAGTCCAAGGAGCAGCAGCTTCAAGCAGCCCAGCCCCATCCAAGGACCAACAGCTGCGTCAGCAGCTTGCCCCTGTCATAGGAGCAGCAGCCACACCGAGCAGCCCACCCCGGCCAGCCAGTGGAGCCATCACTGCTGAAAGCAGCTGCATGAGCAGCTGCACAAGCAACACCCATCCAAGGAGCTGCCACCAACTGAGGAGCAGCTGCTGCTGTGACCACCTGAGGAACAACCGCTGCCTGAGTAGCCACTGCTGCAAATGGAGCATCCCCCACACAACTGGACACCTAGATCCTTCAGTGAGAGCAAAAATGGGGAGACAAAGAAACCCCCGAAGGAAACAAAAGGAGGAATCACCAGAAAAGGAGGTAAATGAAACGGAGGCAAGCACTATGTCAGAAAAAGAATTCAGAATAAGGGTCATACAATTCATAAACCTGATGGATGAAAAAAATCAACTTATATAAGAATTAAAAGAAAATAAAGAGTGACATAGCTACAATAAAAAACACTATGGAAAGTTTTAACAGTAGACTAGACGAAGCGAAGGACCAAATTAGTGAATTAGAAGTCGAAAGCAAATCACACCCAAACTAAACTGCAATTGGAGAAAAGAATTAAAAAAGATGGGGAGAGCCTAAGAGAGCTTTGGGACAACATGAAATAAATCAACATACAAATAATAGGGGTGCCCGAATGACAAGAAGATGAACAAAGGTTATAAAACCTATTTGAAGAAATGCCAGAAAACTTCCCTGACTTGGCGGGGAAAAAGTCACACAAGCACAGAAGAGTGTCAAACAAGATGAAACTGAATAGACCCATAACAAGACACATTGTAATTACAATGGCAAACATTCAGGACAAAGAGAGAATCTTAAAGGCTGCAAGAGAGAGAGACAAAAAGTTACATACAAGGGATCTCCCATTATATTATCAAATGATTTCTTAACAGAAACACATCAGGCCAGAAAGGAATAGAAGTAACTTAACAAAGTGATGCAAAGCAAGGGACTGAATCCAAGAATACTCTATCCAGAAAGGCTATTATTCAAAATTGAAGGGAAAATAAGAAACTTCACAGACAAAAAAGGGGTAGTGGAGTTTGTCAATACCAAGCCAGCAATGCAAGAAATGCTAAAGGGACTGGTGTAAAAAGAAGAAAAAAACAGAGAAGGTACACAGGAACAAAAAATAAAAATGGCTACAAACAAGTACCTATCAATAATAACTTTAAATGTAAATGGCTTATTATTTATTTAAAGACATCAAGTGGATGAATGGATAATAAAACATGAACCATATATATGCTGTCTACAAGAGACCCACCTCAGAACACAGACTCACATGGACTGAAAGCGAAGAGATAGAAAAATATCTTCCAGGCAAATGGAAATGAAAAAAAAAAGCTAGGGTAGCAATACTCAATACTTATATCTGACAAAATATACCTCAAAGCAAAGGCCATAACAAAAGATAAGGAAAGTCACTACGTAATACTAAAGGGGTTGATACAACAAGAGTTTATAACCCTGGTAAACATAATGCAGGAGCACCCAAATACATAAGAAAAACTCCTGGAAGATATCAAGGGAGAGATTGACAACAATACAATCATTGTACGGGACTTTAATTGCCCACTGAAATCACTGGATAAATCATCTACACAAAAAAAATCAGCAAAGAAACAGCAATCCTAAATGACTCACTAGATTGGATGGACTTATTGACATCTTCAGAACATTTCACCCCAAAGCCACAGAATATACATTCTTCTCAAATGCACATGGGACATGTTCAAAAATAGACCACATATTGGTTCACAGGCAAAGTCTCTCCAAATTCAAGAAGATTGTACTCATATCAAGCATCTTCTCAGACCACAAGGACATAATATTAGAAATAAATGACAATAAAAACAATCAAAAAATTCAAACACTTGGAAGCTGAATGGCATGCCATTAAACAATGATTGGGTTACCAAAGGGATCAAAGAAGAAATTAAACACATCCTGGAAATGAATGACAATGAAGTAACAACAATCCAAAATTTATGGAACACAGTGAAAGCAGTCCTGAGAGGGAAGTTTATAGCTCTACAGGCCTACCTCAAAAAACAAGAAAAAAATGGTAATAAAGTATCTAACTCTACAACTTAAAGAATTAGAAAGAGAGCAACAAGAAAATACCAGAGTTAGCAGAAGGAAGGAGATAATAAATATAAGAGTAGAAATAAATGACATAAAGACACACACACACAAAAAAAATAACAAACAAAAAACCAATATGGAAGATCAATGAAACCAACAGCTGGTTCTTTGAAAGGATAAATAAGATTAATGAACCTCTAGTCAGGCTTACCAAGAGGAAAAGAGAGAGGACCCAAATAAACAAAATCAGAAATGAAAGAGGTAAAATAACAACAGACCCCACAGAAATACAAAGAATTGTAAAATACTATGAATAACTCTATTCCCACAAACTAGACAACCTAGTGGAAACGGACATATTCCTAGAAAAATACAATGTTCCAAAACTCAATCAGGAAGAATCTAAAAATCTCAATAGGCCAATAACTATGGAGGAAATTGAAGCAGTCATCAAAAAGCTTCCAGCAAACAAAAACCCAGGGCAAGACAGCTTCACAGGAGAGTTTTACCAAACATTCAAAGCAGAACTAAAACCTATCCTCCTAAGACTATTCCAAAAAATTCAAGAGTAAGGAACACTTCCAAGCTCATTATATGAAGCCAGTATTACCCTAATAACAAAACCACAAAGAAAACACAAAGAAAGAGAATTACAGACCAATATCCCTCATGAACATATATGCCAAAATCCTCAAAAAAAATTCTATCAAATTGGAACAGTACCAATTCAGAAAGATCATACACCATGACCAAGTAGGATTTATCCTGGGGATGCAAGGATGGTACAATATCTGCAAATCAATAAACATGATACATCACATAAAAATATTGAGAGCTAAACATCACATAGTCATATCATTTGATGCAGAAAAAGAATTTGACAAAATCCAACACCCTTTCTTGATAAATACTCTTAGCAAAGTGTGAATAGAGGGACCATATCTCAACATAATAAAAGCCTTATATGACAAATCTACAGCCAACATCATATTCAATGGGCAAAAACTAAAACCATTTAACCTCAGAAGAGGAAGAAGGCAGGGATGCCTACTTTCACCATTCCTGTTTGACATAGTACTGGAATTGCTAGCCATAGCGATTAGACAAGAAGATGAAATAAAAGGTAACCAAATTGGAAAAGAAGATGTAAAACTGTCATTATTCTTAGATGACATGATATTGTATGTAGAAAACCCTAAAGATTCCATCAAAAAATTATTAGACTTAAGAAATGAATTTGGCAATGTAGCAGGATACAAAATTAATACCCAGAAATCTATGGCATTTTTATACACCAATAGTGACCTTACAGAAAGAGAGATTAAAAAAACAATCTCATTTACCATTGCACCAAAAAAAAATTAAGATACCCAGGAATAAACTTAACTAAGGAGGTAAAAGACCTCTACTCAGAAAACTACAGGACACTGAAAAAAAGAGATAGAGGAAGACATAAACAGATAGAAGAACATACCATGTTCATGGATTGGTAGAATCAACATCATTAAAATGTCCATACTACACAAAGCAATCTATAGACTCAATGCAATCCCAATTAAAATGCCAACAGCATATTTACAGACCTAAAACAAACTCTCTAAAAATTCATCTGGAATAAAAAAATGTCCTCGAATAGCTGCAGCAATCCTAAAAAAAAGAAAAAGTAGGAGGGATCTCAATATCAGATATCAAACTGTATTAAAAAGCCAATGTTCTCAAAACTGCCTGGTACTGGCACAAGAACAGGCATATAGACCAATGGAATAAAATAGAGAACCCAGAAATCAACCCAAACCACTATGCTCAATTAATATTTGACAAAGGAGGCAAGAACTTACAATGGAGTCAAGATAGTCTCTTCAATAAATGATGCTGGGAAAATTGGACAGATACATGCAAAAAGAATGAAACCAGACCACCAACTTACACCATACACATAAATAAACTCAAAATGGATAAAGGACTTAAATATAAGATGGGAAACCATAAAAAATATTACAGGAATCCATCAGCAGCAAAATCTCAGACATATGCTGAAGCAATATCTTAACCAATACAGTTCCTAGGGCAATGGAATCTAAAGAGAAAATGAACAAATGGGACTACATTAAAATAAAAAAGCTTTTTCACAGCAAAAGAAACCAGGCCTCCTGGTTCTTACCACAGGCTGTGTTCTTACACTGACTGTACAGAAATAGGAGGCAGAGTAACCTTGCCCCATATACACCTCAGCTCAGGCTCTTTGCCTGGTATGTATTGTGAATGGGGAGACATTGAAAAAAAAAAAAAAAAGAAAGATAGAAAGAAACCATCACCAAAACAAGAAGTAGGTTCACTTCATGGGAGAACATATTTGCCAATGTTAAATCCAAAAAGGGTTTAATGTCCAACATTTACAGGGAACTCATATAACTTAACAAAAGGAAGATAAACAACACAATAAAAAAAATGGGCAATGGACTTACATAGATACTTTTTGAAAGAGGACATACAGAAGGCCAAGAGGCATATGAAAACATGCTCAAAGTCACTAATCATCCAAGAGATGCAAATGAAAACGACAATGAGGTACCATCTCACTCCTGTCGGAATGGCTATCATCAACAAATGACAAGTGTTAGGGAGGATGTGGAGAAAAAGGAACCCTCGTGCACTGCTGGTGGGATTGCAGACTGGTGCAGCCACTGTGGAGAACAGTATGGAGTTTCCTCAAAAAACTAAAAATGGAACTCCCATTTGACCCAGTGATCCCACTTCTAGGAATATAATCCAAGAAACCAGAAACACCAATCAGAAAGGATATATGCACCCCTCTGTTCATAGCAGCACAATTCACCATAGCTAAGATTTGGAAACAGCCTAAGTGCCCATCAGCAGATGAGTGGATTAAAAAACTTTGGTACATCTACACATAGGAATACTATGCTGCTGTAAAAAGGAAGGAACTTTTACCATTTGCAACAGCATGGATGGACCTGGAGAGCAGTATGCTAAGTGAAATAAGTCAGTTGGATAAAGATAAATATCACATGATCCCACTCATTTGTGGAATATAATGAACAACATAAACTGATGAACAAAAACAGATCCAGAGACAGAGAAGCATCGATCAGACCATAAAACCTCAGAGGAAAGGCATGGTAGGGTGGGACTAAGGGGGATAAATCAACCAAAGGACTTGTATGCATTCATATGAGCATAACCAATGGACTCAGAGACTTGAGGGGGGTTAGGGCATGAGTAGTGAGGTGTGGGGGCAATTGGAGGATAAGGAACATACGCAATACCTTAATCAATAAAGAAAAAATTAATTAAAAAATTTAATTCTAACAGGTGTGGCCCAGTGGTTAAGCACTGACCTATGAACCAAGAGGTCCCAGTTGGATTCCCAGTTATGGCAAATGGGCAGTTGAAGGCTCTATCCCCAGTAAAGGGCATTCAGGAGGCAGCCGATTAATGATTCTTTCTCATTATGGATATTTCTATCTTCCTCTTCCTTCCTCTCTGAAATCAATAAAAATATATTTTAAAAATTAAAATTAAGTTTAAAAAAAGGTGAAAGACTTTGTCAATTTTTCTCTTCTATATGTACCCTGCTTTATGGACATTGGAGATTATCAATGGCAGTTTTCTGTGTTGGTTCTTTGTAGCTGAAACTCCAAAGCCCACCTGAATTTATATCAGTGTTTTTACTGCCATTTCAAAGTGAGGGACTTATTTATAAGGATGTGTGTCTCTATCTTATCAAGTAAGTCAGGATGTCTTTCTGAGCCATAGATTAAAAATCTTCCAGTATGTACTTTTACTTTGTAAAATATGGTGATGAAAATAGCTTTCTTATTTGGGTTTAAATCCTCTATACTAATAAAAGGGTAATATGCTAATTAGACCGGGTAGAGTGGCCATCTTCTGGATGTTTGATTTCCTTTCGGACAAAGCATGGTGGTGGGGGCTGAGGCAGAGGCAGTTAGGGGTGATCAGGCTGGCAGGGGAGGGCACTTGGGGGTGAGATCAGGCCAGCAGGGGAGGACAGTTAGGGGAGATCAGGCAGGTAGAGGCATTTAGGAGCAATCAGGCTGGCAACAGAGAGCAGTTAGGGACAAGTTAAAGCCATCAGGGGAGGGCAGTTGGGGCAAGATCAGGCTGGCAGGGGAGGGCAGTTGGGAGCAAGCTCAGGCTGGCAGCGGAAAGCAGTTGAGGGTGAGATCAGGATGGCAAGGGAGGGCAGTTGGGGGCAATCAAGCAGGCAGAGGTAGTTAGGGATGATCAGACTGGCAGGAGAGAGCAGTTATGGGCGAGTTCAGGCTGGCAGGGGTGGGCCATTAGGGGCGAGATCAGGCCTGCAGGAGAGGGCAGTTGGGGGTGATTGGGCTGGCAGGGGAGCAGTTAGGCCTTGATCAGGCTGGCAGGGGCCTAAACCAGTGGTCGGACATCCCCCGAGGTGGTCCAGATTGATGAGGGTGCAGGTTGGGCTGAGGGACAACCCCTCCCCAGTGCACAAATTTCATGCACTGGGCCTCTAGTATATAATAAAAGGGTAATATGCAAATTGACCGAACTGCAGAACAATTGGTTGCTGGAACAACCAGTCACTATGACGTGCACTGACCACCAGGGGGAGACGCTAAATGCAGGAGCTGCACCCTGGTGGTCAGTATGCTCCCACAGGGGAGCTCTGCTCAGCCACAAGTTGGGCTGACGGCTGGCCAATGCAGTGGTGGTGGTGGGAGCCTCTCCTGCCTTCGAGGTAGCACTAAGGATGTCCAACTCCCCCGGGGAGCAGGCCTAAGCCGTCAGTCGGACATCCCCTGAGGGCTCCTGGACTGTGCAAGGGTGCAGGCCATGCTAAGGGATTCCCCCCAAATGCATGAAATTTCATGCACTGGGCCTTTAGTATTTTAATATGTTTAAAAAATATGTAAACAGTGGATGTATCTGACATTCCATAGCTCTTCTATATCTTCATCATATATACATTAATATTCACTTGCCTTTCCTATGCATATATTCTAACTGCTAAAATAGATTCTAAACTTATGGAAGGTGGGTCTCCTTTACCAGTTGTTATCTTCCTAATACCTATGCAGAAATCATTAAGAGCTTGAATGCTCAAGATAGATTTTGTGGAGAAGGCTGTGTGTGCCTTGAAAATTAGACATCAGTTATTCAAGAGAGGTTACAAGAAAAATCATATGCATTTTGTAATAATCAAGGCATTGAGGAGGTAACAGGAAGACTTGAATATTTAAATTAGGAATAATTTGGCTAAGTAAAATAGAACCATGTTATGAGGTTTTGAATGACAGAATAAGGCATTTGATTTAATTCTTAAAATCTTGATGTGGCGATTAAATTTTCATAATCAGTATTTTGGGAAGGTTCCTCTAAATATGGATAATAATGCTTGAGCAGATGAGTTGTGGGAAAGGAAGGGTAGAGAAAATAAAAGGAGATTATCTGTTATATGAGTTAATAAAACCCTAAGACATGTAAAGCTGGACTTTTTTCATTATTCAACAAACAAAACAACAGAAAAGGAAGTGGTTAAGTGATCTGAACAACAACAACAAAAACTATTTCACAAACTTTTAAATTCTCCCAGTAACTAACTATACCCCACACACAATTAGTTAGACATACCAAATGGATATGCTGTAGGACAATCTGTTTAAAATGTGTTTATTTTAAATTTAAAGTAATTGGCTTTTAGTGTTCAGTATTTCACACTTTAGCTATTCTCATTTGCTCAATTCCTTAGGGAACTTAGCTACTCTAAGGTACAAAATGTGTGTGTATGTGCTTTTTCTAAAAAAAAAAAAAATAGCTTACATACAATTTTTAAACATCAACACAATCCATTAAAGATGATGCTAATTTAAGTTGATTTTCTTTTTGCCTTTCCAGTACTTTTCCATCTCTAATTATTCATATGTTTTGGTTTCTCTAAAAAATAATTGTGCTCTGAACTGATTTCATTAGTCAAATTTTACTCTAGGTATCTACTTTTTACAGTCACTTACTTCATAGCGCCTTGGGGACTTCCTATTGAGGACAAAACCGCATAGATTTGTCTTCCTTCCTTCCTTCCTTCCTTCCTTCCTTCCTTCCTTCCTTCCTTCCTTCCTTCTTTCCTTCCTTCCTACCTTCTTTCGTTCCTTCCTTCTCTTCTTCCTTCCCTTAATGCCTCTTCCGTACATTCTTTTTCCCCCATGCTAATTACAGCATCACTATTGAAACAATAAAGAGTCAGTGGTGCTCTGGAGGGCTGAATAAAAGAACACCTTGCATTCCTCCATTCTGATGGATTCATCAATTGCCTTATTAACGTCCAGGACAAAGTAGAGAAGCCATGCTACAGAACTGTGATGGAGTCCTTTTGTGATTCTAGGAGATTCTAAGACACAGGTTACAGTATTTTCAACCTAAGGCACATTTCAAGAAAAAAATCAACAAATCTGAAAGTAGAGAGGGCAAATATTAATATTTCAATTCATATATGAAAAAGGGGATCATGAATCAATAAAAAATCTGAACAGACTAATAATGAGTAGAGGGCTGAATCAGCAATCAAAAATATCCCCACAAAGCAAAGCTTAGGACCAGGTAGCTTCACTGGTGAAGTCTAACAAACATTTAAAAAAGAATCATATACACATAGACAGAGCAGTGGACCAAAACAGCGTCCAGAAATAAACCCAAGGATATATGGAAACGCAATATAATAATATTCTAAGACAGTAGAAAAGGTATATTTGTTTACAAGTGGTATTAGCAAAACTGACAATACAACTAGAGAAAACAAGCTAAACCTATATTTTATGTAAAAATAAAGAATATATAAATTAAATATTTAATGTAAAATGTAAAAGAATACAAATATTGAAAGAACCTTTGAGGTGACTTTTAACTGGAATGGAAAAACTTTCTTATGCAAACTGAAAAACCCAAAATCCATATAATAAAAGTCACATAAATTGTGTGAGTTCTTATTTTCTTTGGCTAATAAAGTGCTTTTTATTTCCAGTTGAATTTCAATGTCTTAGGCAGGACATGCATTATCCAGTTCCATGGTCTGCCTTTCTCCCTACTCGCTTACATAACAAACCTCTTTATCTTTATACACATTAACTACACTAAAATAAATCATTTTTTACTGGTACAATAAAGAAAAATATCTGTAGAAAAATAAATAAAAAAAGAATCAATTCTCAAACTCTTTTTTAAAAATTACAGAACATACAATGGAGTCAAGACAGTCTCTTCAATGAATGGTTCTGGGAAATTTGGTCAGACGCATGCAAAAAAATGAAACCAGACCAACTTACACCATACACAAAAATAAACTCAGAATGGATAAAGGGCTTAAACATAAGACGGGAAACCATAAAAATATTAGAGGAATCCAAAGGCAGCAAAATCTCACACATATGCCAAAGCAATTTCTTCACTGATACCACTCCTAGAGCAGTGGAAACTAAAGGGAAAATAAACAAATGGTACTCCATCAAAATAAAAAGCTTCTGCACAGCAAAAGAAACCATCAACAAAACAACAAGAAAACCCACTGCATGGGAGAACATATTTGCCAAGGATATTTCCTATAAGGGATTAATCTCCAGCATTTACAGGGAACTCATACAACTTAATGAAAGGAAGACACACAACCCAATAAAAAAATGGGCAACGTCCCACCATAGATACTTTTCGAAAGAAGACAGAATAAAGGCAAGAGACATATGAACACATGTTCAAAGTCACTAATCATTCAAGAGATACAAATCAAAACGACAAAGAGGTAGCATCTCACACCTGTCAGAATGGCTATCATCAACAGATCAACAAACGACAAATGCTGGCGAGGATGCGGAGAAAAAGGAACCCTCATGCACTGCTGGTGGGAATGCAGACTGGTGCAGCCACTGTGGAGAACAGTATGGAGTTTCCTCAAAAAACTAAAAATGGAACTCCCATTCGACCCTGTGATCCCACTTCTAGGAATATATCCCAAGAAACCAGAAACACCAATCAGAAAGGATATATGCACCCCTCTGTTCATAGCAGCACAATTCACCATAGCTAAGATTTGGAAACAGCCTAAGTGCCCATCAGCAGATGAATGGATTAGAAAACTTTGGTACATCTACACAATGGAATACTACACTGTGGTAAAAAAGAAGGAACTCCTACCATTTGCAATAGCATGGATGGACCTGGAGAGCAGTATGCTAAGTGAAATAAGTCAGTTAGATAAAGATAAATATCACTTGATCCCACTTATTTGTGAATTTTAAACCAATGAGCAAAAATAGATCTAGAGACAGAGAAGAATCGATCAGATGCTCAAACCTCAGAGGGAAGGCAGGGGAGGGTGGAAAAATCAACCAAAGTACTTGTATGCATGCATATAAGCTTAACCAATGGATACAGACACCGGGGGTGAGGGCATGAGTGTGGGGCTGAGGGGGAAATGGGGGAATAAACACACATTTATAATACCTTAATCAATAAAGGAAAAAAAGAGAAAGAAAATTGCTAAAATTTTCAGAAATTGCTGAAAAGAGACACAAAAATCCTCAGCAAAATGAATAAAAATAAACTTAATAGCACAAAAAGGATCATGTTACATGGTCAAGTGGTATTCATCCCAAGTATGCAAGGATGGTCCAACACATGCAATTCAATAACTGATATATCACATTCACAGAATGAAAGGTAAAAATCATATTCCCATCTCAATAAATGCATAAAAGATACAAGAAAATTATCCAGAGCTGAAAGAGACATTCCTAAATATTGAAAATGAAAAGAACTCTGAACATTATGCCACATTTGAGCAGAGGGGGAACCCTTACTCAATAAGATATTTTCTTTATGGCCCCAAATCTTCACCCTTACCACAATCCATGATATTTCCCACTTGTGCTTGCCATTCCTGCCATTAAAAGGGTTAAGTGTCTGTTCCTGCTTCTTAATTTTAGGTAGTGCCATGACACTGACTTTGGCCAATCTAACAGTGGTATGTGCAGCATGTCTTATGGCTTGAAAAAGAAATGCTATTTTGTGCCCCTGGCAGTAGCATTAGGAGAGCATATCCAGAGACGTTAACTCACCAGGAGGAGGGAAGGCACATGGAGCAGAGCAGAACCATCCAGCCAAGCATAGTCTAGAAGAGCTTTCCCTTAACTGTCCTCCAAAACCATGAGAATCCTGACTTTTGCTTTAAACAGTAAAGATTTGATGAGCTTTGCTACAGGACACTTTTTTGGTAATAGCTAATTGATATTCTTGGTGTCAGTCATTATCATTTTAAAGAAGATTGTATTTAAAATGCCCTAAACGCTTTTAAGGGTGGGAAGATAGAATTTTTAAAGATACCCTCACAAATAAAAAGGAATACAATGTTTTATTGGTAAGAATGTGTTCTAGACTACAGAGGAGGTTGACCTTCAAAGGTGTGAAAGAAAATGGATTTTCTCCTAGAAGTTTATATCAAGAAAATCCATCAATCAAGTTCAAAAGATAAACTCATATTCAGTTATGTAATGGGTCAAAATATGATCTCATATGTTTCCTTTCTGGAAAATATAAAAACAAAACAAAACAAAACGTTGATTTAATCCTGCGAGGGGACAAAAAAAATCACAACGCACACACACACACACACACACACACACACACACACACACACACACCACAAAACAACAAACCAATAAAAAGAAAAATGTGACATATCATAAAATGTAGAAATAACTTAAGATTCATTGAAAATCAACTTTAGTATGAGAGATATTGTGTAGACCTGAAGAGCAACTGATCGATATGAGAGTGACAATATCTTCTAAAAAAAAAAATGCCTTCAAAAATAAAAAGGAAATAAAAACTCATGCACATAATTGCATTAGTGATGATAAGTAAGAAATGGGAACATAATAGAAATAAGGTTAAAATGTATATTCTTAGGGGCCATATAGAGCTCCAGAGAGAACACAAAAGATAAAGAAAATCCTGTCTTGTAAAAATAAACCAGTATAAGTCATGGGAACTTTCCCTTTTAAGTGGCATAGATTTCATGTTGGAAATATAGTCAGACTTCACCACATAGCTATGTATAAATAACACTAACAACCATATCAATATAATCTTTATTGTTCACCAATGTAAAGTTCATCTTCAGTCAAATGGAGAAAGAAAATATGATAGGACAGAATAAAATGTGGTCAATGGTGACAATATATAAATAATTTACCTTCTCAGTATATCTAAAATCCTTTCACTTATATTTCCCAGTGCAATTACCTCTTTACTGGTACCCAGATGAGTGCTACATTTGGTGGAAGCTCAGGAGAGATTTCTAGCCTAGAGATTAAATGCACACAGATTATAATTTATATAGCATGTGTCTTCTGCCCTTTGAGGTCTGGCTATAATTTCGTTAAGCCATTCTTCAATGTTCTAGCCTCTGAGGAAGGAAAAGTCTACCTCAGAGTCTGCAACCTCATCCCCTACACCAGTGGTCGGCAAACTGTGGCTCGCGAGCCACATGCAGCTCTTTGGCCCCTTGAGTGTAGCTCTTCCTAAGCCTTAGGAGTACCCTAATTAAGTTAATAACAATGTACCTACCTATATATTTAAGTTTTAAAAATTTGGCTCTCAAAATTTGGCTTTCAATCGTTGTACGGTTGATATTTGGCTCTGTTGACTAATGAGTTTGCCGACCATTGCCCTACACTAACCCGAAGCTGCTGGTAGTGGATTACTCATAAAACTTGCTTTCTAGCAGTTGTATGGAAAAAAATATGGGGATAAAGAAGAATATGGAAGGTAAGCTGTATTTACATAACAAAAATGCATTTGAACAATCTATATTATAAAAACCCAGTGGCCCTAACGCCGTAACGACCAAAGACTGGTCACCAGGGGGCTGAGTGCGTGGTGAGGTACATGCGGGTAGGCAGGAACTTTACTCTGGCTCTGGTGTCCTGGGTCTCGCATGATTTCATGCACTGAGTCACGAGTAAAGATATATAAGTAAATAAAGGAATAATCTGAATAAGGGATCTGGTGACTAAAATAGTCCATTTACCTGGGTCAATGAGCTTCTTCCCAGCCTTGGCACAAAGGAAAGACTGTTCACTATGGAATCATCATTGAAAAGACAGGCAAACAAGCAGTTTGGTGGAGACAATGCTATTATCACAAATAAATTATAAAGGAAGAATTTGAGGGGACATTTGTGAAGAAATAACATAAAATAATTTTTTGAAATAATAAAATTAGGTATTTTTTCTATAGACAGTCTTTGGTACTTCAATTTTATATTCACTTGACTAAGATGTCACAGAAGTTGAAAATCTGAAGTTTTTAAAGAAGATTCATGTTTTAAGTACAATGAGAGTGTTTAGTCATTTCTGAGGATCTCAGAAGATTTAACTGATCAGGGAGTCTTAGTCTCAAAAACTACTGTTTATTTAAGTTGTTTTCTAAATCATCTACATGGATATTCAGAGGAATGTGAGATATTTCATATTTAAAACAAACATGAAGGGGTCAGTCTCCACTGGTTAGTGTAAGTTTGTGTATGTGTGTGCATGTGTGTGTGCATGTGTGTGTGCATGTGTGTGTTTGTTTCACAAGAATAATAGTTTTTTAACTTCTGAGTATTTAGGTTAGCTTCCATGTAAGCAAAAATTGTGGAATTTTTTCTTAATTTTTAAGAACTTTTAAATTAATTAATAATCTGTGAAATGTCATCAATAAGATCATGTGGACCAGGCATTTCATAGGTAATAAATTAAACCATGTCTATCAGGTGCTTCTAATGATTAACTGAAGATTAAACAGATTTGAGAAAATATTGCTTTCTGGGTTAAAAGGTAGCATGAGATTTACTTGGCAATATAATTTCCTGAGAACAGAATTTGTACATGCTTAATTATGTTTAATGAAATCAGTTTGCTTCCATTCTCCTGTCAACATTTCAAGTGTCACAAAAATGTGGAAAGAAATAGAGGTTGTACTTATAAAGCAAATCATAAGGTCAGTAGACCAGGCAAAGAAGTGGCAGTCTTGGCTCTGATAGTAAAGAAAGGGTATTAGGTAAAATCAGTAGTTGCAGTAGCATCAAATATCTAAAGACGGTCCTGTGTGGCTAAGCCCTGGTTCTCAAAATTCTTAAAATGTTAATTCTCCCCAGATTATCATATTAAGAGGCTGATTCTAAAATGAGTATAGAAAAAAATAAGTTAAATAGTCATAAAAATTTTTGAAAAGCAAGAAATGTGTAGAACAATTGGTCATTTATTTTAAAACTCAATAGTTAAGCTGCCAACATTATGAAATTGGGATATTGGGATATCGATAAAAGCAGAGACACAATGATCAAGTAAAAAATGGCTGTATGTGTGTGTGTTTACACATTTATTCAATTCACTTACAACATAGAAATTTAACCAAGGAAAAGATACTGCTTTTGACGTGTGGAACAACTGAACAACCATACGCAAAAGAATAAAAATAAACTTTAACTCAGATCTTCTACAACCAAGATTACTTTATCCAGCAAAGCTATCATTTAGAATTTAAGGTCAGATAAAGAGCTTCACAGATAAGGAAAAGCTAAAGGAGTTCATCACCACCAAACCAGGATTATATGAAATGCTGAAAGGTATCCTTTAAGAAGAGGAAGAGGAAGAAAAAGGTAAAGATACAAATTATGAACAACAAATATGCATCTATCAACAAGTGAATCTAAGAATCAAGTGAATAAATAATTTGATGAACAGAATGAACTGGTGATTATAATAGAATCAGGGACATAGAAAGGGAATGGACTGACTATTCTTGGGGGGGAAAGGGGTGTGGGAGATGCGGGAAGAGACTGGACAAAAATCGTGCACCTATGGATGAGGACAGTGGGTGGGGAGTGAGGGTGGAGGGTGGGGCGGGAACTTGGAGGAGGGGAGTTATGGGGGGGGGGGAAAGAGGAACAAATGTAATAATCTGAACAATAAAGATTTAATTTAAAAAAAATCACAAAGACTAATAAACATTTAAAACTTTAAAAATAAAATGTAAGTTTAAAATTTTATGATCTTGGACTTGGCAGAGATTTCTGTGGTAAAACACACAAAAAAAGCATATCCCTGCCCTAACCGGTTTGGCTCAGTGGACAGAGAGTCAGCCTGCAGACTCAAGGGTCCCAGGTTTGATTCCCATCAAGGGCATGTACCTTGGTTGCGGGCACATACCCAGTAGGGAGTGTGCAGGAGGAAGCTGATCTATGTTTTTCTCATCGATGTTTCTAACTCTCTATCCCTCTCCTTTCTTCTCTGTAAAAAATCAATAAAATATATTTTTTAAAAAAAGCATATCCCATATCTGATAAATATTAATAATGAAAGTCATTTGGTCTCACAATGGTGTGCAGCTTTGAAACCAACTCAGCAGCTCGTGCTATTGTTGGTCCTGGAGCTTGTCAGCCTTTCCTGCCCTTTCTGGGCAGCTTTTCAATGTGCCCTGCACTTTGGTAATTTGCTTTACTTCTTTTAAGGAAGCAAGCGTGCCATTTAGTAAATTATTGGTATAGTCACTAAGTGGCAAATGACTGGAAGAACTAATGCAGTTCCCTAACATCCCTAATTAAGAAGCCCAAGAGGAGCCCTGGCTGGGTGGCTTGATTGGTTGGAGCATCATCCTGTACACTAAAAGGTTGTGGGTTCAATTCCTGGTCAGGGCACCTACTTGAATTTTGGGTTTGATCCCTGGTTAGGGGTGTTTACAGGAGGCAACCAATTGATATTTCTCTCAAACAGTTTCTCCTTCTCTCCCTTCTTCTGTCTCTAAAAATAAGGCTGGTCAGTGTGGCTCAGTGGTTGAGCATAGACCTATGAACCAGGAGGTCATGGTTTGATTCCAGTCAAGGCACATGACCAGGTTGCAGGCTTGATTCCCGGTGGGGTTGTGTGTGTGTGCTCACGCATGCAGAAGGCAGCCAATGGATGATTCTCTCTCATCATTGATGTTTCTATCTCTCCCTCTCCCTTCCTCTCTGAAATCAATTTTTAAAAAAATTTTAAATCAATAAAAACAGAAAAAAAAGTAAGAGGACCTTCTTATCAGGAATATTTACTAATTACTTTGAAACCTATTTGTTTACTATTGAATTGAAGCTGACAGCTAACAGTGAACATGTGTAGGTGTTAGATGACAGAGTTTAGAGATGTAGGTATAGGCTTTAACTAAATGTTTTTTTAAAATATATTTTATTACAGAAAGGAAAGAAGAGGGATAGAGAGCCAGGAACATCGATGAGAGAGAAACCGATCAGCCGCCCCCTGCACACCCCCCATGGGGATATTACCTGCAACCAAGGTACATGCCCTTGACCAGAATCGAACCTGGGACCCTTCAGTCCTCAGGCTGATGCTCTATCCATTGAGCCAAACTGGTTAGGGCTAAATGTTTCTTTTTTTCTTGCTCCTCACCCAAGGATATGTTCTTATTGATTTCAAAGAGAGAAGGAGAAGAAGAAGAAGAAGAAGAAGAAGGAGAAGAAGAAGAAGAAGAAGAAGAAAAAGAAGAAGAAGAAGAAGAAGAAGAAGAAGAAGAAGAAGAAGAAGAAAAAGAAGAAGAAGAAGAAGAAGAAGAAGAAGAAGAGCGAGAGAGAGAGAGAGAGGAGAGGAGAGAGAGAGAGAGAGAGAGAGAGAGAGAGAGAGATATCAATGTAAAAGAGAAACATCAACTAGTTGCCTTCTATACCTACCCCTACTGGGGACTGAATCTGCATTATGTGCCCTGACTGGGAATCGAGCCCAAAACCTTTTGATGTAGGCCCTACACTGTAGGGGATGACACTCCAAACTGAGTGTCATACTGGCCAGGGCACTAAATATTTCAATTCCTTCAATAATTGTCACACATCTAACAGTCAAAGATTATAAAGTATGTTAGTCATGTCCTGGAGGCTTCCTGTAAAGCAAGTTCCAGGAAAAGCATTTTAAAGTACACTTTGCTTGAGATAATAGGAAAATAGAGCTAGCTAAGCACAAAACAATGATAGCTCAAAAAATAACAATGGTCATAGGGTTTAGTTTCTGCCTTTTTGCTTTAAAGATAATGCTATGATATGTCTTGCAGAAACTTTTTTTTCAACCTGGTTAAATCACCTGACCACAGTGACAAAGGCATCAAGCAAGATGACATCAGGAATTGGACTATTCAGACCAAGGGAAACCACTGAATCTTGCACAGGAACTAACCAGTGAGCCTCATCCTCAACCCCTGACTTCTAAACCTCAATCTCGGCCTTTAAAAATCCTTGATCAAAAGCCATCAGAGTTTGGATTTAAATCAATAACTTCCCATCTTGTTCTCCTGGCTCTCTAATAAATGACTCCAATTTCTCCACTGCAAAACTGGGTGTTCAGTATTTGGCTTTGCTGTGAGTTGAGTGGATAGACCCCCTTGTTCTGTAACAGAATGCATTTATCATACAGCTAAAATACTATCCTCACTTTCATCACAGATTTTATGAAACCCTACAAGTCTTTTTCGTACAATCTTTGAATAATGATCTGTTGATTTGAATCTCAACATACATAGTCAATTGAACAGTCATCTGGGAAGTTATGTAGCACTGGGAAAAACGTAATATTGTAATGTGAATATACTCACAACAGTGCCTTAAAGAACTTCAGCTATATTCCCTCAACATCCCCACTTCGTTTGTAGAAGAAGAATGATTCATCTCTATACAGATAGGTACATCAATAAATTCAATATACACAAGAAAATCCAGAGAATTAGCGGGCATTTGCTGGACCGGGTAAATTGAGATCTGGAAAATGTAATGAGGGAGGATTCACAGGGGGCAGAAGCCAGACCAGAAGGCCCAGACCATATGCTTTGAAGTCGTCAGCAGACATCAGCAGATATTTGTGATAAGGGATGGCAGCTACAGAGAGTTCTTGAAATTATAGGAGGAACTAATGACATTGCTCATTTTTGAAATGAAAAGTTTTATCTTTATAATCACTAACTGGTCAGCTTAAAATTTTAATAGTTGTGAAGAAATTGGAACAAACTGTGGGGTAATCAATTTGCAATCACCCAGATGAGGACAAGGTGGTGGAGGACAGTCAGATGTGCTTTGTGAGGACACACGATGCCAAGTCAATTTCATTTTCTTCCCTAACGAAGTGCCAGAACTTTAGACAGGGGAGAACAATAGATGTAATCTATCTGTGCTTGAGAAAGACCTTTCACTGTACTGCACAGCAAAACCCTTACCAAGGAGATAGAAGGCTGTATCTTGTGGGTGGGCGGGCAGTGATGAGGAAGGTCAGGAGGCATCACAGCCCAGGGAAGAGCTGAGCCCACCTCGGCTTCTCTGAGTGTCATCATTCACAAGCATGCAATACAACCCTCAACATTCCCAAGCAGCCAGGAGATTCGCTTAAGTGGGTTGTTACTGACTTAAATTTATGTTATAAAAAAAGTAGCCAAATAGGTGAAAACAGGATTTTCTGTCTGATTTATAAAAATATACTGTATTTTTAAATGGGAGATATCTATAATACTATCAATAATAATAAGTACATATAAAAATAAAAATCATATCATCTCTATAAGTATACAGTTCTAAGTTCTGGTCATTTTTCTAAATCTCCAGAAAATATAACATGTCTTGATTCAAATTATGTAAGACCTAGTAAAAGTAAATTAAGATAGCTAAAGTCTTCTTATATTAAGAATAAAATAGTGACTATTACTAATTTCCAAAGGTGTAATTGTCAAGTAAATTAGAGAAATAAGATATTTAGATATTAATATCTTATGTTAATATAAGACATTAAAAAGGGTAATTTCCAACAAATTACAAAAAATAAAATATGAATAAAAGTGCACGTAATATTGTTAGTATTGTTTTTATTTTATAGCACTCTTCTTTTTGGTCATCCATCTCAGTCTGAACTGAATTAGGCTCAGTTTTGCAAAACATTGCTAAAAAATTCTTAAATATTATTGTGAAGCATTTACCTACATTTGTGATCAGGAAAAGTTTTTAAGGGTTTCAGGAAAGTTCCCAAACCACTTTATCAATTCATCTGTGTCATGCATCTTATAGCAATCACATCACTTCCATTTCCAGTCATATTTATACCCATGTGCCCTGACATTTAATAAAATAAATAATTTGACTATTTTAAAAGGCTACAGAAAACCCACACAAGGGGAAACAGAAAACGGAACCATCGATGGTAACTACAGAACTGCAAGTGAAAGCAATCCCGTGGAAGTGTTTGTACTTTCTACATTAGTGTTTTCAATTACAACACACAGCGCTGGCTTCACAGCACATATACTAAAACTGGAACACTACAGAGAAGATTAGCATGGCCCTTATGCAAGAATGACACCCTGATTCATGAAATATTCCATATTTGAAAAAAATAAAATAAAAATAAATCTCAACACAGATGGCAGGTTAAGGGGGTACTGAGTTACACATAAAGTACTGAGAGCTTCCTAAAATAGTGTTCATGTCACAACTATCCAAACCTCTGGAGAATTTTCATAAGAGTTTATTTAAGCCAGAATTGCGGACAATTGCCAGGAAGCAAGATCTCAAATGCTCTAAAGAGTGATAGTTTGGCAATTTCTGTTATGCATTTGGAATTAAGGAGGGAAAGTAAGGAAGATTACACGGAGGTGGGAGAAAGTGAGGATTGCATTACAGGATAGTTAATAAGATTAAGTGGTGGTCACACTTATTTCAAAGGTGTGTTAACCTAGATGCCCAGAAACAATAGACAGGGCTGCTTAAGGCAAAGATAAACCTTTTACTAAAGAAGTTATATGCCTGGGATGTGACTACCCACCATGACCTGTCGAGTCAGGAATTTATGATTAGATCACCCTGTATGGTTACTTTCCATAGAACCCCTTTTTCCTTTTTCATTCATAAAATGAGTATTTAATATTATAGCAACCATAAAGATACATAGATGCTGGATGTATTAATCTCTCTCCTAAAATTTATCTCAAGAAAAGAATACCACAGAAGTAATAGTGTGTCCTTATCTATAATAATAAAAGGGTAATATACAAATTAGACTGGATATCCTCTGGACATCCTTCCAGACATCCTTCCTGACCAAGCCAGGGGCTGGAGGGAAGCCAGCTGGGTCCCGGGTGCCTGCGGGTGGCTGGAGGAGGGAAACCAGGGTCCCGGGTGCCGGAGGGAAGCTGGTGCTGGCAGCCAGGGGAAGGAAGGCCTGCTCTTGCACCAATTTTCGTGCATCGGGCCTCTACTATTTATTACAAAAGCAGTCGCCTGAGCCAGGTCTACCAGGCACTTTGAAGGGAAATGGTTAAGTGAATTTCATCAACTCAGTGGGATGGTTTGCAAGCACAAAATTCAACATTATAAAAACTGAAGCAAAATAATAATAATTGTTAAAGTGGGTAAAAGTCAAGGTGGCATAGAATAGTGAAAAAACTCTAGGAAGTAGAAGACCCAAAATATAAATCTTAAAGTGCCTCCAAGGTATTGTGCATTTTAAGAGGCCCTCTCCTTGATGAAATTCTGGTCAGGTTCAGTGGTTCTCAACCTTCCTAATGCCGTGACCCTTTAATCCAGTTCCTCATGTTGTGGTGACCCCCAACCATAAAATTATTTTCGTTGCTACTTCATAACTGTAATTTTGCTACTGTTAGAATCGTAATGTAAATATCTGATATGCAGGATGTATTTTCAGGGGTCATGACCCACAGGTTGAGAACCACTGTAAGCCATCTTTTTGAGTAGGCCTCAGACTTGGGCTGTGACCTGGGCTGCCTCAGTTTTAGCAAGAATCCTTTCAAATGAGTTCAGGGAGAATCTGAATCTTTGACATCTGATCACTGTCCATATATGATCAAGGTCCTCATCCCCCACCCTTGACATCTAAGTCCTTGGCCCACCTTAAGCAAAAATCCCAATCCTATTAGGCCAGACTAGCAGACTGTCTTCCCACCTCCTCTCACTAGTTTGATGTCTCTTCCTTGTAATTTTCCATCCTGGGACCGCTCTCTGCCCCCTGGCTATAAATACTCAGCAATCTTTTCTGTATTTGGAATGGAGCTGGGTTTTATACCAAAGACTCCTCGTATTGCAATAGAACTGAGTAAAATATGCCTTTATACTCGGCATCTGGCTCCATTTCTCTTTCACAGTACAGCCTCCAACTTCTTGTAAAATGCGGTAATTTAAATAGTCTTTACCATTCATGACCGGCTTCTTGGCCTCCAGCAATGTAATTCCTCTCATAAAAGCTCATCATGGAGGGGTGGGTAGAGGCCTGCATCTGGAGTGACTAGACTTGCAGAAGGTGATATACATCCTGGTAGATTTGATCAAAGCCCAAAGTAGAAAAACCACAGAGATGGCTTGCTCATTTACAATGTGAAATAGAATTGTCTTAGGGACAGCATGTTACCATGGACAGCATGTTAACAAGCACAGCCTGTCCTTGGAGAAAAGCTACACAGAAAGTCAAATTACAGGATGATTTCTTCCTAAACATGATATCAGAGCAAAGGGAGTTAATTATGTGGTTTGAAGTTTTAATAGCATGAGATTTTGTTAGGCTGATGCTTTCTCCACGCTGGTTGAATATGTACTACACAAACCCTCAGTTTCTCTGCAAGGCGGGACCCAGACAACTGGAATGGACACAGTTTACATAGCTCATTCTCATTGACACATTGTCTTTCCTTTCATATGCTAATCCTTTTAATCAGATAACAGTCAATTGGGTTTTGCTGAGGGCATACTTACTGTTAAGGTGACTTTGCATGTCCCCTGCCAATGGGGTTCAGACTGTAGGATTTCTTGGCAGGATATGAATTTGTATAGTTCTTTCTGTATATTGCATATCACAACAAGGCTTCTCTAGTGTGTTTTGTAGTCTTGATATTTGAAAAGGGACACCGGTGATTGAGGCTCAGCTTTGCCACCTACTGTGGTGTAGACAAGCCTCACTGACATTGTGGAATCAAATAAGATTGCATAGTTGAGCGACTTTTGCAAACTGTAAAGGGCTATAGAACGTAGGTTTTTTGACCCCTGATTCTGTGTTTATACCATCTGAGAAGTCACAGAGGTGCATACACTGCCGGAAAGTCTTACTCATCCCCCGCTGTGTGTAGCAGAGTCCTGAGAAGAAGGTAAAACATTTGTTTACTTTCCCCTTGAGCCATCTATTAATTGAAGTCCTCCTTCCTAGGAATCAGATTCCTCCTCTTTTTCTCTCTGTTTACTCTTTCCCCAAGCCATCCCCATTTTTTCCTCTCCCCTCTGCTTAACTCTCAGGGTACTGGGGTGTTGGGAGTAGGTGGCTCAGATTCTAAAATTCTCTGCATTCCCCCAAATTTAGTCTTAATAAGAATGGACTTAATAAGGGAAATACTAAGAATTTGTTTTATTTCTCACTAAGTATTGAGCAGCCAGAGTATCACTTTAGAAATACTGTATGTTGCATTTCATCCTATCCCATCATCTCTAAAGGAGAAGTCTACAGGACACTCTCAACTGTGGATTACACTACATAGCAAACATCCTTCACCACAGCCCGAGGAACTGGCCTAAGTGGTTACAAGCTGTGTGCCTAATTATGAGGGCACTTCTTTTGCTGGTATTAGGAAAGAAACTCCTTCAACCATATATGAATTTACAAGTAAAAATTACCAGCTTCCAGAACCTTGAGCAATAAATGTCTGTTGTATATAAGCTCCCCTCCCCCCACCCATCTGTGGTACTTTATTATAGAACCTAAAGTTTAGAGTCAAGCATCGAAGATTGACTTATTCAGCCAAATGTGGAGTTGAAGAGCAGACCTGGGCCTCTCTGTAGGTGTGTGTTCTGTCCGTGTGTGCACAGGGCACTGTGTATTTATGTTAAAAATTTTAAAGATGCATTAGAGGTTGTTGCAGAAGAGGAGAAGGGGGAGCAGGAGGAGAAAGAAAATAATAAGAAGACAATGAGACTATTGAGAATTCTTCCATGGCCTAAAGATCATAAATCAATTTGTGACGTGGACTTTTCTTTCTTCCAAAAGCTTCCCCTGAATTTAATATGCAACATGGCCTGATGCTTGTCCCTGAGTCTCAGACACAGGCATTTAATTTGGTAATAATGTGCAAGTTTTTCTCCGCCCTGCCAATATTTCATTCCAGCGGAAGGGTTTCCTCCTGAGCTACTCTTGGCTGCAAATGAGTGAGCAAGTGAAATAAAGGAATAAAGAAGCAATCGACTATTCAGGCAGGAGAAGCAGTGCCAAGGTGGAGAGACGAACGCCTTCCTATACCCATGGGACGTGAAATCACCCATCACCTGCTCAGTCCAATCAGTAAAGACCAGAAAACCTCAAATGAAGAAAAATCACCGCTCAAGAGAAAAATATTTCTGGCTAACATTCTATGGATTAAGCCAGAGTTTGTACCAACCCCTTATGTTTGATCTCTCCCTGTGAGTTGTTACAGATACTCAGAAATGGTTTTTCTACCTCTAATAGTTACACATTGAAACAATTTGAAACACTGAGCCTACCTTTGAAAAGTTAACCCACATTTTTGCTATGAATAGCTTAAGACAAAACAGACAGTATTTCTAAGAGCGAGTATAAGCTTAACTAGAATATGTAATCATCATAGAGTGTTTTGCAGAAATTTACAAGAAGATACTACAAATGATTAGGATCTCACCTAGTCTTTGGACCCTCCTTGTTCATGTGACTGTAGATGAGGATGATACCTGTCCTACTGGCATTGTGAGGGGCACAGAGTTGATGTGCAGGGTGAGTGGCAGCGGTCAGCATCGTCCCCCTTTGGTCATTGGAAAGATGACTGTGAGAAAATGCTCTCTATGAGAAATAACACACAAGCATCTGATATACACGTTTGTTTGTTTTTAACCTTGCCAAAATTATATTAAGGGAGCTATTATAATCCCACAAAAGAAGGGATTGGGTCCATAGAAGATCACAGACAGTGTCCACCATCTTATCTGACTATGAATTCCTATTATGGAAACTATTTCTATATTTCCTATAATGGAAATTATTATGGGACTTCTAAATATTTGTCAAAATATTTCAATTTACTTCATTTTATTCATTCTCAGGGCAGGATGTATATATCAAGCTATGTTGATAGAAAACAGTATAAGTTTTAAAATTAACATCTGAAACAAACAACAGTAGATGATGAAGATTTATAAGATATTGGTGAAGTATCACTCAAATAAATTGAAACACCAAGGAAGGTCATATTTACTCCAAGTCATTTTGTTGATTTAACTATTCCTATTTTGGAGTAGAGAACTATTTTACCAGGCACTAAAATCCAGCCGTTTCTTTATGTTCCTCTCGGGTACTCTTTCTATAATATTAACCCACCGATCAGTACTTTGATTGAAATTTTTGATATGAAAGATGGCCATTTACCAGACTAGCACCAAATGAACTAAGATTGCAGGCTATAATGTCTCTTAAACAAAATTTCAGTGTAAGCTACAAAGTTTGTAGCATTCATGGTTATGAGGAGAAATGAATAGTTAGTTTGTTCAAAAACTGGCAATTTGACACAATGCAAATATATATTTTTTAATATGTTTTTAGCCCACTGCCTATATTTCTAACCTATTTCCTTACAGTGGGTATAAACAGGAAATCTAATGATGCTTCAGGGGGAGCTGGAAGTGGTGGGCAAATCTCTGTCAGGTCACTCATACTTAACACCAATTAAGCATAATGAAAATGTGTCCACGGGAGAAAGAGGAAAAGTACCCTCTATGAATGTTAAGAAATCTGACAAGAGCTTTCAAATTGAAAAATCAGAGGCACAAATTACACATAAAGCCTTGACTCTCAAGTTCTTGGTCCAGCTTTTAGACAATTATTCAGGGAGTACTTATTATCCTTATTATTTACTTACTAGAGGCCCAGCAAATGAAATTCGTGTGCAGGTACAGTCCCTAGGCCTGGCCTGTGATCAGGGCCATCTTCCCCAGCTGCCTGTAGCCGGCCCCACCCTCCGATGCCACCCACCTCCGGTTCCCCTCGCAATCGGGTGATTAGAGCCTGACGACCAGGGAAAGGGACTGAAAGGAGGTCAGTGCACCTCATAGTGACTGGTCGAGCGGTTGTTCTGCTGTTATGGTCTATTTGCATATTACCCTTTTATTATATAGGATGGTTCAGAAGTCTTTAGAGAGAGAGAGTAACTGTTGTAGTCATGAAAGCTGATCTTGTGGGAGAATGTATACAAGTTATATAATTCCATAAGGAAGGTAAACTGTAAATTCAGAGAATGCCATGTGGGTCCAAAATTAATACTCTCAATAAGACCAAAAGAGAGAAACATTTATCTGGAGAGTTAAAAACTATAATTAGAGAGCATAGGACATAAAAATGTAATCCTGAGAAGTGCCCCTCCATCCTGAATGAGTTACCTAGACCCAGCTTCTCTGTGCAAGGCAATGTCTACCTATACAATGGGTACATTAAGTAAGGCTACATGTCTCTGGTGCACAAATGTCCATTTTTGGAATGTAAACATTTATGAAGTTACTAAGATGGAAATTCTGTATAGAAGAGAGTTTTTGTCTGTTTTGTCCAGAATGAGATACCCAATCCTAGAAGTTTCTGCCACCATCTGCCTCCAATAAGGGTATGTTGAAAGAATGTCAGTAGGGACACAGTAGTGAGGGGAAGGACAGCCTCACAGATGTCCCTGGCACTTCAGGATGAAACACAGTTACCTTTGTAATTTCATAAGGGACATAACTTGATTAAACAAAATCCCTGTAGTAAATGGAGTACTTACATCGATATGGTCATTTCACAAAGAATTCTGCATTAAAAGTTCATGAGAGAATAAAATACCAAATCTACAGTTTTATAGTATTAAGGACTTTTGAAAGCCATGAAGAGTCTCTCCAGAGAAGGGACAGTTCAATATACTCCAAATTTATAGAGCATTTCCGGGGACCATGATTCTGGATTAAAGCAGACACTTGATTTTGATTACTTTGCAGTGATCTGTGCTCTAAATAACTAGCCCTGATATGGACAAATATATTAATGTCAAGGGCTTTAAAAAATTACCCACAAATGTAATTTCCCCAAACTGGATTCTAATAAGTCTAGTACAGCATAGATATGAATATCATACTTTCTGGCATGATTGCTGTAAGTACATATCTCAGGATTTTGATTAAGAAAACTGTTTGACATTGACAATCTTATCACATACATTTTTTTCTCAAAAAAATTGGAAAATTCTCAATAATAAACTTCTTTGAAGTCAGGAATTTTTTAATATTATACACACACACACACACACACACACACACACTAGTAGCCTGGTGCATGAAATTTGTGCACATTAAAAGGGAAGTAATTGCACTAACTGGCTTGGCTCAGTGGATACAGCATCGGCCTGTGGACTCAAGGGTCCCAGGTTTGATTCCGGTCAAGGGCATGTACCTTGGTTGCAGGCACATCCCCAGTGGGGAGTGTGCAGGAGGCAGCTGATAGATGTTTCTCTCTCATCGATGTTTCTAACTCTTTATTCCTCTCCCTTCCTTTCTGTAAAAAAATCAATAAAATATTTTTTTTAAAGGAAGTAATTAGCAGAGACATTTTTAATATTGCTATTTGCCCTTTCTCTATAATAGAAGTGTGAGAGATGAAAGGAAATTAGTAAAATGCATATGAAAATCATATATCAATTTACTAATAAATAAACAGTAACAAAAGGATATAACAACAACAGAGGCATGATATGAAAACAACAAAAACATGATATGAAAACAATAAAAACATGATATAAAAACAACAGTGATGCAAACAATGACTGATAAAGTGATTAAACTTATTCTAATATCTCCCTGTATACCACATTAAGAGTGAAAACACTTTCAGAGTGCTTGACTAATTTCCCTTGTGATGAAATATTTAGAACTTTAACTGTAACGTCACATGCTCTTCAAACTCGAGAGAAAACAACATATAACTGACCATGTGGGAAAACAGGTTCAGGTAGGAACATGCCTACTCTGTGTAGAGTTTGTCCTTGTGATTTATTAATAGTCATCACAAATGCTGGCATCATGGGAAACGGTCATCAAATCAATTTAAATAGGAGGCCAGTGTCAGATGGGGACAAATTAATTCTTGGAATCAGAACAAACTCTTCCTCTGCAGATCCTGTTAATACTTTAGCTTCGATAATGTTAGGTCGTAATCTTTTGATAATAAATCTGGTACCATTACAAAGACCCCATTTACTATTGAGATTTCTCAATAGCATGACAATTGCACCCACTTTCAATTTTAATTTATGACATGGCATTCCCAAAGGAGTAATACTATTAATAAATTCTATTGGAAAATTTTCCTTTTCAGCACATCTGTGGAATCAATGGGATCATCACTCAAATATGTGTGAAAATCTCCATCCAATATATCTAAATTTTCTTCATTTAATTTTTGAACATGCTCATTTTTTGGACAAAGAATTGCATGTTTAAATATATTTTTAATATTATCTATAGCAGTGGTTCTCAACCTTGGCTGCACATTAGAATCACCTTGGAATCTTTATAAAATCCTGATTATTGGGACTCATCCTCTGGAAATTGTTTCTTTGTTATGGGGAGGTGCCACAACATTAATAACAAAGAAACAGAATTTCTGGAGGATGAGGCCCAGAAATCGGGATTTTAAAAAGATTCCCAGGTGATTCTAATGTCCAGCCAAGGTTGAGAACCACTGATCTATACATATAGTATTTCCAAAGGTAGCTTCTGGCTGTGATGTTACACCCAGGGTATATATATATATATATATATATATATATATATATATATATATTCATGTCTATGCATGTGCAAATGTATTTATGTGTAAATATTTATGTGTAACATATACAGTTATGTGTATGTCTATATATACCTAATATGCTAAGTGTCTGACCAATTGGTCCACCATTTGGTTGAACACTCTACCAGTTGCTATAATGCACACTGGCAACCAGGAGGCAAACACTCTGACTGGTAGGTTAGATTGCTGCTGGAGTCCAGCTGATCGAGACTGGGTGAGACAGACTGGACACACCCTGGAGCTCTTCTGTGGTCCCTCCCCAGCCAGTTGGCCCTGATCAGTCCCGATGGGGACTGGGTGAGACCGGCTGGACACACCCTAGAGCCAACCTCTCATGTCCCTCCCCAGCCTCTAAAATATTTCTTCTAATTAATTTCCTTTCAATGTGCATGAATTTGTGCACAAGGCCTCTAGTGTATATATATTTAGTCAATTTATTAGCTCTGAATTTAACACATTGTATGAGGGAAACGTATTTATACGTTTTACGTTGACTGGTAGTAGAGCACGGGACACGTATTAATATGTTTTTTTATAGACTAGCAGTAGAATGCGGGTAACGTATAAATACATTTATTTTTATACTTTTCTATTGCTCTAAAGGGATGCTAACATGCAGATATACGAATTCCAAAGGACAAAATTTGAGTCTCTAACACATACAATGATGAATTATGTATGTACTTCCAGGTATAACGGTAATCAATCTATTCAACTGCAACAATGGCCCGTGCCAACTGTTAGCACTTGATAAAAACTACCCGCAAACAATGTGTTAATAGTTTTTAAAGTAAGGATACTAATATCGCTGAGGAAAAAAAAATACTTCTACTGATAATGCTATCAGAACAATTTTTCAGAAGAGTTTTGTGTGATTAGCTCAAAGCCAGAGATCAGAATCCAGTCTTCTGAGTCTTGGTCCTAAATTTTTATGAAAGTTCTCAGAGCTATCTCCAAATATATGCTAAAATCCTTATAAAAGTACTAGAGGACTGGTGCACGAAATTTGTGTATTTGGTGGAGAGTCCCTCAGTCTGGCCTGTGTCCTCTTGCAGTCCGAGAGCCCTCAGGGGATGTCTGACTGATGGCTTAGCTTATAGTCGGACATGCTTAGTGCTGCTGTGGAGGTGGGAGAGGCTCCCGCTACTGCCACTGAGCTCGCCAGCCATGAGCCTGGCTTCTGGCTGAGCGGTGCTCCCCCTGTGGGAGGGCACTGACCACCAGGGGGAAGCTCCTACATGAGCATCTGCCCCCTGGTGGTCAGTGCACATCATTGCAATCAGTTGAGTGGCCTTAGCATATCATTAGCATATTATGCTTTGATTGGTTGAACAGATGACTGGATGACTGGACACTTAGCATATTAAGCTTTTATTATATAGGATTCATTCTAAACACTGTTCCTTATCTCTTTTCCTCCCCATAGCTCAGCATTATCCTATATAATAAAGAGGTAATGGGCAAATTGACAATCACTCCAACACACAAGATGGACGCTCCCATGTGGTCAAAGATGGCCACCCCCATGGGGACACAAGATGGCCAGCAGGGGAGGGCAGTTGTGGGTGATCAGGCCAGCAGGGGGAGGGCAGATGGGACGGACCAGGCCTGCAAGTGAGGGCAGTTGGGGGGGAGGGGGCAAAGCCTGCAGGGGAGGGAAGTTGGGGGGAACTAGGCCACCAGGGGAGGGCAGTTAGGCTTTGATCAGGCTGGCAGGGGAGGGCAGTTGGGGGCAACCAGGCCAGCAGGGGAGCAGTTAGGTATTGATTAGACTGGCAGGGGAGTGATTATGGGTTGATCAGACTGGCAGTTAGGGGCAATCATGCAGGCAGGCAGGTGAGCAGTTGGGAGCCAGCAGTCCCAGATTGTGAGAGGGATCACAGATTGGAGAGGGTGCAGGCTGGCTGAGGGACACACACCCCTGTGTGTAAATTTTGTGCACTGGGCCTCTAGTTTCTTATAAAAATGATCATAAATGTAGGTATTAAGACAAATTTGGTTTTATAAGTATAAAAAGAATAGATTAATAACCAGTGGTCTTTATTTATTAAAATTATTATTTTCATTTTATAACATGCTAATTTTTAATGTAATAACTTAAAAGATGATTCTTTTGTAAGAGCTCCCAAAGAAAAAAAAAGGTATTTTCTACTTTATACCTAGTGTAAAAAAGTTGAAAATGGATTACATTTATAATGTCTACAATTTTTGAAATGATATTAAGTTATTTTACTAGGTCAGAAAATTGGTGTGTTCCTCTGCTTTTCCTTAGCCTCAATAATGAAAAATAGGAATTCTGATATATTAAATTCTCATCCCTCACAGCATTATTCAGCTTGACTGTGGTAAAATATCTTATTCTAGCAGAATTCTGTGGGTTTTGCCAGCGGGTTCCAATAAGTCAAGGCATTCATGGCAATGGATAAGTAACTCTCAGTGTTGCAATTGGATTTAACTCACTCTACGTAAGTAGGACTAAATTTTAAAGCCAAGTTGATATCATCATTATGCAACTGTCAACTTTGTCCAGGAACAGGAGAGAGTCACCCAGTGGGTAGTACTGGAATAGTGTTTCCTATTAATATTATATACTTAGTAATGACTTGAAAGGTCTGCTTGTTATTCTTAATATTGAACATGGTCCTGGTCACATTGACTAATAAAAATCAACAAACTTTCCTGGCCAGCGTGGCTCAGTGGTTGAGTGTTGACCTATGAACCAGGAGGTCACGGTTTGATTCCCAGTCAGGGCATATGCCCAGGTTGCGGGCTTGATCCTCAGTGTGGGGCGTGCTGGAGGCAGCCAATGAATGATTTTCTCTCATCATTGATATTTCTATCTCTCTAGCCCTCTCCCTTCCTCTCTGAAATCAACAAAAAATATATATATATTTAAAAAATCAACAAACTTGGAATTCTAATGTCAAATGATATTAGACTTGCACTCTGTTTTTGAGTTGGGATACAAATGTGCACTATTTAAGAAGTCCATTTTTACATAAAAATAACTCAGGTTTTGGAATCAGACTATGTGTAAGACCCAACTCTGATACTACACATATTCATCAATAACTGATTTACACTTCCTGATTTTGTTTCTCATTTTAACAAAAAAAATAATTTCAGCCTTGAAGAACATTTGTGAGACTCAACTGAGATCATTTTTGCCTATACAAATAAAAACTATTTTTATTATTAGCAGCAAGAATCACAGACAAGAGGGAAATGTTTCTTACTTCAGTTTCCTATAGATAAAGGAGACGGACATTTTTCACTGATGTTGTAAATAAAGGTGCATGTTTCAATTCTTTATTGTATTCTCAGCAACTTAGATTTCTATACAAGAGTCCTTCTGTCCTCAAACATAAACTTAACTTCTATCGTCTAAGGAAATGAAGACATAAGTTGTCACTTGCCATAAGTAGAAAGAATGACAGAGCCAATTGCATCCCACTCTACTTGATTTACTTATCCTTCCCGTCCAGAGGATTTTCATCTTGTTCATGGTTTTCATATTTCTAGAACAAATTTTATATTTTATAGCAAGCATGTCAAACTCGAAGGCTAACAAGGGCCAAATAAAAGAGGCATGTGGCCCGCAGGCCACGAGTTTGACATGCTTGTTTTATAGAATAACAGCAGATCAGAGTAATTTCTCAAGGTACACATCATCATAGATTCAGTTGCATGTTACAGAAAACCCAAAGTACCAGGATTTTCTACCTCCTGTATGAGAAGTCAAGAAGATCAACCTGGAGAGAATGACAGTGCAGTGATGTGTTAAGGTTCCTCCCTGAGCTCCATATCATTGTGTCTAGTGTTTGACTGTAGCCCTTATGATCCAAGGTGACTGGTGGATCTTCAGTAATTGCATTCATTTTTACACAGAAGAATGTTAGAGGGGCAAAGAAGGGTAAATCCTGCCCTCATCCATTGTTTAAAGGAGATGTTCTGATAATATCAAAAAGTACTAAGAGCACTTCAGTGTTCAGAGGGCAGGTGAAAAGGCAACTACTGCAGAAGAATAAAAGGAGAATAAAAATTGGGGGGCTGTTAGGTAGCCCCAGAGGCCACACTTTCCTTTAGAACAGAGCTGGTTCCGAGAACAAAAGGCACACACCAGCTTTCTATGGAACACAAACAGCCTAGAAACCTTTTGTACCTCTCTTGCTCCTGTCACTACCTTGCATCTATGACCACTTAAGCTGAAAATAATGACAATAAAGGAAGGGGAAGAATAGGGCTGCCCATAGTTGCTTTGTCTTTCAGTCCTTCCTTTCTCAAGAGTGAGACCAAATTTGAGAACTTTGGTACAATGTGGCCACCAAGAAGTGAAATAAAAACAGCTGAGTTTGTATATTTTGACTATGCTATTAATAATGAAATACATATGCACACACATACTATGAAATGCAAAATTTTAACCAAGTGGTGCATAACCTGATAGAAGGTAAAGCACTTGAGTCCTACCCATAGGTGCCAAAATAATTAGGAGATTACTTGAGAATCATTTTCGTTTTCCTAGGAGATAGCAATATAAATGAATTTGAGAAGGAGCATTGCATGCAGTAATATTTCTTTGACAAACTGTTGGGCAATATTTCATGTGCACATTAATAAAATGATGATTTTGAAGCACAAAATGTTTTATATGAACTATTAAATAATTATCTTCCCAAGTCTTTTTCATCAACTGTATCTCTCGTATCTAATTGTTTCATGTTGTCCTACAACAACTTTGACAGTGGATCCAGGCAAGGAAAATGAGCCTGCTTAATCTTTTCTTTATTTCTCAGAAAGAGTGCTTTTATCAGAACGTAGGCAAGATAGAATCACGACTGTAAAAACAATTGATAGGCCCTTTGTTGAGTGATCAGTTCTTGTTTCTTTTCCAACACAATCTAGCCTTGCTTTACCATACTCAAACCCTGATAACAAAAGTATTGAGGTACACAGTCACCAGTTTCCCCACAGTGAGAGCATCCAGTCTCAAATATTCTAACCTCCTCACCACTATACTGTAAGAAGCTCTGCTCCAATCCCCCTTAGCAAGATCCTCCTAGTGCCAGGGACAGTTGGCTGCAGGAGATAAATGATCCTTATATGGACTGTGACTGTAGCTGCATTTTTGGTGGTTTCTGGTTGATCAACTTCAAAACTGATGTTTAAAATCTGCATCTAAAATGATATAAAATATGCTCAACTCCATCTTATGTGTTAAATAAAATGGACTTTTGAATTTAATGCCTTCCTGCTTTCATTTTCACAAGCAAGTAGGATAAATAAAACAAAGGCCAATGTCACCTTTCTTAAAAATCACAAAAGTTGTATTGGGAGAAAAAAACACGGAGATTTGATTATTTTCAGTATGCGGTGTGTGTGTGTGTGTGTGTGTGTGTGTGTGTGTGTGTGTGTTTCTCTATTTTTTGTTTTGTTCAGTTTTTTTCCCAGTATGCTTTGAAAACTAGCTTGCCTATCAGGTAGAAATTTGCCAACATTTGTTTTTAATTTGGGTTACTATTTAGCTTTGACTTCATCATATAATTAGAACAGTTCCTAGCCCATGGTAAATTAGGATTAAATGTGAACTTCTGTTAATGTTACTACTTGTGCTCAAATAACTTTTATCTGAATTTCCCAGGCTGGAATTATGATCTCTCTTGCATGATCAGTGTTCCTTTGTAATAAAGAGCAGTGATTCATACTGTTTGGAAAAGAAAATCACAGGAAAAAGCGTTCTTAGGCTGTCTATTGGAAATGCTGGCTTTGTAGGGTCGATTTCATTATCGTGTTAGAAACACTTTTGCCCCAAGTGCTTCTCCTGGTCCTGATTCTTAATTGTTGTTGTTCTGTGGTGTAAAATATTGATGACATTGGTCAAAAAGATTGACAGCGGCATGAATTGTTATTAACCAGACTGTTGGTTGCGGCTTACATTTCAATACACACCAGGATGAAACAGGAGCCCTAGGGGAAAGTGTCCATTTTCATTCTCTCTTCCAAATGGACAGAAATGAACCCTTTCATGGCTTTCTTTGCCATGTTCTTTTTTCTTTGAGCAATTAAAATGCCACTTATTGATTTTTACCTTGAAACATAAAATGATTCATTATTTACCAATGCAGGAATTGTCATTTATCATAGTTGGAAATCATCTAGGAAGCTCAAAATAACCAATGATGTAACTGTTCTCAGGTCAAGAACCAAGGGCACGAACAAAGTACAGGCTGGAGAGAGTACCCAACCTCAAACCTCAGGGGTGTTAAGGTTGGCCTTGGAAAGATAAAACAAACACGAAACAAACACAAAACAGAAGCAGAGCAGGAGAAAGTTACTCCCTCTCCACACGCCCAGCACACACCCCCTGGCAGACACACTTGGAGAGGGAACGTTCATTGTGTAGTCAAAAGCTTTTGGGAAACATTCATCACTTTGTGTCTTCGTGCAGCAATGAAATCTGACTAGCAGCGTTTCCTCTGGTCTTGTCATCCATGGCTCCTGTAAAAGGTTTATCCATATGGCACAAATTAGTATGGATTACATTCACATCTGTGCGATTATTTTTGTGAATGTCATTTATAATTAATACTGTGGACTGAGGAGCAATAGGGGAGTGAAAGATGGAAATCACACATCCCAGGAGTGAAAAAGACGTGACCCTTCTACCTGACACTCCTGTTTCTCCTTAGATGCCGACTCCGTCTTACAAAATAGAAGAGACCCTAGCTGGTTTGGCTCTGGAAGAGACTGCATCTTTTTGAGGATATTTCCAGGAATATTAGTCAAATCAATCATACGGTAAATTTTAAGTTACATGTTGATTTTTAAAGCTAAGCTGCCAACTGTCTCATGGACTGGTGAACTAATGAGTTTTAGTCCAGCAACAACTGTGGGTCTTTGCATGTTTATTATAATGAGCTGTGCAGCAAAATCACTTTCAAGGGTGTTAAACTGTATATTCTCAGGTGGAGTTGCAAACCTGCTGAAGAGGAAATGAGGAAGTGGCGTCAGAGAATCTCTCTGTAATAGGCTCTAGGAATGATTCTGATGGACAAAGCCCATCTAGAGTTTGAGCCCCTCCCCCATTGCTAGCCCATTCCCCAGTGACTAAATAATTAGCTGTATACTATTCAGGAACATCTCATTTCCTATATCTGTTCTTTAAACAAATCATAATAGCAAAGAATACAGAGTATGTATTAGAATGCACAGTCCATCCTCATTTCCTCTAAGCCAATGGTTCTCAACCTTCTGGCCTTTTAAATACAGTTCCTCATGTTGTGACCCAACCATAAAATTATTTTCGTTGCTACTTCATAACTGTAATGTTGCTACTGTTATGAATCGTAATGTAAATATCTGATATGCAGGATGGTCTTAGGCGACCCCTGTGAAAGGGTCGTTCGACCGCCAAAGGGGTCGCGACCCACAGGTTGAGAACTGCTGCAAGCGATCCATTCAAACCAAACGTCTCACTTTGTATTTCACAGACAGGTTACCATCTTATGTGTTCATAGTTAATTTTGAATTCCTCAACTGTAGGTATAGACTTCTTTCTCTGGTTGGTAAAAATATGTTATCCACACCTCTCCCCTCCCATTCCTTTCTTTTTTATTCCTCACACTATAACTACATAATTACGTTTAATTCATATTTAATTTGTTTGTAATTTATAATGTATTCTTAAACCCCTAGTCTTATTTCATAAACATTAACAATAGTGTTAGATTCCTAACTTAGTAAGATGAAAATTTTACCACATGAGTACAAATACCTCACCTCTGAGTCACTATGACCCCATCCAAGTTGCTATGAAATGTCTATCAGCTAACTGCTGGAATGGCTCCTCATTTCATGTTAAGCAAACAGTTGATACCACTTGTTGGCATACAGTTCTTCACGGCATTTCCACATGTCCTGTGATAGCTTTGATGCTAGAATATCTTGTAAAAGATACCCGTAGAATAAACAGCCTGGGAGGACAGAGGTGTCTCTCTCTAAGGCAGAGGGTAGACTTGTTTCTGACCAGCACAGTAAATATATTGTCTTCCTAGGGACAGAGCTTGGGCAGGTTTGCCAGCTGCTCTAATTGAGACTGGGGCTTTCCTAAGCTTGGGGTTCCCAGTAGTGTCCCATGCCCACTGTGTATGCAGCACCCACCTGGCCACTCCCTTATGACTCACACTGGACACATATCTAATGTGAAGCTTGGGCTACCTGCTGTGTCATGGTAATAACAACCTAGGAGTTTCATGGCTGCTATGGTCTGTTTGTATCCCTCCAGAATTCATGTGTTCAAATGTAACCCCCAATGTAATATCAGGAGGTGGGGCCTCTGGGAGGTGATGAGGACATGAGGATGGAGCCCTCATAATTAATACCCTTATATAAGAGCCCCCTCACCCCTTCCACACATCCTGAGATCCACAGGTCGGAAGTATGGGGTCAGGATGCCATGATGGTCAGGCTCTGCTGAGAGCTCTCTTCCAGGTGCAGATGGCCAGACATTCTATCATCACTTATGAAATTCGTGCATGGGACGAATTTAACATGGGACCCCTGTTAACTTTAATATAACTCTATTTTGTGCCTTAACCTATGGAAATGTATTCTTTATCTAAATTATATAAGCACTTGGCATGTCTTAATTGTGATCTAAGTTTCCATTTATGCTGACCTCTAAGTGAAGGTGTGGGTCTTTTTCATTCATCCTATTCCACATTCTATAAGCATTATTGAGCTTGTCCACAACAAAGTCTTTGAATTATGTTTGAGATTCTTTTAAATATAGTATATATATATATATATATATATATATATATATATATATATATTTTTTTTTTTTTTTTTTTCTTTTCTTTTTTTTTTTAGTTGAAGTTGAGGTACAGTATAGTTTCAAGTGCACAACCCAGTGATTAGACATTTATTTAATTTACAAAGTGATCATCCCAATAAAGCTAGTATCATTGAACATACATAGTTATTATAATACTAGAGGCCCAGTGCACAAAATTCCTGCACTCAGGGGGCAGGGGGTTCCTCAGCCCGACCTGTGCCCTGTTACAATCTGGGAGCCCCGCCATTGATCACCCCACAGAGGGAGGCCCCGCCCACCTGCTGCAACCCACTGGTCAGTGGCCTGAGCCTCCCTCTGCAGGGCCATCATGGGGTGATGGCTGGGTCCCAACCAATCGCATCACACCTGCCTTGGCTGGCCTGGTGCCAGTGGGTGTCATAGTGTGGTCTTCCAGAAGGTCATCTAGATGGTTACTCTGCTGTTCAGTTGTTCTGTCAATTTGCATATTACGCTTTTATTATTGTAGATATTTATCAACTATATTTCCTATTCTGTACTTTATTTCCCAATAACTATTCTGTACCTGCTAATTTAAACTTTTTTTAATTCTTTAGTTTTGAAAGTATTATATATGTCCCCCTTTTTCCTCCATTGTCCTCTCCCAGCTCGCTCTTACTCCCCCAGCCCAGACCTTCACCCTCCTTCTGAACAGACCATCAAACCGCAGAGGGAAGGCAGGGGAGAATGAGCAGGCGATGGGAGGGGGACAGATGGTAAGAGATCAACAAAAGAAGTTGTATGCATATAAACATAACTAATGGTTCAGTTTTGTTTGTAAACATCAGAGCCAAGGTCCTTTTTGAAATATCTGCTTTTTACTAAGTGTTCTTTTTTAAAAATATATTTTATTGATTTTTTACAGAGGGGAAAGGAGGGGGATAGAGAGTTAGAAACATCAATGAGAGAGAAACATCGATCAGCTGCCTTCTGCACACCCCCTACTGGGGATGTGCCTGCAACCAAGGTACATACATGCTCTTGACCGGAATCAAACCTGGGACACTTCAGTCTGCAGGCTGATGCTTTATCCACTGAGCCAAACCAGTTAAGACCTAAATGTTTAATCACACAACAAACAATTGATGGTTATATAGTTCTGTTAAGATAATGATACAATTTCCAGATCCAATGTTCCCAAAGTGCTACAGTCCATCAGAAACACTGGCACTTGTAGAGCATACTCTCACTACTTACATAGCCATTGGGGTAAATATTAATATAATTATACATCAAAAAGAATCACAAAGGAATTTATTTAAATAATGGCTGCCGGAGTCCAACCCCAGCAGGTCCAGGGGTCCCCAAAGGTGTAGACGGAGTCGGTGAAGAAGGAAGGACACGGAGACAGTGTTTAGTTGATCAGCAGCCTAGCCAGGATCTCTAGCCAGGATCTCCAGCTAAGTTCTGGTCTGGATCTCCAGAGAGGTTCTGCTGTTTATTGTTTTGTTACATCCGTATTTATACCAGTTGATTTTAATCCTGTCAATTTCTATTACAAAGGTTAGGGTGTTTCTTATCTCCATTCCAGGGAGTAAAGATTATGTAGCTTAAGCATGATTGTTTGTAGTGATTAACTACTCGCCTGGCACTTAGTTAAGGAGTTTCATCCCCTCCCTGACTTCAGGGAAAAATTCCTACCTGGGGAAACAACCTTTCTAGGAGAGGCATCCCCTCCCTGACTTCAGGGAAAAATTCCTACCTGGGGAAACAACCTTTCTAGGAGAGGCATCCCCTCCCTGACTTCAGGGAAAAATTCCTATCTGGGGAAACAACCTTTCTTGGAGAGGTGACCTTGGTTAAAACACACAGCGCTAAGGGGAGCAAACATATTAAGAACAGTATGCTATATACGCCAGGTCCCTTGAAACATATGCTGTGCAGATGTTTCAATCCTGCAGCGACTGTGTCAAGCAGCAAGGATGGACCGGCTTCCGACAAATGGCTACAATTGTGCTTTCTCCATTTCCTGTGTCTCTACTAATTTAATTTCATTCATGATATTTAATCAATATATGCAAATCACTTTAGGGACTTATTATGTCCTGAATTCATTAATCTATTTTGGCAAAAGATAAGCCTATAAGAAGGTTTTCTTGGTTGAGATCATAAATGAGGATGGGTAGTATCAAATTTTACTATCATAAATCCTTGAGAGATTGTAATAATCCAAATAGTAAGTGGTCTTTTTGGTTTGTGTTTCTAAATCAAGAATTTTTTAATTTAGATATATTTCGTGTAAACTTAAGAATACATACATATTGCTTCTTCTTCTTATTACAGTTTCTTTTCTGCATAATATTTTCTGAGAAAATACAAAATAAGCACATTTACTTTTTTCAGAAGTCAGATGCCTTATTTATCATGGAATATAGGGTCAAAGTAATGACAGTGAAATTGCATTTGTACCAGTCATCAATAGAATTTGGTTTATGCTTGCACAATTGGCTGTTTTGTTATGACATATCATAAAGCATTTCTTAATCCTTAGGCTTTTTCTAAGAGCTAATTTATTAGAGGTCTGAGATAGATACAAATTAAGTTTGAAGTAATGTGATGCAGGCCAATCATACTACTATTGTGTTAAATTTACATAAATGGAATAATTTTTTTAAATGAGCATGTCTCAGTGTTTTGGAATTTTGATATAATTCATAGCACAGAAAAACATTGAGACGTTCTTTGATTTGGAGTTATTTGTATCCCTTTGTCACAGACTCCATCTGTTAGACTATTTTTGAATTGCATAAATTTATTGGCATTATTGGTAGTCTCATTAATAAAGCTAAAATGAGAATATTCACAGGTATGCCTAAGTGACATGCATCTGACTTTCACAATACAGATCAAGGATGGTCACATTGTTGCTCTCTCACATATGTTGTGAGATTTTCCATTGTCTTTCTCACACACACCACTTCTCTAATAAAGTAGCACTAATTAAATGGCATGTCCAAAAGAACGGAGTTCTACCAGCATGAATTAGCTAATCTCTCTCCAATGAGTACCTAATAAGAGATGACTGTTTGAATAAATTATACTTCATCAACACATGGATTTCTATATAACTGAAAGAATGAGATAATCTATATGTACTAATATGGAGAGACTGCCAGTATATATTGGTGAGAAAAGCAAAGTATAGCATAGTGAATATGAAGTTATTATATCACACACTATTGTATATTATGCATATATGAAAAAGTAAATATAAATTAATAGATATTTGTATTTCCTTATAGCCACACAAAAAAATCAGAGATGAGAAAAAAACTCAATAAAATAGGTATGTCAAAGATAAAAATAAATGGGATATATGGGGAAAGAGGAATAAGTGAGACACTGGTTCATCCCTGTTAATTCTTTTAACTTTTTTAAAAAAATATTTTATTGATTTTTATAGAGAAGAAGGGAGAGGGATAGAGAGTTAGAAACATCGATGAGAGAGATCAGCTGCCTCCTGCACTCCCCCTACTGGGGATGTGCCCTCAACCAAGGTACATGCCCTTGACCGGAATCAAACCTGGGACCTTTCAGTCTGCAGGCTGACGCTCTATCCACTGAGCCAAACCGGTTAGGCTCTTTTAACTTTTAGACCATATTAACATGGGTTATCTCTTAAAAAATGACACACAATAGTCTCCAAAATAGATGACTTTGGTGACCTGCTCTAATCTCCTGTAAGGAGCTCATGGTCCCAGCCCTCAGCTGCAGGGAGTGCTGGGTGCTAACAGCTTGTAGCTGCATCCTTTTTCATCCTAACCCAGACTTGGGCTGCCTACCCTGAAATTCCTGGGAGGTTATCTAACCTCACAATTAGGGGCACCCAATAGTTGATATGAAGGTACACAAGCCCCTTACCTCAGAGTTGGACAACTCCATGCATATACCAGGGCTCCTGAGGACTCATACAGAGACTACAAGGTAGTCTAAATGCACTGAGATTCTTTTTGTCCCTTGCTCTATCCGGCTTCCCTTACTCCTTACAAGTTTCTCCTCTGAAGAGTCCTACAATATAACATACATAAGTATCTCCATTTCAAATCCTGCTTCTGGGGAACTGTCTTAAGCCACGTAAGAGAAGCAGAATACAAAGAAACAGCCACAAGATTAAAGGGCCTCCCCTGGAGTCTAACTCTTAAACCATCCATGTAGATCAAGCATGTCAAACTCAAAGGCTAACATGGGCCAAATAAATGAGACAGGAGGCCCATGGGCTGCTAGTTTGACATGCTTGATGTAGATGGTGCTATCCATTCACATTGTGTCTTCGTATTCCTAAATCACCATTATTTATGGATGTTCACCTGAGTAAAGCTAAGTAAGTCATAGGTGGATCCTCTGTATTGACAATTGGTAAAAAGATGACTTGGAATAGATCCACATAAAGTCCATGCATTTTTATTTTCCTCTACTATGGTACTCAATTATATTGAAATTAATTGTATCCACTACTTATAGTTAATGACCATAGTCCAGCAATTAGAACTTTACTAAAAGAAAAAAAAAAGCACTTTAAGATTTACTCAAATTAAGAAATTTCACTAAGAAAATAAAACAATAAAATAATGGTCACCCCCAACCATCAACAATGGTTATCCAGAAGGATTCAAAATACTTCAAGGTCCTGGATCTTCTGGTTGTGTCAGGGAGAGAAAATTGTATTGTGATTCTAATGTTGGTTTTCATGATCCAGTATAAACTGTGAAAAAGTGGTTTTCTAAAGTCAAATTATCTCCTAGATTTTTTTCAATTTTCATATTTTTTTCTATTAAAAACAAATCACAATTTTCATAATTATAATATTTTTATTTTCTTCACAAAGTGTATTCTACAAAACTGAGTGATCTACTTATATATAATCCAGGTTTTTTATAGTTCTACTAGAAGCCTGGTGCATGAAATTTGTGCATGGGTGTGTGTGTGTCCCTCAGCCCAGCCTGCACCCTCCAATCTGGGACCCCTCGAGGGATGTCTGACTGCCCATTTAGGCCCGATCCCAGCAGGATCAGGCCTAAATGGGCAGTCAGATATCCCTCTCACAATCCAGGACTGCTGGCTCCCAATTGCTTGCCTGCCTGCCTGCCTGATTGCCCCTAACCACTTCTGCCTGCCAGCCTGATCAACACCTAACTGCTCCCCTGCAGGCCTCATGCCTCCCAACTGCCCTCCCCTGAAGGGTTGCCCTCCCCAACAGCCCTTTCCTGCAGGCGTGGGTCGCCCCCAACTGTCCTCCCCTGCAGGCCTGATCATCCCCAACTGCCCTCCCTTTCAGGCATGGTCCCTCCCAACTGCCCTCCCCTGCTGGCCTGATCACCCACAACTGCCCTCCGCTGCCAACCATCTTGTGGTGACCATGTGACCATCTTGTGTCCACATGGGGGTGGCCATCTTGTGTGTTGGAGTGATGGTCAATTTGCATATTCTCTCTTTATTAGATAGGATATCAATCCATCCATTCACAGAAGGGATGCCAAAAGCCTACATTAATACAACATCTTATAGATTTAGGCAGGAAGGCATTCATTATCGGCTCTGTTAATACTCTGTTTTACATATGTCATTTGTTTGATTTTGGGGCCAAAATCAGTCATTGTCATGTCTGCATATTTCACATATATTAGTAGCTGGTGGGTAGGCACCTAAAACTATTAATAATACTATAAGTTTCTGCATGCACCTCTGAATAGTTTATCAGCACAACCAATAATATAATCTATTACATTGTGCTTAATCTATGATGAAATGTATTACATAAGGACTGTGTTTGACTATGAGAAGCAGAGAGTAAATTAAGCAGATTAGGTGATTTAAAAAAAATTCAGCAATGAGAAATCTGCAAATAAATTGTTGTTTATATCATTTAATCAACTCATGCTTGAGATCTCTTTTATTCATTAGATCTTTTATCATCTCTAACAATGCTTGCTCTTTGTCTAGAGTTGTGTTAAAATGGTCATCAATAACTTCAAAAGAATTAGGAAATATAATTTTTTTTTATGCTGGCCACTTTGCTGCCCTGGACAAAACTCGTGTTCAGTAAATAAGGAAAAGAGGAGGATGGATTTTCAGTAGCCAGCTAATGAAATCTTCTACAAGACACAACAAAAGAACCTAATCTAGAGTATTAGTTGTATTTACACATGTGAGGTGCATCCCCTGGTCTGAAAGAAGAGATATCTGAGGAAGAAAATGTGGCATTAGTCTCTCTTCATCAGCAAGCCCTTATTTTATGCCATCCTCTCATCTTTGCCTTTAAAGAACTTACTCAATTTTAAGGAAAAATTAATATACCATCATCTTCAATGTATTTTTCTTTAACCTGAGCTGTAAAAATATGTTTTATGGCCCTCTGTAACAGTTTATACATTTTTATTAGGACAATTATTTGTATAATACACTGCTGAACATTTACTTTTCCACAGACAATATTCTAGACAGTGGAAAGTTTACAAAGATGAAGGAGATGTTTAAACAGATAATTAAATTACTCAATCTACAAAATCAGAGATGCCCATAATTAACCAAAGAAGGTGTATGCATATATGTAACCCATTGACAAAGACAATAGTGTGGTGAAGGCCTGGGGCAGGGAGCAAGGGCTGGCTAGGAGGAGTAAATGGGGAAAAAAAGATGATGTTTGTAATGCTTTCAACAATAAAGATTTTTTTTTAAAAAAAGTGTGTGTGTGTGTGTGTTATGAGTACTTCTGAGGAAGGTAAGAAGCTTGGAGTAACTGGAAAACAAGATTATTCATGGAGGTGGCAGGATATGAGGATGCTATGGGTATAACAGAAGAGGTTATGGGATGTCTACTTAGCTAAGCATTATCCTGAAGCCATGGAGAGACATTTGAGGTTTAACATCAGGATGAAAACAAGATTGGGCTTGTGTTTTAAGAAGATAATTCTTGCAGGTGATGTGATGGAAGCAAGAATTCAGAAAAAGAGATCCACTTGTAAGTTATAGCAATATTCTCAGCGAGGAATGATGAAATCAACTATAATTGTGACAGTAAGAATAGGTAAGGAGAAGATACATTCAAGAAATACAACTAATCATAGTTTGCCTTGTATTCTTGTTGACTATCTGTGTGTCTGTTTTCTTCACTACATTATGTGGATGAAAATGTGGCCACATACTAAACTTGACAAGCTCAGGGAAGGTCTGCATGGTTAGCCTTACAAACTCAGAGACTGAAAGTAACCACATAGAATGGTCTGAAATTAAAACTTCCTAACCGAAAGTGAGTTATGGGGGGTAATCATGTCCTAGGTTTGGATCTTCTTTGACAAAGGTCAACTGTTATGTTAACGGAGCCTATTGTCTTTTTGCATCTATGATAACATACCTTTGTAATGTCAGAGTAAACCCCTCCGTGTACATCCATCACATCAGATGCATGAGACCACAGAATCCTTCATTGTTATCTTTTCCCCACATACTATCTCTATGTGCTGTAAATGTTAATTGTTAACTATCCTATACCACCACTGTAAAAGAAGTATTTGTAATTTCATTTTACTCTTTATCTAATCTCAGGATTTCCATGCTTTATTTTCTCCTGCCTCCCCAATCTATCACCAGTGGATTTTATATAACCCACTTACATCTCCTCCTTTAGTTATAATGTATAAAATAAACTGCAAAACTGCCATTCTCTGGAGCATTTTCTTAATCTGTTGAGATTTTGCTTCCTGGCAATTGTTGTTAGTTTGGCTTAAATATACTCACAAAAATTCTCTACGGGTTTTGTTGTTTCTTTTTTGTTTTAATCCTCAATTGAGGATATATTTTTATTGATTTTTAGAGGGACAGGAAGATAGAAGAGAGAGATAAACATCAGGAGGGAGAGAGAAATATCAATGTGAGATCAAAATATCGATCGGTTCCTCCTGTATGCACCCCAACCGGGGATCGAACTCACAACCTGGGCATATGCCCTGACTAGGAATGGAACCGCGTGACCTTTCCTTGTATGGTATGATGCTCCAAACAACAGAGCCAACCAGACAGCTGGATATTTCTTATGTTGACAATTACAAAGAAACAAAGGCAGAAAAAAAAAAGTTTTATTTTTTGTTTTGTTTTTTACTCCATAGCATACTGTGACCATGGAATATCCTTGGTATTTGATTGATTTCACTTTCATTTAATTTATTGTTTTCTATTGAATGATATGAGCAATTCAAATTAATGCAGATAAATGCATATCTTTCATCAGTATTTATAATGTACTTCAGAACTAAAAGTCAATGACTTGACAGTGATCATGGATTCAAGCACAATTCACATCATATGAACACTGGCTGAATTAAATGTAACAGCTGATCAGCCTGGCTTTCTTCCAGCTCCTTATCCAGATGGTTTGTCCCCTTGCAGGTAGAAAAATGAAAATGAAAAGTGACCATTCTGCTAGACTGGTGTCTCCATGCCAAATAGAATTACTTACAAACCTCTTTGAGATTAAAAAACACAAAAGCATTCAAAGAAGGAAACCTTTCTTAAAGAATGAGACTTGGCTGAAAACAATCCTAGACAAAAATTTAAAGGAGCTCTGAAACCCTTACTTTCCTTTTGATTCTTTTTCTAAATGGCCTTCAATCGCCCTCAGCCCTTTGACTAGCTGCCCTACCATAAATTGTTATATTTTTCTTCTCGGAATAGTTTCTGTTACACTAAAAATTTTGAATGTACCTTAGTAGGCACTGTTGAGAGAAATAGAAAAAGAAGAGGCTTTGTCTTAGTCCAGGCAAGAGATCCTATCAATATTGCATATGTCACGGTAAATGTCTAGTTCCATAGAACACTAAGGCTAACTCATGATACAAGGTTAGTGGGTTTGTTTAACTTAGTGTCTTCAGGCTCACTAGACATTGTTTAGACATTACATATTATTATTATTATTATTAATCATATCTCAATGAAGGAAAGAACTGTATTCCATTAAATATTTCCAAGTTAGTATTCATCTTAGTCCCTATTAATTTTATAAATGGAAAAACTAATGACACACTATAAAGAATTATGTATATAATACTATTCATCTAAATCCATATCTACATAGGGTTTTTAAAATAATTTGTCCAAATGGCTTAGAAAACACACATTTATTTAAGTATCAAGTTCTAACTAGACATAACAATAATGACTGGATACTGTGCAAAAATATTGATTTTGCTCTTTCTTTTTATCCAGTAACCACAGAATATCATAAAAATTCAATGTAGCATTATCTTTCCAGCTTGCTTCTAAAGATTCATGAACTTTAAAGGATATTCATCATCTGTCTTCTTGAACATTTATGTTCTAATCTATAGCAGTGTAATCTCCTTAGGAGTTTGGACTCATAATTTTCTCTTAGAAATTCTACTGAAACAGACCTGCTTTATCATCGAGCTTGAATCTTAAAGAGTTTCTCTTTCAAATACTAACCATGGGTTATTAACTTAAAGGTTCCCTTTGTGGTTCCATCAGTGAGGCCTTATAGGTATGATTTATAATTATATAATAAAGTTGTTAATGCTTTCATTTGAGTAATACAATAAAATAACTCAAGCTTGACTTTTTATATTTAATATAAAAAAATTAGTGGGGAAGGTAACATTTTCATTACTCAGATGTATTTTTATTTTAAAACAAACTTTAAAAATATATGTATGTTTAAAGCATATTTTAGTGAAAAAAATATATTCAAATATCAGACAAATAGAGGTTTGTATCTTAGATTATTTGCTCAATATGTAACCATTTAATTAAGTCATTTTCTTTCTCCAGATTATATTTTCCTCCTCCTTTATTTTGGAATAATAACAAAATTTGCATCTTTTGAATGAGATTTAAGTAAAAATACATATATGCATTATTGTATTTTTACAAACAAGCCTAGTATTGTATAGTGTGAATTGGAGTTACTCAGTAAAGATTAGAGAATTCATAATGCTTTACTCAGTAAAGCCTAGAGAATTTAAATAATATATATTTGTATTAGAAATATAGCTAGATTAATTTTGGGTTATGTATTCAATAGAAATAAATAGGCTTGTCAAACCTTTACTCAAAATCTAAAATGTTATTCTTATTCTAAATGAAATAGTGCTTCTTATCCCAGGTCACGTTTTCTATATTTTATCACATACTACATATTCATCTTAAGTTAGAATAAAATCTTCAAATGTTCTACCATCAAAAATGCCCAAGCTGAAGACCACTAGCTAAAATGAGGCAAACAAGAGCTAGATTTATTCTTCTGTCTAAAATTAGTAAAAAAACATTTACAATTATGTTATTCTTGGATAAAAGTCTTTAAATTTTATATTTTAGTTCCCCCTCCTTTTTATAAGAAATAGTAATATTTAAACAAATTGATTTGACATCTGAGGCAATACACAATAATGGTGTATTCGAATCTTAAATATTATAATTATATTCATCATAATAGCAGATAAAGTGGAAAACTGGGAAAAACAAAATAGTTGATCTGTTATATTCAAAGAACACAGACTACAAGCTGGAGAAAGCATTATCTCCAGAAACTGGGAGAGAACATGAAGAGACTGATAAAGAGAAAATTCTGAGATGTTCTAAATTGAATTACAACAGCTGGAGAGTGAGAGAAAGAGACAGAACTGTTAGTCTGTTAATGTGCCGGGAACCAATTCCAGCATGCCATAATTTCAAGAATTTCATCAAAAGGTTGATGAAACTTGGGAACTCAACAGGTTGAGTCACACATGTAGTCACCTGTTGAGAATGGCTAAAGGCATTTCCCCAAACCTGAATAGGAAACTGATTGGGGCTGCCAGACAGTTAAAGGGCATCTTAATCTACATGTTATTGCCTCCTACTGGCCAAATACCTGAACAGCCGTAGGCTATTCCCCAAACTGACAATGCTTCTGTATTGAAACCTTACCCTTTGAAGTGTATTATCTCCACCTTGCCTTAGGACAAATTGTGTTAATAAAAGCAAGGGTCCTAGACAAGGAGGGACTCTTAAGTTCCTTTAGCTGAAGGTCCTCTGACCCCCAATGCTTTTCAAAATTATATCTTGTCTCCAGATTCTTTTTTTTTTTAATATATTTTATTGATTTTTCACAGAGAGGAAGGGAGAGAGATAGAGAGTTAGAAACATCGATGAGAGAGAATCATCGATCAGCTGCCTCCTGCACATCTCCTACAGGGGATGTGCCCGCAACCCAGGTACAGGCCCTTGACCGGAATCGAACCTGGGACCTCTCAGTCCTCAGGCCGATGCTCTATCCACTGAGCCAAACCGGTTTCGGCTCCAGATTCTTTATTCGTCTCTGGATTCCTATGTCATCTACGCACAGCCCCTTTTCCAGATTCCTGAACTCTTCTTGATGCTGGGACAAGAACCCCGGCATTAATGGTTGCAGGCCATCTAACAGGACTGTTCACATTCCTTTTGTCTTTTGGAACTTTGGAGTAATTTTGAGGTGACCATTTCTGAAGATCATGTTAGCCAGTCAGGATGAAACTCTGGGAGCCTCAGCTTCTTGTTCACACATCGGCTTTACAGACTGCTGCCCACAGCCAATTCACAGGAGTGGAGGTTTCTTTTTGAGATCCCATAGTTAGCCCAGGTCACTCCCTTCCAGCCCTTTGCCTATAGCGAATGTAAATTATTTCAGATGGCTTACGTCTTTCTCCCTCTTTCCCTTACTTGATGTATAAAAATGTGTGCAAACTCTGAGATAATAGGCATGTATGTCTTTTTCATCCAGCCATGCTGCTGGTGGTTTAGACCCCATGCCCCAAGATCAGTCTTCTTGTTGGCTAGCATTTTGGCTTAATAAAACATTTCTTAAAAAATAATGCTTTTAGCCATAGATGCTAAAATTTTTCTTTAAGAGAGCACAGGGAAAAGCTACAGAGAAAAAGGAAGAAATGAAAAAGTGTGGCAGCATTTGCATTTTATTGAGATGGATAAATATAACAGAACATGTCACAGGGTCCTTGCTATTGAATGACTGAGTATATCATAGGCATATGATTTTTCATCTAAAAAGCATATATATATATATATATATATATATATATATATATATATATATATATCCCTAATATACAAATAGACCAACGGCGGAACAACTGGGTCACTATGACGTGCACAGATCACCAGCAGCAGAAGGCAGAGCACGAAACATGCAGGTTTCGGCCACGGTAGGATGGTGGAGCAGGTGAGCAGGGGTACCAGTCCAAGGCAGGGTGCTGGTTGCTGTCATTGGGGCGAGCCTCTGGTGGTTATTGAAAATTCTTTGCTCCCGTGCGCTGGCGGTGGCCCCACTCACACCTGCTGCTGGCGCTGGAGCTGCTGCTTGCACCCGCTACCAGTGCTGGCCCTACTGGCACCTGCAGCCAGTGCCAGAGCTGCCACTTGCACCTGCTGCTGACACCCGGCGCTGGTCCCAATCTCTTGGCACTGTCAGCAGGTGCGTGCAGTGGCTGCTGGCCCCAATTGCCCCTGAGGGCTTCTCTACCTCCCCCTGCTCCTGAGGGGCAATAGACTTAGCAGTCGCCACTCTCACCCACTGCTGGCGCCAGCCCCAATTGCTCTGCGCCATCAGAGGTCAGCGGGTGCAAGTGGGGCCGGTGCCATCAGTGCATGGGAGTGGTGGCAGCTGGAGCAGGGCTGCCGGCAGAAAGGGGGCCAGGGGCCATGGTGGGAGGGGCTGGGTGGGGGCACGGAGGATGGGCCGAGACCCGCCCCTGTGCCTACTGCAGCCTCACAGCTCACAGTTTCTTTCAAGGTGCACGAATTTGTGCACTGGGCCCCTAGTAGTTATATATAGTATCTGCTAGAAATTAGAGACCCTACTTACTAGTAAATACAAGAGACACTTGAAAAAAATATTGCATGTATTCAGCATATTATGTGTCACCTTTGGATAAACACCACTTGTCTTAGAGTCTATCTACACAGAGGAGCCTCAGTCACAATTTCCAGGTGGCTAACCCTGCTAAATGGCATTACAAGCCATGAGTCATATACCCCAATTATGACCCATCATGTGCTCCATGCACAAGATGAGAAGTATTTAATATTCACCTCATTTCATTTTCACTGCCTAAATATAAAGGTAGTGTGAGGCACCCTAGACAGCATCTTGATTGCAATGAATCCACAATTCAAGGGGAAAGATGTTCCACATGGATACATGAACTTATCACTGAGGTATAGCCCTGACAACTGCACAAATGAGGATTCTAAATAGAAAGGGGTCACTGCTGCTGACTCAGCAAGCAGAAGGGCCACAGACAAAATGGGCATCTGCCAACTTGTGAGCTTCATTGAACACACATCAGAAAGCATGTGGCATAATTGTGTTGCTCAAAGAGAAGGCAGGGCTTGGGTGGCCATTCTCCTAACAGGAAAAAAAAAGGAAACATTTGTTCTCCTCTAGTATATTTGATCTCATGTCACCAAAGGAAATAGGAGATCGGTAGGGGAGCTATAAAGGCTGAGGTGCCTTCCCCTGGAGGCAGAGTATTTACACAATTTAATACGTTTACAGAACATGGCCCAAGTGATTTATTTTTTTAAATCTAATCCTCTTTTTTTTTTCCTAATGTGGTCAGGACTCTGACTCTCTATCTCTTTTTAAATGTGTATATACATATATATATATATATATATATATATTCCCATTCCCCACCCCTTCTTCTATGGCAACCTTCAGCTTGTTCTCTGTATATTCTCTGTATCTATGGGCCTGTTTCTGTTTTCTTTTATTCATTTATTTTGTTCTTTTTTTAGATTCCACATGTAGTGAAACCAAATGGTATTTATGATATTTGTCTTTCTGTCTGACTTATTTCACTTAGCATGATACCCTCTAGGTCCATCCATGTTGTAAATGACAATATTGCATTTTTTTATGGTTAAGTAATATTCCATTGTATATATGTACCACATCTTCTTTATCCATTCATCTATCTATAAACATCTAGGTTGCTCCCAAGTCATCCTATCTAATAAAGAGGGAATATGCTAATTGACCCTCATGCTGTCACAAAGGTGGCGGTGCCCATAGCCAATAAGGAGGAAATATGCTGATTAATGCCCTGCCCTCAAAGATGGCAGTGCCCACAGCCAATAAGGAGGGAATGTGCTAATTGACTGCCCCTCCCTCAAAGATGGTGGCACCCACAAGCAATAAGGAGGGATATGCTAATTGACTGCCCTATCCTCAAAGATGGCAGCACCCACAGACAATAAGGAGGGAATATGCTAATTGACTGCCATGCTCTCAAAGATGGTGGCACCCAGAGCCACAAGATGGCCAGCAGGGGAGGCAATTAGGGGTGATTGGGCCAGCAGGGGAGCAGTTAGGCATTGATCGGGCCGGCAGGGGACTGGTTAGGGGGTGCTCAGGCTGATAGGTAGAAGCGGTTAGTGGCAATCAGGCAGGCAGGCAGGTGAGCTGTTGGGAGCCAGCAGTCCCGGATTGTGAGAGGGATGTTCGACTGCTGGCAGTCGGACATCTCCCAAGGGGTTCCAGATTGGAGAGGGTGCAGGCTGGGCTGAAGGACACCCCCGCCCCAGTGCATGAATTTCATGCACCGGGCCTCTAGTTTCTAAATAAGCCTATGTCTATATAAGTATGAGCACTCAAGGATGGAATCATGAATTATTTTACTTCTTTGATTATATCAATTGAGTGTCACACTTAATATGTGACTATTCCCTGGCATTTTGTCTATATTCCTATCTTGGTACTTAGCATTTTTTTTTCCTTAAAATATTGCTCTATGTACTATAAGAACCTTGTTAATTATTACTTAAATGCAATTAAAGATATCTAAATATCCCCTTTATCTCAAATATCTAACACAGCCGTGGGAAAACTACAGCCCGTGGGCCAGATCCGGCCTGTTTGAAATGAATAAAACTAAAAAAAAAAAAAAAGACCATACCCTTTTATGTAATGATGTTTACTTTGAATTTATATTAGTTCACACAAACACTCCATCCATGCTTTTGTTCCGGCCCTCCAGTCCAGTTTAAGAACCCATTGTGGCCCTCGAGTCAAAAAGTTTGCCCACCCCTGATCTAACATAATGAATATCTAAGAGACAGCAAATGGCTGATGAATATTCTTATTTATGAATTGAGTAAAATGATTTCAACCAAAAATAGCCATTCCATGATTCTTTGACTGATGTTTCTTAAATTTACCAGATATTATAGGGCTTATATTGTAGCTACTTTAATCAAAATCATTAATAGAATAAGGCAGAAAAGTAAATTCATAGTCTCAGAAAATAAACTTTTGCGACTTGCACCATATCTGTAACATATACATATACATACTAGTACACACACACACACACACACACACACACACACACACACACACAATTTGTCTTTTTTTTTTCCTAGTCAGTGTATGAACATATTTAGGATAATGGTGGGCCAGTTCAAGTTCACACAATATGACTAAGCTTGGAAAATGAAAAGTTCTGACTTCTGTCCTCTTATAGCTCCAAACTATTTCTTTAACTCCTTTCCAGGTGAGAAAAGAAAGCCTGGCAGATGCCCCAGGGCATGTCAAAGCTGAGCTGGACTGTGGTCCGTGTTTACCCTGTTTCCTCACTTTGGGCTATCAACAGTGCTAAGACCTATTTCTGATAAGTGAAAGCTGTCATATTTTAAATACCACATGGTGATTCTGGGTTATCCAGGTGCTGATCTGTAGGGCCCGGCACAGAGTTTACACTGGAGGTTATTATTTCAAAAGTGAAGTCATAAAACAAGAACTATGAAAAGGACACATCAAAAAAATCAACAATGGATATGACCTCAGTTACCGGCGCTTCATCCAGAGGGATTGATTTGAGGGGGGTGGGGAATTGACAATGACTAATACCAACAGGTGTGTGGGGAGGTGATTGCGGCAGTGTTAGCAAGGAGTGGTCGCTTTGCCCCACCACCTACACTCTTTTCACATCTGTCTTCTCTCCTTGGGGATGTACTAGCCAGCTGATAAATTCCAGGTTAGTCAGGGGAGGCCCAACCTGGCCGCAGGTAGGGGGACACTGACCTTGTCCCTCCTGTGTGCAAAATCAAATTCACAGGTACATAGAGAGCAATTACTCTTGCATGACAGCTGAGCACTGATGGACAGCTTCTGACAACAAGCAACAGAAAGACTGAATAGAGAGGCTGGGGAGCCATGGGCCCTTGATGAGCTACAGGAACTGTCTGGGTCAGAGGAGCCGTGAGTGCCGCTGTTCTGGCCCTTCCATCTCCATGGGGCAATGGGGACCTGTTTGGGGCCTTGGCTACCTGCAACATCACTGCAGCTCAGTCCGAGCCACAGTGACTGGAGCCTTTGGCCTCCAAACAAAGGGAGCAGGAACAGCAGAGCATCCTCCCACACACCTCCTCTACCTGCCAGGAGTGACTCCAGGCAGCAGGCTAGTGCCCCAGGACCCATAGGGCCTGCAGATCCCAAGCTCAGGAGGTGCCTGCCAGATGCCAAACAGCTTCCGAAAAATATCCAGCACATAGAGCCTGCACCAAGGCTGCTTCTACATGGGATCACATTCTGTACAACCAACAAGAGAGAGACTTACAGAGAAGGCTGGGGAGCTGCGGAGCTCTCAGAGGTCAGTGAGACTGTGGGAACTTCCCCTCCACCTCCATAGACGGGCAGGGCTCCATCCAGAAGCTCTGGCAAGGTTCTTGCAGAGTGTTCCTGGACAAATCCCTGGGCCCATTTTGGTCCTTTCGGGTATTGTCTCTGCAATGAGGAGCCAATGGCATCCAGGCCAGTGGTGTGCTCTGGAGAGGGAACACACCATCCCGATCAGAGGTAGGGGCCAGGCCTTCCTTTCCCTGGTGATTTATCTGTGGATGCACACTCCCCAGAAAAGGCACCTTGGTACGACTCTCTCCACCTGAGAGACCCTTGAGGCGCTGCAGGAACTGACTGGGTCAGATGAGCATGAGCATCTGACAGCTGAAGGCTGTGCTAGCATTATCCCCAGCTGATGGGTAATACAAGCCCATTATTCTTCAAAATGGACCTGGGCAGCATTTACCCATGTTGATCTCAGGGCCTGGTAGCTGCCATTAATTACCAATCATACCTCTCTTCACTTTTTTCCCCCAAGTGCTCACCTCACTTAATCTCTTCTCTTTGTTACGTGATTCAAGTGCCCTAATTGCTATCTGTCTTCATTATGACTCTTAAATCCCTTTGTCAAAATGGTTTCATGGTTTCACAGTTTCTCTCTAAACAACTCTCACAGCACATTTCCAGGAATCACCCCCTTATTTTAAGTTATTTTTATTAAAATTATTTTTAATTTTTATATGTATATATGTACTAGAGGCCCAATGTATGAAATTCTTCATGGGTAGGGTCCCTAGGCCTGGCCTACGATCAAGGCCAATCTGTGGGGTGACCGGCAGGGACAATATGGGGGGGCCCGCTGGCACCCACCTTGGCCAGCTTGGCACAGCACACTCACCAGCCCCACCACTCACAGCCACTGGTCACCTCCCTCTGTGGGGTGACCAGTGGGGCAAAAGTGGGGGCTTCCACTGGTACCCACCTTGGCTGGCCTGGGACCGGTAGGCTGAGAGCAGCTCCTGCATTGAGCGTCTGCCCCCTGGTGGTCAGTGTGAATCATAGTGACTGGTCGTTCGGCCAGTTGTTCCACTGTTCAGTCAATTTGCATATTAGGCTTTTATTATAAGGATTATTAAATTTATTGGCATGACATTGATTAATAAACTTTTTAAAATAGTCACTCTTGTGTTTTTAAGGGGAATATAATTGATTTTATTGTACAATACTTATGTGATACATAATTTATTTTTTAAGTGCACATTTTAAGCCTGTAGGAAATTTTTATAAAGCATTTTTATTATAAAGTGTAAGGACAAATCAAAATGAAAAATAAAAGGCCTAATTCTTTCTCTGGAAAATAAGAGAACAGGTTACCTTGCCCTCTTTTTTTAAATTTACTTTTTTATTAAAGTACTAGAGGCCCAGCACATGAATTCGTGCATGGGTGTGGTCCAACCAGCCCAGCCCCAATCAGGAGGAGGAGATGTTGGGAGGAGGAGATGGCAGGAGGTTGGCCGGCCAGCCCATCTGGATCAGGGCCCAATCAGGGCCCCTGATCAGGGCCGGGTGGGCTAGGGAAAGAGGCCACAGGGGATTGGCGGGCAAGCCCCACCCCCTATTGAGGTGGGGTGGCGATCAGGGATGGGGCTTGCCAGGGAGAGGGGCTTCAGGAGGTTGGCTGGCCAGGGGGAGGAGTTGCGGACTGATCAGGGTGGTGGGGGCTCATTGGGAGCATGGCCGGCCAGGGGGAGGGGCTGCAGAAGGTTGGCCACCCAGCCCCACCCCCTATTGGGGTGGGGGTGTGCAATCAAGGGCAGCCCAGTTGGGGGGAGGGGTTGCAGGCCTATCATGGTGGGGTGGGCTGATGATCGGGGTGGGAGAGTCTGATCATGGGCAGGCCAGCAGGGGGAAGGGGCAGTGAGGTTGGCCACCGGCCCCACCCCCTATTGGGCTGGTTCGCTGGCCCCAGTGGGCATTATAGCGAGCAGTTGTTAGGTTGTTATGGCCAAGAGATTCTCCATGTATCTCCTGGTGACTGGTTGTTTGGCACTTTTGGTTGTGATGCCTCTTGGCCTGTTATTATTATGACTAGAGGCCAGGTGCACGAAATTCATGAACTGGAGGGTATCCCTCAGCTCAGCCTGCACCCTGTGCAATCTGGGACCCCTGGGGGATGTCGGTTTAGGCCCGATCTTGGCAGTCGGGCATCCCTTTCATAATCCGGGACTGCTGGCTCCTAACCACTCGCCTGCATGCCTGCCTGATTGCCCCTAACTGCTTCTGCCTGCCAGCCTGATCGCCCTCTAACTACTCCCCTGCCTGCCTGATTGATGCCTAACTGATTCCCTGCCAGACCGATTGTCCCTAATTGCCCTCCCCTGCTGGCCTGGTTGCCCCCAATTGCCCTCCCCTGCTGGCCTGTTCATCCCCAACTGCCCTTCCCTGCTGGCTATCTTGTGATGACATGGGGTAGCCATCTTGTGATGATGTGGGGGCAGCCATCTTATGATGACGTGAGGGCATCGCACGAGGGTGCAAGGGCCACCTATACTTTTATTAGTATAGGTAGTTGACATATAATATTTTGAGATACAAGTGTGCAACATAGTTATTCAATATTTACATACCTTACAAAGTGATCACCATGATAAATTAAGTAAACATCTGTTAATGCACAAAATACATACCATACTATTGTTTATATTCTCTATCCTGTACATCACATCTCCATGATTTCCTTATTTTATAACTGTAAGTTTGTACCTCTTATCACCATTAAGTTTTTAAAGAGGCTAGAAAGTTTTTACTTAATGACAACCAAACATATAAGAATAGGTTATATAGTTTCTTATCAAGGAGGAAATTTAGTACTTATTTTACTATGGTGATAGCCTTAAAAGGAGGCCTATTTTCAGCCCATTAAGAGGTGTGACCATTTTCCATTAGACCAACTTGCATAGATTGATGAAAACTTTTAGACCACTATGTCAAAATGACATTAAAACATTCTTGGACTAAATACTTACACAGTGAGCATCACTGGACACTAGCAATTTCACATGATGCAACAGCATTGTGAAATTGATGTTTCCTTTTTTCTAAGCACAAGATTGAAATAAGCCTTGCTATGAGGTACTTTCAGTATAAGTTTCCCACTCTGTGGGAAATCTTTATGGTGATATCAGTATTTAGGGTATGTATTCAGAGAAATTGTTAATACTGTGAAGGCCTCTGGCCGAACTCTTGCTCCAGGATCATAAAACCTCTCCCATTTTTAGAAATAAATTACATTATGTTCCTTTCTTCTGGTTTATAGCTAAAGATTCCCAGTGTTTTGGTAGACAAACATTAAGCCCCCCCCCCCTCGTCCCAATTGGAAGTTACTGACACATGCTTGATAACTGTGGCTATCGCACATGGGAAGGGTTGTGTCAAGATATCTTCTCCTGGGGGGCTATTAGTCTCTGATCCCAGATAGCCTGGGGGAGGCGGTGGTGGAAGAGAAGAAAATAAGCACTGACATTAGAGCCATTTATCACCTACTGCTGCGTGTAGAAGAAAAGGATCCTCTTTCAAGATAGTCTATTATCTGCGGCTTGCTGGCTTCGTGCTGTCATATGTTTTTTTCAGTAGTCAATAAATTGCTGAAGGCCACATTTACAGAGTAAGTACGGCTGTACATCTGAGTGTATATAGTGTTCTGTTATTTACAGCAGCATTTGCCCATTTTCTAGAAGAGTCTAGTAGACCAAGAGGTATTTTTATACTCACCAGATAATTTCATTAATGATTGTTTACCAAATCTATTTTCATGATAAATAAACCATAAATATAATAAAGAGGTAATATGAAAATTGACCATCACTCCAACACACAAGATGGACACTCCCACGTGGTCAAAGTGGCCACCACAAGATGGCCAGCAGGGGAGGGCAGTTGGGAGGGACCAGGCCTGCAAGGGAGGGCAGTTAGGGACAACCAGACTGGCAGGGGAGGGAGGTTGGGGGTGACCAGGCCTACCCGGGAGGACAGTTAAGGGTGACTAGGCCAGCAAGGGAGGGCAGTTAAGGGTGACCAGGCCAGTGGGGGAGGGCAGTTAGGGGCAATCGGGTCGGCAGGGGAGCAATTAGGCATTTATCAGGCTGGCAGGAGAGTGGTTAGGGAGTGATCAGGCTGGCAGGCAGAAGCAGTTAGGAGCAATCAGTCAGGCAGGCAGGCAGGCAAGTGGTTGGGTCCCAGATTGGAGAGGGTGTAGGCTGGGCTGAGGGACAACACCCCCCCATGCACGAATTTCTTATACTGGGACTCTAGTAAATAAATATGTTTACAGTATATACACTAGAGGCCCGGTGCACAAAATTTATGCAGGGGGAGGGTCCCTAGGCCTGGCTGGTGATCAGGGCCAATGTATGGGGTGACTGGTGGGGTGATGAGGGGGTCTGCTGGCACCCAATTTGGCCAACCTTATACTGCCTGCTCACAGACCTGCTGCAGACACCTCCCTCTGTGGGGTGACTGGCTTGGGGCAATGACCCCCCCCATTGGCACCCACCTTGGCTGGCCAAGGGCCTGTGGGCTGGGGACAGCTCCTATGTTGTGTCTGCCCCCTGGTGGTCAGTGCATGTCATAGTGACCAGCCACTCTGCCCATCATTTTACTATTAGGCTTTTATTAAATCATATATATATATATATATATATATATATATATTTTAGAGAGGCCTGGTGTACAAAATCATGCATGGGTAGGTTCCCTAGGCCTGGCCGACTATCAGGTCTGGTTGGGGCCTTCCTTCCCCTAGCTGCCAGCTTTCCTTCATTCTGCGCTGCCCCCTAGCAGTCAGCGCATGTCATAGTGAGCAATCGAACTCCCAAGGAGACAATTTGCATATTAGCTTTATATTATATAGGATATTTTAACTCATGCCCCTGCCTCAAAAATGCTAAACAAGCACGCACAAATTCATTTAGCTAATGTAGTGCTTACTTATTCCTTTCACTTATTCTCACCACTGTTTTAATCTATGCATTTTATTTCTTTCATCAGTATGTACACCATACAGAACCCTATAAACCATGCATTAATTGGTGCTAAATGCACTGCTTTCTTTTAACACCAAACCCTTGCCTGGATAATGAGGAATTAGGTCCTAAACTCTATTTTATAAAATCAGGGCTGGGAATCATCCAAGAGTGTTTACAGGTAAGAAATTTTCAGCCACCTTTGTTCTGCCCAGCCAGGCATTCACCCACTAATTTATTAGGGACAAGATCAATAGCCTGAACTAGATTGCTGTGCTTAACTTGAATCGAATTTATGCCATGTTTACAGCTGTTTTCTCTGATAGTATCCTTGGAGGAGATGAGCTGTTAATCTAATGGGTTTGCACCGCCATTTTGCATGTGCTGATTGCTTCAATGACTTCCTAGAGATTCTTTTATGTTAAGCCCAAACTCACAGGCAGAAATCAATCAGAACAGCACTTTCTCTCTAAAGAATATAGAAAACTTATTAGAAACAAAATAGTGCTTCTTAACTATGGTTAGCCTTGGGCAACGTATGTCCACTGGGTATAAGCAAGTATTCACTCCAGCACCACCACAGATATCATATTAGTGTTCAGCTCTGTGTAACAGATTACAGTAAATGCAGTTGCTTAGAACAACATACATTTACTATCCCACAGATTTTCTGGGCCAGGAGTCCTGATGAGACTCAGCTGGGTCTTCTGCAAGACCACCACCAAGGTGCCAGGCAGGATTCATCAGGAGTTTGAGAATGCCACAGTCCTCTTCTAAGTGTACTCAGCCATTTTAGCAGAATTAAGGTTCTTGGGACTAAAGGACCTATGGCTGCCTGCTTGGTCAGAGTGAGTCTCCAGAGTGAGTCTGCTAGCAGCACGGAATTCTATATAAAGTAATTATGTAATCATGGCAGTGACAACCCGTTATCTTTGCTATATAATGTAACCCAATGATGGTGGTGACTTCTGATCAACTTTCTCCTATTCTATTGGTTGAAAGCGAGTCACAGGTTGCTCCCAGACTCAAGGGAAGAAGATATGCCAGGATGTGAATACCAAGAGGTGGGGATCATGGACATCACCTGGAGTCTGTCTGCCACAGTCCACATTCTGCCTCCAATGATTCACATCCTTTCTAGATGCAAGTATATTTATTCTCTTCCCCAGGTTTTCAGGATTTTCACCCCATTATAGCACAAACTCAAAATCCAAAATCTCATCCTCTAACTCAGGCCTCGGTGTAGACTCCTCTTGTGGTAAGTAGAGCTCATAGAGCACAATTCCTCTTGTTTGATGAATGTGTGAAAGGAGACAAGCAAACTCCTCGTCCTACCCAACATACAGTAATGGCACAGGCATGGGATAAAGAGCTGTAACAGTAAAAGGAGCCATTGGTGTTTTGCAGCAGTTTTGAAATCCAGCTGGGCTCATGATGGGAGTTCCTTGATTAGATTTCAAGACTTGGGGAATAATTCTCCATGGTTCTTGACTCTTTCTTATGGAATAGGCTTCTCTCTCTGAGTCAAGTACAAACAAGTCAAGTACACTTACACCTCCATGATATTTACACTGTCCTTCCAGGATAACCATGAGGAATAGAACAATCATCGGTAGAAATATTTTTATTAAGTAACAGAATAAATTTAAAATAAATCATTTTTTAATATTCTGAGGTTCTTTCTTAGTATCCATGTCAAAGAACCTATGTCCTGTGAAACTGAGCCAAAATTGTAAACACCACATTTTTTCTAGAAATTTTATATATAAGTAATATATACATATATTAAATATATTTAAGAATTCCTCTGAATTATCATTTTCTAGGAAATTTTAGACAATTTAAAATCATATTTTTCAAAATATTTGGAGTGAAATAGTAACATGTACATTTAGCTGGTTTCCTTAAAAAATATTTTAGATTCACAACTTTGAAATTATTCCTATATTTATCAAGTATAGTGGAGAACAAAAAAATATTTTTATGGAAAAGAATCTAGAAAACTGTATTTAAAGAAGAAGGGTATTTCTTCCCAATGATATGGCTGGATAACAGGAATTTTCTCAACAGGAAAGTGGGTGCTGTTATCAAAAGAAGGAAAAAAGAGCAGATAAATCCATTGCCACAAAGGCACTTTGCACAGTGTGTGGACATGACAAAGTCTAGGGGCCATCTGACCCTTGAGTAGATGTGGGGAAATGTGAACTTGACATTACAGGGTTCAGGGCAGTGCTATCCTCAGCAGAAAGCCAGACTGCACATAGAGAGAATGTCAAGGGTTCCTGAGTTAGAGTAAATGGGAATATTCCCAGAGGGTTTGTATTGGGTATTTTGGGGAGTTGTCTCCAAGAATATAGAGTGAGAGTCTGGGAGGATTTGTATTTCTATCAGAGGCTGGGTCACACAGAGATTATGATGGAATCTCTGCTTGTATTCTAAGAGATGTACTCACAGGTTCGATTCCACTATCTGAAAGGCTTTCTGGGGCTGCACATGTTCCTCCTATCATAGCCTCTTCCCCATGGAGGGTGAGCAGATACTGGACTGTGGCTATTTCAGGCTTCCCCAGAATTTAGGGATTTCTTTTCTGGTCTCTACCTCCTACTTTGATTTGATAGTACTATCCTTAAGTCTGAAAACTATTGGTTTAACAGGTTCCCAGATACCTGTACAATTCCACAATGCATAGAAATCAAAGCTTAAGAATTAACTCAAGATAGATAAGATCTGGCACTTAAGTGTTATTCACAAAAGAAGAAGTCAACTAGAAGTACCACTCTTGGTTGCTGTAGGAGCAAGACTCCTTTAAACATCATTATGCTCATTCATAAGTCTTTTTCCAGTCACTTCGATATGCCCAATGGTGTGTGTGTGTGTGTGTGTGTGTGTGTGTCCATTTACAATGTTCTTTCCCTTACTATATGTATAACTGGTTTCTTCTCATCTTTCAGGTCTTCTTTTAATCCCAAATGCCCTCTCTTCACCAATATATTATTAAATTCTACAAGTTTTTGAACTTTTAGAAAGGATGATAAACAAACTAGAAACAGAGGCATGGAAACATGGAACAGACTGACAGCTGTCGGAGAGGAGTAGAAGGGTGGGACTGAATAAAAAATGGTGAGGGGATTAGCTAAAGAGCATATATGCAAAGCCCATAGACACAGGCAACAGTGTGGTGATGGACAGAGGGGAGGGGGCTAGGGCTGGTTGGAGGTGGGCAAAGGAGGGGGGGAATGGGGACATCTGAAATAGTGTCAACAATAAAAATAAAATTAAAAAAAAAGGATGCAACACATATCCATTAGAATTTTTTTTTTTTTTAATTCAGCGTTCTGCTACTAAGATGTATACAAATTTTGGCATGGAACTCTACAAGCAAATTATTTTAAACTAGAGACCCAGTGCAAGAAATTTGTGCACAATGTAGGGTCCCTAGGCCTGGCCAGTGATCAGGACTGATCTGTGGAGTGACCGGCAGGCAATTGGTGGGGGGCCTGCTGGCACCCGCCTTGCCTGGTCTGGCACTGCATTCTCACCAGCCCCAACCCCCGCCGCTGCTGCCTCACTCTGTGGGGTTACTAGCAGGGCAATTGGGGGGCCTCTTTTGGCACCTGCCTTGGCTAATCTGGGGCCTGTGGGCTGGAACAGCTCCTGAGTTGAGTGTCTGCCCCTTGGTGGTTAGTGCACATGATAGCAAGCAGTTGAGTGGTCTTAGCATATCATTAGCATATTATGCTTTGATTGGTTGAATGGATGACCAGACACTTAGCATATTAGGCTTTTGTTATATAGGATGTTCTATAGTATTCTACAATGCAATTATATTTCATTTATTCATTCTCTCTAAATAAAATCTTTTAGCATTTTGTAATTACAAATAGTACTTCTATAAATGTTCTATATGTTTGTCAAAGAATGAGGTTGTCTGGCCATACATTTAACTTAAAAAGACAACACCGCATTTTATTGCAAATGCCTTCACAAAAGTTTACTATCACTAATTATGTATAAGAGAACTAACTGATTCACCTCTTCTCTATAACAGTATTATCTTGCCTGTTCCTTTGCCAATGAAACAGGTGTAAATAATATATCCCACATTTTTCATTTCTATTTGCGGACTATCTATTCATGCTTTCTGGACCATTTTCTATTTTTTTATTTATATTTTACGTACTAATTTTGCTTATTTATATTTTATATACAGATGCTTTGTGAGTTATACATGCGGCAAATACTTTATCTTTTGACTGTGTTTTTATTTTTATTTATTTATTTATTTATTTATTTATTTATTTATTTATTTATTATTTTTTTTTATTATTAGTTAAGGTATTACAAATGTGTCCTCATCCCCCCCATTAACCCCCAACCTCCCTCCAGCCGCCCCGCCCCGCACACTCATGCTCCCATCCCCCTGTTGTCCATGTCCATTGGTTTGGCTTATATACATGTATACAAGTCCTTCGGTTGATCTCTTCCCCTTGCCCCCGCCCTCCCCTACTTTCCTTCTGGGGATTGATAGCCTGATTGCTGTTTCTCAGTCTTTGGGTCTGTCCCTTTTCATCAGTCTATGTTGTTCTCTATAATCCACAAATGAGTGAGATCATGTGGTATTTATCTTTCTCTGACTGGCTTATTTCACTTAGCATAATGCTCTCCAGTTCCATTCATGCTGTTGCAAAAGGCAAGAGTTCCTTTTTTTTTTTACTGCAGCATAGTATTCCATTGTGTATATGTACCACAGTTTTCTAATCCACTCATCTGCTGATGGGCACTTAGGCTGTTTCCAAATCTTAGCTATGGTGAATTGTGCTGCTATGAACATAGGGGTGCATATATCCTTTCTGACTGGCGTTTCTGGTTTCTTGGAATATATTCTTAGAAGTGGGATCACTGGGTCAAATGGGAGTTCCATTTTTAGTTTTTGAGGTAGCTCCATACTGTTCAACACAGTGACTGCACCAGTCTGCATTCCCACCAGCAGTGCAGAAGGGTTCCTTTTTCTCCACATCCTCTCCAACACTTGTCGTTTGTTGATTTGTTGATGATAGCCAGTCTGACAGGTGTGAGATGATAACGCATTGTTGTTTTGATTTGCATCTCTTGGATGATTAGTGACTTTGAGCATGTTTTCATATGTCTTTCGGCCTTCTGTATGTCCTCTTTCGAAAAGTGTCTAGGTCCGTTGCCCATTTTTTTATTGGATTGTTTATCTTCCTTTTGTTGAGTTTCATGAGATCCTTGTAAATGTTGGAAATTATACCCTTATCGGTGGTATCATTGGCAAATATGTTCTCCCATGTAGTGGGTCTTCTTGTTGTTTTGTTGATGGTTTCCTTTGCTGTGCAAAAGCTTTTTATTTTGATGTAGTCCCATTTGTTTATTTTCTCTTTAGTTTCCATTGCCCTAGGAGCATTATCAGAGAAGAACTTCCTTCGGCATATGTTTGCGATTTCGCTGCCTGTGGATTCCTCTAGTATTTTTATGGTTTCCTGTCTTACGTTTAAGTCTTTTATCCATTTTGAGTTTATTTTTGTGTATGGTGTGAGTTGGTGGTCTAGTTTCATCTTTTTGCATGTATCTGTACAATTTTCCCAACACCATTCATTGAAGAGACTGTCTTGACTCCATTGTATGCTCTTGCCTCCTTTGTCGAATATTAATTGGGCATAGTGGTTTGGTTCGATTTCTGGGGTGTCTATTCTATTCCATTGATCTATAGGTCTGTTCTTGTGCCAGTACCAAGCTGTTTTAAGAACAGTGGCTTTGTAATACAGTTTGATATCTGGTATTGAGATCCCACCTACTTTTTTCTTTCTCAGGATTGCTGCAGCTATTCAGGGTCTTTTTTTATTCCAGATGAATTTTTGGAACGTTCTTTCTAGATTTGTGAAATATGCCATTGGTAATTTAATGGGGATTGCATTGAATCTATAAATTGCTTTGGGTAGTATGGACATTTTGATGATGTTTATTCTACCAATCCATGAACACGGTATATTCTTCCATCTGTTTATGTCTTCCTCTATCTCTTTTTTCAGTGTCCTGTAGTATTCAGCATATAAGTCTTTTACCTCCTTAGTTAAGTTTATTCCTAGGTATTTTAATTTTTTTGGTGCAATGGTAAATGGGATTGCTTCTGTAGTTTCACTTTCTGTAAGTTCACTGCTGGTGTAAAAAAATGCAATGGATTTCTTAGCATTAATTTTGTATCCTGCTACATTTCCGAATTCATTTATTAAGTCTAATAATTTTTTGATGGAGTCTTTAGGATTCTGTATGTACAGTATCATATCATCTGCAAATAAGGACAGTTTTACTTCTTCTTTCCCAATCTGGATGCCTTTTATTTCTTCTTCTTGTCTGATCGCAACGGCTAGTACTTCCAGTACTATGTTGAACAGGAGTGGTGAGAGGGGGCATCCCTGTCTTGTTCCTGTTTTTAGGGGGAATGGTTTTAGTTTTTGCCCATTGAGTATGATGTTGGCTGTGGGTTTGTCATATATGGCTTTTATTATGTTGAGGTATGATCCCTCAATTCCTATCTTGCTGAGAGTTTTTATCAAGAAAGGGTGTTGGATTTTGTCAAATGGTTTTTCTGCATCAATTGATATGACTATGTGTTTTTTTTCTCTCAATTTGTTTATTTGATGTATCACATTTATTGATTTGCGGATATTGTACCATCCTTGCATCCCTGAGATAAATCCTACTTGGTCATGGTATATGATCTTTTTGATGTACTGCTGGATCTGATTTGCTAGGATTTTGTTGAGGATTTTGGCATCTATGTTCATGAGGGATATTGGCCTATAATTCTCTTTCATTGTATTGTCTTTATCTGGTTTTGGGATTAGGGTGATGTTAGCTTCATAGAATGAGCTGGAAAGTGTTCCTTCCTCTTGGATCTTTTGACATAGTCTGAGGAGGATAGGTTTAGTTCTTCCTTGAATGTTTGGTAAAACTCCCCTGTGAAGCCATCTGGCCCCGGGCTTTTGTTTGCTGGAAGCTTTTTGATTACTGCTTCGATTTCCTCCATAGTTATTGGCCTATTGAGATTTTTAGATTCTTCCTGATTAAGTTTTGGAAGGTTGTATTTTTCTAGGAATATGTCCATTTCCTCCAGGTTGTCTAGTATGTTGGAGTAGAGTTGTTCATGGTATTTTCTAACGATCCTTTGTATTTCTATGGGGTCTGTTGTTATTTCTCCTCTTTCATTTCTGATTTTGTTTATTTGGGTCCTCTCTCTTTGTTTCTTGGTGAGCCTGGCTAGAGGTGTATCAATCTTGTTTATCCTTTCAAAGAACCAGCTCTTGGTTTTGTTGATCTTTTGTATTGTTTTTTTGGTCTCTATGTCATTTATCTCCGCTCTGATCTTTGTTATTTCCTTCCTTCTGCTTACAGTGGGCTTTTTTTGTTGCTCTCTTTCTAACTCTTCGAGTTGTAGAGTTAGGTCATTTGTTCTTATTATTTCTTGTTTCTTGCAGTAGGCTTGTAGAGCTATGAACTTCCCTCTCAAGACTGCTTTTGCTGTGTCCCATAGGTTTTGGATTGTTGTGTTTTCATTGTCATTTGTTGTCATGATGTTTTTTTATTTCTTCTTTGATCTTACTGGTAACCCAGTCGTTGTTTAATAGCATGCTATTTAGTCTCCATGTGTTTGATTTTTCTGGATTGTTTTTGTTGTAGTTGATTTCCAGTTTTATGCCTTTGTGGTCTGAGAAGATGCTTTGTATGATTTCAATTTTCTTGAATTTGAAGAGACTTTGTCTGTGACCCAATATATGGTCTATCCTTGAAGATGACAAATGTGCACTTGAGGAGAATGTATATTCTGTGGCTTTGGGGTGAAACGTTCTGAAGATGTCAATTAATTCCATCTGATCTAGTGAGTCATTTAGGATTGATGTTTCTTTGCTGAGTTTCTGTTTAGAGGATTTGTCCAGTGGTGATAATGGGGTGTTAAGGTCCCCTACTATGATTGTATTGCTGTCAATCTCTCCCTTGATCTCCTCCAGAAGATTTCTTACATATTTGGGTGCTCCTATATTGGGTGCATATATATTTACCAGAGTTATTTCTTCTTGTTGGACTTCTCCCTTTAGTATTATGAAGTGGCCTTCTTTATCTCTTTTTATGACCTTCATTTTGAGATCTAATTTGTCAGATATAAGTATTGCTACCCCAGCTTTTTTTTCACTTCCATTGGCCTGAAAAACCTTTTTCCATCCCTTCACCATCAGTCTGTGTGTGTCTTTTTTTCTGAGGTGGGTTTTCTGTAGACAGCAGATATATGGGTCATGTTTTCTTATCCACTCATTTACCCTATGCCTTTTGACTGGGGAATTTAATCCATTTACATTTAAAGTTATTATTGATAGAAACTTGTTAGTCGCCATTTTTGTTCTTTACCACTGCGTTCCTTCTTTGTTTCCTATTTTTCCTATTTACAGCAGACCCTTTAGCATTTCTTGCATTGCTGGCTTGGTTGTAATAAACTCCCGTAGACCGTTTTTGTCTGTGAAGCTCCTGATTTGACGCTCAATTTTGATTGATAGCCTCACTGGGTACAGTATTCTAGGATTCAGACCCTTCCTTTGCATGACTTTGTATATTTCATTCCATTCCCTTCTTGCCTGATGTGTTTCTGTTGAGAAATCGGTTGCTAGTCTGATGGGGGATCCTTTGTAGGTAACTTTCTGTCTCTCTCTGGCTGCTTTTAAGATTCTTGCTTTGTCGTTGGTGTTTGCCAATTTAATTATTATGTGCCTTGGCGTCAGTCTTTTTGGGTTCATTTTGTTTGGGACTCTGTGAGCTTCTTGGATTTGTGTGAGTTTTTTCTTCCCTATATCAGGGAAATTTTCTGTTAGTATTTTTTCAAACAGGTTTTCTATTCCTTGATCAGTTTCCTCTCCTTCTGGCATCCCTATTATTTGGATGTTGTTTCGTTTAGCATTGTCCCAGAGTTCTCTTAGGCTCTCCTTGTGATTTTTAATTTTTTTTTTTCTAGAAGCTGTTCTGTTTGGGTATTTTTTCCTACCTTGTCTTCTAGCTCGCTGATGCGGTCCTCTGCTTCTTCTAGTCTACTGTTGATGCTTTCTATTGAGTCCTTTATAGCAGTGATGTCATTTCTCATTTCTTCTTGGTTTCTCTTCATTTCCTCTTGGTTCCTACATATATTGTTGAATTTGTCTTCCATTCTTTTCATCCACCTTATGGCCATTTCTCTGAATTCTTTCTCTGAAAGGTTGCTTGCCTCCATTGCCTCCATTTCGTTTACTTCCTTTTCTGATGGTGCCTGTTTTTCTTTCATATATGGGTTGGTTCTTTGTTTCACCATGATCTCTCTTCTCCAGGTGTTTGGTTATGTAGTTCTCTCTCTGCTTTCCGTGAGAAGAAGCAGTGCTCATCTGAGTTCATGCAGTCACGCTGCTTGAGATCCCTTGTTTCCAGATTAGTAGCTGATCTCTGGATGCTGGCATCAGCCACCCAAGATGGCGCGGTCTCCGCTGCTGCGCTGGCGCACCGAGAGAGGTTTCAGCCGCAGTCTCCAACCGTCCTTTTTTTTCTGGGGGTTCTCGGTCTTTCCCAGCTACAGACAGTCTCTCAGCTGAAAATCCTCTGCCTATTCGGGCTGTAGGTTACCCGTTTCAGCTGCTCACCCTTATCTGCTCCAGGACAAGGAACAGGACAAGTCCGTTTATACCTCCGCCATTTTCTCCCCTTGACTGTGTTTTTAATTGTCTCTTTCTTAATGTGTGATTCTATGAATAAAAATTTTTAATTATAATTGATTTGTGTTGGTCAGGCTTTTCCTTAATATTCATACACATCCTTAAAGAAATAATTTCATGTCAAAAGTCACAAAGATTAATAAGGAATATATAAAATATAGAATAAATAGCATGCATATATAATGCATATATGACATTTTATCTATAATTCTTTTTTTTTGCTTTTTACATTCAAATTATTTTTTCTAGTAAAAATTTGTATGTATGGTGCTACATATATGTATTGAGAAGGTATCCCATTTTCACTTTTCCCACATGGATATTTACTTTTTCCATCTCCACTTTAAAGAGCTTTTGTTCCTCAGTAATCCATAATGCTATTGCTGGTTTTTTGTTTTTTCTTTTAGGAAGTTTTAGATGTATTTCTGGTCTTCATATTCTACAATTTTTGTCTATCCCTGTGTACCAATACCACACTGTCTTAATGCCACTTTTTTTTAAAGTGAGACTTTTTGTTCAACTTTTTTTTGAAGGGTCTTACTATTCTTGACTTTTTGGCTCTCTATATAAGTTTAAGGTACAACTTGTCAAATTTCAGGCAAACATGTGTACACAGACCATAACATATATGTACACAAACTAGATTTAGAAATGTAAAAAATCTAAATGTCAATTTGTGAAAAATAACAACTTTAAGGAAATTATAATTTTATGTTCATGCATGTGTATGTATCTCTCTTTATATAGGCTTAAGTGTTGTTTAGAAAAGTTTTGCACTTTTCAGTACACAATCTGGCATATTTTTCAAATAAATACAATGTTTTATTTACTTTTATAGAAATACCTGTAAAGAAATATTATTTTCCCCCAGTCTTATTAGAAAATAAATGACACACATCATTGTATATGTTTAAGGCTGTAGCATTATGGTTTGGTTTCATATATTGGTTTACATATATTGTGAACTGCTTACCACCAAAAGTTTAGATAACATTCATCTTCTCATGTGGACACAATAAAAAGAAAATAAAGAAAAAAAGGGAATAAGAGAAAAAAAACCACACATTTCTTATTCTCATGAGAACTGTTAAGATTAAATATCTTAACAACCTTTCTGAATATCAGAGAGCAGAATTAGCTATAGTCACCATGCTGTACATGGCATCCCTAGTACTTATTTATCTTACTAGTACAGCTGGAAGTTTGTAGCCTTTGACCATCTTCCTGCAATTCCTGCTCTCAAAACTCTCTGTGTCTGGTAATCACAAGTCTGATCTCTTTTCTAGAAATTTTATATTACTATTGCAAATATTAACTTTGTTATTTTTGTTTTGTTATTGCAAACACATTTAAAAATTGGTTTCCACCACTTAAGCATTAGGAATTCACATACAGTCAATGCTTTTATTATGTTTAAAAGATTGAAAGATCTTATATTGGCCACCATTTCTACATCAATACAATTGTCATTTACATAGACATAGCTATCTCTTGAAGTAGGGTACATCTTCACATTGCAACATACCTAAGCTCATCCTTTTCATTTATTTCACTTTTATCTCTTCCAATAACTTTTTAGTCAGGCTATAGTGAAAGAGTTAAAAATAGAAAAAGAGGAAAAAATAAGCTTTTAAAAACAGGAATGACTTTGTAGGTAACTTGTTGCTTTTAAAGACTTGTTTATATAAAGCATTTCTGTAACATTCATTTAATGCCATTTCAGAGTTGAGACGGCTAGGTTACCTAAAGGTAGCTTATGCCCTATAGCTAAGAAAAGGTGTTTTGTTTTGGTTTTGCTTTCAAAGGTTCTCTGTAGCCATGAGGTTCATTTTGCTTTTAGCTGCCTTGTGATATTAATCTGTCGGAATCTTCTCTTACATCCTGTCACCTACGTACAGGAAGTGTTCCTAAAGCATGACAGTGAATCTGCAAATTCCAGGTTTTGGAGAAAGAATTTATGAACTGGCCATCAATGAAGTTGCCAGGTAATTAGTGCTGTTGCTATTTTAACAAACTGGGGAGTTCCACAGAGGTTGGGGAACAGCTGTGTAGAGGTGGGGTCCATCATCCAGAATTTTTACAACCCAACAAGGAATACTAATCTAAACTCTTCCTCTTGGTTCTGCTACCTTAAAAAATCTGAAAATTTTCAATATTATTTACATTTCTTAGAAAGACATGAAACAGTAGAAAGCTTAGTAGTCAATGTTTTCCTTGGTTGAGTAATATTAGTCAACATTTGGTTATTAATTCTAATTTATAAAATATTTCATATTTATAAGTTTATGTGTGTGTGCATGTTCTTAAATTTTTTCATTTAATATATACAAAAAATATAAGTTTAAGAAGTTAAGGACCTTACCCAAAATAAGGTAACCTAGTTGGTATCTGATAAAACCAAGATTCAGTCATCTTACAAATTCCTTACTTTTTACACTAAATGTAATTTCCTAAATGTAATAGCAATCTAGATTTTCACTGTAATCCTTGCAATAAATGACATTGAAAACTAAATGCATCTTTGTATGGAAAATACGAGTACATATTTGCCACTTTGAAAAGAGAGTCAAATCCTCTCAAATAATAGATGAAACCAGATGTTATAAAGTATGATGAGTGTGTATCATTCTTCTCATGGCATAATGCAAATCTTTTAAGTAAAGACCATTTCTAGAATGCTATGGTTTATGCATTTAAAATTTCACTATAATGCAGAAAAGTTCGGGTTTGCAAACATGACATTATCTGCAGGCTTAATCTGATTTTTGAAGCAGTTTCTGTTGGATTTTTCAGAGTATTGGAAATCCACATTGCCATCCTAAAGCCTGTTTCCTTTCAACGTGTATAGTACTGAGCCCAGGAAAACAGGGTACCAGGTAATTTAGGGAGTTAGCAAGCCATGAATTTTCAGCTGGAGCTCCTTTCAGTACTTGGCTTGCTCTTTCTTCATAAAGCTTGAACCCATCTTACTGAAACAAAAATTTAAAGTTATCAAATTCAAGAAGAATATGCATTTTTTAAAAATTCCCAAGTGGCTCAAAGGGTAGTAAGTTTCATCTTTTGTGTTCACTCAATAATTTAGAATATGCTGCTTTAATAATGGGTTTATGCTCTCTCAGCCAATGTCACTCAAGGGAAAAGATGGTACAATATTAACACAGTAGAGATCTGGAGGTGCTTTGGCTGAGAGAGAGAGAGGCATTACCAGTGTCTGTGCCTTTGCCAAGCAAAAAAGGAGTTCTAAATGCAAAATTAAAGGATGCCATTATATATTACAAATAAAACGCCCAGAAATTTTCTTCTCACCAAAGCCAACCTGTTTTAATATAGCCCCCTGATCTACATTAATAGAAACCACAATCTTATTGTCAACAAATTTATTAACAAAATTCAAAGGGTACATTTTTTTTATTAAAAATTGCATTACATAAAGTGCCTTTTTTAAAAACATGTTCAATGTTCAGGAGCTCAGAGGTGACCAATGTTCTTATCAAAGGAAAAAAATAGCTACAGAACATGAAGAATGATATGTCTGGCACCTCTGTGCCACGATCACTTATTTCCGAATTTTAAAAAAAAGAAACTCATAGTGTTATGATACATTTTTATATTACTTATTCTCAAATCACTTCAGAATCATAGAAAGTTCCAAGATAGTACAAAGATGCCCTATATAATTTTACCCAGATCCCACAATTGTTAATATTTTTACTCGTCGTATCTTTATCATTTCTCTTCCTAAATGTTCATATTATTTTTGTGAATCGTTTAAAGTAAATTGCAGTCTCATGTCTCTTTGCCCCTAAACACTAAATACTAAATATTTTTTCTAAGAATAAGAACATTACTGTTCAATGAGCTATATCAGGAAATTAACTTTAATATAAATCTATTACCTAATTTACAGACCTTAATTATATTTCTCAATTGCCCCCAAAATTTCTGAATAGGAAAAAAAAGTTTCAATCGTCAGTCCAAGATGTCACATTGCATTTAGTGCTCATAACACTTTAGTTTCCTTTAGCATACAACAACTGCACAATCTCTCCTCTATTATAAGTGCGATATTTTATGATTAGAATGAGGTCACATATTTTTGACAAAAATGATGTTGTGTTAGTACATCAAAGCAACAAACATGTACAGTTTAAAGTAAAACAGATTTCAAAACATTCCCCAAAGCAATTAATAGGGAATTAAAACCTTCCTTTTACTAATTCACTAATCATGATAACTAGAATAGGGTTATAATGATCACAAATTGATCATTTACAATATCCTGTGCTCTATTGAATTTACATTTGTATTAAATCAGTCTTTTATGATTATTCTTTCTCACAAATTTGTATTGAGGTCAGTCTTTTATGATTATTCTTTCTCACATAGTAACTAGGTATTACTATGTTAGAGCTGAAGACCAGTATTTTGTCATTTTCACCTAATTTATTAATTATCTTTCTTTTTTAAAAAAATATATTCTGTTGATTTTTTACAGAGAGGAAGGGAGAGGGATAGAGAGTTAGAAACATCGATGAGAGAGAAACATCGATCAGCTGCCTCCTGCACACTCCCCACTAAGGATGTGCCCACTAAGGTACATGCCCTTGACCGGAATCGAACCTGGGATCCTTCAGTCCGCAGGCTGACGCTCTATCCACTGAGCCAAACTGGTCAGGCTATTTTTCTTTTTTACAATTCAACATAGACAAAGGCAAAATAGGACTACCACATATATTAAAGTTAAGATATCCATGTGTGTTAAATTTCTTTCATTTCATGAAGAGGGTACATTTTCAGAAGAGTATTTTCTTAATCAATATTCCAAATAATTTGCTAAATACTTTTTTAAAAAGCACTTTGGAGGAAATCCTATATAATAAAAGCCTAGGTGGCATCGCGCAATGCCCTCGTGCGACGTCGCCACAAGATGGCCACATGCACAGCAGAGGAGGGGCCCAGTGGCCTCTCCACGCGGTGAGGCCTACGGGTCCTGTGGCTCTGCTGGCAGGGGAGTGGTTAGGGCTCAATCAGGCTGCCAGGCAGAAGCGGTTAGGTGCAATCAGGCAGGCAGGCAGGCAGGCGAGTGGTAAGGAGCCAGCAGTTCTGGATTGTGAGAGGGATGTCAGACTGCCAGTTTAGGCTCGATCCTGGTGATTGGGCCTAAACCGGCAGTCGGACATCCCCCGAGGGGTCCCGGATTGGAGAGGGTACAGGCCGGGTTGAAGGACACCCCCTCACATGCACAAATTTCATGCACTGGGCCTTTAAATTATAAAGCAGTTGCCTCTTTTAGAGATAATTTATGAAGACAGTTAGTATAAATTTTAGCATGCCCAGAAAATAGACAGTTGTTCATTATACTTTGCTCATAAAGCATAAGGTAGAGATAAAATAGAATTATATATAGTGACCAATTAAAACCAGAGAAGACAGGAGGAAGTCTTCTTTCAAAACTGAGCAAAGCCTCACCACACAGTTAAAAAGAAATGCTCCTTGGTATTTGCCTGATTAACTTGAAAATGTATGTCAGCACAAAAAGGTACTCATATGTATTACAAGTGCCTTTCACATGAACACCACAACTGGAAACAACTAAGATGGCCTTTAGTAGGTGATTATATAAACAAACTGTGACATATCTACATACTGGAATATTATTCAGTGGTAAAAATAAATGAACTACCAACCCATGGAAAGACAGAGAGAAACTTTTAATGCATATTGCTGAGTGAAAGAGACTGGTCTGAAAATGCTATGTGGTGTATGATACCAACTATGTGACATTATGAAAAAGGTAAAATATAGGCAAATAAAGTGTCCAGTGATTGCTGTTTATCTGGTGGAATTGGGTGGGGATGAAGGTGAAGTACAGTTTGATGGATAGTAATATGATTCTGTGTAATATTGTAGTGGTGGGAGCATGGCATTATGCATTTGTCAATCTCATTACTTTACAGCACAAGAAGTAAATCTTAATATATGTAAATTAAAACGTGTTTTAAGAGGTTGGATAACTCCAGAAATGAATACAAACTATGACAAGATAATATAACTATAATACAGATATATGAATCAACCTCACTGAAGTGGGTGATAGCAAAAGGTGCTGCTATAGGTAACTTCGGAAATGAGAGCAGTCTTTACAACTAAAAGCAAAAGGAAAGCCACATTGGTGTTGTACTTTAGTTGACAAAATGCAATTGGTGTCCTGGTGGGGATCCTGGATCAGAAAAGAGGATATTATATGTATAAACAAAGGAAGTCTGAATAAACTCTGGGCCTTATTAATAATACAGTAGGTCCTCGGGTTACGTCAGAGATCCATTCCTTCAGCGCGATGTAACATGATTTTCGCCATAAGTCAGAACCCACCTACATAAGGACCTACGTCACTCACATGGAGCACATACACAGCAGTAATGAAGTGAAACAGTAAAAAAAAAAAAAAAAAAAAAAAAAAAAAAAAAAAAAAAAAATTAAAAGAAAGATAACAATTCCTGACCATTACTTGTGGTAAATAAATAATAAAAATCATAAAGCACATATGTACATATGTAGAAATGATGGAACTTTTTTTTATAAATAAATGGGAGATGGCGTAACCACGAAAAAACATACATCAAGTCCAACATAACCTGAGGATTGTCTGTATTATTACTTAACTAGAGGCCCAATGCACGAAATTTGTGCAAGAGTAGGCCTTCCTTCCTCCAGCTGCCGGCACCGACTTCCCTCTGGCACCTGGGACTCGGGCTTCCCTTGCAGCCCTGCTTTATGCGGAAGGTCATCTGGAAGGATGTCTGGTCTAATTAGCATATTATGCTAATTAGCATATTATGCTAATTAGCCAAACAACCTTCTGGACGTCATTTCGGATGTTCTTCTGGACACAGCCACGGTGACTGGGGCCAAGGTAGAGGCAGTTTGGGGCGATTAGGCAAGCAGGCGAGTGGTTAGGGGCAATCAGGCAGGCAGGCGAGTGGTTAGGAGCCAGCAGTCCAGGATTGAGAGAGAGATGTCCCCCAAGGGGTCCCAGATTGCGAGAGGGTTCAGGCTGGGCTGAGGGACCCCCCCCAGCCCACTGTGCACCAATTTTGTGCACCCAGCCTCTAGTTATAGATATAGACAATGAAGATGGAGTATCTTGTAGTGCCAGAAAGTAAGAAACTAAAACAAAAACAAAAGCATGCAACCTAAATTAAAAAAGCCATGATTATGATATGTCAAAAGACCACAGGAGCCAACAAGAAATGCTCCCAATAGTTGGGATAATTTGAAGCATAAAATAAATAAAGTAGTGTTGAATTGTAGTCCAAAATACAAAATAAATAACCCTATGTCCATACTGATATATATATATATTCTAATAAACAAATGTCAGGGACTAAATAAATCTTTACACAAGAACGCTAAATAGTTTATGTAGATAATCCACTAGCAAAGAGATGGAGCATAACTCCTCACTCACTGAGTGTGGGCTGAGAAGGCTGACTTCCTGCCAGAATCTACAGTAGAAAGGGGTGGGGGCAGTAATTTTACAATAGAGAAAGTTGACAAACACAATCAGCCAGGTGATCAAGGTCACCATCAACAATAGTAGTTTGTGTTGATGAAATGTGATGAAAATGACAATTTGCCTCTGCTATCTTTTATCCAAAGCCTAGGACTACAGTCTAATCATGAAAAAGTTTGAGCCAAATCCCAACTGGATACACTGTACAAAATACCTTACTGCTGAACACTTTCAAGGTGATAGTGAAGAGTAGCCTAAGTAGAAATGGCCACTGAAAGTAATGTGGTTTCCTGGATGAGCTCCTGGACCTGAAACCGGACAGGATATAAACACTGAGGAAATCTGGAGAAAATACGGACTTTACTTGGCAATAATGTTCCACGTTGTTTCATCAATTGTGACACATGTGCAATGCTAATATAAGATTTTAATAACAGGGGGAAATGGTTATAGACTATAGGGTGATTCTGTAATATCATTGCAATTTTTCTACAAATCTAAAGTAATTCTAAAAGAAAGATATTTAAAATCTACTTTAAAAAAGTGAAGAGCAATAAGTAGTGAATAAAACATTAAGCTAAAATGAATAACTTAATGACTTTTCAGAACACAACCAAGTTCCACACCAAGGACTCAGAAAAGGAGAGCCTTAGTGATGGGAGGTCAAAGTTATCATGCGATAATGGGGATTAGTCCCTGTGCTGGGTTCCAAAGGCATAATTGGGGGAAATAGCATGCTTCTAGCTCCCTGGTGCCAACACTTTGTTCCAGATGAGCAGAAATGCTGGGATGAACAAGTCACATATCTCTGATCAACAGAGAAAATGGGATAATTTATCAGACATTTCTTCATCTCTGAACTAGTTTGGTAACTGATCATAATACTTTCAGAAATCAATTAATTAAGACAGAGAAGTTATGTTCTTGCTGTTAGTAAGGAAAGACCTGTAACAAAGCAACAGTGGATTTAAGGTGAAATTGCTCTTTCTGTCGGTTCAAGGGAATATCTCATAGCCATTTCTACACATCCTTTTCCTGTTCCATCTGAAAAGCGCTCACACCTGTATCCACACAAGTCTTTCCCACAGAAACTGCCCGTCCTTACTGTCACCTTTGTGCACCTGCTTCTATTAAATCAGCTTTGTATATTTAAACTTTACTATCCCACCCCTCAAAGCCTCTCTCATGTTCAGCCCTTGTTCAGGAAACTCACCCAAATAATCCTCAGTGACCCAAACTGGCCTCTACCTGGCAATTAATATACCATCTACTTACCATTTTGGTGCTTTACTTAATTTACCCCAATCTCTCCCTTTTTATTGCATTTCCTTAAAAATTACAAGATTCTTGCTCACTACCCTGAATAGACTATATCTGTCTTGCTACACTGACATGAATTGATGAAAAGAAGGCCGACGTTTTCAGATCATGTATTTTCACCTTCAGATATGTCAAATCTGGTCAAAATTTCAGAAACTTTAGATTTACTTTTATAACCTTGACCTTTTATAACCTTTGGTAGACTCCCGTCAGTATTCTCAAGTAAGAAACTTTAATACAGTTTGCTGGTCTAGCTGGCTACATGCGATTTTTAACAAAATGCTTCATGGCTGTTGGTGAGAGGATCCTATTGTTGTCAAGAGCTAATGTGATCGGTGACCAAGTACCTGTCACCTACGCATGGAAGCAGCTGGCTCTTCCCTGATAAAATCTTACCCATGACCCAGATTGTGGGGCTTCACTATACTTTCCTCTCCATAGTTGCACAACGCGACTGGGCTGCAGGTGACAAGCTATGCTATGTCCTCTATTTAGACTCACTTCCTCTCTTAATGACTAAACTTATTTATTTTTGTTCACATCCTACTTGCTCATTACTCTTTTCCAATTATGAGTCAGATTTCTTCTGGAGCTTAATTACTCCTCTGGTTGAAAATGACAAACTAATTTGCTTATTCACTCCTTAACACCTTTAAGTTCAGCAACTTAGGTGTCAAGAGAAGAATACTGTAGATTCAAATTGTAGAGAGTCAGTTCTAATAAAGCATTTCTAGCAAAATGTATCAAAGGCTCATGCCAATTCAAACAGTCCTTGTCCCCCAGCAACAGAATAATTGAAATGTTATATATTTTGATTATTTTCTGTATTATCATGTACCAGAATTTCCTTGAAAAAACTAGTTTCTATATTTAAAACATGTGTGGATAAAGCCCAAATTTCATATTTTTTGTATAATTTAGTCCCCCGAACAATAATAGAAATTGTAGCATGTGATCTAAGCTTACTGCTCACTTTTTCATTATTTCCATCTTTTGATACAGGTAAATTCTTACTCTCAATACTGTAAATAATCTTATAGAAGATGGACAGATGAATGCTGAAGCCAGTTAAGAATTTATTTTTAGATCAGTTTTAATTTTATAGAAAAATAAAGTTAAATTTTATTTTATATCTACTTTTTGGCTGAAAACAGAGACAATTCCCACATTACACTTTTCCATACTTACCCCTATGGGTGACACTAATGTGGGGCATTTGTTTCAATTGCTGAACTAATATTGATACACTATTATTAAAACTCTATTGTTGATCAAGGAACAAATACAATGGACAAAGAAGCCTTTTCCACAAATGGTGCTGAGACAACTGGACGCCCACATGCAAAAAAATTTAATCTAGACATAGATCTTACCCCTACACTAAAATTAACTCAAAATGGATCATAGACCTAAATGTAAAATTCAAAACCATAATATTATCAGAAGATAACATAGGCGGAAACTTAAGTGATGTTGGGCATGGTAATGACTTTTTAGATACAATACCAAAGGCACAATATATAAAGAAATAATTGATAAATTGGACTGTATTCAAATTAAAAAGTTTGCCTCACAAAGACACTGGTAAGAGAATCAAACACAAAAACACAGATTGGAAGAAAATATTTTCAAGGATAATGAACTCTTTTCCCAAATATACAATACACTCTTAAAACTCAACAGTAAGAAAATAAAAAACAAAACAAAAATGAGCCTAACCGGTTTGGCTCAGTGGATAGAGTGTTGGCCTGTGGATTGAAGGGGAACAGGTTCGATTCCGGTCAAGGGCATGTACCTTGGTTATGGGCACATCCCCAGTGCAGGAGGCAGCTGATCGATGTTTCTCTCTCATCGATGTTTTTAACTCTCTATCCCTCTCCCTTCCTCTCTGTAAAAAATCAATAAAATATATTTTTAAAAAATGAGTAAAGATCTCAACAGACATCTCACCAAAGAAGATATACATATGGCAAGGAAGCAAATGAAAAGATGCTCCACATCCTAAGACATTAGGGAAATGTAGATTAAAACATCAAGACGCCACAGCTATCAGCATGGCAAATATCCAGAGCACTAACACCACCAATGCCGCTGATGCTGTGGAGCATGGGAACTCTCATTCACTGCAGGTGGGAATGCAAAATGGTAGTCACTTTAGAAGACAGTTTAGTGCTTTTCTTAAAAAGTTAAATATAACATAGATCCAGCAACTCTGCTCCTTGGTATGTACTCAAAGGAGTTGAAAACTTATGTTCACACAAACACTGCATAAAGGTGTTTATAGCAGCTTGATTCATAATTGCCAAAACTTGGAAGCAGCCACGATGTCCTTCAGATAATGAGATGTTATTCAGTATAACTAAAAATAGATGAACTATCAAGCCATGAAAAGGGATGAAGGAAACTTAAGTAAATATGACTAAGTGAAAGAAAGCAACCTGAAAATGATTTCAGTATGCTTTCAGATGAAAACTACTTGAGATGTATTATGTCACATTGTATATGATATTATCTGATGTTCGTTTTCATGTAAGTATTTAAATGAGATTGTATGTAATACATAAACATTTCTCTTCTACATTTTATTATATAATTCCATGTTCATTTGTAATGGTCCTTTAAGAATACTGGAAGAAAAGATGGAATTTTAGCATGAAACCTTTTGAATGTTTTATTCAGGTGGGTGTAAGAAGAAAATACTGATCAGTGATCATATGGTGAATTTAAAGACAATGTTTACAAATTTGATTTTAGGATTACATAATATGTGATGATTCAATAATGGGTAGACATGGAGGCCTATAACACATGCACAAAAAATGGAAAATATCGAGCTGGTTTCAGATATTTGCATTTCAGTGATCCCCTGAATTCTGGAAACTTCTTTTAAAAAACAAACATTTTATTGATTTCAGAGGGGAAGGAAGAGGGAGAGAGAGACAGAAACATCAATGATGCCCCATGCTGGGGACTGAGCCCTCAATCCGGGCATGTGCCCTGACTGGGAAATCGAATCATGACCTCTTTTCTAGTTCATAAGTCATTGCTCAACCATTGTGCCACACTGACTGGGCTGGAAACTTTATGACAAAATATTGTTCTGTGATTGCTACTTCACCTAATTAATGTTTACTTATTTGTCCCTTCCTCCTTTTTTCCTGACTTCCTTCCTTTGTTGATACTTTCAGTAAATTAATATCTATTTGATATCTCTGTGTTGGAACCCTTGGGAATGTTCAACTTGCATAAAGATCTTTCTAGAAATATAAATTTCATTTGGTTAAAAGCTGGATATGGTGATTACTAAAGCACTCTCTTGTGCCCATATCCAAGATATTATGACAAAAAATATCAATGTACTTACTAATTTATTTTTATCTTTCTGGCTCCATGTCAAATGCTTAGGTTGGAGGGAAGAACAGAATGAAATACTTATTATCTTGAGTAACCTCATAATGCAAACAGATGGGAAATTTGCCTGATATAAATAAGATGATTTTTCAAGATGTAAACACTTTGGGGACAACTTTAACAGCTTCTCACAGCTCCAGCAACTGAAACATGTATGTCTCAAAAATATTGATTAAGTTTTTGTGAAATTAAGAAATGTACCTCTGACATTTTCTATCATTCTAGAACACCTTAACCTTACTCAAACTCTTTTAAAACTAAAATAAGGATTTTAAGCACTCATTATGTCTCTTTCTTCTATATAATTATTGGGTATGTATACATACTCCAGAATTCTATAATAATTACAATTAGTGAGTTCTTTCCCAATAAGTTTATGAACCCATTGGGAGTACTTGGAAATATTTATAGTATTGATTTTTCTTCCTAGAATATAATTTCTTTAACTTTTATCTCACATCCTGAAGCCTCAGAGTCTACCAATACTTTATAACTTATGACCCATGATATTTGGGTAAAATTATAAACCTCAAAGGTGTGATTAAAGGAATCCATGAAATATACATTGAAATGACATAGGCCAGTACTGGTGAATGCACTTTAAAAACCCCCCACAAAAAACACACTTCCTCTGACTATACCTTGGGATTCCAGTAAATTATTGTCAATAATGAACTGCAGGTACTTTTTGGTAAGACAGGGATGAGCATTTGGTTGTTTATCATTTTTCCTCTACCAATGTGACATCTCTGCTGATTACTTATATTATGGCTAATTTGCAGCTTATTATCCATCCTAGTTTCTTAATAAATGTCTCATTAAGTGATGGGAGCTGTCACTTTTCCTCCATGTCCCCACTTCCCAGTATAATATCTGCAAACATTTTGGGGGGATAAAAACTGCTGGACGTCACACATGTCATTTGCAATCATGTTCTATTGCTTCAGAGGGGGCATGTTAAATAAATGCCCTTCACAACTAATTACCACAAACTAGACATGTGTAATTAGTTACCATATTGTTGCTTTGTTTTCACATTTTAGGCTTTGAAAATGTGGCTGTATTGGGCAAATTAAGAAAGTGTGAGTTGTCTAAACTGAAAGAGATATTCTTATCTTGGAGGAATAGCCAAAGTGAGGAAGGTGACGATGGTTTATATACTGTATTAGCATACTAAGTTTACCAAGAGATGGACAGACATCAGAAAACCTGTGTGACCACAGAGGTGCACTCTCAAATAAAGCTGGAAAACTCCCTGGGAGAACCATTTCCAGAATGTTTAAGAATAATGGGTATGAAGAAAGAACTATGGCTTCTGTAGTAAATGAAAGTGATGCTCATAAGCTTCTTCCTTTTTCTTTCTCGTCGATATGCATGACAAACCAAAATTAAGTTTGTAAAAATAAAAATGAGAAATGACTTGCTGTCCTCAAAAACACCTGTTTCAGAATAGCATGCATTACTTTGCAAAGTGAGGTTTTTGTTGGTGTGTGATTTTGCAATAAAGTTGTGATAGTATCACCAATCTATGTAATAACTTTTAAAATAGACTTTTTGGAAATTAAGTTAAATGTAGTTATAAATAATATTCTTATTATATTTTAACTTTTTTTCTTTATAACTACAAAAATCTGTTTCTCAGACCCAAGTTATTGTCATAAGATGAGATGGGCAGGGGTAGGCACTCTTGTCCCTTTGTTGTAGGGTCAGAGGCACCCCTTCTCCCTGAGAAACCAGGCAGAAGTCAGTCATTTGACTATATTATTTTTAAGTGGAAAATGTTTCTTGACTTTTCAATACTTGTCAAGCAATTCAATAGGACACATACTCCTCTAAAGAAATATTTTTATTTGAGTATAAAATACATGTGGGAAACTGTACATATCATAAGTAGACAGCTTGATAAATATTTAGAAAATGAACATGCCTGTGTAACCCCATTCCAGATGGAAGTACAGAACACACCAGTGTTTTAGAAGAAACCCTGTGTTTCCATCTAGAGACTAGCCCTGCCAAGAATTGTGTCTCTTAATCTCTAATATCATAGATTAATACGCTTCCTTAAAACTTTTTGTAAATGAAACCATATGGTATACCTTTTTTAAATGTTTATTTTTTTCAATATTTTTGTTAGATTTACATGAGATTTTAGTGTTAAATAATTTTTTTTCAGTTCCATGGTGCAAATGTACCACAACTCATTTATCCAGTCTCCTGTTGATGGCATTTTGGTAGTTCCCACTTTGAAGCTAATTTATGTAGTGACATCATGAGCGGTCTTATGTAAGTCTTTGGTTGGCTGGGATATTGGGTACATAGATTCTACTAGATATTGTCAAACAGATCTCCAAACTGGTTAATCAAAATTATGCTCTCTTTAGCAATGTAGGAGGGTCCTGTAGGCTTCATACTCTCATTAATTATGTATCTTTTTTGTTTTAGCCTTTCTGGTATGTATTCAGAGATATTTTATCATGGTTATAATTTGCATTTCTATGATGATTGATGAAATTGAGCACCTTTTCATCTGTAGGCCATTTTAATATCCTTTTAATAAACTGTATATTCAAGTCATTATCCATTTTTCCCCATTGGCTTGTCTTTATGTAGTCTGCCTATAAGGCATGTGTTAATTATATAACCTTTTGCAATGACTGAAACATGCAAATACTTTGGCACTTATCTTAGGTTTTCATTCATGTGTGCCCACAGCCTGGTCATTTCAGGCACTTAAGATGCTATTTTGGCTAACTACAGAACATGAGACCAATTAATGGAGCTCAGAGCTTTAAAATTTAGATATTTTCATAGTCTTAGGCAAAGTATTATACTAATGTTACTTCTGAACTATTAAGAATTAATATATATGGTATATAAAGCACTCTTTTTAAATCACATAAGACTTTATTATGTATAAATAATGTTTAATATGTATATAAATTTTAAGATTTAAATTTTGTACATGTTTTATATTAGTATTTTGATATTACTAATCTGTACTTTCAAGATTTCAAATATATTATTTAAAATTCAAGCTTTTAGCTTCCAGCAAACAAAAGCCCAGGACCAAACGGCTTCACAGGGGAGTTTTACCAAACGTTCAAGGAAGAAATAAAACCTATCCTCAGGCTACTACACAAAATTCAAGAGGAAGGAACACTTTCAAGCTCATTCTATGAAGCCAGCATCACCCTAATACCAAAACCAGGTAAAGACAACACAATGAAAGAGAATTACAGGCCAATATCCCTCATGAACATAGATGCCAAAATCCTCAACAAAATCTTAGCAAATCGGATCCAGCAGTACATCAGAAAGATCATACACCATCACCAAGTAGGATTTATCCCAGGGATGCAAGGATGGTACAATATCCGCAAATCAATAAACGTGATACATCACATAAACAAATTGAAAGAAAAAAACCACATGGTCATATCAATTGATGCAGAAAAAGCATTTGACAAAATTCAACACCCATTTTTGATAAAAACTCTCAGTAAGGCAGGAGTAGAAGGATCATACCTCAACATAATAAAAGCCATATATGACAGGCCCACAGCCAACATCATACTCAATGGACAAAAACTAACACCATTCCCCCTAAGAACAGGAACAAGACAGGGATGCCCACTCTCACCACTCCTGTTCAACATAGTACTGGAAGTGTTAGCCATTGCAATTAGGCAAGAAGAAGAAATAAAAGGCATCCAAATTGGAAAAGAGGAAGTAAAACTGTCCTTATTTGCAGATGACATGATATTATACATACAAAACCCTAGAGACTCCATCAAAAAGCTACTAGACTTAATACATGAATTTGGCAATGTAGCAGGATACAAAATTAACCCCAAGAAATCTGAGGCATTTCTATACACCAATAGTGAACTTTCAGAAAGAGAGATTATAAAAACCATCCCATTTACCATCGCACTAAAAAAATTAAGCTACCTAGGAATAAAATTAACTAAAGAGGTGAAAGACCTCTACTCAGAAAACTACAGGACGTTGAAAAAAGATATAGAGGAAGACACAAACAGATGGAAGAACATACCGTGTTCATGGATTGGTAGAATCAACATCATTAAAATGTCTGTATTACCCAAAGCAATCTATAAATTCAACGCACTTCCCATTAAAATACCAATGGCATACTTCACAGATCTAGAACGTACTCTCCAAAAATTCATCTGGAATAAAAAAAGACCCCGAATAGCTGCAGCAATCCTGAAAAAGAACAAAGTAGGTGGGATCTCAATACCAGATATCAAGCTGTATTACAAAGCCACTGTTCTCAAAACTGCCTGGTACTGGCACAAGAACAGGCATATAGATCAATGGAATAGATCAGAGAGCCCAGAAATCGGCCCGAACCAATATGCTCAATTAATATTTGACAAAGGAGGCAAGAACATAAAGTGGAGCCAAGATAGTCTCTTCAATAAATGGTGTTGGGAAAATTGGACAGATATATGCAAGAAAATGAAACTAGACCACCAACTTACACCATACACAAAAATAAACTCAAAATGGATGAAGGACTTAAATGTACGACAGGAAACCATAAAAATTCTAGAAGAATCCAAAGGCAACAAAATCTCAGACATATGCCGAAGCAATTTCTTCACTGCTATAGCTCCTAGGGCACTTGAAACTAAAGAGAAAATGAACAAATAGGACTACATCAAAATAAAAAGCTTCTGCACAGCAAAAAGAAACCATCAACAAAACAACGAGAAAACCCACTGTGTGGGAAAACATATTTGCCAATGTCATATCTGATAAGGGCCTAATCTCCAAAATTTATAGGGAACTCATACAACTTAACAAAAGGAAGATAAACAATCCAATCAAACAATGGGCAAAGGACCTAAATAGACACCTTTCAAAAGAGGACATTCAGAAAGCCAAGAGACATATGAAAACATGCTCAAAGTCACTAATCATCCAAGAGATGCAAATCAAAACAACAATGAGGTACCATCTCACACCTGTCAGAATGGCTATCATCAACAAATCAACAAACGACAAGTGCTGGAGAGGATGTGGAGAAAAAGGAACACTCGTGCACTGCTGGTGGGAATGCAGGCTGGTGCAGCCACTATGGAAGACAGTATGGAGTTTCCTCAAAAAACTAAAAATGGAACTCCCATTTGACCCTGTGATCCCACTTCTAAGAATATATCCCCCAAAACCAGAAACACCAATCAGACAGGATATATGCACCCCTATGTTCATACCAGCACAGTTCACCATAGTTAAGATCTGGAAACAGCCTAAGTGCCCATCAGTAGATGAATGGGTTAGAAAACTGTGGTACATCTACATGATGGAATACTATGCTGCTGTAAAAAGGAAGGAACTCTTACCATTTGCAACGGCATGGATGGAACTGGAGAGCATTATGCTAAGTGAAATAAGCCAGTCAATGAAGGAAAAATACCACATGATCTCACTCATTCATGGATAATAGAGACCATTATAAACTTTTGAACAATAATAGATACAGAGGCAGAGCTGCCTCAAACAGATTGTCAAACTGCAGCGGGAAGTCCGGGGAGGGTTGGGGGGCAGGAGGGAGGGGGGTAAGAGATCAACCGAAGGACTTGTATGCATGCATATAAGCATAACCAATGGACATAGGACACTGGGGGGTAGGGGAGGCTAGGGGACTGTCGGGGGGGGGGGGGGAGGACACATATGTAATACCCTTTGTAATACTTTAAGCAATAATAAAAAAAAGTAAAAACTTTTGGCTTTCAGAAATATTTAAACTTTCAAATTCCTTATAAGTCATTCTTATCATTAATGAAATTTAAAATGTATAGACCGTAAGATAATTCTGATGAAGACGTACGATGCCTTTTAAACCCTAACTAAGAGTTTTTAAATCTAAAATGCCAGTGCATTTGTCTAGCCATTATCCCAGCATATCACTCAAGGCCATGAAAGCAAATCTGAGATGCAGCATCTGTGATATGGGTTGGATGTGGTTGGTTCTAATTTGAGAAATCCCAAGCAAATTTCTCCAGAGCTTTCATGATATTTACTGTGTGTGTGCTTATCCTGGGTCTGTGTTCACAATCCAAGCCTTTCTCTACCTTGCAAATGCCAGACTGCAGATCCACTTTGTAAGTGCAGCATTAATTTCATTGGAGATGAAGTCTGTAAAGTTAATTGCTTGAGGTCGCACCACCCAGTAAGGGATAGAGCTGTAACATGTCCAGTATATCCCATGCTGGAACACATACCTGACTCTTACAAATGGAAATTTATATAAACACCTGTTGCAACACATGGCCGGTGGGGATACCAACGGAAACTAGGTCACAATTCTTCTTGGCATGTTAAAGGGGAAAAATCCCATATACCAGTAGAATAGAAAATACATTCTTGGGCTGATTCCCAAGAGGGCTCAGAAAAAACTGAGATATTAAATTCCTAAAGTTAGCCCCTTCCTCTCTTTACTCAGAATATTCTCCTATTTGGAATCTTCTTTCTTGTTGTCCTCAAAACCTACCCATTGCTCAAAGCACAGATAAGGCTCATCTCTGTCATCACAAACCTACCTTTCCCGAAAATACTTTATAACATAGAGGCTGTATAATACTAACTGGCACTTAAATTTGTGCTTAGGTGTAACTGCTATTACAATTATTAACTACAGTCGAAGTGCCATGTGAGCATATATGTGCTTTACATACACTTACTTCACTCCCAAAGCCATCTAGCATAGTTGTGTAAACAATAAAATTCTTCAGCATAGGTTTGACCACTGGATGCCACTATTTTCTATTGACTGAATGACCATCTTTGGGACTTAAGAGAAAAATCACCCCTGCATTTAGAGTACCCCCTCAGAATGCATGCAGTTTCCTCTCATTTTAAATAATTCCCAAATCTGTACATTTAAAGACTTTCACCCTTTTTTTTTTGACTAGCTACTTCTTGCCCAGATATAATGCCTTTTGGGCCCTAAGAAATTACTTCTTTATTTTTCGACTACTTCTACTCACCTGTCCTATCTGAGAAGACAGTTAAAGGTGCCTGGAAGCTAGAGCCAGACCATTGCTCCTGAACTGAGCTGTGTTTGCTGGGTGCCGGCCAGGGCTCGCTGGCACTGAGGAGCGGAAGGGCCGCTGTGCTGAACAAAGGCACCATGTAGCCTGAGAAAGGAAGGGCTGAGCACAGCCACACAGAAAGCTGAGGATTGGCAAGGAAGCTGAGATCTGAAAACTAAATTATAGGTGGGTGTCTCCAGAGCTTTCACGGTGTTTACTGTGTGTGCTTATCCTGTGTCTGTGTTCATAATCCAAGCCTTTCTCTACCTTGCAAAGGCTGGACTGCAGATCCTCTTTGCTACAGTAAAGAACACTTGTAATTATACATTGAACTCCAGAGTTTTAGGGAATCAAGTTAGAATAGAGATACTCTGATGGGTGGAAATGTGTCCCTTAAAAAAAATCTAAAGAACAAAATAAACAAAATAGAAACAGACTCATAGATACAGAAAACAGACTGACAGTTGTCAGAGGGGAGGAAGGTTGGGAGGCTGGTGAAGGGATTAAGATGTTCAAATTGGTAGTTATATAATAGTAACAGAGATGTAGATTACAGCATAGGGAATACAGTCAATCATAACATGATAACTATGTATGGGTTAGATGGGTACTTGAAACATCAAGGGGACCACTCTGTAAAGAACATGATTTTCTAACCACTATGCTGTACATATGAAACTAATAATAATATTGAATATAAACTGTAATTTAAAAAAAGATGTTGGCATCCTCACCTCAGAACCTCAGAATGTGAACTTATTAGGAAATAGGGTATTTAGAGAAATATCAAGTTAAGATGAGGTTACTAGGGTGGGCCCTAATCCAATGTGCCCCATGTCCTTCTAAAAAAGGAGATTTGGGTACAAAGACAAGGGGAAAAACATCAGGTAAAGATGTGCTATCAGAGAGAAGCATCTACAAGCCAGGGAGCTGAAGTTTGAAGCCACCACCAGATACTAGGAGAGGCCTGGAACAGACTTGCCCTCACAGACCTCTAAAGAAACCAACCCCGGGGAGACATTCAATGCCTAGCTTCCAGAAGCTGAGACAATCAAGTCCCATTGCTTTAATTCACCCACTTTGTGGTACTTTACTATGGCAGCCCTAGCCAGCTAACTCACACACTTTCCTGACTTATGATCACCAGGCTGTGTTCTCCACAGCCATGCCTTTTATCCTGCCCACCCGTTACCTCACAATCCAAAGGGCAGTAGGCTTCTATTCTGGGGCCCAGAATCTGGAACTCTCACCATTAGAACATGGTTGTGTGACCGTGAGACACCAGCAACTTCTCAAGGTCTCAAAGGTTTCAACTGACAAATGGAAATAACTTACATGCATAAATACAAGACAAGGGACCTGTTAACTTATTGAGGGCTGTTAGAGTTGTTAAGAATCCTTGATGTAATAAAGAAAGAACTATGTGAAAAAAGTTCAGTGTGATGGGGAAATTACCAATGGAGTGTCAGTCATAAGACATGCAGTCTTATCCAACAGGTATAAGAAAAGGTGCTCAACATCACAATAATTGGGGAAATGAAAATCAAGCCACAATGAGATGTTATCTGACACTTGTCAGAATGTCCATTCATCAAGAAGACAAGAGGTATGCGTTGGCAAGGATGTGAAGAAAAGAGAACACTTGAGCAAGGTTGTTGGCAATATAAAGTGGTGCAGTCACTATGGAGACAGTATGAATGTCCCTTAAAGAATTAAAAATGGAACTGCCATATGACCCAGAAATCTCACGAGTATTTATCTAAAAGAATTGAAATCATATTTTAAAAAATATACCTGCAACCCATGTTCATGTCAGCATTATTCACTATAGTCAAGATATGGAAACAACCTAAGAGTCCCTCAACAGATAAATGGATAAAAAAATGTTATACTGGAAATATAATGGAACATTATTCAGCCATAAAAAAGAAGAAAGTTGTGCCATTTATGACAATATGAATGGACCTTGAAAGCATTACGTTGATACAAGTCAGAGAAAGACAAATATGTACTGCATGACTTATATGTGGATCTAAAAAAGCCAAACGCATAGAAACAGATTGGCTGTTAGCAGGGGCTGGTGTGGAGGGAACTGGGGAGATGTTGGGAAAAGAGTAAACACTTCTAGTTATAAGATGAATAAGTTGTAGGGATCCAAATTACAGCATGGTGACTGTAGTAATATTATATTTTGTCCTTGAAATTTTCTAAGAAAGTAGATATTAAATGTTCTCACTACACACATGCACCAAAATGGTAACTATGGGAGGTAATGAAAGTGTTAATGAGCTCGAATGTAGTGATCATCTAATAAAACGGTAATATGCTATTTAGACCAGGAGACCTTCCAGACATCCTTTTGGACAAAGCCATGGTGGCAGGGCCAAGGCAGAGGGGTTAGGGGTGATCAGGCCAGGAGGGGAGGGCAGTTGGGGGTGATCAGGCTGGCGGGTGAGGGGGCAGTTGGGGGTGAGCAGGCTGGCATTGGGGGACAGTTGGGAGCAATCAGGCCAGCAGGGGGGCAGTTGGGGGCAAGCAGGCAAGCAGGCAGAGTGGTTAGGGGCAATCAGGCAGGCAGGCATGCAGGCAGGAATCAGGCCTAAACTGGCAGTCAGACATCCCCTGAGGGGTCCTAGATTGGAAAGGGTGCAGGCCAGGCTGAGGGACACCACCACTCCCATGCACGAATTTCATGCACTGGGCCACTAGTTTTATAATGTATACATATATCAAACATCATGTTGTATACCTTACTACTACATGTATACAATTTCTATTTGGCAATCATCCCTCAAAAATGTTGGAGGAAAAAACTTGACAATGACCACACCACATTAAGGTCCAGCTGAAGTACTTCACAGGGTATCCATACTCCCATGTTGCCTGCTACCAGTTTACTCAATGCCTTAGCTTCTACTGTTTTTATTCCTGCAGGACGCTCCAGGACTCCTGTCATGTCCCTGCATGTCTAGCCTCTGGAAACTGAACTAGGCCACCTGCCACTCACATTAAGATTCTGGTTCAAGTCGAAACCGGTTTGGCTCAGTGGATAGAGCATCGGCCTGCAGACTGAAGGGTTCCAGGTTCGATTCCAGTCAAGGGCATGTACCTGGGTTGCGGGCACATCCCCAGTAGGAGATGTGCAGGAGGCAGCTGATTGATGTTTCTCATCGATGTTTCTGACTATCTCTTTTCCTTCCTCTCTCTAAAAAATCAATAAAATATATATTTTTTTTTAAAAAAAGATTCTGGTTCAACTATTTTCCATGCCAGATAATATAGGGATTTGTCTCAAAGTTCTGAAATTCAAAACTCTTTTTGAGGATATAAGCTAGTCCCTGAATGTTGATATCCAACCACAGAAGTATTTAGACAAACTTGCAAATGTGTTCTCCCCACTAGACACTATCATTAGGACCTGGTCCTTTTCCTGTTATCCTTTCCTATGAATCCTAACACATTGGTTGAATGAAATAGGAGGACTCTGCAATTTCTTGGATGCATGATGATAAATTCCCTGAGGACTGGGTGAATGAATGACTGAATGAGTCAGAATGCTAGAAACCGCTAACCTGAAGTTACTAGAAACACTTCAGGATGCACAACCAAAAAGAGGACCCATATATAGGGTGTCCCAAAATTCACACAAGATTTGAATTTTGTGTGAGCATTAACAACAACAACAACAAAAATAAAAGCCTAATTTTACTTGGTTTATTGAATCAGATTCTAATATCTGTTGCCCTGTGATTTCAATCCCTTAAATTTGATAAGCATTACCAAGTATCAGTTATGGCCCAGGCGCAGGGACAATGAAGACCAATGAAGACCACGGCTTTGCGTATGTGCCAGCAAAGCCGTGGAGGCCATTTACCTGATGTGCTATTCTATACGTAACCCTATACTGTATACTTTATGAATCAATAAAAAATTTACAATTTTTAATTATACACCTGTGTTTTCTATCAAAATTACTTCTTGCCTGAATTTGGGGACATCCTATATGATTGTGAACATTCTAAATTTAACAAAACAACAGATACACACAACATTGATCATGTATCTGACTGCAGCACTCTGAAAATATCTTTAGCAGCCTACCAAAATCAATGTGAACTTATAACTCCATCCAGTCTTTAAGAAACAAACATGAAACACTGGAACCTTAATTCAGAATGTATGAATTATATATGCTAATACACTATGGAAAAAAAAATCATTTCCAGAAATCAATTGTTTCACATGAAAAAGAATTTGCAAATATCCCATTGTCTGGAAATGTTTTACAAGTATATTTTTATGGATTAAATTTTTGTCATACAGTATCATCAAGATTCTGTCACATTTCAGTGTTATTGATTTGAAACACAAGTGGATTTTGATATCATTTTTTCTGGGCTACACACTGTGTAATTATTCAAATACTTCATTTTCATTTGGGCTTTCCTATTTGTTTTAAATGTTATTACTTGCTTCAATGCTTTTTCATTTTAGTGAGCACACTGATAAATATTTCTATCAATTGCAGATGTGGTTTTTGCATAAGTAACTAAAATGCTAGTACCGTGGTTTCATAGAATATTTGACACCACAGGATCCCATAGCAGCAATTAGAAAGTTTGTCTGCATTTGTGTAATTATAAAGACTTTATGGAATGCTTTAAAGTGTGTTTATAATTAGTAATTTTAATGCTTCATATCTTTTTAAAAAGCCTTAGGCAAAAAGCCAGGGCTGATCCTAGGTAAAATGGTAAAGTAGACCAGATTTGCTTCTCATATTTCTTATCCTGTCATCTATGCTTATTACTGATTTTTCAAGCCTGGGTTGGGGTACCCCAAATGGAGTCAGCCTTGTAGATACCTCTCTTCATACCATCCTTCACCTCTTTTTCTACTAGAATACTCAGATTGTTTCTTCTATTGATTTGTTGATAGTTGCTGCTGTTTGCTCTTGTAGGTTGCCAAAATACTTCTTTTTTTAAAAATTGATTTTAGAGAGAGAGAAAGGGGGAGGGGGAGAAAAACATCAATTTGTTGTTCTACTTATTTATGAATTCATTGGTTGCTTCTTGTATGTACCCTGACCAGGGATGGAACCTGCCACCTTGGCATATCAGGACAACACTCTAACCATCTGAGCTACTGGCCAGGACTCCAAAACACTCTAGAAAATGAGTGCATACTCAACATAAACTAGGTTGAATAGTCAGCTGAGGTGTTAAAGTAAATCAATGAGTTCCTAGGGTCTAAATTGCTTGGTTAACTGCCCTATTATCCTTATAATTTTCTACTAACATTGTTAGTTCACTAACACAGTTGATTTATTGTATGTTCACCAGTAGCTAAAAAAGTAAAGCACCCTTTCTCATGTTAAATAAAAGAGAATATTCTCCAAAATTTAAAAAGATCAGAGTGACTCTAAGGAAGAAATGTACACTTTGCCAACCAAAGTCTGCTGCTCACTGCTGCTGAGTGGCTCATTTTCGGGACACCAAACTGAAGAGGAAGCTGGCATGCTTCTTGTAACCCCCATCTTCCTATGTGCTGCTTACTGAACAGAATCGGTTACCACTCCCACACAAAATAAGAACAAAATATGGGGATAAAATGATCTTCTCTTATTTTCGAACCTAATTTATGTCAGAGATTTATAAACCAAAAATGAAACATGAAAGCACACACATTTATGCAAATAAACTTTAATGAAATCGGAGATTATAAAATAACAAACTTCATCAATTCTTAAAATTTTTTCAATGTTTTCAATAATTATCACATTTAGGTAATGACTATTGGATAATGTTCCTATAATGATAAGACCATAAGAATTGACAACACATATATTCAAGATTACAGTCTGATAAGAATAAAATATGTTTGAGAATTGAAACGCAGAAACTTCTACCAAAATGTATTGCCTCCTATGTGCCCTGCTCTATGTGATGGCATGCAGTTCTCAACAAAAATCATGACATTATTCTTTTCATTTCAGTTAAGGAAACTGAAGCACAAAAAAATCAATTAACTTGCCCAAGGTCATATTCTTTGTGCAAAGCAGAGCCAGGATTTGAATTTGAGAATTCTGGCTTTAGAGACTGTGGTCTGAGCCACTGTAAAATACAGCCTCAGAGCTAAAGTAGTTGGATATTTTAACTCTAAGAAATATTGGGAAAAAAATATATCCATTTCTCATAAAGAATAAATGCCACTTAACAGAAAAATGCACAAATCAAGATACACTGCTAGAGAAATTATTGCAGAGTGACAATGCCATACAGATCCATAAATAGTATATCAAACATCCCCAATTTTCTCCCCTAATCATCACTTTAATCTATTTCCAAAATTAGTTCGTGATTAATTTGGCCTGTTTTAAAATCATACCATATATATTTTTGTTTGTTGTTTCTTTCATTCAACATTAAATATGTTAATATTTAATTATTTAATGTTTATATAGCATTATGTGTTCACTTTCAATTCTATATATTTCATTTTTCTATATAATGTCCCTTTTACTTTTATTTTATTTTTAAAACTTTATTATTGAAAATATTACATATGTCCCTTTTTTTGCCACATCGAATTTCTCCAGCCCACCCCTGCCCTCGACCACAGGCTCTTACCATCCCACTGTCTGCATTCATGGGTTATGAATACATGTATACAAGTTCGTTAGTTGATTACTTGCCACTCACCCTCTTTGCCCTGCCTTCCCTCTGAAATTCCTCACTCTTTCCATGCTTTCATGTCTCTGGATCCACTTCATTCATCAGTTTATTTTGTTAATTAGATCCACACATGAGTGAGATCATGTCTTTATCTGACTGACTCATTTCACTTAGATGATACTCTGCAGGTCCCTCCTTGCTGTCTCAAAGAGTAAGAGATTCTTATTTTTTTAACAATTATTTTTTTAAAATTTTGTTTTATTGCTTAAAATATTACAAAAAGTATTACATAGGTATCCTTCCCCCCCCCCACCTTCCCCCAGCCTCCCCTACCCCCCCCCCCAGTGTCTTTTGTCCACTGGTGATGTTTATACACATGCATACAAGTCCTTTGGTTGATCGCTTACCCCCCTCAACCCTCCCCCGCCTTCCCACTGTAGTTTGACAGTCTGTTCGATGCTGCTCTGCCTCTGTGTCTATTTTTGTTCATCAGTTTATAATGGTCTTTATTATCCATAAATGAGTGAGATCATGTGGTATTTTTCTTTCATTGACTGGCTTATTTCACTTAGCATAATGCTCTCCAGTTCCATCCATGCTGTTGCAAATGGTAAGAATTCCTTCTTTTTTACAGCAGCATAGTATTCCATTGTGTAGATGTACCACAGAGGTTCTTATTTTTCACTGCTGCATATAGTATTCCATGATATAAATGTACCACAGCTTTTTTCCCCCCTCTATATATGTCCCTTTTATATGAGAAGATTTTTAGGCTGTTTTAGTGATGTTGCTAATAAAGATAAAATTCCTATAAACTTTCTTATACATCCTCTTAATATATATATATATATATATATATATATATATATATATATATATATATACTGAGTGGCCAGGTTATTATGACCATCTGATGTTTGTAGGCAAATTAGCTATAATTTTGCGCTGAATTTGCTAGAGGACCAGACCATTATAAATAGGGAAGCAGGTTGTTTACCACGACAGTAGAAGTGATTTTTTTCTGAAGATATGGGTAAACAACGTGATTTAACAGCCTTTGAACATGGGATACATATATATTATTATTACCACCACATCTGTACCACCCTATCAGTACTTCATTGGGCCACCTTTTGCCTTCAATGCTGCAGCAATTCTTCTTGGCATTGACTCCACGAGATGTTGGAAGTTGATGCGAGGAATCTGACACCATGCCTGATGAATAGCACTGTCCAGTTCTGTGAGATTTGATGATTTGATGGTTGTGGAACCAGCTGCCTGATGGCTCTTTTAACTTCGCCCCACAAATGCTCAATTGGGTTGAGATCTGGTGATTGTGGGGCGACCTAAGCAAGGTAAAGTCTCCCTCATGTTCTTGAAAGCACTCCTGCGCGATACAAGCACTGTGGCATGGCACATTGTCTTGTTGGAAGAAACCATCTCCAATGGGATACACCATCAACATGATAGGATGAACCTGATCATCAATGATACTTGGGTATGTTGTGCTATTCAGATGTTGTTCCACACGAATTAAAGGGCCCAAATCATGCCAGGAAAACATGCCCCAAACCATAACACTGCCCCCAGCAGCTTGAAGGGTTGTACTCATGCATGTGGGGTGCATGCTTTCATGCTGTTTCCGCCAAATTCTCACTCTGCCATCTGCATGATGCAACTGGAAACGTGATTCATCAGACCACATGACTTTTTTCCAATGCTGGACTGTCCAATCCTTGTGTTCCTGTGTGAATTGGAGATGTTTTATCTTGGTATCTGCAGACAACAAAGGTGTTGGAACAGGCCTTCGGCTTCCATATCCCATACAGTGCAGTGTACAGCTAATTTGCCTACAAACGTCAGGTGGTCATAATAATCTGGCATATATATATATATATATATATATATATATATATATATATATATATATTATATCCCATGTTCAAAGACTGTTAAATAGCAATGTTTACTCATATCTTCAGAAAAAAATCACTTCTACTGTTGTGGTAAACAACTTGCTTCCCTATTTATAATAGGGTCTGGCCCTCTAGCAACTTCAGCGCAAAATTATAGCTAATTTGCCTGCAAATGTCAGGTGGTCATAATAATCTGGCCACTCAGTGTAAGTGAGCAGTTGCAACAGATCTTATGGCAGGCAGGGCCATATATATGAACTATCTGGACATTTGCAGAAAAAGCTTAACGGTTATCTTTCACATTTTTGTCAACAATCCATGTGGAATTATTTTAGGAGTATGTAAAATGGTGGTCAAGCTTCTTTCTTCCTGCCTGGCCAGTGTGACTCAGTGGATGAGCAATGAGCCATGAACCAGGAGGTCATGGTTTGATTCCCAGTCAGGGTACATGCTGGGAGCTCCATCCCCAGTAGGAGGCATGCAGGAGGAAGCCAAACAATGATTCTCTCTCATCATTGATGTTTCTCTCCCTCTCCCTTTCTGAAATCAATAAAAATATATTTTTAAAAATATTCTTATTTCCTAATTAACCAAGCACTAATTACTGAAAGGAGTTCTTTTTTTTTTTTTTGTTATTCTGTTATTCTGTCAAATCTAAATGTCTTAAATGTTAATTGTTTCTTCCTTTGTTTAGTTAACTCCTTAGTTATTTTTGATATTTCATATTCTATTCCATGTAGCTGGTTATCCTCATGTTAACTTCACTCTGTCTTTGTGGGTGTGCATGTGTGTGTGTGTGTGTGTGTGTGTGTGTGTGTGTGGTACTAGAGGTATGCTCAACACTTATTTTAAAATTAAGTTTATTGAGGAGAAATTTGTCAACATGAACATATCGGTTTCAGGTGTGGGTTTCTATGTTATAAAATCTGTATATTGCACCATATACCCACCAGCCAAAGTCAAATCTTCTCCGTCACCTTCTATTAAGGTCCCCTATACCCCCCACCCCCTCCCCTCTGGCAACCAACACACTGCTATTTGTGTTCATGAGTTTCAGTTTTATATCCCACATTTGAGTGAAGGTATACAGTTCTTCGCTTTTTCTGACCGACTTATTTCACTTAGCATAATATTCTCAAAGTCCATCCATGTTGTTGCAAATGGTGCTATCTCATCCTACCTTATGGATGAGTAGTATTCCATTGTGTATATATACCACACTTTCTTTATCCAGTCTTCAATCACAGGACACTTTGATTGTTTCCATGTCTTGGACACTATGAATAATGCTGCAATGGACATAGGGGTGCATATATTTTTTCAATTACAAGATTGTGAGTTTTTTGGGTATATACCTAAGGGAGGAGTTGCTGAGTCATATGGTAGCTCTATTCTTAATTTTTTGAGGAATCACCAGATTGATTTCTCTAGTGGTTGTACTAATCTACTTTCCCACCAGCAGTGGGTGATAGTTCCCTAGTTTCCATAACCTCTCCAACACTTGCTATTGTTTGTCTTGTTGATAGTGGCCATTCTAACAAGTGTGAAGTAATATCTCATTGTAGTTTTGATTTTCATTTACTAATTGCCAGTGAGGTTGAACATCTTTTCATATATCTGTTGGCTGTTCATATGCCCACTTTTTTATTGGGTTGTTTGCTTGGCATTGAGTTTTATGAGTTCTTTATATATTTTGGAAATTAAACCTTTGTTGGAGCTACTTTTGCAAATATCATCTCCCATCTAGTTGGCTGTCTCTTTGTTTTGTTATCAGTTTCATTTGCTGTGCAGAAGATTTTAGTTTGATATAGTCCCATTCATTTATTTTTGCCTTTACTTCCCTTGCTTTGGGGTCAAGTTCATAAAATGTTCTCTACAACCAAGGTCTATAATTGGTACCTATATTTTATTGAGTATAACTTATTGTTTCAGGTCTTATATTTAGGTCTTTGATTCATTTTGAATTAATTTTTGTGCCTGGGATAAACTATAATTCAGTTTCATTCATTTGCATGTGGCTTTACAGTTTCCCAGCACCATTTATTAAAGAGACAATCTTTACTCTATTGTGTGTTTCTGGCTCCTTTGTCAAAAATTACCTGTTCTTATACATGTGGTTTTATAGCTGGGATCTCTATTCTGTTCCATTGGTCTGTCTGCCAATACCAGGCTGTTTTGATTATTATAACTCTGTAGTGCAATTTGAAGTAAGGTAATGTGATACCTCAAGCTTCAATCTATTTTCTCAGGATTGCTTTGGCTATTTGGGGTCTTTGTGGTTCCATACAAATCTGATGATTTCTCATTCTATTTATTTAAAAAAATGACATAAGGAAAAAAGTGAAAAGACTCATGCAAACAAATCAGAAATGAGAGAGAAGTCACCACAGACATCACAGTATACAAAGGATCATACTAGAATATTACAAAACACTATATGCCACCAAATTCAATAACCTAGGAGAATTGTGTAAGTTCCTAGAAATATATAACCTTCCTAGACTAAATCATGAAGAATTGGAAAATATAAATAGACTAATCAGCAGTGAGGAAATTGAAACAACCATCCAAAACCTCCCAAAAAATAAAAGTCCAGGACCAGATTCCTTCACCAGTGGATTCTACAAAATGTTCAGGGAAGAACTAAAATTATTCTTTTCAAACTCTTCCAAAAAATTGAAAAAGAGGCAATATTTCCTAACACATTCTATGAGGTCACTATAACCTTGATACAAAAACCTGGCAATAATAACACAAAAAAAGAAACCACAGACTAATATCTCTGATGAATACAGGTGCAAAAATCTTAAACAAAATATTAGCAAATCAAATACAGTAGTTCATCAAAGAAAGGATACATCAGAATCAAATGGAGTTCATTCCAGGGACACAAGGATGGTTCAACATACATAAACCAATCAATGTATTACACCGCATTAACAAAAGAAAAGACATAAATCATATGATATTATCAATAGATGCAGAGAAACGTTTGAAAAGATACAGTATCCATTTATGATTAAAACACTCAAACAAATAGAAATAGTAGGAAAGTACCTCAACATAATAAAGACCAAATATGGTAAACCCTCAGCTAATATCATGCTCAATGGTGAAAAACTGAAAGCTTTTCTTCTCAGATCAGGAACAGGACAAGGAGGTCCACACTCACCACTCTTATTCAGCATAGTGCTGGGTGTCCTAGCCAGAGCAATAAAGCAAGAGAAAGAGATAAAAGGCAGCCAAATAGAGAAGAAGAAGTCAAACTGTCACTTTCTGCAGATAACATGATTCTGTATATAGAAAACCCTAAAGACTTTACCAAAAAATTATCCTATATAATAAAGAGCTATTATACAAATGGTTGTCATGCCATCATGGCTCAAACACTCAATACTGCGGAGAGAGGAATGGGGACTAGCCAAGCTGCGGCCCAGGAGAGGGTCAAGCCACCCACCCCATGGTCCCAGGTGCCAGCAGCTATGCCTGTGCCTGTGGCCTGGGAGAGGGACAAGCTGCACACCCCACGGTCCTGGGCACCAGCATCTGTGGCAGCAGCCTGGGAGATGAACAAGCCACCTACCTCGTGGTCCCAGGCACCAGTGCCTGTGGCTGTGGCCTGGATGAAGCTGCCCACCCATGGTCCCCTGTGGCTGCATCCAGCCCAGGCAAAACTGGCCCAGGTCCTCAGTGCCTACAGCCAGCCAGAGGGAGGGAATCCTGGGCCCAAGGTGTGGGGCAAGGCAGAGGCAGTTAGGGGCAATCAGGCCAACAGGGGAGCAGTTAGGGGCAACCAAGCCAGTAGGGGAGCAGTTAGGTGTTATCAGGCAGGCAGGCAGAGGTAGCTAGGGGAGATCAGCAGGAAGACAGGGAGGTTAGGGGCGATCAGGCAGGCAGGCAAGCAGTTAGGAGCCAGCAATCCTGGATTGCCAGAGGCTGTTGGACATCCCCCGAGGGGTCCCAGATTGGAGAGGGTGCAGGCCAGGCTGAGGGACTTCCCCTACCCACCACCCCACCTCCCCCCATGCACAAATTTCATGCACTGGGCCTCTAGTTATAAATAATACAGAAATACAGTCAAGTTGCAGGATACAAAATCAGTGAGCAAAAATCCATTGCCTTCCTTTATGAAGCAATATAACTTCAGAAAAAGAAATGAAAAAACAAACAACAACAACAACAAAAAAATTCCTTTTGCAATTGCAACCAAAAGAATAAAATACCTAGGAATAAACTTAACAAAGGATGTGAAAATCCTATATACTGAAAACTACAAAGCATCATTAAAAGAGATTGAAAAAGACACAACAACATGGAAAAATATCTCATGTTCAGGAATTGGAAAAATCAATGTAGCTAAAATGGTCATATAACCCAAAGCAATATACACATTTAAAGCAATCCCCATCAACTCTACACATGATATTTTGAATTGGTGAGTCAATGCCCTCCATCTATGTCTCATCTATGTCCATCTATGATATAATGTCTTAATTAATGTGCCTTTAAAATATCTTGATACTTGGTAAGTTAAGTTCCCCTGACATTTTTTTCTTAAAGTTTATCTTTGATATATTGCTCTTATACATTTCCATATATTTGTTAAATAAGATTATCAATTACTACACACACACCAAATTAGATATTGACTGAGATTTCATTAAATCTAGATTTAATTTTGTGAGATGCTATTTTTACAATATAAACTCTTTCAAAACATCCACATGGGATATTAATCACTTTTTTAAAAATGAAGTCTTCATTTGTCTTAATGATAGTTTTTGTGGGTTCTTCTACATCTTTCATTAAATGTATTCATAAGTTCTTGGAGCTTTGGTTAGCATTGTAAATGGTAGTGTTTAAAACTTTTATTTTCCAAAAATTGTTTTTTAATTGTTTCATGCTGGCACTTATAAAATTTCTTTTTTATATTCAACTTCCATTCAGTATTATTGTTAAATTTTCTTAATTCTAATTACTTATCCTGAAACACATTTGGATTTTCTCCCAAAATAAACATGATACCTATGAATCATGTCAGTTTTCTTTAATCCTTTATAATTTCTGTTTGCTTGCTATTTTTTCCTTGCCTTGCTACATAGACTTGGACCTCTGAAACAATGATTTTTTGAATTGGTAAGTCAATGCACTCCATCTATGTCTCATTTCTCATATTACAGGAAATTTGTTTAGATTTTCATCATTAACCAGTATAGTCACAATGGTGTTTTAAAGATAATCTATCATAGTAAAGAGCTCTCTGTTCATTACCTGCTTTGCTAGTAGAATTTTATCACAAATTGATGCTTCATTTTCTCAACTGTTTTTGGCATTATTTGGATGAACATATGTATTTGTTGTCTCTTCCATAACTGTAGTAATTACAATGGGTTTAATTTGCTGTACTCTGTAGCTTCTTGAAGTCGGTGCTAATATACCCATTTATAAACTATTCTGCTTTTTTAACGTATTATTTAAATATTTCATTTTCCCTAAATCTTAATTTTGGGTGCATTCATATATTTTTAAAAAATGCTTCATTTAGTTCAAAATACACTGATATTGTGATCTATACACACTCTGATATACAGTGACTTAGTCTTTGACCCATAAGTGGTCCCAAAAAGTATTGCTTAATCGTCAAATATATGTGGAATTTTAAGTGTTTTTATTATCATTGTATTATTTAATTCTACTGTGTATAGAAACTATCCTCTGTATGAATTGAATCTTTTTATATTTGTTGAGACTTAATATGTGCCCCAGCCTGTGGTCAGTTTTGGTAAATGCCCGTTGTGTGCTGGAGAAAAATGTAAAGCCCGGAATGGCTAGATGTAGTGTTCTTCATGTCCAATGACAAAATGTTAGTTCATTATGTTGTTGAAATATTTTACATCCATACTAAATTTTGTCTCTTCATTCTATTAGTCACCTACATACCATTAGGATTATAGATTAGTCTATTGCATACACATTTATTACAACTAGCTTTTCAAGGTGAAAACTTTTACCTGGGAAATTAAGTATTTTACTTTGAATTTTTTTCTTTTTATCTCTTATATTCTATCTTTCCTTTAAAAAGTCTACTTTGTCTGATTTTAGTGTAGTTACACATTTCTTGGGGTTTATTGGGGGGAGGGAGATAGTGATTGCTTTTTTCATTCTATTATTTATAATTTTTGGTTTCTGTATATAGTGTTGTGTCTCTTCTAAGCAGTTGTGTTTTGCTTTATACCCAACTTTCAGTCTTTGTCTTACTTATAACAGTATCTTTCTGTTGATAATTATCACCTTCCTTCCACTCTAGGCCATTTTCTTCCTACTTGAAGAATATCCTCTAATGCTCTTTCAATGCACATCTGTCGTAAACAACTGTCTTCATTTATGCTTTTCCAAAAATTTCTTTATTTTGCCTTCATTTGTGAAAAAAATATATTTCTTTATTGAATTATATGTTGTCAAATTTTTTTCACCATGTTGACAATATCACCCCATTGTTTTCTGACTTGTATTGCAGCCCTTGAGAAGTCAGATTCCGTTACACTATTATTTCTTTGAAGTTAATAACTTATCTGGATATTTATAAGACTTTTTTCTGTGTTTACTTTGCAGCAGTTTTATGAGGATAATGCAGGTGGTTTCCACCTTATTCCCTTGTTTGGAGTTTGTATAGGTTTCTAAATCTGTGGCTTGAAGTCTTTATTCAGTTTTATAGAGAATATGGCTTTTACAAACAAAGTACATAATATGTTTTGCCTTGTTTTTTTATTATTTTCTGACTCCTCTCTGTGTGCTTCAGGCTTAAAATGTTCTTCAGATCTATCTCCAGTTGTCTTTAGTATGCTGTTAATTCCAACAATTATTTTAATGACTGTTATTGTATTTTTAAGCTCTCAGTTTTTTAATGCAATTATTTTATGTCCCTTTTAGTTCTCTGCAGAAATCATCCATAATGAATTTTATTATTTTTGTTTTAATTGTGGTATAACATATGTGCAGTAAAGCTACAATTTCAACAACATTTAAGTCTAAAATTCAATGAAACTAAGTACATTCATCTGGATTTCCAGATATAACCACCATCCACCTCCAGAATTTTTCATCTCAAACTCCATATCCATTAAATAATAACTACCATTGCCACTTCCCCACCACCCCCATCGCAGCATCTGGAACCAACTGTTCTACTCTCTATTTCTATGAATTTGATTATTCCAATTACCCTATATAATAAAGGTGTAATATGCAAATGGTCATTATGCCATGAAGCGTAACGACCGACTGCATAATGACCAGATCACGGATCAGCAGGAGGGTGGGACAGTGAGCTACAAGTGGGTGGTGGAGAGCTACCGGAGGGGGCAGGGCAGAAAGCTATGAGGGGAGGCAGGAGGGGGGGGGCAGGGGGAGCTACAGGAGGGCGGGGCAGCAGGCGGAGAGCTAGAGGATGGCAGCGAGCTACTGGCATACAGATTTGTGTGCAGGGCTATTTTATAAGTGGAACCATATAGTATTTTCCTTTTTGTGACTAGCTTATTTTACTTAGCAAAATATCTTAAAGGTTCAACTATGTTTTAGCTTATATCAGAATTTCCTTCATTTTTAAGAGTAAATAATATTCTACTGAATGTATAGACCACATTTTATTTATTCATTCATCCAGTGATGGACACCTTTGTTGCTTCCAACCTATTGGCGATTGTGAATAATGCTGCTGTGAGCATGGTTTACAAATATCTCTTCAAGATCCTGCTTTTGATTATTTTGGCTACATGATGAGAAGTGAAATTTCTGGATCATATGGTAATTCTGCTTTTGGTATTTTGAAGAAAATATATTGTTTTTCATAATGACTACAGAAACGCAGAGGGTTCTCATTTTTCTACATCCTCACTGACACTTGTTTGTTTGTTTGTTTGCTTATTTGTTAACAGCCATTCTAATGGGTAAACAGTGGTATCTCATTGTGACTTTGATTCCGTTTCTCATGATTAATGATGTTGAGCATCTTTCCATATGCTTATTGACCATTTATGTATCTTCTTTGGAGAAATGTCTATGGAAGTCGTTTGCCCATTTTTAAATTGGGTGGTTTGTGTTTTTTTGTCTTTGAATTTTGTTTGTGAACATATTAATCATAGTTATTTTAAAATTCATATTTAATTTATTATATTGACCTCTTATTGGTCTTACACTGTATTTTTTAAACTAAATGTTTGTGTCCCCCAAAATTCATATGCTATAAGGACCCAGCTCCTAATGTGACTGTATTTTGAGATAGGGCTTTTAATAATCTAGGTTAAAATGATATTGGAAGGATGGGACTCTGTTCCAATAGTATTAGTGTCCTTATAACATACCAGGGACAATAGCTCTCTCTCTCTTTGTGTGTGTGTGTGTGTGTGTGTGTGTGTGTGTGTGTGTTCACCATGTAAGGACATAGTGAGAACGCATCTATCTGCAAGCTAGGAAAAGGGCTCTTACCAGGAACAGAATCAGCCAAAAATTTGATCTTGAACTCCCACCAACTGTGAGAAATACATTTTGTTGTTTAAGCCCCAAGTATGTGGTATTTTGTTATGGCAGCCCAAGCTGACTGAGACACAATTGTCAATGGTTCATCTTTTCCCCCTAGTCTTACATAGTACATGGCTACATAACTGCTTCTTTGTGATTGCAAATCAGATATTGTGTATGAAAAATATAGAGATAATTTGAGATGTGGATGAGATTACCTTCTCTTAGAGAAAATGTTTTTACTTTTATTTCCCAAGGCAGTTATGCTATGGGCTCTAAATGTGCTATATCGCCTTGTGCCTCATAGACATGAAGATGTTTCAACACTGTATTTCAGGGTCTATGAGACCAATCTCTCTGCTTCACTCTACTCACATGTTATACCTTGTTGGAAATCTAACCCAATTCTCAGGATATTCACCAGGGCCTCTACTCTTGAAAATTCCAAACACTGCATTACCCCATCTGAAACCTGTCTTGGCTATATTAACCAGTCTAATTTCATTTTTGATATTTGAATGCTGACTGCTCCAAGCCCCTCTACATGCCTGTCTCTTCCACTCCACATCTGTGCTAGCTAATGCCCACATGCTCCCTCCTTTGTCATTGGCAGGAACTTCAAACCACACAGGACCCGGCCTGTAACATGGGAGCCTTCACCCATTCCTGCCCCAAACCACATTATAATCCACTAGCATTCTCCTACTCTCCTCAAAGCTGCGTTCACACCTGTTCGTGAGCCTTCCCAGAAAACCTTACATGTGAGTAATCAACCTGCTTTGTTCATGTGGTTTATAAGTCTCAACACCCAACCAAATTTGGGGTGGAAAGTCTATTCTACTTCTGCAGAATAATCTCAATTTTTTTTAGTCTTTCAGTCCTCACATTTATAATTGGCCAATTTCTTGATGAGAAAAATAGACCAAATACTTATTTACTTCCTGTTGGCTATTTAGTTTATTTGGAAATTATGTACTTAAAAATCTAGCTTATAGAACTATACTTAGCAAGAGATTGGTCCAAAGGAAACTTTCTCTGTCTTCTTTGGAAATTTAACTCCAAAAACACAGATTCAGATTACTATTTATTTATTATTATTATTATTATTATTATTATTATTATTATTACATTCTCAAATTCAAAGATAATGTTCAATGCATTGTAATAGTGTCACAATAAAAAAGAATCATCAAATTTGCAAATGTGATCTATGGGTGAATTCAGGCAAGTATGGCAGACTGCACTGTTCATAATTACTTCATTTTCTAACAGGACAATTATATATCCCTGCCCTGTTGAGTTTCAAAGCAGCGTGGCTTGTGCTCTGGGTAATGAATTGTTGATAGAAGTAAGGAGCCATTTTTAAGGAAAAGCTTTATGAGCCAGTTTGAGATTCACCATGTCTTTCCTTCTTCTTTGCCAGAAGTCAGGCAGAGCTACTGACGGGGACTGCTCACTCAGAGACGTTCACCAAATGAGGGTCTTATGAGCAAAGTCATAACCAACTCATGCGAACATTACTTTGAGGAATAAGACACCTACTTTTGAGACCCACTGCTATTTTGGAGCCACTTCACACACTGTAGCCTAGCCTAAGTAATATAATAATGGTAGTAATAGTTAGAGATAAGGGAACATTTCAGGGCATGATTAAAAATCATGAAGTGGTGGATCACAGCATTGGAATATTCCCAAAGTGGGACAAGTGTCCTTTGCCATCATCTCTTGGGTGCTGAAATTGTGATAGAGAGCAGCATCTTTCTGTGGCTTGTGCAGTTTAGTACCTGCTCCCTGGTGATCTGTCATGAGAAGAACGCATCCTCTGAAACTCAGTCCTATCCCCTTTGGACCCTCCCAGGAGATAAGAGACAAATCTAACTCACAGGCTGGAGCCAAGGCCAGCAGACAGCAGCCCACAACTTCCACCTGAACCCAGACCGTACCAGCCAAACATCAGTTGACTCACAGATCTGTAAACACAGAGAATAGATTGTTGTGGTTGTGAGCCATGCTGTTGGTTCCCTGCCCATGTATCTCAGGCTTTATTGTTTCAGGGACCACTAGCTAAATCCCCACTGCTGGTGTCTGTGCAGCTCACCTGAGAGCTTTGTCCCAGGCTCAATATGGCCTATTGCCTAAACACAGCATGCGTTAACTCTCCCTGTGGGCATCAAAAAGAGATGGGTTTGGGGGGTAATTTATATATATATATATATATATAAATATTCAATCTATAGGTGGAAGTTAAAACCATTATGTAGAAAGGGATAACAACATGAGAGAATATATTTAGAGAAATAACAATCAACACCCCTTAGGGCAGGGACAATAATGAATCTAGGAAGAGGACTGAGTAAGAGAGATGAGAGAAATAAATAGATAATCAGCAGAGAGTAGCAGCACAGGACCTGGAGAAATAGAGCTTTTCAAGGAATGTTGACAACAATGCTCAGTCAAGTATAAAGGGCTGTTAAATGAGGACTAGAGTTTGTATATTATAAACCCAATATGAATGGTAATTATGAATATTTTTGAGAGGATGCACTGCAATGGATAAAAACAAAAACCTGATTTCAGCGAGTTCTGGGTAATTCAAAGGAAGGAAGTAGAGACAGTGAAAATGGTTTACCATTCAAAGAACCATATTTAAGAATATAAACCAAATCAAGAAGCAGCCCAACCCCCACCCCCTGAAGCTTACTGTTGAATGCAGCACTATCCAGCAAGAATAGTATGTGAACTGCCTTTATAAACATTTCAGTAGCCACATCAAAAAATAAACAAGTGAAATTTTAATGATAGATTGTATTTAATCAACAATTGCAAAAATCTTATCATTCCAACATGTAATCACTGTGAAATATTATACGCAGTTTTTTACCCCTCATAAATCTCTAAACTGGTGTGTGTGTGTGCTCCTGTGGACATCTCAGTTGAGACTAGCAATATGTCAAGTGCACATAGATACATGTGGCCCATGAATACTATATGGGAAGTATAGATAAACAGATTCTAATGCAGCCCTGACCAGTTTGGCTCAGTGGATAAAGCATCGGCCTGCAGACTCAAGGGTCCCAAGTTCGATTTCAGTCAAGGGCATGTACCTTGGTTGAGGGCACATACCCAGTAGGGAGTGTGCAGGAGGCAGCTGATTAATGTTTCTCTCTCATTGATGCTTCTCTCTATCCCTCTCCCTTCCTCTCTGTAAAAAAAATCAATAAAATATATTTTAAAAAGATTCTAATGCAGGTAAATATATACTCAGTGAAAAAGTCAAACCACTAACAAATTCTGTTACAATCGATAAAATATTTTGTCAATTTGCATATGGGCTGAGTGGCTGAATTAATCTAGAAACCCGCTTAGGAGTTAGTTGACTGAATGTAAGATAATGGCTGAGTGACTGCCATGTTTAAGCAAGGAGATGCTGTAATTTATAATCCGAGGAAGAATGATGAGTAGGTCATCCAAGAGAATGTAATACCAACCGCAGGTTGTGCATTTTATTTCAGGAGAGACTGAAAGCTGTCACTTGTATACATTGATGCTTTAAAGTACAGCGTGACATGTTTTTCATATTTAATAAATGAGAATCAAATCAATGCCTTCAAATTATTCAAAGCATGGGAACTTATTTTTTTGTAAACTAGTTTTGAAAGCCCTATAGGGATGGCTTTAAAGTGTATCTGATAATGTCAAAATGAAATCCAAGGAAGGCTATCACATTGATTACCTGCAAATTTAAGTGCCAATAGCTTTAATGTCACCCCAAGTCCCCCTCAAAAATATTTTATAAGCAGCAAACTTAAAGGGTTCTAGGTAAGAATCATAAGATGGAGTACATATAAAAACAAAATCAGGTTGTTAGTAGCACTTTGGGATCAAAAGAGACAGTGTAGGTGGTCAGCATGGCTAACATCCTCTCTGCTTGGACATATTCCTCAGGCTCGTTCTGTGTGGCCAGCCTGGGGGCTTTGTCAGGGCTCTCAGGAAATTCTTCTGTCCACATGTTCCTTTGGTGCTCCTGGTAGTGAACTTCATAAATCATAGTTGATATCAATCTAGGATTATCAGATTTACCAAATAAAAATAGAAGGGCATACATGGGATATACTTGTTCTAAAAAAACAACATAACTCTTCATCATTTTTCTGAAGCGCAAACTTAACCAGATGTCCTATATTGTATCTGGCAAAGTGTTTTCCCTCATCAGTTTCTCAATATTAAAGTCATTGTCTCTGGTAGATGCTGAGGGTTCATGCTACTACAGCTGACCTGAAATCGTCTACCTTTGCAGCCTCAAGCCAGGCCACATGTGCAAATTCAGGACCTTCCTAGTGGCTGAGTCAGTGCCGTAGTGCTGTCTCCGCCCTACCATTGGTGGAACTCAGAAAGGAGTTACATTACAGACAGAGTTGGGCTATAGTTTCTCTATTCTCAGAGGGTTTAGCTTGATGCCACAGCACTCTGCTCACTTCTCCTCCTGCTTCTTCCTCTTCTGCATGGTTACCCCTCCTCATAAGTCAGCCTCCCTCTTGGTCTTGCATCAGTGGTTTGGAACACCCATGCTTGCTTTATTCTTAACATACTCACTCTCCAGCCACCAGTGAAACTATGCTTTTCTCCAGTAGGATAGCCATGAACTAATTTTTAATCAAATTATGGAATATTTTTAGAAGATTTCACCCTATGTAAGAATTCACAAACTTGGGTGGAAAATAACGTTTTGCTTTGTCTTAATAAGGGGGGAAATTCTTCAGAGAAAAAGGAACTTGGAAGGTCTATCATGTCACCATTCCATTTCTTTCCTGGAGGATGTGCTGAGCAGTGGGGAACCGACTACTTTTATTCATGTTGTCTAGTGATATTTCCTCATTTCCTGTAGATATTTTAATGCAATCAGGCAGCTCACATCTGCAGAGCAATCAAATTACCAAGTCAACATAATCCAATGAAACGCTGAAGGGCCAAATAATCAAATTCAGGTTAATATTAATTGCGATATTTCTGCACCTGGATTCAGAAAAGAAGAGGAGACGGAGAGATAGAAACAGAAAGAGAGTAAGAGGGAACAGATACCCACTAACCATTAAATGATTACAATCATGTTCATTGAGGTTGTTCAAACTCTTTTTTCCCTCAGGCTTACACTGAATTCTTTAATCCGGAAAAATGAACATTAATTTGCTGTTTGCACAGAGTACATAATTATGGACATACTTTAGTACAAGCATGATGTATATAAAACTCAGTATTTAGTTCAGGAATAAATGAGCAGGTACCTGGGAAGCAGAAAGCAATTTGTATTTAATATGATATTTCCCATGTCTCTGACCTCTGACACCACAGAAGTGTTTCTTAGCATCCTATTTATTTAATCTCTACTTCTTAAAAACAAGATTTATGGCTATAAATTTATGGATCTTTTATGTCAAAAGTTATGTTGCTACAAACACCATGCTTCTAACTAAATTATATTTTCTTTGTACATGGGGAATGAATCTCATCATGATAGACTAGAAAGAATTAGAAATTCTTAATTTAATTCTTATTATTCACTTTCACATTATTTAATTCTGTATCCCCCTTCAGTTCCAAACCTGCTTCTTCATTTAAAAGATATAAGGTTAATGATAGTGATTCTGCTTTATTATTATTAAATGAGGTAAAACACTTAAAGTGTTAGTAAACCATAAAATAATGTACATGTAGGTTACCAATTTGATGCAGTTAATTAATTAATTCATTTATTGCTTTTTTATTTTTTCTTTATTGATTAAGGTATTACATTTGTTTCCTTACTCTCCCCATTGTCCCCCCCATCCCTCGACTCATGCCCTTACCCCGTTGTTGTCTGTGTTCATTGGCTAGGCTTATATGCATGCATAAAAGTCCTTTGGTTGATCTCTCCCCCTTTTTTAGATAGAGGAAGGGAGAGAGAGAAAAAAAACACAATGATTTGTTGTTCCACTTATTTATGCACTCATTGGGTGATTCTTGTATGTACCCAGACCAGAGATCAAATCTGAAACCTTGGCATATTGAGACGATGCTCTAACCAAGTGAGTTACCCAGTGAGGGCAAGATGCAGTTAATTTTTAAAAGTGACAGTAAGAAAATCTAAACAAAATATGAACTTTAGTTAGAAATAGTTTGTAAACATTGACTCATGAGTTGTGACAAATGTACCACACTAATTCAATATGCTACGAATAAGGGAAATTGAGTATGGCAAGTCTCAGTAATATTATCTCAACCTTTCTGTAAACAAGTACCCATTCTAAGATAAAAAAGCTTATTAATATTTATTCTTCAATTACAGTTGACATTAAATATTATTTTGTATTAGTCTACAGCATGGTGGTTAGACAATCACATACTTTACAAAGTGATCCCCCTGATATTTCCAGTACCCACATGGCACCCTACTAGTTATGACAATATTATTGACTACACTCCCTGTGCTGTATTTTTACATCTCTATAAAGCTCTTTAAACAAATGACATGAAATCAGGACATATAGGTTCATAGTGGCACAGTATCTACATCAGCTAATGAAGCAAAACCATATTTGTATTTTAATTGTGAGTGAGGGGTGAGGTGATCTATTTGATATTGAATCACATCCACCATTTTTAAAAAAAATAATTTTTATTGATTTCAGAGAGGAAGGGAGGTGGAGAGAGGGATAGAACTATCAATGATGAGAGAGACTCATGGATTGGATTCCTCCTGCCCACTCCCCACTGGGGATTGAGCCCACAACACAGGCATGTACACTTGACCAGAATCGAGCCCAGGACACTTCAGTCCACAGGCTGATGCTCTATCCACTGAGCAAAACCAGCTAGGGCTCCATCATTTTTATAGAACAAGGGGAAGTCTACTTGCATCACAGGACATGACACCTCCCACACCAGCCCAGAATGTGAAAAGAGGAATGGCTTTGTATTTTAGGGCAGTATCACCATGTAATTTGAAATCCCAAGGATTGGCACCTGTTGGAGATGGATTTTGAGAAAGTATGTCACCTGTAGTGCAGCTTATCATCACTTGCCCATCTGAAACATCTCTTACTAGACATAGTCCTAAAGCAACAAGTTGGCTATGTTGCCAGGGCAGATATAGACTAAAAGCAAAAAGTTCTTCCTTAATCAGAATTTTTTTGGTCCATGTTTATTTATATCTTCCTTTTGGAATCTTACTTCTTTTCCAGGCAGACTGGGAAATTGGCAGCTTCAGAGTCTTTTTTTTTTTTTTTTAATATATTTTATTGATTTTTTACAGAGAGGAAGGGAGAGAGATAGAGAGTTAGAAACATCGATGGGAGAGAAACATCGATCAGCCACCTCCTGCACATCTCCTACTGGGGATGTGCCTGCAACCCAGGTACATGCCCTTGACCGGAATCGAACCTGGGACCTTTCAGTCCGCAGGCCGACGCTCTATCCACTGAGCCAAACCGGTTTTGGCCAGAGTCTTGAATAAGACAATTTTTATATTCATGTTCTCATTGCTTTGTTTTTTGAAACATTTTATCAGTAAATTATAAAATATTCATCTCTGCTTTAAATCCAAATAATTTCAAGGTAAATGTAGAACTCAGAGCCTTCTAGGTCTTATTTTTATAGTTACATTGAGGGCTTAGGTTTAGCACTTTTTTTTTTCTGAACTCAACATATGTTTAGAGGCATCTCTTCCAGGATATATGGGAAAATTTGAAACAATGTTTTCCATTATTTGGGGGGAGGAGGACAATGATATATTATCTCCTCTCCTGTCCAATTACTCTTTCTCTCTTCATCTCTCTGCTATTTTCTTTTCTTTCCCCCCTCCTTCCTTTCTTTCCTAGTTCCTTTCTTCCTTCCTTTTTTTTCTTTCTCTTTTCTTTTTTCCTCTTGTTAGAGTATTTTAAAAAAATCTTTGACAACATGTCATTTAACCCACAAATATGTTTCTTATTGAAAGGAAGATGTATATATGTCAGGTTAATATAACAATCATGTCATTGTTACACTTAAGAGAATTTTTTTAAATCCATAAAGTCATTATAACTTGTTCATTCTTAAATTTTTTAATGTTTAAAATAAACATGGGATGCTTTTGCAAATATTTGGTTTCTATAAGAGGATCCAAATAAAGTCTGAATATTGAGGTCTATGGACCTCACAGTTATCAAATACAGAACATTTCCAGACTTGGTTATAAGACACAAGGACAATTTCAGAGACTCTGCTTTGATTAATAGTGAAACTGTGTATTGTGTAATGAGCTATTTTCAGCATGTGATAGCTATTGCTTCTGAGATTGCATTTTTATTTTTTTCATAATAAAAAAATAGATCCTGAGTATTATATTTTTAAATCTTCACCCAAGGATTTACTTACTAATTTTAGATAGAGGTAATGCAGACAGAGAGAAGCATTGATGTGAGAGAGAAACATTTTTTGGTTACCTCCCATATGCATCCCCAAAGGGGATCAAACCTGCAACCTTGGTATGTGCCCTGACTAGGAATTGAACCCACACTGGGACAATGCTCCAATCAACTGAGCCACACTGACTTAACTTTATTAAGTCCCCTTTAGAGGTGAGTTAAAAATAATGAAAATGAAATAAGAGAAGCCATCTGGTTGAGGACAGAAGGGATGAGAAAGGAATCAAATATTTATATTTATTTAAAAACTTCCATCATAGTATTAGAAAAAAATCATAGGTTTTGTGAGAAGTTTCATTTTTGTCATAGGATAAAATAAAGAAATGTTAAGGTGTTTTCCTGAAGTAGACAGTGTTATGTATTAGCTAAGAACTTTGGATACCAAAAGAAATAGATTTATATCTTAGATCTGTCATTATGAAATGTTATCTTCTTTTTTAATGTATTTTATTGATTTTTTTACAGACAGGAAGGGAGAGAGATAGTTAGAAACATCAATGAGAGAGAAACATAGATAAGCTGCCTCCCGCACACCCCCTACTGGGGATGTGCCCACAACCAAGGTACATGCCCTTGACCGGAATCGAACCTGGGACCCTTCAGTCCACAGGCTAACATTCTATCCACTTAGCCAAACTGGTTAGGGCATGAAATGTTATCTTCTTGAAACCCCACTTTCTCTATATAAAATGGAAGTAGTAAATGGACTTACCCTCAGAGGTATTTGTTAAGTTCAGATGAGGTGACTCATGTAAAGAGCTGGTCAGATCATAAAAGTTTAACTACTGATGTTATTTTTATTGTTACTCTCTGCACTCTATAGTCATCAAGGTTAGTCTTTAAAACTTAGAAAATAACTGTTAACAACTATAAGAAAAGTAGATGTCGGGTCTTTGGGGTCACAAGTCTCAAGTTTTTTACCAATGGCTAGAGATGCCAAAGCTTCCTGGTGCCTGGTGGGTCATGTGAATGCATTTAGAGCTCTTACTGTCTCCAAGAGTAATCTGGCTTGGAGACACCTGCCTTGGTTCCTCCCTTCAGTTCCAGGGCATGATAACAGCCTACACTTGGAGCCAAAATTCTGGAATTCTCCTTCTTAGCGCTTTGTGAGAGTTACCGGATCAGTGGTAGTGAGGACCTAGGCTCCAACATGAGTCCTCTGGCCTCATATTTGAGCAGGACAAGGGCAGCATTAGGCTTGGAAGAACCGGGAGCTCGGCAAAGCTGACCTTGCTTCCACTGAGAGGACATCACTGGGTGGACTATAGTTGCCATTGGGTCCTAAGAGTTCTGAATAAAAGTCTTTCATCCCCTGTGAGAGACCCATTAAAACTGCTCTTAGTCTGGCTACTCTGGGCTCCACTCTGCTCCAGGACCAGATTCCAGAGTGGGTTCCATCTCTAGACAAACATTTGCACTCTGTGGGCTGTGGTTGAGTGGGCCAGTGAAGATGAGACTTCAGAATGTGCAGAGATTCCCAACTTGATCTGTGGATTTAGCGAAATTCCAATAAAATCCCAGAAATCTATTTTATAAACATATACAAATGTAATAATAATGATAATTGAATGATTGTTATAATTCAATCCTAGAAGAATTTCATCTCATAGTACTTTTGGGTTTTGTGCTTACATAAATTATTCACATCCATCTTGAAAATGTTTGAAATATAAATGCATTATTTGGTGTTGGAGAGAATCAGACATATATATATATATATATATATATATATATATATATACACTTAGGTCATACTGTCTTCTTATAAACTCTGTATATTAAATGCCCAAGGGTTCAGCTGCATTTAAGTGAGATTAAATTTCATTGTTACAAATGTCCAGCATTCCTATATTCCACCTCTAAATTCTAAGAACTCAGATTCCATTCAACATATCATCCAAAACTCCTGGAAGTTCTACTCTGTCATGGTAACACCCTGTGAAAATACATGTTCAGGTTGGGATTACTTCACTATCCTTAACACTGCTGGAACTAATAAGAAATTTTCTCCTTGGCTCTTCAAACACCAGGACTGAGTTCTTGCCTCCCTCTCCACAAGAGTCTCACAGGTGTTCCTCATCCACAGAGGCTTCTTGATCAGTGTCCACTCCTTCAGAGAAAAAGCTCCTGAATATGAGCTTATAGAGATATGACCAGCCTTCAGTTTAGCTAACAAACATCCAAATACTGCATTCTGTTTGAAATCAATTGGAAAACCACTACGGTATAGGAATACATAATAAACAGAACTATCTGGATTTAATTATCACTAAGTCAATAACAGTAAATATGAATGCCTTTAGTTATAACATTTATGACACCCAAATAAACCTTTTCATCTATTGTAATAGTAAATAGGATGACACTTTTATCCTCTCAGTACTTGGAGATTAACTTCAGCTATATGAAATTGCATTTGATAATATATTATTAACACAGAAATACCTAGATTTTAAGCACCTTGGGTCATCAAACCATCATACAACCAAAATAATGTGAAAATATGAAACAATATGTATATAAATCCTTTATTGCATCAAATGTGCATAGTCTGTATAAAACCTGCATGTAGGTGTTCACCCATACCACTAATGTGGATCAGAAAAAACACATTTGTTCACAAACTCAGCTGGAGATGGTTTAGTCTTTGCATTTACCTAATATCATATGATCCAGGTATGAAATATTAAAGGACTAGCATAACAACTTTCTAAGTGTACTATATGATAACATATGCTACTAGTATATGTGAGCAAACAACCTTATAATCTTGAAAAAAGAAAATTAGCATCTAAAGTCAGCCATTTTCAAAATTTTCTGAGTGTAGGTCTGTCATGGTGTATTTTAATTTGCTATCTGCTCTTTAATCCCACCTAATTAGGGGATTTCACTTCCTTGTAATACTGGATTCTTAAGCCAAGCTTGTAAATTACAATGGGTACCAGTGTTCCATTAATTGCAGGTTGTAGGTTAATTCTTCATACAACATTTTTCCTGAAAATGACTCACATGGCAGTCATTCATTTCATTCCAAGGACAATAGATCTAGCCATTTATCTAGGTGTTTCTCCCTCAAAATACTGGATAAGGAAGCCTGCTGCTTGGATGTCCCAGATTACCTCAATGATAAAGAAAGCAGGAGAGATCTCATGATGAAAATTCTTCCTTCATCATCAAAAGTAGATTGGATATTAAGACCTTTATCTCACACATCTCTCCACAATGCATTTGTAACAAATGGACAATTTTCTTAGAGAACATTATGACACCTAAATTATTTTGCATAGAATTAGTTATCTTCATTCCAACATTTATTGAGAGAGAGAGGGAGAGAGAAAAAGGAAGAGAGAGAGAAAGAGAGGAGGGAGTGCTATACTATACATTGGTTTGATTTTCTTAAATGACAATCAATAACATTCTGGGGTTGATAAATGCTTTGTTCTTGAATCAAAAAATTCAATATATCTAATATTAAATCTAATCTTTATATCTTCTAACCAATCTTTTCACCAAATTTTCCTCATATCTATCATCACACTCCTATTTACTGGGACTTAAACTACAAAGTAACTCATAAATTCACTTTCTCTCTCTGCTGCCTCAAATTAAGTAATGAAGACAGTTTATCCAGGCTTTCTTGGCAGTATGAGGCACATATACCCTTTATTTCTGCCTTTACTCCTCACTCAAAATCTAGATAATCACAATCTCATAACTATGTGTTTTCTCAACATGTGCTATTATGTAGCTATGCATTTCCACAATATAACTATTTTATTGATAAAAATATTTTATATAATCCTAAAGGATATTTACATTACATATCCACTCATTGAATATCTTCCTGGGGAATCTGTTGATTAGAACTGTGTTTATGTAATTAAAAAGTAGATAATAAGTGATTGTTCACAGCCTCATCTGTGGTGGACTGTGTCAAGTACTAGAAAGGTCACTGTGACATGGACTGAGAGTTGCCATTGGACAAAGCAACATGGATGTCATGGATGTCATGTCAAGATGGCCATGGAAAGAGCAGGATAATTGTATTGTCGGAGGGAAAAAAAAAACACTAAATTAGAAAAAATTAGAATATATTCTTAAGCTTGAGGTGTTACAGAACAAATCAGGATCTACCTGTCCTATGCACAGCACAGCCAAACACTGAACATCAAGATTTTCTTTCTTTCTTTTTCTTTTGTTTTCTTTTTTTCTATTGGTTGATTTTAGAGAAGAAGGGAGAGAAAGAGAGAGAGACATTGGTTTGTTGCTTCATTTATTTACGCATTCATTGATTGCCTCTTATATGTGTCCTGCCTGGAGATTGAAGCCACAACCTTGGTATATCAGGATGACTCTAACCAAATGAACTACTGGCCAGGGCTGAACATCGAGATTTTCTTTTTTTTCTTTTTTTTTTTTTTTCTCAAACCCTGCTTTTTTTTTTATTTTTTTTTATTAGTTAAGGTATTACAAATGTGTCCTCATCCCCCCCATTAACCCCCAACCTCCCCCCCACACACAAACTCATGCTCCCATCCCCCCGTTGTCCATGTCCATTGGTTTGGCTTATATACATGTATACAAGTCCTTCGGTTGATCTCTTCCCCTTACCCCCGCCCTCCCCTACTTTCCTTCTGGGGATTGATAGCCTGATTGCTGTTTCTCAGTCTTTGGGTCTGTCCCTTTTCATCAGTCTATGTTGTTCTCTATAGAGAAATTCAAGCTCTTTCATTTGCAAGGCATCAAGCAAGAATAGCAGGAAGCTATCCCTTTAAACCTGAACTCCTGATGTCATTTTATCAAGTTTTTGTTTGTTTGTTTTTATTCATTTTAGAGAGAGAAGAAGGGAAAAGGATAGAGAGATAGAAGCATAGATCAGGGAGAAACATCAATCAGCTACCTCTTACACATCCCCTTAATGGCAATCGAGCTAGCAACCCACACATGGGCCTTGACCAAAAATGAAACCAGTGACCTCTTGGTTCATGGGTCGACACTCAGCCACTGAGCAACACTAGCCTGGCTATCAAGGTTTTTTGTTTGTTCATTTTGTTTTTAATTTTGAGAGAAAGAGAGACAGAGAGAGAGAAACATTGATTTGTTGTTCTGCTTATCTATGCATTCATTGGTTGATTCTTTTTTAATTTTTTATTGATTAAGTTATTACATATGTGTTCTTATCCCCACATTACCCCCCATCCCCTCCACTCATTCCCTCACCCCCCTGTTGTCTGTGTCCATTGGTTAGGCCTATATGCTTGCATACAAGTCCTTTGGTTGATCTCTCCCCCTTACCCCCACCCTACCCTACCTTCCCTCTGAGGTTTGACGGTTTGATTGATGCTTCTCTGTATCTGGATCTGTTTTTGTTCATCAGTCTATGTTGTTCATTATATTCCATAAATGAGTGAGATCATGTGATATTTATCTTTCTCTGACTGGCTTATTTCACTTAGCATAATGCTCTCCAGTTCCATCCATGCTGTTGCAAATAGTAAGAGCTTCTTTTTTTTACCACAGCATAGTATTTCATTGCGTAGATGTACCACAGTTTTTTAATCCACTCATCTGCTAATGGGCACTTAGGCTGTTTCCAAATCTTAGCTATGTTGAATTGTGCTGCTATGAACATACGGGTGCATATTTCCTTTCTGATTGTTGTTTCTAGTTTCTTGGGATATATTCCTAGAAGTGGGATCACTGGGTCAAATGGGAGTTCCATTTTTAGTTTTTTGAGGAAACTCCATACTGTTCTCCACAGTGGCTGCACCAGTCTGCATTTCCACCTGCAGTGCAGAAGGGTTCCTTTTTCTCTACATCCTCGCCAGCACTTGTGCTTTGTTGATTTGTTGATGATAGCCATTCCGACAGGTGTGAGATGGTACTGCATTGTCGTTTTGATTTGCATCTCTCAGATGATTAGTGACTTTGAGTATGTTTGATTCTTGTATATGCTCTGACCTTGATTGAACCCGAAACCTTGGCATATGGAGATGGTGCTCTATCCAACTGAGCTACCCAGCCAGGGCTTTAATCGAGAGTTTTTAAAGGCAAAGCTTAAAGGTTAGGGGCTCAGGGTACAAGTATGTGGAAGTGCTGGCAGTGCAGGTTTTTATTGAGAGCATTGGAGCTTAGTCATGGTAAAGGGGCTTTAGCACTGGATCTTCTTGGACAAAGGATCCTTCATCTCTTCTTTCTTTCTTTCTTTCTTTCTTTCTTTCTTTCTTTCTTTCTTTCTTTCTTTCTTTCTCTTTCTTTTTTTCTGCTAATTCTTTTTTTAATTATTTTTATTGTTGACACTATTATAGGTGTCTCCATCCACCCCCACTACTACCCACCTCCATCCAGCACTGCCCCCTTCATTCTGGCCATCATCACACTGCTGTCCGTGTCTATGGGTTATGTATATATGTTCTTCTTTCACCTTCTTTCACCAGTGCCCCCCTCCCCTCTTCCCTCTGACAGCTGTCAGTCTGTTCCATGCTTCCATACCTCTGTTTCTCTTTTGCTCATCAGTTTATCTTGTTCATTAGATTCCACATATATGTGAGATTGTATGATATTTTTCTTTTTCTGACTGACTTATTTCACTTAGCATAATAATCTCCAGGTCCATCCATGCTGTCCCAAAAGGTAAGATTCCCTTCCCTTTTATAGCTTAGTAATATTCCTTGTGTACCACAGCTTTTTATCCACTTATCTACTGATGGGTACTTGGGCTATTTCCAGATTTGGCTAGCTATAATAATAAAAGTGTAATATGATAATTAGACTAGATGACCTTTTGGATGAAGCTGGGACTGCAAGGGAAGCCCAGGTCCTGGGTGCCTGCCAGCGGCCAGAGGGAAGCCAGGGTCCCAGGTGTCAGAGGGAAGCCGATGCTGGCAGCCAGGGGAAGGAAGGCCTACTCTGGCATGGATTCCATACATCGGGCCTATAGTTATAAATAATGGTGCAATGAACATAGGGGTGCATATATTCTTTCCAATTAGTATTCTTAGGATACATTCCCAGAAATAGGGTTGCTGGGTCCAATTTTTGAGGAAACACCATACTGTTTTCCACTATGGCTGTACCAGTCTGCATTCCCACAACAGTGCATGAGGGTTCCCTTTACTCCACATCCTCACCAGTACTTGTTGTTGGTTGATTTATTGATGATGACCATTCTGACAGGTGTGAGATGATACCTCGTTGTGGTTTTAATTTGAATCTCTCTGATGATTAGTGATGGTTCTTGTTTTCAAGTTCCAGTCAAGTCCAGGTATTTTGGTTAGAGGTGCAGCTGGAGGTCAAAGTTCTTTCCTCTGTGTATGCTTTGGCTATATGACTTGCAGTTTTGGTCTGTTGTCTCTGAAAAGCAACTCAGTATCTTGTTAAACAGGATATGACTATTATGAACTTGTTATGCAGTAATAGGAGGGATTATTCATTGGAGAGAAGTTGACATTTGGGAGAGAAGAACCAGTCTCTGGAGCCTACCCTGAGTGGGCTGGAGGGGAAAGAATCTGAAACATGAGGAAAGGGCTGCCTTCAATGACACATAATCCTCAGCAAATGCAGGAAAGACGTTATGTAGGTGCAGATGTCCTTAGGTGTCTAGGAGCAGAGAAAATTCTCTAATTATTTTTATAGAAAGGAGAAACACATTTATCAGCTGAGAGTGACAATGGGCAATAGTTAATGGAAGTTTCTGGAAAAAGGAAAAACAAGAAAGGGTCAACTGGAACAGACTATGACAAGATAGTAAACATTTCAGTCTAAGAGGTCCTTCACACTTTATTGCAATTACTAGTTTGTCTTTGTAGCAGTAAAGAAGCCACTGACAACAGGTAATAAGTTCAAGGGCTACTTTATTTACAAACATTCAGCAGGTCAGAATTGGCCCTGGGGCTTCCGTTTGCAATCCTGATGCAAGAGATACAAATCTTGATGGACTTGTATCTCAACAGTCTCCAGATTCTCATCTTCCCGGCTGTTCTAAATCATGGTGAATCCTGTTTTTGCACTCAACAAGGAATTCCTCCCAAGCCGTTCCCCTCTCTAATTCCAGGGTTTGGTGTAAAATTTTCAATAGTTCACAATAGAACATAAATTGGAAAATATTCTTTAGAAAAACTAGATGGAACTGAGGATAAGGCATTCTGCGCTTCACTATAAAACATTTTCACAGACATGAAATATTTCATTTAAAAAACAGCCCCTCATGCCCTGACCAGTTTGGCTCAGTGTCTAGAGCAGTGATGGCGAACCTTTTGAGCGTGGCGTGTCAGCATTTTGAAAAACCCTAACTTAACTCTGGTGCTGTCACATATAGAAATTTTTTAATATTTGCAACCATAGTAAAACAAAGACTTCTATTTTTGATGTTTATTTTATATATTTAAATGCCATTTTACAAAGAAAAATCAACCAAAAAAATGAGTTCGCGTGTCATCTCTGACACGTGTGTCATAGGTTCGCCATCACTGGGCTAGAGCGTTGGCCTGTGGACTGAAGAGTCCCAGGTTCGATTCCAGTCAAGGGCATGTACCTTGGTTGTGGGCACATCCCCAGTGGGGGTGTGCAGGAGGCAGCTGATCGATGTTTCTCTCTCATCGATGTTTCTAACTCTCTATCCCTCTCCCTTCCTCTCGGTAAAAAAAATCAATAAAATATATTTAAAAAAATAAAAAATATAAACAGCCCCTCCTGAGTACTGTATCTTGTCCAATCGGTAAAGGAATATACCAGTCAGGGAAGTAGTAAGGAACCTTTCAGGTGGAGCTCAAAGCCAAGTACTGGACATTAATTGAATTTCAACAAATATTTTTAATGTGTTTTTTAAAACGTGTTTGTATTGTGTGTTGTGAGGCTTAATAATATCTCTACTTCCTTGTGTTTATTTAGTGAATGAACCGTTGAATGGATTAAATAACTTTCTATGTCAGGAAATCACCTTAAATTCTTCAGCCTAAATTACACTCAACTCTTGTGAATAAAAAGCCCCTGATAGTATTGCATCCTTGTTATTCAAAGTGTGGAGGTCAGGTTGGCAGCAAAAGGACCACCTCCCACTTAACTAGGAATGCAGGCTCCTAGCTGCTGCTCTGGGTCAGGGTTTAACTGCTACAAGACCCAGGGTGGGGGCACCCACCAGCTCAGAGAAGTTCTGCTCTACAGCATTTCCTCCTCCTTTCTGAGGTGGAAAGGACAATTACTATCAAAATGATGTAATCATTGGATTTCATTTCATAATTTTTGTAAAAGTCATTAAGGCCTTTTGAATTGCTTGGTCATGCTGGCTTATAATTTCAGTTCTAGCCTCTAAATGTCATTCAGATGATCCGCTAAGAAAATCAAAATGAAGAATATTAAATTATGAGGACTTGTTCCATTCATTGCTTTTCTCCCAACCCGAAGAGCTTTATTTTTAGAAGAATAATTGCATCCTTTGTACTGAGAACAAATTAATAACCAGTTGCATTTAACAATTCCAATTTCGCCATCAGAAGGGCTCATGTACCCAGCCAGGGTAGAATATTGCAGTGACAATTAGTTAAAATTTAGCTGGCCTTGTGGGGAGAAAATAATCTGTATTCCAAGGGCAGCTGTCATTAAATGGGGACATTTGGGTTACTAGGCAAATATTAAATTAGATGAGTTTGCCGAAGCCATAAACATGTTATTCCAGAGCCCTACAAGAAGATAATAGAAGTAATAGCAAATAGGCTTTGAAATCACATTTTAATTAGTCAGACAAACTGTTTTACACAGAAACCCTGACACAGCACCAGCCATGGTGCCATGAAGCTCGTTAAACATATAGATATGAGCAAGTTTATTTGGAAATAAAAATGTACCACTTAATAAGCAGTTTTACTCAATATAATGACTTGCATAAATCATTATAACTAGAACTTTATTGAATTGAGACTATGCCCTATCTGACTTTATTATTATTCAACATTATCTCTGGATACCATAACAAAGTTCCATTTATTAGATGCATTTTTCAAAACTATAAAATTTTATTAATATTATAAAATTATTATAGTGTTAATTTCATAGTATGAGTTAATACAGTGCTATTAGTTTTCAGGGTTCTTTGTTTTGTTCCCACTATGTCTCCTGTCACCTTAAGAAGAATTCTAGAACCAGTCCTGAGGGCACTAGTCAGTGGTCACCTGAGAAAGTGGCAGTCCTCTCCTTCTGTCTGTACCAATGGTCAGTTTTGGGGAGCTCCCAAAACCGCAAAGTTCTATTTTACAGGCTCCTCTTCTATTTTATAGACTGCTTGGAGTTAGGAGCTGATAAATGTATGCACCCAGGAAATGCTTCAAGTTGGTGAAATGAGGGCAGGGTGGGGGAATATAAGAGGAGTCCCAGAAGGCTAACATTATGTAACTGCAGTTTTCAATGAAATTTCAAGTAGTGTAGACCTATGGAAGGCGAGTGTGCACAGGGGCTGACAGTGTGTCCTGGAACACCTCAGCTATTTGTGTGGAAAGCCCAGCTAGGGGACAGGAAAGTCTCACCACAACCAAGAACAAAATGTGGTAGGAAGTCATGGATGAAGTTTCTCTTGAGCAAACTTTGACATGAGGATATTTTGTCTGCAAACACCATCCCATGAACCCAGCTAGCTTTCCAATCACCTGAGTTTAGCACTAATTGGGCTACTCTGTCTACCTGACCAACATATGTTACACAAACTACCTTTATTTTCAAGTTTGAAAAGACTTATGAAAAAAATACATACATATCCAAGAAATGTGATCTAGAAACATTATGATGCAGCTGCTATAGAAATCCATCAATTACATTACTTTACCTTTAAACCCAGAATGTGTCTCTCAGAAAATATGAGCTGACCAAGGAGGCTTACCCCCGTTATAGATGGTTAACTCAACATCAGAAGATGTGCATTGCAATTTTTCACTTTAATTAAATTACCCAAAACCCCCCACATTTTATCTCAATAGATGCAGAAAAACATATATTTGATAAACTGAACATTCAAATTTTAAATCTATTTGTAAATATATAAACAATAAATTTCCTTTATCTTTATGAGATATGTTCTAAAAATTAAAATATCAGCAAAAAGCATACTCAAAAGTGAAGTGATAAAAATGGAATGCTTAAATACCAGAAATATGACAATATCAGCTATTGCCACTTTTCACATTATACTATACTCAAGGCCTGGTGCACAAAAATTTGTGCACTTGGGGGGTCCCTCAGCCTGGCCTGTGCCCTCTCACAGTCTGGGACCCCTCAGGGGATGACCACCTGCTTGCTTAGGCCCGCTCCCTGGAGGATTGGCCCTAAGCTGGCAATCAGACATCCCTCTGGCAGCCCGGGAGCCCTCGGGGGATGTCAACTTGCCAGCGGGGAGCAGGCCTAAGCTGCAGTTGGACATCCTTAGTGCTGCTGAGGAGGCAGGAGAGGCTCCCACCACCACCACCACTGTCAGCTCCTGCTGTGGGAGTACACTGATCACCAGGGGGCAGCTCCTACATTGAGCGTCTGCCCCCTGGTGGTCAGTGTGTGTCATAGTGACCAGTCATTCCCAGTCATTCTGCTGTTACGGTCAGTTTGCATATTACCCTTTCATTATATAGGATAGAGGCCTGGTGCTTGGGTGGGGGGCTGACTGGTTTGCCCTGAAGGATGTCCTGGATCAGGGTGGGGGTCCCGCTGGGGTGCCTGGCCAGCCTGGGTGAGGGGCTGATGGCTGTTTGCAGGCTGGTCAAGCCCCACCCCTAGTGGGGACCCTCACCCCATGGAGGTTTGGCCAGCCTGGGTGAGAGGCTGATGGCTGTTTTCAGGCTGGCCAAGCCCCCCCTGGTGACAGAAGCTCCCAGCCTCTCCTTTTTTTCTTTTTTTTTTTTTTTACTCTGGGATTTATTTACCTTCTATAATTGAAACTTTGTAGCCTTGAGAGGAGCTCAGAGCCGGCCAGGGTGGGTGGGAGGGAAGCTTGGCTTCCTCCATCACCAGGGGCAACCCAAGCTCTATGGCCACGGCTGGCTGAAAGCATTGTATCTGGGGTTTATTTATCTTCCAAAATTGAAACTTTGTTGCTTTGGGTGGAGCTCAGAGCTGGCCACGGCAGGCAGGAAGCTTGGCTTCCTCCATCATTGGGACAACCAAGCCTCCTGCTTGCTCCAGCTCCGTGGCTGCTGGCCACCATCTTGGTTGGGTTAATTTGCATATAGTCACTCTGATTGGTGGGCATGGCTTAAGGCATAGCGAAGGTATGGTCAATTTGCATGTTTGTCTTTTATTAGTGTAGATTTTCTTGTCCTGCCATAATACTAGAAAAATAAATCATGGATGAAATACTGAACACTCTAAGAAATCTTAATTAGCTCTAGATTGTTCTACCATTCAACAAAATATCAAAATTCCATCAGCAGAGTAGGGTGTAGTTTTTCTGAGCACATTGATAAGTAAATTCATAAATGTATATGGAATGACAATAGCTAAGATTTAGTAAAAACACATCTGTCTTAGAAGAATACCTTGAAATATGACAGGGCATTGGAGATTGCTGGAGAATGGAGGACCACTCAATAAAGGAAACAGAGACAATGTTTCCTATTTGAAAAAATTAATTAAATTTTAATATATTAAACACCTAAATGTGAGTGAGAATTTTAAATTGTTATGATAAGTATAGGTCAATCTCTTTATGAATTTGGAGTAGTGCATTAGGTAGAATTAAAAGCTCATATATGTTAACAAAAATCCCAAAATTTTAGTGGTTTAACCATTTACTTGCTTAATTCTTCCTCATATAACCTTTGCCACTGTTCCAGGGCACACAACCATGCAAGCTGGCAGATCAAGTCCAATTTGTGCGTTGTTTTGTAGTTTTTGCTCAAGCTTTTAGTGTCATACATAAGAATCCATTGCCAAAGCCAAGGTCAGAAAGACTTACTGTTATGTTTTCTTCTAATTAAGAGTTAATTTATAATTTTCAAACTTATATTCAGCTCTTTGACCTATTTTGAGTTAGTTTTTGTACATGGTGTAAGTAAAGGGTTCAACTATATTAATTTGTATGTGGCTATCCAGTATATCACCACTATTTGTTGAAAAAACAAAACAAAACACCTGTTGTTTTCAACATCAGTTGGTCTTGACACTTTTATTTGAAAGGATTTGGTCATATATGTAAGGGTTTATTCCAGACGCCTTACAATGTTTTCGAGCAGTACCTTCATCTTTTGGCCACTAAAATGCTCTCCTACTACTTTTTTGTTGTTGTTGTTAATCCTCACTGAGGATATTTTTCTCCATTGCTTTTCAGAGAGAGTGGAAGGGAGAGAGGGAGAGAGGGAGGGAGGGAGACAGACACATAGACTGGTTGCTTCCTGCATGCACCCCAACTAGGGGCTGAGAGCAAACCAAAAGCCAGGTATGTGTCCTTGACCAGGAATCAAATCCATGACCCTCCCTTGGGTGGGCCCATGCTCTAACAACTGAGAAACACCGGCCAGGGCCTCCTATTACTTTTTATTTGACTTTTTCTTGATTCATTGTTTGCTTGGTAGCTGTAAACCTTTGACTGTTTTCTAGGGTTCTGACAATCTTGGCTCTGACTATTCCTGCTTGTTTTTTTAATGTTTCTTTTAGGGGACAGGTTCTTGGAGCTCCCTATTCTGACATTTTGTTAATGTCACTCCCCCAGAATGCTCTTTATATTTTAAAAAAAAAGTTTTCTAAAGCATTTTCTAAAGCACAATTGAAATAATTAATGTCATAGAAGAATAAAAACAAAACAAAACAAAAAAAGAATAAAAGGAGGACTTTGCCCCTGTAACATATTAAACTTGTTTTAGCGGCCATTAAAAACAACCCTACAGAGCTAAGTGGAAAATTAGCAAACAGATACAAGAGGTTGCAAGGTTAGTGTGTGATAAAAGTGAGATTTCCAATTAGTATGGAAAAAACAGATTACTCAACTATTGCAGGGCAATAAGCTACCTAAAAAAAAAAAAAATCATAGTCTATGATTTATTTTATAAACAAATTAAATTCCTGTATTTAGTTCTTATCATTTAATAAAGGTGATTATATAATATTGAAGTATGTGGAAGAAATTTCTAAGGTACTCCCTAAAAAAACAACAACAATAACAATAAAACTTCACAAAATAAATTGTATAGGATATCAAAAGATAACTAACTGGAAAAAAATCTGGTATATTTCAGAAAAATATTTAATATAGCACTATAACAATAACGTAAGTACCTATGCATTAAGTAAAATCCTTAATATTTTATTTAATAATAATAGTTAACATACAATTTAATGTATTGTAAATGATATATTTTAAGGCATATATCAAAATTATAATTTTAACTTCATTTTTCACAATATGATCAACAGTTTATAACATCCTTAACTACCTTTTGAGTCTATACCTTTAAATGTCTCCAAAACATTGCATCTCAGAATTCAAATTTTTTTTAACAAATGGAGACCTTTCCCTTTTTGTACACTTAAAACATTTCTGAATCTTGTGTATTACAAAAGCACTGTGTTAAAAATCTTGCACGTGCAACTTTGTGCAAATGTCTGATAATTCCTTTGGGAAACATTTCCTAGAGTGACATTTCTGATTCAATTTATCTCATTGAATTATCAACTTATTTCACTAAATTGATTTAGGTAGCATTTGAATATATTGTACACTCATAAATACTTTTTCAAACATGAAAATTCTTAGTTTTCTTATTCTTTATAAAAACTCTCTATTTTCTAAAAGAGACATGGTATTTTTATTTTACATTATTTTACAAAATATTCTTTCATGGGTGCATCTCCTTTTGTTTTTGAAACTTTTATTTAAATGTTTTTCCAATTCTTTTAGGTATTTTTAAAATAAATTTGTACAGCTTACACATTAATGTTATAACATACAATATGTTACAAATGCACTTTGTTTTTCTCTTTGCATTTTATTTCTGTATTATATATGTTTTATTTTTCAAATTTTCTACAGTTATCACAGTTAAAAATCAAGAGGAAATTAATGAATTAAAAGATTAAATGTATTATAAAGTAAGTAATTAGAAAATATGGAGAAAGGAAAAAAAATGTTGACACATGGAAGCAGTGAGAAGAATGGATTTGTTCACCACTGAGGACAAGGAAGCAGATTCTTGGGAGAAGATTTTTGCAAACAGCAGCTCCAACCAGGGGTTATTATCTAAAAAAAACTCATACAACTCTATACCAAACAAACATTCCAATAAAAAAATGGGCAGAGGACCTGAACAGGCACTTCTCCCAGGAAGACATACAAATGTCCCACAGATATATGAAAAGATGGTCAACTTCACTAGTTATTTGGGAAAAGCAAATGAGATGCCATCTCACACTTGTTAAAATGGCTACTTTAAAAAAGATAGTAATACACGTGTTGGAGAGGTTGTGGTGAAAAAGAAACTCTCATTCACTGCTGGTGGGAATGTAAACTGGTACAGCCACTATGGAAAACAGTATATAGGTTCCTTAAACAGTTAAGACCATACTTACCATATATCTCTGCAACCCCTCTTCTGAGTATTTATTTACCTGAAAATTGTGAAAACATTTATTTGCAAAGATATATGCACCCTTGTGTTCATTGCAGCATTATCCACGGTGGCCAAGATAGGAAAACAACCAATGTGTCCTAAACAGATGATTGGATAAAGAAAATGTGGCACATATACACACGGACTACCGCTCAGCCATAAGAAAAGATGAAATACTGCCATTTGCCACAACATGGATGGACCTTAAGAATATCATGCTAAGTAAAACAGTCAGACAGAAAAAGTTAAGAAACGTATAATTTTACTCATGTGTGGGATACAAAAATAAAACCCAAAATGAATAAACAAGAAAAACAAACAAATAAAAACTCAAAGACACAGACAACAGTATGGTGGTTGCCAGAGAGAAGAGAGGTAGAGGGCAGTAAAGGGTAAAGGGGGTCAAATATAAGGTGACAGGAGATGATTTGACTTCGGGTGGTGGGCACACAATGCAATACACCAACCATGTGTCCTAGAAATGTACATGTGAAACCTATATAATGTTATTAACCATTGTTAACCCAATAAATTTAATTCTTTAAAAAAGAGAGAAAAAAAGAAGTATGAGCTCAACCAGGCAAGTTTCTCCAGCCGATCTACATATATGGAATTGGCAGCAAACAAAAATCACTACCCTCTCTTCACTTCCACATTTTTGAGTCCAAAGAAAATTTATTGGGGTCATGTTTAGCTGGAGAAGGATTTTTTGGGGGAGAGGGTAGGTGGTGTTTAAAAATGGCTTCACCAGACTGCACGTTAAGGTCAAATGTATCTTTAGAAGATGATTTTGGACGGACATTTTCTCTCTGGTCTTTCTCCTGTCTATATTGAACACATTTTAGTTACCTTCCATATAGACCTTAACTCCAATTTCCTTTGCCTCCCTGGTACATTCTTCCCAACATGAGGCCTTATTCCTCTCACTGTTCTTATTCTTTTACTAATTTATTTATCTATAAAGATTAGATTAAACCACACTGAAATCTGGGGAAACTTTCCTTTTATTCTGGTCTTCCACTTTTTTATTATTAAAAAAATAATTTTCATTTTTTCAATTAAGTTGACATACAATTAATTTTAGTTGTATAATCCAGTGATCCAACATCTAACTTTCTATGTGATCACCCTGATAAATCTAGTACCCATCTGACACCACATCCTATCTAATAAAAGAGAAACATGGTAATTAGCTGTGCATCTGCTACCCTTCCCATTGGCTAATCAGGGTGATATGCAAATTAACTGTCAGCCAAGATGGCGGCCGGCAGCCAGGCAGCTTGAAGCTAACAAGAGGCTTGCTTGCTTCAGTGACAGAGGAAACCAACGTTCCCCGCCTGCCTTGCTGGCCTCTGAGCTTTCAGTTTGAAACATTGTTACAAATATAGAAGCTAAACAAAACCCCAGAAACCTGCTTTCAGCCAGCTGGGATCTCAGAGCTGGAGTTGAAACAGTGTTTCAATTATAGAACCCAAACAAACCAGATACCTGCTTTCAGCAGCACAGGCCTCAGAGCTGGAGCCAGAGCTAAAGCTGGCCCAGAATAAATTTAAAAAAAAGAAAAAAAGGAGCAGTTGGGAGCTTCAGTCACCTGCCAGCCTGAAAACAGCCCTCAGCCCCTCACCCAGACTGGCCAGGCACCCCAGGGGGAACCCCCACCCTGAAGGGTGTGTGACCAGCTGCAAACAGCCATCATCCCCTCACCCAGGCTGGCCAGGCACCCCAGTGGGGACCCCCACCCTGATCCAGGACACCCTTCAGGGCAAACCAGCCGTCCCCCACCCATGCACCAGGCCTCTATCCTATATAGTAAAAGGGTGATATGCCTCCCGGCACCAGGATTAGCGTGACAGGGGCCAGCACTCAAACCCCCTGATCGCCCTGTGGCTCTGTGTGTAACAAGGGGGCGGGGCCACAACCTCCCTATCCACTCTGCTCAGTTCGTGACAGGGGAAGGCGCCATAACCCCCTGATCAGCCCTGCTCTGTGCCTGATAGGGGGGAGCACCCCAACCCCTTGATCGCCCTGCGGCTCTGTGTGTGACAGGGTGCAGTGCCCCAACCCCTCCGCCCCCCACAGGCCCTGCACTGTGTGTGACGGGGTAGAGCCATAACCTCCCATCGGCCCTGCCCTGAGTGTGACAGTGGCGGTGCCCCAACCCCCTGATCGGCCCTGCTCTGTGGGTGATAGAGGGTGGCGCCCCAAGCCCCTGATCTGCCCTGCTCTGTGTGTGATGGGGGCGGTGCCCCAACCCCCCTGATGGGCCCTGCTCTGTGCATGACAGGGGGCAGTGCCCCAACCCCCCAATCGGCCCTACCCTGAGCGTGACTGAGGGTGGCATCGCAACCTCCCAATCCGTCCTGTCCTGTGCATGACAGGGGGCGGCGCCCCAACTCCCCAATCAGCCCTGCTCTGAGCCCGACCAGGGGCTGCACCTAGGGATGGGGCCTGCCCTCTGCCACCTGAGAGCAGGCCTAAGCCAGCAGGTCGTTATCTCCCGATGGGTCCTAGACTGTGAGAGGGCACAGGCCAGGCTGAGGGACTCCCCCCCCACCCCCGAGTGCACAAATTTTTGTGCACCGGGCCTCTAGTATAATTATAATATTATTGACTATAATTTTTATGCTGTACTTTACATCTCTGTGACTATTCTGTAAACAATTTGTACTTCTTATTCTTTTATCTTTTCATCTATCCTTCCAATGCCTCTCCCACTTTTTGAAAACCTACTCTCCTAACCAACCTTCACTCTGGCAACCATGAGTTCTCTTTCTGTTTCTATAAGTCTGTTTCAATATTGTTCGTTTATTTTGTTCTTTAGATTCCAAATATCAGTGAATCATATGGTATTTGTCTTTCTCTGACTGACATTTCAGTGAGCATAATACCCCATAGGTCCATCCATGCTGTTGCAAATGGTAAGATTTCATTTTTTATGGTTGAATAATATTCCATTGTATATATGCACCACAGCTTTTTTTATCCACTCATCTACTGAAGGACACGTAGGCTGTTTCTAGATGTTGGGTATTGTAAATAACGCTACAATGAACATAGGTTTGCCTATGTTTTGTCCAAATTAGTATCTTGGGTTTCCTTGGTTAGATCTGTCATGAGGCAGTTCCATTTTTAATTTTTTTTGAGAAAACTTCATCCTTTTTCCTACAGTGGCTGCACCAGTCTGCATTTCCACCAACAGTGCACAAGGGTTCCTTTTTCTGGGGAGACTTTTTCTTACATCAGATTATGTTAGGCCACTGTCATATGTCATCTTTGTTGTTGCACAGATACATTTACCATACTTGACATTTTTAATTGTTTAATGTTTCTCTTCCATGAGTTTAAGAACTTCACTTCTTTTTACTTTAAAGCCTAAATTCTTAGAGGTCTACTCCTGCTGCACAGGCCAGCTTGGTTCTCCTCCAACACAAAGCCATTCTCCTGCATTGGGCCTTTTCCCAGAGATTTCCTCTATGAGAAAGTTATTTCAGATAACTACTTAGATAGCTTCTTCACCTGTGTCAAGCCTTTGCTCAAAAGTTATCATATTTAGTAGAGCTCCAGGATGACCCTATTCATTTCTGCAACTAACTCCCTCTACCCCACACTGCACCCCCTATCAAATCCCACTTCCCTGATTTGTTTTTCTTCAGAACGAATGTTTCAGATAATTTACTCATATTCTGTCACATTCTCATCACAATGCAAGCTTCATGAGAATAAAAATATTGTCTGATTTTTCTACTGATGCATCCAAAAATAAAAGTGATCAGTGGATGAGAGGGGACCAATGAACACTTGTTAAATATATAGTGCTGAAAGTGTCATAGACTTTCAATAAATAGTTGATAAATAAACTAATTCATGAATTAAAGAATACCTCTTCACATGTATCTCTGTAAATCTGTTTTTTTAAAGAAATTATGGAAGGAACATTTATGCCCTTTTTCTTCAGAGATAGTCTTTATTGATTCTCTATTCACATAATAATTAGTCCTCCTGTTTTTTAATTGTGTCATGATTGGATATTTTATTATAAATTTGGTTGAGTAAGAAATTTGCTTAGCTGTTCTTGAAATGATACAACTTGGATTGATAAAATTGCTAAATATGTATTTATTATTTTTAAATTTATTTTCAAAATATTTACATACAATATACTTTTAAATAACACATTATCTTCTTGCTACATTAAATCATTTCTTTCTTTGGCATCATAATTTTTATATGAGCTCAAATGAAGAATGTCCTTCAAAATCTATGCAAATTTTATAGAATACAGTGAGCACTAAATAGATGGAACTTCATATTTAATTAGAAAAAATCAATTGTAGATTACTCTTAATTATTGGTATTCATATTTTATTGTTTCATGTGTACATTTTAATTGTTTGCATAAATTTGTATATCCATTAGAGTTGGTCATTGAACAATGTGGGTGTTAGGAATGCTGACCCCCACACAGTTAAAAATCCACTTAGAACTGTAGTCAGCCCTCCACATCCAAGGATTCCCAAATGCAAATGGAAAATAGTATTTATTCTACTCCATACATCCATCTTGGAAAGTAGTAATGTTAAGGCTAGTCACGATTATTTAAGCTGTTGTTAGAGTTGGTTAAGGTCTTGGAGAACATCTAGTCTAATGTATTTTGTAGATGAAAAGTTCAAGTGTCAGAGCATGAAGGTGACATGATCAAGGTCATGTCACACATTCATCAATATTTGACATCAGAACAAAAAACAACCTAGGCCTTCCAGCCTGTGTATATACTTGAGAGAATATGCTCAGCGGCAATTAAAATGGAAAGATTAAAATTCACCTTTCTTATATTTGCATGCACAGAATTCTTCTCTTTACATCTGTACAAAAAGATATTTTGCCTCATGCCGGGGTCCAACCCCAGCAGGTCCAGGGGTCCCCAAAGGTGTGGACAGAGTTAGTGAAGAAGGAATGACACGAAGAGGGCGTTCAGATGATCATCATAGCAAGGTTCTCTAGCCACGTTCTGGTCAGGATCTCCAGTGAGGTTCTGGTTAGGATCTCCAGCAAGGTTCTGTGTCCATGTTCTCTTGCTAGGTTCCCCAGCCAGGTTCTGTAGCCATGTTCCCTCGCTAGGTTCTCCAGCCAGGTTCTGTCCAGGTTCTCCAGCCAGGTTCAGTCACCAGGTTCTAGCCAGGTTCTCTTGCCAATTTCTGTAGTCAGGTTCAGTCCAGGATCTTTTGCCATGTTCTCTCCAGCGAAGTTCTTCTGTCTGTAGGTTCTGTGTAGGTTCTGTCTTCTTAGTTCTGTGTTCTAAGCTCTGTATTCTAAGTTCTGACTCTTGCTGTCTTGTTACATCTGTATTTATACCAGTTGATTCAATCCTATCAATCTCTATTCCAAAGGTTAGGGCGTTTCTTATCTCCATTCCAGGGAGTAAAGATTATGTAGCTTAAGCATGATTGTTCGTAGTTAAAGTGATTAATTACCCGCCTGGCACTTAGTTGAGGGGTTTTATTCCCTCCCTAACTTCAGGGGAAAATCCCTACCTGGGGAAACAACCTTTCTCAGAGAGGAGACCTTGGTTAAAACACATAGTGCCAAGAAGGTGAGTAAACATATTAAGAACAGTATGCCATATATGCCAGGTCCTTTGAAACAGCAAGGATGGACAGGCTCCCGGCAGCCTCATGGCATAAAAATAAGAAATTTTGCTAGCTTCTGAAATTAGTATGTAAACATTTTCCTCTGCATGAAATAAACAGAAGCTAATAAAATTCAGAGAATCAAACCAAGTGACCCTCATACATTCACTGCCTAACCCCCATCCATCTGTCTCACTAAGTATTCTGATGATGTTACATGAACCAAGTGGAATGGCGATATGAGTCAAAGTATCATGTGAGCAGTAGCTGTGATTTTTGTCTTATAAGTTTTATGGAGGAGATTAGTAAGTTGGGTGGGAACCTAATGAAATTGTTCCCAAAATATGTACAGAGAGCACCTTTCCTATTGTTCCTGTAAAATACAGAAGCTTGGGCCATAGAGAGAGTCAAGTCACTCTAATCAACACTACTTTTAATACTACCATTAGCTAATGTAGCCCCGTTAGTGATATAAAATGTAAGCAATTATGCTAAGATTTTCAACTGTAAGGGAGAATGGGACACTGAGTAGAAGACAGTAAATATGATAGGGATATAAAACTACATTCCTCAGAATAAACACGATCTTGATAAATATTCATCAATGCTCCTTTTATTCATGATAGCAATTCATAACAATTGCAAAAATAATATAAAAAGAGCAATTAGAGATGATTAGAATTCTCAAAATCTTACACTCAGATGAAATGAAATATTTTTTTCAGAAGTCTTCAAATGACAATTTTCAGAATTAGTTTTAAGTTTGCATAACCTAGAGTGATCTGAACTTATCTTACTGATTACTCATGCTGAGAGAATATAATTACGATGATTCTAATATTGTTCAAAATAATTACTGCAGCTCAGCAAGTTCAATATAAACTTGCACTAATGTGAGACTATCTGGAGATAATGTAAAAAGATCATGAACAAAGTCCAGAAGATATATTGATGTCAGACCTGATAACCAAGCTGAAAGCTGTAGATAGTGTCTCTGAAACTAACTTGATACTGTTTTTTGACTATGTGATTTGTTACCTTTCGCAGAAATGGGCTTCTGCTTTAACTGTGATTATGAATAACATGCAATTCCACAAGTCATTTTAATGTTCCTGTGTTGTGTAGTGATAAATATTTTAACATAATTTTATTTGGTGATCTGTCTTAGGTGCATAAATTCTATTTCAATCTATTAAATGAATTATCTTCTTTAAGAAGATTTCAATTAGAATCTGCAATTAAAATTTTGGATGGAGATTTTGATGGGTGATCTATTTATTCTTAATTAAAATTAAAATAAAGATTGCCAAACACCTCATCATTACATTAATTTCTCAATGGACTTGAGAAGCATGATGTTTTGAAGACACAGGAAATATGTATTTGAATTATCAGACTAACTCTAACTTAAAATTTGAGAATATTCTTATGCAGAAAATTCTTCCTTAAGATTAATCACTAAAGTTTCAGGATTAAGAATAATGTTAAAAGTAGAGAAAAAATATGTCAACCAATAATTAAAATTTTGAATTGTCTATTTATTTCATTACTTATCAACTACTTACTGAGCTCCTATTTTAGTCTAGGCTCTAATCTCTGTGCAGGAATATCCCTAATATCCATGTCTCCCAGATTTTCCTGATTATGACATTCACAATATCCAGTTTCCTACTGTCTTCTCTCTACCATCTTTATGATGTGGCTTTGTACTCATGTGTGTTGCATGAAGACTTTAAGATGTCATTCCATCTCCAGTGTCATGTTTATATTAAGCAGGAGGAGGAGAGAAAGAAAGGAGGTTGGTGAGTATATAAGACAAGCAAAAATACCCCCTGAATCCTTAAGAGCTTTGACACACATCTCTTGGCCAGACCTATGGCCTAGGGTCACTCTTGGCTATAAACAAATCTGAAAAATGAACATTTTATTGAGATGTACAGCTTTCTCAACAAAATTAAGGTTTTAGTTATCAATAAAGTGGGGAAGAATATACATTGCACCGGCAACCAACAGTGTCTGCTGAGTTATGGATGAGAAAGACAATGTTGTAAGAAAATGATAGAATTGATAAAATCAGATTATATAAGAATGATTTCTTCTTAACTATTATCAAGACCAAATGTAAACCCATCCCTTCTCCCTTCTTTATACCCTTGAAAATCTATGTTGGCCTGACTTCTTCCTTTGTTTTTTAAGAATGCCCTTGATTCTCAATCCAAATGTTTTAAAAACTACATGAATTTCTACAATAAAATTTCTAAAAAGCAATCTCAAAAAAGTAATTATAACAATTTTCAATGTTTATCCACAAAAATATTGAAGTAATCTAAATACCCAACAATAGGGGTTGGCTTAGTAAGTAAGAGAACAATCACCCAAAAGAATTGCATGTAGCCATTAAAGTGTAAATATATTTGAAAATAAACTGTTTATTAGAAAGACACTCATGATAGGTTTCATCAGTAATGGTAGGATTTTAATAGGATAATCAATGCAATCAATGTTAAATAGGTAGATATGGTCATATACAGGGTGAGACAAAAGTAAATTTTCAATTGTTTGCATGGAAAATAATATAATAATTAATAATAATAATAATAATACAAAAAAACTCTACATTTTATTTAGTCACAATTGTTAGCCTACTTTTGCTTCAACCTGGAATGATATCTTAAAATATTCATGCAACACACTTGAGGACAAAAGCCACATCATAAAGATGGTAAAGAGAAGACAGTAGGAAACTAGGATATTGTGAATGTTATGATCAGGCAAATGTGGGAAACATGGCTATTAGGGATATTCCTGCACAGAGATTAGAGCCTAGACTATAATAGGAGCTCATATTTATATTAAAATATAGATATGTTTCTTGATCTATGTTAATGTTAGGCTATTTTTCTGAATAATAGAGTATAATCTTACTTTATTTTTTGACTTGTTATTATTTTAATAAAATTAAGTCTAATAAGAATTATTTGGTGAACATTAGAAAAGGAGGCAGGAATGAGGCTATTGGTAAATATGATTCTATGTAAAGTTTTTAGTGTGTCTGAGTGTCTAAACCAGGGATAGGAAAGTAGTTTTCTATTTAGGAGACAATGTTGTCTAATTGTATGCAAGACAAACGGGGAGGTACAAGGCAGGCATGGGAATTTTTTCAAAGTCCAGTTTAATCTTAAGAAAAGCAATAAAGTAGATTTGAGTAAAGTTTTTTTTATTATTATTTTTAGCTCACTACCCTAGATGGACAATACAATATTATTTCCCCTTGAAAAACTCTTTGTATTTGATATTTTTTTCTGTAAGAAGATTGTCTCTTATGTTTACATTTGCCACTTAGCTCTGAGTTGCCTGGAAATTTCTATTAAGATTCAACTTTAGATACAATTCTAAAAAGTGAGAATTTCTACTCATATTCTCTATTGTGCATTTTCTCAGTTGCAAGAAACAGAACACACTTTGGCAGCTCAATAAGATGTGAATTATGGAGACGGTAGGATGGATAATTTAATTGTTTAAGAATTTTGGGGAAGATCAAAAGCCAGCCTTTGAAACTGCCCCAGAACACACCTCCCACCACACCATGAACTCCTGGAACACCAGGCCCCGTTGCACAGCACCAATGACAGCTCAGACTCTCCCCAGAGGCTCTGGCACTGCCACCCATGTACTAGGCACCAGTTCCACCACAGTTTTCTGAAGATGAAGATGCTTGCATGTGCTCAACTCCTGGTCGTGCCCACATCTAATTCAGTGTCTCATGGCACAGCACCTGGACCACAGGCCGGTGCTCCAACATCAAAGGAGACAAGGGCCACACTTATTCTGGCTCATGTACGTTCCCAGCACACACAGAGAGGGTTTAATATGCTGGATGTCCTGAAATGACCCATGCTCTCACTACAAATTCTATACCAGGGTGGTTTCAACAAGGTGTCGGGATCACTTTTATTCCATCCAGGTAATGACATATGAGAAATACCTCCCTAGCACTCTTAGTTATAGTGATTGCAAAGGACATGAATCAACCTTAACAACCTACACGCCTGATTACTAAAACACACACACACACACACACACACACACACACACACACACACACACACACAGATACAAGCTTGAATAAGTTACAGCTTTCTAGCTTCTTGGTCATAAGTCCTTTTGTAAAATTTTTCTGTTCTCCTTTTTTCTATTTTTTTATTCAATCTACTCTTTAACTCTACTATACAGTGTCTAGACATGTGGATAGTACTAAAATATGTAGTTAATAGTAATATGTAGTTATGTATTCCAGGATATTATATTTGGAATATTCATCTTCTTTTCTCTTTTGCATTTTTCCCCTCGTGGTACATTTATGATATTCTCTTCAGCCTGCTTCCAGTCTCTGTCTCTCCGTTGTGGATTAGTGTAATTGAATAGAGTGTTTCAAATAATATGCAAAGAAAAAAATCACTTCTGAATCTCAAAATCATGTTTTCTCAGCAAGAAAAACTGGCTTAAAGACATATTTTTTTCCATGGGAAGCATTGCTTTCTAAATAAGGTTAGCATGTCAAAAGTTAAGGTGAGAGGATGTTTATCATAGATTTTTTTTTTCAAATAATGTAGAGAAGATACTATTTCTACTTATTGCTGCTACATCATGTGGTTTAGCCCTAAGTATGGAAGAATATGGTTAAGAATTTAGAAATTGCCTAATTCTGTTCTGTTGGGTTGCACAGATGACAGAATGAAGAGAGGGGAGTAGGGAGAGGGAATGTGATTAGATCAGAGCCAAGGTCCTCATTCTCCACCCCAGCTTCAAATTGGTAAGAGGTATCTTTAAAAGCATTCCTGTCTATAGGCTGCAGCTGGAAAATTCCCAGGCTAGTAGCCCTGTTGACTGCAGCCGATCACAAGCTTCCAGGAGAAACCCTGCCTCCAGGTACTCCACAACCGCAAGTGAAAAATGCAGGGTCATGGGGGATGACCGAAGGAGAGATCCCTCTTCTCTGAGCTTACATTCTGAAGGTGGGTCTGTATGAAATAGTTTGAGATAATAGCAGTGGGGTCTCTGCCCCTTTTCCAAATAGGACTCCTAGACCACTCAATTGGAAGAACCTTTAGCACTTTAGGCAGGAAAAGCTCCTGAGAACAGCTCTCCCCACTTACCCCCGTGTGTGAGGTTGGTGGGGCGGTGGGGGAAGGATGAAAGGGACTCAGAAATAAGATGTGAACCCAAAGACGTCGGCAGACATATTAGCTAGGAATCCTGCCAGAAAAGGCTGCTGGATCTGGTGGAAATGGCTTTGCAGTAAAGATTTATGATTCAGATAGATGGGGCTAAAATGAATTTAGAATCACAGATGGGCCTCAGAAGATAGAGAGCACCCACTTGGAAGAACACGGAGCCTGAGCCATTCAGACGAGATCGGGAGCGTTCCGGGTGGTATGGCCGTAGACAAGCCTGAGCCATCCAAATGGCAAGTGGGCAATACTTTCCCGGAGCACCACATTTTGGCAGGGGGTGCTATGGTGGCGAGGAGCGTCTTAGCAAGCCACCCAAAGCCTTGCTCAAGGGGAGGCCAAGACAACAGAAGAGGAGCCCCGTAGCAGATGGGAGGCACTCTTCTGCCATCCCTTCAAAGCTTCTTCTTAGCATCCCCCACACAAACTTTTTATAAAAAGGTGGGTTATACTGGCATGGCATCTACGAGATAAACTTTCACCCAAAAGCTCAGTTTAAAACATTAAATCAGAATAACATCCCCCAATGCACGGTAGGAGAGGACTCTTCAGGGAGAGTGAATTAGCTGCAGGGAAATGCATGCGGCCCATTGGTTTGCCGCAAACCTGAAAGAATGAGTACTGAAGTCTCTAATGAGAATGTCTAATAAGATAGAGGCTGCGCAACACTGCACATCCGAGCCGCTGTTCTGGGACAGATGAGCGAGTCTGATTTAGTAAAAGTATTTCCCAGGAAAAATAATGAAGGTTAGACAATAACACAAATTACAAAGAGACAATATTTCCAAATAGTAATCAACCAAAATAAATACGATTTATACCGTCAAGATTGCTGTAGCTAAGATTGGTAAACAGTAAAATCCTCCAATTTTAAACACAGAGAAAAGTTCTAATCCCAAAGCTCAGGTGACAGTGACAGAGGATTTAACTAAAGCTAATTATATGGATGCTTCAAATGAATGAGCACCAGCCATTAGCTTTCTGGGTCTCTGATGACACGTGGACCAGAGTGGCATCCATTAGACAAGACAGGCGCACAGTGTGATGCTGAAGGCTTTGGTAAGGGCTGTGGATACTTGAGTAAGCACCTGAGTAATTACAGTCTATTTGATGTGGCAGGACTTTCATGTATAAAAAAAATGCAAGAAAAAATGTAAGAAAGTGTGTATTCGGATCTTTAACTGTAGCCTGTCAGGTTGCAATAATAAAGAGCAAAATAAGATTAGATTTTATAAAGAAAGTAGACTTTCATATAGGTGATGGCGAATACATAGAATTTGAATTCTAGGATGATAAAAGAAGTGAACCTACACTGTCTTCATAACTCTTCAGATTCTTTGGGGATATTAAAAATATATATAATAGTAATCTCTGAAACCACTCATTGTGAATGAAATCATTTTTCAGATGACACAAACACCCACAATCTCATGCACATATTCCTACATCTTGAAATGAAATGATAGCACTGTTTAATAGTAATTGTTCTATTTACTGCTTTTACTTAAAGATGGAAAAAAATGTGAGTTGCTTGCATACATTTTCGTTTTAAAAATTTACTCACCTATAAATCAGGAAGTATAGGAACCACTGGAAAAAAAAACAAACAAACAAAAAAAAAACAGATGGCACCCAAAATTCAGAGAGCTTCCAATGTCCAAGTTAGAGGTTGCATTACTTCCAATAATAGATAAGTAATTCATAATACATATATTCTTATATATAAATTAATATGTATATGTATATAATTTCTTATACATTCTATTTATCACTGAGGAAGACTAAAAGACAAATTCCCAATATGATACACTGTTCTTATTTGCTCTCTGTTTGTTCCTTGGCACATGACCATATATAACATTTTTCCCTTAAATTTTTCATGGATTAAAAATCAGGAAGCAAACCCATCTTCACAGGACACTAGTACAGCACCTGATGCTTTTAGTAATTTTACATCTTGAATGAAAGAGAGATATATTGTTTAGTGTAATACAAACACTAATTACATCATTTATATGTATGTTAAACACCAATCTTACCATTACATAAAGACATTTGAAGTAACGGTGTATTGTTTGAAACATGTAGAATAATTATCCTCATTTCCAAGTGGTGATTCTATGGAACAAAGTCTCAATGCAGGTAGTTCTCCTCTTTTTTTCCCGGTTGTTTTTGTTAAGTAGAAATTGCCTTTGTGGCAGACTTGTTAGCTTAAAAATCCCGAAATTCATTTTCACAGTTCAGCTAAAGTTCACTGTACAATTTCTGGCACAGCAAGAAGAGCCTGAGTCGATAAGTATAGAGAATGATCTGGGAACGAAGTCAGCATTTTTATAGACCACGGTTTTTAAACGCTAGTATCTTTCCTTCTGTAAATCCTTAAAAGCTATCATGGAATTTGTCCCTCTTAACTTTTCTCAATAACTCCAGAAATAACTTCTTTTTAAATATTTGAAGTCATTTCTATAAGTGATATCAAAGCTTGATATATATTTTTAGTTTTAGGCTTTTCTGAACTCAGCTATTTATATTTTCAACAATATGGAAAAGACATCTACTTATGAGGTAAAATGAAACTTGGCTCATAGCTACAGTATTTAACGCCAGTGAAAATGAAGCATTTCTATTCCATATTTAGAAAAGAGTGGGTATTTTGCTTCTCAGATATAATAGCTATCTGAATTTCCTTGCATTCCACTCAAATAAAAATGATCACTTTTTAACAGAATAAAAAAATGAAAAAGGTTCCTGACTTGCCGGGAGCCGGTCCATGCTTGCTGTTTCAAGGGACCTGGCATATATGGCATACTGTTCTTAATATGTTTGCTCACCTTCTTGGCACTATGTGTTTTAACCAAGGTCTCTGAGAAAGGTTGTTTCCCCAGGTAGGGATTTTCCCCTGAAGTTAGGGAGGGAATAAAACCTCTTAACTAGTGCCAGGTGGGTAATTAATCACTTTAACTATGAACAATCATGCTTAAGCTACATAATCTTTACTGCCTGGAATGGAGATAAGAAACGCCCTAACCTTTGTAATAGAGATTGATAGGATTGAATCAACTGGTATAAATACAGATGTAATAAGACAGCAAGACACAGAACTTAGAATACAGAACCAAGAGAGACGGAACCTAGGCACAGAACCTACACAGAACATTCTCTAGAGACAGAAGAACTTCGCTGGAGAGAACATGGCAAAAGATCCTGGACAGAAACTGACCTCAGAACCTAGAGACAGAACCTAGCGAGAGAACATGGCAAAAGATCCTAGACTGAACCTGACTACAGAAATTGGCAAGAGAACCTGACTAGAACCTGGTGACTGAACCTGGCTGGAGAACCTGGGCAGAACCTGGCTGGAGAACCTGGGGAACCTAGCAAGAGAACTTGGACACAGAACCTGGCTGGAGATCCTAACCAGAACTTCACTGGAGATCCTGAACAGAACTTGGCTGGAGATCCTAAGCAGAACTTCGCTGGAGATCCAGACCAGAACTTGGCTGGAGATCCTGGCTAGAGATCCTGGCTAGGCTGCTGATCAACTGAACGCTGTCTCCGTGTCCTTCCTTCTTCGCCGACTCCATCCACACCTTTGGGGACCCCTGGACCTGCTGGGGTTGGACCCCGGCACTGACTAATTTTGTAAGCACTTCTGGTGTGTTGTCTGCTTGTTTACTTGGCCTTCTTCAACCCCCACTGTCCAGGCTGGGTAAGGATCTGTGCCGGCAGAGCCCTGTCATGGTGGACACGGCAGGTTGTCAGCCCCATGGACGAACCACAGCCCCATTTTAGGCCTCTTTGATTTCATTTACTTGCTTTCTGGACATTTACACCTTAGTATGTACTGTCTTTGGGAAGTAAACTGCACAAGGTATGTGTGAACAAAGTCTCTTAGTCATTTTCAATCTTCCTAAATTTTCATTCTGGTTTTGTATTTTAGTTCATGTAAATCAAAGAAGCCCCTACCCAAGTCAGTTTGGCTCAGTGTCAGCCCACAGACAGAAGGGTCCTGGGTTTGATTCTGGTCAAGGGCACAAACTTTGGTTGCAGGCTTCATCCCCGGCACTGGTGGGCCTCCTGCAGGAGGCAACTAATTGATGTGTCTCTCTCACATCCATCTTTTGCTCTCTCTGTCTCTCCCCCTCCCTCCCACTCTCTCTAAAAATCAATGAGAAAATATCCTCTGGTGAGGATTAACAAAAAAAAAAAAATCAAAGAATCCCATCAGTTATAGGTGGGACCTCAGAGACAAATCAGCAGAAGCTCAGGTTCACAGTTTATGAAGACTCTTGTCAGTAATCTGGTTCTTGCTTTATCAACACAAATAATACTATTTTAATCTTTATGTCTAAAATGGTTAAGCTACTTTCTTTTTCTTTTTAGAAGTAGCCCTTCTGACAAAATTTCCTTTTGAAATCCCTCTCCCATCTTGGAAATAATTCACAAAGGGCTGGGATTTAGTTGAGTGATCCTATAGTTTTAATCCCTTTTGCTAGAAGATTAAAAATGAAACTAGATTCAGGCCACCATGAGTGCTGGAGCACAGGGCAGTTGAAATGAGTAAATGGGGCTGAATTAAGCAGGGGCTACATGGAGTAGAAGGCTCTTGACCCAAATCTTTCTCAGAGCACTAAGCTCATTTATGATCATTTCGAAGCCATCCTTCATCAGATTGAAGTGGGCTACATTGGACTTGGTTATTTTGAGGAATTTAAAGTAGAATCAGATATGCTTATACCACAAATAAGAATTTTCTGTATCACTCACATGCTACATGGAGATTTACATATGAGGCAAAAAGCACAGTATTTAATCTTTCAAAATTCCAGGCTTAATATTTTTGGTTTCCAATGTAATTGTAAGGCACGATTTCTTTCCCACTGCAGCAATGACTATAGTAACACAGCAGCTAATGGAGAAAGGAGATTTTGTTTAAATTGATTGCTAACCTAGTGGAACATTGTGTGTGTGTGTGTGTGTGTGTGTGTGTGTGTGTGTGTGTGTGTGTGTGTTGAAATGGGGCAGATGATTGGGTGAATTACTTCAGAACCTGGTTTCTTATCTTTCCTAAAATACTCTCCACTACTTGTTGTATCTTCCTGAGCTTTGTAGAAAATACCCAAGTTGCTGGTTTGATTATTGTCAGTGGAGAGTTTGCGTAAATATACAGTGCTAATCTTTTATTCAGTCCTTTGAGTTCCTTACTATTTATGCTCTAATATACCCCTAACAAAAAGAGCAATTCACCAACAGAATCTGAAAAATAACCTGTGGAACCTCTCTTTTCAAAATGGTTCCCTTACTAGTATCTCCAGGTCGGAAAAGAAAAACAAAAACAAACAACACAAAAACATCCACTGGTGGCCAGCAGCTCCAGACGGCCTTCCTGGCACCTGGGCCTGCCTGGCCGTCCCAGGGACAGCTTCCATCACCCCATAGGCCACAATAACCTGCACATTATTTACCTCCTCTGGTCGAACTCTATACGGGAAGAGGCTGTCTCAGCCCTAAGTGTTATCCTTCTTCCTTTTCTCACAATTTTAGGGGATCTTCAGAAATCTGCCCTGTACCTTCCAAAATCTCAGAGTATATTCTGTCTAGAGATTTGCTCTGTCTGTTTTCCAGGGCAGTGTCCCAAGCATTTCATCTTTTCATTGCTCATTAGTTAGATCAAAATGTTGTCCTCCATCTAGTTTCTTCTACGGCATGAGCCAGATGGCTCTCCTAAGGGCCTGTGAAGGTGGCACTGGCCGATGATCGGCTACTTTGCTTTCCCTTTCCTTTGTATTTGAATTTAATGGGGAGATTAAATGGCCAGAGTTTTAATTCTGAATAGGGAAGCCATAATTCCACCTTGCAACATTCCCTGAAGTGTATTTCTTTGCCCTGGTTCTGAAAAATAACCTTAGAGGAGAAAAGTTTTCCTGAAACAAACTTCTCTTAGAAATTCACATATATCAGCATAATCAAAGCTTGGGAATTTTACCCCTTTCCCCACTGCTGATTTTCAAACCTTTGATTCAGGCTTTTAAAAATATATTTAACCTCTGAACTCTTTTCTCCATAACATTGATTACTACACCTCAGAATTAAAAGGGCCCAACAGAGAATCTCTATGGAGGTTCCTGATGTGGAGGAGATGTGGAATGGATGAATATAGACTCCTGCTGTCTACGGTCCTTCTCAGGACCCAACCCAGGATCTTCTAAGCAGCGGTTCTCAACCTGTGGGTCGCGACCCCTTTGGCGGTCGAAGGACCCTTTCACAAGGGTCGCCTAAGAACATCCTGCATATCAGATATTTACATTACAATTCATAACAGTAGCAACATTACAGTTATGAAGTAGCAACGAAAATAATTTTATGGTTGGGTCACAACATGAGGAACTGTATTTAAAGGGCCAGAAGGTTGAGAACCACTGAAGCTTCCAAAGGCGAGACTGATGGAAGTTCACTCTACCCCTCAAAGTCAGAGTGACATAGGAACTTATTTTTCAAACCAGCTAGTAAGTGTTTCAGTGGAAAGGATCGCCACTGATAGCCAGGCTAGAACAACAGGAGGAAAGTGGGACCACCCCGACAACCTGCCATGTAGTCACCCACGATAAAGTCACCGAAAGCAGCAGTGTATTTATTTTTAAGTATAATATCAAATTATTCCTATTCACATCAGTCTCTAAATTTTAAAGAAATGCATTCTCTAAGAATAAAATTGGAAAAAAGCCTCCAGGCTATTTTGGCTGATGAATCAGCCCACATTTTCATTAGAAACTCGAACACTGTGCAGAACACGATGAATAAAGAATGAGGCTTTGTTTGGCGAACATATGACATGGGGGGTTTAGTAATCTGTCCCTTATTGTGTGTCTAAATTGGAATGCCCAGATAATAATTTAGCCTAAGCCAGCAAGACGAGATGGTGACTTATATAAATCATATACCACTGAGTATATAGCTCACTAAACAAATACCAACAGGAAGACTAATGTTTGCCTAATGGTGGCAAATGTCAGACAAAATGTAGATTCAGCAAAGCAATCACCATGAGCCTATACAGAACAGTTCTGTGAAAAGGAACGTTAAATGGCGTGGGTGCCCCACTGTCTGTGGTGCTCCTCCTTGGATGAAAGTGAAGCATTTCCTTTGTTTTATGACTAGATTGAAGTTTAGTGGGGGAAGAGTGAAAAATATGAATTCAAAGAAAGAAAAAAGGAATGGAAGGAAGGATTAAAGCAACACAGAAAGGAAAAGGTAACATTTTTGATTCATTGAATATGATTTCATTTAGTGATTGTCGTTCTACACTAGAGTATAATAAATCATTTTCTGTCCCACTCACTGCTGTTCACCCTTTGTAATGCCCTGCACACAGTATGTACTCAAATATTAAGTAAAGAAGGAGTAAAGGAAGAAAAGTTTAAGGAAAATTAGACATGTATCTCAAATTAAAATATAGCCCCCCCCAAATACTATGCTATTATTGCCTCTTGTTCACCCCCTACTGAGGATCAAACCTACAACCTGGGCATGTGCCCTGACCAGGAACCGAACCTGTGACCTCTTGGTGCATGGGAGGATCAATGTTCAATAAATTGAGCTACACCGGCCAGGACCTCATTATTATATTTTTAAATACAAATTTAAAAATGAGAAGTTCATCATCTGTTTCTAACTTTTTTGAATTGTGTCCTTTATTGTTTGGAAGATGGTGTTCTTTATAATATAGCTTCATCTAAGTGAACGGTGTATACTTTGTAATAATACCACTCTGTTTAATCAGTAGTTCAACACATTCAGAATCTGAAAATTTATTAGAAATGTTTATAGCAATGTGTCTTAGATACCTGGGCATGTTTTTTGGTATTTAGGTCACATACTTTTTGTCTTCCACTTACAGGTGCATTGGGAGATATTTTCTGTGTTGTAACCTTGAGATATGGGCAAGGGGGTATGGTCTAATTATGACTGACATTTGAATCTGAGTTTGAATATCTTGTTCGTGAATAATGAGCATATTCTTTGAAGTTAACTAAAGTATTTATTGAATAGGGCATTGTGCAATGTACTATCTAAGAATAAAACAAAATGTATTCCTTTTCCTCAGGGATCTTAGAATCTATATGTGAAAAAATGTTAAATAAGAGAAAATATTTTACTAAATACGCAGAATGATTAAATGCTAAATGATGGGACATTCTTGTTCTTAGTTTGTAGTGAGGAGCTAGTAGGACAGAGTTAATCTAGGAATTATCTGGAGACTATGGAGTGCCTGGGATTATATATATTAAACTAGAGGCCCAATGCATGAAATTCATGCACAGGGGCGGGAGGAGGGAGGGGAAGGGTGTGTCCCTCAGCCTGGCCTGTGCCCCCTTGCAATCCAGAATCCCTAGGCCTGGCCTGCTCTCAGGGCCTATTGGGGTTTTCCTTCCCCCTGCTGCTGGCAGTTGGCCCTGCCCCTGCCACTGCCACTGCTTGCCATCTGAGTGGCGTTGCCCCCCCCCCCAACCCCGCCACCAGTCGCCTCCCTCTGCGGGTGACAGGTGTGGGGTGCAATTGCTTGCCTGGCCTGGGCCTCCCCATTTGGGGCAATCACGGAGCCCCCCCTCCCCAATCGATTGCCCCCCTGGCTGGCGGCCTGGGGCTCTCTCTGCCGGGCGATCATGGGGTGTGATGGTGGGGCCCCCCAACTAATCACATTGCACCCCCCTTGGCTGGCCTGGTGCCAGTGCGTGTCATAGTGTGGTCATCCGGATGGTCATTCTGCTGTTCGGTCATTTGATCGATTTGCATATTACGCTTTTATTATTATAGATGTATGTGGAGATTATAATTACTGTCAAAATTATAATGGATGTTGGAAAACATGTTTGGAGTTTACAAACAGGCTCTTATCAGTCAAAAGGTTTCATAATTTAAAATTTGATAGACTGTTTAAATTGGTAGAAAGTACAATCCCTTAGTCTTCAAAAATGGATTATACTGTTTATTATGATTTGAGTCTAAATAATGAGTTATAGAAGCTGTATTTTCACAATGATTATAGGGAATAGTTGAGGAGACGGATCCAGCTACTGAGAGCAGATGTCTTGGATGTTCAACTGAATCAAGTGACAGCCATGCATGCCTGACAATGTGATATGGTCCACCCTGAGCCTGTTGTAGACAGAATTTCATAGATTGCAAGTGTTCTTAGTGATGCAAGCTATAAATTCTTGGAAACCAAAATAAAAACAATGGAAGCAATGCAGACCACTGCTTTCCCCACTCCTCATAAATCAGTGTCTTGGCTCCCAGCATCATTAAAAGGAGAAAATAAGTAATAAATGTGAACACGTTGGGCCACCTTCCTGGCACTAGATATACTTTTGATGAATCCTTAGTAGTCTTTCGCACCATCTAGAGAGAAACAAGCACATAATTGAACAAGTTTCTCTTACTGTGTACCAAACATGCAGTTCCAAGTATGCTGATAACATTCTGGTTCTTAGAGAGAAGAATCTGTTCTATGAGATAATATTCCTGCTAGATAAACAAGAATTAGGGTTAAAAGGAAGCAGAGATCCCTAGCTAGAACAGACATTGGGGATATATAACCCTTCTCTTATATTGCAGAAGAAAGACATGGATTCTGGAGAAATAACTTAAGCTTCCCAAGCATGCCCACTCAATCTGAAATCCCACTGAGTCTGAAATCCAGGAAACTCAACTCCCAATTCTATGTTCCATCCTCTGCTGCTACTCATTGCCTCCCCGGTGATCTGATACTTAGCCTAAAATTAACAGCACAGAATGTTCACGAATTTTATTATGGATTATGAGTACTAGAATAAAATTCAGATAATTTGTGCAGTCTAATATGAACTAAATGTGTGATTTCAATGAAGATTGATGGGCAATTAAAAGAGGAGTATCTGAAATTGTGAATATTCCAGGCTGGCTAGCAATGTTTGTGTCTATTCTGAGTTAGGTGAGTTGAGCAAACCGAATACACCAAATTATCCACATCCTGATTGCTTTTCCCTCAACAAGATGTTTTTGTTATTATGATAGTAACTCCAGTGTAAGTTGGTGTACTTCCGGAGAGTGGGTCAGTCATTGTGATGTAAAATATTTGGTTGCTCTGAGAGTCATATTTTTCATTGAAAATTAATTTGTCATTCTGTTTTTATATAGTTAATTATTAGGAATCTGTTATGAAAATTAAGAAAATGGTACCATGAGTATTCCTGGCTATGTTACATTTAACATTATCAGTTATTCATTTGTCAACCTGGGCTTATACGTTAGTCTCACAAGGATGGCAGATGTGAGTCCATAACTGAGAAATGAAGTAAAGTTTGATGTGCTTAGAAGTATTCTGGCTCCATCAAGCAAAGAGCCAGACCCTGATTATGGTAAAGACAAATACCATATGATCTCACTAATATGTGGAATCTAATGAACAAAATAAAATGATGAACAAAATGGAACCGGAAGCATGGATACATGGAACAGACTGGCCTGTGCCTGATGGGAAGGAGGCCAGGGGTGACTGGAATAAGAAAGCAAAGGGGGCAAAACTGGTTTGGCTCAGTGGATAGAGAGAGCGTCGGCCTGTGGACTGAAAGGTCCCAGGTTTGATTCCGGTCAAGGGCATGTACCTGGGTTGCGGGCACATCCCCAGTGGGAGATGTGCAGGAGGCAGCTCATCGATGTTTCTCTCTCATCGATGTTTCTAGCTCTCTATCTCTCTCTCTTCCTCTCTGTAAAAAAATCAATAAAATATATTTTTTAAAAAAAGAAAGCAAAGGGATTAGCTAAAGAATATATATGCATACCCCATGGACATGGACAATAGTTTAGTGAAGGCCAAGGGCACGGAGGTAGGAGTGGATGGAGGTGGGAAAAGGAGAGGAAAAGGAGAATATGTGCAATTATGACAACATTAAATTTTTTAAATAAGAATAAAAATTATTTTTATATACACACACAAGTATCTTTGGTGATACTTGGGAGACAATGGCCAATGGGTGGTTACCAAACCTTCTAACTTCCTGAGTTACCTTGTGGGGAATGCACCTATCCTCATCTATTTTCATTTAACATTTAGATCATGCTTGGACTCCTGGGAGAGCATAAATAACTCCTTATTCTGTTAAAGAGTTACTATACTCCCTTAAAAGGAACTCATTCTTTCAAAATTTCCTACATTCCCCTGAAAATGTAGAATCCATGTACATGACACTGATTATACTCTTTGGCTTCAGATAGTTTTGAATTGGTAAGGAACCCATGTGTGGGGGTAAAATCATGAGGCGTCAACCCTCTGCTCTTATTTTTCATCAGAGGCAATTGAGGGCCTCACTCTTGAAGACCACAGACCACAGCTAAAGAAAAGTTTAATTCTTTCTTTTGTTCTATTTCTCTTACCAAATGTTCCAAAAGGAAGATATGCATTCTTAAGCAGGGTCAGATGGATGGGTATTTGGATGTTACCATTCTTTAAAGTGTGTATGTAGGTTACACAGTATTTGTATATCTTATATATTTAGTTAAAAAAATATTTTTAAAGCAACTGATTTGTTTTCCTTGAGCACAGCACTATTTTTCAAACTGTGCATGTAAACATTACCATAGTCCCAGTGGGAAAGTGCTATTTGGAGTACCTGCAGTGCCTGGGGCTGCTGAAGTTCGGCTTGATATATTTATTAAACTCGGTAATAGACATCTTTTGATGTAAGATGAAAGAGGTTGGCTTGCATCATGATCAATGTACAACTCTCAAAATATTTATAAACAAGAAAATGTCAGGACTCCTGCATAGGTAAAAGCCTAAACCCTTTTGGGAGTAAACATGGCAGGTGGTGGGTGCTCCAATGACTGATCTCGCCGCAGGCTCACAAAATACAAAGTTCTAATGCAGTCAGCATACTCCACTGCATGGAGGGCTCACCATCAACAGCACTGTAGTTGAGCAGAGGGTCTATAGAGCTAGATCACTGACTGTATCACTCTACCCAGGATTTCATAACCTCTGTGCATTACCATTTACTCACCTGTAAAATGGTGACAACGAGACTCTGCTTCTAAAGTCATTAGCTGCATGTCTGGCACAGAGTAAGGACTCAATAAATGTTAATTATGCCATTAGGAGTTGTTTGTTGAAATACCACTGTGCTCTATGTTATATATTATGGGAACAGCTGAGTCATATTAAACATATATGGTGAATTTAGAAACAAACCCCTGTGCAAATGCCACTCCACTGGGCAAGGTTGATACACATGAATCATCAGAATATTGCCTTGACTATCAGATATCACTTGGAGAAACCAAGGGCATAGAAATTCAGAGAAAGAGGAAAGTGACATAAATATGCTTTGAGAGAAATCTGGGCTGGACTTCCATAGGCATGAAGATTTGCCTTAGTGGGAGAGAGACTCTCCAGACCAGAGCAGAATGATAGATGAATGGCAGACTTGCCTTTTCTGGCATCAGATATGTGTATCTGGATTAATGTAGACCGGAAAACTCTGGTCCAAATGAAGGATGGGAGACTTCCATTTCAGTCCTGTGGGCAAGGAGCAGGGTAGGCATGGCCACATGACCAGAGGTATCTTGTCTCAGTGCTTCCAAAGCTTGGAACATTTCATAGGTCAGATGGCAGTTCATGCCAAGAGTAGAAAATAGTTAGTGTCTATTATTCTCTGTAGATTTATAGCCCAAGTCCTCGCTTTAAACGTTCATAGTGAGCACAAGAATGCATTTTTGATAAGATTCGTGAAGTATGATGAATCACAAGAATTCCATAAGGTCATGTTTGATGGTGTAAAAATAGGAAGTTAGGCACAGAGACAAAAGTGAGTAGGAAACATCAAGTTTATCATAGAATAAAATAACCCAGATACCAAATGGAACCCCTTGTCTTTTATACATTAGCTATATGGGTTCCAACCAGCAGGCGCACAGCCTGTGCAAATATAAGTAGTCCAGATATTTTGTTTTTGTCTTTCCTAAATTTCTAGAGAGCAATGCTCTCATGGTCACTGACCCTAAAGAATGTTAGAATCCTCCTGAAATTGCACTTACTCGCTTGATCTTTCAGTTGATCATACATTTTAAGTGTCTCCTAGGTGTGAGGTGTTCCTGCAGTAGCAATGCTGTGAAGGTGAAGGAAAGGCAAGGTCTATGTGTAGATTTCAGTACCAAGAGGTTTAGTTACTGGGGAAGAGTTCATAAAGTCTAACATATCTTTTTTTTTTTTAATATATTTTATTGAGTTTTTACAGAGAGGAAAGGAGAGAGATAGAGAGTTAGAAACATCGATGAGAGAGAAACATCGACCAGCTGCCTCCTGCACACTCCCCACTGGGGATGTGCCCACAACCAAGGTACATGCCCTTGACCGGAATCGAACCTGGGACCTTTCAGTCCGCAGGCCGACGCTCTATCCACTGAGCCAAACCGGTTTCGGCAAGTCTAACATATCTTAATAAATCATCACTTAAATATTTTTAAGAGTAAGAATCTACTGTATATTTAGCATTCTGGTTGCCATAGGGTGAAGAGAGTCATTTTTCACTTGTTTCTATGACTTTGCTTAGAACATAAAGACTTCAACATAACCAGTTCGCAAAAAAACATATATAGAAACGCATGGTTTCAGATTTTTCCCTAAGCAATATGTTTTCCTTTTTACACTATTGCAAACATTTTTATATTAGTGCTCTGGAAGTTTCATTGTTATTTTTGTGTCGCATTTGTTATTGTTTTAGGTCTAACCATGGATAAAGAGATTTTTAAGGATTTATATCTTTATAAAATTGACTGTGAATCATTTAATTCAGCTAAATTGAAACGGAAATTAATTTTAATAGAGAAGTAGGGTAAATCAATTGAGTGTTTGTTGGATGTAATGTGCAGATATTTCATTGGAAATCTAATTTAAGTCCTCTGTTGAACCTGGTTTACAGGCAAAGACTGGGAGTGAGTTATGGTGCTTCTTCAGAAATATCCCACATCTTAGCTGCAGTAGATTGGATGGGCCTAGATTATAACAGTAGGAAAACGTAATCAACACCTATTACACTGTTACAAAACTATGAACATTGTTACCTTGTGCTTCAGAGAAAAGACAAAGATGTTGTCATAATACTTACTCTATAGTGTTAAAAACAAACATTCAGATATCTCTGCAGTGAAAATTATAGAATAATTTTCAATACTTAAAATTTATTGAAATCCTAAAAAGTAAAAGAATATCTTGATATTCTGCTTATATTTCCCCAGAAACATGCCATTTGTTCAACAGAATGTGCCCAATAGTGTGAACCTTACCCAGATGAATCTCTCATTTAAGAGAATTTTCTGTCTTCAGGGTAAAGTCTGGAATTCTAAGCATTTAAGGCTCTTGTAATAGTCAGAACTTTAAGGTGGTTACTCAAGGTTTTGAACACTATAGAAATGGAATTTATGCTCATCAAGGCCACCCTAGTACTAGGCTCTCTTGAGTCTAGTCCTTCCCGCCCATCCTTGCCAAATTTTAGCATTAGTCACAATAGCCAAAAATATGGAAACATTTTTTAAAATGTTTCATTAACAGATGAATGGATAAAGAAAAGGTGGTGTATACATACAATGAAAAATAATTCAGTAATTCAGTAAAGAAATCCTACCATTGGCATCAATATGAGTGGACCCGGAGGACATGAACCCACTAGATGAGGGATTTAATAGAGTCAGACTCATAATAGCAGAGAATAGAATGGTGGTTTTCAAGGGAGGGGAAGAGTGGAATAAGGGAAGTTGTTTTCCAATAGAAATAAAATTATAGTTATAGTTGCTGAATAAGGTCTAGATTTCTGCTGTACAACATAGAGCCTATAGTTAATTAATAGGGTGTTCTGCATTTAAAACTTGTTAAGAAAGAATATCTCGGGCTGAGTTCTTACCCTTCTCCCCCCAAAAAGGGGACATAAATCTTTGGGAGTTCATCGATATGTTTATTACCTTGTTTGTGGCAATAGTGCCGAGTGTGTTTATGCATATGCCCAAACTCATCAAAATGTATACATTAAATATGTGCACTGTTTTGTATATTAAGTATGTTTCAATAGAGCTGAAAAAATGAAAATGCAAAAACAAATAAACAGAAATAAAGACAGACCTTTTAACAAGCCCATGACTAAGTCATGACGCAAAGAACAGAAAAGGATTCTACCTGAAGAAGAAAGGGATGGCCGTGCTAGAGGAATGGGGATGCACAGGTGATTCTACACCTCAATGTCAAGCACACCAACTTCAGCAACCTCGGAGGCATCATTTGTTATCAAAGAAGAGACAACAGAGGATGAGAAACCTGCTCAGGAATAGCTCATGCTTACAGATACTTGTGGCTGAGCATGGGGAATTCACGGTGACATGAATGAGGACAAATAGAACATTACCTTCGTAAGCCACAGCCTGAAGCTGAATATCAGGGGTGAGTAGTTTCAGAGAGCATGTATGTTGAGGGGAGGTGAATAAGCAAATTCTGAGTGGTGATTTGCGGACCAGTCCTTGCCTGTGGTTCTGCACAAAGCAGGAAATTGTGTCTGGGGGCTGCTATGCCCCCGATTCCTTGTCTATGACAGATTCAATGGTCAAGGCAGACAGGATCAATACTGGTGCAGTAGCAGGAAGTTAATGGGAATATCTGAATGGAAGAGAAGTGACTTCTTCTTTCAGCAAAAGACTTCAGGCTTGTAAGTACCAACATTATTGATCGAGTTTATAAAATTGTGTTACATTCATGCAATCACGCTTACGGAATTCACTTCTCCTCTAGCTCTGCTGGGTAGTCTACAGAGATGAACTTGATAATAACAGTCCCTGGGCAGGCTCCCAGGTGCTTCCTTTAAAAAGATGGAAACAGTCCAAATGGCTTTCCCTTTTTAACTCTAGAATCTTCTTAAAGTCATTGATGTTGGAGGAGGCTTCGTTTGAGTAGCTGCTCCTCATTAATGCCCATTATTTATTAGTATAAATATTGATGAGGAAGGAATGCTTCTGGATTTCTGGCTCTTTTAATGTGGCAAGATGAGTGAACAAGGACTGCCAAACAGAAGCCTGCTTATGATTTATCTCAAGAGGACACAGTCCTTGCTCCAAATTATCACATGCCTCTGAGAGCCACTTCTAATGTTCTTTGTCTCTGGAAACCAACCCACAAGCTCTTCAGTTAGTCTTTGCTCAGTGGGCAGTGAAATGACAGGGACGCTAAGCAGGAGGGTCTGAAATCCAGCTTTATAGACACTTGAAAACATTAAATGTGCAAATACTAAGAAATTAGAGAAAAGCAGGAAACATATCTGAGAATATTATAATACCTAGCAAGCAGTTTCTTTCTTTCTTATCACTGTGCCCAACTACTGGGACAGATTGAAGGAGATGAAATTAATTAAATGGAAATCTAAAACAAATGAAATGGTGTTTTTTTTAAGCTCCCTGAGCCCAGCCAGTGTGGCTCAGTGGTTGAGCATTAACCCAGGAACCAAGAGGTCACTGGTTGGATTTCCAGTCAGGGTACATGCCTGGGTTCTGGGCTCGATCCCTAGTTGGGGGCAATACAGGAGGCAGCCAACAGATGATGCTTCTCTTTCATCATTGATGTTTCTATCTCTCTCTCCCTCTCACTTCCTACCTCTCTAAAAATCAATAAAAATATATTTTAAAATTAATTAATTAAAAATTAAAAGTTCACTGAAGTAGCCATAATGGATATGTCCATGCCAATTCAATAAGGGGCCATGAGACAGAAACACTGCAGTATGGGGGCAATTACAAACTTCGGGCTGGGGACAGTGCTAGTGGCTAGCTTCTCAACTCCTCAGAGCAATTTCCACACCCAGATCCTACTCAGGTTTAACTGAAAGTTAATGCAAAGCCTTCCTAGATGGGTGATGGTGTGTCAGCTGAGTCGCACAACTGTTACATCATTTTCGATAATTTAATCTTCCTTCCAGCTTCTTTTTATATCAGCAAGCAAAAACAAGCATTTGAAATAAAAACTAGCAAGGTAAATCCATGCAGTGATGGTGGAGAGATGTCATGGGGACCCCGTCAGGCTGGTGTTTAGGAAGGAAGTGTGCTGTCTTTATGAAATTTAGTCTAATACTTCACTGGAAAAACTTACCCGAGGAAAAAAGTGTGATATTAGTGAAATCGGTTGGTCTGAAGTACAGAAATCTGCTCATGCTGACAGAATCAAGTTGAATACTGTTAACTTATTTGAGAGGACTTTTAGGGTCTTTCAGACCTCTGTGATACACTTACATCTCATCACAATCTAACACATTCCATATTAGTAGCTAATACTGACTGAGTGACCATAATGTGGAAGGCACCATTTTAAGCACCTAAACACATTCAATTTCGTTTAATAGCAGCCACAGTTCCAAGAGGAAGGAATTGTTATTTCAAATTCCTGATAAATAAAACAACTGAAATTCAGAGAGTTATCATTTTTTTTTTGGTAGTAAACAGTGTAACCTGGATCCAGGCTCATCTACCTGTTCCCAAATCTTGCTTTTTTAACAGTTATGAAATATTGCCTGACTAGACCTTGTGATTAACAGCTTCTGACTAGATGCTGTGGGATGTGAATAAAAAGCCGTGTTGTTCCTGACCTGAAGGAGATAACAAGTGCTTGAAGGGTATCTAAATCTACCTACCTGTCCACCTATTTGTAGATAAATCTATATATCTGTATGTAAGTATATATGCATATGTAAACTAGTTATGTATGTATCCATAGAATATACTTACATCTCTCTATGTAGAGAAACAGTGATATTTACAGAAACAGAGATAGGTCTAGATCCCGTTAGGCATCTTGCCATACAAAGAAGAATTTCATCCTACAAGAGAGAAGCCTGCAGCCGGCCTTCTGTAAACACACTACCATGGTTCCAGAGAGCAGGCTCTTTGGTTAACTTTAATGGACAGAGTACATGCTTCCACTTATTTGTATCTCCAATTTCTTTCTTCAGTATCTTATAATTTTCCGAGTACAGGTCTTTAACATCCTTGGTTAAATTTATTCCTAAGTATTTTTTTAAGCAATTGTGAATGGGAATGTTTCTTAATTTCCCTTTCTGATGGTTTAGTATTGGTATATGAAAATGCAACTGATTTCTGGATATTTACTTTGTATCCTGATACTTTACTGAATTGATTTATCAGTTCTTGTGGTTTTTAGTAGAATATTTAGGGCTCTCTATATACAGTATCATGTCATCTGCAAATGACAGTTTTACTTTTTTTCCCATTTGGATTCCTTTTATTTCTTCTTCTTGTCTTATTGCTGTGGCTAGGACTTACAGTGCTATGTTGAATAAGAATGGTAAAAGTGGACATCCCTGTCTTGTTCCCAATCTTAAGGGAAATGCTTGTAGTTTTTGCCCATTGAGTATGATGTTTGCTGTGGGTTTGTCATATCTGGCCTTTATTGCATTGAGGTATATTTCCTCTATTGCCACTTTTTTGAGAATTTTTATCATAAATGGGTGCTGGATTTTATCAAATGGTTTTTCTACATCTATTGATATGGTCATGTGGTTTTTACCCTTCATTTTGGTGGCATATCACATTTATTGATTTGTGGATATTGTACCAACCTTGAATTCCTAGAACAATTGATCACAGTGTCTGATCTTTTTAATGTATTGCTGGATCTGATTTCAGAGAGCAGACTCTTGGTCCTGTCTGGAAGGACTTTGATCCTCCTTTGACCACTTAATGATGCAGTGACATTGGATGACTCATCCTCCATGCTGTTTCCTCCTCTAGACTGGATATAATGCTATTAACAAGTGGGATTGTGGTGAGATTTACATGACTTAATGTGTGCACAGTCTTTCTAAGATTTCCTCATTATGGCTCATCATGCTGTATGTATCCATGCTATTCATCGTAGAGGAACTGGGAAGGGATTATCTGGAAAGGCCCAAACCTGAGGAAGGATGGCCACTGGGAAGGACTTGCCTTTGATAATTGGGAAGGAAGTGATAGAAATTTTGGCTCAAGGGGATAATACAAGAACCTATAGAGAAATAATTGAGCACTCTATGAAAGTAGGGCAGAGTTACCGCTACTTGACTGGAAGCCCGTTATTTTGTTTATGTTGGAGGAAAGTTTCCAAGACTTGGTTTAAATTTCTCCCTGAATCTGATTTTTTAAATTCTCTAATTTTTAGTTGAAAACCAACCAATAAATCAATCTGTGGAACAAGACTCCTCCTAGGTAATTTGTATATTTTCTTCTCTTTTTAAAAATATTTTTATTGATTTTTAGAGAGAGAAGGATAGAGATATAGAAACATTGATGAGTGAGGAACATCATCATTGATTGGCTGCCTCCTGCACACCCCCTAGTGGGGATCAGGCCTGCAGCCCGGGCATGTGCCCTGACTGGGAATTGAACCTGCAACTTCTTGGTTCTTGGGCCAGTGCTTAACCACTGAACAACACTGGCTGGGCTGGCTCTGCATTTGTTGTTTTGTTATTTGTTGTTTTTTGTCATTTGTATTTTAATTATAGCTTTCTGGAAAAACAAGGACTATCTACTACAGTGATTTAGATGAGCAACATTAATTCCTGGTTGGAAGAATTGTTTAAACAGACTCACATTTTATGCCTCTAGTCTCACATCATACCAGTGTTTGCCAACAGTTTTGGTGCATATGGTTTAAATGATAGATCTGTTATTTCATCAATTTCATTCATCTGTGCTCCCTTAAAATAGTGGGAATAATGAAATGGAGAAGCTGGTCAGTAGCCTGGAAATCAAGGGTCCAGCCTGACTCAACTGCTTTCATTATTACTGAAGCAAAGAAACCATTCACCGCTTGACTACAGTCCAGCCAGGTGTGCAATTACCACTGTGAATTGTTAACTTCACCACAGGTGGCTGATAGAGGAAAAGCTAATGATGTAATATCAAAACCAGGCTCTTCTCTCCCTCACAGTGTTTCTTTCTTCTCCGTGCCCTGGCAGTTCTGCCACATTGTGATGACACGAGATATGTTCCCATTAGCTTGCGTTCACTGTCCGCACCTCCACTCGGCAGGCTGATAGGTGCTCTTTGCTGTGTTCCAGCTCCAACTCAATAATGGAAGGAGATGCTTTGGGAGGCTGTCACTTCAAAGAGCAGTACCAAGTTAGGTACAACCTAATAGAGGAATCTGAATGTACAGAATCAATGTTTAAAAAAACATGCATTAGGGGCTCACCCCCAAGTACAATGAACAAATTAAGTGATGTATAAGATTTCAATGAAAACACCCATTTATCACAAAAGGACTTGAACTACCAGTTTGTAAACTTATTGAGAAAATTGCCAAGTTTTCAATTTTATCTATTAATACCAGCAGAGTGCGAAACTTGTAGGTTAGTGGTGAACAATATTGTTATATCAGTTATTTAAAGTGGGATTCTTATGGAATTTTATTTAAATAATGAAATGAGAAATATTTTACAGCATTAATTCAGGGACTATTTATGAATTATCTGTGACTTTGATAGGCAATCATCCTTTTAGTGTCTTTAGTAGGTACCTAAATAGGGATTCTTCTCCTAATTTCCCTGAAAGTAAAAAAGCAAAAATTCACTTGATTCCTCAATTTTTAGCCCATATGGACATTAATGATCTCTCATGCTAGGATATGGAGCAACCAAGCATCCATCCTCAAATGATGCTTTTTCTCTGCATGTCAATTTGTCTTGACAAAGATAAATTAATACACAGAGGGTTGTATGTAAATTTCCTATCTGATAATCAACGTTATTTCTCAGGCTAAGTTTAAAATCGCTGTCATTCTGCCCTGAGTTTTTGTTCTTATAAGTCACTCTCTAGTGTTTTATCACCCCTGCGTTTTTCAACAAATATCTGGGCAGCTGTACCTATCCCCAGGCCACTTTTCTCTTCTGTTTGATTTTCAAACTCCAGCAGCTTCTATTTTATTGGATCAAGCACAACTTATCTGCTCAGAAATTTGGCCTCCATTCGACCTGGAAAAAAGTTTGATTTAACTCTGGCACATCAAGCTCCAATCCACTACATCTTTTGTAAAAATACAAAGTTGCATAATGTCTATGGTTTAGAGAGATACCATAAGCATGTATAAATTTTATCACCTTACTAAAAAAAATTAATTTAACATATTTATAGTAAATATATAATATGCTATATAATTTGTTAGGTGCTATCTTAAAATGCTATTAAAATTATTGCAATATATTTTATGTAAATATTTATATAAATATGTGCCTTCTTGTTATATGTCACATTGTACACTTATCCACAAACATATTTGATGAAGTAACTTCATCTTAAATAACCTTGATTGGTGACCATAAGGAGGTTTTCACTTTTCTTTCATTTTCTTCCTTTCTCTTCCATGCTTTTCTTGACCATGGAAGCTGCAGCTTAGCCAAATACTTCCACACTTTAATTAGGAGAATTATAACCAAACATAAATGTTATTCTATAGTATAAAATCTTTACTTCATATCCTTTGAATATATTTGGGGTTTCATTATTGAATAAAATAAAATTAGCCAAAGACCTTTGTCAAGTATGTCCTATAAATGAATCTTTATCATTTTCAAGTTTTTCTCTCTCTGCCCATGAAAATCTAGTTTCAATGCCTTCCTTAATATATTTCCTCTCCCCGAAATTGTTTATGAGAATTTCTAAGTCATTTTTTTCTCTTTTTCTCTGAAAGCAGTTTATAATTTTTGAGGCATTCCTTAGTCAAAAAGAGTGTCTGTGAACTGAAGAGAGACGTTGTGTACAAAAAGCAATTGATTCTGCTAATAAAATAATTATAAAGGCACCAACATTTATAAGTTAAGCATATTTTCATGGCATTCCAGGAATTATTGACTTTTATATTCTTATTTCCAGTCCCCAGTTGGTCCATTACCTGAAGTTGTATCTTAGAAGCAGGGTGAAAGTGAGCAAACAGCGGAAACAGCTATGGCCTTGGCCACATGGTAAATGTCTCTTGGCCTAAGTCTGGGCTGCACAAATATGTTGAATCTGATATGAGATGGTGGAAACTCCTTCCTGACTAATAACCTCTTCTAACTTGTCTTTTTAATAAAGAAACTTCAAGTCCATCTTTGTGAAATTATGAGCAGGATATTATGACAGTTCTGGCCTCGTTAACATATTGATCCATATTATGGGCTCAGTTTGTTTTTGAAAATTGTCATTGACCAGGTATTCCTTTAGTACTTCAAAATAACTTTTGGGGAAAAGATTCTTATGACCTCATACTAGCATATTATTTAAGCCAATCTTCCTTTAATAACTGTTTTAAGTTGCATATTAATTGATATTCCAATAAGCCAGGAAATAAAGTTTCAATTATCTGTGATAGAATCACACTGGCTTTTTCTATAAAAGATTTATAGAGACACACTTTTCTGTAGACTATATTTTGTAATACATCTTAAAAAACACATTGACAACACCTTTGATGTAGAATTAATGATATTACAATGCTTATTATTGATTTGTATAATGAGAAACATAATAAGCATTATTGACTTTTTCATTACATTCCAAATAAAAAATGTTCCTTCAGTAATAAGAAAGTCCCTTTAACAAAGGATTGGTGAGGACTTCAGCTTATTTTATCCATCACATTTCATCCTAAATGTTTTTAAAAATATTTTAAATTTTTTTTCAAATAAAAATATTTCAAATGAAATATTTAATATTTAATTTTAATAAAATATTTAAGACTCAGCACTGAGTCTTTACCTGCATATCCCTTCAGCTTCTGTGTGAAGCCACCAACCCTGAAGGCCATGAAGAATGGTTTCAAATCAGGCATGAAGAGTGTATAAAAGGGCATTATCTCCTGGGGAGGCTTTATAAGTTTCTTGACTGGAACTATTGAAGTGTGGTGTGTTAAATGGTGACCCCCCCAAAAAAAATATGTTCACATCCTAATATTCAGATCCTGTGAATGTGACCTTATTTGGAAAAAGAGTCTTTTCAGTTAAGGACATTAAACTAAGACCATCCTGGACTATCCTGGTGGCACTAAATCCAATTACAAGCATCTTTATAAGAGACAGAAGAGGAGAAGAAAGGAGCACACAGGAAGGAGGAAATGTGACAATAACTGGAGAGATACACACAAAAGCCAAGGACAATAGGGATGCCAAAGTCTGGAAGAGGCAGGAAATGACCCCTTCTAGCCTCCAGAAGGGGTGTGGCCCCAACTGTACTTGGCTTCAGACTCTTGGCTTCCAGATCTTTGAGAGAACAAATTTTGTTATTTCAAGCTACCGTGATTATGGTAATTTGTTACAGCAGCCTCTGGACATGAATACAAGAAGTGATTTCCATAAGTTGGAATGTCCAACAAGAAGAGCTGGTAAGAGATTTCTGAGATGGCTTGGCGTTAGCTTGAATTCCTTACAATCTTGGAGTGGGTGGGAAATTAAAAAAATACATGAACAAGACTGACCAGGAAAAGCAGAACATAGTCACTTAGACTACTACACGGACACCAGCATCACCCAAACATCCTCCTCCCACTGGAAGCCCTGCCTGGGGAGCAAATGAGGTTGCATGTTGGGCACAAACTCTGAACAAAGGAGATCAGTAAACAAATCTCACTATTTAAAGAATGCCAAGGTAAATAGCCCCAAACACCCATCATCTATTCCACTAGAGAGATGTTGTTGCAAACAAAATAGAATACTAAAAATTCATTTTTTTATATATATTTTATTGACTTTCCACAGAGAGGAAGGAAGAGGGACAGAGAGCCAGAAACATCGATGAGAGAGAAACCTTGATCAGCTGCCTCCTGCACACCCCCCACTGGGGATGTGCCTGCAACCAAGGCACATGCCCCTGACCGGAATGGAACCTGGGACCCCCCCAGTCTGCAGGCCGACGCCCTATCCACCGAGCCAAACCTGTCAGGGCTAAAAATTCATTTTTAAGGCTTCACTATTTAAATATCACTAGAAATGACCACAACTTTTTCCTGTGGCTGAATATATAAATATACTAGAGGCCCGGTGCACAAAAATGTGTGCACTCGGGGTGGGGAGAGGAGGTCCCTCAGCCCGGCCTGTGCCCTCTTGCAGTCTGGGACCCATCAGGAGATAACGACCCGCTGGCTTAGGCCTTCTCCCGGGTGGCAGAGGGCAGGCCTAATCCCTAGGTGCAGCCTCTGGTCGGGCTCAGAGCAGGGCCAATTGGGGAGTTGGGGCGCCTTCCCCTGTCATGCACAGAGCAGGGCGGATCAGGAGGAGGTTGCGATGCCACCCTCAGTCACGCTCAGGGTAGGGCCAATTGGGGAGTTGGGGCACCGCCCCCTGTCACGCACAGAGTAGAGCCCATCAGGGGGGTGGGGCTCCGTACCCTGTCACACACAGAGCAGGGCCGATCAGAGGGTTGGGGCTCCGCACCCTGTCACACCCAGAGCCCGCAGGGTGATCAGGGGTTTGGTTGCTGCCCCCTGCCACACTGATCCCGGTGCTGGGAGGCCTCTTGGCTCCACTGATCACGGGGCCGGGAGGCCTCTCTGCCCTGCCACTTCAGGGCTGTTTGGCTTTGCTCTGCTTGGAGCCTGAGTATGCAAATTAACCGCCATCTTTTAGCTTCTATAATTGAAACATTGTATCTTTTGGAGTTGTTGCTTCAGGAGCTCAGAGCCCCACAGCTGCAGACGGGGAACCATGGCTTCCTCCATCGCTGGGGCAACCAAGCCTCCTGTTCTCAGCTGCCTGGCTGCCAGCCACCATCTTGGCTGACAGTTAATTTGCATATCTCGCTGATTAGCCAATGGGAAGGGTAGCGGTTGTACGCCAATTACCATGTTTCTCTTTTATTAGTGTAGATATATATATATACACTATTTATATATATATATATATATCCTGCCCAGGGCTGGTGGGTAGGACCATATATATATATATATAAATAAATGTGATTACCTTAATCAGACCCTGTGTGTGTTTTTCAGTTTTCACCCATTAAAAGTTAGTTTTAGAGGTAACCTTTCAGAGAGCATTTCCCTGCTTCCCACCCAGTTCTGACAGGTCCCTGGCTGTAAACTCTTGTTGGTCAGCAGGCTATATTTTCTGACCATGAAGGTGGAAATGCCAGGGATACAACTCTTATCTTTGCTCATCACTAATCCAAATCCAAACTCACAGAATTTTATAGATAAAATTAAATTGGATAGAAAAGGTAGCTGACCTTCAGATAAAGTCATTTTGAAGAATTTCAGTTAGATGTGACAAAACAAGAAAATAAAAGTGGGAGGCTGCTCCAGAGCGAGAGCTGATAAATGGCCAGAAATGTCTTTCTCTAAAAATATTCAGTCCTTGCTATCAAGAGAGAAATAAGCACGCAATAAGCCAAATAGGCTCTCTCTCTACATTTGTGGCTTTAAGGAAGAGCCACGTTTTACCAGGAAGATAGTGCTGCAGTTGGAATGCAGTTCATGCCACCAGACACAGGGAAAGGCGTATTCACAAAGGCCAAATATTAAATACATGCTAAAAACAAGAAATGAAGCTTTTGTTTTCAAAGAATTTCTTTGGCTGCCATATTTACTATACTCTGGCTCAGTAATTATTCTGAATTTAACATATAAAAGACTTCCAATTACAGCTTTAGGACAAAGTGACTACTTAGCCTGCATACAAATTGAAAAGCCCAACTCCCTCCATTCCAGTGCCTCTTGCCGATGAAAATGTAATTCTTATTTTTAGGTTTTAGAAGATGGAAGTTGTAGTCAGAAAATTTGCTAGACCATGTTAGCTGTCCCACTTAAATTAAGTGATATCGTACTTATTCCCCAACTAAATTAGTTTTCACCAGGATCTACCAGCATAGCAGACACAAACTCCTATTTCCCAACATATGTAATCTATTTTTGGTGACATCTTCAATGGCTAGGCACAGGGGCACTGAGATGTGCTAAATTATTAAATGACAGTGCATTAATTCAAGCTCTCCTTAGGAAGTAGTCATAGAATGTTTCTCCTTCCAGATTAGCAGCCCGGACAAAAACAGTGCAGATTTCCTGAGCATGATTTGTTTCCTGAAGCCTCACTCACACACCAAAACACACACACGTACTCACTCGGGGCACAAACTCCAGGCTAGGCTTCTTGTGCTTGTTTGGGTTATAGTCATGTTTTTAGTCTTAGTGAGATGTGACTGATATACAGACACTCACACACATACCTACATCTTGAGACTGTTTTCTTTGCTGGAGTGGATGAAAAGGAGGAATACTTTTTTATTTTATTTTCAACCCTCCAAATCCTAGAATTTCTGAAATCTACATTGTAGTTCCTTCAAATTTGGCCAGCTCATTATTGTGTTAATCTCTTTTCTGGAGTATCTTATTGTGTGCAGTTAGTAAGAGACAAATGTGCTTTTAACAATCTTTTGCAAATCCCCCTGTGTAAACCAAAAGACCATTAGGTGTGTGTGTGTGTGTGTGTGTGTGTGTGTGTGTGTGTGTGTGTGTGTATGATCTCCTATATAATAAACAGGTAATATGAAAATTGACTGTCACACCCTCACACAAGATGGCTGCCCCCATGTGGTCAAAGTTGGCCACCACAAGATGGCCAGTGGGGGAGGGCAGTTAGGGGCAACCAGGCTGGCAGGGAAGGGCAGTTAGAGGTGACTGGGCCAGCAGGGGAGGGAAGTTGGGGGCAATTGGGCTGGCAGGGGAGGGCAGTTGGGAGCAATCAGGCTGGCAGGGGAGAAGTTAGGCGTAGATCAGGCTGGCAGGGGAATGGTTAAGAGGTTATCAGAATGGCAGGCAGGCAAGCGATTGGGAGCCAGTAGTCCCAGATTGTGAGAGGGATGCCCGTGGGATCGGGCCTAAACTGGCAGTCGGACATCCCCCTAGGGGTCCAGATTGGAGAGGGTGCAGGCTGGGCTGAAGGACAACCCCCCAGTGTACAAATTTCATGCACTGGGCCTGAAATTTATATATATATATATATATATATATATATATATATATATATATATATATATATATATATATATATATATATTCTTCAATGCAACATTTTCCCCCAAAATCTTCTGAACTTTCTAAGATGGGTGTCATCTTCTCAGCTCTCTATAACACTTCTTCAGCACTTCCCATCTTTCTATTAGCTACCTTGTCACTGTTAACTTCCAGCAGCCAACTGATCCCAAACAAAATGCCATATCTTTTGTTATGATAGCACTTGGGTGTGATAGTACAGTTACTTTCCTCTATATTAATGGATACAATTGTGCTGCCTGAGGAATAGACACAGACCTTGAAGACCTGAATAACCAGCTTTTATTTAGCTCTCAAGTATGCAAGCTGACTGTTTCAGCTAGGGTAGGTGGAAGTCACTGTGGTCTTGGCTAACCTGATCACATGCCTGGCAGTTGACTGCTGATCATCTATCTGATGGGTCCAGTGGATTGACAGCGACACTCAACTCAGCTCTTTTGTTTCTGTTATCCGTTGCTCGGACCTGTGGGCTAGCCTCAGCATGTCCGTCTCGTGGCAATGACAGGCAAGACCAGAAAGTGTGAATTTAATCATACAAATGTTCTCAAGTTTCGACTAGCATCACTTTGCTGACATCTCAGAACAACTTAAATGTCAAGCTCAGAATCAGATGAGGAGAAATGTTTTATGACAAAGGTGAGGGTGCTGGAAAAGAGGAAACATCAAAGTCAGTTTTACAATCAGTCATGTAAATAAAGTGAGCTCCCAGTTTCTAAATGAAGGGGAATTTTAAAACATTATTGTGATCCAGAGGAATAAAGTAACAATGAACCCATATACACTAGTTGAGAAAATTTATATAGCTCTTATGAAAACTCATATTTTTTAAATCTATATTTTATTTTCTACATTTCTGTATATTTACTTTCTCTACAAATATCATGGGTCTGTACTGACTTTAAAGCAAGAATCTGAGTCACCTTTAGCCTATTAAGTAAATATGAAAACTGAGTCTTTCAGGTCTACAGACATTTCCCTAGACATGATGGCAATGAGATGTGACCGCTTCTTTCCCATCCAACTGGAAATAGGAGACATCTCCTGGCCAGGGTCATCAGAATGCCCTCCACCCAACCAGTTGACATGGAAAGGCGCTAAAGCATGAGGGACAGATACATCATATTTTTCGAGAATGGCAAACATTTGCATTTTGATTTTTTCATGAACACAGAGATTAAAATAAGAATCTCAAGAGAACTAAACCCAATATACCCTCTGACATAAATATATCTTAGAAAAAGTACTTTCTCTAAAGAAGCAAAATCTTAAAAGTCACATTCTAAATATAGGCGCCAGAAGTGGATTTTTTTAAAAGCACCAAAGATGGTCTATTATGCTGTAATTTCTTCAGAAACAGAGGATTAAGTATGGATGCCCAATCAATAGATGAAGTAGCTAAGGTGACTAGTTAAGTGATTTTGAATTGGACTTTAGACAATAATACAAAGTCCTTGTGCAGTTTGCTCTAACTGCATCATTTGTAAAAAAAAAAAAAAAAAAAAAACAAAACGGTTTTCACTTTGTAGTTTAGTGAAAAATCAAATATTGGATTCAGCTCTTAGAATGTCTTTCTTGAAAAGTTGGACTTTTCCATCATTAAAGATAAATCCATGCCCTTTTTCTTCCCTGCAGCATCTTTTTTTATGGGAGTGACATCAGCGCTGCCACCATAGAGCAGATGCCACAGATAAACAAAAGAGGCATGCACTTGTAATTAACAGTAGGATCCTGCACCATCTTGAAATAAATATGACACATTAACAAATAAGTGCACCTCTGGAGGCAATCATTTTACAAACGGTCTCCAAAATCCAAAGTAAGCTCTCCATCATTTTGTTTTTCCAAATCCATAGGGATTCTGAAACCAAAGTGTGTGTGATGCTTTTTATGAGCTGTTCCCCAGATCCTTACCTTGGACTGTCATTAGAATACTCACGCATCTGTAGGAAAACGGAGGAATTGTGTAGTATATTCCAGAACTAGCCCCAAGTTGTCACTGTCAGATAAAGGAAAACTGAAAACTTGGCCTTGACTATTTCCAAAAAGAGCAGAAGTCATGTAGTAACAATGAAGATAACAAGATTTTGTGTTAAGGTGAACAAAAGGGATTCATTTCATGAACATTTTTTGTTGGGAAAGAGTCAACTTGTGGTCCACATAACCAGCCTTTAACAATATATACTAATATATGCACATATATAATTATATATATACACATTATATGTACACATATATATATATACACTTATATACACATTCTATACACATGTGCATTATATACATGTATATGCAGTTATCGATATATAATGTTTATACAGCAATATATGTATGTATAGTATGTATATATGTGTGTATATCCATTTATGCAGTATGCATGTGTATAGTATATATAACATGTGTATGTATATAACTATGCATAAATACATATTATATAAGTACATATTCATGAATATATGCAATATATGACATACATATTCATGATATATGTAGATGGTGTGTATACGGACATGCTCGGAATAAAAGTCTAAAACTAACACTCATCCTATGGATAATACACAATATTAATGTATTGTTTAACTTGAAAATTACCAATACTCTTTTTGCTATTTTCCCAAATTTTCTTCAGTCGTTCCCAAGTCCTACCATGAGGCTCAACAATGAACCACGATCTGAAGACACTTCTTATCAAAGAGCACGTGTGTTGCCTTGGAGAGGGAATAGGTCATCCAGGCTGGGCACTGGTGAGAACACTGTCACTGAGCACAAGAGACAGGCCCACTTGTTCTGGTGATGGTGGGAGAGTGAGGGGCTGCCCTGGGAGAGCCTCAGGAAGCAGCATAAAAAGGAAGAAGTCAGTGCATGAGAAGAAGTCACCTGAAATAGACTCCGTGTTACAAATGCCTTCCTGGCAGTATGACCTGTGCACGTTAACTGAAAGGCCATCAGAGCAACCGAGCACGCCAGCCTTTCTGGTGAGCCCAGGGAACAGGATGTGCCTGACTACCCCACAATTGTGTAAACTAATTTCTTCCGATGAGTCTCTTCACAACTCTCTGGTGGAACTATGACTGATGCATGTACCCCCTGTGAAATGGGAAGAACCACTGGTTTCACTAAAGAGAGAATGGTTGTCTTTATCCTATTATATTAGGGGACTATAAAATTAGGTCAGTAGTTAAATTCAAGTATTTTTTTTTTTGTAAAACTGCCATTATGTGTACATTTTAGAGCTTTGGTTACAGCCTGAGTATTTGCAGAAATATTTTATCTCACATTTGACGCTATAGGGTATAGAGAAAGAAATACTATAATTAAGAGAAATCTAGGATCAATTTATGTACTTCCTAATCTGGTGGCCTTGGGACAGTTATCACAACTCCATAAGTGGCTTTATTTGGAAATGTGAGTAGTATCTACATGGCAGTCAGGAGTTAATGATTGAATGAGACAATATATGTGAACATGTCATATACACTGCTAACTACTTGCTTATTAATATAAATTGAACAAGGAGCTGGTTTGCAGGTCCCAGAGCATGGAAGTTGCTCTTGCATTTTTAAAATTTTCAACGCAATAGGTTTAGCCCTGGGAAGATACTGCACAGATAGGACAACTTCCTAGAGCAGAATGGAATGTGAGCTACGGTTAGAAATTCAATAGAAAGGAGGGAAACACAAAGAAAGCAAAGTGCTGCTTGTCAATTATAACAATTTCAGCCCTATCATTTCCAGCTGTTCAAATTATTCTGCTGTTGTTTGCTATTTTGTGATTATAAGGAACCCACTGGTGATCTCCACAAAAGTACTGAATTGCTTATTTCATAAACTGTCCCCTACTTCATAGTAATTGGGCTACAGCCTTGTTCATCTGTCTTAATTTTGCCTGAACTTCTCAGTCAGTTTGAAAAGCTTCAATTCTATTAGGCTCCTGGAACTTTTGAAATCTCCTTGATCCATCTCAAAATTGCAAACTGACCATCACCAGCCAGCCCCACTTCTCTTGATCTATTATTGTTCACCACTAAGAAGAAGAGCTGGAAATTTGTTTCTATATGGTTTGCCCCAAAGACTGAATATGATTTTGAGTCTCCAAGTGAAAAACCTAACGTTCCTTCTCAATTAGTGAATGGAGAGATTTCTCCCCAGGAGATAATGCCTCTGTTGATATGTTATTTGCAAATCACTTTGAATCTGGGACAAAAATCTAAGCTTAGTTTTGTCCTGGGACACGTGAGGAACAAGAATATCACTTTAGATGTAGAGTCCTCTGATCTTCTGGCTGAAGTGACAATCAAAAAATGTATATATTTTAAGAGAGGTCCTATGACAGCAGGCACCTTGCAAAATGCAATACTGAGACCAGAAAGAGAATAGGTGAAAGGAAAGGAGTGATTTGGATGGAGAGATTAACATTTTTCCTTTAGTAATGGAAGATTTCTCAGGGTATGGTTGACACAGATACATGAAATGTTAAAATGGTAATGCGATGTAATGTGATTTTATCCCAGAGTGAAAGGGATCATGGCAAAACATATTTGGAGTGGAAATGATGATGCCATAAAACAATCAGAATAATAATGATGCTTCAAGACCTAAATTAGAGCTCACATTTCTATTGTTCCCATTTCACCATTTTCATCAATTCAGCTAACTTGGTCTGAATATTCAACAAATATATTTGGGGAACTTATCCTGTGCCACCATGCAAGGTTCTTGGGAACATAGATGAGAAGACATAATGCACAATCTCATAGAATCACAACATACAATTGCTAGTCTCTACCATTAAACAGTAATTCTCCCTTTTGCTCTCCCAAGCCCTTGGCAACCACCTTTCCAAGGCCTAAAGTGAGTAAAAGTCTTGAAGAAATATATAATAAAGGGAAATATTGAGGGGGGGGAAGAAAAAGAGAAAAGAGAGAGAGAGAGGGAGAGAGATGTCTGTGGTGGAGAAAATGGAAAGGAGAGGGAGAGGTGGAGAAGAGGAAGGAGGAGAAGGAAGATAGGTAAAAGAAGAGGAGTCAAGAGTCAGAGGGAGGAGGAAGAGAAGGAGAGGTCAGGGTGAGTCAAAAGAGACCTTTGCACTCTTATGTGAAATTCACTATTAAGTCTAAATAAACTTGAGTCTGATTCCTGTTTACTTCAACCCAAAAGCAATAGTTGGACATTTTGTTACTTTTTCATATATTTTTACACTGTTCTCAAAGTTGGTGATCAAAACATGTATCAAGTCATGTATTTTATTTTTCAGCAAAAATCAAAAACAAAACATGAACACAATTGCCTGATTTTATTCCATCCTGCCCTCCACTTACCAGTTGAAAACTGAGTTGGCTACTCCAATCTTTTAAGCTCAATAAATATGCTGTTTTGTGAGTACAAAGTGAAATAATGCATTTAAAGAGCCTAGTCTAGTGTTTGAAGCCAATAACTATATTTAGAATATAGAGCCTCGCACAGACAAACGGTAATTGTAATTATCCAGATTATCATAAAAACATCAATATTTTTATTAACATAAAACTGAGTTTTAATTTTAACACAATATTCAACATCATACACAACAATGAAAATAACACAGACATTTTTATTAAAATCAGAAATAGGACAAAGTACATAATATATATGCAATTTTATTTCAGTCAAAGTCCCAAATGGCTTTTATTTTGAAACTTGACAATATAATTACACACTTCTTCTGCAATAAAAAGACATGATAATTGAGGAAATATAGAAGAAAGATAATGAAAGAGGAATTTCACTGCCAGATATTGTGTAAGCTATAATAAGTTTTAAAGTACTATTAATTTAAGAACAGCCATATCAATGGAGGAGAACAAAAATCCTAAAAATAGACCGAAGTAAAAGGATGCTTGCTATATGATGAGTGAAATTTCCAATAATTTAGTAATACGCTTGATGAATGGCACTATGATAATTGCTTCACACATGAAAAAGTTGACTGTGATTTTTCATGCAATATGTCCTCATAGATAATAGATGACTAAATATTTAAATATAAAAAGAAACCATGAAAGCACTCTAATACCACATTTAAATAGTTAGAATATCTTTGAATAAGGAATTTTTTTTCCAATGTCAAAATTCTTAACATTTCTGCATATAAAAATATAAAGATTTTTTTAAAAGAAGAGACATGTTTAGGACTCTACTAAAAACTACTTTGTGTAATTTTATATATAAGTTATTACAAAATAAAAATTAACAACAGTAGTTGTAACCATAGTAAAGAAACACTGAACAATTAGGTAAATATCCTATCTAATAAAAGAGAAACATGGTGACTAGCGTACGACCGCTACCCTTCCCATTGGATAATCAGGGAGATATGCAAATTAACTGCCAGCCAAGATGGCGGCGAGCAGCCAGGCAGCTTGCAACTAACATGAGGCTTGCTTGCTTCAGTGACAGAGGAAACCAACATTCCCCACCTGCTTTGCTGGCCTCTGAGCTTGCAGTTTAAGAAACATTGTAACAAATATAGAAGCTAAAGAAAACCCCAGAAACCTGCTTTCAGCGAGCCCGGGATCTCAGAGCTGGAGTTATAGATTGTTTCGATTATAGAACCCAAACAAACCAGATACCTGCTTTCAGCAGCAGAAGCCTCAGAGCTGGAGCCAGAGCTAAAACTGGCCCAGAATAAAAAAGAAAAAAAAGAAAAAAGGGAGCAGTTGGGAGCTTCAGCCCTCAGCCACTTACCCAGACTGGCCAGGTACCCCAGTGTGGACCCCCACCCTGAAGGGTGTGTGACCAGCTGCAAACAGCCATCATCCCCTCACCCAGGCTGGCCAGGCACCCCAGTGGGGACCCCCACCCTGATCCAGGACACCCTTCAGGGCAAACCAGCCAGCCCCACCCATGCACCAGGCCTCTATCCTATATAGTAAAAGGGTAATATGCCTCCTAGCACCGGGATCAGTGGAGCCGCGAGGCTTCCCAGCACCGGGATCACCCTGCTGCTCTATGTGTGACAGAGGGCGGGGCCACAACCTCCCTATCTGCCCTGCTCTCTTTTCATGACAGGGGAAGGCACCCCAACCCCCTGATCAGCCCTGCTCTGTGCCTGATAGGGCGGAGCTCCCCAACCCCCTGATCGCCCTGCGGCTCTGTGTGTGACAGGGTGCGGCGCCCCAACCTCTCCCCATGGGCCCTGCTCTGTGTGTGACAGGGTGTGGCACCCCAAAACCCCCCACCCCCACGGGCCCTGCTCTGTGTGTGATGGGGTAGAGCCATAACCTTCCCATCAGCCCTGCCCTGAGTGTGACAGTGGCGGTGCCCCAACCCCCCAATTGGCCCTACCCTGAGCGTGACTGAGGGTGGCATCACAACCTTCCGATCCACCCTGCTCTGTGCATGACAGGGGGTGGCGCCCCAACTCCCCGATCGGCCCTGCTCTGAGCCCGACCAGGGGCTGCACCTAGGGATTGGGCCTGCCCTCTGCCACCCGGGAGCAGGTCTAAGCCAGCAGGGCGTTATCTCCTGAGGAGTCCCAGACTGTGAGAGGGCACAGGCCGGGCTGAGGGACCCCTCCTTCCCCCCTGAGTGCACAAATTTTTGTGCACTGTTCCTCTAGTTTATACATATAAAAGAAGATGTTTAGCTTAGCCAGCTAATGCCTACTGAATTTTGTGTAAGGGAGAATTGCTAAACTCTCTGATTATGATGGTGCTTCTATGATTACTTCTTTCACTGCTACCCAATTTTGCATCATATTTTTGAATTTGTGTTTTGTGTGCACACAAAATTAAGAATGTTATATGTACTCAATGAACTGACACTTTTATAATTAATACATACTCTAAGTCATCTATGATAATTTTCTTGTTTGGAAATCTACTTTGTTTGAAGTTAATATAACACATCTAATTGCATTTAGATTGTTTGATACTGTCTTAAAGTCTCAGATATACAGTTCTGCTATTTTCCCTCCCTCCCTCCCTCCCTCCCTCCCTCCCCGCTCCATCCCTCCCTCCCTCCCTCCCTTCCTTCCTTCCTTCTTTCCTTCCTTCTTTCCTTCCTTCCTTTCTTCTTTTCTTCCTCTTTCCTTTCTGTCTGTCTTCCTGTGCATCAGCTTGGATAATTTCTATTGGCTATTCTCTGATTTACTCACATATTGAGTTCCACACCCAGGCTCTCAGTAGATCCTTTCTTTTCGGTATAGAGGACTTGTTGAGCATTGTCCAAGTATGCATCTGATGGTGATCAACATTGTTTCTTTTTTTTGAAACTGTTCTTTTCAACTTTATATTTAAAAGCTATTAAAAATTCTAAGTTTCCTTTTTTCTTTCAACACTACAAAGTGCTGTAGTGCTATATTAGAGTGAAAGATATGAGTACAAATGCATATTTATTTTAATATATGTGAATAGATAAATTAAAAAATAAATATTGATATGGGTGTATATATTGGTTAGTGTACAAACACATTTCTAGCTCTGCCCATAGGGGGACTCACAGCCATGACACACACCTGATTCTTTGTTCTTAAATATCACATTTCCTTAGGAGACAGCACCACTTGGAGAAATTGCTGATTCTAGGGCTGGAGCAGAGAAAATGCAAGAAGGGCCTGGAAACTCCTATAGAGGCGCAAAGTGCTCAAAAAACAGGGTTGGGGGCAGGTGGGCACAGGGGTGTGTAATGCATTACCTGAAAGCATAAAGCTAATGGCCAAAGCTGCTATAATATAAACAAATGACAATAATAATTGATAATAATGGTTTTGGACTAGATATCCTTTATTGTATAGTGATATAAATAAATTGTTGAAGTTTATTTATAGCAATATACAAAAATGGACATATCCTCCTTTCAGAAGAATGTCAGATAAAATATATAGATTCTTCCTCCTCCATTATATAGCTTAATTTTCTTCTTCCAAAGAATAGCATATAAAAAGAGAAAAATCATAACTGCACAGTGAAGAAATCTAGCAGACACAGCTTTAATCAAATGATCAATGTTAAAATCACCAGTAATAATTCATATTAATTATATATAATCAATATGATATATATCTCATTAATATGATATCTATCTATTGAGCTAGTTATCATCAATATCTAAAGCAGTTTTGGCCATTAAGTAATGGACCTGGTTGTATTCCAATAAAACTTTATTTCCTGAATATACCTGCATGTCTTTGCTTATGTCAACTTTTTTCCCCCAATAATACCCCTTTTTCTTTTATTACATTGCAATTACTGCTACTGCAGACATCAAATAAAACCCATCTTTTCAGACCAAATTCAAATGTCCCTTATCATAGCTTTTTCTGAGCTGCTATTATAATCAATTTCTCATGTGTGCTCTCCTAGTCATTTTAAATTATTTGTTTCCTTTGTTCCTAATAAAAGGCTTTCTTATAAGATGCATGGTAAATATACATCAGAAATTTCTTCTGAAAGCATAAATTTCACTCCAACTACATGCAATGTGAGAACCCAAATATATGCATTCTTGTCTTCTCATTTTAGAGTTTATGGAATGAAATTGAATCTTAAATAGACAATGCATGAAAAACAAACCAAAAATCAAAACAGCTCATTAAAATCTAATATATTCAGATTGTTAGAAGTTAAGATACCCTTCAAGATTGTTAGCAGTCAAAATGCCCTCACTTATCTACAAAAATATAGTAAAGAACATATTTAGTGTGCTTGGAAAGTCAATGGATAGAAAGGGAAGTATATAGAGAAAATATTTAGTTAGATTTAAAAAAATAAAGGAAACAAAACTTATTTAATCCAAGATTTATCAACAGAATAATGCAGTGCATTTTAGCAGAGACCCTGCTGCACAAGTCATTACAATCAATTAGGTTTCAATTATTTAGTAGCATAGAAAAAGGGTGAGAACATTGTGGCCAGCATTTCAAAAAAATGGCATCAAGCTTTCAAAACGTGAGCATGCTGGTGTTGAATATGATATTTATACAGGGGGCATTAAAGAGAAGATCAAATTGCCTTTTAATGTAAGGAATTGGATAAAGAAGAGGAATTGAGTAAACCCAGAGTGTAATTTTCTCATGAACAGAATTGATGGGACGTGCTCAGGTCAAGGCTAATGTGTGTCATTATACAGCTGAGGCAGGAATCTGACACTTCTTTGGCCCTGGTATAAAATGTAAAGTGACATGCTTTTATTTTCCACTGGGACAGCTGTTACGATTCTCAGATGAGAACTGGCCCCAGCTGGCATGGTTTAAATGGAAATACATGTGGATAATAACTGAGGATTATAAAGCTGTGCTAGCTAACCAGGAATCAAATTAGCGGTAAGTAAAAGCGTTGTTTATATTCCTGCTTTTAAATCTTCACTGAGAGTCGCTTATATATTATTAGCATGGATCTTTATGAGTTAAGGACTCAGGAGCTAAAAGGACATACTTAGCTCCAAGACATCCCCTGGTGATGGTGGTGGTGGTGATGGTGTGTGTGTGTGTGTGTGTGTGTGTGTGTGTGTGTGTGTGTGTGTGTGTGTACACATCTATCTTCCTGTATGTGCAAAAATAGGATAGATACTAATTTGTTCAGACTCCATCACTCTGAAACAAACCTTACCTAGGACTTAATGCAATGCCTTTTCAATCTACTTTGACCTCCTTCTCCTCAGGAAGGAATCTAGCAATTTGAGTATGAGTCAGATATCCATGCTGAAGCTGCAGACCCAAGACTCTCAGCAACAGTCATGGACCTGAACATGGTTGTTGTCTTTGGGGATTGCTGGGAAATATAACTTACCCCATTGCACTCCCTGCCCTAGGAACTCCCTGGCGTCTCCAGCTCATGTGTGTCAAGTCTCATTTGAGTCTAACAGGAGTCCAGAACTGATACTAGGGAAGATGGTGATTAACAGGGCACTGGAGGAGGAAGCATTGAAACCCTTTATTCAATCTTTCCTTTACCAGCTCTGTGTCACTTACTTCCTGTAATCCTACAATGTACTAATGAGCTGGGCATCACTGCCATTCTACTGATATGGAACCAGGTAGAGTTTCATTTGCCAGGGTCACACAGCTAGGACACAGCAACCACTCTCTGAACCCAGAACACTCCAAGTCTGAGAATATATTTTTCATACCACACTCCATTGATTGTTTATAGTCGAATAAATGTAAGTTATTCAAGTTTTCCCTGAGTATTAGAAGTGAAAAGCACTTGAATGTTTTAAGAAGCATTTTTAGTGGTTTTGCAACTAACGTAATTTTCCAACTGACAGACATAAACAACACTGAGATATTTCCCCATGGGCAAGACTCACATCAGGGACTATTACACTTGGTTGGGAAGTGTGTTCCTAGCACAATTATGCTCACAGCCGAGTCATCGGCCTTGTCATAAATGAAAGCGGAGCTCCAAGCACTCTGCCTTCCTTTGCCATCTGACAGATTTGAGTGTCGCTGTGTGGCCTGCTCAGCAAGGAACAGCTTTCAGGCATGCACCGCTGGGCAGCTCTGTGGGACATCCGACGCCCTTATTTATGGGCAGAAGTCTTCCAAGTTCGACTGTTAAGGCAATTTTGCAAATCATGAAAATAACTCTTGACTTGTGGAATGTTTATAAATATTTCCACAGTGTAAACTTCTTTCCTCTGTCTTGGAAAATGTGCTGCAGAATACAGCCATCATCTAATGTCCTGAAGCATCTTTTCTTAGAATCTTAGAATTGGTGGGATACTTAGAGGCCATCCCAACTCCCAGAGCAAAACTGCCCTGGATGATATCCCCTTCCAAACTCTCCATCATTTCCAAAGAAGATTCCATTGTCAGTTCTTTCTTGATTGTCTACATTGTTTTCCTAGGGATGCCTGTTTTGTCCTGTATTCTTCCATACACATCATATCAGATGATGAATACCATTTGATAATCACTAACATTCTCATTCTCTACTACATTGTCTTTTAGATCAAGTACCCTGAGTTTCTTCCATCTTTCCACATGGAATTTTGTCCCAAACTCTGATAAATGTGATCCCTGGACTTTGCACCATCTCTGAATTCATTTGTGAGTATTTTCTTACAGCAAAACATCCACATAAAAAACAAATGTGGTTGCCGAAACCGGTTTGGCTCAGTGGATAGAGCGTCAGCCTGCGGACTGAAAGGTCCCAGGTTTGATTCCGGTCAAGGGCATGTACCTGGGTTGCGGGCACATCCCCAGTAGGAGATGTGCAGGAGGCAGCTGATCGGTGTTTCTCTCTCATCGATGTTTCTAACTCTCTGTCTCTCTCCCTTCCTCTCTTTAAAAAATCAATAAAATATATTAAAAAAAAAAAAAAAAAAAAAAAAAAAAACAAAAAAACAAATGTGGTCACAACAGCACCAAGACCTTATCAAACACAGCCTGGAAGCAATTTTGATCTGAGTATAAAACACCAATTTTAGCAAATTAACAGGACAACAAACTTTTTCACCTGCCACTTTTCCTATTTCATTGTGTTTATGACAAACTTAAAAAAAAATTAAATTCTCATGTCAAAATACTTATCTTTTTATAAAAATTAAATGTTGATATTAAATGCAGCAATTTTAAATAATCACTGTTTAGTTTAACATTTAAAATTAGGAATCACTACCTCAACTGATAAAAATAATTTTGAAAATATACTTACTTCTCTTTCCAGTATACATTTCACCCTCTTTATCTGGAAAAGAAAGATGATAGAATGTGATGGCAGGTGACCAAAAATCTCTTTTGAAAGTTTTGTTTATTTTACACCCCCACAATATTACTTTTTCTGGTTGTTGAGATGACTACAAATCCTTTAAATCTGTATTAAATTTAGCTGTGACATTATTATCTCTAGTTTATGGAGTGGAGGTATATTTAGACGAAGAGATTCCCCAATTTCAGCCCAGTAAGCCTTTCTGTGACACATCTATTCCTCTCCCTGTCCCATATTAACCTGGCTCACATGTATACCCCACACTCTGTTGTGAGGTTTCCTATAACACACTTGCAGCCCCTCTCTTAACACTAGTTTATAAAATCACTCATTAATTATTGACAATAGAGTCATCTCCTCACCCTCAATACTCACTTCCCCAAACTAGCAAATGTCTCACCTCTACTCTTGAGCCTGTCAAAGTCAGTAAAAATGAAATAAGGGCCTTTCTTCAGTGCTTTTACTGCTTTCTCTGTTAGGGAGGGGTGCTGATCAGGATTACTGAGGAAAACTGTCCTCTCCAAGCCACCATGCAGTACATAGAAAACCGGACTTGCCATGGGGACAGAGTTTCAGCCAGAATACAGTGGGGATGCGGTTCATTTCTGCTGCTCAGTCTTTCACCTTAAATCTTCCACTTTCAAAAGATGTTTTTATTGTTTTAGAAGACAATTGTCCAGGTACCCACACTGCGATGCCCTACTGTGAGTCCTTTCCATCACCAAAACATTTTTATTGAGTTACCCACCATATAAGGGCCCATTCTCTGAAAAACTGATAGTGAAATCTGGCAGGCATCACATTCAGTTTAGCAGTTGCCTTCCACACTTAGAAGAATTTTTGTCCTTGAAGAGGAGAAAGGAGAAAAGTATTTTAGACAGCAGCACTTTGTACGTAGCATGATTTAAAATTATTTTGACAGTTTCTGAACTTTTTGTGCATTATTGTCTCCCTAGTAACAGGTAATTGAGTAAGGTAGATGAATGTGGGAAATGAAAGCACTGTTATTTGAGAAGACCCACCATGCAAACCAAAAGTGGAGACTGTTACCACCCATCTTAGCATGTCTGCATTGAGATGAGCCAGTGGAGGAAAGAGTCAGGCTGCCCTGGCTGCATATTTATCTGGAAGTGCTGTGCTCCAGCAGAAACCACAAAATAGAACCCTGGGCACACTGGCTCGCCAATATGTTTTATTTGTACTTTGTCAAATAATCAATGATATAGGCAAACTGTAGAATAAGAAGCATTGAATAACTCAATGCCCGTACAAGATTATATTAAAACTAGAGGCCTGGTGCACAAATTCTTGTGCACTCGGGGAGGTCCCTCAGCCCGGCCTGTGCCCTCTCGCAGTCTGGGATCCCTCGGGGGATGACCACCTGCTGTCTTAGGCCCGCTCCCTGGGGGATCAGGCCTAAACTGGCAGTCAGACATCCCTCTGGCAGCCCGGGAGCCCTCGGGGGATGTCAACTTGCCAGTGGGCCTAAGCTGCAGTCGGACATCCTTAGTGCTGCTGAGGAGATGGGAGAGGCTCCCACCACCACCACTGTACTGGCAGCCATCAGCCTGGCTTGTGGCTGAGCAGAGCTCCCGCTGTGGGAGTGCACTGACCACCAGGGGGCAGCTCCTGCATTGAGCGTCTGCCCCCTGGTGGTCAGTGTGTGTCATAGTGACCAGTCATTCCCAGTCATTCTGCTGTTAGAGTCAATTTGCATATTACCCTTTTATTATATAGGATAGAGGTCTGGTGCATGGATGGGGGCTGGCTGGTTTGCCCTGAAGGGTGTCCCTGATCAGGGTGGGGGTCCTGCTGGGGTGCCTGGCCAGCTTGGGTGAGGGGCTGAGGGCCATTTGCAGGCTGGCCACACCCCCTTCAAGGTGGGGGGTCCTGCTGGGGTACCTGGCCAGCCTGGGTGAGTGGCTGGTGGCTATTTGCAGGCTGGCCAAGCCCCCCAGCAAGGATCCTCACCCCATGAGGGTGTGACCATCCTGGGTGAGGGGCTGATGGCTGTTTGCAGGCTGGCCATGGCCCCCAGCCATCCAAGCTCCCAGTGGAGGATGGCTGGAAGCAGGTATCTGCAATTTATTTATCTTCTATAATTGAAACTTTCTTGTCTTTTGCAGAGTCCACAGATGGCCAAGGCCGTGAATCTTGGCTTCCTCCATTGCCGGGACAACCAAGCCTCCTGATTGCTCTAGCTCTGTGGCTGCCGACCGCCATCTTTGTTGGGTAAATTTGCATATAGTCGCTTGATTGGCTCGTGGGCATGGCTTGAGGCATAGCAGAGGTGCGATCAATTTGCATATTTTCTTTTATTAGATTAGATGGACAGGTAGCTCTGAGCAGACCAGTGATGCTTGTTCACTTATCAGCAGGGTGGGGTGGTTTGAAATGCATCACCCACAACAAATGTTTTCAAGTTCTAACACCTCTGCATCTATAGACTTGATGTTGTTTAGAAGCATGCTCTTTGCAGATGTAGTCACGTTAAGAAGAGATCATACTGGTATAGATTGGCCCTGAATACAATATGATTGGTGTCCTGAGAGGTGAAATCTGGAGACACTATTCCCATTATTTTCAAGTCCAAAAAGGTGGAAAAGACTAAGGTACTCTTTGAAATTAAAGGAGATAAAAACTAATGAATAACTAAAGGCAGGATATGATTTTTGAATCCTGAGCCATAAAAAAAGAAAGAAAAAGAAAGTGACATTGGTGGGAATTTGGTGAAATTAAAGTGGGAAGTGTGAGTTGATGCGAAGCTTTGTATCAATGTGGATTTCCTGATTTGGAAGTGTACATGTTGGTAATGTATGATTGTTTCTATGTGATATACCCACTAGAATTTTGTATAGGCTGCTAGGGCAAGTGTTAAAAAATCTATTCTATAGTACCTTTATCTTCATGTCTGCAGCTGGCTCACACATGATTCAGTAAGAGGCTTGATAATGGTGAGTGTGTGGGAGGGTTATGTGTGTGATAGTGATGAAGATGGAGATATGAGAGAGAGAGGGTGATAGAACAAATGTAGTAAAATTATAACAATAAAGAATTGGGGAGTATGAACCAAGGGGGTGTGGAAATCTTTGGGGCTTATTTAAAATTTATCTGTAAAATTAAAATCATTTCAAAAGAAAATTTAGGCATCCTATCTAATAAAAGAGAAACATGGTAATTAGCCATGCCTCCGCTACCCTTCCCATTGGCTAATCAGCGAGATATGCAAATAAACTGCCAGCCAAGATGGCAGCCGGCAGCCAGGCAGCTTGAAACTAACATGAGGCTTGCTTGCTTCAGTGACGGAGGACTCCAATGTTCCCCGCCTGCGGCTGCAGGCCTCTGAGCTGCAACTCTAAACAACTATGTAACAAATATATAAGCTAAACAAAACCCCAGAAACCTGCTTTAATCCGCCAGGCTTCAGCCAGCAGGATCGCAACATTGTAAGCAAAGGCCAGACACCTACTTTCAGCAGTGGAGGCCTAAGAGGTGGAGCCAAGCCTCAAAGCTAAAGCTGGCCCAGAATAAAAAAAGAAAAAAAAGAAAAAGAGGAGCGGTTGGGAGCTTCAGTCACCTGCCAGCCTGAAAACAACCCTCAGCCCCTCACCCAGACTGGCCAGGTACCCCAGTGGGGACCCCCACCCTGAAGGGTGTGTGACCAGCTGCAAATAGCCATCATCCCCTCACCCAGGTTGGCCAGGCATCCCAGTGGGGACCCCCACCCTGATCCAGGACACCCTTCAGGGCAAACCAGCCGGCCCCCACCCGTGCACCAGGCTTCTACCCTATATAGTAAAAGGGTAATATGCCTCCCAGCACCGGGATCAGTGTGACAGGGGGCAGCGCCTAAACCCCCTGATCGCCCTGCAGCTCTGTGTGTGACAGGAGGTGGGGCCACAACCTACCTATCCACCCTGCTCTGTTTTCGTGACAGGGGAAGGTGCCCCAACCCCCTGATCAGCCCTGCTCTGTGCCTGATAGGGGGGAGCTCCCAACCCCCTGATCGCCCTGCAGCTCTGTGTGTGACAGGGTGTGGCACCCCAACCCCCTGATCAGCCCTGCTCTGTGTGTGACAGGGTGCAGCGCCCCAACTACACCCCCCCCAACGGGCCCTGCTCTGTGTGTGACAGGGTAGAGCCATAACCTCCCCATTGGCCCTGCCCTGAGTGTGAGAGTGGCAGTGCCCCAACCCCCTGATCAACCCTGCTCTGTGGATAATAGAGGGCGGCGCCCCAACCCCCTGATGGGCCCTGCTCTGTGTGTGACAGGGGGTGGCGCCACAACCTCCCCATTGACCCTGCCTTGAGTGTGACAGGGGACGGTGCCCCAACCCCCCAACCGGCCCTACCCTGAGTGTGACTGATGGTGGCATCACAACCTTCCATTCGCCCTGCTCTGTGCATGACAGGGGGCGGTGCCCCAACTCCCCAATAGGCCCTGCTCTGAGCTAGACCAGGGTTTGCACCTAGGGATTGGGCCTGCCCTCTGCCACCCGGGTGCAGGCCTAAGCCAGCAGGTCGTTATCTCCCGAGGGGTCCCAGACTGCGAGAGGGCACAGGCTGGGCTGAGGGACCACCTTCCCCCCTGAGTGCACAAATTTTTGTGCACCGGGCCTCTAGTCTATATAATAAAAGCCCAGGGATCATTATGGCAGAATGACCAGAATGACCAGGATGACCAGTGGTTTTAACATGCACTGTGGCAGCCAACCAGCCTGATCTGGGCCCCAATCAGCCCCCAACCACCTTCTTCCCCCATCCCCCATCAGGAGTGGAATGTCTGGCCAACTACCTTGGCTGGCAGAAATTTGGGGTCTCGGGCAACTTCACTGGACTTGTGATCAGGATGCCCGAGTTGGAGAAGGGGTGGGGAGACTTACCTGGTGGCTAACAAAGTCCCCACAAGCCATGCATAGCAGCCAGGCGTCTGGCCCTGGTCAGAGCAGTGGTAGGAATAGGGGTGGCAGGGCACAGGGCGTGGCAGTGCCCAGGAGGCACAAGGCCTGACCTGGGTGCTTACCCAGCCCACATGGGCCCAGCAGCACCAGCAGGTGAGACCTGGTGCACTGCTAGGCACTGGGGTTGCATAGCCAACCAAAGGAGAAGAAAGTTGGGAGGGTGAGGCCCTGGTGGAACCGGAGCCCCCAGAAGTGTGGGCAGTGCTGGAATGCACACATGCCCTCATTGGCCACGCCCACCAACCCAAAAGGATTTCAGAACTCCTGTGGGGTGGGCGGGGTTAGAGCTGCAAACCCTGGCAGAGTGGCTGCAGACCCAGTGCCTTTTCGGCCTTAGCACTGGAATTCTGCGGGCGACCAGTGTATTGGCTACCAGTGCGTCAGAGGTCAGCCCTGCTTCAAGAGAGAGGATGTGGTAGAAAGTGGCAAGGCCATAGGAGAGATGGGAAATGTGGCCATCTTCGGGAAACACAGCTGCCAGGGTCTCCAGTAACTATGAACAGATAATAATATTTAGTCTCCATTCTACAGAAGAGGAAGTTGGGACTCAAAGAAGGCAGCCTTCTGCAACTCCTCACCCACTTCTCATACCTGACCCTGTGCAGCATTGTTTTCATTGACAGTAGAGGATCCAAAATGTTTTTAGATCTTTGCTATTTTAGGCAGGAAAGAATTTAGCACAGGGAATTGGTGCTTGCAAAATCATCGGAAAGCTGGAGGAGCAGGTATTAGTCTGGGCCCCCAGGAAAGACTCCCTGGCAAGCGGGAGATGCTGCCTCCTCAGCCACAACTGAGTTCTAGGACATGCTGGCACAGCTGTGACCCGGGGATCAGGAAATTGCTGCCCCTGCAAGTGCCCTCCAGCTCCCACAAAACAGGTCACTGGGCACCGCCTCTGCCACCTGTGCATAGCCTGGATTCTGTTGCAGAAAAACCTCCACATCTCTGCAAACATGGTCACCAGCAGCAAACAGCCCAAACTGTGGGAAGATGCCTCTGCCCCACTTCTGCCTTCAAAATATTGTGCAAATGCATCCAATTGGCAGAAATGAATTCGTATCCAGAAATCTAGGTGCAAAGGAGTTTGGGCAGTTGTATAGTTTAATGCAACATATTTATTTTTTTAAAATATATTTTATTGATTTTTTTTTTTTTTTTTTTTTTTTTTTTTTTTTTTTTTTTTTTTACAGAGAGGAAGGGAAAGAGATAGAGAGTTAGAAACATTAATGAGAGAGAAACATCGATCAACTGCTTCCTGCACACCTCCTACTAGGGATGTGCCTGCAACCAAGGTACATGCCCTTGGTACAAACCGGTTAGGGCTCAATGCAACATTTTTAAACAAAAAACAATGTGCAGCCAGAGTCTTATTCCAAATGAAAGTGATAGACCATCAGAATCATCTGCAGATGTTTTGAAATACATGCAAATATTCTTTTTTTAAAAATATATATCTTTATTGATTTCAGAAAGGATAAGAAGAGAGAGATAGAAACATCAATGATGAGAGAGAATCATTGATTGGCTGCCTCCTGCACAACCCCTACTGGGGATCTAACCCACAACCTGGGCATATGCCTTTGGCCGGAATCAAACCTAGGACCCTTCAGTCTGCAGGCCAACGCTCTATCCACTGAGCCAAACTGGCTAGGGTTGCAAATATTCTTAAAGGGGATGTGTATATCTGGTGCAGTTGATTTATAAAGGAGGCATCAGACCTTCAGCCCAGGGGCCGATTGGGGCTGGCCAGGAGGAGGTTGGCTGTGGGAACGCACTGACCACCCGGCCAGCTGGGGGGAGGAACCCCACCTGTGCAGGAATTCGTGCACCGGGCCTCTAGTAGAGAATAAAATTAATTTCTTCAAAAGTGATTGGCAAGTCAGGTGAAATCCTGGCCTTAACCACTGTTTCAACTGAGTAGAAATTTCCATAGTACTAATTAATGTCAGATGCTTTCATATGAGGCATATTTTTTACATATTCAGAAAAGAGAAAATTAAGCTAACAAAACCAAGTGAAAAAGAAAACTACCAAATAAACATCAGTTTTGTCGCATAGACATTCATAAGAACTGTTATCACATTATGTTCAGGGTTTATTCATATCTATTAAAGGTTTAATATTTCTCAGTAAACCAATATTGAATTTCTGAGAATAATGTTATTGTTAGGGTAAGGTTAACAGATTTTTACAAAACAGACTAACAGCATACAGGAACAAAGAGGGCTGATGACTACATTACATAGAGGAAACTAAATTATTAATATATATATATGTGTATATGTATGTATGTATATATATATATTAATTTCAGAGAGGAAGGGAGAGGGAGAGAGAGATAGAAACATCAATGATAAGAGAGAATCATTGATTGGCTGCCTCCTGCAAGCCCTGCACTGGGGATGGAGCCCACAACACAGATATGTGCTCTGACCAAGAATCGAATCATGACCTCCTGGTTCATAGGTCAATGCTCAACCACTGAGCCATGCTGACCAGGCAAGGAAAGTAAATTCTAAAATTGAATGCAACAATTTCAAATTTTCATTATGTAATTAAGAGTAGACATTGATGTTTTTCACTTATTGATTTAAGAACTCATTTGAAACTCTCATATCCTGTGAAGAACAAAACTCAGCCTCCAAACCCATCAGACTGATGTACAACAGGCTACAGGTCCAGCCAACATGAAGTAGTTCCTTCTTTCCAGGTCACCCCTGTTACAGCCACAACCACAACCCAACCTGCAAACTGACAAGACACAATAGACAATCATAGGAAGATGCTCAAGGTAAAAGAAGAAGACAGGCTTCCCCAGGACCTGAGGATGTGCGGATGACATGGCAATGAGTCTCTGGTGAGTCCTCCAGGTTTCCTGATTGCCTCTTAGATTTCCCAGACATCCAACCCAAAACTACACAGACACAGTCAAACAAGCTTCGCCAGGACCAGAAATGGGCTAACAACGAAAAGCTTTTGGGCCACATCTGCCCTTCTCCACCCAAACACCAACAGAAAGACTGAAACATGAATCCTCTCAAAGTTTCAGCAGGGCCCAGTGAGAGCTGGTCCTACACCCCACCCTTTTATCCATCAAAGCAGGTGTCAGTTCTCAGTGCTGAGGCTGTTAGTGAGTTCGAGGGTCTCACCGGCCTTCCCCGACCTGGTGGACCCAGTCAGCACTCTGGTTCTCCTGCTGGAGTGGTGTTAGAGAAAAGCAGATCATGGTAGTTTGCAAAAATACCATCCGTTTTCTGAAGCAGAGAATGCATAGGCTATTGTGGCAAGTGTCACAAATAAATCTATTGTAGAGCTTATCTTCTTTAAATGAAAGCAGTCTTTAACTCTTCAGTATCTACCTTGTCACCCCTTTTTTCACTCCTATTCACTTACCTGCCAGAGTGAGATTTCTTGGATGTGCCCAACCTCTACAATATTTTAGATGAAAAATAAAAGACTAGATCCAATTTGTGGTAGCATGGAGATGACTCTTTAGAAGCAGAATCTCTCTCCTTGAGTTGCAGTCTCACCTCGCTTCTACCTCTGCCTGTTGCCCATTATCATCCTGCTTATCTTCTCAACCTAAACATCCTCTAATAGAGGGTGGCAAGTAAGTTATTGATCCCTCAAGGTGGGTTTAAATTAATGTGCCATTTTTCTTGGATTTACTTCCATTGAAAGACTTTTTTTCTCTTGTATATGTTTAGTTACTTGGGAAGAAATTTGAGTGATATTTGGGGTTTAGAAAAGAACCTATTTTATTGACTAAAGGCACATCACCAGGTAAAGGTCACTTTCTCCACAAATGCTCTGCCCCGGGAAAGAGAAGTCTTCATCTGGGCTACAGGCAGAATGACGATGGACGCTGCCAGGATGACTGGAGACAATCAGCCCCTGTTGCTTCACCCCAGCCTAGGAAATCGGGACTCAATCGTCATGGATGCCCAGCTGGTAGCATCGCATGCTCCATAGGAAAGAAACTGCAATATTCTTCTCCACAAGCAACAAGAGACAGATATGGCTGGGAGAGAACAACAGAGAAGGAGAGGAAGGTTCAGAAATAGGTGCCATACTATGGAGTTTTTCCTCTGTGAGTGTAATTTTATACAAAACCTGTTTCTAAAATAGATCTTGCTTTCTTTGAGAAAAATATTGCAAATCACATGTTCTGTTTGAATATATCTTGATGCAGAAGAAACAACTCCATAACTGCATCTCAGGAGAAGCTGCAGGGAGTCACCCCGTGATCAGATGCAGGACCTTTCTGTGCCCTGGCACGGATTCACATCCAGCTTTTCAGGGACAGTCTTTTTCCTTCCGGGCATGTGGCCCACTGTCTTCCTTAGTACATTGTACTAATCAGACCCCTGGGACTATTGTAATTTTAAACTTAGAAAATATACCCAAGACAAACATATTGCTTACATAGTTGAAAATGTCAAGTATCTAAAATCTAGAATTGGGAAATGAGACAATAAATAAGTAAATAATAAATAAAGACCATGTGTTCTTTCCATTTCACACTAGGCCGGAACACTGTTCTAGCAACCTGTCCCAAAGTCACCTGAATTTGATGAGCACAAATTTTTTAAATTAAATATTTAATTAAAAATTAAAATTCTAATTTTAAAGTTAATTTTAAATTATTTTTATTATTTTTATTGTAGCTTATTTGGTTGGGTGTCATCCCCTGCACCACCAAAGGGTTGCTGGTTCAGTTCCTGGTCAGGTCACATGCCCGAGTTGCAGTCTTGATCTCTAGTTGGGGTCATGCAAGAGGCAGATGATCTATGTATTGCTCTCACATTGATGTTTCTTCTCCATCTCCCTTTCTTTCTAAGAATCAATAATTTTTTTTAAAATTAAAAGTTTATTGTTGGTTAAGGCACTGGCCATTTTAATTTACTTTTCAGAAAATTAAAATGATAGATATGTGAATAATTTCTGCCCAGTAGGTAATATATTCTCACAGGTTGTGGTTTCATTTCCTTGTAGAATATGATAACTTTCTCTCTAGCTCAGCAATGGTCTTGTTAACTGTATGCCTATCAGTTTTTTGAGTTCTTCTTTGTGCCAGCTTTTTATCCTGTTAATCAGCTTAGCCATACTACTTGTTACAAATGTCTTTGAAACATGCTCATTACTGATATCTATGAGGATTATATTTTTAAAATATTTTTAAATTTACACAGAGACAAAAATAGGATATAGAATGTGATAATTCTGTAATACATCTTGGGTATTAATCTAATTTGCACTGTTGGGAAAACCCTGCTTTTGTATTAAATGCTTTATCTAATATTGACACAATAATTTGGGAACAGGGATTTATTTAAGATTTAAAGGAGTTTAATTCACAGAGAAAGCAGACATAACATTTAAATTGGATGTTTATGTTGGAGAAAAGCTATCAAGGAAAGTGGCTTCTATTTTCCACCCATAATTTATCCTCTAAGCCAAAGAACACAGACCTCTGTGTAATGCATGATCTATCTCAGATTTACTTATAACCTTCTTTCCCACACTCTTTTTATTTCCAAATAAGAATCAATAAGGGTAAAAATAAGAGGTTTTTAAGCCAACTCAATTGTATTATGTCCCCCAAAGATCAAGCAGTTCCAAGTGCTTTAAATTAAAGACTTTTATGCTGCACACAATGAAGGTAGACAAAGAAGTTACCCAAACTACATGGAGAGGAGGGAAGGATAAAACCTGGTCTCAGTTTTTATCCTGTAGTAGTAAAGTTGTTATTTTTTAAATCTGTGGTTCAAGGTAATATCACATTACCTGTGGGCAAGGCCTTTACACTATACCCTTAGTCGCCTCTCCCATAAAAGTGACACAATTTTCAATTCCAGACTATCAACACAAACTTTACAACACTGGACAGTCTTTTTAATATCTTAAGAAGAAGAAAAAGAAAATAAAAGCTTGAAATATTAAATTTTTTCTCTATGAGCTTATATATTACATATTAGACAAATATCAAAATAGTCCCTAAATTTTTTTTCTTTCCTTACCATACACATTTGTAGATGCTAGTGTATTTAATGTATTTTCTTCTGTATCTGCCCATTTTTGTCCCCTTTCCCCAATTTTAGCTGGCAGGATGCTAGGTCCTGCTTTTTAACAAGAGAACTTTGAGAAGCACAATTTTCCTGAAAGGTGTCCTGCTCTCTATTTCTATACTGCCATCCCAGCAGGAAAAGAGGGGTTGGAGGACTCTAGAAAGAACATGAAACTGGAAATGTTTTCCCCATTTGGAAGATGTGTGGTGCGTGCAGGGGAAAAGCAAGAGTGGGCAGCAGTACAGAGCTCAGGGGCCTGCTCTCCACTCTCTGGTATCCCCACCGCCCTTGCAAGGACTGACAGCTCCAACCCTGGGGTGACGTAGAGGAGTTGGAGGATCATATAGGTGGGCAGGTGGAGGAGGCAGAAGACCCCATGCTTCCCTCCACCAGTGTCCTAAGAATCCTTACAATAGGACATGGCAGAGGAGGGAGACAGGTTACAATTACAGTTGAAAGGCAGCAGTGTGCATTTTTTTGGCAGAATCTGGGCTTGAAAGGAAGATTAAATTAAATTATAACCATAGAAATGTGACATCCATACACCACAAAGTAGAATAACCTTGTGTTTGTTTCTCATTATTTATCTTTATGGGATGAGAATTTACATGCTGTCAAGAAACTTTAAATAAATCATCATGATTAAAAATCTCCTTGAGAGAGAAAAGTTGGGTGGTACCAGTGCCTGAAAACCTTCGACTGATGTCTTTCTCCAGGGATGTTCCATCAGCCTGAGCGTCCCTAAGTCCCAGTGAGATGGTGGAGATTTGCTAAATCATTTATTTTATTTTAATGAATATTTTAGGTAACCTAATAAACAAACTCAGGACTTACATAAAAAGTTTTCCACCGTGAGTCATGTTTGAGTATTATGGTACCTGCTTGGTGTCAGTTTGAATTTTTCCTTTTAGAGTCCTTAGCATCCAAAATAGTAGAACATCTGGCATCGAGTTCTTAATATGGTTGAGCCATGCTAGTGTGCTAAAAATAAATAAAGTATGCTTTCTCAAGGAAGAATGAATCTTACCATCTTGGTCTTTATTTTTCATTTACCTGGATTCTTTTCCATTTCACCTCTGATCTATAACAAACAATAAGCCTGTTCCTTCTCCCTCCTTAAATTTTTTTCAATTCAATTTCTATGAAAACAGTAACAGTCAACATACAGACATATACACTCACACTCACCTACAGCCATGTTTCTAGAGAGGAAGAAAGTGAATGGTGTAGGCAGGTAGCAAAGGAAATTGTGAAAAGGCAAGCAAAAAGTGGATTACCTTTTATCCTTTTATCTAGAAGCCATATAATGGTTAATAGCAAGCTCTGAACCTTTCTCTTCTCAGTCAGTTAGAATTCTCCCTACTTAATCATCACTTATAATTATTACTGTCTGTTGACCATCTGGGCCTCAAGTGGTTTGTATATATTTTCTGATGAAATGATGTCCATAATTGAGGACTCGTGTATAATTATGGACTTTTCCTTGCAATATAAAATAAGATCTATGATTTTGTTTGGAGACATGTAACTAAGGTATTAGAAGTAAAGCTTTCATTGGACTAAAATCAGATTCATAAAAAGAGGTTGTAATTCCAGAGACTATTTCAAATGTCTAGTCCCACACATCACACTGTATTTCTCATTTGGTGGCTTTGCCAGGTAGAGAGTTGTCCTACTGAACATTATAATTAACTAGTACCCTGGTGCACAAAATACATGCACATCGAAAGGGAATTAATTAGAGGAACGTAATTTGGACTCACTATCTAATATCAATAATATGTGAGCATGAGGCAGTCCACATTTCTGAAATTCAATGACATGAACTTTAGCTATTACTTTGCCAAATAAATGAAATTTACAGATATCATTTAAAAGAGCATTCAGCTTAATATTAAAAACTCTGGCTACCAAGTCAGGTCTGTTTTCAACTTTTTGCCAGCATTGTAAATTGTTTGCAATATCTGCCCATTTGGGGTTGCATGTCATGGTTATGAATAAATCGGGCTTGCCATACTTCGTTACAATTGCCATAGCATCCTGATATCGCTGCTGCATATTTCTGGGACTACCTTCAGAAGATGATGGAAATATTATCATTTTACAAATCAGCACATTGTCATTTTCAGATCTAGATTTGAGATAATCCATCAAACCACTATATTTTTCAACTCGCAACTTAGATTGGTTTGTTTTGATGAAATTTATCCAATTGGCCTCCATTTTTGAATACGAATCCACGATAAACTGTTGAGTTAATTTTCCTGCATTTAAAATAGGATTGAACGTGTCCCGCACAGAGAGATGAAATCCATAATACTGCATTTGTGTGACTCCTGTCCTTACATTTTGTCTAATATTATTGTCGATTACACTGTTGTCTCTGAGTCTTAATGCAATATCTGTTCCCCAGCCCTTTTCACCATGTGGGAAAAGAATAGGATATGTCATTGCCTCTAATGTAGGAAACAGGATATTGATTTGTTTCATTTTAGTGGCGTTCAGATTATTGGGATCTGGCTTACAATGAATGAGCAAGTCCCTTTCAAAAGGAGGTTCTCCATCTTCGTTTCTGAATATGACAGCAACCTCGGTTACACAGGGAGAATTATATCTACCTGGGTCACTGTTGCGATCATATTTAATTGCCATTGGGAGCAATACCTTTTGCTGCTGCTTCAGATTGGGCTTCCTTTTCTACCTCATGTAGCATCTTGTACGATTTTGTTAATTCATTTATTTCATGCATGAGGTTGTTGATGTTGATCATGAGTCTTTCTGAGCAGCCCTGGTTTTCTGGCATTGCTAATATTTTACTTGTAGCTTTGGTTGTATCCAAAATATAGAGTTGAGCAAACTTCTGAGAAACACCATCCGAAGGATGTAAAGTTCCAGTAGGGTGATAAACTTGTCCGTGTATTCTAAAACAGTATGGCCCATATCCTGATGGTGATGCAATATTTGCACCCCTGAAGCAAAAGCAAAAGAACTATTTATGGAACGAATATTTTCCACGAAATTTTTACTGTCAGAATCATTGTTTGTCATTAATCTTTTTAAATATGCTGGGTAATCTGGAAAATGTATATCATTTGGACAGACTTTCCCTTTGCTACAATATCGAGTAAATTTCCCATCGGATGGTTTTTCATCAGAGAAATTTTTTGATAGGCAAAATTCACATCGAATAGTCATTCCACCACAACTATGTTTGAGGATTGCATTCTCATGTACTCCATTTTTGCTGAGAAGGCAGTTCCTACCGGTATTGGTAGTACTTGTTGATGACTATTCTCTAGACATATTCTGTCGTCGCCACCGCCTTCTTTCAATTTCAAAGGCACGTTGGTCTTTAAACATTTTCTGTTGATAACGCCGGTGTTTTTCGGCATCAGAGTGACGTTTTTCCAGTAGCTGGTGTTCAGAAACATCCTGTTGGAGGCGCCGCCTTCCTTCAAGATCAGAAGTATGCTGCTCTGCAGACACTTTCTGTCAATAATGCCGGCATCTTTCAGCTGCAGAGCTACGTTGTATCAACAGTTGTTCTTTAGACATAGTCCCACCTCTCTACTGTCACGGTCTGAGATGCAGGTGAATGAGAGTCCTGGCTGTCAAGCCGCTGAGAGCTGTCTGACCAATGGCTGATTCTGGCTGATTCTGTGGGGGTGGGACTTCCTTCTCCCTGCTGTCAGTTTCCACAGCTGTGATGAGGAAGCTGGGGTGACAGAGGGAGCTGCGCCCTCCAAGGCTCCCTCTCTCTCACTCTGCTCTATGACCAGCGGTCTCCTGCTCTGCCAAGTCCTCCAAACCTCCCGCTCTCCACCGGCGAAGTCCTGGGAGCCCACAGGCGTGGCCTGGCATGGCAGGCCTCACATCCTGGACCTGCAATGGTCCTAGGAGCCCACAGCCTCGGCCACCATCGCCTCCTGGGGCACATGACACCTGCATATGCAAATTAAGTGCCATCTTTGTAGGGTTACTTTGCATAGTCACTCTGATTGGGTGGTGGGCGTGGCTTGTGGGTGTGGCTTGAGCATGGTGGAGGGATGGCTAATTTGCATGTTTCTCTTTTATTATATAGGATTATGGAGTAATATCAAATTATTGAATATATATTTACATGTATATGTGTGTACATATATTTAAATATGTGTGCATACATATATGCATGTGTATATATGTATATATGCACATATACATATATAATTCAGAAATTTCTTAAAATTATTCATTGAAAGCATTCTTCAAAATATTTATGTTTTTGTTTATTTTTCAAAATTTTTAAAGTGTAATATATAAAGCAATAGATCCAAATACTAGTACTTGTTAATTGAGAACTTGGCTAAGATATTTTTATTGGTGGCTATGTCACAACTTACATCGTCTTCTACTGTTGGACTTCTAAAATATCTTCAATACATGCTCTGATTAACATTTTGTAAACAAATTTTAGAGTTATTTCTGTAAAATACCTTCACAGGTACATAATTCCTGGGTTTATCTTAAATGATTTTTATGTTCTTGATAGAATTGATAATTGCTTTTTATTCCTTTAAGAAGGCTGAGAAATCTTATGGTGTTGAGTCTACCTGTAGCCTTGATATTTTTTATTTTGATATTTGCAGTTTATCTTCATTGACTTCTTTCTTGTTTAGACTTTTATTATGACACACTTTCAAAAGCGCCCCACATAAAAAACTCAGCTTAACGATTTTCAATATGTGTAAACACACAACAGCAACTTATGCCAACAGCACTGTTGATCGCTACTGTCAGCATCATGTAAACTATTTCTTGGGATTTTAATGAGCACCAAACTGATTTGGTACTTCTAATGCCACATTTTAATCATCACTAAATTAAAAACTCTACTCATTCTGTCTTGCTAGTATAGACCTCAGGAGGCTAACTGCAAAACTACACAGAATGCAGGACAGTTGGAATACATTTAAACTTTAGGGGCTGCCTGTGGTGAAAGATGTTTTGCACTGACTACCAACTCTGTTGGAAGTACTATGTGCTCTTCCATGTCCTAAAGTGGGACATTTTTCACTGCTGATGGCAGTAACATGCTGAATCCTTGAATGATGACAACTCCTATTTCACTCCTTGTGTGGTGGGATGTGACCTAAGGCAACAGAAGACATGAGATAACCTTTCTATTGATCTCACCTCTACTGATACACTGATAAATACTTAAAACCATCAATACAATTGAAAAGGAAACATATTTTGAATAAGAACATTTTTGAAGTCTTGTGTTGGGTGGTGCAGGGAATTACATAGAGGGACCAAGGGGACATGTGTTGAGGTGCTTGGGGAGAATGCATCACACACTCTAAGAAGAGAGAGAATGGTTTTGTTCTGTTTGCTTTATTTAATCACCAGCATCTGGTACAGCAGCTCTGACACTTCAGTTGCATTTCTCTTTGTGATTCATGACAAAAGGCTGAAGACATAAAAGATCTGCTGAGAAGTACCTTCCTTGACTGTAACCCAACAATAAGAATAATATTGTCTGCATGAAGCCCTGAATATGATGCCATATTTATCATAAAAATGCAATTGCTTTCTTGATGATTTAGTAAGCTATTCAAAGAAGTATTTGATGAGAAAATTGAATGAGCAAAAGGTTAACAACAATTGAGATTTTTCAGAATTCTAAATTCAATTTTGTATACAACTATTATTTAGTGTATTTCTTTTCTTCTATAAATCTCTACAAGCAGCTTTTTTTAGATGCAATTATTTGGTGACAGTAAACATATATATTCACTTTATAAATATCAGGGTAATTTTTTAAAAGTTAGATTTTTATTTTTTGCTTCTGTAGACTACACTTTTTGTTACAATTGCAGTGTCTCAGTCATTCAGTCAATGAATTTATATTCAATATTGTATTTGGGAAGTGTAATAATTAAATTTATATACCAACCTGACTGAGCTAAGTCAGTCAGCTGTTAAGTCAGAGAGCTTGTAAAACATTATTTCTGTGGGGGGGGGGCGGGTGTGCGCACTCACACACATGCACATGTTTTGCAAAATATTAGCATTGAATTAGTAGATTGAATAAAGAATATCCATGCTTCCCAGTGTGGGTGGGCCTCCTCGCATCCACTGAGGGACCTAATAGAATAAATGAATGAAAGGAGAATTTGCTCTCTGCTTGAGTTGCCCTGGTTCTAAGGCTTTTGGTCTTGAACTTGATCATACCATTGGCTTTCCTGAGTCTCCAGTTAGCACATGTCAGATTGTAGCACTTCTCCACTCCAGAATTATATGAACCGATTCCTATAATAAATCTCTTCTTTATGTCTCTACCTGTATCTGTATCTTTATATATTTCCTACTGGTTCTGTTTCTCTGGAGAACCCTAATACAGAAAGTGTTTTACAGTGGTGGATGGAACTAGTTTGTAGCTTTTGCCTATTTTATGGAACAATTACCTGCCGGGAGCCAGTCCATGCTTGCTGTTTCAAGGGTCCTAGCATATATGGCATACTGTTCTTAATATGTTTGCTCACCTTCTTGGCACTATGTGTTTTAACCAAGGTCTCCTCTCTGAGAAAGGTTGTTTCCCCAGGTAGGGATTTTCCCCTGAAGTTAGGGAGGGAATAAAACCCCTCAACTAAGTGCCATGCGGCTAATCACTTTAACTATGAACAATCATGCTTAAGCTACATAATCTTTACTCCCTGGAATGGAGATAAGAAATGCCCTAACCTTTGGAATAGAGATTGATAGGATTGAATCAACTGGTATAAATACAGATGTAACAAGACAGCAAGACACAGAACTTAGAACACAGAACTTAGAAGACAGAACCTACACACAGAACTTAGAAGACAGAACTTAGGAGACAGAACTTAGAAGACAGAACCTACACAGACAGAAGAACTTCGCTGGAGAGAACATGGCAAAAGATCCTGGACTGAACCTGACTACAGAAATTGGCAAGAGAACCTGACTAGAACCTGGTGACTGAACCTGGCTGGAGAACCTGGACAGAACCTGGCTGGAGAACCTAGCGAGGGAACATGGCTACAGAACCTGGCTGGAGAACCTGGAGAACCTAGCAAGAGAACATGGACACAGAACCTGGCTGGAGAACCTGGAGAACCTAGCAAGAGAACATGGACAAAGAACCTGGCTGGAGATCCTAAGCAGAACCTCTCTGGAGATCCAGACCAGAACTTGGCTGGAGATCCTGGCTAGGCTGCTGATCAACTGAACACTGTCTCCGTGTCCTTCCTTCTTCACCGACTCTGTCTACACCTTTGGGGACTCCTGGACCTGCTGGGGTTGAACCCCGGCAATTACCCTCACCATGGACAATTTAAAGTTACCAGCTTGGTGTCAATTGGCTTGAAATTCTATTCACATCAGTGTTCACAATTAGGTGCAGTGTGGATAAGCTGGCTGGTGCACTCTACTTCCAACTAGGAATCCCTGTCTAGAAACGTTATTTTGTATGGTATTTAAGTGATGAATTCATTAGTTGCTAGTAGAAACAAGATCCCTCTCCTGAAGAGGTTCCAATGGATTTGAAAAATAAATCAACTTATATGGAAAATAGAATAATGTTGTAAGAATTCAGATAAGAGAAAATGCAATATTGCAGATCATTAAAATGTATAGTACCAATATATAATATACCATTTTCAGAGCTCTTACCAGGCACAGTGCCAACTGCCTTATGTGCACTATTCCATTTAATCCTTATAATCATCCTACCAGAGTCACACTATCCTTAGTCCCATTTGGCACAGAAAAAAGGAAACTGAAACTTAGGAAGTGAGGTAACTTGTCCAAACTCACACGGACAGCAAGGGACAAAACCCATTTAATTTTAAATTGATTGTACAGGTTAAAGGCTCTGTGGTTTTACAGAAGGTTGGAATACTGTGGTTGAAATAAACTGAGAAGAATATATATATATAATGTGTAAGGTTTGAATATCTAAATGAGTACATAAAATTAACAGAGAAAAGACATAAGCCTCAATTATATGAGTCTAGTAAATTGCCAGGATTCTTGGGTGTTCTTATCTCACATTTTTTTTTACAATAACACATCATTATCCTTAGAGTTTGTTATTGACTTTACTGCTAGCTTGCTAGCTTTTTTTTTTTTTTTTTTTTTTTTTTTTAAGATGTTGCTTTTAATCCTTAAGGCTGGCTTATACCAACCCCAGGGCTGGTGTAATCCAGTGGCCTGCCAATGATAGTTCAGATTTCCTTAAATGCCTTGCCTCTTTGTCTGCCACCCTTTGCCAAGAGGATCTATGGGAGAAAACATGTCCTCAGACTTTGGAAAGATTACAAGACTGCCTTAGTTTTCTCTTTCTGCGTGAACAGGGATTTAAGGTTAGCTGATAAACAATGGGGCCCTCTCCTTCCCTATGTGTTCCCTGGACATAGACTCCAACTTCCCAAGCATGCAACCTCGTAGATCTCTAAGAATATGTGTCAGCTTCGCAAAGTTCCCTGTAGTCACCTAGTTATCCAGGAATTCCTTTTAAATTCCCAGCCAACTGATATCACAGCTCAGGCAGCTGAAAAACTGAGTAGTAAATTACTACTTTTTTGGTAACACCCTCAGATAGAACGTTTTTGTCCACTGAACTTAGCTCTGAGTCAAATAAAATAACCAAAAAGTACTAACAGATCCAAATCATGGCTCACAATGGATAGGAAATGAAATAAAATTGAAATAAATGGTAGGCATCCTTTGCTGTAGGTCTTATATATTAGGAGACTAATTCATATTATCATAATTTTTATTGCCCTCTGTTCGCTATGAATTTACAGACTTGAGGACTTTCCCACCTGTTTCTTTCTATATTTCTCACACTTGTTGCCTACAATAGACGATAGCTAATCACTTAAAAATACATAAACTCACTGGTTCAGTGTAGACCCAGGAACCAAGAGGTCCTTGTTATATCCCCAGTCAGGCACATGCCTGGATTGCAGGCTCAATCTCCAATAGGGGGCATACAGGAGGCAGCCGATTGATGATGTTCCTCTCTCATCAATGTTTCCATCTCTCTATGTCTGTCCCTTCCTCTCTCTCTAAAAATCAATATAAACATATTTTTAAAAATACACAGTTGTTAATTGATCCAAAAATATCTGCTGATCATATGAAACAAAAATGAGAAATATTTGGAACTGAATTAAAATCGATCATATATTACTCATTATTTAGATTTCTGTGTCCATGAACATAGAACGTTAAGGCTTCCATTTACTCTTTCATTTTTATTCAGAGAAAATATTTTTATTTTATTTAACATGCATTGTTCTAGGCATTCATAATGTATAATTAATTTTCTAATGTATATACCTCTGACAAATTGCAAAATAATTGATTACAACAATCTGATTCATGAATTTGAGGCTACTGATGGGCAAAAAAAAAATAAAATTGAACTTTATTTCAGCACAAACTACCTCTAAACAGCACTTATTTCTAGTTAAAGTTTTACTTGAAGATTCAGCAAAAAAATAATAATAAATTCTTTCTTAATTTGATACAAATTCAACGCAAGACATATACAGCCTTAAAATCAGGGTTTGCAAATCTAAAATTGTTCCAAATAAGTAACCAAAAATAAGAATGCTTTCATGGTAATTGATACAACCGAAATTATTGTTTCAAAAATTGAAACTGGTAATACTGATTTTGCTCCTCTAACTTCACATTTAATATCTGGTCATCTAGAAAAATATGATGGATGTGCAAATGGTGCAAATCTTAAGATGTTGCACAAACCCTATTCTGAAGGATATGATAAATTAAGAATAGCGTTAAGATAGACTAGGTTTTCTAATTCCAACATACTCAGTAGCCTAATAAGCTATATTTTGCAAAGTTATGGACATAGGTTTTAAATGTTGCAACTGGCTCCTCTACCTGTTTTTTGTCTGTCGCTCTCACTTGCTTTTCCCAATTGCTCAAAACTTTCCTCATATTTGAAAACATATGCTGTTGTTTCATAATGTTATCACTTAGGTAATTCTTCCATGACAATGCTTATGTGAGACACCCTTTTGCTCTTTAAATGATGGTGAATGACTTTGATTTTGTGTCTTTCCCAGGTGACTGAAGTTTTTTAGTAAATATTTATAACTAACTTTTGAAAGTGTCCCCCATAAAAGCCGGCTGAAAGGAACATGAGGTTGACACACAGCAACTTAGCTGAATGGCTTCATCTCACCCTCAGTCTGCACTTGGGATGCAGCCGTCATATCAAACGGCCGCTCATGTCTGTGCCACCCAGAGGAGAGAGTTTGGGAACAATTAAAAACAGAATACCCGTCAGAGCCTTTGTTCTCCTGTTGTCTCCCATTCTAATTCAAAGCACAAACATGTCGCTATAATGAATGCCCTTATTCTAAAATTGCTCTCATTAATTTTCCATCTCTCTCTTTCTTTTTGAATGATTCTTACCATGGGAAGAATTTTGCTCATGCTGCCTCTGAAGTCGTGTCAGAGGCTGCTTACCAGTTCTCACCTCATCATTCAGGTGCACACACCGCTCATAAGGACACAGGTCAACTGAGCCCCAGTCAGACCCTCTGTCTCCACACATTGCATGGATCTCCCAGTCACATCTTAGATGGTACTGGCCTGAAAAGCACTGTTTTTACCCATCAACAGAAGACTATTTCTTTAAAGTTTAAGTCAAACCTCACCCAGGCCGAGCCTGGAATATTTTACTATCACACGACTTCTTCTTCATCTTCATGTTGGAGAAACCATTTACTTCACCTCTCCAATAGGGTCATTATTTCTAATTCCTATTTTGGAATCATCAAATCATCTGTGAGTTCAAGATGTGGGGCTCACTGGTTCTAAACTGAGGTCAAGATGTGGGGCTAACTGGTTTTAAACTGCTTTTATCATGGAAAGATAGAATTAAATTATTTTCTTTACTAAATAAAATTATGATGTCTTACAATTTCTATTTTATAATAGCTTTGTATTTACAAAAATACCTGCATGTATAACATAGAAAAAAAATATAACCCACACCCAGTGTCCTTTGTTACTGATATTTTAGTAGAGTAGATTAGTATGGTATATTTGTCACAATTAATGAACCAACATTAATACATTACAATTAATTAAAGCCATACATTATTCATAGTTCCTTATATTTTTTTAAAACTTAATGTCCCTTTTCTGTTCCAAAATCCCATGAAGGACACCACATGGTATTTAGTCATTGTGTCTCCCAGGATCCTCTTGGCTATGACATTTTCTCAGACTTCCCTTGTTTGGAATTATTTTGACAGCTTTAAAGAGTAGCAGTCACTATTATGCTGGGGTTCTTGACCCAGCATCAAGAAGGGTTGAGGAATCTGGAAAAGGGGCTGTGCGTAGATTAAAGAGTTCAGGGACTAATAAAGGGTCCGGAGATGAAATATAATTTTGAAAGGCATTGGGGGTCAGAGGAGCTTAGCTAAAGGAGCTAAGTTCTAAGGTCTTAAGTCTAAGGTCTTAGGTTCTCTCTGTCCCAGGGCCCCATGCTTTTTATTAACACAACTTGTCCTGAGGCAAGGCAGAGATATACACTTCAAAGGGTCAGGGTTTGGTACATAGTCCATTGTCAGAAAGGGGGAATTAGCCTAAGGCTGTTCAGGTGTTTGGCCAGTAGGAGGCAATAACATGTAGATTAGGATGCCTTTTAGCTGTCTGGCAACCACAATCAGTTTCCTATTCAGGTTTGAGGAAATGCCTTTAGCCATTCTCAACAGGTGACTACATGTGTGACTCAACCCTGTTGAGTCCCCAAGTCTCATCTACCTTTTGATGAAACTCTTGAAATTATGACATGCTGGAATTGGTCGCCAGCACACTATTTCATAGAATATACTCAAGTGAGATTTATCTGATGTTTCTTTCATGATTAGAATATGATTATATGTATTTTGGAGGAAAATCACAGAGGCAAAATGCTATTCTTATTGTATCATATGAAGGGAACACACTATCAAAATGAAATTTCTGTTGATGTTAAAGTTCAAACAATCAACTGCTTGTCAAGTTTTTCCAACATAAAATTATTATATTACTCTTTTTAATACTGTGCTCTTTTAGTTGAAACTGCTGTATGGACAACACAGATAAGAAGGGGCCACTTAGGCCCCACCTGGGGGGGTCCAGAGTGGCATATAAACATTAGGAATTCTGTACGGGAGGTTTGTCTCTTCTTCCCCACTTATTTAATCTTTATATTAGTGTGGAATTTTGGATATTTATTTTATACTCTGCATTATACTATAATTAACACTACTATAGTTTATTTATTGCACAAATTGTTCCAGTTTTGGCCAATGAGAGCTCCTAATTGATTCCATTTACAAAGCCCATCGAGAGAGAGAGAGAGAGAGAGAGAGAGAGAGAGAGAGAGAGAGAAGACTTTCTTATGTGTTGGCACTATCAGACACTCCAGCCTCATCTTGGATATTTCCTTCCCTGGCCCTAGAATCAGCCATTTCTCCAAGGAACCATGTAATTGGAGAATGGTGAGAAACCAAGATTTAATGTTGAATGTGCTCATTGATAATGGGGAGTCATTGCTTATAGATCTTCTCTGCTGAACCACAAGGAAGTATATGTGTGTGTATTCATCCATATATGCACATATATGTATAAACATTTCTAGATATAATTATCTGTGTCTATATTAGGTTAAACATGAGTTGATAGTAATGTTTCCAATTCTAATTCATTACCGCATAGATTATTCCTGCCTCCTCCCTTGTTTATCTGTAACCTCCCACTCTAACAGTGAGAAAACTGGTTCCTACCATCCACCATCCACTGACGTAATTGTTCAATACCAGTACACATGTGTAGTGGTTTCAGAATTGTTCATTTGTACCCATGTGGGAAACATCTTCATCAGTTAGAGCACAATAATTGTGTACAGTTTCTTAGACTCCATTCATTTTCCAAAGATTTAGGTTAGCATTTTTCCTGCATTCCCCTACCCCAGTGAGGTTGTTTCACATGTTTGTAATATAGATAGATTTTTCACGTTCTGCAACCATCTTAGATTCCACCATAGCTTAAATAGATATGTATATATAGCTTAAATATATGTAGATATACAGCTTAAATATATGTATATATACAGCTTAAATATATCTATATATAAAAGCCTAAGTGACCCAAAGACCAAATTACTGAATGACTAGTCACTATGATGCGCACTGACCACCAGGAGGCAGATGTCCAATGCAGGAGCTGTCCCGTGGTGGTCAGTGCATTCCCACAGTGGGAGCTCCGCTCAGCTGACAGACCTGTCCTGGCAGCCCACCGGTTGGCAGCAGAGGTTGGCAGCAGCCACTCCCTCAGTAGTCCTACAGGTCCAATCTCCGGAGAATGGACCAGGCACCAATGGACCAGCATCACCAGCATGATCCCGACAGCACCACCAGCCTCTTGGAAGTTGGCCTTGGGCACTGCAGCTGCTTCCCCTCCCTAGATGTTCCGAAAGGAAGAAAGAATATAAAAGTGACCACCAGGTGGTTGGAATGGATGGCACAGGTGCTGCTAGCCATCTTGTACCACACACAGATGCAGATAAGAGTGAGATAGATTTGATATTATTTGATGTTTAAGTGTCCCAAGTGAGCATGAAGGAGTATAAATTTCTTATCTTTTTTTTTCTTACCAAAATATAATCACTTTATGTCTATAGAAATCACACTTGAGAGAGTGAGAATGAAAGGTTATTATAAATGAGAATTCAATTAAAAGAACATTACTACATATGGTAAGTGTCATGTTCAAATAAAATTATAATTCAGAAAAATCTTCAATAAGATGCCTGTATTAATTGTTGCCACTCATTGTGGGATATTTCTATGTTCTAGGCAATGAAAACAGAACAATATAGATAGTAGATAGATGATTATAGATAGATAGATAGATAGATAGATAGATAGATAGATAGATAGATAGATAGATAGATAGATAGATAGATAACTGTCAGATAGATAATGATAGATAAATAGATGAAAGATATAGATAGATGATAGATAGATAGATAATGATAGAGAAATAGATAACATACATGATAGTAGATAAGTAAATCAATGATAGATGATAGATAAAAAGAGAAATGTATAAATATAACCATATCTGTATCTATTTTTGACAAACTTATTCTCATATAACATGTTCAGATACATAATAGTATTATTTTCCATTTTGTTGTTGAGGAAACAGCGCATATAATGAAGATAAGTTGAATAGCAGACCTGAAGTCCTTCATTTAGCTTAATAGGTAGCAGAATTGTATTTGAATCCAGCCTTAGGTCTCTTTGCCAATAATCTAGAGCCTTCTAATTTTATAAAACAATAGCACCCATTTATTCAGCAACTGTTTTACATACTTTAATTCTATCATCAACCTGTGAGGTAAAGGTTATCATCATTGTTTGCATGCATGGTCACTGAAGCAACAAGATATTAAGCAGCATGTTATTATCCACAGGTGGTACAGGAAGAGGTGGGAAACCCAGGTTGGTCTCAGGCTGGAACCTGCAGTCCAACATATACACTCTGGCCTCACCATCAAGCAGCTCATCTAGTCTCACCTGTTTGTCCTTCGCTGGGATGTCCATTCCTGGCTTCAGAACCACCTCTGCCTTTTTTGTTATGCATAAAATTGGGTTTTGAACAGTCTAGCCTTGTAGGCCAAACATGAGGACATTTTTGCCTATAGATTTTCATGTTTTCTTCACTACAATTATTTTTATGTGTACTATGGTGATGGGAGGATGGTACTAAATCTCTTTTTGAAGACGCAATTCTTTCTAGAAGCTGTGCTGAAAATAAATCCCACGTAGTAAGGAACGTGAGAATGATATGGGCGAAGGCCAGAGCGACCTGAGGAAGGAGCTGTGAGTCTCATGTTATAACCACATCAAAAGTGTGACCAGAGAACAGTAGTAATGAGAGATGTTTCACATGTAGCTCAAAGGAGTGGCTGGCCTATGTTCATCATATTTATAAGGTAATGCTCTGAGTTGGAGGTAATGAGGGAATGTTGTATATGATTTATAAATGTTTAAACCAGAGCACTTTAAGAAGCAAGTTGGAATAGATGAAGTAAACACTGAAACAGAGTCAAATGGACTATTAAGGTCAGATCAAGCACTATATTGTGCAATAAAATAACCAATTTTTAAAAATATTTCTGTTTATCTTTCTCAGAACCAGACACAGCTACCCTCTCTCTCAGGTTCATTCTTGTCAGTCCAGTGGGGCCCAAGGTATTAAAAGTTAACACTGTTTGATTAACCATCCCTCCTAAATGGCAATTTTGCATTTGAATTAGGAGCTTCCAGAAAAGAGAAAGCAGTTTGTTCAACAAATAATGAGGGGATATTTCCTATACACTGAGCATTCTCCCTGAAGCTTGAGACATAGTGTTGGGCAGCCCAGGCAGAGACACCCGCTGCCATTAAGGAGCTTATATTCTAGTGAAAATCCTAAGAACAAAATGTAGAGAAATCTCTCCAAGTGGGGAATTTGAGAAGATGGTTTTATAACTAGGAAGCTTCTCAAATCACCCCTTGCAATTGTTTGCCTTTCATGCCCAGGTAGACCTGGTCACAAAAGTTATTTAAACCCATTTACAACCAGAATATAATAGTTCAGGAGCAGGAAAATTGATGCACTTAAAAAAATTAGTTACTGTCATTCACAGCAGTATAGCTTCTGAGGGCAGACACACCTGGATGTGTCTCTTCTGATGGGTGCCTTCCCGATCCTATCATAAAATTTCAGGATGAAAATGTTCCATGTCACAAGAAATGCGGCCTGGAAATGAATGCAGACTCGAATTCTGCTCAATAAAACCCTCTCTCAGATTCCATCGCGCATTTCTGAAAACTCAGATGAACACTGTCCTATATCATTATGTTTCTCCATCTTCTGCCAACTCAGATTGAAGGCAATTCTAAAATCTTATGTCCTATTGTTTCAAAAGTTCTGGGAACACTGTTAGAAATACATCATGAGTATCACTCTCCGCATTTTTAAAGCCATTTGGTTGACTTAGAAAACAAAGCACACTCTCCTCCCTTTTTGTAAGAGTTTGAACAATGCTGAAGTGTTTGTCATTCCTAATTCCACATGCATATCCAGATAGTCCATAGAAATGTTACAGGAACACAGTTTCAACTCTGCAACCCAATCGGTGAGTGTGTAGAAAAGGGGAGGAGCCATGGATTACAGATTTGGAGGTGTTGAGCCTCTTTGAGTGAATCAAAGACCTGAGGTCCCGCTAGGAAGCTGGAAGATAAAGGAATGGACCTCTGGAGACCTGGGCCAGACTCTTTGGTGGCAAATGAGACCCTGACTAATGAAAAAGCACTATGTAAAGTGTGATTAAGTGTGACCCAAGGTGGACAGTTCATCTATGACCCTGTATTACCTGCTTTTCTACATTTCTGTGAGTTTTCAAAAAGTGGTAAATGAGGTTCCTGGAACATGACAGACTCACAACATCCCTCTCTTCATGGCTTTGAAACTCCTGTGTTCATGCTGAGCTCAGGCCTCACTTCTGTTTCCCACTTACCTCTCCACCTTTTCTGCTCTCCCCCTCTCGGTCTCCCTCCTCAATAATGTTCTCCTTGCTTCTCTCTCTCTCTCTCTCTCTCTCTCTCTCTCTCTCTCTCTCTCTCTCTCTCTCTCTCTCTCTCCTTTGTCTAGTGTCACTTCTCTCTCAATTCATAATCTCTCTTAAATTTATCATATGAACATGGCTTCTATTTATCAAACCACAACCAATGTTTGCTTTGTTATTTTTACTATAAAAAAGAAAAAGAAAAAATGCATTTTAAGTCAGGAAATTGGCCAAGCAATTCTCAGATAATTGTTTGACATATGTTCTCATTGTCTACAAATAAACTTTATTAATAGTTTTTTTTTTTTATATTTCCATTTCAGACAAAGAGATGGAAGATTTTAGAAACTTATGCAAGGTCAGGCAGCTCACAAGTGGACAGAGCCCATGGTCTTTCAGGCAGAAAGTGACTTCTCCTTTAGTCCATGAGGCAGACAATACTAGTAAATGAAGAGGGCTCAGGATTGTAGTTTAGGCTTCTCTGTATTTTAATTCTCACTGGAAAGTTGGAAAATAAGGGAATAACTAAGACATACAAATGAAATACATAATTCACCACAAGGACCTGAGCAACGTTAGGACTGGGAAATGATGGAGTTTGGCCAAGGGGAACAGAGTCTATCTGATCTCGCCCATTATATCACTGGGGGCTGAGCCAGATAAGAAAATAGGTCGGTCATTTTTCGCAGCACCCGGCACTATCAATTTTGAAACGGTGAAAGACTTTAATTATAGAGCCAGTTTTCATGCATTTTACCTGCTTGTTCCTTCTGATGCTCATTTAAAGCCTACTGTTTCCTTAGCAACCTGTCTTTTCTTTCTCCCCTCCATTGTATCTTATCAGTTAACGGGCTGTTAAAAATGTTTTAAGAAAAATTATAATTTATAACAATTTATCTTGTTTAACAATAACCCGACCGTTTTTCTCATTCTCTCCACAGTTAAAAGGGAACCATGTTGCAAAGATGAATTAGAGAACATGTCGATGATACCTTAGGAGGCCGGCCACAGCAAGAAGAGTGCGCAATTACCTCATGTGCATCTAGGGAGACTGGTTGTTTTTTTCCTCCCGTTGCTAAATACCCTCCACCTAAGACAGTTCCAAGCACATAGTAAAGGATTAATAATGTCCAACAAGTGGATGAATTATTGAGTATTCATTTACTTTAATCATATAAGAGCTCTCCCATATTTTTAGCCTGTGCACCAAATACTTTTGTTTTGTCACTTTTTCCATGGATTTCTTATTATCTTTATATTCCTTTGGACATGCTTATGAGGTTTGGGAACAAAAGTGCATTGAAAACACAGCGACTGTGTTTCATCTTTTTTCATCTTTTCCTTGAAATAAGAATGTAAACATGAATGTTTTATGCTATTTACTGGAGATTTTCAATTTTTTTCTCTATATATTATAACTTTCTTCTTTATCACTTTTTCCTCTATCAAAATGCCTATTTTCCAGTTCACTGAAAATTGTTAGTATCATTTAAAATATTTTCCAATCTGGTAAAGTGTTAATTTGTAAAAATAGGTCCTCTCAAATTTCAATTTTGTCTACTCTACCTATTATTAAACTGGTCATTAGAGTTCTTGATCCTTTTCTCTGACAGTGGCCCACTATTCAGTTAAATCCTTTCTCTTAGAACTCAGCTTGCTTAAAATTTTTATTTCTCAACTGCGAGCTTAATCTTTAAGCAGATTGCTGTCTGATTCAATTTATTAGAGGAACCATAGGAAAATAACACACTATGCTTCCACAGTGCATGTCTTATTTCATAAGCTGTTTTCATGTGTCATTGTAAAATACTGAAACTATTTTTTTTAAATATATTTTATTGATTTTTTACAGAGAGAAAGGGAAAGAGATAGAGAGTTAGAAACATCGATGAGAGAGAAACATCGATCAGCTGCCTCCTGCACATCTCCTACTGGGGATGTGCCCGCAACCCAGGTACATGCCCTTGACCGGAATCGAACCTGGGACCTTTCAGTCCACAGGCCGACGCTCTATCCACTGAGCCAAACCGGTTTTGGCCTGAAACTATTTCTTATATTTAGTGGTAGCTATAAATAAACTATGAAAAAAGAGGTGATATTAACTGACAAGCTTAAAAGGAAAATCATATCTTTGATGTGTAAGACTTAAGAAGAATAAAGACATTTTAAAAATGTTTTTGAATATTACATTTCACACAGTGCATGCAAAATAAACATAAATAGGAGATTGACAAGAATGAAAAAGATACATACTAAAATTTGTATAAATTGAACTCATATGTGAATAACTGATACAGATTCAAGTATCATATTATGTAGAGTAAAAGGTTGAGAAGATGCCTGGATATCACTACAAAGAAGCTTTTGTGACTGCTAGATTGAATAATGTTCTTCAAATACCTACCCAGAATCTGTCAATATGAACTAATTTGGCCAATGTAATCAGGTTAAGTCCATACTGAATGAGTGGACCCTAGTTGAATGGCTAGTTTCCATATAATAAAATGGCACTGGACAAAGACCGACACATGGGAAGAATGCCATGTGCTGACAGGCAGAAATGGGAGTGATGCTTCTGTAAGACAAAAAATGCCAAGGACTGCAGCAACCACCAGAAGCTGCAAGAGGCCAGGCTGGATTCTCTCCCAGAACCTTCAGAGGGAACATGGCCTTGCTGACACCTTGACTTTGGAGATCCAGCTTTCAGAACTCTGACAGCATAGACTTTTCTACTGTAAGGCATCCAGTTTGTGCTAACTTGTTAAGTAGCCACAGGAACTCAACCAGTAGCTGTGTTCCTATGTCACTTTATAACTCATTGGGGCGGGGCGGGGATGGGGGCGGGAGGCATAAAATGAAAACACACCCAAATAGGTCAATGGTCACAGAAAGATTTTGGGAATGTGGTAGAAGAATGTAAGTGGGGATCACTAATTCCAGGATGTTTCCAAGTCTTGAGTTTCTCCAGAGTTTCATGGATTATGTGGAATTCATGGAGCACTCCCTCTGAAGGCATGTGGAGAGGCGGTGGGGATGTCTACAGGAAACAGTCTTGGAGCAAATTGAGGAAAGTGGGAAATAGGTCCTAGACCCACAGTTCTTACTGTTGAACTCTCCCATGCAGTGGCAGTAGAGGAACACAGATTTCCAGAATCGGAGTGTCAAACAGGTCATTTAGTCCATCGGTAGCCAAGCCCCTTGTGGTTTTAATGCCCCTAGTATTTTTGGCAGCTAGAATTAAATAATTTAATTCATAATGTTTCAGTTGCTTTGGTTGTCATGCAGCTTATAGTCAAAGACTAAGAAAGTATGTTAGTCATGTTCTGAAGGCCTGCCTGTAAACAAGTTGCAGGAGAAATGTTTAAAAATACACTTTACTTGAAATAATAGAAAAATATTGCTAGTTAAGCACAAAGCAATGATAGCTTAAACAATGGTGATAGAGCTAGAAGTATGGAAGATTCACTGCCCAGGGCTGTATTACATCAGGAGATATGGAGTCCAATCAGGAAATAAATGTGACCAAATAGATGATGTTTCTTTCTTTCCAGTTTCCACTCTCTTCCCTGGGCACTTCCCATTGGCTCAACCATCATCATCCATCTCTCAGGGAGTCCAGCTGGTACAGTATGCTGGGCTCATTCTCCTGCTTACAGAACAGGACAGAAAAGGAAGAAGAATGGATCAAAATAGCAAACAGGCCCTAGCCAGGTTGGCTCAGTGGGCAGAGCACCGGCCTGCAGACTGAAGGGTCCTGGCTTCGATTCCGGTCAAGGGCACATGCCTGGGTTGTGGGCTCGGTCCACAGTAGGGGGCCTGCAGGAGGCAGCCGATCAATGATTCTCTCATCATTGATGTTTCTATCTCTCTCTCCCTCTCCCTTCCTCTCTGGAATCAATAAAAATATATATTTTTTAAAAATAGCAAACAGAACAACCAGCAGCCACATGTGTATACTCCTTTACTCAAAATGCACTGAAATAAATCCTCATTTCCACTGGTCTCCTCCAGGGCAGGGATGAAATCATAATATCTAGAACCATATTTCCTAAGACTTTTGGCAAATAATAATAGTATTGATAGTGTTAATAGAGTCCTTATTAGGAGCCAGACTTCTATGAAAAGTGCGTTATCTGTTGCACATTATCTTCTTTGATTCTAATAGTACTCTATAAGTAAGTACTATGATATTTTTAATATATGAAAAAAATTAAATATAATACTTATACTAAAGGTTGCTTATATGCCAGACATTTCTCCTGGTCTACACGCTCCAATATGGTAAGCCACAAGCTACATGTGCTATTGAACACTTAAATGTGGCCATATCCAAATTAAGATGTGTTCAAAGTGGATAACACACACTCGATTTTAAAGACTATGAAAAAACAATGTGTAATACCTCATTATGTTTTTATATTGATTACATTTGGTATATATTGTGTAAAATAAAATAAATGATTAAAACTCATTTTACCCATTTTTTTCTTAATATAGCTACTAGAAAACTTAAAATTACATCTGTAGTCCACATTTGTAGTTTGTCTCACATTTTCATTGGACAAAGCTGTTCTAAGTGCTTTACATAAACACCAACAGGCAGAAATTGTATTTAAACCTAGATTTCCTCACCCAACAGGTTGTGGCTTAGTTACCATGCTACGTAATGTCCACGTTGTTACCAGATGAGTGAAAGAGAATAAAACTTGCCATCTTGAGATCCTGCTATGTCTCAAGCACTATATACTAGGTATGTACTCTGCTCTGAACAACCATGCATAATAGGTACTATTTTATTCATTTGTTAGATGAAAAAAATATAATTTTAATGTAACATACTCTTAAGTACAAAACCAGTAAGTAGGTAACCAAAATGTAAACCAAGATAGATTCCAATTTCCCTGGTCTTGAACACATGTTATAGGAACTTTTTTGTATGAATGTTTTTTTAAAATAATTTTAATATATTTTTATTGATTTCAGAGAGGAAGCGAGAGAGAGAGATAGAAGCATCAATGCTGATAGAAAATCATTGATGGGCTGTCTCCTGCATGCCCCACATTGAGGATCGAGCCCGCAACTCAGGCATGTGCCCTGACTGGGGATTGAAGCGTGACCTCCTGATCACTGAGCCACGCCAGCCAGGCTGTATGAATGCTTTTAAAAACAAAGTGAACATGTTAAAATTTCAGAGACAAAAATAGATGATGTATGTCTGAATATACTCAACAACAGGGGTCCTCAAACTACGGCCCGCGGACCACATGCGGCCCTCCGAAAACATTTATCTGGCCAGCCGGGTGTTTTTGCCGCCGCTGTGTGCATAGGAATTTGTTCATAGTTTTTTTTTAAACTATAGTCCGGCCCTCCAACGGTCTGAGGGACAGTGAACTGGCCCCCTGTTTAAAAAGTTTGAGGACCCCTGCTCAACAAGCTAAATTGCAGGGACACTTAATAACTTATTCTTTAACAGGGCATGATTAGCAGTAGACAGAATTTCTTAAGTATGACCTATCAGATTAAGAGATATTAATAAGGAAATCTTACATGATGAACAGCACAATGGAAACACCTAGTTGATCATCAATCACCGAGTATCCACAACATATGAGGAGCACCCATCATGCCACTAACAGAGGCATTCACACGTGCACACTCACAAACATGGACAATCCTTGTGAGCCTGGGAGCTGATTTCTCCACCATAGGAGACAAATGGTGAATGGAAAGATCATGGAAAGAACTCACTACAAGATGTGCTCACTGATAATCTATCAGGGATCTACATGGAGCTATGATTTATGTAGAAAGTATAGCAAATAATAAAGTCTTTTTCAATCACCTTTTATACATAGGAATTATATACTATATTCTAAAATTTTCATACAAGAACCAAAAACTGGAAACAGGCTTCACTATGGTACTGCAATGCTAGAATAGCAGAAATTAATTTTGTAATATATTTCTCATATTCATTTAATTTTCCTCTTATGTTGTGGTTCTCAGTTTGTTTCATGTGAACTCTATTTTCCCACAACCTTTGTGTACCCAGGAGAAAAATATTTTTCAGAATAGAGGTATTTTACAGAAAGACTTTTTCTCTTTTAATTCACAAAAATATATTGGGGAAGTTTAATTAAAATAAATGTGTTCTAATTTTAGAACAAATAAAAGCATTGTTTATGGATGAATTTTAGTACCTATAAAATATTCCCTGGGTGGTAACTTTTGTGTGTGTGAGAAAGACACACAATAATATCATTGTAAATGTACTTTTGAAGGTTTTAGGTAGTCACAGTGGGAGAATGCCAAGAAGGGTAAAGAGGGATAGTGTAGAACATTTAGAAAAGGAAGACCTAAATCCTCTAGCTGAAACAAAAGGCACAGATCATTTAACATTTCCTAGTAAATTTCAGAACATTTTTTGAGCTCATCACTCAATGAAGCCCGAACTTTTATGAAACCAGATGTTGAATAAAGAGCAGTTTCTTGTTCGGGAACCATGCCTGGATTCTGAATGAATGTGTTCTAAACCACTTTGATCAATTGGAAGCTATAAAAATGACGACCATTCTCTCTGCCCTGGTTTTTGCAGTGTCCAGACTTCTCGTTATTTACCTTCAATATATCCTCAGTAGGAAACGTAGTAACAGAAATCATTTTCTTTCTCTTATTTTTTCCTTCTGTAAAGCATATGGCCCAATCTATCCTGTGAAAACTCCAATTTATTTTAGCATTCATGAACCTTCAGGACTAATTTCCTGAGCCAAACCATAATTACTTTAATTCTACACTGCTGGAGAGAATTTGAAAACAGGACTTCTTTGGAAGAAAATTAACTTATATAATGAGTGAAGAGATAAATCATATTAGCTCTAATTAAAGTATATTAACATTTTGGTTGCATATGAATAAAAATCAGACACAATGAAAGCAGGTTTCTCATAAAGAGTCAATTTATGGAGATTTATGAAGATTTTAGGGACTTGCAAAATTTCATTACTTAACATCTCTATTAAGATCTTTACAAGCATGCATAATGAAAAGCCTAATAAAAGATTTAATAAATGGACTTTTGCTTAAAGTCACACTGATTCAGTGCAAGCAAAGGTTTTAAACTCATAATGGAGATTAAAATGATAATTGCCAATTTAAAAATACATATGCTATTCACATGGCGAGTAGTGGAGAAGTAGATCAGTGTTAGGAAGTCAGAGAACTGTCTCCTCAAAGGTAAATAATTCCACAGTTTCTGCTCCATTCTGAGTGTGATAATTATTTCAGCCTTCTATACTGTTTACCCATTGTCTAAACAACTACAGGTGGGAATAGGGATGAATGTTTAACTACTATGAAACTATACTTCAAATCCTTCCCTCCTGCATTATCACACGGTCTTTAGCTCTATGTCTAGAATGAATGTTTACACAAATAGTATACTGCCAGGTAACCTTACTTAAGTAAATTTGATGGTGAAAAGAATCCGATTCTTTTCCAGAAATGTTCTTCCACTAAAGTTATACAACGGCACTGCCCTTTGATTTCATTTTCAATATTGCTCCTGAATGGCTCATGGAGAAGATGGCCACAAATCAAGTCACAGAGAAATTCCTCACCTATAGAAGTGCCCAGCGAGCACCAGATTCGGGGTGTCTAATTTGCCAGATGAGATTTGCAACCAGCATTTACCATGACACTCCCCACTATCCAAGACAGCACATGCTCCATTTATCATGACATTCAGAGCCCACCGCCCTCCAGCAGTTATGGGCACTCTAATCATCCACTTTAAGGTTCCCACAGCCCCACAACTATTTCAGAGTGGGCTTTATTTGCCCCTGTCATTCACACATCACTGTTTACAACTACCTTTTTTTTTTTTTACAATTGTCAAATATCAGGCTATCTTATAAAGCATATAAACTCTACAACTTTATGGAAAACAATTATATTCACTCTGCAAAAAAATATGCATCTGTAGATTACCAAACACTAAAAATACATATTTTAATAGAGAAAGTACCAAGCTAAAGCCTGTAGAAATGCATTTCAGTTCCTGAATTAATGCATTGGCAATTTGGTATTGCAAACAAATATTCTCATGGGTGTTTAGTTACTCATTTGCAGAGCAAAAAGTGACAGTGCTTTTAGGAGACACTCATTTTTATGTATTATCTCTTAAACTCCTAGAAAATATTTATTGAATTGCATTTTTAAAACTCTGAATTGTATTGCTATTGATACCAGGAAATGAAGAAATCAGATAATAGAATTTTCAGAGAATAAATGGCAATTTTAAAGTAGAGCGAAGGGAAAGATAATGGTAAAAGAAAGACAAGAAAAACTAATGAATAAAGATTTTCTGATAGTATGGTGGCGAAAAATATCCTAAACAATCCTAATGCAGCAAAAAATGAATTACTAGTATAATTATTATAGTACAATAAAATTATTAATATAATTCTAAAAGGCTTTATATTTTTAAAAATACGTTAAATGCTTAATTAATATGCTCATAAATTAAGGGAAAAAGGTATAAAACTAGAGAGATAAAAAACTAATGACAGAAAATTTCCCCAGGGGGGTGGGATGTGACTCTCATGGGCCCAGGGCAGAAGATGCCCCACATTCTGTCCCCTCAGGTGTGGCCTCCACTGCAGACAGGAGTGCACCACTTGGAACCCCAAATTCTGTGCTCTTGTGTTTAAAGGCTCCCTGTGGCCAGTCTCACACCAAGTTGAGACCTGAAAATATGCAGCCTATATGTTATGAAGAGCTTCAAATCATGAATTTATTTCTAAATGGGCTCTGGATTTACACTGAGCAGAGACAAACACTTGAATATAAACTTAATAAACACACACATTCAGGAAATACATCAGTGTGACTAAGAACTAGAAAAAGTAATAACCAGAAAAATCAAGCACACAAAAGATAAGAAAATTATGAGATACTAGAGGCCTGGTGCATGAAATTCATGCAGGGGGAGGTGTCCCTCAGCCCGACCTGCACCCTCTCCAACCTGGGACCCCTTGGACATCCCTCTCACAATCTGGGACTGCTGGCTCACTGCCTGCCTGCCTGATTGCCTCTAACCGACTCTGCCTGCTGGCCTGATCAACCCCTTACCACTCCTCTGCCGGCCTGATCACCCCCAACTGCCCTACCCTGCCAACCAGATCGCCCCCAACTGCCCTCCCCTGCGGCCTGATCACCCCCTAACTGCCTCTGCCTTGGCCCCCACCACTGTGGCTTTGTCCTGAAGGACATCCAGAAGATTTCCAGTCTAATTAGCATATTGCCCTTTTATTAGAATAGATAGGCTATAAACTAAGCATACACCATAAGGAAAATTTTAGTACATTCAACATTCAAATTAGAAAATTTTATTCTCAAAAATATAAAGAAGATGTATTTTGTTTAAAAAATAGCACACTTCTCTCCTAAGATAAATGATATTCTTCTATATTATTTTCAAAAAGGTCTGTCATTCATATTTAAGTTTCTAGCTTACCTGAAATTGATTTTTATGTAAGATGTGTTGAGACCTAATTCCATATATTTTTATATGTCTAAACAAGGTATTTTGAGGAGATTTGATCATCAGAAAAGAGTGCATAAAATAAATTCATGACAAATATACACTGCTTTTTACCTTATTTTTATGTGTTTAGAATAGTTAGGATTCATATATTTGCTGCACCGTGAGGATAAATAGAAAAGCCTCAGACAGATTTGAAAGATAACAGAGGAATCATACAAAGATTAGATTTTCAATGAGAACAAAGTAGACTTTTATGGGCAAAAGGCTTTTCAAAAGAGATAAAATAGACCTGTTTTATAATTGAGGTCAGATTTTCTCTGAGAATAGTGGCTTCCATGTAGCAGGAACTTTCTTACTCAAATCCATAATCAAGTGCTTTGTATAGTGTAGAGATTGTACTAGTTACACAATAATTGTAAGCTGAATAACTTAAGAAGTGAGCTTGATGTTTTACCTTGTTATCAAAGGTGTTGAAATGTCCTATGTGGAAGTCATGATTGTTTCTCATTACATGCTGAAATATTAACCAACCCCTTGGCATTAACAGGTGAGGTCTTCCTTGGGTTCCCTCCTGCAGCCCGTGGGATCTCTGAGGACCAGGATGCAATGTCTGACTTCTGTGTCAGTAGCTCATTTGAGGACAGCATCAGTGACACTTAGGAACACCAAATTTAGCCCAGCAAGTGCTTTTATTCTTGTTTAATGTTATCTTTTGCTATTAATAATTCTTGCGCAATACCGTGAAGCTGTATATAGATGCAACCCTAGAGAGACAAACATGCTCACGGTGCAATCATTTTCCATATTTTGCGTATGTATGTGTCTCAAAAGAAATTTATCATTAATTGTCATGTGTTAATTTTTCATTAATGTATTACCTATGTTACCTAATTTGTCAACACTTGTCAAGGATAACACTGCACCCTCAGGAAGTATTCTTTGATGACCCAAGCTAAAGGGTGGGGCCAATACTTTATTCATTATGATTTTTAGGTGAAGAATAGAGTAATGAATGAATCAGGACTCTACTATTTGTTGATGGAAATAAAACTATTCTGTTTTTATGTTACTTCATGCTTTTCCCATAAAATTGTTTTAATAATTTAGTATGAACTGAACATTTTGTGTAAGTCAAAAGTAATCATTTCTGCCTCCCATTTCCATTATGGCAAACACAGCCAGCTAAGATATTTAATAGACATGTTAATTTTCTCATTGATGTATCTGTTATATCATATTGCTTACAAAAACTAAATAGTTCAGAAAGCTTCTGAAAAACATATTATAATTGGTTTTCTCAAGTCTCTGAACCTTGATAATCCATTTTCACATTTTAGTGATTTCAGAAGTGTATCTGCAATTATGCCCGCTGCTTGTTATTTTTAGAAAATATGTTCTACTTATACTTTCTAGAATAAGTAGCAGGACATTCATAAGGTTACAATTAAGCATGGAGTGAACCTAGCATTAGATCCTGCAATCTATGTTTTGACAAATATTTCTAATTACAAGCTTGGAAATGTCCACACAGGTTACATCAATATGAGATATTGCAAGGGTATTTTTTTTTTTGTAAAATGCTTATATATTTACTGAGCATACTGGAAAATGACCCCTGACATTTTCAGTGAAAATCTGTCTATTTTTAGAGGGGTTTTGCAAAATGCATTTTCCTTGTCTATTATATAAATGACCCTTCTGAAGTAGCAGAGTCAAAAACTTCTTGAGTAACTTAAAATTGTAAAATTACTACTTTCTCAGCAAAGTGCTGGATGAATAACTTTAATTTTCTGAGTCTTTGGCCAGCATGTGACTATATTAAATAAGTCATCAATCTTCTTACTGATTACTCAGAACAGCACTACATAGAAATCTGTTACGTCCTGCCCTCTAATGCCCTCTAACAAGGAAAATATGCATTTACCTCCTCCCCACACTTTCTCCTGGATGCCTCACTTACCTGACAACCCTTCTCCCTTAATAATGTTTAATATCTCAATTTCATAAGAAAATGAACTAGAATAATTTACTCAACTGATCTGCCACTCCCTTCCTCCAGAAACATAAAAAGAATGGGTAGATGCTAAAATATAGAACAGAATTGTGTTTCTCTACCTGAAATATTTTGACTATTTTAACAGACTTAATTGGTTACACCAATGCAAACTACAAAATATTTGGGGAGAAGAGATTTAAGACAGACTGACATACCTTGACATGGGGTTAAGAGGATGAGAAGAGATAAACCAAAGAGCTTACAGGGACAGCCCATGGACATGGGCAATAGGGTAATGAAGACCTGTTGGGGGAGGGTATGAGTAGGGGCTGGGTAGAGGAGGGAAAAGAGGGGGGGAAAGGGGGAGGTATCTGTAATACTATAAACAATAAAAAGTATATTATAAAGTAAAATAAATAATTTATATACTGCCAGAAAAAAAAAAAGAAATTAAGACAATGGTGCAGTCTCTTGAAAGTGGTAAATAAAGAGGGTTCTTTCCACACTATCCCCAGAGACTTCAAGAGTTCCTGCACTGAGCATGTTAGATAAAGGATATCTGATTTCCTTGGAGTTTCCAGCCTTAAAACCAAAGTATCTTGATTATACTGAGCAGATAAGCAGATTCATAAATAAAATTCATTTGTATGGTTGATGAATTAGACATACCCAAGAAAATTGAGGCATGGGATCTTTTTTCTTTTTAGGACAGTAAAACTCCTCTGTGTGATACTATCATTGTGAATGGTGACATTATGGATTTGTCAAAATTCATCAAACTTTACAGCACAGAGAGCTTAACGTGTGCAACTTTTTCAAAAATTACTGAGAATGAATGCATAATGTGATAAAACAATCTAACTGTATTATGGATATATGAAAAACCCTGACTAGAGGGTAAGGGTGTCAAGATGCTGACCTAAGTAGCTTTGGAAATGAGTGGAGTCTGTATGACTGGGGCAGAAAAAAAAATTATATGAGACCTGTACTTTAGTTGATAAAGCTGTTTTTCAAGGGAGGAAATATAGGTGAGTAATCTTGACACCATTACACACATATATGCATATGCTATGAATGCACAGTTAAGTGAGCGCACAGACAGGAGAGCGGAAGCCAGGGTCTCCCTGTTGGAGGGGGGCTACAAATGAGCAAGGGGAGGCTGGAGTGACCTGCAGTGGAGTTGGAGACATCAGTATGAACTCATATTTAACGTGATAAAGATATCGGTGGTGACATGTGGAAATATCTATAGATGTGCATATGTACATGGGTTAGCATCCACACCTATATTTCCCTACATTTTCTTGCTCTGTCTACTGACAACAGGAGAAGCAAGGACTCCCCAACAGCAACAAGCTCACCAAATATCCCAGTCTTGGTTTCTCATTCCATTCTCCAGTAAAGGGATCTGGCATCCTTGGAGAAATGATGAATTCTAGGAACAGAGAAGGAACTGTTCAAGAGAAGCCTGTATCATCTCATAATACCAGAAAGTAAAGAAGTTCTCAAAAAAAAAAGTAGGAGCGTCAAAGAGACACCAGAACCAATGAGCCAATGGAAGAGATCCTGATGCCCAGGGTCGGAACAATATGAGGAAAAATATATAAAAAATATTATCAGATTGCACCCCAAAGTACAAACTAAATATACCTGAGTCTATACTGATATCAGTAAATTGTGGAAAAAATGAATAAACTGTGGAGAAGAGGTAAATCTCTGGTGCAGAAGAAGTCTAATTAATTTGCAAAGACATTCTGCCCTCAGGGAGGCAGAGCACAATTCCCCACTCTTTGGGTGTGGGCTGGACACAACGACTTCCTCCCGAAGAGGACAGTGTGGAAAGGGGAGACATTCAAGTAACTTTACAGAGGAAAAGCCTCTAAACACCCCTTCACAGATCATCGAGATTCCCCTCAACACGAAGAGACAAAGTGGCAGAATGTGCCCTTATTCTGAGTTAATAAAAATAACACATTTTTTTCTCTGATATTTTTTCTCCAAAATATCTAATCCTACTCTGTCATGAGAAAAACACAAGGCAAATTCTAATTAAGGGACATTCTACACAACACTCTACCAGCCCTCCACAAAACTGCCAATGTCATCAAAAATGAGGAAAGTCAAAGAAATTGTCCCTGCCAAGAGGAGGCTAAGGAGACATGATGATGCTGTAACGTGAAACAAAAGAGGACATTTGGTAAAAACTAAGGAATTCTGAGCAAAGTAAGGACTCGAGTTAATAAGGAAGCAAGGATAGTGCACGGTTCATTATAGAACATAATGTCTACTAATTGTAAGAAATGTACTAGATCCAGGTAAGCTGCTGACAACAGGGAAAGTTGAATGTAAGGTTCATGTAAGCTCTGTGCTTTCCAAATTTTTGGTAGATCCAACACTTTCGAAATTTAAAAGTGTATTAAAAAGGCAACATCTGAACTATGGGCTTAGAGGTAACAGATGCAGAAGCTGTGGGGAAATGCTACAAGCCGGCAAGGGAGCTATGAGGAAAAAACATCGATAACTTTTTCATAGGAAGGAATGCAATGGATTTTTGTGTTCATTCTGCCTCAAATATTTGCACTGAAACAAGCTTTTCAGAATGAGAAAATGCAGTATAGATTTTCCAGGCTGTCTCTCCCACGTGCTTACTCCCAGGTAATCAGGAGGAAAGGGCGTTGTGGGCAGGTTGAATTTTGGTGGAAGTGTGGAGACATGCAGAGTATCATTCTGCCTAAGCACATCAGGTAACTTTCCACAGGATGCTTTCCCTCCTGCAGGCACACATCCCACAGTCATGATACAGAAATTGCCCGGGGACAAGAGATCCACTCGGCCCAGAAAGGAAGGATCTTGACCCCACTTGTGTGTGTGTGTAAAGTCACATCCACCTGTAGACCTATTGGTTTTACCACCGCCGAGATATGATACGTAGTCCCTGAGGGGTCACGGACGTTTGCTCTTTTATCTTGCACAGGCAGATAACCTACCTCCTCAAATGAAGTGTTGGAGTAAATAAAAGATGGTTTCTACGAACTTGTTTTCCCCTCACCCTCAAAGTCTTAGTTGAATTGGGGCAGCACTTTGTGAACCCTCTTATGTCACTCACAACTGCCAGAGGCATTTATAACAAAATGCTGAAGCACAGTACGGAGGGTCCCAGTCCATAAGTGAACAGGGTTTTATCGGAGGGATCTCTGATTCTGAGTTGATGAGCAAGACCCTGCTGTGGCATTTCTGCTTATGGCGGCACACTCGGGATGAATTCCTCTGCGCTCATAAGCCTTTCAAAAGGCAAGACACATTGATTTCCTCATTATGTTCAGGAAGTGGTAACTTAAGCAAATTTCTAAACCCTTTCAAACCCCGAGGTCTGTTCAGCAGTGATAAGACAGGACACCATCTGTAATTTGGTGAAGGTTTGGATTGAGACAGTTCAGAGCGGGGGTATTTTTGTCCTGGAAAATTTTCCTCTTCCCACAGCCCATTAGGAGAGAATGGAAGAGGAGAGAGAGTTCAAGGGCTAGTTCACTTATAACATTCCTTAGTATTTTCCGCAGTGGGAGAGTGGGGAGGGGTGTTCTGGGCTTAATTGTTTTACTCATACAGTATTTGCTTCACACACAATTTTCCTGACCCCCTTCAAGAGAGGACTATGATACAAAGATTATTTATTCTCATTAACCACAGATGGATTCATGATGAGAAAAACAAAAGTAACATCAGGATTTTTAAATTCAGTATTAAATGTATACAATATTAACATGGAAACGAGTCATTTAAAAAAAAAAATCTGAAGAAGGGAGGTTGCCAAAAAGAAATGATGACAGTCTGACTCAAAATGTTTCTTCTTCAAGCCACTACTAGACCTTCAATCTTACAAGTGCACTTCACAGAACAGAAATGCCAGAAGCTAGTAAGGAGGGGGAAAAAGGAGAATAGTAGCTCAGAGAATTATGAATTAAAAGGACAGAAGGACAGTGGTGGGTGATCTGAAAGGTCAGAGGCATAAAAATCAGGGTCTTGTGAAAAGAATCAATTTCAGAACTGGGAGTGAAATTCTCTAAGTACAAGAAAAGGGAGAAATTTCATTCATGTTTCGAGGTTCTTTTGACATTTCCATTAACTGAAAAAATATGAATAATATAACCTATACATATTTGATTCACAGTAGGAGAAGACAGCATATTAAATACTCATTCAGATGTTACAATTAAACGGTGCACAAAACATTGATTTCATTATATCCTGGTGCTTTTTTTTAACTTCTGTAAGTACGTAAAGATCCAGGGACCATAGTCATTCAGTTCTATTTCTGCTGAGTCAGAAAAGATGGAAAATACTGAGACAGGAGAAAATTTGTTCTTTAAAATGTTGAGAAAGTTTTTCCTTGCTTTAATTCAATGTAAATCAATAACTGTTCATTAAAGATAGTTAATATACTATTATCTAAATATAGGAGCTTCAAATGAACAAAATAATAATGTATGGCTGTTTTCATCTAAGCCTATGATACTGTATGTGTCCACTCATTCCACTCTTTAATTCCAAGTATTTTTAGCAAAACAACCAGGAATTTCAGGAAAGATAAACAACTTGTAAAGTGTTATTTTACTCCCACCTCTGCTCTACAGTGATGACGACGTATTTGCCAAGGTGCAGGGCTGCTTAGCAATGACATTTGTTGGTTTATGGAAATACGTGGACATGGAAAAAAACGCAAATAAATTTAACATTAATTCATTTAATGACCAATGTAGACTAAAAAAAAAAAGAATTTACCTACCATGTGTGTTACATTACATAGTTCCCTACACATCTTACCAGATTTTGTGACTTAACTGCTGCAGTAACTTTTTTCACAGTTAAAGAAAAAGATAATCAGAGGGCTAAAAGCCTAGTAATCTTAGCCGGTAATCTTAGAGCAAAAACTCAAACCCAGGTTTTCTGAAATTCACATTTTCAGGAGCCGTACCAGGTTGATTCCACATTTGTTAGGACATTGGATAGAATCATGGAAGGAACTTTAGTTTGAAGTCCGCAAAATCATCAAGCCCTATGACACTTTATAATGGTCACACTTTAATTAAATCTATGATTGAATGTATGTATGCTAGATGGGGGCTTTGCTTTTAAGCATTTCCTTTATTTTTATTTGAACAGCTCAGAGAAAGTTGATGGGGTTCTTTATTTTGCAGCATTAAGTGCAGGCAGTACTTTACTGAGAAAAGAACTCCAAGTTCACAGCAGATGCCTCTATTGGGTACTGTGGACGCTTCGTGGATCCCAACACAGGCCATTTGTGTTGTTCTCTGTTTGGTCTTCAGAGAGCACATGTCTCCTCTGAGGAAGCCTGAGAACAAAGGTTCCAGCAAAGGAAATTCAAATTTTTCTGCAGCTTGAGCCAAGCCAAAAAAAAAATCTAACATGGCGCTTTTTTATGTTCTTCCCTTCTCTGAAATAACTTGTAAATAACATTTTGTCAGATCATCTCTCTAATGTTACATGATATCATCTTGACCTTCATCATGACAAGTGTGTAAAAATCTTTGAGAGTGGAATGTGGTACACATAGTACTTATTTATTCCAGAAATATTTGTTGAGCAAGTGCAGGGGAGCACTGAGGAGAGAACAGGAGTAGAAGTGGTGCCGACCTTGGAGAGGTCATATTTCTTCTGAGCTCACTTCCTCAGCTGGAGACTCTGACGTGCGATGGTACCGCCCAGAAGAGGTAACTGACAAGCAGAGGGGACACTATATACAACTGAACTGAAGAAATTAAAAAGTAAAATAGTAATCTGTTTTTTATTTGTATAGTAACGGTATAAGCAGAGTCAGAGAATGACCCCCCCAACACACACACACACACACACACACACACACACACACACACGCACAAATTGGATCTACATTATTCTACCAAACTTGCAGTTCTAGGACATGATCAGAATTTTAAGCACCAAATTCAGTGCTTTAGGGAGATTATGTTCATTTCAAGAAAATAAAATCTCTACCTATTTCAAATAAGGAAAATGGCTTTCTTCCTCTGAATATAAAGGAAATGCAATCAAAGTGAGGTAGCCCCATTCTTCACATAACCCTGCTGACAGATTCCTGACTATCAGAAATAATTCTCTAAGTTCCTGAAGATGAAGAACATGGCACAAGTGAAGAGCAATATTCTCGCAATTGTGTTCCTTGTTAGGTGTCACAGCCATAAAGGTGAAACTTTAAATCAGTTTCTTCAATGATTTTTAATGTTACTTTATTGAATATCATATTTTTATGTGACATAGATTTTGTCATATCATCTCTTATGAAACAAGATTAATTCACCACGTTTAGTTCACTTCTCACAATACATTAGTTATTCCGATTACTGTCTTGTGTTTAGCATCAAGCCTTCCCTGTAGGTGAATTTTATTCATGTGATCCCAGGAGACAGACGTATATATAGTGGTCGTTAATAGATGATGAAGTGATAAATAAAAAGAGGTACAAGGATTGAGCCCCTTCTATTTGGCAGAGATAATATTATATGACCTTAAAATTGGCCAGTTATTCTGAGAGAGAAAAATATTACATGCATTTTACCAATAAGGAATCTAAGACTCAGAGGTCAGAAGCCTTTTGCCCTGGCAGGACACGATGGGGGGGGAGGGGGGCGAGAAGCAGGATCTTTCCAAGCCTCTCTTCTGTACCATATAGCACATGCTGAATGGAAAGTCACGGCCATGCCTCAGAATGGCAATCTTAAATACTTTTAATAATGGTAACTTTCTTTTCCATTAATGTAAGAGAATAAAAGAATAAAAAGTACATGATTTACACACACACACACACACACACACACACAAAGAAAAGCTTCAGAGTAATTTCTAACAAGTGCATTTGCCTGCATTGTGTTGGTGTGTGTTTGAGCAAACATGCACATGCACTTTACCTAACAGACAATCAAAGATGTGGCAGTGTCTAAGATGTCCTCCTGTTTTTGTGTATTTGATTTTTACATTTGGTTTGTTAGTTGTGTGTTTTCAACTCCAGAAGACCTGTCATCACACACTGCTTACTAGTCCCTTTATGCTTTCTTTCTCACCTAGGATCAAGGGCATTCAGAAATAGGAACATGAAACATAGCTAAATGCTATCTGAATCTCACTGATTCAGCTGTTAAGAAAAGGTGATTAGAATCACTCTATGAAAAATTTTGCATGTAGCTGGGAAACAGAGAAAAAAAAAACAAAGAAACCTGAGACAATTGTTTAAATGAATGCCAAATAATATCTACCTTCCCAAAATATTTATATGGACAATCTATAAAATAAACACATGTTAATTTTCCCATGAATTTTTCAGTGATGAGAATACATTACATTACTAAATAGAACGAAAAATGGGGTCTTTATTGAAAATGGCAAAACTTATAAGATAAGAATAAAGTCATTCTTTATTTTTCCCACAAAATACATATTTCAATTAATGTAATAATAGTAATCAAGCAAGGTGTAATAATAGTAATCAAGCAAGGAGAGATGTATTTTTGGTAATGTGCATGAATAAATCCCTACCATGAAAGCAGTTTAGGTACTTGCTGCTAAAGGCTATAGGACAATAGTGAACTTAAAGAAAGAGAGATTTTTAAAAATCAAATTTACCATCACACCAAATAAATTAAGATACCTAGGAATAAACTTAAATAAGGAGGTAAAACACCTGTATGGGGAAAACTATAGGACATTGAAAAAAGAGATAGAGAAAGACATAAACAGATGGAAGAACATACCATGTTCATGGATTAGTAGAATCAACATCATGAAAATGTCCATACTACCCAAAACAATCTATAGATTCAATGCACTACCCATTAAAATACCAATGGCATATTTCACAGACCTAGAACGAATTATCCAAAAATTCATCTGGAAAAAAGAATGAATAGTTACAGCAATCCTGAGAAAGAAGAACAAAGTAGGTGGGATCTCAATACCAGATATCAAGCTGCATTACAAAGCCACAGTTCTCAAAACTGCCTGGTACTGGCACAAGAACAGACATATAGACCAATCGAATAGAATAGAGAACCCAGAAATCAACCCAAACCACTATGCTCAATTAATATTTTACAAAGGAAGCAAGAACATACAATGGAGTCAAGACAGTCTCTTCAATAAATGGTGTTGGGAAAATTGGACAGATACATGCAAAAAAATGAAACTAGACTACCAACTCACACCATACACAAAAATAAACTCAAAATGGATAAAGGACTTAAACATAAGATGGGAAACCATAAAAATATTAGAGGAATCCACAGGCAGCAAAATCTCAGACATATACTGAAGCAATATCGTCACCAATACAGCTCCTTGGGCAATGGAAACTAAAGAGAAAAAAACAAATGGGACTACATCAAAATAAAAAGCTCCTGTACAGCAAAAGAAACCATCAACAAAACAACAAGAAAGCCTACTGCATGGGAGAACATATTTGCCAATGTCATCTCTGATAAGGGTTTAATCTCCAACATTTACAGGGAACTCATACAACTTAACAAAAGGTAGATAGGCAATCCAATCAAAAACTGGGCAAAGGACCTAAACAGATATTTTTCAAAAGAAGACATAAAGAAGGCCAAGAGACATATGAAAACATGCTCAAATCACTAATCATCTGAGAGATGCAAATCAAAATGGCAATGTGATACCATCTCACCCCTCTCAGAATGGCTATCATCAACAAACGACAAGTGCTGGCGAGGATGTGGAGAAAAAGGAACCCTCCTGAACTGCTGGTGGGGATGCAGACTGGTGCAGCCACTGTGGAGAACAGTATGGAGTTTCCTCAAAAAAACTAAAAATGGAACTTCCATTTGACCCAGTGATCCCACTTCTAGGAATATATCCCAAGAAACTAGAAACACCAATCAGAAATAATATATGCACCCCTATGTTCATAGCAGCACAATTTACTATAGCTAAAATTTGGAAACAGCCTAAGTGCCCATCAGCAGATGTGTGGATTAAAAAACTGTGGTACATCTACACAATGGAATACTATGCTGCAGTAAAAAAAGAAGGAATTCTTACCATTTGCAACAGCATGGATGAAACTGGAGAGCATTATGCTAAGTGAAATAAGCCAGTCAGAGAAAGATAAATATCACATGATCTCACTCATTTGTGGAATATAATGAACAACATAAACTGATGAACAAAACAGATCCAGAGACAGAGAAGCATCCACCAGACCAGTGGTTGGCAAACTCAATAGTCAACAGAGTCAAATATCAACAGTACAATGATTAAAATTTCTTTTGAGAGCCAAGTTTTTTAAACTTAAACTATATAGGTAGGTACATTGTTATTAACTTACTTAGGGTACTCCTAAGGCTTAGGAAGAGCCACACTCAAGGGGCCAAAGAGCCGCATGTAACTCGCGAGCCGCAGTTTGAGGACCACGGCACCAGACCATCAAACCTCAGAGGGAAGGTAGCGGAGGGTGGGAGTAAGGGGGAGAGATCAACCAAAGGTCTTGTATGCATGCATATAACCCTAACCAATGGACACAGACAACAGGGTGTGGGGTGAGGGCATGCGTGGGGAGAGTGGGGGGGCGGACAATAGGGGGATAAGGACACATATGTAATACCTTAATCAATAAAGAAAAAAATAGAGGATATAGGACAAAATATGAAATAAGTAGCCCCTTACTTGTCTTCAGTGGGAGGATGACACATCAGGCAGTTACGATTCCCTGAAGACCTACTCTACAGAGTTCACACTCTACAGAGTTCACAAGTTAAGACACATGTTATCAGGGCCATGGTCCTAAAATACCACCAATCTGTTAACACATTACTCCTGTGTCCCAAAAGAAAAGACTAATGGTGTCTTGGGGGGGGGGGGCGGGGAGGGAGGAGAGTGTCTCTATCTACAAAATCTTTGTACAAGCTAATTGCCATCAATAAGTGGTTTATTGGTATATTCCATTGGCTGTGTGCTCTTTGTGTGACTTAAAGTTAATTTTTCACTATGGTTTCAAAGACCCCCATATGCCAGGAAATATCAGCTTTTTAGTATTGTTTAATCCAGCAGATACTTAAACTGGAGATCCTGGCTTATCAGTAGCAGTTAGGATATTAGTGCCTCTCCAATATCTGCTTATCAGTTTACTATTGATCTTAATGAAAATGGAGTTCAGAACATGACTTTCTTCAACTCTGAAACAGGGCAAAGCTGCAAAGAAATAGAAATATGAGCATATTTGGAAGTGTCACAAATTTGATTCTCTCATTTCCCTTCCATCTCCTGTTAGAACATATACATTCTGCAAAGAGCAATAAATAGAAGTTATAGTAGAATTATTTCCTCTTTTTTCACAAAAGAAGAGCAAAAGCCACTAAAGCTTGCAAAAAAATCTACTCCAACATGCCCTGATGAATTTTTATTATTATTACCCTTTTCTGTCTTATCTGGCAGTCATGTCCCACTGAATAGTTAAACAAAGAGTTTTGCAATGAAATCCAAATTGTTCTATCATTAGAGTTAATTATGTTAAAGAGGGAAGGGGGACTTCATTTTGTAGCTTTTAATTTTAGAGTTCTCCAAATAATAATTGGCACAGAATACAAACAATTCTGACCATGGGAATTACCATGAGGACCCTCACCTGTCCTTGACATGAACAGAAACTGGCGGGAACAGCATATTTGAAATCATCAGAGCAAGTCCTCACTCATACTATAAGTCCACCTATAATCAAAACCCTACATCAAGTGCCATCATTTTTTATTTCAATTCTTTATTGTTTAAATTATCACATATGTCTCCTTTTTCCCCCATTGACCTCTCCCCACTGCTCTCACCCCGCCCCCAGCACATGCCCTCACCCCTCTACTGTTTGTGTCCATGGGTTATGCTTATATGCATGCATACAAGTCCTTTGGTTGATCTTTTACTGCTCCCTCCACTGCCTTCCCTCTGAGGTTGGATGGTCTATTCAATGTCTCTGGATCTATTTGTGTTCATCAATTTATGCTGTTCCTAATATTGGTAACACGTTTCCAGGCCAAGCCAAGGTACAGGAATAATGCTTCATGCTGCTTTCCCCTATCACCCTCACTTGGAACATTTTCATTGAACTCACTCTGCACACACCAAACACAGTCTCCAGACCAGCTCCTTGTGAAGTTCTCCGTGTATGTGATTTTGATTGCTCCAATGCGTTGCTTCATATTGCCATTTAAGTATTTGCTGTTACATCAATTTCCAGGCTCCATTCTGGCCTCCTCACTTGTCACTGGGCGATGAAGATGCCCTATGCTAGTCTCACTCCTAGCACGATGCTTCCAAAGACACAGATCAAAAAGTTATAATTTAATTTTATCTCAATGTAGATGCTGTCATCTGTGGATATTGTTTTCTGAATTTCCATTTCTGTCCTGGCTTTCCATCTCTCAACCTGAGTCTAAACTTTTTGAGAATGAAGGTTACAGGTTATAATGCTGAAGAAGTGGCGTGGTCACAGATACTACAACCGGACCCATATCATCAATGGTCCCTTCAACACCCTTTGCAGGACCAAGAGAACTAAAAATCTTAGTTACCCTGGCATAGCCAATGAGTCAAGAATATAATGGTTTCAAGGTGGCTTTAAAAACAGCCTGTCAAAATCAGTGCTGTTGATGAAATAGGTAAGACTCATTTTTACTCCATAATTCACCTTCTTCCCTTCTTTTTAAAAAAGTAAACTAGGTCAGCAAAAATGTGAAAGTGTTGTATAATAATCACTGCAAATCACTTAGAGTTCTGGTTCAAGGGGTTTTAACCTGGTAATAAATTATTCTTCTGAGATGAGACTCAGAGTTAATTATGCCCATTACTCTAATTTTATTTCATATCTAGAGGGGAACTAAGGAGAAGAGACCACAAATAGCTCACCACCACCAGCCTCCTCGTTTTCCCCTAAGTATATTGGAGAATATTGTAAATGTCCCAAACCATCCCTAGCAGTGAGCCTTTCATTTTATGCTGAACAAAGGACCAAAAATGAACTGGTAGGAGGGCTGGGAAGTAATTCTTGCTATTTGTAGACATCTGTTAGAACGGCCTCTTTGTCATCATTTTGCTGCTCCAGTCATCAGTAAAGGGATCGTTCCCTCTAAGCAAGGCGCTGGGTATTTAATCTGGCCAGTAAGCACTCTGCCTGGGGGTTCAGGGCACTCATCCTGTAAAAGCCTAATTAACCAGAAACCACATAATCAACCACAATTCCCTCCTGGAGAAATGGATAAATTACAAAAATCTTAAGAAAGACAGCATGATCAGGAATTTCCGCAAAGATTACTAATATCCTGAACTTAAAAATCAACTCAAACACTTATGCTTCCTCTACACAATGAAGTGAAGTTTCTTAATAATTACTCTGACAAACCTCAAGAACTTTAGTCATTAAAAGGATTCAATTATGGTTATTAGTCTGTACTCACTTGTGATAGAAATGTAAATTGACTATTTTAGAATGATTTCCAACCACTCCGTTAGATTCTCACCTTGCTCAACAAGAATACTTGAACACTTGCATAGCTCTTTAGCTTTTGGGTAATAAATGTTCGTCCTGCATGTATTATTCTGTAAATACTTAACATACACACAAATAGATATTTTTCTAGAGTACATTTAAATAAGTTTTTGAAAGCTGTTAGCATTTATGTCCTCCAAACTTAATTCCTCTGTTTGTTTTGTTGTTGTTGTTGTTTTGCATTCTTAATTTTTGGAGGATTGGGCCAGATCTTTCATTCTATGCTGTGATCAACTGAATGATAAACCATTAGTGCCTCATATCAACTTTGAAGATGAGATGTAAATGACATCCAGCAGCACACCAGTAATTCTTGCACTGACTACACTCTATTCTAAAAGCCCTGGCTATTTTTCAGGGGCACAAGCATCAGTTAATCTGAGCCATGCCCCTCATCTCAAAAATAGAGCAACCTTGTGGAAGGGGTTGCTGAACTGTCCTAACTGGGTAAGTTACACAGCTCTAAATTTTTTCTCGAATGATTGTCCCCAACGTGTTAAGTAAGTCACCTTTTCATGCCTGAAAGCACATCCCATAAGACTACCTTAAACAGGCAGCAGTACTTCCTGTGTAATGTTGGTTATTAATAACAGGCCTGGGCATTTCTACATAGTGACTATCCATCCAGGGAATGAGGGGCTGCCCTTTCTTGAGGAGGCTCCAGGAGCGATACGTGGGAAGTCTCCTATACCTCTAGGAGAAAGATGAGCCACTCTCCTCTCTGATTCCACTGCACAAAAGAAAGAGCTTCTGCCCTTCCATCTTACACTCCCATGACTCCTTCTCGTCCTCCTCCTCCTTCTTGTCCTCCTCCTCTATCTCATGCTTTGAGATTGATTGTGAGTTTGGTTTGATCTGGTGGGTCCAGTTCTCTCCACTCTTCATAACTGTTGAGAGTCTATCTGGCCACAGGGATTTGTGGCTGTCTTTAGAATGCTGTGTGTTTGAGCCCCAGTTTTGAGGCACAACTGACAATACCAGAGTAATAGGAAATGTCTCCCATACACAGAATATCATGTTAAGCAAATGGTGAAGGCTTTTTCATTTTATAAGCACATAACTTGAGATTCCAGAACAGGTGTTCATCAACAAAGAAAGGAATAAAAAAACTTATCATTTGCAACTCTGTTATATGTAAACATACATATAATCTGTAAGTAAAAATACCACAGCCACTGTGGAGAACAGTATAAAGACTCCTCAAAAAATTAAAAATGGAACTCCCATTTGACTCAGTAATCCCACTTCTGGGAATATATCCCAAGAAACCAGAAACACCAATTACAAAGGACATATGCACCCCTATGTTCATAGCAGCACAATTTATAATAGCTAAGATTTGAAACAGCCTAAGTGCCCATCAGCAGATGAGTGGATTAAACGACTATAGTACATTTACACAATGGAATACTACACTGCTATAAAAAAAGAAGGAACTTTTACCATTTGCAACAGCATGGATGGACTTGGAGAGAATTATGCTAAGCAAAATAAGCCAGCTCGCCGAAACCGGTTTGGCTCAGTGGATAGAGCGTCGGCTTGTGGACTGAAAGGTCCCGGGTTCGATTCCGGTCAAGGGTATGTGCCTGGGTTGCGGGCACATCCCCAGTGGGAGATACGCAGGAGGCAGCTGATCGATGTTTCTCTCTCATCGATGTTTCTAACTCTCTATCTCTCTCCCTTTCTCTCTGTAAAAAATCAATAAAATATATTAAAAAAAAAATAAGCCAGCTGGAGAAAGATAAATACCACATGATCTCACTCATATGTGGGATATAATGAACAACATAAACTGAAGAACAAAAATAGAACCAGAGATAAAGAAACACTGAACAGACCGTCCAATCTCAGAGAAAGGCAGAGGATGGGGGGAGGTTAAGAGATCAACCAAAGGACTTGTATGCATAACCAATGGACAGGGACACTGGGGCAGTGGGAACTTGTCCTGGGGGGCAGGAATGGCATGGGGGTTTAATCGGGGGAAAAGGAGACATATGTCATACTTTAAACAATAAAAATAAATAAATAAATAAAAATAAAAGTGGGTTCATTTATGGACTGGGACCCTCCGTACTTTGTGTCTATAGAAACAAACCAGCATTCTGTTAAAGGTTCACTGTGCAATTGTGAGTAATATTCCAAGAAGCACAGCAGCTCTGCCCCTCTCCATGTTCATACAGATTAGGTGACTGTTGTATGATGGCGAGGTCTACTTTGAGGATGGTTATAAAATAAGGAACAACTTTAAGAAGTAAAGGAAACACAAAAGAAATAGTGAAGCTATAATTTTGGAAGTGCTTACATACAACACAGGTATGTACTACTTAAATAACAACAACAAAAATGGCTTGAAAGTCCATCTCTGTAGAGTGGTCCTGGAGGAGAAATTGGAGAAAGAAGGTCTAATGGAAGGAGAAATGACTGACTTAGGGTGAAGAATTGTGGGATGAAGGTGGAGATGCATGCAAGTGCCAATATTCAAGCCATTTCCCCTTCTCCTGGGAAAAATTATGATTGTTCCACCAGGTGGGACTATGACTTGGAAAAGTAAGGAAGCTTCTCTTGTAAATAGTGTCATCAGCGATAACAAAAGGATCTATGGGCTTCTGAAAAGTAGCCAAGACCTAATGGTTTAGAGACATGGCCCAGAACAGAGTGTCCAGAAAATTCCATTATATATCTTATATAATAAAAGCATAGTATGAAAATTGTCCCCTTAACTGGGAGTTCATTTGGGAGTTTGACTAGAGTGTGGGGCCAGCCGGGGGAAGGGAGGGAGGCCCCGGCTGGCAGCCAGCACCCACTAGGGACCCTGCCAGTGCAAGGATTTTATGTACTGGGCCTCTAGTGATTATATATAATCATAATATTTTTAAAAAGAAAAGGTACTACAGAAACAGAAATTTGAGCAAAAGAAGACTAAGAAAAAAATTACAAAAATGTTTTAGTATTTTTATGTTTTATTATTATTTTAGTATTTTAGATTTTAGTATATTTAGTATTTTTAGTCACTCATGAGTTTGTGGGCATATATGGTACCATGAGGAATGGACAATTTAATATGAAAATCAAATCATTTTAAAACCATAGCCAATATCTTCTTATTGATTTTTGAACATTACTAAAATAATTACAATAACAAAATTGAGGGTCTCTGAGGCAGTCTATAACATCAGTCAAATATGATGACACCCTCTTAAATCATCATTCAATAGCTTTCTAAGTCTATTGACTTAAAGTATTTTATCAATAATGCTATTAGCATCACCAGTAATAACTACTATCGATTAGGTACATAACATTTGCTGGAATAAGTGCTAAAATTATATATATATATAACTTTATATATATATATAAATTTTATATATATATATAGAGAGAGAGAGAGAGAGAATATATATATATTCTCTAATCCACACAAAATTTAACAATGAAAATTATTTCTCCTATTTTATTTATTTAAAAAAGATTAAGGCTCAGATAATTAAGTAACCTGGCTAAAGGCACATAGTAAATATTGGATTTATAGTGTTGAAGACAAGGTTAACCTACTCAGAAAAAAAGTTAATTTATTTATTATTGCTATTCATGAGCTCTTTTACAAAGACAGCTTATTATCTAATATTATGGGGGGGGAAGTATTTGAGAATGGTTTAATGCATATGCCTTTCAAATATGTATGGATTTTCATCAGTACATAGCACCTATACACCTGCTGGAAGAGTAATGATTTCTTATGTAATACAAGAAAAGTATTTTTCTCATTGTAAAATAAACACATCTCTGTAACTCTCCCTCTTTTTGTGCTTGTCCTATGAAGAGATGAAACACAAACACACACAGAGGCACAACTTTTTTTTAAGATAGAGATTTCAAGAAGATTCTGTCCTGTTGTTCTAATTGGATATATAAAAATTAAATTAGAGGCATTTTGTGTACAGAGCATAAAACTGCAATGGCTGTTAAGAAAATGGAGTTACAGAATCATAATTTTCAATACCAGGTCAATTAATTAAGAAATGAGAGGCAGGCCCTGGCTGGGTAGCACAGATGTTTAGAGTGTCATCCCTATAAACCAAAGTTTCAGGTTTGATCCCTGGTCAGAGCACATACAAAAATCAACCAATGAATGCATAAATAAGTGGAACAATAAATCTCTCTCTCTCTCTCTCTCTCTCTCTCTCTCTCTCTCTCTCTCTCTCTCTCTCTCCTTTTCTCTCTCTCTTTAAAATATCAATAAATAATTTTTTTGAGAAGAGGCAAAGATTTATCTCTGAAAATGCTAAATAGAATAAAAGATAAGAACTTGGAAGTGATACCCACATAATCTTCAAAGGCTGCTCATGTGCTCTAGATTAATTTCCACAGTCAGCCCTGCCCTAGCACCCACCTCATGAGCTGGCTGCCTTCTCCCTCTCTTGTGCTAACCATGAGGTGTGGTTTCTGGAGTTTCAACCTGTGCTTTGCTCCTCTGCCTTTGGCTCCACATACCAGTCCTTCCAACTGCATTTCTCTTCTACATTGTCAAACTATTATAGCTGTTTACTTCTACAAATCACTTTTAGTTGATAAATTAAGCAGGTGAACAATCAGGAAGGATATGGATTATCTGAATGGTACCATCATCAGTTGGATCTAAAGTAGCATTTATAGAATTGTTCATTCAACAACAGACTGCACATCCTTTTCAAGCTGGCATGGAACATCCATCAAGATAGATTACATCTTGAGACATGCAATAAACTTAATTTTTTAAAGACAAATCATGCAGCCTAGCCAGTGTTGCTAAGTGGTGAGTGTCAACCTATGAACCACGGTGCAATTCCCAGTCAGGGTACCTGCACAGGTTATGGGCTCAATCCCCGGGGGGTGGGGGTTTGAGAGGGAGAATGATGGTGAAGGAGGCTAGCCAATCAATGATTCTCTCTTATTATTGATGTTTCTATCTCTCTTTCACTCTCCCTTCCTATCTGAAATTAATAAAAAATTAGTTTTTTTTTTAAATCATACAAAGTATTTTTTCACACACAATGAAATTAAACTAGAAGTCAATAAAAGAGAGAAGCTGGAAGATTTTCAAATACTTGACAGTTTATAAAAAGACTTCTTAATAACCCATGAATCAAAGCTGAAGTCTCAAAAGAAATAAAAATACAATTTAATCTAAATAAGAATGAGAATAAAGTTATCTAAATTTGTGGTATGTAGCAAAATCGATGGTTGGGAAGAAATTTATAGCATTGAATGCATATATTATAAAATTACAAATATCTAAAATTAATAACCTAAGCTTTCATCTTGGGAAACTAGGGGAAGAAGAGCAATTTAAGCCTAAAGCAATCAGAACAAAAAGTAATAAAAATGAGAACTGAAATCAATAAAATTAAAAATAGAAAAAGCATAAAGAATATCAATGAAAACAAAAGCTGGTTGTTTGAAAAGATCAATGAAATGAATAAACCTCTAACAAGGCTCCCTGCAAAGAAGGGAGAAAATGTACAAATTCCTACTGTCATAAATAAACAAGGTCACCACTACTGACTTCATGGACATCAAAAGAATAATAAAGGTAAACTACTAACAGCATTAATCAACAATGTTGATAACATGTAAATTAAACTAATTCCTTGAATGACACAAACTATCAAAACTCACCAAAGAAAAAAGAAAAGAAAAAAAAACACAACACAGATAATCCCAAGAAGCCTTTTCTATTAACAAAGTTGAATTGATAAATGATAACCTTCCAAAAAAGAAATAGCCAGACGTGGTAATTTCATTGGTGAATTTTACAAGCATTTAAGTTAGAAATGATACCAATTCTCCACAATTTCTTCCAGAAACTGGCAGCAGAAAGAACACTTCTTAACTCACTCTATGAGGTTAGAATTACCCTAATATCAAAACCAGATAAAGACATTGCAAGAAAAAGAAAATACAAACCAATATCACTTATGAACCAAATTTCTCAAAAAAATGTATTATCAAAATAAATCTAACAACTTATAAAAATAATCACACACCTTAAACAAGTAGGAGTGTAATTTATCCAGGCATGTGAGGCAGTTTTGAAATTTGAAAATCAATCAATGTAATCTACCATAGCAACCAGCTAAAGAAGAAAAATCCTATTTCTCAGTCACAGAAAGATACATCTTAAAATCCTCCATGACTATTGAAGTTGAGTTTCAAATTGATTTTGAGTTTCCAAGTTTCTAAAACAAAGGAATATGTACATATTTGATTCAGTATACAGTAGTCTTATGATATAAACAGAGCAGCAATATTTTTATCATTTTCAAAAAAATTTCAATTAGACAAGGTTTAACATATATGTTTTATCACATGACAATTAGTTAAACTTTTGGTTAATATTTTCAGTTAACTCAATATTACAGTTGATAAATAGAAATCTGCAGAAGAAGAGACAACTGCAGATACTTTTTTAGGAATGATTATAATATTTTTTAAAGCTTGAAGTAGCTTTCTTTATAAAACTATACAAAAATGATATATAGCCATTATTTTAATTATCACATATATTAAACAGGGCCTTAGTGCTTGGAAAATAATTACTTATCCTCAGCAAATGGTGTGTCTCTATCTTATGACTAATGTGATCTGTGAGTATGACAGTATTTTCTCCTTGGTTTCAGTCACACGAAAACTCGGAGTTTATTTTGAAGTTCAACTTTGATAGCCATGGAAAACCTTGTGAGTTATTTTTCATGACAAAACTTATCCTTGAGTTTAATTTATTTTCTTGATTTTTCAACTTGCAGATTGTTGTTTTTTTTTAATTCTTCATGGTTTTTGTTTGTTGTTGTTGTTCAGTAACAGTACAATATACATTTCTGCTAACATTGATTCATTGTCATTTTTTTCTCTTCAAACCTTTTATTAGTTTTCCTCTCTTACTTCTCATCTCTCCTTCTGGCTTTATTTTTTTAAAGATTTCTCAGAGAAGTTTTAGGTTGACAGAAAAATTAAGAATGTACAGAAATTTCCCATATACCCCCTGCCCCTACACAAGCACAGCTTCTCTTACTATCAGCATCCTCACCAGGTGTTACATGTGTTACTGTTGATGAACTTACAAGGACATGCCATCCTCACCCAGAGTTCACAGTTGACATTAGGATTTATCCTTGGTGCTCGACATTCTATGGGTTTGAACAAATATACTAGTATAATGACATGTACCCATCATTATAGTGTCATACAAAGTATTTTCACTGCCCTAAAAATCCTCTTCACTATGTCTCCTACACACACACACACACACACACACACACACACACACACACACGTTATTTTACAAAGAAAAAAGCTGATACCAAGAATTATTAAGTATTTTGCCGAAGGCCAAACAGATAATTAGTGGCTAATCTAGGGTTATTGATTTCCAGCCTAAGAATTTTTTTTCCTAATCAAATATTAATAATGAATAAAGGAATGACTCTTTACTTTCATATTATTATTGTGCTTAAACAAATGATTTCTCTTCTGATGTAACTGAATAAGTAATGATTTACTTCCAGATATTAAATCTTGGGGACAATTGTCAGTATCTACAATGGCTTGTTGAAATTCACCAACAATTCTTTTGAGCAGATATTGATGTTTTCTGGCTTCATTAGCTCTTTGCCATCTGCTGCTTTGATGACATGGCCATGGAGACTGAACGATTTAGAGCATTTTCTGACAATCAGGGATTTCTTTACTGTCTTCTTTCTAGTACATTCTGCTACTCCAGTGACACTGGATCCTCTATTGATGGATCCCCACTTGTCTCACCCAATCAATCAAATCTCTCAGTCAAGGGTTTAGTACTACCCTCATGCATTTTTATTGTATGAGATCTTCCTGATTTTGGTACTCATCCTGTCTCCATTGTGCCTCATGTTCCATGCATTTCCAGGATGATTCAGTGGGCACACTCAGGTGACCCGCTACGTTTTGCAAACAGTCATTCTTTAACCTTTCCAGAGCCTGATTTATAGTTTTGTTCTCCATCAAAGTGAACATTGCTTTTCTTATAATGTTGAAGCATTTGCAATAGCCATTTGTTATTGATCTTCTATAATGTAAACACATGCCATTTCTTGGTCTCAGACCTCCAACCTCCAGAACTGTGAGAAATGAATGTTTGTTGTTGAAGCCCCCCAGTGTGTGCTCTTCTGTTACAGTAGCCCCAGAGGAGGGAGACACCCACCCACGCCCTCAAATCCCTGGCTATCTTGTGACAGAAGCTAGAGATCAATGGTGAGTGATGGTTGCAGGGCCTTGAGGGCCAATTCTTAGGCAGTTCTGTCTCTCTTTTGACTATGAATTTCTAGTTACATCTTGTCTTCAACTTGGTGACTAGCTGACATTTTGAAATAACTGGAAGTCACTTGAACACCAGTTATACAGTTTTAAAAAGGAAAAAGCACTGACTTATTAGAGATGCAGAATTTGAAATATTCTTTCTCCAGTACACAAATAGGAAGTGGTTTGAGAAGGTGCTCGCTTGTGTTAGTAATGTTAGTTACCCTTCATGTAACTTTGTGTGGAAATCAATTAAGGGAAAATAGAATCTCCTGCTGTTCATTAGACTTGAACCCCAAGTCTAATCCAGAAGAAAGACCGAAAAAAACCGAAGAGTTTCATTTCTTTTTTCTATAAGGCTCTTTCCAACAATAGCACCAAAACCCAATGCTCAGTGGCATCACTCTATAAGGATGAGAACTCTCAGAGCCAGGATGACGTAGAATCTCCTATTGGGTTCAGCAAAATTGCAATGTTTCAGGTTTCCAGTTTTATCATTTTCCCCCTCACAGCTTCTCATCCCAGCTCCAATGTTTGACACTTTCATTTCTATAACTCATTAAATATTCAATGATTCATAATAACAATTTTCCATGTAATTTTATTGTCCCCATTCTGGCATCAGCTCCTTAACGAAAGTATAAATACCCACTTGAAATAAGGACATTTCAGCTTTCATTTTCATTGTATTAACATTGTCTAAGGAGCTTGGTGCAAAAGACTTCCAAATATTACTGAGATGGCTTCACTATTATAACTCGGTGCAAATGGGGATTATGAAACAAAGAAGGCAGAGAAAATTCAACCAATATCACACTAACTGGAGAGGAAGCTAAGAGAGTGTGAAATCAAAGAGTAATCAATTTCCTAAAGGAAGAAGGTGCTGCTGCGTGTTATTACCGATTATCTCAAGGGCACGAGAAAGACAAAGACAGCTGAAAAGTTTGAACAAGAGTAACTTGGAGTAGCAAGTTAGGATTTTTTTTTTTCCACTGGAAAAAAAGTTCCTGTCTTGCACCTAACATGTACAAAGAATTTCTACATTTTCACATGATTATGCTTTCAGGCATCAAAAACAACAAAAAATAATTCCCACTTACTTCTGTTGGTACTTGCTACATGAGGACATGACTTCCTAAATAGTAAAATAGTGTTTCATGAGGCACACACATGGAAGACAGTTTGTTAATGTTTTACTCAAATATTTGAATTCTCTTTCAGTGGTTTGAAGAAGATCAGGGTTGTTTTTGTCTTCGTTTTCTTCTTATCAGCTCAGCATTTGTGAACCATCATTTCACTAGCAGGGTCTCTGGGGCTTCAAACCTCCTTGTTGCTCATTTTCACCCCCACGTTGAGGAGCACACCAGCGAAATGGACCAAGGGTCTCCTCCCTTCCTGATTGCACTCAAGCAGCTCAAACTGTGGGGAGCAGCCTCATGCAGTAGGCACTCTCTACCAGGAATTCAAGCTCCAGGGCCTCAAATAAAACCCTATTGATGTCAGGGGCTCTCTTAGAAGTTTATCTTAGAATATAAACTTCCAGCCTGTGCATATCTTGTCTCTATCTACATACACCTCTACCTTCACTGAATCTTGTCTACCCACTCCTCTAACCTGGACTCAATTTGCAAATGCAAGCCCCTTCTGGAATCACTTCCCAATTATTGTCCGTGTCTTTGCTTGAAAAACTTCAAATTTCTTGTTTCTCTTAGCATTATAAGAAAAATCCATTTTTTTCTTTTAAAAAAATTATTTTTATTGATTTTTAGAAACAGAGGGAGGAAGAGAAAAACAATGATGTAAGAGTGAAACATAGATGGGCTGCCTCCTGCATGCTCCCTACTGGATGGAGATCAGTCCCACAACCTGGGCATGTGCCCTGACTGGGAATCCAACTGACAACTTTCCAATACATGGGACAATGCCCAACCAACTGAGCAACACTGGCCAAGGCAAGAATCCATGAAATTTTAAGCTGAAAAAAAAAAAAAGGCCAAAGTCAACACAACTATTTAAAATTCTAAACAAATATGTTCCTGTTGGGAAACTGAGGAATTACATTTTTTCTAGTCCATTACCTGAGATCTTTCCTGTTGTATGCAGCCTTTCTGCTTCCATCTGTAGGTGGCCTTAATGCTTCAGATCTCAAAGATAACTCATTTGATATTATAACCAGGCCTTACAACATCTCCATGGATTCCCCAGTAGCAGGTTCTAAAAGTAGTTATATTCCTACTGATGTTTTCTTTCTTCCCTCAATTCCCTTTTCATTATTTTAATAAAAATTTCATCAGTGTTACTATAAAATCTTAGTGCAAACTGTGACTATTTCTTTAATGCAGATGCTTCAACATTGTTCTTATTTGTATCTATTAATTTAGTTCCCTTGAGATGCACCCTTTTGAATCAGCTATATAGTTTCCCTATTATTCTTAAATAATATGCAAATTAATGTAAATGCTCTGTGAATCTTTTACCTTTTCTTTTTTGTTATTATATCAGTAACTAGCATGAGTAAAATTTACCCTTTTATTACATTTTCCATAAATTTTTAACTTACAGAGTACTGAAAATTTTCAGATTATTTTCTTTGATATTTTCACCTCATAAACCCTGCTGCATTTAAACCAGCTAGTAAATTGGTGAACATTCAAATATCATTTTATAGTATTGCAAATATCCAAAGCTAAAATGTTGTTGGCATTAACAATTCATTACTACTAATGCTGGCTGAAAAAGTTAGACTGTATATTTTGAGAAGAGGAAAGTAAGTAATTCTATATATTCTAGGGCGAGATAAGTGTTATTATATAAAATTTGACTGTTTCATTTCATACATGCTTCCTAAGAGTATGTTAGTGAAAAATTAAGACCCACTAGTTAGCAGGCATGACATAACCCTCCTCCATACACACTCACTTATTGCAAAGCATGTTCTTTCAGTGAACTCAGACATTGGTTTATGCCAATGTTCATGTAGAATGACAGTCTGTGCTTAAAATCAAAGGAAAGCAACTAAAAGAAAATGCATTTATTTTTATCAATTGTTTTTGTATTAGTTGAATTCAACCCCATGAACTTGAGAAGACTTATTTTTATGTAAAAAGATAAGTGCTCGCAAAATATTTTATTGGGAAGTTGGAGTTCGTTTTATAACCCTTTGCCAGTGAAGGCTGCCACATTTTGTCTTTGCTAAAGAGCATTTTTATTTTTGATAGCCAAGTCTTCAAAAAAGTATTATTAAAATATGTTTAAAAGTTGTCCTCCTCTTCCCTCTGAATTTTCATGGAAGCATCCAAACTCCTTTCTTTGCAGTCACATTTATAAGCATGTATATATTTATATATAACATATATATGTTGCAGAGTTTTGTTGGAGAGAGATGGTTCTTTGATTCAGACAGAGAGGTGGCCTGCATGCCATGACCATAAAGAACACACTTCATGGCGATGAACCCTTTTGTCCTTTATTTTATACCTATTCTCTCAATTTTATAAAATCTAACCCATGATCTCATATCTGTTTACCAGAGACTTCTTCATGAATCTTGGATTTTTCAGTAATATCTGGGCAAAGGGAAATTATTGAGTCATTCATTGAATCATTTAGTCACTGAAAACCTTGAACTGTGCTAAATAGTGGGATATAAAGATAAACAGGATTGTCCCTGCTTTGGTTGTAAAGGAGCTTATATGACAGGAAGGGTTCCAAAATAAAAACAAATAGATTTAGAGAACAAACTGATGGTCACTAGATAGAAGGAGGTTTGGGAGTCTGGGGAAAAAAAGATGAAGGGATTAAGAAGTACAAATTCCACCCTGGCCATTGTGGCTCAGTTGATTGCGCACCATCCCATGCACCAAAAGGTTGCCAGTTTGATTCCTGGTCTAGGCACATACCTAGATTGTGGGTTTGATCCTTAGTTGGAGTATGTGTGGGAGGCGATGGATTAATGTTTCTCTCTCACATCAATGTCTGTCTCTCTCTCTCTCCCCTCCCTTCCTCTCTCTCTAAAATCAATAAAAATATATTTTATTGAAAGAAGTACAATTTTTCAGTTATTAAAATAGTCATCATATGTAAAGTACAGCATAGGGAATATATTTAATAATATTGCAATAACGATGTATGGTGTCAAGTGCATACTAGACTTACCAGGGGATCACTCTGTAAGTAATATAAAAGTCTAACCACTATAGTATACACCTAAAACTAATATAATGCTTTATGTCAATTGTAATTGAAAAATATAAAGTATAAATAAAATAATTTTGCTTTAATAAGTGCTGGGAAACAAAGCAACAGGAACTGATAAAAAAGAGTGAGGGCCATGTGCCTTTAGTTCAGGTGCCTTTGGTCCATCTGCCACATTCCTGGGATAAAGAAGGACAAGTGATGGTGCGTAGGGGCCATAGGTGATCCATAGGGCTGGATCACCAGGACCTGGAAAGATGGGTCCAGGACTCTATGCTGTCTTCAATGCAAGACATAAATGAAGGTTTTTAATCAGGGCAGGGACTTCCTCAGGCATGTGAAAGCAGGTCTGATAATGACAGACAGGGAAGCCATACCTCAACACAATAAACTTATTGGCACTATTAGAAAAATAAGAATTTTCTGAGAAGAGTGAACTGATTTCTGAGTTGGGTTATGCAGGTGTTTTAAGTCCCTCAAATTGCTATTAGATGTTTAGGCCTTTAAACAATGTATAATAAAATTATGCTCAAATGTAGATAGCAGTGTTTCATTTTTGGAAACTTCAATGTAAATATAAGGCAGATGATTAGACATATCAAAGATGACGGGAGAAACACAGTGTTGTTACTGTGTGATTGTAGGAAGACATTGTCCTGTGGCCATATTTGATTTTGCATACTGGCTATTCCATGTACTTTTTCTTCCACTAAACCTCAACTTTTTGCTTCTGACTCAGGTTCACTTGGTTCCAGTTGAAATTCTATTATCATCTATTTCACACAGATTTTTCACACAACTTAGCTGCACTATCAAGTGCTGTGTGTACCAAGCACACTCATGGTCATTTAAATTTAATTAATTGCAATGAAAACAATTGAAATTCAGTCACTCTAGCCATATTTCAGGTATTGAGCTGCCACGTGCTCCTAATAGACAGAGCAGGTAAGAATATTTCTGTTATTGAAAAAAAGTTCTGTTGGACAGCACTTGATCTGTTGATTTCTGTTACAATATGCAGGAAGAGTCTTTGATGTAGCAAAGAAAATTGGGCTCAATGGAAAGTACACCTGTTGGCTCTAGGCAATATAGGTTAAAAATCCCCTAGAGACCTGTCTATGTGCTGGAACTCCAAACTGTGGTCCTGCTGCTAACTCAGCAAAAGGAATATGAACCTCCTCCCCTTACAGATACTCATTTAGCTTAGGAAGAGAGCCAAACAATAATAGTAATTGTAATAGTAATAGCAGTGATAATTATAGCTAATGTTATGCAAATTGCTGGGAACTGATGCTATAAAAAGACTAACTTCATAATGTAGCACATATATTTCAACTAAGGGCTTCTACAAAATTGCAGACCCGTTTAATATCTTTTGTGCATCTGCCCTTTCTGTTCGATTCTCTCTCTATGGCAGTAGCCTCCTACTTTCATTTCTTTCTTCATCCGTATCAAAACATCTGCAAAATTATGATCATAATAACAGCCAACAGTCATTGAGTATGCACCGTGTTCTGGGCACTGTATGAGTGCTTAACATATATTGATCCATTTACTTCTCCAACCTCTATGGGAAGTGATACCACTATTAACTCCACTTTGCAAATACGAAATGGGTATTTAAAGAGAAAGTCACACAACTAGAGAGAAACAGACCTGGGACCTAAACCCCATCAGGGCAGTTCCCAGCTCCCAGCCTTTATCACTAGTTCCCCCTCTAAACACCTAACAGGATCATTAATTAAGACTTTTAGATTCTAAAGAAAACTATGGGAAATCTCCCAGAAAAAACAAAAAATATCCTATCCTCAAAAGTAAAATTTAATTTCAAGACTGCTTTATGGACCTCAGCTTACAAAGCAACGCTCTATATATTTCTTTCTACATATCATAGCTCGACATTTAAAGAATCAATTGTTTAGATTCTGCCTCCCACCCCATGCCTCTAAAACCATATTCTGCAGCCCAATTACTCTATTTAGTACTCAAAACCAATCAACCAAGGAAATGCTCCGAGCTTTTGCTTGTGTAATTACTTCTCATTGGAAAAGCTCTCCCAAATGCCTCTTGGCAGAGATAACTGCCTACCAAATATTTCTACTTCTCATCCATAGTCAAGAGCTTCTTATGAGAAGAAACCATGCATCGGGAACTGCATCTCCCTGCACCTGCCCGTCTATATGGCTGCTATGAGTAGTTCTCACTCATGAAACATGAATGAACATGATGTCTGCCTCCTCCAGCTCTGGAGCCTACGAAGCAGTCCCCCTTCTCCTCTCACTCACCAGCCTTTGCTGACTTGATAAGAGTAGCGCTGCAAGCCTGGAAGCTACTTATTAACAACTAGAGGCCCAGTGCATGAAATTCGTGCATGGGGAGGGGTCCCCTCAGCCCAGCCTGCACCCTCTCCAATCTGGAACCCCTCAGAAGATTGGGCCTAAACCAACAGTGGAACATCCCTCTCACAATCCTGGACCACTGGCTCCTAACCGCTCGCCTGCCTGCCTTCCTGGTTGCCTCTAACTGCCCCCCTACCTGGCAGCCTGATTGCCCCTAACTGCCACCCCTGCTGGGCTGGTCGCCCCTAACTTCCCCCCACTGCCAGCCAAGTCACCCCCAACTGCCCCCACCCTGCTGGCCTGGCTGCTCCTAACTGTCCCTTTCTGCTGGCCTGGTCACCCCTCACTGCCCCGCCTGCTGGCCTAATCACCCCCAACTGCCCCCCTGCTGGCCTGGTTGCCGCCAATTGCCCCCCCTGCAAGTCTGGTCACCCCACACAGCCTAATATTCAGTCGTTCGGTCATTCCTCATGAACCCCCCTGCTGGCCTGGTCGCCTCATGCCACCTGCTTGTTCAATCATCTGGTCGTCCCTCACAAACCCCCCTGCTGACCTGGTCATAAGAAGCCATCTTGTGAGGGCATGAGGGTTAATTTGCATCTTACCTCCTTATTATATAGGACTAGAGGCCCAGTGCACAAAAATTTGTGCATTCGGGAGGGGGGGGGGTCCCTCAGCCCGGCCCACGCCCTCTTGCAGTCTTGGACCCCTCGGAGGATGTCTACCTGCTGGCTTAGACCCGCTCCCTGGGGGATTGGGCCCAAGCTGGCAGTCAGACACATCCCTCTGGCAGCCCGGCAGCCCTCGGGGGATGTTCACTTGCCAGTGGGGAGCAGACCTAAGCTGCAGTCAGACATCCTAGTGCTGCTGAGGAGGTGAGAGAGGCTCCCGCCACCACCGCTGTACTGGCAGCCATCAGCCTGGCTTGTGGCTGAGCAGAGCTCCACCTGTGGGAGGGTACTGATCACCGGGGAACAGCTCCAGCATTGAGCACCTGCCCCCTGGTGGTCAGTGTGTGTCATAGTGACCAGTCATTCCCAGTAGTTCTGCTGTTAGGGTCAATTTGCACATTACCCTTTTATTATATAGTATGGCAGACCCACAGGACAAAAGACACTGGATCACTTCTGGGAGAAACGTCACTCACAGTCAGGAACATTTATTTTTAATTTCAGTTGAGGAAAATTTAAGTTTATTTTACTAGAAACCCTTGGGGTTTGGGAACTTATGTATGAACATCTGCTATCACTTCACCTAACATATAAAATTGTACCAGGATGAATGTTGCCACAACAAGACACCTGAAACAAGAGACATTAACTACCAGTCGGGCAATGAATTACAAAAACATCTGATATTGGAGTCAGGAAGTTATGCAGTAGCAAAACATTTAGTAAAACCATCACTTACATAAACTAGGAGAACAGACCACATAACCATGGAGTCACAGTGGTCATCCAACCAGCTGGAAATGGCCAGTTTTCTTGTGCATTGACTATTATTAGGTTTCTTCTGTAAAATATTACAAAACCAGTACCTCAAGCAAGAACTGGCAGATATTCAAAGAGAGACCAAAAGCAACTGAGCCCAGTGCACATGGGTCTAAAGGATTGGAAATACTGAAACTCCTGGACCTCAGATAGTAAGAAATATGTTTCAAAAGATTTTAAGTAACAAACACCGAGAAGGACTCCTGAGAAGAACAAAAATACCAAATCCTGATTAAGATGCGGTCCTTCCTACCAACTGTTTCAAATGGTCTCAAGGTGACATCTCAGTTGCAGAGACAAAGAAATAAACCAGGAGTTAGAATCACATCTGAAAGACCAGGGAAAGCATTCTGGTAAATGGGACTGGCTGGATACAAATGGATCTGAAGCTTCTTAAATTCTGGAGGGGACTGAATACCAAAGAAGCTATAAGTACAAAATAAAAGGCCTTTGACGAGTGTCAGGCCTAGACTGCATGGTCAGAAAGCAAACTTTGAGGCAGGGTCTAAGGTAATCCTCATCCTATACATGAAGGAACTAAGGTACAAAGGAGACATTTCCTACTCAAAGAGACAACAAGTAAATGAAATTTAGGGTTTGAGGTGTGGCAGATGACCTCCCTATTTTTTCCTCAAAACAAGAGCTGAGCCCTGGCCAGTTTTGCTCATTGGATAGAGCATCGGCCTGCAAACTGAAGGGCCACAGTTCAATTTCGGTCAAGGGCACTTACCTCTGGTGCAGGAGACAACCAACTAAAGAGTCTCTCTTATATTGATGTCTCTCTCTCTCTCTCTCTCCCTCCCTCCCTCCCTCCCTTTCACTCTCTCTAAAAAAAAAAAATCAATGGAAAAAATATACTTGGGTAGAGATTAACAAAAAATAAAAACCTATATAATAAAAGCCTAGGTGGCATCACACCCTTGTGCAACATCATCACAAGATGGCCACCACAAGATGGCTGCACGCACAGCGAAGGTGGAGCCCAGTGGCCATTCCGAATGGTGAGTCCTGGGGGTCCCGTGGCTCTGCGTGGTGCAGAGGAGGCCAATTCCAGCATCTCCGCCGCCTTGAATGGAGGAGGCAGGTTGCGGCAGGGGAGGGCAATTGGGAGCGATCAGGCCAGCAGGGGAAGGCAGTCAGACATCCCCCAAGAGTCCCAGATTGGAGAGGGTGCAGGCTGTGTTGAGGAACAGACCCACCCCCCCCCACCCCCGCTGTGCAGCAATTTCGTGCACCAGGCCTCTAGTAAATAAATAAAACAGGAGATGAAACTTAATGTAAAAGATACTCTTCCATCACCAAGAGAGAAAAACATTCTTTTCCTCAGGGATGGGGAGTCCAGGGTATAGAAATCTTTACAAACAGACCTTTAAATAACTCTTATCTTGCTTTACCCTCCCCACATCACACGTTTAATTATTTTTCCACAATTGCTTCTGTTTGTTCCACTCACTCTATAACACTTAGGCCTGGCCACTTCTTTGGGTCTTATTTCCTTAAGACCTTCAGTGTCATGTAAAACTTCTATTAAATGAGTCTGTATGTTTTTCTCCTGCTGATCTGTCCTGTCAAGTTAATTCTCAGTCCCCATTGGAGACCTTAAGAGAATGGAGGTAAAGCGTAGCACCCCCTGCAGGCTGCACAACACCTGAACCACCAAATTAAAGTTTCCTAAACCTTAATGTGCAGGATATCATGTGTGGAGCATGTTATATGCAAACTAAAAGAAAACATCCAAAAAATGTGAAATTGGATCTGAGGATGGGGATCACTAAAAACCATTCCAGGTGACTGTGATGCAAGTCCCACTCATTACAAACATTGCACAATCTTAGGAAATGGGAAATAAGTGGTTTCTATTAAAATTGTATAATTAACTTTATAATTAAAATAAATTAGAAGGTGTCTCCTGACCAGAGATATAAATGTATTTCTTCAGTTTTTTTAATCATTATGTTCATTATCACTAACACCATAATACTAATAAATAAGTATTTTTGTGTTTAAGGCTTCAAATGTTTTAAGTGTTAACTAACACTGAGCTTTTTTAAAAGTGTTCTGTGACTTTCAGGCAAGAATATATTCATAAAAAGGCTTTCGAAGGAAAAAGAGGAAAATTATGCTAACTTTAAAGATGAATCATATCGCTTTGTAGATTCTAGTCCAATGAAGCATTGAAATAGCACAGACTGAAATAAAGCCAGATGAGGTGTTATTTAGGAATGTCCTTCTGAATTAGACTTCTTCAGAGCAGAAAATGGTATCTATTTCCTAAAAGACTATGTGCTTTTGAAGCTAATGTGTATATGTTGTTTGAAGTTTGTAAGAAATCCATTTTCCCATAATAACGAATGAGTAATTTATGCCTGACAAAATGACTTTGTAATCGCTGAATGAAGATAAAAAGAGGAATTTGATTATCCTAATTAAGGATGATACTACAAAGGTGGCTCTGAACAGCGTGGGGCGTGCACAGGATTACTAACTACGATCTGATTATTTGCAAAACTGCTGTTGATTGTGCTGAATTAGTAGCAGATATGTTGATGCATTTGCAATTGCAGCCAAGTTGCCTGGTGACAGTGGCCAAGGCACAGGTGCCCATGGAATGTGGACAGCAACCTTGCTCCTGAACTCCGGGTAGGACTATGTTGGGAAGTAGGGCCCACGAGCTTTAATGAGAGAAGTTCATTCGAGATAAAACGATTAAGTACCCTGACTCTAATAGAGTCATTTGTTAGAACTCTAATTCATGCAAAACAAACAAACAAATGGAAACACGCTGCAGATTTTAGAATGTACCTGGGCCAGTCTGGGGTTATGTCTGAGCATTTTCTCATGAATGAGAAATGGTGCTGGAAAAGCTCACCGGGCGAGGAGAGCGGATTGCGCTCTGGTTGTAAGCATGATAAAAGTGCAGATGGCCTTCTCCCGTTTCTGTCTTAATTAGAAAAGGAGCCTGTTTTCACAGAGCTGGGGCTGCTGCAGCTGCAGGTGCTTGCTTCCCTGGGACCTGAGATGGAGATTGTCCCCAACACACTCACTGAGCATGTCCTTGGCACCACCCACTTGGAAGGAATGAGGAGGGAAGGGGACAAGCCTGGGCCTCTGGTCTGGAGGGTGCTGCACAGAAACACCTGCACCCGGCCGCTCCAAAGGGAGGCGTGAGGAACTGCAGTTCCAGCTGTGCGCCCACTAGGTCTGGACAGCAACTCTCACGGGAAAGTAAACATACTGGCTAAAAATACATATTAAACTGTATCTATGGCACCGATTATTTGTCAATACCATGAAGATTCTGCAGAGGTCAAAAATAAGTAAAAAAGAAAAAAGAAAAAAAAGGAAGGCAAGAGATGAGCAAAGCTCTAAACTGGCTATCACCAGAGGCCACTTTTCAAGCCCCTGTGAATTTGCATCAGATTTTTCAGAGCTTTTAGGAAAGCTGGAGTAGAAGCCATAGGCTGAGGTCCCCAAATGGGGGAATATGAGAGCATCTTAGAATAAACTGGGCTCCAATGGACCCCCTTAAGAGTAAAGGCAAAGGAGACGTTGCTCCCTCCAAGAAAGAGAGGAAAGAAAAAATGTTGTCATCACCTTGTGTCATTGGGCCGAGGGGAGTAGTCCTCACACTCAGAAGTCCTACAGCGTGTGCTCCTCAGGTGGGAATATCACCTGCATTCTCAGGTCCTGGGTGGTCAAAATCAAACCTCACCTGTGAACTTCATTTAGAAACCCCACGTGGCAATCAGCACAGTGAACTTGCATCATAAAATGCAGATTTTCTCCATGAGACCCCACATTTAACCTCAGCAACATCTCACAGGAAAACTCATGTAATGAAAGTTCATAGTTAACAATCACAACTTGGTTTCCGGGTGGCGACCGAAAGTTATTACTTGTGCTTTGTCTTGTGGTTTTCTGATTGTTAATGTGGGAGCAATGCTTATCTCAGCTTTCTGTAGTCCAGGCAGAATCAGAACTTCCCGCATCTTCTTCACATGGTTGGACAGAAATATCTCCAACGTCCGAGGCTGCCTTCTCTATACATGTGCAAACTTGCCTATTTTCTCCTCACACATAGGAACATGGATTGCACTGTTCCTACACACTGACATGTAGCATTCAGTATTTCAGTTCTCCAAAGAACAGTGATCAAATTATTGATCATGGCATAAAATTTGAAGTAGGCAAAGAAAAATATAATTAGCCTTGAAAAAACTGGATAAGAAATGTTTTTATTTCTTCTGTTAACTTGATTGCAATAGTGTTGTGAGGAGGGACCTATTTGGGAATAAGAGTTAAGACTGTATGATTGATATTTAATAAATATTTTGTGTTATTTCCCATTAATATTCCACAGGGCATGGTGGAAGATAAATAGTAAATGAAATATCCTTTAAAATGTTTTGGCCCAGTTATTTTTGAATTCCTTTCAATATCCCAGGAATCCAAACAGCTATAGCTACTTGAACAACAAACACAGGTACTGGTTCAGGGAACAAATAATATTTCTGATTTAAAAATTTACTTATCCTGCTACCCCTGCCTTATTTCAAAGCTGAATGACCAATTTGTAGATCATTATAAAAGCCTATAAAAGAGAAAGAGAGAGAGAGAGAGAGAGAGAGAGAGAGCCAATCTTCTATTTCAGACCTTTCACTGGCTTCCCACTCCCTCCATAATAAAATATGATCAAATATATTCTTACTAGAAGCCCAGTGCACAAAATTCATGCACTGGGGGGTCCCCTCAGCCCAGCCTTCACCTTCTCACAGTCTGGGAGCCCTCAATGGATGTCTGCCTGGTGGCTTAGGCCTGCTTCTCTCTCAGTCCCGATTGGCCGGACCCCAGCAACAAGCTAATGTACCCTTTGGAGCACCTGCCCCTGGTGGTCAGTGCACATCATAGCAAGTGGTTGAGTGGCCTTAGCATATCATTAGCATATTACACTTTAATTGGTTGAATGAATGACCAGACACTTAGCATATTAGGCTTTTATTATATAGGATTAGAATGCTGTGCAGTCTCTGCTCCTGCAGGAATATGTTGCTGCCACATATTCTAACTTATATGGATATTTTGCCTTTGCTTGGCTTAATAAATGAATAATTTGAGGAAAATGCTCTTTTTGATAACCCTTCAATAGAATATACCAAAACCCCATTTACTTCTTTTCTGTGGTTTCATATATTAAGTCAGTTGGATATGCCAGACTTGCATTTCTCTCTTTAGACCTATGAAATATATTGTCCTTTGCATTTTCCCTCTTTAAAGTTTTCATAAAACATAGTTTTCTTGGTATCATACTTTTCAGAGTATGGAATGACAGTTACTTTAGAAGAAATTTTAAATAATGGTTGCAGAAATTTTCAAAACAATACATACATGAGGAGTGGTATGAAATATAACTCAATAAAGTTATATTAAAACTTCATACAAGTTATTTGAAATGCCCTAGAATAATTGGATAATTAACTTTGCCTACTGCTAAGGGAGACTATTTAAGTCAATCACTGTGTACAACTTCATGATAAAATAACTTGCATGGTCTTTCTATGCTGAGGGCAGTGTAACTTCATTTCTCAGTTTCCAACTGATCTTGTTCCATAACTATCCTAAATTACAGACAGAACCTTATAGCCGAATAGTTCCATATGCTTTCTCTTTTAATTATTTTCTTGTTGATACCCATGTCTCATAAACTCACTACAGTGCTGGAGTAGCAGAACGTCTCTATGCTTCATGGCTGCAAGGGCATTGGTGTTCTTCCAGAAGTTAAAGAGAGCATAATGGAGTGATAGTTGTCACATCTTACATTAAAGAGAAAGGCAAGGAGTATTTGGTGGCTAAAGCAGCCATGTGTTTATCTCAATGACCTTTATGGCTGTGTGTGTATGTGGTGTTTGAGGAGGGATGTACTGTTATTACCTGTCACATTTCAGAAGAGAAAAATGTCAGGTAACATGCTCAGTCCAGTCGGGTTGCTGTAACAAATTATCACAGACTGAATGACTTAAACAACAGACATTTATCTCTCACAGTCTGGAGGCTGGAAGTCCAAGATCAAAATGTCAGCAAATCTGGTATCTGGTGAAGACTAGCTTCCTGATTCATAGATGGCATCTTCCACTGTGTCCTCACATGGAGGAAGGGGAGAGGGAGCTCTCTGGGGTCTCTTTTATAATGACTAATCTCATGATAGGGGCTGCATCCTCCTCACCTAATCACCTCCCTTGGACCCCACCTCTTAATATCATCATATTGGCAATTAGGTGTCAACCTATAAATTTAGTGGATGGGGCGACCACAAACATTCAGTAAAGCCATAATATGTTCCCAAGATCAAATAGTCCAAGTTGCCTGATTAAGGGTCCATATCCTTAAACACTGAGATGTGCTATTCTTATTTTACCTATAAAGACATGCTTCATTTTATTATTATATGTAAATATCCTCACTGAATCCTAGACTGGTGTATTTCATATATATTTTATTTTATGTATCTCAAAGAGATGAGTGAGTATTCACCTTATCACTTTGTATCTAACTGTCATTTTAGTTGTCTGTTTGCCCAAAGATTCTTAAAATACCTCAAGGCCAAAACTACTTTATATTTAGTGATATGTCCCCAACATTCATAATAGCACTTGGCCCAAGGTAATAGCTTAACAGTTTGAAGAATGAATTAATAATATCAGGTTCTGCCATGCAACTGGAGCTTAAGCAAAGAAAAGACATTGATGCAGTATCAAAAGACCTTACAGTCTTGCGGATCAGGAAGACTGAGATAAATTAGATTGAAGCCTTCATATTATTCTGAGGTTTACCCAGGTTGGGATGTTTTTGCCATCTTTTCACCTGAATATTTTGACAAATCGTGCCTTCTTTTTAAGCTTTTCTAACCACCTATGTTCTTTAGCCCTATAAATTACAGCCACACCTTTCCAGGAGAAGAAAGAAGTCATTTCCACAGGAAAAATAATTAATTGTGATATAAAATGACCCATATTTTATTATTATATTTAAGCAAGTGTATTTGTTTTCTCCATTATACTGTAAAATCTTTGAAGTTTTGAAATAATCTTAAAATATTTTAGTACCCAGTTCTAGTTTATTTCCTGGCACATAGTTGCTACTCATGACTTTCTTGAAATACAGTGTTCAATAAATCTTTACGAACAAAAATTGTGAAAAAGTAAAAAGTATATTTTAATAGGGATTTCATTAGAAATCATAAGGATATCTGAATGAAAAAAGAAAAATGTAACCTTCAGTCTAGAGAAGAATAGCCTATATGAATTCTACAGAATAGGTCTTAGAAAATGTAATAAAAAAGGTCCATTGATTAAAAGAAATTGGACCTATTGCTCATAATAACATCTCATTGATTGAAAAACACTCCTTGTAATAGCTTCCTTCAATGCAGCATCTGTCAAGCATTAACCTTTCAGCCTCATGATCATGTGAAAGGAATTTCTTGCTTATATTACTGGTCATATGACCCCATCATGACATTTAATTAATTGCATCTATTGAACATAGATTTGGGGTTTTCTAAAAATAGAGAGATAGACATTAAAAAAACAAGACATTTCCGCATTTTTCATAGAAGAGAATTAACCCTATGATCTGTATACCTGGAGATAGTTTAGCAAACTTGACTATCTCTGGTAAATGATTTATACAAGTAGATAATTAAGTTTTACACTTATGAACATATATGTTTTGAGATATATTTAGAAGCTATCATAATATGCTCATTTACTCTAAGAATAAATTTTCAAATACAATGTATTAGTAATCTCATTCTAAAAGATGAGTTAAAATTATACCAAATTCTTTAAATATGAAAATTAACACACTACGAAATAGTTAACAGTGTTTTATTATTAACACTAGGCAATCAATAGGCACATTTTAACAAAATAAATAACAAAATATATAAACATTTTAACTAAACATAATCTTTTATTTCCAGTTTTGAACTTGTGTTATTTTTATAAGCGATCAAAAGGGGAGATAACATATGTTTAAAATAAAATAAATGTACTTGCATTTCTAGCAAAATACTAACACAATTTTATCATTCACTTAACAACTAAAATCTATGAAATCAGTGGTTATATAAAACAAAATTGCATACCCTTTTATGCCATGTCCCAAAAGAATAAATGATCTTTTCTCTTAATTGTCTATATTTTTCATGTAATTACTTTAATCCTGGTAGAAGTAAAATTAATGATTAGCATTTTAATTTAGGTTACAATTTGAATCTGCAAATAACTGAAATAAATTTTATTGAAATTTCGCACAAGGAGTTTAGAAGCACTCAAGTTCCATCACACTTTACTCTTGCCAGTGTCTTTGCATTAATATAGCCACTCTCTTTCAAAATAGGTTTTAATGAATTCACGAGTTTGCAAATGATGGCTGAACTTAATGGAAAAAAATAATTTCAAAGAAGATTCTCAGCTATTCAAATGTCACTCATAAATACAGCAGAAATAATTATAATAGAGAAGATAAACAGAAAGTAGTGGTCAGAAAGTTTATCTACACTGGATAAGAATGAATTCTTTAGAACTGTAGAGGATTTTGATTATGGGCCTGCCCTGCATGTGGCAAAATGCTGGAGCTGATAATGCTTTTTCTGGCACTTCTGTAATTGATGGCCATATCTGTTCCTATCATGCCTAAACAGAGGCAGTGTCTAGATAACAGCAAACTGGTTGTTGAAAATTGAAATAATCAGAAATAGTATTTTGAAAAATGTTTTTAACTAACAATGTTTAATTTCAGTTTTTGTTTAAATGAGAATCAGAAAATTTTTGATTCAATTAATACAATAACATTTCTGGTTTGCTTTGAAATAAACCAAACAGCCCTGACTGGTTTGGCTCAATGGAGAGAGCGTCGGCCTGCAGACCGAAGGGTCCCAGGTTCAATTCCAGTCAAGGGCATGTACCTTAGTTGCGGGCACATCCCCAGTGGGGGGTGTGCAGGAGGCAGCTGATCGATGTTTCTCTCTCATCGATGTTTCTAACTCTCTATCCCTCTCCCTTCCTCTCTGTGAAAAACCAATAAAATATATTTTTAAAAAAAGAAAGAAAGAAAGAAACCAAACATTGTAACTCACAACCAATAAGTAGGAAGAAATCAAATGGCCAATGAACTCATTTTTATTTACAATATCCCTCAATACATGGAAGGGAAGATTGAGTGAATTAGAGATAATTTGATCAACTAGCCCATTGCCATTTTATCAGATAGCTCAGAACTTTGCCTGAATATTCAGACCAGATGGAATGAGGGCAGAGGGACTGATGGCTTCTGCTTGGTGACCACTGACTCAGTAATGCCAAATTGAAGAGAGAGAGAGAGAGAGAGAGAGAGAGAGAGAGAGAGAGAGAGAGTGTCTTCAGGAGATTCCTGAAAATACCTAATACAGGGGAATCAAGGCAATATCCACTGGTTCAAATAAACCAACAAACAAATCTCAGGAACACATGACTCCATGGGATTTCCTCATTTGTTTATTCATTAATTCAGCATTTTTACTGAATGCCTGCTTTTGGGCCAAGTACTAATGTCAGTTGCATTTGTTGATGTTCATCCAGCATAAGGTATATTTCAATTCTTCTTTTTACTATTGATTTTTATCCTCAACAGCAATGTAACTCTATGAGAGCAGGGATTATAGCTTGTTTGGCTCAGTGCTTTTTCTTTGCGACCCGGAACAGTGCCTGGGAGATAGCAATCACCAATAAATATTTGGTAGTTAAAGGAATAAACAAATTGATGACCTATTGTCTATCAATCAATAAATAAATACCATTAAAGAAATAAAAGACACACACAAAAAAAACAAGAGGTGACATACAAAGGATTTCACTGACAAGTGGACAAAAGTGATGAGAATTTTTTTATAGGAAAAGAAGGCACTCAAACACTCTATTAGTAAATGAAAGAGGCTCAAACTAAGTAGAAATCAGGTATATGTAAATTGAAATTCAAAAGCAATTCCATTTTACACTCACCGAATTGGCAATATTTAAGAAATATGATAATATAAATTACTGGTGAGGAAATGGATCAATGAAGCTTTAGTGCACTGTTGGTCAGAATTCAAATTGGCAAAACCACTTCAGGAAACAATTTGACATTATCTGGTAAAGTTAAATATCTATATATCCTACAGCCCAGCAATCGCACTCAGAGGTGTGTGCCTTGGGAATATTTTGCACAGGAGTACATGGAAATATTTATAAGAATGGTCATAGCTATACTGCTTATAAAAGAAAAAACTAGAAACAAAGTAGCTGTTTATCAATAGAGAGTGAGTAAATACATTATAACATAGATTTCTACTAGTCAATTTTATACAGCAATGAAAATGACATATTCATAATAGGTATGTCCTATATAATAAAAGCCTAATATGTAAATTGACCGAATAATAGAATGACTGGTCAGCAGGGGCGGGGCCGGCAAGCTGATGGTGCCAGGCTAGCGAAGGCAGGTGCCAGCCGGTGCTATCCCCCTATCAGTCCATTGGTCGCCTCCCACAGAGGGAAGCCAGACTGTGGCTTACGCCCACTCCCCACAAGGAACTGGCCTAAGCCATCAGTCAGACATTCCCTGAGGGCTCCTGGACTGTGAGAGGGCACAGGCAGGGCTGAGAGCCCCCCCCCCAACCTCAATGCACAAATTTTCGTGCACCAGGCCTCTAGTTATTACATATAGATATTACTCCTTTATATGTATTTACATCTGGGGTTGAATCCCCCATCCCCCATCTCTTGCCTTAGGGCATTCAATGAATTACCAAACTATCAGCATTCTTCTTCCCATATATTTCTCCTAGTTTGCTGTGATAAAGCACCTGAACTGCCAAAACACACTCATCATTTTGTCCTAACTTCATTTTGAATGTTTTAAAAACAAACTCTCACCTGACCAATACAATTCAACATCTATTGCAATACAATTCAACCACTTCAAAAAGCATCCAAAAATCTCACACCCCCATAGGATCAAATGCAAACATTTTGCACTGCGTATCCAGATCCGCCAGACAGGATCCCTTCATACATTTTGAGCTTCATTTCCCTGATCTCTTCCATGCAGCTTTGCTGCAGCTGGACCCAAGTAGCTACAGGTTGGCACATGCTCTTTGACATTGCCATTCCCTAAGGCTTATGTCCTTGCACATACTGTCTCCAAGATGGGCAGCAAGCATAGAGGATGGGACATGGACGGTAGAATCCACCTGCCTAGGCTCAAGTTCTTCTCTGTCCCCATTCAGGCAAGTTACTGACCTCGCTGTGCCTTAGTTTATTTTCTGTCAAATGCTGTTAGTAATATTCCTTATGTTATAGGATTTTATGAGGATTACTGATTCAATATTTGTACAGTGCTTAGAACACTTCCTTGGCACTGCATAAGCTCTATGTAAATTGTATTAAAATAGCTGGAGTGACTCCTCCTGTGTCTGCTCCGAAATCCCTCACTCAAGTTCTCTTCAAGCCTTTCCTCCTCTGCAAAGTTCTCCATGAATGTTCATGGTTCTTCTAAGCCCGCTGAAGGTGCTTAACTTCTGCAGCAGGTAGCAAAGACTGGCTCGTCATTGTCTGTTTCCTGCTCCAAGTCCATAACCTCTCTGAAAGAAGGAATCTATTTTTGTCCCTATTTTTCTTTTTATTTAATTTATTGAAGTGACATTCATAAATAAAATTATATAGGTTTGAGGTGTACAAATATATAATGCATCATTGATGTATTATAGTGTGTGTTCACCACCCAAAGTCAAGACTCCTTCCATCAACCTTTATACCTACTATACCCTCTTCTACCCCACCTGTACCCCCTTTCCTTCTGGTAACCAATTTATCGTTGTCTGTGTCTATGAGTATTAATTTTTTTGCTTAATCCCTTCATCTTTTTCACTCTGCCCCAACCCCTTTCCTCTCTAAATAGCTGTCATTCTGTTCTCTGTATCTATGAGTCTGTTTTTATTTTGTTTGTTAGTTTATTTTGTTTATTGGATTCCACACACAAGTAAAATCATATGACACTTGACTCTGACTGGTTTATTTCACTTAGCATAATAATCTCCAGGTCCATTCATGCTGCCACAAAGGTAAGATTTCCTTTTTTTTTTTAAGGCTGAGTTATATTCCATTGTGTATACATACCACAACTTTTTTATCCACTCATCTACTGATGAGCACTTGGGCTGCTTCCAAATATTGGCTAATGAAATAATGCTGCTATGAGCATTGGGGTGTATCTATTCTTTCAAATAAGGCAGATCCATTTTTATTTTCTTTAGGTAACTGTGCACTGCTTTCTACAGGGGCTGCACTAATCTGCATTCCCACCAACAGTTCCAAAGGTTCCCTATTCTTCACATCCCCCGCCCCATTGTATGGTCTTGCCACCTTTGTCACATATCAATTGACCATAAAGGTGTGTATTTATTTCTGGGATCCCTATTCTGTTCCATTGGCCTATATGTCAGTCTTTATGACAGTACCATGCTGTTTTGATTACTATGGCCTTATAGTTTAGTTGGATATCAGAAATATCAGGGAAACAAGGTATAGAAATATTTATGTAATTTATATAAGGAGTGAAGACAGGATTCAAATCCAGTAGTTAATTTCTCTGAGCTCATGCCTTAAACCTTTCATTATAAATGTTCAAAAATATTCTTCAAACATATGATGTGAGGTGGGAGAGGAACAGTAGGGAGAATCTTTTGCGGAGTCATGTCTAGTTGAGTTGCTCCCTCTACAAAAGTCTGTGAGAATCTAAGGCTGGGAGTGGGAATGACAATGTCACTGAAATGGATGAAACTGAAGGCTAAGCCACTTATGAAAAACTATAATAATACACAGTTCATTCAATCTCTAGGTTTTATTGGAGCAAGTGTAGAACAGGAATAAACTCAGAATTAGAGCTATAATTCTATGCTACAAATACTCAAACTAGAGCAAGAGATGGAAAAAACAAGTGTCAACAGGAAACTTCCACATTAGAGTCCAGACAAGGATAAAGATGCATTACTGATGCATTCCTTTAATTGGAGGCCTTCTGTCCTCTATCAAGACAGGGAATATGATAAAGCTCCAGAGCTAACCCAGGGAAGTACAAGAATTAACTGGGTACAATGCACATTTAAGATCGTGTAGTGCTTCCTAGGTACAAAGCAGGTCCTCACCCAGATCCCCTAAACAGATAAGCTGTTAGAATATTTCCCAACTATTACATAATAAACAAAAGAGCCTTCGGATGAGCTGCAGTTTAGTGTTCTTTCAGTATAAACTTCTTCCCTAAATAATAATATAAATGGTCCCAGCCTTGTTAAGTCATGAGGAGTCCCTTCCTTACATAGGGACCACGCTCCCACATTTCTCTCCAGCCCCAGAACACAGTCAAACTGGAATCACCTTGAGATGAGGAAGACAGGGGGCAAGTTGCCTAGTGAATATTTTTTGGCACAAATAAATTTATTGTTAGAAAATGTCTTCTTTATAGGGAGCAGACATGACTGCTCAAAAAATCTTGATGGATGAAAATGGCAACACACCGAGTGAGAAAAAGTAACATTTTTCTGCTCTGAATGGCCATGGACTCTCTGAATATAAATGCTCTTCAGTTGGCTTATTTTGCTTTTATGCCACAATCACTAGCATTTTCCTATAATTCAACAATAAATGAAGATGAATGAAGTGGATAAATTATACCAGACCATGTACTGGTTTTTGAGTGACCCAGGCCTAACCCTTCTGTCTTCACCATGCCTATTGTTTTGGGAGGAGTTCTGGCTAACCTTGATAGATATTAGGAGGAATAGCTATAAGGAAATGGAATCAGAAAACAATTTGCTTAGTTTGAATGCTGTGGTGGTCCTGGGCTGAGAGAGAAATGAAGAGAAGACAATGGGACAGAGATTGAGTGAACTACAAATAGGAATTTTTATTCTGGGTATGTCCATGACAAGAATAGATGAGTACCGGCCTCTAATCATGCTCCTACGGGAAAGTGCCCCGCTTCAAGGAGCTGGCTGACATCCTCTTGTCCTTGGTCAGTTAATGAGTTTGCTGGGTCTTCTCGTGTATCAGGAATCTTCAAACTTTATGCAAATCAGTGAGAATTCACTTTCACATCCAGAGATCAGCTAAAAGCACATGTGTTTAAGTTTTCTAGGCGTAATGTCTGGTTAAAAGGAGACTAGTACTTCTCCAGTCTTCTTAAAATTACTTTCTCCTAGAATCTCCACACTGGTTTTCTAAATTTCAGTTGCTATAGAACCTAACAGTTAATGGATATCTGTTAGTAATGCAGTCATTAGAGTCGTGTTAATTAATACTATTGATAAATTAACATTATTTGTAAGTTAACAGGAAGGTCAAATTAGACAGGGTATACTTTTATTATTGTTTGGAAAAAATATAAAGAAATATTCTGACATGCTTTGCTCAACAGAACTATTGTCACTGCAGAAGCTTTACAACACAACAGAAAGGCTCCATTACAAAAAGTACTTTGAATAAAACATAGATGTAAAAGAAATTTAAGAGTTATGTTTAATTTTAAAAATTATTAAATGGCTCATACATGAAGTCATATGCTTCTCCTGACCAAAATACATTTTTCAGCCCAAGGGTAAAGGAAATGAACAGGGCTCAGTATTATTGCCTCTGCCAGTGGATAGTGAATTATTTTTATATTACCATGAATATGTTGGTACTACAGTAATTTTGTTTTATAAGCCCTTGGCTCATATTATCAAGCACTGCATTAGCCATTTAATACACAAGAGACTATAGCAATGCCAAAAATGCCATATCAATTTACTTGCATTAGAAAAAAAGTCAGTAAAGAAACTTCTGCAAACATCTCTGGTGACTTAACTATTAGATTTATTTTTATGGTGCTTTATTATGGATTATATAGCATATATTAATTCTGCTAAATAATGTGGTATATGTTTAATTAGACCAAACAATGGAACCATGAATAACACAGAGAAATGGCACTCAGAATACACGACACACTCTAACTTCCTAAAGAAGAAAAAAAAAAAAGGAAAAGCTATTTCGTGGCCTTGAAGAATTAGGGTCATAAACTGATAAAATTATCCACAAAAGCCTTAGAGACATCAGAATATTCCCCATTTAAGCAGCAATATGTTGAGGAATAAATTTCCATTTTGAGTAGCTCAGTTCTACTCTCTATAACCCCTAAAGGGGAGTGCTGTTCAATGCATCTTTGTAAGGACAAGACTGTGGCTGTTTTTTGTGCTTATTTAACCAGCTAATGTTTATCTCCATGTCTGCCTCTTAAACACACTGATATTGGGTTGAATACAATGCTTTTTGTTATTTCTTCCTATAGAGAATCTTGGTAAGTATAGAGGAAAATTATATACTATAGAACTTCTTGGCTTTTTTCTTCACAAATTTATATATTGGTAAATATGGATAATTACAATATTGTAAATGAAATAGAGAGCAAAGAGGAGTATTTAGTAATTTTATAGCACAACTACCAGTTACTTTGCACAGAATATTACCCTCAAAGCAAGAAATTATGTCAATTTATTAATTTACTGAGATATAAATGTATCTGGTGACTATCATGTTGTTGTTTTTAGTAGTAGTAGTAGTAGTAGTAGTAGTAGTAGTAGTAGTAGTAGTATTTAATCTTCATTGGAGGATATTTCCAATGATTATAGAGAAAGAGGAAGGGAGAGAGAGAGAGAGAGAGAGAGAGAGAGAGAGAGAGAGAGAGAGAGAGATGTGTGAGAGAAACATCGATCAGTTGCCTCCTGTATGTGCCCTGACTAGGTATTGAGCCTGCAATTTTTTGGTGTAAAGGATGATACTCACCCAATGGAGCCATTGATCAGGCATGTTATATTTAAAATCAATTTCATAAATAACTTATTGCATAAAGCCTAACTTCTGATCTAAGTTAAAAACACATAAGAGCTTATTAATATCATATATCAACATAATAATCACCTCAAAGAGCAAAGTTCTTAAGTAATTATTTGTTCATTTCTATAATTTTGACTAAATGATAGAGGCATACTTTCTTACCTATAACTTCAATAAATGCATTTGGGAAAATAGAATCAAAGAGAATAAATATACTGTTCAGATAAAACAACATTCTGTTTTAATCTTACAGTAATATAGCATATGATATTTTATTTTAATATTGTGCCTTATTTTGGGGGGGATTAGACAAAAAGCAGTCACCTACATGAAAGAAAATATATCTTTTAAAAAAATACATATGGGCCCTGGCTGGTGTGCCTCAGTTGGTTGGGCATCACCCTGTGCACCAAAAGGTTGCTGGTTTGATTCCTAGTCAGGGTATGTGCCCAGGTTGCAGGCTTAATCCCAGGAAGGGGGTGTGCAGGAGTCAGCCAATCAATATTTCTCACATTGATTATTCTCTCTCTCTCTCTCTCTCTCTCTCTCTCTCTCTCTCCCTTCCACTCTTGCTAAAAATCAATAAAAATATATTTTAGAAAAAAAATACATATGGGAACAGGGATGGATGAATAGGCAAAATGAAGAGGGGTTTTAGGGCAGTGATACTATAATGGTGGATACATGTCATTATACATTTGTCTAAACCCATTTAAAGTGAACACCAAATGTGAACCCGAATGTCAACTATGGTCTCTGGGTAATGATGGAGTATCAATGTTGGTTCATCAGTCGCAACAAATTTGTCATCTGGTAGGAATGTTGACAGTGCGGCAGGCTGTCTAGCAAGTAGAGAGTACATGGGAACTCTGTTATTTTCCACTTCATTTTTCGGTGAACCTAAAACTACCTTAAAAAGTAAAGTCTAATAAAATATTTATTTTGAGAAATCAAACTCATGTTTCTATATATTTCTTTCTATTGAGTTTTTAACTCAAACAATTATATAATGAACATTCTTATTACAGAAAGACATATAGGAATAATATCAAGTACACTCTAATATAAACAATAACAGTGTATCAATATTGGTTCATTTCTTGTATCAAAGTATCATACTACTGTAAGATACTAAAGATACTAGATATAAGATACTAGAAAATGTTGGTACAAAGGACCTCTGTACTATTTTTGCATGTTTTCTGCAATTATTCTAAAGTAGACAGTTTATATAGAATAAAAAGCACACACAAAGAAAATATGGAAAACAAAATAAAGAAAAAAATTAATATATTAGAAGATGTCAAGTTAAAATTATAATAAAACATATATACCTGAAAATGATGGTGCTTTATAAAATCCAAAAAGAAAAATATTGGATACATTCAAGAAACATGCAAATAAAATAAGTAGAAAAAAGAAGTATGGAAGATGCGTACATTTAATTATAAAAGACAGTGAAGGGATTGGCCAAAAAACATATATGCATAACCCATAGACATACAAGAGTGTTGTGGTGGCGAGAAGAAAGAGGGGGTGGCAGGGACTGGGTGGAGGCAAGCAAAGATGGGGAGGGGGGAGTGAGGACATCTGTAATAGTGTCAACAATAAAAATAAAACATATATAATTTTATATAAGCATTTTAGTTTTTATAAAATATATACCTGAAATATATAAAATACTATAGTCAGCCCCACCAAAAAATTATTCTTACAACAGATATATAAAGGGAGAAAAACAAGTATTTTTCCTACTATCTCTGTGCTTACTCTTATTTCTGCCTAAGTAGTTAATGAGAAAAACACCTTTTTAAACTTAAATTCCAGTTAATAATTACAGAAGAAATGACAGAATTAAGGCATAACAATATTACAATCCATAATAAATTCTTCCTTTTTCACAGAATTATTAATTAGCTATTAAAACCATGAAGAAAACATATGATGGTGAATTTCCTGATCAGGCTGAACACATCCATTACTCTTACTGTCAGTAAAATGGGACAATCAGAGGCTATATGAAAAGCAATGTGATGGAATAGAGAGCAGAGCACCACCTATGAATCCTCTTGTCAGAATAATTAAACCTGCATCTAATCAAGACATTAGCTCTAAAAATTAGTGTTCAAAAGGGGACAAATTAAACCATACCAGCCAAGTCATAAATGTGAAATTGGACAGATGTCCTGGTTTCTCCAGTTTAGATGAATAGGACAATAAACCAGTGTTATCAATAAGTCAGTGGCATAGAAAGAAAGAAGGAAGGGAACAGTTAGAGAAGATGAGATCTGTTGATGGGGGGGTGAGGTTTATGAGCAGCTTGGAGCCTACACATCTGTGATGGGGTCTGTCTTTCAGGGAACCTGTGCCCCTGGACTTGACCCTCACCTGTCTTCTTGACTATTTCCCCCTTAGGTGGGACAGGATGGTGGCAGTGGGCTGCAGTGGGTACTTCCCATCCCCCAGGTACATGAAGAGTGAAATCATACTCTTACTTTATCATGTATATGCTTAGACAATTGTAGAAATGCCCTTGTTTAAATAGCCTTTTCCATACTGAATATAATTTTCGGGTTTTAACAAATTTATAAATATGTGTGTATTCATGCTCTAGCACCAAGCTTGTTTAAATTATAATCTCTTAATAATATGTTTATTCATTAGTTCCTATACCTATTTATTTGTCACAAATTTCCTGGCTAATTCTATTTTATTTTTTATATATTAGTTTTAGGGATGGTTTGTCCAGGTTAACAAAACAGAAAACATCAATGTTTTTCTAGGTTGAGTTAAATTATACGATTATTCATGTAAAAATGAGACATTCATTTTGAGACTTCTACCTACATTAAAAATGCATCTCTTTTTTCAGGTAGTTTTTAACATTTATTATTTTGACAAAGAATGAGTTAAACAGTAATCAAGTGATATTTTGTTATGTTTTAATTAAATACTAGTGGCCAGTTGCATGAAGATTCACGCAATAGGCTTTCCTTCCCCTGGCTGCTGGCACTGTTTTTCCTCCAACACCTGGGGACCCAGGCCTTTGGTCCAGCTGCAGTATCGAGGCTTGGCTTCTCTGCTCCAGCTGCTCCCAGCCCCTCCTTTTTTCTTTTTCCAGCTCCTCCAGCAGAGTCTATGGCCAGCAGGAAGCTTGGCTTCCTCCATTGCCTGGAGCAACCCAAGCCTCCTGCTTGCTCCAGCTCCATGACCACCGCCATCTTTAGTCGCCTTCACTCTGTGCCTGCATATGCAAATTAACCACCATCTTTGTTGGGTTAATTTGCATAATCGCTCTGATTGGCTGGTAGGTGGAGTGGAGGGGCAGAGTGACAGAGTGATGGTTAATTTGCATGTTTCTCTTTTATTATATAGGATGACTTGAAGAATGAAAGTCAGTAAAAGTCATATGATAGTGCAGTGGTCGGCAAACTCATTAGTCAACAGAGTCAAATATCAACAGCACAATGATTGAAATTTCTTTTGAGAGCCAAATTTTTTTTTTTTTTTTAATATATTTTATTGATTTTTTACAGAGAGGAAAGGAGAGAGATAGAGAGTTAGAAACATTGATGGGAGAGAAACACCGATCAGCCGCCTCCTGCACATCTCCCACTGGGGATGTGCCCGCAACCCAGGTACATGCCCTTGACTGGAATCGAACCTGGGACCCCTCAGTCCGCAGGCCGACGCTCTATCCACTGAGCCAAACCAGTTTCGGCAAGAGAGCCAAATTTTTTAAACTTAAACTATATAGGTAGGTACATTGTTATTAACTTAATTAGGGTACTGCTAAGCTGGCCTTTGCTAAAAGCGTCCTCAGTCTGATTGGGATACGTTCGCTGAGGTCAACCCCTTCCAACTCTCCCATCCACACTCGTCTTGTATACTTGTTTCATCTACCTCCTTTCCAAAAACTGACTTCTGCGCATGGGCCACGAAGTTTCAATTGCACTGTACGTGCACACCTACACGTGGTATTTTGTGGAAGAGCCACACTCAAGGGGCCAAAGAGCCACATGTGGCTCGCAAGTCGCTGTTTGCCGACCACTGTGGTAGTGGGACTGCATGTGGGAAAATCTTGGAGTTAGAAACATCTTAGTCCATAAACTGCAAAAAATTCATGGACATGTTTTTTCTGACATGTTTCTGCTCTGGGGAACACCCTGCTTTGGAGGAGCCTGCACCAGGAAATTGGCACCAGGGTTATGCAGTTGACCAGCTGCTGACAAGCTCACCATCAAGATGGAGGAAGGTCTTCAGGAATCCAGAATATTTACTGTCAAATTCAAAAAAGAAAATGTCCTGAGTTGCCCAGTGTTGCTAATAGCAGCTACTACTGTGAAAAGAGAAGAATTGGGCACAGAAAGACCAGCTGACTCCTCAGAGATCATTAAGGTTTTTATTCTTCCTCTCTTGTTACAGACTCCGTGTTTGTGTCCCTTCAAAATTCATGTGTTGAAACCTAAACCCAGTGTGATGGTGTTCAGAGGTGGGCCTTGGGGAGGTGATGAGATCGTGGGGGTGGAGCCCCCTAGAGAGATTAGGGTTCTTACAAAAGAGACCTCAAGGAACTTCCACCGTGTGAGGACACAGGAAGATGCTGTCTATGAACCAGGGAGTGATCCTCAACAGACAATGAATCTTGGTCTTGGACTCCCAGCCTCCAGACTGTGAGAAATGATGTCTGTTGTTTGCAAGTCCTCAGTCCGTGATGTTCTCTGATGGCAGCCAGAGTGGACTGCGATGAAACTCAATACCAAAGCCATAAATAGCAGATTAATGTCATCTTTCATCAGTATATCAATTAGAAAAATCCAGTAATTGTCCCATTCTGAGAATCATTTTCTAGGTTCTTATATGGAGCAGCAAGTGCTAATCGTATTTTTTAATGTCCCTCATCTGGAATCAGATTTATGAGATGTAACTATGTTGAAGTTTCTCAATAAAGGTCAATAATCCCTGAAATATACATAAAATATGACAACTGCTTTAACATGAGATGTAAACCTTCAGTTATGTGATAACTATTTAATTAATAGTTGGAGGAAGAGTGTTGGGTCCCACATGAAGAGTGTTGGGTCTCCGTACTGAAGGTATACGGAGGGCAGCTGGGCAGGCAGGTGATGTTAGACTTGTATTATGAACAGGACTGCACAACGCTACCTGGAAACCATGTGCAAAAATGTCTTAGTGGGACCTGACACCTAGAAAATCACTGTACCCTCACCTCTAAGATACTCATCCATGATTAAGAGGGAATAATTGGACTCTGAATTACTATCCAAGGAATAAGGTATCTAACTGGCGTGTTCATTGTACATTTAATTGGGTTTAATTCATGTTGTGTTACTGATATGTTACCTTTTAGCAAATTGCACTCATGGGTGAGAAATTCTTCCCTAGCTTAAAAAAAGGACAGCCCTGGCCAGGTGGCTCAGTTGGTTGGAGCATCTTCCTGTCCACCTAAAGCTTTTCAAGTTCAGCTTCAAGTTTGATCCCCAATTGAGGCGCATATGGGAGACAACGAATCGATGCTTCTCCCTCTGTGTGTATCCCTTTCTCTCTCTAAAAATCAATATATGAGTAAGGATTTAAGAAATAAAAAAAAATTGAAAATGGGTCCCCATCTCACTCTTTGGCTGATAACAGAAGATTAAATTCTGTTTGAAAATGGGGTTTCTAAAAAATTATCATCCAAATGCTAAAGATACACCAGCAAAAGTAAACAGTACACCTAACGTTTGTTGACTAAAAAGTCATACTGCCTCTGTCAAGCTGCAGCATCATTTAATTAACAATTTGGAGGATTAATTCAAATAGGAAATTTAGTTTATCACTGAAAGATGCAGGGCTAAGGAGACTTTACTGAAGAGTCATATTATTTTAAATTTATTTAGTCTTTTTGCTTTTTATTTTTCTCCTCTTTTTATACTAAAAAGGAGAACTATGAACACATTTAGAAAAATGTAGTATGATACTTCATTTTCCCCCTCTTTTTTCATCCTTTAGCCTTGCCAAAACAGACTTGAAGTGCCTTCCAAAATGGGAACATAGCATTTCTCTTGAGAATATGATGCTGTAAAATATCAAAAGAGAAGATGGCAATTTAATGTGCTTCATGAGTTCCTATCCATGCACATCTTTGTGCTTAATCATGTGCGAAACCCTCTTAGCTAATCATACACAGGGAGTCAGGTCTGACTTTATGAATGCTTAAAACACTGTCTAGACAGGTCTGTTTTTTAACTCATCTGCATAAAACACTGCACAGGCTTCATATAGACTATGTGCTCTTGTTCATAGGTTCATTAACTAATGGAATTATTATGTTAACATCTCTGGTTGGTATAAATATATTTACTGTTTATTATGCTACTCTTTACTTTTATATTATAATATTTGTGTCAGTGATGCTGTATAGCATCATTTCAAATTCTGGTGGTTGAAACAATGAGAATTCACTTAGTGTATGGAGGGAGGATCAACGGATTAAGTTGGGCAAGGCTGGGTGTCCTTCTAATCTGGGCTGATATCACTCACACATCTGGGGCTTTGGATGGCTGTTGGCCGACCAAGATTGACCTTGATGACAATGACTTGGACAACGAAATTCTGCTTCAGATATACTAGTACTAGAGGCCTGGTGCATGAAATTTGTGCACGGGGGTCCGGGTCCTCTCAGCCCAGCCTGCACCCTCTCCAATCCAGGACCCCTCTGGGGATGTCCTGAGAATCGGGCCAAAACCGGCAGCTGGACATTCCTCTCACAATCTAGAACCACTGGCTCCTAACTGCTCACCTGCTTGCCTGCCTGATCGCTCTTACTGGCCCCCCCTGCCAGCCCGGTCACCCCTAACTGCCCCCCTCCCCTCTGGCCTGGTCGCCCCTAACTGCCCCCCCGCCAGCATGTTCGTCCCTTACTGCCTTCCCCTCTGCTAGCTTGGGTGCCCCTAACTGCCCCCCTCCCCTCTGGCCTGGTCGCCCCTCTGCCCCCTCTGCCAGCCTGGTCGCCCCTCTGCCCCCTCTGCCAGCCTGGTCACCCCACGCAGCCTGCTGCTCAGTTGTTTGGTCGTCTCTCACTAACCCCCCTTTTGGCCTTGTTGCCCCACTTAGCCTGTTTGGTTGTCTGTTTGGTTGTGATAGCCACTGGCTCTTTATATATATAAATGTCACTTCTACCCCAGGATGTTCCCATGACAAGGATAGTACACAAGGCAGTTGAGGTCACATGGCTGGGTGCTACTGGCCAAAGAAAGCCAATCCACAGCACCAAAACCCCAGTTTATCTCAGTTACTGTCTGAGGATGTTAATTCAACCAAATAACCCAGTAAATTATAAAAAGGATGATGCATCATTTAGTCAGGAATATTGTGTTGTCATAAAATACCACTGAAAACAACAGAGTTGAAAATATTCAGTTGAAAGCCAGGTTCAATATATGTATAAAGAATATCATATTCAATATATATCTGTTTTCTCTTATAATTATAACTAGAGGCCCAGTGCACAAAATTCATGCATGAGGAGGGTTCCCCTCAGCCCAGCCTGTACCCTCTTCAATCTGGGACCCTGCCTGCCTTCCTGGTTACCCCTAACTGCCCCCCTTGCTGACCTGGTTGTCCCTGTCCTCCGCTGCTGGCTAGGTTGCCCCCAACTGCCCTCTCCCTGCTGGCCTGGTCACTCGTAACTGCCCCGCCCCACCAGCCTGGTTGCCCCTAACTGCCCCCCCCCCCCCCCCCCCGCCAGCCTGGTTGTCCCACACAGCCTGCTGTTCAATCATTTGGTCATCCCTCACTAAACCCCCTGCCCTCCAGTCACCCCACTCAGTCTGCTTGTTCAATCATTTGATCATCCCCTATTAACCCCCCTGCTGGCCTGGTCGTAGGCAGCCATCTTGTGAACGTGTGAGGGTTAATTTGCATATTACCTCTTTATTATATAGTATTATAATCGGATGTCATTCACAAACATATCTCACACCTCCTTTGCCTTCTGCTTCTCCCTTCTTTTTTTTTCTATTTTTGGTTGAGCTCTATTTATTTGGCTCAATTGTTTGAGCTATGTGATAGATATCAATAGTTCTTTTTCATTTCCTCAGGTCTTAGATTGCTGTCCACAGACCCAGTGCTACTGATAACATGCTTTGGGGTCAGGTGGCAGAAGAGGCATGGTTCCTGGCTGCATGCCAGGCCCCAGCCAAAGTGCCAGCCAACCCCAGAGCATGGTGTTGGGAGAGAGACCCAGACTTGGCAAGTGGATTGGGAAACTTCCAAAGGGTAGTGGTCACCTGCTTCAGACTTCTGTTCTTCTCTTTATCTGAAAGCTTATCTCCTACTTTTATTTAGAATCTATGAAGTAGTTTAGGTCAATTCCCCATAGCCACTTGGCCCTCCTCCATCACCTACACATTTTTCCCATGTCCTAGGGTCAGAGCGAATTCTATACCCACGTCACAGACACATGAGATTCCAGTTCAGATGTCATCCTCATGTGCCATCAGCCTTTTCATGTTTTGTACCAATAGACTGACCTTACAGTTACTTGTCCAACGGAGTAAGGTCATTGTATAAGCACTTTCATCCCAATTTCCTAGATGTCTTTTCTGATTAGAAAACCCTATAAACTATGTGGCTTCAAATTTTCAGAATCATAATTTCTGAAGGTTTTGCTGTCCTTCATGCTCAGAGACGACATCGTGACCCTGGGATGGTGGAGCATGTTCTCTGAGCTGTAGAGGCGATCAATTCATTCTGTCCTGCCCACCGTGCCATGCCATCCCCGTCAGCCAGCAAGTGATGTGTGTGTGGCAGTACCTACTAGGTGAATAGGGCTCATTCTATGTAGTTGTCCCCATCTTTTTTACCATGATCAAGAGCAGAAAGTACATGTTACTTAGCAATTCAGTATATATGTGCATATGCACACATTATATATATATATAGCAAAATATTGTTATATATACATGTATATATATGTGTGTATATATATACATGTATATATAACAATATTTTGCTATAGTAACAATGCTTTCTATTTTGTTTTTATCCCTATTTGTTTTGCATTCACAGGAAGTGTTGATATTAATTAAATTAATTATTATTCATGATTTGAAAAACAATATTTGGTATGTGGTAATAAAATCTGCAGAGTGTTGGCCATCCCACAATAGTTGGGCTAAAAAAAAAAATCACAAAACAGCCCTAGCTTGCATGGCTCAAGTTAGAGCATCAGCCTTCACACCCAAAGGTCACAGTTCAATTCCTGGCCAGGGCATATACCTGCTTTGCAGGCTCTCTCTCTGTCTCTCTCTGTCTCTCTCTCCTTTTCCCCCTCCCTTCTACTCTCTCTAAAAAAAAAAACCAATGGAAAATATTTTCTCACTCCTTGAGTGAGGATTAAAAAAATTACAAAACATTTATGGCACACTAAATGAACTATGAGTGAGTGTGGGGTCCCAGCCGCAACCTGGGCTAGACTGAGCCCTCTGGGCTCAATGTGGTCTCAGTCTAGCCAGTGGTTCTGGAGTAGCTGGCTGTGGGACAGTCTGGATTGGCCTGAGCCAGGATGATTGGAGAAAAGCGACTCTGTTCCAAGTAGGACATCTTCCAACAAGCTAGCCAGAGTGTGTTCTTGGTGTCACATGGGAGGCCAAGAGTGACAAGCTGGAATCTGCAGGTGCTTTTCTGCCGGGAGCCGGTCCATCCTTGCTGTTTCAAAGGACCTGGCATATATGGCATACTGTTCTTAAAATGTTTGCTCACCTTCTTGGCACTATGTGTTTTAACCAAGGTCTCCTCTCTGAGAAAGGTTGTTTCCCCAGGTAGGGATTTTCCCCTGAAGTTAGGGAGGGAATAAAACCCCTCAACTAAGTGCCAGGCGGGTAATTAATCACTTTAACTATGAACAATCATGCTTAAGCTACATAATCTTTACTCCCTGGAATGTAGATAAGAAACGCCCTAACCTTTGGAATAGAGATTGATAGGATTGAATCAACTGGTATAAATACAGATGTAACAAGACAGCAAGACTCAGAACTTAGAATACAGAGCTTAGAACACAGAACTTAGAAGACAGAACCTACACACAGAACCTAGACAGAACTTAGAAGACAGAACCAAGAAGACAGAACCTACACACAGAACTTAGAAGATAGAACTTAGAAGACAGAGCCTACAAAGAGCCTAGAGACAGAAGAACTTCGCTGGAGAGAACATGGCAAAAGATCCTGGACTGAACCTGACTACAGAAATTGGCAAGAGACCCTGACTAGAACCTGGTGACTGAACCTGGCTGGAGAACCTGGACAGAACCTGGCTGGAGAACCTGGAGAACCTAGCAAGAGAACATGTCTACAGGACCTGGCTGGAGAACCTGGAGAACCTAGCAAGAGAACATGGACGTAGAACCTGGCTGGAGATCCTAAGCAGAACTTCGCTGGAGATCCAGACCAGAACTTGGCTGGAGATCCTGGCTAGAGATCCTGGCTAGGCTGCTGATCAACTGAACGCTGTCTCTGTGTCATTCCTTCTTCGCCAACTCCATCCACACCTTTGGGGACCCCTGGACCTGCTGGGGTTGGACTCCGGCACTTTTCCAGCCAGAGTGGGCAGATGGAGCATGAGTGAAATCTCAAGGGCATTATTTTCATCTACCATCGGAGAGACCCTGTGGGGAAAAGTTGTGCATTTTATCACTCTAAGCCAACCGGGCTAAAACCAGACCACAGGCAGTGTCCAAAGGCCTTAGGTTCCAATGGCAGCACCTCTGTGAATTCATGCATGCAAGCCAACCTTCTAAGTTACCCAAGGATTGGACACCTCGCAGAGGAAAAGGAGATCCTGAATGCATTAACTATTGAATAAAATAGCATGTACAATGACCAAGTTGTGGTTTGAAAATAAAGAAATTATTTTAATGTACACACTGGATATGTGAAGACACTTCTAATGCACAAACAGCCATGTTTAGCAGACACAGTAGATAGAGAAACCAATTTTACATAATGAATTAAAGATATTTTTCCTCTCCAGCAACCAACAGCAATCGCAGTGCTCTCTCTCCTCCTCCCCCCACACCCCCTCTCATATTCTTTCCAACAGGAAATAGCCACAAACAAGCCAAAGTAGCTCTGGCTATGTTAAGATTTTTCTGATGAAAACTTAGCAATGGAGAACACATCAATTTTTGCCAATATCCACCTTTTTTAAAGCAGTCTACCAATCACTGACAAATGGTGATTGGCATGGCAAAATTTTATTCAAATTTTTTCAAAAATATTTCTGTTACCTAAAATTTATATAGTAATGTGTACTTATGTTTGCATTCCTTTCCTGTTATGGTCTATTTCCATTACCTGCAGTTTTCATCAAATAAGATTATTTTTGTATGTATAGGAAGTAACACTGGAGAACACAATATGAAAGAGTCTGGTGCTCTGTGAATTCAATGTATTCTTCATATGAGTTACTTTAAGCAATAAAGCAAAGCTGTGGACAGTGAAATAAATATAATTTTTTATGTGAATATTTATATCGTTTCTTTTAGGTCAGATGTTAATTTTCTTGGAAGATAAGTTTGGGATTTTTCATATTCATATATCTTTTAGAAAAATTCTATACCGCAAATGTATGCAATTTTCCTTAGTAAGTCCCCATATGTCTTTTGTTGTTTGTGATCTTTGTGCTGCTAAGTGTGTGTTTTATATAGCTTTTGCCTTGGATCTCCCTGACTTCAATCCTTGAAACCTGTCAAGAATAACTTAACCTATTTTATTGTGCCCATAAATTCATATGTAACTGCTAGCTAAATCCAATTTGTGTCAATCTGTCTTTCTTTGTAGCCTATTCTAAATCTCCCAGCATGTTTCACAAAAGTAGAATCCTATTAGTACCAAATAACCAGCTCTGTATTTTATTCAGTAGTTATTATAGTCACTCCCAACATGGCAGTGCATAAAGATCCTGGTATCACTACTAATATTATATATATATATATATATATATAGTCTCTAAAATGGGATCCTAGTCCCATATCTTTTTTTTCTTTATTGATTAAGATATCACATATGTGCCCTTATATCCCCATTGCCCCCCAACCCCACTCCTGTTCATACTAATATATTATAGCAAAAATTTTCAAATTTATTTTTCTGTGTGAGTGTGTGTGTGTGTGTGTGTTCCAAGTGTCAGGAGGTTTTTGTAGATGTTGGCAATATCCAATATTGGTTTTGTTTTCAATTTACATCATGCCCAATACAAGTTTAAATACCTTAATAGGGAACTTCCAAATATTACTGAGTATATCAGTAAATAGCTTGACATTATAAAATAAATAACTTAATATTTTAAAATTTAATCCTAAGAGTGAGTTACAAAATAATTTAAAAATTGAATAAAATATTTAACCATTGTGTAAGATTTAATTGATTGTATTCACATTACTGTATAGTAACCTCAAGAGATATTTGAAGTATAGTATACATGAAAGCATTTCCTTGACGCTATCCCATTTATAACATTAAATAAATTTCAAATGGACACTAATATTCTGAGCTCTGCTCTGCACATTGTCTAATATGCTTGCCAATTTTTATTCAACAGATTTTCATCCTGAATTAGTCAATACCTGTAACTCTAAAATGATATATCTCTTAACAGTGTCTTCTCTCATCGTGACTTAACCTCACACATTAATGCTGCTGTTTCTATATCATATGAACAGCTTCAACTCTTTTCTGAGGTACAGAATCACATATCTTTCTGCCTACTAGGTATTGACAACTAAATTATTTCACATTCAATATAGCCAAAAATGAACTTTCATTTCTATGTACCATATTTTAAAAACATTCCAAAACTGAAATCACATTTTCTTTTGTAAACCATGTTTGTGAAAGCAAGAAAAAACACTGAACTGTGATTTTTTTTTACTTCTACCCTTTTATTTTTATTTATCTGCCTTACACTAATACTTTATTACCTTATTCTATACTAAGGTCTAATATGAAATTTTTTTGTTTTTCCCCAATAAAGATTTGTGTGCTTTTGTTTCCAAATTAAATCTCATATGGAGCAACAATATGCATAATATGTAACATCATACCTATTTGGAAATTTAGAACACTTTTATTTAAAACATCTAAATAGTTATTGAAATTTAAAACATTTTCTTATTACAACATTCATCAATGAAACAAAGATTTTTTTAATATTTTCAAAAAGTTTATAAATTTTAATTACATCTCAAGATATAGTAGATTCACTTTTATTTATACTTATGTCTGTATTTAAATGTTTATCCTTGAGATTTTACTAATTTCTTATAATCTCAGAATTCTTTTCAAACAAAATTTTGATACTTAAATAAGTAGAGACAGTACATTTTTGTTTTGAAGTGTCTAACAACAGGGAACATCCTTAATTAGCCAGTGTTCCATAGGTAGAGCGAGGAACAAGGACAAAAATTTCTCATCAGAAGTCATGTGAACAAGAAGATAGTGAAGTGAAATATTTAAATATTTAAGATATTAGAAGAATGAGCTCATCAAATTGGAATTCCATATCCAGTAAACTTATCTTCAAAGTTGAAGGAGAAATGGGATATCTGAGGAGAAAAAAAAAATGATGGAACTCCTCATCAATAGCACTATATATCTTCATCTAACTGACATTTGTAGAACACTCTATCCAACAACAGCAAAATATACATTCTTCTCAAGCTCACATGGTATATTTTAGACCAAAATTGATCATATTTTGAATCATAAAGTTAATTACAGAATTATACCAGTAAACTCCTAAATATTAAGAAATTAAACAATACACTACTAAATAACATGGCTTAAAAATGTCTCAAGAAAAAATTAAAAGTATTTGACTAAGGGAAAATGAAAATGCAATGCATAACAATTAGTGGTGTTCAGCAAAAGCAGTGCTTAGAGGAAAATGTAAGCAGTGCTTACAGAATGAAATGCATATATAGGAAGAGAAGAAAGATCTAAAGTCAGTAAACCAAGCTTATATCTTATGAAACTTAAGAAGAACATTTTAATCTCCAATCTAGCTGAAGAAAAGAAATAAAACCCTCTCAGACAAACAGAAATAGAAGGGGATCGTCCTCAAGTAGAAGAATGTCTAATAAAATAACTTACAACTATATTTAAAAGTAATGGTGAGACATTGGACACTTCTGCAATATCAGGAAAAAGCCAAAAATACCTTCTTGTACCATTCCTAGTCAGCAATGTGCTGGGCATTCAAGCTTGGGTAATAGGATAAGAAAATACAGGTGTACATTTATAAAGGAAAAAACTAAACTGCCTTTATTCACAGATGACATGATTTCTTATGTAGAAAATTCCACTAACAATCAAAAAACTTCTGGAAGTATAGGAAAGTTGCAAGATGCATGATTAATATGTAGAATTCAATTGCTTTCGTATTTACCAGCAATGAAAAATTGGAATTTGAAATTAAAAAATAAAATTTTATTTACAATAACACCCCACAAAAAATAGTTGAGTATAATTCTAACAAAATGCACACAGGGTTTATATACAGAAAACCATAGCAGCCTGTTTCATTTTTTTTTATTGATTAAGGTATTACATATGTGTCTTTATCTCCCATTGCACCCCAGCCCCCACTCATACCCTTACCCCCCTGGTGTCTGTGTCCATTGGTTAGGCTTATATGTATGCATACAAGTCCTTTGGTTGATCTCTCCTCCTTACCCCCACCCTCCCCTGCCTTCCCTCTGATGTTTGACTGTCTGATTGATGCTTCTCTGTCTCTTGATCTGTTTTTTGTTCATCAGTTTATGTTGTTCATTATATTCCATAAATGAGTGAGATCATGTGATATTTATCTTTCTCTGACTGGCTTATTTCACTTAGCATAATGCTCTCCAGTTCCATCAGCCTGTTTTAAACAATAAAAAAAAATTACCTAAATAAATTGAGTCATTTTCTATGACCATGGATTGAAAAAAATCAATACTATTAAGGTGTTAATTCTTCCCAAATTGATCTATAAATTCAATGTAATCCTAATCAAAATTCAAGCAAACTATTATGTATATATTGACTAACTGGCTCTAAAGTTTATTGGAAAAAGTCAGAAACATAAAGTAGCCAACATAACACTGAAGAAAAAGAATGTTGGAGAACTCACTACCTGATTTCAAGACTTAGCAAAATGCTACACTAATGAGGACAGCAATGGTACTGGTGAAAGAACAGAGCCCAGACATTTAAGCCCAGGCATGCTTAAATGGAGTCAGTTTATATTGACCGGAATGACGGAAAGTCTGGTCTTCTCTGGTGGCTGTGCTGTGGCCACAGTGAGCGCCTATCTGTCATGAGAAGGAGAAAGACAAACCAGTCATGGGTTGCAAAACGTCTACCCCTGATTGAGCCATGCCCAATGCCAGGTTTATTTTTTATTTTTTCCACTCTAACTACAGATGGGCAAAAGTAGGTTTACAGTCAGTCATATGAAAAATAATGCAATAATTAGTAAGTAATAACTTAAGAGTAAACTCAGTGTTTTGAGCAATCACAACTGTAAACCTACTTTTGCCCACCCTGTATAACAGCCAGTGAATTTCCTTTTACCTTAATTCAGTTTGGGGCATGTTTTCTTCAATTTTCAGTGGAAAGAACCTGCTTGTTAGAATCAACATTGGATTTTCATGATGCATCATTGTCTTTTAGCTTTGACCCCCTTAACATAATGTATTTATAGGTCTAAAAGTATCTGAAGGGATACTATATGTTCTTTTGTTATCATTGCAATTAAGTAGTTATTGATATTAATGATAGGAAGATAGCAAAGGGGAGGCCAGGCACTATAAGCATGGTCATCTGGGCAGCTTCACCAAGAAGCTACAACTTCACACTCCCCACGAAACCAGCAGTCCCTTCCCTGCAGATCTCTGGGTGAAGGGATCAAACAAAGGGGAAATGGGCACATAGGCAGTGAAGTTAGAGTGACATAGGGAAGGTTCTTGTCTGTCAGTCTAGCCTGGGAACAAAGGTCATTGGCTAGGTGAATGGACACCCATTCAAGCCAATGAAAATTTGGGAATAGATACTTCCTAGACAAAGAGTTTTCTTGTTCTCTTGCTTCGACCTTGCTCTTGCCCACTTGCTTCTCTCTTGCTCAGAGACCCACACTCACCCATCCATGTGGCCTTAGGCAGTCATATACCCATGGCCATGCAGACCCCACAAGCAATGGACTACAGCTGGGAACACAAGCTAAGCTAGCCAGATGATGGACTACACTTTAATATGGAACAAAGATTCTGGGCAGTGGCATAATCCTAACCCTGCTGCAGACACAGCTGGACTTTTTCCTTGGTGGGATGAAGGAAAATTGGACATTGGAAACCCAGGGGTTTGATTCCACAAAAATAAAAATCACTCATCCTCCCAGGAGAATCTCAAGAAATTCCTTTCCTTGGGATATCGCAAGAACTCCACTTCCACCAGTAACAGGTGGGATTGCAGAGGCACCCCTCCCATAGCACTTTCCTCTACTGGGGGCTGATTAAAGTTGTTCTTTAAAGAGTACCTGTATCTCTTTATTTCTAAGTACTCATCAATTTAATAAACATATTAAACATCTAGGATGTGTGAGAAAATAGGAAATTGAGAGTAACCAATACGAAGTCCTTGTACTCAAAACTATGAAATCTCAGATATTTAAAACCTGAGTCACTCTGAATATGGGAGATTTCCCCCCAGCTTAACTGCTCTGTGGTTACTATAGTATGTGTGCTAATGACTTTAGAGGGAATCTTTATCAATGTATCAGTAGTGCCCTTGCCTTGTTAAACAATGTATTGTGACTATAACTTCATTTTTCTTGGTTTGCCAGGTCACCATCATGTCAACTAGGGGATAGGAAAAGCATTTTAAAGGTGAGGATGAGGAAGGATGTGGGGCATCTACAGTCCTTCCCCAGTGTTCAGCCCCATGACCCTACTCAGTCTATGCTGCCTAGCATTTCTGAGTCGTGGACACTTCCAGGTTCCTGAATGTGAGAGGTTCCTCTTCTTGTTTTCAGTCCCCATCCACAAGGACCCTAAACCAGTGATGCTCAGATGAGGCACATAGAGGATGTGGGTTCACAGACCACGAGTTATCTCCCTGCAGTGAGATCCAGGCAACACAGGTGACCACTGAGAACATTTTACAGCCACGTGACAGAGTAATTTTATGTCTCTTGGATATAAGACTAAAAATGTTGGTCCTCAATGTTTATGTCTTCTTCTTTTCTAGTATTTCCTTTTTATTGTATCATACAAAAGTATTGATCTGCAAGGGATTGGAAGTAAAAAAAAAAAAAAAAAAATAATACCAGAAATGGTCCATCGTATGAATGCTCAGACAGGAATTGCTCTGGGCAGTGCTTTCCATTGCCAGCTCCTTCATTCACCTTCTTTTCACTGACCAGAAGCTGGTCTGTGTCTTAGGTATGCTTTTAACACTTACCTTTTCCCTCCCTCCTTCCCTTGTGTTAGGTTTACATGTATACCTAGCTGCCATTTTTAACCAGAGACTTTTGTCTATTTGTATGTGTTTGTGGCCAGGGATTTGGGAAACATTTCCTCTTGCTCTCACTGTCTGACAACAGTAATATTTGTATTATTTAATAACTAGGGACCCAGTGCATGAATTCGTGCACATTGAAAGGAACTGTGGGCCGTGAGGCTGCGGTGGCACAGGGGTGGGTCTCGGTCCATCCTCCGTGCCCCCTCCCACCTTGGCCCCTGGTCCCCTGTCTGCCAACAGCCCTGCTCCCGCTGCCTCCACTCCCACACTCTGACAGCACCAGCCCCACTCGCACCTGCTGATGGCATGAGCGATTGGGGCCAGCACCAGTAGCAGGTGCCAGCAGCGACTGTTGCCCAGATCACCCCTCAGGAGCAGGGGGAGGTGGAGAAGCCCTCAGGGGTGATCAGGACTGACACTGGGTGCTGGCAGTGGGTACAAGTGCTGGGCAGGACCGAGGTCCACAGTAACCACCAGAAGCTTACCCCAATGACAACAACCTGTGCCCCGTCTTGGTCTGGCACCCCTGCTCACATGCTCTACCATCCCGCTGCAGCCAACACCCACCATGTTCCATGTTCTACCACCTGCTGCAGATGTCTGCCATGTTCCACACGTGCCACCTGGTAGTCAGCGCACATCATAGCAACTGATTGTTTGGTTGTCCTGCCATTCAGTCTATTTGCATATTAGGGTTTTATATGTATACTAGGGGCCAGTGCACGAATGAATTTGTGCACCTTGAAAGGAACTGTGGGCTGCAAGCCTGCGGTAGGCATAGGGGCAGGTCTCGGTCCATCCTCCGTGCCCCAGCCCAGTCCCTCCCACCGAGGACCCTGGTCCCCTGTCTGCAGGCAGCCCCACTCCTGCCACTCCCACATGCTGACAGTGCCAGGCCCCGCTCACACCCACTGATGGCGTGGAGTGGTTGGGTCCAGAACCAGCAGTGAGTACAGGTGGCGGCTGCTACCCTGATTGCCCCTCAGGAGAAGGGGGAGGTGAAGAAGCCCTCAGGGGCAATCAGGCTGGCAGCTGCCACTCACACCCACTGATGACGCCAAGTGATTGGGATCGGCGCTGGGCACTGGCAGCCAGTGTGAGCAGCAGCTCCAGAGCCAGCTGCAGTGTGTGTGAGCGCTAGGCGGGACCATGGAACATGAGAGCAAAGAATTTTCAGTAACCAATAGAGGCTCACCCCAATGACAGCAACCGGTGCCCCACCTTGGTCTGGTACCTCCGCTTACCTGCTCCACCATCCCGCCATGGCCAACTCCTGCCATGTTCCGCACACGCCCCCGGTGGTCAGCACATGTCATAGTGACTGGTTATTCGATTGTCCGGTTCCGGTTCTTCCACTGTTTGGTCTATTTGCATATTAGCCACTTATTATATGGGACTAGAGGCCTGGTGCACAGAATCATGCACGGTGGGGAACGGGTCACTCAGCCCGGCCTGCACCCTCTCCAATTGGGGACCCCTTGGGGGATGTCTGACTGCCGGTTTAGGCCTGAGCCTTGTGGGATTGGGCCTAAACCAGCAGTTGGACATCCCTCTCACAATTTGGGACCGCTGGCTCCTAACTGCTCACCTGCTTGCCTGCCCGATTGCCCCTAACCACCTCTGCCTGCCTGCCTGATTGCCCCTAACTGCTCCGCTACCGGCCTGATCGTTCCTAACTGCTTACCTGCTGGCCTGATTGCCCTTAACCACCTCTGCCTCACCCTGCACCCAGGACCCAGGATTCTCTCCTCCAGCCGGTTGCAGGCACCCGGGACCCAGGCTTCCCTCCCTCTGGCCAGCTTCAGGCACCCAGGACCCGGGCCAGCTTCACCCAGGCTGGCCACAGCCTCAAGGGACCTTGGGCAGGTGGCTTCATCCAGGCTGCAGCCACAGGTGCCTGGGACCGCGGGGCGTGCAGCTTGTCCCTCTCCTGGGTCACAGCCTGGCTGATCCCCATTCCTCTCTCGTGAGCTCATTTGTGCCTGGCTGGTCCCCATTCCTCTCTCCTGAGCAGTTCTGGGGTGAGGGCACGAGGGTGCAAGGGCACGAGGGTGTGGCGACCATTTGCATATTAACTCTATTATATAGGACAGTGTAGAAAGCACTTGGAACCCAGATAATAATAGCACACGTATGTGTAAAGTAACAGTAAACAGGTTTAAAGTTGTGAATTGCAAATCCTTCTATATAAAAAGAGTCTGAGTATGAAATCTGCACCAGTGTGAATGGTTGGGTCTTACCTGTGACACAATTGCTGATGAATCTTTAATATTTCAGTTTCCCAACTCCTGAATCTCTAGTCCCATTCCCCTCCCTTCCTCAATATAACCACATCAGTAAGCATCTTCCCATCATGTTGCTGAAAGCATCAAATCACCTTTGGCCCCAAAGATTGTAACAAATATAGATTTGTATCAATCATCATTTTATGTAAATACATTGTAGCTAGAATTTATGTATTTGAAGAGGGAGCCGCCTGTATGTGTGTGTTTCTCATTTCTTTAATGGCTTTATTGAATGATTCCTGAATCAGGCAGCATCCCATCTACTAAGTAGAGAGAAGGTTCAAGAAGCTGTACAAAGTGAAAGGGCAGAAGGGAGACAGATAAGCACAGACTGCATTAGCTCACCTCCCCCTGAAGGTTGGACAGGGTCTATGTGGCGGGTGACTTTGTTGGTGTTGATCAGTTAATTCCAGATCGACTGGTCAAGATTACATTGCTGGGGAAGGTCAAAACTGCAATCGGTCGGGTCAGATATTAAGTTATGGTTTGGTGTCCTGGGCTTAGCCCAAGTGACTCCATTTTGGACCCGCAGTTTCTTTTTAACAACCCAACACTATAAGTCAATGAATTACTTAACCTCACAAAATTCTCTAGTCCACCAAATGGAGGTTTTAAAATATTAATTGGCATTATTAAATTTGAAACTTTCTTTTGCAACCAATAAGAATCTTAATCATACCCTTGAGTTGTAAGGGGGATAGAGGCAGCCACGGTTTTCATTTTACCAGTAATATCTTCACTTTATCAATGAGTAAGTGAGCTGAGACTGCTGGGTGCAAACCAGGCCACATTTTGAAGCTCGACCTTGGACAAACTTTATCTTTGCAGGCGAAGCAGAACTGCAGCATGGTCAGTCTTTTTAAAGTGACAGCAAGAAGCAGAGGCACCTCAGAACCTTGGCATCGCCATTTCCATATCAATACTGCGGCTCTTTCAATGATAAGGAACTTCAAATTACTGCTGGGGTCAGGGATCTGGAGTCCTATAGAAATGTCTGCACAAGTCCTATTTTACCCAATCAATATTATGTAATATCAAAATTTAAAAAGTTAGTTAATGGCTTTCTGAAATGTTCCCAACTGAATTTAGGGAGATAAGGGGTGAGAAAGGACAGGAAGTAGAGAGAGAGAGAGTTAGGAGAAGGAAGGGTATCTCAAGGAGAATGTGGTTTGTGATTTAAATATTTCTTTTAAATATAGCCCATGACAGGAAAAAAATTTTGTCTCACTATATTACTAAGATTCTGCATTTTAATTTGCTCATGATCGTCATCTATGAATTCAGACTAATTGGAGAATAGGGAGAATCATTGAAAAATTTAAGCTGAATAATTTCTCAAAGACCTGTAATCTTATTATATTTAAAAATTAGGGTTTAGTAAAAATTAAATATTCTTCTAATTTCTAATTCCTTTAGATAAGCTCCAATAAAGAGATGGAAATGATCTGTCACTAGCATACCACTATTTTTATGTAAATGTTCCTCCTAAATGCTCTGCAAAGAGTGTTGTCTTGAGTTAGTTAAATATATTCCTATAGTCTTATTTATATGATTACTTCACAGAGTAAACCCTTTATTCACATGTAGAAGAATATCAACAACATCTATGTTTTCATCTCTGGATTAACCCCGTATCTGAAACATAAAATCCAAATCAGTAAGGTTTTCTTATATTGTTGCAAATTGAATCACAGATGCTCATTTTTAATTTGAAATATGCTTTTGTCAATATGATGGCAAAAAAAATATCGTGGTTTCAAGATCCTGCATATGGCATACTAAGTTATCCTGAAATTATCCTGTGGGTTTTGAAATCCACAATAAAATATTTTTTTTAATGCAGAAATCAGTTCAAAAGACAGTACCTGATTTTGATTTTTCTAATTTTTAAAAAAGAAGACCCCACACGTTGTGTAAATATCCTCTTCATAAATTCCGAGTCCACTACCGAGTACGGCTCATCTGTAGCATTTTCTGCAGGACCTAATAATATCTGAATGGTTTTCTGCATCATGTTAATAGCATGACAATTCACCTACCTCAACACTGAAATGGTCAGAAACAGTAATCTTATTCTTTTTCTGCCATTGCCTCTCTTCTCTACCCCTAATTTAGTTTATTCTCTACCTCCCTGGAATTCCTTTTCCCTGAATGCCAGGTTCTTAGCTTTCTCCTCTGACTGCTCTTATTTGAATTTCCCTTATTTGTTAAACTCTGCCAACATTAAATAAAACCTCTTGGATTTGATGTGTGTCTGTGTGTGGGGTGGGGGGAGGACAGGAAAATAAATCTATACCATTTCAGAAATAAAGTTACCATTTGAACCAGAGACTTAAGCTTTTGAGTTGATGCTATGGATAGTCTGAGACGGTAAAGAGTTGCCTGAAAGTATTGGGACAGACTTTTAGAAATGCAAACTCAAGTGTTGATATTTATTGTCTAAGAAATGAAAGTAGCTGAGCTCAGGGCCAGAGGAAAAGCTGGATCAGCATAGGGTACCCATTCAATAAATATTTCTGAGTATTTCACGTGGGGAAGTTTCACTGACACCCAAAACTCTACACTAATTCAGACTGTGGAAAGCTATATTTTCAGTAAAATGGTGAGAGAAAACCATCCTCATACCAATACAGGAGATAAACAAGACCCCAAGTTGATAAATTAAATAAAAATGAGTAGTGAGCATACTTTCATTGCAAAACTTCTCTGGGTGGACATTCCCATGGAATCTATATGGAAAAGGTACCCAAGCCTCTAAGATGGGTCCTATAAAAACAATTACAAAGCTCACAATGGCTCCTCTCCACATAAGAATCAGCATCAGAACAGACACTGAAGTTGGACTCAAGACTTTCAGGTATCATAAGAATGATCAGGAAGTGGGGGATGAGGACTTGGCAGGACTGTCCGCCCTGTCTTCCCAGAATTGTAGACCAGATGCAAATCAGAGAATAAAAAGCCACTCTGTAAAGAAGCCTAAAGAGTGCTAGCAGCCTTTAGTAATGGTTGGCTGAACATCAGACCCATACCCAAAACCAGGGCAGCTGTAGAAGCAGAACAGAGAGAAGGGGACTGTCATCACAGGTGTCCTCGCTCTGGCAGTCGAGAGAGCTGTGTCTCTATTTCCCTTCCTCTTTTGGAGGGAGTGTAAAAGGTGTTTCGACTGGCCCTCATCCCCAAGCCATTTGATCCAATTCTAGGAAAATCAATGTACTGCAAAATGAGGAATCTAGAATCTTATTTCATTTTCAACATTTTTTTACTTCAGCATTTTGCTGATCATGTGCCCCCATTGGCCCACAGAGAAGAGATTTGGAGCAAGGTCCTCAGTTGGAAATGGGACCTCCATGAAGGACTCCACACTGTTACCATATAGCTAAGCACAGGCATCTGTGTTCCCCATACATCATGTAGTGTGAACCATGTTGCCAGAAACAGAATGGTAAAATGTGAGCCTTTCATGGGTGGGCCTCCAGTAACAGAGGCAATGGCTGGGAGTCAGGTGAGGGGGGAGATGGGGGAGACTGAAGACAGCACAATAGGATAGAAACACCTGTTGGGGAATTGTGCAGAGAGAAGGCCCAGGATCCTTCAGAGCTCACCAGGATGCCCTGAGGGGTCAGTATTTGCACCCCTGCCACACAAGACATAGCACCAATGAGACTCCAGTAGAAGAAAAGTAAGAAGACATTTGCCACTCTCCTCCACTATTCTCCTCTTCAACTCAGCACAAGAAAGGGAAAAAGAAAAAGAAAAAAGAAAGAAAAAGAAGAAAGAAAGAAAGAAAGAAAGAAAGAAAGAAAGAAAGAAAGAAAGAAAGAAAGAAAGAAAGAAAGAAAGAGGAAAGGAAAGGAAAAAAACGAATGAAAACAGGAATGAAAGAGCATGCTACTTAGCTACTTAGAAATAAAAGTATTTTTGGTTGTAATATTGTAAAATAATTTAAAATGATTAAACACATTAAAACAAAAAGAATAGACTATGTTTAAAAAGAAAAGGTTAAATTTGAAAAGAATGAAGCAGTTTCCAAAAATGAAATAATAATTGGTGAGTTTAAAAACTCATTGAATGTAAATGTTCAGAGCAGAAAATAAAAACCAAGATTTCAAGCAAAAAGGCATTGAATAGAGGGAATTGGAGACTTACAATGTGAAGTTGGAGGGTCATTACAATTTATTAACTCCAAGTTCCTTCCATGTTTCTGGGACCGAAGGTCAGGAACATGATGTCATGTTCACTCCATTCAGTCCTTGATAATTATACTACTGCAGTATATACCACAGCTCCTCCTCAACTATACAAAGCTGGTGACTAAACATGAGCACTTAAATACCAACAAGAAATAATAATTCTACTTGTATCTCCAAACTTCCTCTCCAGTTGGCATCCACATCACTGCCTGTTGGCATCCACATCACTGCCTGTTGCTAATTCAAACATTATAATTTCAAATGGGTACAACTGAAATCTAGAACTGATTGCAAAACTGTGTGGATAATATAATATATGATGTTCCAGCACTTCGGTGGAGAAAATTCCACATTTAACTAGTTATATATAACTTAGAAAGGGCTTGTTAGTATGGTCATAATTGTTATTTATACTTAGAATTTGTTATTTTATTTTTCCTTTTCTTTGTTACTTCTTTTGTTTTTCTTCAAATGCAATACAAATGCTCGAGAAAAACCTTCCCGCCTTGGCCAGTGTGGCTCAGTTGGTTGAGCATAGTCCCGTGCACCAAAACATTGCCAGCGCAGTTCCTGTTTGGGGTACCTGCCTGGGTTATGGGCTCAGTCCTCATGGGAGGGCTTGCAGAGGCCGGTGGTCAATGTTTCTCTCACACATTGATGTTTCTCTCCCCCTCTCTCTCCCTCTCCCTTCTTTTCTCTATAAAAATCAATAAAAACACCTCTAAGAAAAAGAAAAAACTTCCTATGAAAAACACATGTTTTTATTCTTGAGTTCAATTCTACTGTTAAAATACATAAAAGGCAAGATGATGAAGAGAGATCAGAGGACTCACAAGGACTTTTGATTTTATAACCAGAAATTATTCTAATGAGAAAGATAAGGAAAATCTCAAGTCACTTTCTCAATAAAAGTGAACGCGTCAGATTACTACAGAGCTCAAATTTTAGAAGAAAAGTCAAAAAGTTGCAGAAGGTTACACACTCAAGGGCAATTTCAAGGAGTGGTGCAACCTTGTAAGTTATGTCAGGAAGAGTAATGAGTTATATCAAATTAAAGCCTAAAGAGCTGGTGCCTGCAAAAAAACACTGATAATGGCAAAAGTGTGATTATAAAAGAGAAAAGGAAACTAAAGCTTTTTTAGTTACATTAAGAAGCAAGAAGAAAAAGGAAAAGTGATTCCATTTCTTGGGGCAGCTATAATGCGAGTGGATACAATAAGTTTGCTTGGCCTTAAAGAATATGACGCAAAGGTTATTCATCTTTTCTACAATCAATAATTACTTACCACCCAACCACATCAAAGTATCAAACCATACGTTGATAAGGACAACATAATTGAATTTGAACCCTTGCTGTATGGTTCTAAGCTTTATATTATACTATAGGACCGATGCACAAAATTCATGCAAGAGTTGGCCTTCCTTCCCCTGGCTGCCAGCACCTTTTTTCCCTCTAAAACCCGTGACCCAGGCTTCCCTCACAGCCCCGGCTTCATCCGGAAGGTTGTCTGGAAGGACGTCCGGTCTAATTAGCATATCACGCTTTTATTATTATAGATTAATGTATCTGATTCACTTCTAAACTTCAGGTTTTTATTTTATATATTTGTTGTGGTTGTTGGTGGTGGTATGCCAGGCTATTTCATGAAGTTGTTATAAAAATGAAAAGTGAAAAATTATCAATATTATTTCTCCTACTTTTATCTTTATCAAGAAAGATACTTTGATTCTGCACAGTAGAATCTACATTATTAAAAGTAAACTAAATCCAAACTTAGATAAGAGATAGAGGAAGAATTTATTTTAGTTAATTCAGATTTAACATATTTATCAAGTTTTTCCCTTAACACTAAAAAATTATAGCTATTATTAGGAAACTTGTTATAGTAATCAGGGGATAAGGACACATATGTAATAACTTAATCAATAAAGAAAAAAATAAAGTAAAAAGAAAATAAACATGAAGGAAAAATATCAAGCCATGAATTTTGATTTTCAAAAGGCAGAAATTATAGAATCTACCACATCCAAGTAGATAAACTTGAAAATGATCTCAGAATCCCTTTGGTACTTTTCATTAAAGGGGTGGCAAAGAAAGCAATACCTAATCAGTACTGGATCATTGGATCATTATCACTCCAAACTAAAATCACATTGCTTTTTAGGAAACTGTCTAGAGGCTAAAGATTGGGACGAAAGTTATATAAATTATTTTATTCCTGTGAACCAGTGAAAATTAAGTCAAAAAATATTTTAACTTCTCTTATTATTGTGGTGGAGGCTTTTAATATCTACATTGCTTTTTGTTCCTCCATAATCCATCTAGTGGTTCCTTATTTTTTAAGCATGAAAAGAGTATGGGCTTTATAGTTGAAACTCCATGGTTGGAATCCCAGACACAATCATGTCACAGTTACAATACTAGGCAGTTATCTTAACTGCTCTGGCCAAAGGACCACACTTCTCAGATGCGTTAAATAACAAATGAATCAAGTGATTATTACTATTTTTTATTCGCATCTGAGAATATGCTTATTGATTTGAGAGAGAGAGAGAGATACTGGGATAGAACTTGGGATAGAACTTGCAACCTTTTGGTGAATGGGATGATGGATGCTCCAACCAACTGAACCACTCAACCAGGGCAGGTGATCATTTTGAGAAGACATTTGAAATGCTTAACTCATAATATGAACTCTGTAATATCAGCTTGTACAAGTTATTTATTAGTATCATTAGTTATTTCAATATCCTATGTCGGCTTTTGAGGCCTGCTTGTACTCAGTAAAGTCCTTTGTTTAATTATAATCCAGAACTCTCCAATTAAAAGAAAAGAAGCTCTTATTTTAAATACTTTTATTGTAATTATCTTGCCATCATTCATCTTGACGTGGAATTGCTTTATAATTCTATTTTATAAAAGTTTATAAGTGACACAAAAAGTCCTAAATCGGAATTATCTTACAGTTTCATCTAAAAGTAATTGTTATATATTATACACGTATTATCTATTTATCATCTATCTATCTCTGTAAGACTTAAAATGATGACTTTTGTAAAGTCTGAGAGCCCACCAAAATTAAGGACATGCATGATAACGTGAAGTCAAGTAGCATTTCACCTTGATGGCATTGCGATCAAAAAGCAAGCTGGGAGTTAGAAATTTCACAAGCCACACCGTTCTAGCATTGAAGAGAATTGCTTCATTCCCATTATACACTTTTGATGCTATTTGTCAAGTTGCCTCAGCCAACCCGGGAAACACACCTGAAATGCAGAAACGATTGGTGTCATAAAAAATACAGTCTTATCCTACAAAGACTGATGCAAAGAATAAAATAAAGCCCAAGATAGATTTCAGAAATATGCCACTCACTAAATATAGCAATTTCCTCGTAAAACTACTCCACCTCAACTTGCCTGAATCTTTTTAGACAAATTCCATTAACATTGACCAGAACAAAATGATTTTTTTAATCACAAAATGGCATTATGGTATAATCTTAAATGAAAACTTGCACTGGAAGTTCAAAAAAAAGTGAAAAGTTTCTTATATGACCTTTTTTTTTAAAATCATGTATTTAAATCGTACAGTGCTCCACAAGACACTATAGAAATACCAGAGAAGAGCATTCACTCTGAGGATGCTTTTGGTATTAGCAAATACATTATCTTTAAAGATAATATTTTAATTCTATAAATAACCGGGTGTTAAGTGAAAAACAATACAGACATCCAAAGCAAATCCCCCCAAAAGGCTGACTACATTAAGCAACTATTTTCCTGAAATACAGCTTTATCTTTTGTCATTTTTTACCCTCTTATCACTGCCTATTTTCGTGTTTGTGCTGCCTTTTTATGCATTGTCCCCTTGCATTATTTCCTGAGCTCTCATCTGCAAATGGATTTTATTCTTTCCAGGTCAGGGTTTAAAGAAATGCATTGTATGCACTTCACTATTAAAAACAAAGTGAGACCTTTGTTACTCAATTTGCTCTAAAAACATTCAGAAAGCTCAGAAAAAAATAACTCTTTTTAAATAAAAGATTATATAATTTTTGTCTCCCTTACAGTATAAAGTACAAGTTTTGTGCAATTTTTATCTAGAATGCAGTTATTTCTTTGTTGGAGACTTATCATCATTTTAAAGTGATGCTTGATTATTTATCTCTTAGGGATTTGCTTTTAGACAACTAGCAGGTAGTTTTCCCTCAAAAGGAAAAGTAAGCATGTCAATATCTTTCTGTTTCCCTGTGTTTTGAAGCTTAATTTAAAATGGAATGCCTTCAAAGGTGTATTTTTAAAAGATTTGACTTAATTCAAAACCTTGATGTTAAATTCACACAGTATATTTGGAATATTATGGTGTGTGTGTTTTTTTATCACTCTGCCTGCAGTGAATACTGTATATTTTCTACTTTCTTGCATATTTTACTCATATTAAAACTTCTAGTCTTGGGCTGTTCATATTATGCACAGAATTAAGAAGATAATGTCCGTGATTTGAGGTCTATGAGGCAAAGAATAGTTTTCTCACTTGATTAAATGCTGAAGAAAAACGAAGGAACTTAATAAGCTGTAAGCACCATTTATTTCTTTTCATAGTGCTGATGTAAACAGTGTTACAAAGCCGAAACCGGTTTGGCTCAGTGGATAGAGCATCGGCCTGCGGACTGAAGGGTCCCAGGTTCGATTCCGGTCAAGGGCATGTACCTGGGTTGCAGGCATATCCCCAGTAGGAGATGTGCAGGAGGCAGCTGATCGATGTTTCTCTCTCATCGATGTTTCTAACTCTCTATCCCTCTCCCTTCCTCTCTGTAAAAAATCAATAAAATATATTAAAAAACAAAAACAAAAACAAAAAAACAGTGTTACAAAAAGAAAATACAATAAAATACTTTGGGTTCCATTCTACACTAAGATAGATTGGGTGGGCAGGGTGTCTGGGAAGGTGAGCGTGAGTCGGGGCAAAATGGAGAACATTTGCTTTTGGGAGAAATTTTTCATTCAAGTAATCTATCTGGAAATGTCCTTCTCCCATAGCAATCTCTTCATTTCTGGAAGACATTTACATAACTTTGCCACAAGTTAATTGCAAGTACTGAGTTCTACATTTTTATTTGGTTGAACATTCTCTATATTGCTATTGGTGGATGTTAAAGGAGAAACCAGGTATGGACCAGGTATAGCCTTCTCATTATAGCATTCAATGATTGATAGTCACCAAGGCAACATAGCTATCAAATTGCTAAAACTTTCAAAACTAAAACAGGGTTCCTCACAAAGCCAGGTCATAAAGTGGCTGGTTTCTTAGGGGTGTTGTAGATATTCCTCAAATAACTGAGACAATTGACCCCTATCCTCATGGGTTGATACCTTCCAACAAGATTCTACATATTATAAATTATTTGATAAAAATAATCTTGGGAATCATCACTATGTGGTGAGTAAAGTCATTCTGTTTGAACTGTTTACTCAGTTGATTCAAGACCAAACTGGAGTGCTTCATAATCGCAAAACACTTTTCATGCACAGACATTATTAGCAATGGTGGATAAACAGGGCCCACTGAGAAGCATGTCAATGATCAGAATACAAATCACGAGTAAAAATCTGGTGACCCAAAGCAAAATTTTTCTCAAACCTGAAAACAATTCTAAGTGCAGTGATATTATAAGTAGTAAATAAGAGCAAATAATACCAGTAAAATAACCATATTGAGTTGGTTTCATTTCCATATTCATTTAGATTTTATAGCAACCTGGGTTGTATTTGATTTATACAATTAAAAATGTAAGGGAAAAATTATCTTGAGGTTATCTTATTTTACATAAAATGTAACAGCTATTTTATAAGAGCTATAAATTTATGATTAATTGGAGTTCTAAAAAAATTTTCAGGTTGAGGCTAAACATTTAAAGATAAAAAAACATTTTTTGTGTCTGTGTGTGCATGTGTGTATAACCTGACTACTATAGACAAAGATTTTCACTAAATAAAACCTTAGACATGAGATACATCAAGACCAGTTCAAGAGACATCATTTGAGTTATCAAGATAATTAAAATAGTTTTCTAATGACATGTAGCTAAAATTCATGTCATTTAACTTTCTAATAGAATCTCAAACTATCAAAAAAGTCCATATGAATGAATAAACCTAAAGGTAAACTGAATCACATTAATGAAGTTCCTCTTAACAATGTCACAGTCTTGGCCTCTGTCAGGAATTTAGAGACCCTAGAAGGAATGCAGTTTATCACCCATCTAAAGCTCCCTAGGTAGCCTCCAGTCCAAGGGGGACACAAGGGTGCATTCTCTATCCTAGTATAAAGTACCACCAACCAAGTTGTTGCACAGGTGAGAAGCCAGATCTCCTCTTCTGGGACTCTCACAGCCCACAACTTTCCAGCATCACAACATTCCTCAACCATTTTCCTATTTCTGTTCTTACTGCCGATGTCCTACTTCAGGTCCTCACCTTTACTCACCTGGACAACTGACCATGCCCCTCGCCTCCAGTCTTTACTATCCGCAGTTCATCTACCTCGCTGTGGTCAGTGCTTTCTATTCCATTTCCCTGCTGAATGCATTTTGCATTTCCATGCGCTAGACAGATATAAGGGCATTTAGGATCTCATCAACAGGTAAAGCTGTTTTTTTTTTTTACCCTGTGTATCCTGACCCACCATGATGATCTTCTATCGCTCCTCTCTTTCACTTTAATGCTATGTCTGTCTAACTAAAAATGAGTGCTCTTATTAGTTCAACTTGTTTCTTTATGGAAAGCAGTTTTCAAGGATCTTTTCCATAATTTTTAGGGCTGAAACCTTCCCTATGATCCTACATCCCATGACTAGCTCTTACTACCAATGGGTACAGAAGTAAAAAATGATCAAGACATTGTTAAAACCCTGTCACTGAGAATGCTTAAATACTGGTAAAAATATAACTAAAAGCCTGCCATAATTGATACACTTTTAGAACATTATCCCTACTGAACTTAACTCAAAATTGCAGTCTGCATTTCCTTAACACAGTGGAAGATCACACAAAATAATTGCTCCTTCTGCATTATCAAAAAACCATGCTAAAAATAAGCCTCCAATCAAAAAGGTAATTAAGACCTAAATCTAAGTATATTCAATTACCTCTCAACACTGCTTTTGTAATTCTTGGAATTCTGCCCTAAGAATGAGTTGAAGTTCAGTTGATATTTCCTCTGAAGCACTGATACAGGAGACAGGGAAGTTGCTATAAGTATGCATGCTCCCACTTCCTTCCAAAGCCTTCCGCTATGCATTGCTGCAGCCAGATCTGCACAGCTCCTGGTGGAGGAAGAGGGGTGAGGCGCATGCCCGTGTGTAGGCATGTAGACAGGCAGATGTACACAAGCAGCCCCTTCCCCGCTCTGCTCAGTTGATGACTGTGCTAAGTGGAAAACAATTACAGTGTCTACATCCTTAATGTGGAAAACTAATGACAAGGAAAGACAGCAGGCGTTTGGGGATTATGTTTGTTGGAAGGGACAGACAGATTGTTCTGTGATTCTTAAGTCATAACAAAATTGATGAGGGGTAAACCTCCTAAGAGTTGGCACAATGAAGCTGAAAGTTAGGAAATCTAAACCTCATTTTAAATTATGCCTCCAATGATTGTACTTTCAAATCTATAACCATCACGTAGAGAGAAAAATCACTCCAGTGACTTAAAGAAGGCCTGTGAAACACAAAATTTTTCAAGATGGCTTCCAATAGCCCATAAGTCTAAATGTCAGCCATTCTGTTATGTTGAGTAGAGAGACAGCAGAAATTTCGTTTAAGAATGCAAACAAGTAAACTAGAGCAAAACTGAATTATAATAATAAAATAAAAAGAATACAAACATTTTCCTGAGAGGGAGATATAGATACATGCTCTGTCATCACTAATAAACAATGAAGACTTAAATGACATTAGCTCACTTGAAAGTTCATAAGGGAAGGACAGGCCTTATGCTTTGTGACCACTGTCTCTCCACGTTCATTCCCGTGAAAAGGAATCACACGAGTTCTCAATCCAAACTTTGATACATTTGGGGTCTTTCTCCTGCATTCCCTTCTATTTTCAATACATTAATTAACACCCCCACTTATCCCAATCCCACCCATCCTTCGCAGCCTAACTCAATCTTAAATTCTTTCCAAAAGTTCTGTCCCTAATACTTCCATAGATTTCTGACAGCAAACCACACTGTTGTGTCCCTCACAATGGTCTGTCTCTGCTCAGCAAATATTTGCAGAAGAGAATTGCTCAGTATCCCTGATGAACAGGGCAAGACTGAACAGAAAACAAAGAATAACAATGAAAACAAGTGTTCCTAAATCTGAAAGGCTAGAGTCCAAACACAGAACATATAGAAGAAACAAATGAAACATTGATTGTTTCGCGTTCTCATTGACTAAAATCCTTTAGTTCAGAACATATTCTGAATTCAAAGGAAAAGAATGTCCTCCCTCTGAATTACTTGAGAAAATATGTCAAAGTTGCTTTTTACTCCCAAAGCTTTTTTTAAAAGTTGACAAAACACAGTATATCAAGTAGTGAGTTTCAATTCTGAATTGGAGAAGGTTGTTAATCTAAAAAAATAAAAAGTTCTCAGTAGCATAACATAATTTATTGGAAAATTATATTTGTGTGATAGAAGAACTATTTCAGTGAAAATACATTCTTTTTATTGGGTTGATTATAACAAACTATTTTTTTTTTCAGGATTATCACAATAAATCTCTTTTTCTCAAAGGTAGAAGAGAATTGTCATTATTTAATGGGGGGGGAAAGCTATTTCTATATTATCAATGTTTAAAGTGGGATTTTACATAAATTGTTTTCCCCAGCCATCAAAAATGGCTGTTTGTGTATCTTAGCCCCTATGTGTATTTTTAAGTTGAAAGCTTTTCCTATGTACTTCATTCTTCAAGCACAACTATTTGAAAGGAATTCAGAAATAATCACAACATGCCTTGTTCTTTCCAACCTGAATTGGTGATCTACAACTCAGATTATTCTGAATTATAGTGACACCAACTACCCTTTTATTAAAAATTTTTTATTGATTAAGGTATTACAAATGTGTGTTCATCCCCCCATTGTCCCCTCATCTCCCCAGTCTTGCCCTCTCCCTCACCCCCTGTTGTCTGTCCCATTAATGTTGACCTATTTGCAGGACTTCCAGGTAAAATGTCACACCACAGCTACAAGTGGTGCCCTCTCCAGGGAGATGTGGTCCATGCAGTGAGAATCAAGACCTTTTGGTGCCACCACTGTTGTAATGAGGATGAGATGACATCCCCATGAGAATGTGCAATTGATATCTTTGCATCTACATCAACCCTCCTCACTTACAGGATCTCAGAGACTGTACCTATGTTAAACTGATTAGGGTTCCTTGGTGGTCTGTGATTATCTTTCAAAGCTTTAAATTGCTGCTGCAATTTAATGTGTTGTAATGTAAGGAAATATGATTTTCACAGAATGAGACACTAGGATTCAAAATTATGACATTGATAAAATAATGCAAACATCAAGATGGCATTTTGAAAGGGACCCAGTTGCATGTAGGGTCATCTGTGAACCCTCTTCCAGCCCTGGCCAACACCACCCGCACAGCGCAATGTTTCTAAAGGGGCATTTTTTATTGCAATTTTATAAACAGGAGGCCACAGATAAAATGTTTTGGGTTGTTTTCGTCTTTGTTTTTTTTGTTTGTTTGTTTTGTTTTGGTTTTTTTTTTACTTTGGTTCCAGCTAAGATGGAGCAGCCTCACTCCTCTCAGCCCTCTTTATAACAAAACAAAATCAAGTGATGAACCTATGGGAGGTCTGTTTTATGCTAATGGCCCTGTACCATTTTTTTCTCTGTGAAAACTGACCAAAAGTGTTCTCTACGACTTATTAAGAGGCCTAATTCAGTTCCCAGCCATTTTCATTTTATTAATTTTCTGATCATCTCTGTACAACTTGCAAGATATGACCTTAAATTGGAATGCAAGTCCTGACTGTCCTTCACATATCTTTTGTTTTCAAACTTGATTGTTATGCCTAAAGATAACATCTTCTTCTACCTTAAAATTCACTCCTCTTCTGCCGAAACCGGTTTGGCTCAGTGGTTAGAGCGTCGGCCTGCGGACTGAGAGGTCCCAGGTTCAATTCCAGTCAAGGGCATGTACCTGGGTTGCGGGCACATCCCCAGTAGGAGATGTGCAGGAGGCAGCTGATCGATGATTCTCTCTCATCGATGTTTCTAACTCTCTCTCTCCCTTCCTCTCTGTAAAAAATCAATAAAATATATTTAAAAAAAAAAAATTCACTCCTCTTCTAACAGATACTAATGAACTATTCTGTGCAATTTATATTTATTGGATTATGTAAAAAATTGGGGGGGAAATTGTAAACTAGCATTGATAAATTTTAGTTTACATTAATCTATTTAAGGAGGATAAAATATTAAGGCAGTACTAGCTGAATAAAAATTATTGTGCAGACTATAACTATTGTACCTGCTGTATTATGATGTTTATTCAGAGGTTATTTTGATAAATCTTTATAAAATAAACTTAAAATATGGTAAGTTTCACATTCATTGCAGATTAATGTTTGATTCAAAGCCAGTGGAATATATTATATATTTCATGAACTTTTCAAGGATAACAGAATAATAGAATGTGGCTAAATGTTTTAAAATCTAATTATAAAAATTAGGAAAATCTTAGATTATTAAATGTCAGTGGGGAAAAAACCCTGAAATCACTTTAAACTTCTTTTTAAATCCTCACTCAAGGATATATTTTTATTGATTGAGAGAGAGAGAAAGACATCAATGTGAGAGAGAAACATTGATTGACTGCCTCCTGTACCACACAGGGATTGAACCCACAACCTAGATAGGTGCCCTGACTGGGAATCGAACCCACAGCCTTTTGGTGTACCGGATGACACTCCAACAAACTGAGCATAATGACCAGGGATGAAATCACTTTAAAATAGTCATCAAACATATAAAAATTTGTATCACTTTTGAATGTTTATGTGTAATACAGAGATTATGGATAACTTTTAAAATATGGGTTAATCAATGTATTTTATGTTTTATTCTTCGGTGTGACATCATCATTTTAGTTTGTGTCCCAACAAAAATAGTCCTTTTATAAATCTGAAAACATTAAAAATTATAGATAGTGTTGGCCTCCAATTATTAGTAGCTCTGTGCTTAAAAACCTTTATGTAAATAAAATATAACAAATTAATTTCTATGGATTTCACTATTAAAAAACATTTGTTTTTTATTTTGCAATAAATAATTTTCAGTAGTGTGGATAGTGAGGTAATTATATAGTCAAACTTTTTTCTAAGTTTTATTATTTCAGCACTCTACACTGTATTATATATATACGAGATGCCTGTTGCACGAAGAGATTCGTGCAATAGGCCTTCCCTTCCCTTGGCTGCTGACACCAGTTTTCCTCTGGCCCCCGGGACCCAGACCTTCACTCTGGCTGGGCTCTGGCCAGAGACCTGCTCCCCCCCCGCCACTGCAGCCGTCAGGCTTCCGGCTCCACTGATCCCAGGGCCGTGACACCTTGCTGCTCAGCCGGCTTCAGGTACATTTGGTTTCGCTCTACCGCTTGGAGCCTACGTATTCAAATTAACCACCATCTTTGTTGGCGGTTAATTTGCATATTGCCCTGATTAGCCAATGGGAAGCATAGTGAAGGTACGGTCAATTACCCTTTTTGTCTTTTATTAGATAGGATAATGTAATTATATAATATAATATATTATACTTACAACAATAAGTATCTTGCAGCCTTCTCTGTAGATGACCCTGGTTATGAACCCTTATATCTTGTCTGATTTCTGCCATAGCTTCTGTAGAAGTTCCAGGATGATCTAACATGACCCCGCATGGACATCCCACATGAACTTCCTGCTTCCAAGCCTTCCCCAATGCAACAGTCCACAGGCTCAACACAGGACACAGAAGTTAACACCTGGAGTGCAAAGCTCAACACTGAGATGCTGTACCTGATGGATGAGTGACAGGTCTCCCACTGTTGATCAGGTAATCTGAGGGGATTTCTGTTTACTTCTAAGAAGGTCTGGCAGAATGGGGAGCCCTTCGCTTATGTCATTTTGGTTTTCCACAGAACACCATTCTGCTCTACTATGTGGATGACCTCATGCTAATCAGCCCTGGATAACAGGCTGAAACTTCATTAATGTTTCATTGGTGATGGGTCATTGATTATTTTCAGTATTTTCTGTTTGTTGTTGTTGTTGTTTTCTCCCACTATCTGGCAAACAAATGTAATGGCATTAAGAGTATTGGCATTCCTGTTATACAGCAAGGAAATTCATTTAGGTATTTAAGGAATGTGATTACCATAGAGATGGGCCATGTAGGGGTGGGAGAAGAGACAGGATTAAAAGCTAGGTCAGAACTCATGATGGAACCAGGGAGGACAGAGGCCACATCCTGAGATAAACCAAAGGAAAACAGAAGTATGTTAGAACATATGTAATGTTAAAGATGATACATTAGCAGTTTGAGTTGTGAGAATATTATTCATAGCATAGAGGAATTTTAAAATAGCTTCAAATAAACTGTACACCATGCTGAGAAGCATTCCTACTATATATGTGTAAAATTGTGTTAATTATATGTAGCTTGATTTTAAAACACACAGTCATAGTAACCAAGATACTATCAAAAGTAGTTATTTATGTATGAAAAACAGAAGGGCCATGCAGTATGGAAAAGTATTAAAAATAGTTGGTTTTATTTCCTAGTTAAAAAGAAAAAAGAATGACTCATGAGAGAACAATGAAACTAAATAGAACATGTTACTGCTGTTCACCGTTCCAAACTTCCAGAGCTGGATTTGTAATTTAATTGTCTTTCTCATTAACCTGTTTGTGATATAATTTTCACACTTCCTCTTTAACCTACTATTATAAAGTAAGACTCAGTATAACTCCAGAGATGAATTCGAATGTCTATAGCTGAGTAAATCTCACAGACGGTGTTAGTAATTACTTTTTAAGAAAAAAATATATATACTTTAGAAGATGAACATAACAGAAAAAAAATTTAAAGCCTGGTGTCCACCATCACATGTAATTGTTACTATTTGAAATGTCTGTAGTATTTTTGGAGCTAATTTTTCAACAGTTGAATCACTTACAGAAAAGAAAGTCTACACCTGAACATAGTTTCCTTGGCGAAGTGGCACTTCCTGTAAAACCTTGTATTTATTATTCTCAGGAAGAAAATGTCTTATATTTGTTTTACAAATCAACCACAGGCTAAATTTAATTGTACGATGATTTTTTTATTGTGAGGTTTGAGCAGATTACCGGGATGGATAGTAGAAATTGTAATAAATTCCCTCAGGCTTAAGGAATTTGTAATCTAATTTGTAAAGAAAGACCAGTCTAGTTATTTTCTATTACAATGAGTTACGTCAAGTAGTCCAGGCTATTTTTCTCCATCCTTCTTCCTCTGAATTCTAAAAAATTTAATTTGCTGCATGACATTGGTTAATAATCTTATATAATTTCAAGTGTACAATTCTATAATGCATCATATGTGTACTTCATTATGCTCACCACCCAAAATCTATTGTCTCCTTCTGTCACTATGTATTTGACTTTCTTTATCCTCTTTAACTTCCCTACGCGCCTAATGCTCAGGTAACCACCATACTGATGTCTGAGTCTATGAGTTTGTTTGTTTGTTTTCTTTGTTTGTTGCTTTATGTTTTATATCCCATTTATGCATGAAATAATATAATTTTGTCATTTTCCATCTTTCTTATTTTGCTTAGCATCATACTTTCAAGATCCATCCATGCTGTTGCAAAGGGTAGTATCTCATCCTTTCTTATGCTAAGTAGTATTCTATTGTGTACATACATCACATCTTCTTTATCCAATCATCCATCAAAGGACACTTAGGTGTTTCCAAGTCCTGGCTACCATGAATAATGCTGCAATAAACATAGAGATGCATATATATCTATGAATAACCGTTTTCAAATTTTTCAGATAGATATCCAGAAAAGGGATTGCTGAGTTATATGGTAGCTCTATTCTTATTTTTTAAGGAGCCTCCATTCTGCTATGGATAGTGGCTTTACCAATTTACATTTCCATCTGCAGCTCATGGGGGTTTCCTTTTCTCCACATTTTCTCCAACACTCATTATTTATTGTCTAATTGATAATAGCTGTGCTAACATGTATGAGGTGGTATCTCATTGTGGTTTTAATTTCCATTTCCCTTATAGCTAGAGACTTTGAACAATAAACCAAGCTAAGAAAGGGAAGTGCTCTGCCTCAGGTCCTAACCTAGCTGAAGGCGGAGTCCAGGCCCTATGGACAGGCCCACCCATCCCAGTCAGGGGGCTCCCCAACACCAGGTAGCTCAATGCCTCTCTTTACAGCTTCACATGTCTCTCACTGCATGACCCAAAGAGCAAGGCTAAAATAAAATCCTTCCCTAATTGTTACTTCTGGATAATAATTAAGAGAGTAGAGAAAAGGTATGTGGACAGGTTTTCAATTTCCCTTATTGTTATGATGTTGAAAAATAAAATAATACAGAAGAAATTATATGAAAACAGTAGGAGTGCCTCATTCTCCTCACCTCTGTTGTTGCTTCCCAGAGGCAAACCATGAAAATTGTTTCTGACTCTTTTCTTCCAAAAGTTCCCCAATAGTCAATAATGAACATACACCACTATTTTAGATATATCACTTTATGACAATATTTACAGATATCCTATTATAAAATAGAAGGATTAAAATCAGTTATGCCATATTCTTAGCCATTTTTCTGTCAGTTTGGGTTGGCTATTATTTAGTTTTTGATTGTTTACTTCTTATTTTCTCTCAGTTATAATGTTGACTCCCTGTTGTCATGTATACATTCATTCCCATATTTATTTTTATATGTTCTACTAGTGGCCTGGTGCACAAAATTTGTGCACATTAAAAGGGAATTAATTAGAGGAAATATTTTAATATTGCTATTTGCCCTTTCTCTATAATAGAAGTGTCAGAGATGAAAGAAAATTAATAAAATGTATATGAAAATCCTCCTGTCAGAGTCTGGGTCACATTGCAGGACTCAGAGTCAAGTCCCTGTCCACCTGCACACGCCTTGAAATCATCCAAGACCCAGACCATGCCAGCCCCACCCGCATTGGGTGAGATCCAGACCCGGCCGGCCCCACCCCCGTCAAGCCCCGCCGGGTGGGGGGGTGCAGCTTGAGGTCAACCATCAAGCCCTGCCAGGCAGGGGGCGCTGCCTGAGATCCCCCGGCATGATGCCGGGGCAGAGGTTGTTGTTTGAGGTCCCCTGTCAAGTGCCAATGGGGAGGGGGCATGGCATTAACTCCCCCGTGAATCTCCTCCAGGCAAGGGGCATGGCCTGAGGTCCCCCGACAAGCCCCGCTGGGCGGGGGGTGCAGCCTAAGGTCCCCCACCCTGGCCCAGCACCCCATAGCCTCAGGTCCCTGCTGATCACTTGTTACAGAAACCCCACCTCTACTGTGGGCACAGCCATCTTGTGTTATGGGAACCCCACCTCCACTGTGGGTGCAGCCATCTTGTGATGGTGTTGTAACATGGCGGCATGAGGGTTAATTTGCATATTACCTCTTTATTATATAGAATATTTAATACATTAATTCGAAAAGATAAAAACTATGAAATGTACTATATAATTGTAATTATGTAAATATTATTCAGTGCAGGGCCAAGTTCTGTTCTATGGTCATCCTCTCTTTCTCCATGAACCCCTTTCAGCAATGCTGTGAACTCTAGGGAAAATGTTTCTAGCATCTTAAAATACATCACTTGCTGAAAACCATGCCCATTTTACTTTGGTAAATGAACTAGGTTTCTCTTACAGTTTCCTTTATCCTTTATATTATAACTAGAGACCTGGTGCATGAAATTTGTGCACTTGGGGTGGTGTCCCTCAGCCCAGCCTGCACCCTCTCCAATCTGTGACCCCTCGGGTGATGTCTGACTGTTGGTTTAGGCCCGGACCCAGGATCGGGCCTAAACCAGCAGTCAGACACCCCTCTCACAGTTCGGGACTGCTGGCTCCCAACCGCTCGCCTGCCTGCCTGCCTGCCTGCCTGCCCCCTAACTGCTCCCCTGCTGGCTTGATTGATGCCTAACTACTCCCTTGCCTGCCAGGTCACCCCCAACTTCCCTCCCCTGCTGGCCTGGTTGCCCCTAACTGTCCTCTCCTGCAGGCCAAATTTATTTTATGGAAGAAATGTGGTCCACTGAAGGATAGCAAACTAATAAGAAGGAAGTAATCTTTAGAGGTATATAAAACTTGTTGTGTCTTGAGAAATAATTATTGGTAAGAGCAAAAAAATTCAGAAATTATACTAGGTTAAAATACAATGTTCATAATATTATTATTGGTACTTTAAAAATGAGTGTCATCTGCCCTAACCGGTTTGGCTCAGTGGGTAGAGCGTCGACCTGTGGACTCAACGGTCCCAGGTTCGATTTCGGTCAAGGGCATGTACCTTGGTTGCGGGCACATACCCAGTAGGGAGTATGCAGGAGGCAGCTGATCAATGTTTCTCTCTCATCGATGTTTCTTACTCTCTATCCCTGTCCCTTCCTCTCTGTAAAAAAATCAATAAAATATATATATTCCTTAAAATGAGTGTCATCTCTCAGAAATGTTACAAAGAGAAAAGGGAGGATGGAAAGAAGGAAAGAAGGAGGAAGTAAGTAACTACTATTATTATTACCTAAATGGCTTTATAAAACCAAATGGCTTTATATTTGGGTTGAAAAATATAATCTCTTAAAATTAATAAAGACTTAAACTCTAAATTCCCATTAGTATCTTGTTCGGTGTCTCTCCATACACTATGCACATAGTTGAGTGCTGAATTGAATCAACATGGACCAAATTATAACAACTCTATGAAATTAACCTTGATGAAGAATCCGAGATATTTCAGAGGCTATGCAATAACTGTAAAAGATAATTTATTTCAGAGGATTTATATTTTCTGAGAAAAAAATGCCTTAGCAACTTTTTATGTATAAAAAATTTAAATATATTTTATGCTTAGCATGTTCCTAAATTTACTATTTTTCAATATAAGATAAAGTCTATGCATATATCCTGATGCTTAATATATTTTTTTCTGGCTTTCATTTAATTATTTTTTATTCATTTTTTAAGTAAACTTACCATAGTTCCTGAGACATACAGTTTTAATATATTATATTCTACTAAAGGCCTGGTGCACAAAATTCATGCATAGGTAGTGGGGTCCCTCAGCCTGGCCTGCATCCTCTCACAATCCAGGACCCCTCAAGGGATTTCTGACTGCTGGTTTAGGCCCAATCCCGGCAGTTGGACAACCCTCTCAAAATCCAGGACCGCTGGCTCCTAATCACTCACCTCCCTGCCTTCCTGATCACCCCTAACAACTCTGCCTACCTGCCTCATTGCCCCTAACAACTCGCCTGCCTGCCTGATTGCCCCTAACCACCTCTGCCTGCCTGCCTTATCACTCTTAACTGCCTCTGCCTTGGCCCCCACCATCGCAGTTTCTTCCAGAAGGACATCCGGAATGACATCCAGAAGGTTGTTTGGCTTTCTGGTCTAATTAGCATATTATGCTTTTATTATTATAGATGGCACATACTTTACCTAACTGAACAGTGAATTCAAATCTCTGTAGAAGAATCATATAGGAACACCTCAGGCAGATGCCACAGAAAGATAGAGTATGTGATTAAGAATATTGAATTCAAATATTAACTTTGAAAGTAGAGTCTTCAGAGTCCTCCCAGCATGAGGATTCCTTACTATTAGAAGCAAAGTGCTGCTGGCTTCTTTGTTTCCAGCTTCCAGATTCCAGTTCAACTCCAGATTCCCATGGGTCCCACACAGCTGGAAGCTCTTCCTGTGGTGTCTCCCAGATTTACAATGAACGGGGCATGAATAGATTAAGCCATAAGGTAACAGGGTTCATTATGCCAACTCCAAAATAACAACTGTCTCCATAAGCTAGTGAAAAAGCTTATTTTTAAGTTTGTTGGGGTGTTTTTTTTGCAACTTTGGTTTGCAAAAATGCTAGATGGTTGCAAGTGTGTTCCAAGTGCAGGGAGGAAGGTGGCAGAAGGGAGCGTCTGTCACCAGATTGTGCTGTCCCCTATATGTGAATGATGCCTGAGGTGAACTTCTGCAGACTCAGTGGTACATTCAACAGCCACCAAAGAGCTTTCTCATCCTCATAACATCATGCTGACTTATAATTTGTTTGTGGAATCAGTATTAGACACGGTGGAAAGCATCGGGTTAGGTGGCCAGGAATAAGGCTTCATAGCACACTTCTCTTTGGAGATAACTCCATGTATTAATCTTTCCAGTTTGGGTGCTGATTCTTCACCTCTAAAGCAGGATAATCGATAATCATGAAGGAAACTTGGATCAGAGCTAACTATGATAGGATCCTTGGATCACATCCTGAGCACTGCCACCTTACTCTCCTGGATAAAGCTTGCAATAGGAAGGCTGATCTCTAGTCCAGCTAATATATGAGCTGGAAAAAATTGGATACAAACTAACGAAAAGATGTTAATGCTGTCAGATGGCTCTTCAGTATGTGGGGCTGTTTCACAGAAGTAGTCTCCCTGCCACAGTCCGCAGCCATTGTAAGTTGATAATCAGCTACAGAAGAGGAACACCGTGCACAAAAAGTCTGCTACCTCTATTTCATTAGTCTTTTACTATGGGCAGATTGAAGGCACTGAGTGGTGATTTAATTGTTTCTTTGCTGCTCTTCTTTTCTGGGGAACATTAATTATGTCATCATTAACATTGATGCGTTAAGATAGGCACTTTATGGCAGCTGCCAACTACAAAGCACTGATGTGTTTTTATTTTTTCTAACTACACAAATAAGTTCTGCTCAGTTGCCTGAAGTTGATATTTCTTTTTGGTCTCTCCTTAACTGGATGTTGTCACCCTAACTCTGAAGGAGAGATGTATTCATATCCAAGCTCTTATGAGATGTCCCCAAAGACAAAGCAGCCTTAGTATTTACTGAGTTAAATGAATAAAAGGAAATCCCACTTCTGAATAGTGTCATGAGGATCTCTGTGGGTCCATTTCCAGTGAGACAATCATAACAAATGAAAATTATTTTCTTAAGAAAAACAACCATTTAAAGTCTCTGTAGTTGTCCTAAGGCAGTGATGGCGAACCTATGACACGCGTGTCAGAGGTGACATGCGAACTCATTTTTTTGGTTGATTTTTCTTTGTTAAATGGCATTTAAATATATAAAATAAATATCAAAAATATAAATCTTTGTTTTACTATGGTTGCAAATATCAAAACATTTCTATATGTGACACGGCACCAGAGTTAAGTTAGGGTTTTTCTAAATGCTGACATGCCGAGCTCAAAAGGTTTGCCATCACTGTCCTAAGGGAACACAGCAAATGAGGAAACATTTAAAGAAAATCTACTAAACCCCAGGAAGAACAGTGTTGCCTCTGAGCCCTGTCTGTTCTCCAAGTGCCCCTCCTCCAGCCAAGCTTGACAGAGGCTCCACACCCAGTGGGACAGGACAGTAAGATGGGACCCCTCTTTGCTCAGCTCCCAGTCAAAGGAAGTGGTATCCCACAGGAGGGGCAGGCCACTAGCATTCCTCATCTCCTCGCTCTCTGGGTTTCAGAGACTATGTTTGTGGTGATTGTGCTGAGAGATTGGGGATCCTTATCCTCTGCCAAACCCCACAGGGAGTGGAATGTCTACTCCAAGTACAGCAGGTCAAAATTCCTGGGGTCCTGGTAGCCTTTGCTCCAGCATACTTGCAAGACAGCGGTCCAAGCCAGGAGAGACAAGCCACCAGGACAAGATTCCACCTTAAGATCAGAAAGCTCTAAGGCTCTCCCTAAAGGAAATGACTGTATTTGAAAGAGTGTGGAGATGTTCAAGCCTAATAAGGGTACTCTTGAAACCATAAGAGATTTCGGTGGTAAATAATTAAGGAAAGGCTTGGAGCTCAATGAAAGCAATAAGGTAAACCATATGCAAACAAGGTTATCAGACAGAGCTGGTAACACTGATGATAACTGGTAGAAAGACAGGCTTCAACAGGTAACTTTGTCTGAGAGTGACATCAGTAAAGTGATAAATCAGGACATCCCAAGCTCTTGTTACCTCAAGACAACCACCGGAGACTGGCTACTATGTACCAATGAAATGGCATAATTTAAGTCAGGTCTGGCATGAAACTGTTAAAATTGTCTGTTCCAGTAATACTACAGGCTCCAGAAACACAAATTGATGTACATAGATAAGTGAAATAAATGCATACTTTGAAGAATTGGAGTGTGAGTTGGTTAACTGTATATTTTTCATATCAATATTGACATTTGTAGCAGGAGGAAGACAATGATGGGCCAGCATGAATGGTATCGATGCTCAAGTAAATGTACTCATTTTATGCCCACCAACTTCCACAATAATACATCTTATCAGAACAATCTTTTTCTTCACATTTGAAGTATCTCAAAATAATATCTTCAATTATAGTTGATTAAAAGTGACATTTACTTTTAATTTACCTTTAGGTTTGAAAAATATCAGGGATTCCCAAAATGGTATTGATGAAAAATATTTCTGGTGAAAAGGATATCTTCTGAAATTTTAAGAACCACACTGACCAAAACTTAATGAGTTTTTGATACTTGAGTAATAACTTGTAATTATTCATACTCTTGTAAAATAGTATTTTCTGGGTGTGAATGTTTCCAAATGTTTAAAATGTTACTTTTACAAGCAGTCAAAAAAACATCTTAGGATTTAATATGTTTCTTACAACAAAGAAATTATGAAGACATAGGTTTTAGGAATATGAGAAAGAATTAGAATAGTTATTAAGTGGTAAAATTGATCCATAAAGTAGAAAGATTATTTTTTAAAATACACTAAAAGCATTTACCACTAGACTAGTAATCACTAAAAGTTCTATGTTAATTCAAAACACTGGAAACAAGGAATTGTTTTGGAGGAAAAGAAAAAACAACAAGTTACTTTGGGACTCAAAGAAAAAAAAGGCTTTAACAGGTTAGGAAAATCTGGACAGGGTTCATGCAGCTTGCATTTGAGATGCATCTCAAAGACTTCATTAAATCAAGAAGCATTTGCTAAGATGTATTATGTTCCAGACTCTGTACCATGTTAGAGTATCTGCAAGTGCATTTTTGAAATTAAAGGCAGGTGTAATTAGGCAGAAGTTAAGTATTGGGAAAGAGCATTCATGTTTAAGTAAGTAAGCAATCTGGAGCTATTGGATTTCCTGAGCAAACAACCACATAATCAGGACAATGTATATCCAATGGTTCATTCCCGGGAGATTGGTGGGCAGGACATGTATAAGATAGTTTTAGCTATTCAAGAGGGAAGTTGCAAGGGCCCACCTTAGAATGGCAGCAGGTGAGTAAAAGGTGAAAGTAGCCATTTATTCATCTAGAATGGCAGGGGGAAAACAAAATCCTGACACCAAGAGAAGAAGCTGAAACCAAGAACATTAATTTCAACAGCAAGGTTGAGAAAAATAATCCCAAGTGAAAAAGCTCCAGAGAGGTGATTGCTGTCGACTCCCTCAAAAGAGACCACCATAAAAGCCCGTTAATGCAGCAAAATCAGCTTTATTCAACTTACTGCTATAAGGGAGAGTAACATCTGGACAAAGTCTAAGTAATACCTCAGGAGAAAATAATGGGGAGGTCCTACAAGCACCCGGGGTGATTTGAAAGCTGATAATCCAAGATGAAGACTAGGTTTGGTACCAGGGAGTTTATGATGATAACTGTGGGTTTGTGGGCATAGCAAGATGGAGCCTTGAAATGAGCACTGATGAGTAAGATGTTAGTCTTGATGAGTGAGCCAGTTTGGCTTCTCCACATTCTTAATTCCAAGGAGTCGTATCTCTTGGAGCAAAGAGCTAAGGTACGTTGGCCTGACCACAGGTGTGTTTAGCTCCACGTCAGGAAGTAACTGTCATATACATATACAGAATTGTCTATCTGGGCGTGAATTTACAGTTAACCCAGAATTGCTTAACATAGGGATAGTAAATTATATTGACGTTAACTTCTCAAAGTTTGGTCTCACTGTCCTATAGATATGAGCAGATATCCTTGATCCATCATGTGTTCTAGAAAGGCCACAGCAGTAAATGCAGAGTAGGAGCTAGAGAGAGTTAGAAAGAAAAAGAGGTAAGATCCGTGATACTGTCACAATGCCAGCTGACATGGATAGAAAGTCAGGAAATGAACAGCAGAGCGTAACAACTTTGCAAGCTGCCTGCTCACGTCAATGCTACATCTCCAGTCGATAGATAAGGAGCTGCAGGTGAGCTTCACTCCTGAGGCAATTCTGACCTTCCTCCCTGGCCACCTGAGACAGGGAAGGAGGCTTCTCAGGGACAGCAGGGCCTCAGCAAGATCGCTCAGCGGCGACCAACCAGCACCATGGCGACCTCATCCTGAAGGCGGCAAAGGCCTGTGGAGCGCTGGAGAACTGGCACTAAAACAAGAAGCAGCTCTGGAAGTCTAGAACCCGTACAGGTGAGATTTATGCAGAGAAAGGTAAAACAGTCATTCCGATTATTGTAAAACAGGTAAGAAAACACCAGAGTCACATTTTGTGCCAAAAAATAGAACTATGACTCGGGTTACAGGCAACCTGTGTTTTATAGTCTATCTTGTGAGTGGATTGTATCCTTAAAAACTGCTGTTCTAAAGTTCTGGCATAGATCTCTAATAATAAAAAAATAAATAAACTATTAATAATCGGTGACATTCCTTTGTTAACAATATAACCACAAGGAAAAAGAGACAACGTTAAGAGGACTCATAGAAACTACTTGGCAACTTATGAGCTCTGAAGGCAAAGAGAAAGGATTGTAATGCAAAAGCTTTGAACTAAGAGAAAAAGTGCTAAGCTGAAATGAAAGTACTGCTCAACTTTTCTGTAACTTCACATAAGCAACACTATGACCCTTCGTTCTTCATCTTGTTAATAGCAATGCTGGATTCAATATTCAGTACATTTACTGCCAGAACAAAAATATAAAAATTTAAAGATATATCCCAGAGTCCTAGGCAGAATAACAACAAAAAGTGGATACAGGTGACAGAAATGAGATATCCAAAGTAAATTGTTAGGGGGAGGGGATAAAGAGTCAAATTCCATAATTATATAAGGTTTCCAGAGCCCAGAATATATATAGGTAGCAATGAATGCAAAGGGATAGTTAGAATCCTCCTGCTAAGGAGAGCTTATTTCTAGAAATATAATCATGCCTAGAAAAATATTTGAGGCTCTGAGAGTATATAAACATTGTGCAGAAAGAGTGTAAATAGTCCTGATCAGTCTCTCACTCTAATATATCACCAGACAAATGCAAGTATGCACTTTGAGCAGAGATAAAATAGGTAGTTTTAAATTTTTTATTAAATCATTTTGTGATATTTTATTGATTTTTAGAGAGAGAGAGGAGGAGGGAGGGAGAGAGAGAAACATTCATCAGCTACCTCCTACACACACCACACCGGGGATCAAGCTGGCAACCTGGGCATGTGCTTTAACCAGGAATTAAACCTCAACAAATTGAGCCACACTAACCAGGGTCTTAAATGATTTTAACAATATTCTCTCTCTCTCTCTCTCTCTCTCTCTCTCTCTCTCTCTCTCTCTCTCTCTCTCTCTTTCCTTCCTTCTCTCTCCCCTCCCTCATTCTCTCTCTCTCCCTTTCTCTTTCTCCCTTTTTTTCTCTCTCTCCAAATCATTGGTATGTAGAGAGAAAAAAAATACAGCATCTCACTGAGGTCTGCAAAGGGCCTGATATTTTATTTTCCTTTTGAGCTAGTAAATGAGTCAGGCACAGTTTCATGGATGCCATCAGAAGACGCAAGACTCCTGGGTCAGACACAAAGAACTTTACTAACAGCATTAGGACATCCACATCCATTCTCCTTGCCCACAAGAACAATGTGGACCAGCCTACTGGTAGATGGACACCTGCACACAGTGGGTTGCATTACAGGAGAACTCGGAGCTTTGAGAACCCAAATATTTTATAGCCGACAGTAAGCCTGCCCACCCTGGGTTCCACATGAAGACACAACTCCATCTTTCAAGACTGTTCACTACAGAGACATCCTTGCAGACAGCTGAGAACAAAGATTAGTGCCTGGCTTGCAAGTTGTGCTAAAACATGTGAAACCATGGGAGCTGTCACCCAATGCATTTGCATGAAATGCCCGGGTCTTCATATATAGTGAATGTGGCTGGTTGAATGGGGTCCCCCAAAATACATGCTCACCGGGACCCTCAGAATGTGACCTTATTCTCCTCAGAATGTGAAATAGGGGTCTTTGCAGACATCATTCAGGTGAGAATCTCAAGAAGAGATTGTTCTGAACTAGGCTGGACCATAAACCAGGTGAATAGTGCCTTTATAAGAGACACAGAAGAGACAGAGACAGAGAGAGAAAGAGGAGAAGGTGATGCGAAGACATAAGCAGAGACTCAAGTGACATAGCAAAGGAATGCCAAGGATCGCCAGAAACTAGGAGAGAAGCATGGAACAGACTTTCCCTCTGAGCCTCCTGGAGGAATCAACCCTGAGACAGCTGGATGTTAAACTTCTGGTCTCCAAAATTGTGAGAAAATAAATTTCTGTTGTTGTAAGCCACCCATTTTGTGGTAATTTGTGAGGCAATTACTGGTCATGTGTGTGGCAATGGGGTGAGGTGGGGGTAATTGTTGAGTAGATGAGTTGAACTATAACAGGAAAGCTGCTACAAGAGCAAGGAGGCACAATCAGGTATCATTGTCATGACTAATGAACAAAATGCCTAGTATTTCACCTGTTCCTTTCTTAACAATAACTCATGTCACTCTGCTTGACAGTGAGATTGTGTACAACAGTTATTTATTCTAAGAGCTGGAAGTGCCAAAAAGTAATTAGCAATGCATTTGTCAAAAAACAGTGTCTCCATTCAGGTGCGAGAATTTGGCAGAGGCCCTGGGATTATTATGTTTTGTAACAATGTGGGGTTGTGTGTCAGAAAACACATCAGCATTGTTTCAGTTTTAAATTGTTCTTATTTTAGAGAAAAAAAATATCTTATATTTCTTTAAGTAAATGTTGTAGTTGTAAAGCTATCTCTTCAGTTTTCATGTAAACCTGCTAAAATAAGCAAAATTATAATTCAGGATGATATTTATTTAATGTGTTGAATATAATACATTGCAATCAAACTGGGAACAAGCATTCAGTGTAAATCTTTCATTGTTACCAGTCTTTATGGGATACACTAAAGAGTATTTGCTACATATTTCACGTTCAACGAAAATTTCACTCTCAATTGGCACAAATGGAATCGTCACTGGAATTGTAGGCTGGGTAGGAAGAGGGAGATGAGGAGATGCCTCGTTTCATCAGATACAACTCAGGGCCTGTACTATAGCTCCGCTGTGCTGCACTGTAGCTCAGTATTGAAGATGCACAACGAGAGGGGGGTGGGAAAAACACATGGCCAAAGCAGTGACTAGACAGTTATGTGTGGACCTATTTTCAAACAATTTTTCCTCTTCTTCCCCCAAATTGCATGCACCCAAAGAAGCAAAAATAAGTGTCAACATTTAGAGATTAATTTGCAAATATCCTGAAGGATAGCCTGTCAGGTGACCATCCTCCCCATACCTAGGGTGCAGGTGATCACCCTCCCATGGCCAGTTTTTATAAAGATCTGAGCAATGCATTTTCATGGCCAGAGAACTAACTCTTAGCCATCACGACCTTTATTAAGGGGGGGGGGGGATATTGATTTAGTACATATATAGAATAATTCCAAGAAATCATAAATCTAAATGGATACAAATAAAACAAAAATGATTGACATTGAGGTGTTAACATTGGAGATAGGATAGAGCAAGGTGACCAGATAGAAATCCAGTGTATTAGTCAAGGTAAGAGACAGCAACTGGGATGATGGGGAGAAGGATTGGGGTGATCCTGGATTTTCAAGGGAGAGCCAATAGGGCTCAGATATCAAATATGATAGAATACAGCTGAAGAGCATGGATGTAGGAGATGACGCAGAGGGTGAGGTATAAGATAACTCCCAAGATTTGGCTTGAACCAATGGACAAATGCCTGAACCAGTTGGTTGGATGAGGAGTCCTGAGCTAGCACTTAATTGAGGATGGAATGAAGACTCAGGGACATGTTACCTTTGTGCATGTTACCTTTGAGGAACCTTTTTACTGCCAAGGGCCATTTCGACATTTATAACATCATTTGTGAGCCATACAAAATTACCTACTTAAAAATTAGCCTGCTGTATTTGGTCAAACGTTTAATTAACTCACCCCTAATGCCTTGGCTGGGCCAGACCAAATGATTTTGTGGGCCTCATACAGCCCGCAGGTTGGATGTTCCCCATCCCTGCCTTTGAGACTCAGGGCAAGATAGTCCTTACCTGCTGTTTCACCAGTTTTGGGGATTAGAACAAGAGGAAGACTCCGTCTGTAGCTGGCCAGCCGGGTCAGTCAGCTCTTCATAGCACAGGTGACCTGCGCAACCTGATTTACTCCTGTGGACACTCAGGACAGAACCTGTAACCACCTGGATAGGGGGCGGGGCCAAAACATCTCCCAAGACATTGGTCAGGTAACTCCTTCTCCCACAGCCTAGCCTGGCTGAGCCACTTCAACCGCACCCTCTTTCTCCTCAGTGGCCTCTCCTCACTATTTCATTTTTTCTTGCTTGCTTTCTATTTTCTTCAATTTTTGGTTTTGCTATTTTCCCTCTAAAGTTTTTCCTTGCTTATTATTCTTTTGGAACAATGGAGGAGCCAGCAGTAACAATTGTTCTGCCTCTTAATAAGAACCCTGGATTCCTCTAAGCTTGGTTATTTTATAATAACATTTAATCTTGACCATGTTCTGCTCTTGCACATCCAGCACAAAGATAATCATTTTTAGAAATCTAGGGCATCTCAGATATCCGGGTAACCATTTGCTTTACAAACAAGGTGGCTGAAGCCAGGGGAACTTTATCTGGTAAAGACCCAGGCTCTGACTCCGGTTCCTCTGAACGCCAATCGAGCACCACCACTGCCCTATGAGCCAATCTTCAGACTTTCTTCTATATTCTCAAAAAAAAAAAATGTTCAATCATTTTGCTAAGAAAAGCCTCCAAATAAATAAAAATGAGATAATTTACAGCAGTGCATTCTAGGCAGAGCACAGAGAATTTAAGCATCTTTTCCCTGGCTCCCTTCTCTGTCTCACCTGTATCTTTATTACAGGTACAAATGATGTTAATCTCATGGTTGAAATTCAGCCCATGAAAACGTGTCTTCTGGAGCAAGAACAAGTTAACCATTGACCTTAAGACCTGACTGCAAAGCACGAGTTTCGTTTTGTTAAGCAGAATATGGTAGGAGAGGCAAAAGGGTCTTTTTCCGCTAATGACAAAGCCAAGACAGATTGCACAGGAAAAGCAACTAGATATGCATGGAGGTGAACTGCGCCTCTTGGAGGAACCAGATGAGGAATAAGATTTACTTGTTCCAGGGAGTGTCAGACATGCAGGACAGGCCCATTATCAGAGACCCTGAATGTGTCCTTGCCCCACTGTTTCAGTTTCAGTAACACTTTTCTCATTCTAGCTATGATACCTACGTGCCTAATAGATGGGAAGTCACACTATTTCCACTTTTTAAGGCAAGGAATAAATATAATTTGGGAGCTCAGGTAGAGATGGAGAAATGCAATGACCAGAATTAAGCGTTTTGTTGAAGAGACACAAAGGAAATGGTGTTGAAGGCAGAAAGTAGGCAGACCTTTTGGTGAGATGAACGCTGATTGACAAGAATGCTTCTCTGTGATTGACAGTCAGGCTGGAGCTCACGGGAACAGGTAATTGCAGCTCTGCTCTATCTTTGCATAAATACCAACTCCCTAAATAGGCCTGCCAGCCCAGGGCCTCAGCAGAGAGCTGCTTCCCAGGACCCCCTCCCCCCTCTGCTGTTTCCTGGGCACTCTATTTTAACCCCATGGAATGGAGGCCAGACCCCAATTGCTGGGAAGGCATAGACACTTTCACCTTATCTAAGGGTGAATGGGATGTACATAGCCCCAGGGACAGAGGGACAGAGGCAATCCCAGATGCATCTTTTCTTTTCTTTTTTTCCTTTATTGATTAAGATATTACAAATGTGTCCTTATCCCTCCAATGTCCCCTCATCATTTCTTTGTGTAAGATCCACTGTGGGTAATTTAGATGCAGAATCTTAGACCTTCCTCAGTTAAATGGGACTAAAACACTGAACCTTCCTTAAACAAGCAGCTCAGATGAGAACCAAATAATACTATAAATATGGAAAGGTTTGTATCATTATTATTACAGCTGCACTCCAAATTCAAGCACTTGCCACACTGTGTTAAAAATGGTATGCTTTTTTAACTGACTGGTTAGGCTGTGATTTTCTTAGGTAGAACCAGAGCTAAGCCATTGTCGCTTCATATAAATTTATTGCAGTGCTATAAAAGCAGGAGATTAGTAGAATGTATTAAATGAATAAATTCCAATAGTTGTTCTAAATGCACTTTTAAAATCTGAGAAAGCTTCTAAAACCATAACCTTCCTATTCCCCCTTCTGTTCACTCATGGGTTGGCCAATAAGGACCAGTGGGTAACTTTTTGGTTGAATACTTTCTTGAAGAGTGTAACAATTTATCTTTAATTATGAGCACAGGAATGGTAAATCAAATAAAAACTACAATCCAAATTGCAACCAAGATTATCCTATATAATACTAGTAAAAGTGTAATATGCAAATTGACCTAGCAGCAGAACGACCAGTCAGCAGGGGTTGGGGCCAGTGAGCAGGTGGCAACAGGCCAGCCAAGGCGTGTGGCAGTGGGCAGAGGGAGGGGACGGCGATGGTTGGGGGGTGGAGGCAGCAGCGACCAGGATCTTTGGAAGGGCCAAGGGAGGGGGGGGGGGGGCGGGACTGCACTGGCCAGCGCCATTCCCTGATAGGCTGCTTGGTCGCCTCCTGCAGAGGGAGACTGGCAGCAGCAACAATGGCAGGGTGATGGGTGTGGTGCCTTCCCCTGATTGGCCTGGTCACCTCCCACAGAGGGAGGCCAGACTGTGGCTTAGGCTTGCTCCTCCTCGCGGGGAGCAGGCCTAAGCCTTCAGTAGGACATCCCCTGAGGGCTCCTGGACTGTGAGAGGGCACAGGCCGGGCTGAGGGAACTCCCCCCTCACCCCACTAGTGCACGAATTTTCATGCACTGGGCCTCTAGTAATACTTATAAAATGAAATCTCCTGAAAAATGTCAGAGACATTTTCCAGCTCAGAGTACAGCTCCCTGTGCAGTGTGCCAATTCCTCTGGGACACCCCCAGGGACCATCTTCAAAAGATTTGTATTATAAGAGCAAGCTTCTTGGTGTCTCCACTAGTCAACATTTATACCTGTGGAAAGTTCACTAAAATAAACCATAAAATCAGTGTGACAAATGAAAAGAAAGAGAAGGCTCCCCAAAGTGCTATTGACCACTTGAAATATGGGCAGTTAGGGGAAGTTGGTTCCAGGTGAGGAGATCCACACTTCATCCTTTATTCTGGGCCCCAGTGCCACCTGGCACTGCCCACACATGTTTCCTGCAACATAAAGGCAGACCACACCATCCAGGATTTGCCATGGGGACAATTCTGTCTCTCTCCAACCTTCTGCCTTGGAATCACAGGAACTGATATTTACAACAAAGAGTCCTGAGTTCCACTCCACGTTAGCACAAGTCCAGGAATTGGCATTTGAATCCAGGTAACTTAGAGTCCGATGAAAATGTGACAGCCTGAAACTTCACTCCAAGCAATCCTTTCCGTTACTGTTTCTTGGAGCCGGTGGCAGACTTTTTCTCGGTAACCACTCATGTCTGCACCGCTCTCCCCAGCCTGCTATAGTGGGTCTGATGCCACTGCATCATGGGGAAATGTGAAGAAACAGAGTCACATCCGAACCACTAGTGTGTGAGGATTCGAATGGTTTGGGTGTGGAGAGACTCAAAGAGGAGGTGGGATGGCTGGAACAATTCTCAGAACATGCAATCAAAAATTTTAGTTTCCTCACGCTTGGGAGATCTAAATTTACTCTTCTGGTCAACGTCACTTGTCTGATGCGACTGTCAGCCTCAGATTAGCAGTGCAGATACCTCCTCCAGGATGAGTATGTGTGGGAATGTCTCATTGAATTGAATATTTCTAGCATAATCTGCACACAGTATTGATAAGTGAATTGTTATTTATTTTTACATCAGGGTCAGATTTTTACATCATTTCCTTCACCATCCCCGTTTCTTTTGACATCAAGTCCATGAATCTTTTCCTAGAAAATTTGCTTTAAAATGAAAAATTATGAAGTGATCACCTTTAGGAAAAAATGAAAGTACTCTCCTGTATTTTTGAAATTTTTTAAAATATCAAATGCATGTTTAGACATGAACACATTCTCTCATGTCTTCACAGTCTTTCCCATTGTTTACTCTTTCTCTCCCCACTCCTTTTCTTTGTATTTTTCTCACTTCTTTCTCTTCTTTTTTTTCTCTTTTTCGATCTAAATACAAAGACAATTTTACTTGAACATTCTTTAGTCTAAAAATAGGTCAAGCCAGAGAGATGTTTTTAAAATGGATTCATTTAACTTAATGAAGAAAGAACAAAATATATTAAATGCCTTTAAAACCTATCGATGTTTCCATGAAGACACTCTTTCTCTTGGTGAGTATTAAACGATGAGCATTGAGTTTAACTGACCAACGAACAGTTTAAATGAGCTCCAACAAGGTATTTCCTCTGTTTAGGAGTTTTGGGAACATTACTAAGATATTCAGTCAATTATTGATTATCCTTGATCAGATATACCATTTTTCAGATTTATAGTAAAAAAAAAAAAATTATACAATAAAATAAATTTGTGGGAAAAAATTACTAACAATCAGCAAAGGTAATTGCATGTTAGAAATGATTTACTGTTTGGAGTTTTATAAAAATCAGTGGATATTATACCATTTGAGTGTTATATATGTACAGTCTACTTGCAACTTACTAGTTGTCCAACGTACTAAGAAATTAAGAGACCATAACTTAAATATTTAAAGTGTTTTAAGTTAAGTATTGAGTGAATTCAAAGCTCCTCTTTAATATATCTGAGTGGCATCTAACCAAGGGTAGGAAATTTGAAGATTTGAATTGATGGACATCAATGTTCTAATTGAGCAACTCAGTGGTGTATTTAGTAGAACCTACACTTGAGGTTCTGAAAAAATGAATTGGTTTGGCTGAAAAGAAAATGGGGTCATGGTCATGTAGAGTATTAGGGCTCACAGTGTAGGTGTTTTTCATCACCAATCAAGGTCCAGTCTTGGACAGGGCAAGGGCATTGCCTTTATTCCCTCCAATGCCTACGCAGATGTCATGCATCTGACTGGGCACAGCTTCCTACTGAGCAAAGAAGCAACATCAGCATCTTCTCAGCCAATGTCCAGCAGCCCCACCAGTCAGGGAGAGCTGCTGAGCCTATACACACGCACTGCCATCACAGATAATGCTGGAGGACCACTGAGAATGCAAGCTTACTGGTACCTCATAGGCTTTATTCCAGTGTTCAAAAAATTAAGACCCTAGCTAAATTTTTAAAACAATAGCAGGTTGTATTAACACATCACTGTAGCTTTCTACATTTCTTCTATTTATGTTATTTTTATATTATAAAACTAGAGGCCTAGTGCATGAAATTTGTGCACTCAGGGCTGTCCCTCAGCCTGGCCTGCACCCTCTCACAGTCCAAGAGCCCTCGGAGAGCCCTCGGGGGATGTCTGACTGATGGCTTAAGCCTGTCAGTTGGACATCCTTAGTGATGCCGCAGAGATGGGAGAGACTCCTGCCACCGCCACTGTGCTCGCCAGCCATGAGCCTGGCTTCAAGTTGAGTGGTGCTCCCCCTGTGGGAGCACACTGACCACCAGGGGGCATCTCCTGCATTGAGCATCTTCCCCCTGTTTGTCAGTGTGCATCATAGTGACTGGTCATTCTGCCATTTGGTCAATTTGCATATTAGCCTTTTATTATATAGGACTAGAGGCCTGGTGCATGAAATTTGTGCACAGGCAGGGTCCCTAAGCTGGCCGGCAATCAATGCTGATTTGGGTCTTCCAGCTGCCAGCCAGGGCCTTCCTTCTGCAGTTGCTGGCTGCCGGCTGGAGCCTTCCTTCATTCTGTGACATACCCTGGTGGTCAGTGCACATCATAGCGAGAGATTGAACTCCCGGTCTCCTGGTCAAACTCCCAAGGGGACACTTTGCATATTAGGCATATATATATATATATATATATATATATATATATATATATATATAGTTATAGGTATAAATAGGTCCCTAACTATTATATGCATTTTACCTAATATATATTTCATGCTGCACTGCCTTTTTATTAATGTTTATTTTATTTTTATTTTAAACAATGTGTAATTCTGGTTAATGAAGACTTGGCTAGTGATGAAATTAGTTTAGCTAAATGGTTAAAGAAATATTTATGCTTTTTTCTCCTCCCTCAACCTAGGATGGCTAAGCAGACATTCTACTTGAGTATTGAGTAATAGATTTTTCATCATTTACCAGTGACATTCCTGGCCATGGGACTCTCTACATTAGGCAAATAAATTAACAGAAGATGGGAAGTGGAGAAGCTAAGCTAAATGTGGTTTCCAAAATTACAGCCTGAGCAACACTTATTCCCCACAGTAGCATGGTAGAAAGGTGATGTATCATTAGAATATAGTTACAGTTCTTTGAATTTGGGCTAGGCTTCACAGGGGGTGACGGAGAAGACCTTGCCATAGCAGTCAGAATCATTCACAACTGACTATTACACAATTTCTATTTGCAGTCTGGTGTTGTGTGAGTTGGGCTGTGATGTTAGGCCTGGATTTGAATCTTTTATTACTCCATATTGGCTGTCCAACCATGGACTTCAGTTTTCTCCTCAAAAGGCTTGAGATAGTAATATGTACCTCACCTTATTTTGTGAGAATTAAAGGAAATCCAAGAGCTTTCCTATGTTTCCTACAAACACATCGTAAGTGTTCAACAGTGCTCACTTTGTAGTTATACTCACCTCTACTTGGCATTAAATACTGCTGTCATTGAAAATATAAAAATAGTTCATAGTTAATCTTTATGAATGAGCATACTCTTTTTTAGCACTGCCCTCATAGATACCAGAATCTTGTAGGTCTGTGCAGTTTTCAGACACATTGAAAAAGTGTACCTATGACAATCCAAAAATGCAAGTACAAAAGTATGGAATAATTGTTTCTGTTTTCATAGTCCTCATAATACTTGCATAAATATTTACCTCAATTTTTAAAATAAAAATATGATGTTTTACCTATGGATTAGCTACACTTCTACGGATGTACTGTATATATGATATGTAAAATTGCTTATAACCTTTGACATAGTGCTGTCTTCAAAACTCACATACCTGGTTCTAGCCATAGACACAGGTTTGGATGATGTACCCCTGGAGTGGGAGCATGGCTGCCCTCCCCTAACTGGGCAATTCCAGGTGGGAGTGTAGAGGTCAGGAAACCAAATTGAGACTCTTCAATTGACACCCACCACTTGCCCATATTATTAACAAATAATTTATGAAATTCCATTTAATGGTTTTAATTGGGACCAACCAGACTCTACAGTTGACTAATAAGGAAGGTAAAAACCATGTGACCCACACAGGGGGGTTTAGAGCACTATGCTCCTATGAGTTTTTCTGAAGTCAAATAAATGTAACTTTTACATCCTAATGAAGGAAAATCACCTGGGAAAGTGTGTGTGTGTGTGTGTGTGTGTGTGTGTGTGTGTGTGTGTGTGTGTTTCCAACAATCAGAAGCTACATTGGATAGTCTTTATGTGTAATTAGCAAAACACTGTGTGCTACTCACAGCTTGGTAATTAATTAGAAAACACCTCTTCTCCATGAAAGCATTCTGTCCTTACTCTAACACAGTGGTTCTCAACCTTGGCTGCACATTAGAATCACCTGGGAATCTTTTTAAAATCCTGATTTCTGGGCCTCATCCCCTGGAAATTCTGTTTCTTTGTTACTAATGTTGTGGCCCCACCCCATCACAAAGAAACAGAATTTCCGGAGGATGAGGCCCAGAGATCAGGATTTTAAAAAGATTCCCAGGTGATTCTAATGTGCAGCCAAGGTTGAGAACCACTGCTCTAACATAAAACTGCTAATGTGAAAATGATAAATAACAATTCAGGAATCCTGTGTCAATAGATGAAACATTACGTTTTGTTTTAAAAGAACCTTACTGTATTACTTTCAACAATAAAGATAGATTTTAAAAAATAACTTTACTGTCAAATAAAACAAAGGTCCTAGCTTGTAATGCTCATAATGAGCACTGATGTGTTATCCCAAGGGTTTATCAATCAAGCAGCATTTTGTAAAAGAACATTTTGTTTTAGAATCCCATTATATTCCTCTAAATCTCCTTAGTATTGTTTTCTTCAGAAGTCACCTTCCACTCCTGTCTGCAGTGCCCATCGATGAGACCAGGCAATCAATCCATGAACAGTGAATGACTGAACTACAGGATGAAATGTGTCCTTTGTAATTTCTGTGCCTGGTTAGATCACATCCAATTATACTACTTACCACTTGTAAAGGAAATCTATCAAACCCGTGGAAACATTATAATGACATTTTAACTCCCTTCCGTTGAAAATGCATTGGAAAGTATTCCAGAAGTGCAGTATTTAGGAGAAGGCTATTATTTGGAAGAGGAGCCAAATATCTGAACCTGCTGTTTTAAAATTGCTTTCCAAATTCAAGGAAACATTTTACAAAGGAGGCTCATAATGGAGTCTGAGCTGGGCCCAGGGGATGTGAACACCATGTCCTGTGTTGTGTCATCTATTAACCCTCAGAAAGTTGATAAAGCAGAAGGCAGATTGCATGGGTCCTTTATGTGTTTAAGTATCAATCTGATCCATAGCTTGCATAAGAACCAGAAATCATTTATTGTCAGTGCTGTCCAGAATACAGGGGTGGGAAAAAGTAGGTTTACCATTGTGAGTATACAAAACACAGAGTTTATTCTTGTATATTATTTCTTAATTATTGTATTACTAGAGGCCCGGTGCACGAAGTTCGTGCATGGGGGGGTGGTCCCCTCAGCCCAGCCTGCACCCTTTTCAATCCGGGACCCATCCGGGGATGTCTGACTGCTGGTTTAGGCCTGATCCTGGGGACTGAAAATCAGGCTTGTCACCTATAGAAAACACTTCTATTATAAGTGGTGGGAGAGTCATAAAGGTCTGTATAAAATAACACTAGGCCCTGGGGATCGGGCCTAAACCGGCAGTCGGACATCCTTCTCACAATCCGGGACCGCTGGCTCCCAGCTGCTCACCTGCCTGCCTGACTGATCACCCCTAACTGCCCCTCCTGCCAGCCTGGTCACCCCCAATTACCTCCCCTGCCAGTCTGGTTGCCCCACACAGCCTGCTGTTCAATCGTTTGGTTGTCCCTCTCTAACCCCCCTGCCAGCCTGGTCGCCCCACACAGCCTGCTGTTTGGTCATCACTGTTACTGTGATGGCGTCCTGGACAATTTGCATATTCCTCTGTTATTAATATAGATTTCTTTGTATTATAACTGTAAACCTACTTTTGCCCAGCCTTGTATATCCTGACAGTTCAGTGGGAGTTTCACTACCATTTATTTTCAAATCAATACTCAATTACGAAGAGGAAGATTCTCTCCCTTGCCCATTTTCAAGATGAAATTATGGACTGCAGCAATAACACTTAGTCAAGGCAAAGCACCGTCCATTAACTCTTGAAGGTACCGAAAACCAGCCCGATACTTTATTAAACTTCACTCCCTCTCACGCTCTCTTTTTGGCTTTTAATTAATCATTGTGAAAAAGGCCCTTCACATTGTGACTGATGACCAGAGAAAACAATTTTCTCCTAACTGCCTTTAATTTCAACTCAGGGAGAGTGCATTGACCAGCTCTCACAACAGCCCATCAGCGCTAGTTTTTAATGTGGCTTCTCCTTTGTTAGTGAGAAGAATGGAGTGACGATGGAGCCCTGCACTGCTCTTCATAACTCACGTAATTGATTCAGTAAATGGTGCAGATTTGCTACGGTATAAAAAGTCCTGTCAATAAAGACACTAGGTACTATATAAATTACTCCATTACGGAAAAATAAAGCTATTTATGGTTTTTAGAGTAAAATGCAGCTGGTACTAAAAAAATAAAAGAATAGAATAGAGGGACTGCTTCCACTTCCTTCCCCTTTATAAATGCTATGCCCTGCACCTTCTCTTATGGTTATGTGGGGAAAGATTAAAATCATTAAAAAATTAAGACAGGATGATAGCAACAAAAGCTCTGCTGTTAAGTAAATTCGAAGGGCCAGATGGAAAGTGTTTAGTCCAACAGTTTTAGGCTCTGACCCTAAACAGTTTTTACTTAGCTTGAGGCTAGTGCATGCAGACATATCCAGCAAAATCTTTCAACTGTATTTATTTAATAGAAGTATTTAAGCATAAGTGCTAGCAGGCACATAAAAAATAAAATAAAAAACAAAAAAATTAAAACTTTGCTTCAAAGGTTAGTATTTTTCTAGTAGTTGAAATTCGGTTCCACAAATAATGACATATTTTTTCCATGAAGATTTATTTATTTGACAGAATTTGATTGAAATTCAAACACAGAAAATTTAGCAAGTCTCTCAAGAGAACAAAGTTTCATGTTTGATATCACACTCACTGCCTATTTCAGTCAAAGTCATTTTTCAAGAGGCTACAAGGGCTGAGGCATGGAGCACATTTTCCTATCTTAGCAAAACTGTGACTTGGATCAGATAGGAATTGTTCAAAATCACTAATTTCCTTATAGTAAAATTAGATATAATGGAATAATGAAATCATAATTTATTTGAAATTCATACCCTTTGTGTTCTCAAAAAAACTATACATACAATGTCATACACAAAGAAATAATTGAAATTAAAATTTAAGAAACATCAGATAAGTAAAGCAAAAGGTAGTTTACCTGAAATCTGTAATAAAACATTTTCTGCAGAATTCTGAAATGAATCAGCTTCCTAGCAATCAAGGAAAATATAACTTACTACCTAATTTTCATTTTGAAAAAAAACAAGTTCTTCTGAATAAACTATTTTTATAATCAGTTATATTGATCTTTCTCTCCCTTATGCAAAGCAAGATGCATAACACATGGTACATAAATAATGGTAGAATAAAGAATGAAAGGTAGGTAAATACCTGGATGCAACTGACATCAATAAACATGAAGGAGAGAAGAAAGAACAATGAAATAAATGACAATTTTATAGGAAGGTATCATCCAGTAGCTGGAATTTATATTCACAATTTGTTTTCTGTGGGTGCATATAATGTCATATAGTAATAGGATTCCTAAAAATCTGACTATGGACACATTTTAGAGATCCTAGATTAAGGAATGGTCACTGTGGCCCTCCAGCTGGCTTGAATACCAGTTTCATCAACTGCACCTTTGCTCTGACCATCTTAGTTCTTGCCCAGAGCATACAGCAGTGTCATCCCCACTCCCCACTTTTACTCACCAGTGACAGACTACCAGTTGTTCCTGTTTCTGAGCTCAGTTCTGCTTAACACTAGATAATCCATGTTTCCCAGATATAAGTGGTCACACAAATAATATGCCCTTGGTTTCCATTCCTAGCTACCACTGAGGACACTCCATTCTCAATTAAATCTTCCTCATTTGGTTACTTGGTGGTATTTGACACACATACATTCGGAAGTCTCCAAATTGGCTCCCTGGACTGGGACTTTGACAGCTGGGCCTTCCACTGCTCTCAGCACCTCGTGAAGGCAGACACCATAACACTGCCATCAGCTTGCTGCCCATAACGCTCTTGGCAGCCAATGAAGCCATCACTCTGGACAAGATGTCATGACACTAACTGAAGATAGGGTGAGGCTATTCAACCCTGAATCCTCCCTCACTCCCTAGACTCTAGGGCAGGGGTCCTCAAACTACAACCCGCAGGCCACATGCAAATACAAATATTGTATTTGTTCCTGTTTTGTTTTTTACTTCAAAATAAGATATGTGCAGTGTGCATAGGAATTTGTTCATAGTTGTTTTTTTTAAACTATAGTCTGGCCCTCCAACGGTCTGAGGGACAGTGAACTGGCCCCCTGTTTAAAAAGTTTGAGGACCCCTGCTCTAGGGCCTAGAGGATAAAATACATGACAAAACACTGAACTCCAGGGAAATGCCTAGTTTTGCTCCCAAGGTCACACAGATTATTATTATTTATTTTAGTTTTGATTTGTGTGTGTGTTAGCTAATCCTTAGCCCTCAGTGACAAATGATGGGGTCAGTGTGGAGGGTAATTTCAGTAATGGACAATGTGCTCTAACTTGATTACAGAGGCATTGTTTCTAGATCAGAAGTACATGCTGATTTGCTTCTGTCAGAAGGTTCCTCTCTCCCTCATCATGCAATGATGCTTGGGAGCCCCGAGCCTCTGGCCATACCTAAACCTGGGGTAAGCATCACTCATACTTGAGCTGGGGTGCGAGTACTTGACATTGCCACTATGGTAAGTCAAATTCAAATGATAGCTAAATCGCCTGGGCTAATGTGATAGAGGTGGGAGAATCATAGCATTTTGTGCAGCACCTTCTAGTGTCACTCAAATTTTATTTATAAATCAGAAAATGAGGCCCAGGAAAATTAAATTATTCTTAAAAGGCCAAATAACTAATCAAGGGCAGAAATCTCCACCTCTGATCTCCCCAGCTCAAGAAGCCACCTGCAAGGTTCTTCCAAAGGTAAGGAAAGTGAGATTCTCAGGACAGACAGAGCAGATAGGAAGGGGAGGTCAGAGGGTAGGATGTGGGCATGTGTATATGGTTTGCAGATATGATGGTTGCTAGTGTTTTTTCTATAAAATAGGAATTGAGATTATGCAGTTGGGGACTTGAAAAAGGGTGTGGAGAGAGTGAACATCTTCTAGGAATGGACTGGTCCATTCCACATGTGTGAGCATGAAAATAACCTCACCACTACCAAAGGCGGACACTGAGGCCAACATGGCTAAGCCGTTGATATGAGCTGAGTGTTTATGTCTCCCCAAAATTCCCATGTTGGAATTCTACCACCACACCCCACCCAATGCTATGGTGGGGCCCTTGGCAGGTGATGAGGTCACGAGGGTGGAGCCCTCCTGATTGGATTAGTGTCCTTATAAAGAGACCCCAGGGAGCTCCTTTCCCTTTGCCACGTGAGGACACAGATAGAAGACACTATGAACCAGGCAGTCAGCTCCCACCAGAAACTGAATCTGCCGGAACCTTGATCTCAAACTTCCAGCTTCCGGGACTATGAGAAATGGATGTCTGTTGTTTATAAGCTACCCAGTCAGCGATATTTTATTATAGCAGCCAGACCTATGACAATAATAACTCACATTTCTAGTATAATGTTATACTAAATTTATTTTATAAACAAATACTGGGTTGGGCAGTCACCAGAGCCCTACCTCTCAGGCTGCCCCTCCAGTGACTTCTGTGATGAACAGACCATGTGAGTCTCCTCACACTGTGGGCTCCACTCAGAAGCAGAACATATTTACGAACATTTGGCCTATTATTACCATCATATTGCCATGGTGATCTTTGGGAGACATTGGGAATAACTTCTCTTTGAAAATAATTTGGTCAAGAGTTTCTGATTTGCTGAACTTCATTTAAAATTCAGAATTTAAGAAAAAATACACATAAAATATGGTTAGGAAAAACCTTAAGTTTCTGGTCTGTGCTCCCTACCTCATGTTTCTTCATCAAGCATTATAATTACTTATTCTGGGGAAAAAGATTGCCACCTGAAAGGATTATTTTAAAATTAAATTCGCTTGACCAAACAAAATGAAATAGATCTGTTACGTGAAGTTGTTAGTGCTTGTTTTAATTATTAGCTGTCAGGTTCCTGATTACAAGTTTTCTTAGTAAAAAATGCTCAGTACTGGTTAGTTACCCCAGCTTCAGCATGTGTCCACACATCCCCTCCCCATTACCACCAATTTGAAAGCATTTGTTGTGTTTGTTTTTAATTCTTAACTTTAACCAAGGCCTATATACCTCAACTCTTTTAAAAGTACATGTTAAACCATGCCACTGCCATCCATACTTCACATGTCAAGTCCAAAGATGTTGCTAGACTGGAGAACAGAGCCCGGCTGGCGTGACTCAGTGGTTGAGTGTTGACCCATGAACCAGGAAGTCACAGTTTGATTCCCAGTCAGGGCACATACCTGGGTTGCAGGCTCAATCCCCAATATTGGGCGTTTAGGAGGCAGCCGATCTGATCAATGATTCTCTCTCATAATTGATGTTTCTATCTCTCTCTCCCTCTCCCTTCCTCTGTCTGAAATCAATAAAAACATATTTAATATGGGAAAAGGAGTTGCATGAAGCTCTGCTTCATACATCTGGACAATCTCAGTTCAGTGTTCAAGGCTCTAACTGCTTATTCTATGATTCTGTCAACAAATATATGGGGGGCGGGGGAAGAGAGCATAGAAAAGTCGTAAACCATTGGGCAAAAATCAAGCACTAACCCTGAGTTGGAAAATTTGTTTTGGAGATTTAACCACATGTGCATACTGTCACTGAATGCTGGTCCATTGTACAAATATTGTACAGAATTTCCAGCACTTTTCTGGTTCATGAGCACATGGAATGCATCAGTGAGCATTCTCTAAAGAAACAGACCCTACGGAGAAAATATATATATATATATATATATATTAATATATATATATTAATATATGTGCATATACACATATTATGTATATGAATCCTCTATTTATATAGTATTCCTCTATTTCTCTCTGTCTCTCACTCTTCCTCTTTCTCTCTCTCTCTCTCTCTCTCTCTCTCTCTCTCTCTCTCTAGCAACCTCTCTATCTCTGTTTCTCATCTAAAATAAAGGCATATCCTACAATTGCTGTGACCTGTAGTCATAAATTGTCACCATTTATGTGCATGTCCATCAAACTATACAGACTAGATGCCAGTGGTTTAGAAGAAATTCTGGGACAATAATGGAATGTACTGAAAATGCTTATCGTCAATGCCATTGATGGTAAAGGAAATGGCCAAGACCATGGCAAGTGGTGGACTTAATACCTCAATGAAAAATGCATTCAGAAATTCCAGTGAGTCCCAGAGAAGTGTTAAGAATACAATTCAGTTCATTTATACTATGTTTTATATGTGGAAAAGGGAGATGTATGATAAACTTTTTTTTTTAATTCTAGGTGATAGTTTAATTAGTTACATTTTCTCTTTCTAAAATGTGACATAATATGATGTCTTTAATACCTTTTAATAAATGGCACCTTAGATTCAGAGAATATGGATATTTGAAAACCAATTGATCCATCAACATTTTTTAGGAAAAATACTTTGCAGTATAATAAGGACCCACCTAAACCACTGCTGTAGCAGAAATTCAGAGAATGTAAATTAAAACCTGTCTCAAATAATTAGTTCTAAGATATTATTCATATTTGGGAAAATAGCTCAACCTACTTATGTCAGAGTTTTTTTCCATGTGAAGAAAAAGAGAAAATTTTCCTAAGATGTAATTACAAATTACCATGCATTCATAAAATGTTTTAGAGAATTTTTTTAAAACTCTGAAAATCTTTGGCAAGATAATGGGAAAAAGATATTGAGTTTTAAAACAGATATTACATAATTTTCTATGGTATTATTTCAAATGTATTATGTCTCAGAATGTTTTCTCTTTTAAATCAAGTAAAAAATGATGCAAGACTGAGGCTCACAGGAGCTAAAACCGAGGTGTTGGTATCAAAAGAAATACCTTTATTCAGTAGAGTATAGGAAGTAGAAATGACCTCCAGCTCCAAAACATGATGTGTGAAATATTGGTTAATGATGTGTAAGTGACAAGACGCGCTCTAAAAAGTGTGTGGTTTGCATGTGTTATACGAGAACATTCCATTAAATACTTATTACTAAATGCAATGCTGATAAATTAATTTTCCCTCATTCACTGGGAAATTGGGCAGCAATCAAGCACCTTTGTTTCTTAATCACCATTGCATCCGCAATCTCTAATTGTGTATAGAACAACTGGAAAATACTCAAGTGAATCTAAAACACTTACTTTAGTATTCTGTCTCTCTTCTCTCCGTTTCTGTTATTAAAAATCACACCATGTCAAAACAGAATGTTCTGGAGAGAGTGTTTTTATTTTAAAATGTATTAATGCGGCTTTGCCCATTTGGTGTATAAAAGTGAAGCATTAATTTCCAACTGGAGAAGCCCAATTGTTAAGTGATAGATGCACTGGATAATTGCAAGTAGGATTAACCAGGGGAAAAAGAGGCACGGTTACGCCCTCTGTATTGTCGCACTCCTAACCCCACTCTTTACAGCTCAGTGTGCATTTCATATCTAGACAGATAACTTCTCTTTTTAAAAAACAGAATTTCTGACCCAAGACAATGAATGATAAGAAAATGCTCTGGGAATATTCCATGTTAGGGCAAAAGTTGAACTTTTTACAACCTTCATCAAGTTTTATATCCAAAGACATTATATTATAACGTGTTGTGTTTGGGTTGCAGAAGAGAGTATGGATCATGGTGTGTTTTTATGCTTATTAAGAGCTATTCCTCTACATGATTTCATTTTTATTCATATATTAGTGCCTGCTATTTGTCTTCATAAAGCCAATGGGATGCCAAATGTTTAAACACTTCTTATTTATTTATTTTTTTTCAAAAGGAAGCAAACCAGTCAATCAGAGAAAAGAAAGCTTCCATTTAGTAGAGAAATTGGGAGAGAAAAGGAGAAATGGCCAAATTGACTCACAGCTTCTTTTAATCAGCTCTTCCCACTGTGGCATCCTTATGAAGCTATTTGTAGGAACTGAAGATATTATTGCTGGCCGTGTTCCTTACTATTTTTTAAATCATAATGTTTCGAAGTCCAATATTTTTTCATCAAACCCATTAAGCATAAAACATTATCAAAATATGAATTTTAAAATTAAATTATTTCTATCTATAATTTTTCATTCTATAAACCTGGACTGTACCAGATTATAAAGAAATAGTCAGAAATAAGTAAAATCATTAGTCAATTCTATTTAGAAAATGAAGGAAGATTCAATAGCTTTTTCACTTGAATTCATTTTTGTATGTAACTAAATATAAGAAAGAATAAGAAGGAAGGAGTATGAAAAGTTATTAACAGTAAAAATGTCCTTCTCCCCCCCCCGCCCCCCCAAAAAAAACCACACAACTAGAATCTTTTTTTTTTTCTTTTTTTTTTAAATATATTTTTATTGATTTTTTACAGAGAGGAAGGGAGAGAGATAGAGAGTTAGAAACATCGATGAGAGAGAAACATCGATCAGCCGCCTCCTGCACATCTCCTACTGGGGATGTGCCCGCAACCCAGGTACATGCCCTTGACCGGAACCGAACCTAGGACCTTTCAGTCCGCAGGCCGACGCTCTATCCACTGAGCCAAACCGGTTTCGGCTAGAATCTTTTTTCTTATTGGCTGAAAGGAAATGAGTGTGTGACCCATGAGATCAAGAGGTATCTCTCTGTCTATCTCTCTATCTATCTATCTATCTATCTATCTATCTATCTATCTATCTATCTACTTACCTATCTATTTATCATCTATGACTACATCTCTATCTCTGTCTGTTTTTGCAATTTCAACGCACCATTGACAGCACCCACATTCTTTCCGATTATTTGTGTATCTCACAAATGATAAGCACAGAAATCCACTTGCATAAACCTGTAAGGGAAATACTATTTTCCCCATCACGAGAGGTGGGTAAACTGAGGAGTCTTGGAATCTGCTCGAGGTCACCCAGACATGAGGTGGCTGCATGAAATGCAAGCCCAGACGGTTTGGCTGGGGCGTGCAGGCTTTAATATTCCTAGTCCCACTAGCTTTGTGCTCATTGCCCGGTGTCAGCTTTATCACGGGAAACTGCAGGTGGCCTTCCCTGGTCTGGAGAACCCCCATTTAAGAAGGGTGTTAGGATGTGTCAGGTGTAGGCAGGAGCCTGACAGAAATGTCTCAGGAAGATCACTGTGGGAAAGATGAAGGGTGCAGAGAGGCGGGGGGCGGGGGGAGGAAGAGGGGGTTGAAAACCTAGACAATAAAAAGATTTGGGGATTGAAATAAGTCTTTGTATGTTTTCCTCCTGGAGAATCATGGCCATGTCAGCACCACTGCTATCCTCATTGGCCCCAGGGAAGCCCAAGTCCTATTTGGAGGATGACTTGGTATCACCAACAGGATGTTCATGGAAGGCAGTGGGAAAAACTCATCAGTCTTCAGATTTCTGATAGTAATTTGCTATTTTTAAAGCTCTATTTTTGGTAAATAAACATGAAAAGTAAACAAAGACCTTTAAAGTTTGTAAAATTCTTTTATCAATTTAAAGCAACAAATGAAATCTAAAACTATTAGAGTTAGTATTTATAGTATGGATTTAGTTATGTATGTATCCATTATTCATATATATATGAGTTATTCATATATATGAATTATATATATGAACTAGAGGCCCGGTGCACAAAAATTTGTGTACTTGGGGGAGGGGGGGGGGTCCTTCAGCCCGGCCTGTGCCCTCTCGCAGTCTGGGACCCCTCGGGAGATAACGCACTGCTGGCTTAGGCCTGCTCCCAGGTGGCAGAGGGCAGGCAAAATCCCTAGGTGCAGCCCCTGGTCAGGCTCAGAGCAGGGCCGATTGGGGAGTTGGGGCACCGCCCCCTGTCATGCATAGAGCAGGGCGGATTGGGAGGTTGCGATGCCACACTCAGTCACGCTCAGGGTAGGGCCCATTTGGGGGTTGGGGCACCGCCCCCTGTCATGCTCAAGGCAGGGTCAATGGGAAGGTTGCGGGGCCACCCCCTGTCATGCACAGAGCAGGGCCCATCAGGGGGGTTGGGACTCTGTACCCTGTCATGCACAGAACAGGGCCGATCAGGGGATTGGGGCACCGCCACTCTCACATTCAGGGCAGGGCCAATGGGAAGGTTATTGCTCTACCCTGTCACACACAGAGCAGGGCCTGTGGGAGGGGGGGTGGGGGGTTGGGGCTCTGCACCCTGTCACACACAGAGCAGGGCTGATCAGGGGGTTGGGGAGCTCCCCCCTATCAGGCACAGAGCAGGGCTGATCAGGGGGTTGGGGCGCCTTCCCCTGTCAGGAAAAGAGCAGGGTGGATAGGGAGGTTGTGGCCCCGCCCCCTGTCACACACAGAGCCGCAGGGCGATCAGGGGGTTTGGGTGCTGCCCCCTGTCACGCTGATCCCGGTGCTGGGAGGCATATTACCCTTTTACTATATAGGATAGAGGCCTGGTGCACAGGTGGGTGCCGGCTGGTTTTCCCTGAAGGGTGTCCTGGATCAGGGTAGGGGTCCCCACTGGGATGCCTGGCCAGCCTGGGTGAGGGGATGATGGCTGTTTGCAGCTGGTCACACATCCTTCAGGGTGGGGGTCCCCACTGGGGTGCCTGGCCAGCCTGGGTGAGGGGATGATGGCTGTTTGCAGCTGGTCACACAACCTTCAGGGTGAGGGTCCCCACTGGGGTGCCTGGCCAGTCTGGGTGATGGGTTGAGCGCTGTTTTCAGGCTGGGGGTGACTGAAGCTCCCAACCGCTCCTTTTTTTCTTTTTTTCTTTTTTTCTTTTTTATTCTGGGCCAGCTTTAGCTTTGAGGCTTGGCTCAGGCTCTTAGGCCTCTGCTGCTGAAAGTAGGTTTCTGGCCTTTGCTTACAATGTTGCGATCCTGCTGGCTGAAGCCTGGGACTAAAGCAGGTTTCTGGGGTTTTGTTTAGCTTCTATATTTGTTACATAGTTGCTTAGAGTTGCAGCTCAGAGGCCTGCAGAGGCAGGCAGGGAACGTTGGAGTCCTCCGTCACTGAAGCAAGCAAGCCTCATATTAGTTTCAAGCTGCCCTGCTGCCGGCCGCCATCTTGGCTGGCAGTTAATTTGCTTATCTCGCTGATTAGCCAATGGGAAGGGTAGTGGTCGTACGCCAATTACCATGTTCCTCTTTTATTAGATAGGAGGATTATATATAAATATATATATATATATATATATATATATATATATATATATATATTTATCCACCTGTCTATCTCTTTACCTAAATCTATATATTCATCAATCCATCTATTCATCCATCCACTTAGTTATCTACTTTTCAAATTCTCCTTTAAAATGATGCTAACCTTACTCATCTCTGATTAATTAATTGAGTACAACTTTCGAACTATGTTCATTTTATATGTGCAGGAGAGCCATGAGTTAACCTTTTGAAAAATGATGCTTTGTCAGGGAAGAATACAGAGCCTGTGCCCCTGTCTCTTGTTGGCCTCCAATGAGGTATAGGTAGCTTTTCCCCACATTCTCATTGTGCTAAGTCCATGGACCTAGACCTCATATCATAGCCACTAGGTCTCTGTCAAGCTTCAGGATCTCTCCCTTTGGCCACCATTGGCCAACCTTCTCAAACCATGTTAGACAGGTTTCTATGTAAGAATGTAATTGCTACAGTCCCATGGAAACCTATCCATGGGACTGTAGCAATTACATTCGTCCAGGCATTCTGAGTACTCATCCTCTACTTCTCAGCAACCGTGTTGGAATCGGGTTTTTCTAAAAGAACGTCTGTCTCTTAGGTTATACTTAAGAAATGAAGCATGAGGCTTCCCTGCGTGCTGACCTAGAAACCATTAGGGATTTCTGTCAGTATCCTCCCCTACACGGCACCCTAAGTTGTTGACACTGGAACCCTTATCAGACCCCAGGCAGCATCTCCGTTCCTTTACATCCTTTAGCATCTCTCTTCTGCCTGACGATGGACCATCACCTAGTAGTTTGATCACAATATTTTTTTCCTTTTCACATCCACTGCCCCCAACTCAGTGGACTATGGTTAGTATCCTATGCTCTGAATCCTCTGATATTTTTAGCTAAGCTATTTTTAATTTGAAGATAAAAATTCCTTCTCAAGAGAAACTGGCTCTTAGAAATCAAAAGCACTTTGACTTTCAAATGATTGTTCAGCTTTAGTTTTTAAAATGTCTAATTAGGAGCTCAAAAATCAAGAGGTGAACATTTGCTAGGTCCCTTGTGTTCTCTTTCTAGAGGCAATAAAGCTTAGCTTAGCTTCATAATGTGAAATTAATAGAGTAGAGGATGCAGGGTTTTAAATATAAGTAGAAATAAACATATGTTGGGTATTTTTCAAGATACTATCCCACAAAAATGTATTATGTAGAAAATGCCTAGTCTTCCCCATCTGTTTCCACCCACTCATTCATTTATATTAATGGGGAGAAAACACTTCTATGAATGTCATGTCTAAACCTGGGTTTTTTCCCTCTCAAACCAGGTTCTTCTTTCATTTCCTCCACTCATAATGGCAGCTCTATTTTCCTAGGTGAATAGGCTAAGAGTCTTCACTTGGTCTATTGACCTTTCCCCCCTAATCTTCCCCACATTAAGTCAATCAGAAGAAGGTCGTGTAGAATCACCTCTTGCCCCTTCTTGTCCCACTTCACTATCAATCTAGCAAGCATGTGCCTTAGTTTGATAGTCTACCAAATGGAATCCTCACTTCTATTCCCTGCTGTCTGCTCTCAAGACAGGTCAGCGACATCTCTAAAACTGTGGGCTCTATCACATCTTCCCATACCACCCATGGATTTCCATCCCTCTCAAACTCCTCTTGGATTCTCTTGTTCCTATTCATCCAATCAAGCTACATCCCCTCTCACCATCTACGTGATGCACGGGGAGCACTGTTCTTTCTGTTAAAACTTCCTACTGGTCATCACACAGCCAATCCTTCCACTCCTTACAGTATGTGCTCAGAGGCTGCCTCATTGGCATGTCACCAATATCAACCTTCTCACACTGCTGACATTCAGTCTATCTTCTCTGCCTTATTTTTCAACATCACCTCTCACCACTGTCTACCATGCTGGCTTTTTACTTGTTTATTTTTCTTATCATCCTCCTCTCCAAACAGAATGCAAGCTTAATGTATGCAGAGAAAATATATTTGAATTTCCTGAATTTAGGTACATGCTGCTTAATATTTTAGAACAGGTTCCCATAGTCACTGAATATTTTTTATGTTACTAATAATTATAATAAAGAAATAAGAGTTAAATGAACAAATAATTCTTTACTGTGGAACTATTAAATCAAAGACAATGCTCATTTATTTTCTATAATATGGATATCAATTAAATTTTATCTAGAAAACACACATTTTACTTCCATATTTTAAATGCATATGCCCTTTATTACATGTTATTATGTTTATTAGTGTTTGATTTATTCTTAAATTCACATTTTTCTATCAATGAATGCTTCAGAGTTCACTGCCAGTGAAACATGTTTCACTGTACCTGCAATTTTGTGCATTTAATTCACTACATTACCTTCATATTAAGACATGCACAGAAAAAAATCAACTTCTTGAAAAATATCATTTTAAGGTCACATCACCTATCCAGGACAATAATGTTCAGGTTTAACACAATCAGAAGGGATTTATCCCGCAGGCTGACAATGCAATTTCAAGGAAACCCTTATAGGAACATGACAGCTGCTGTGAAATCTTGGAATTTCTCCCCTCTCCTGTATGACACCTTGATAAGGCAATTATAGCATAATTACCTTAACAAGTGGCATTACAGGAAATTATTGTCATTCTCCTGTTAAAATAACACATAATCATCGGCAAGTGAATTCTAGAATTCCCAATCAGCATCTCATTACCTGCTGTTGGCCATGAAATGAGCGTAATTGGTGGGCACTAACTGACAAGGTATTTGAAGGGGGAAATGTGAAAGAGGGTAGTTTGTAAAATCAATGGAAACACAACCAACTTAACCCCCAATGACCAAATTTGCAGTTATACAGCAATATTTACTGTCATTTGTAAATCTGGCAAACCCGGCATCTCTTTGTTTTCCATAAATACGTTTGCTCTTCTGTCCTGCCATCCGATGTTTTCCAAGACAGTTACTCCTATGATGCAGCCATGGTGACACTATGTTCTCCTATAAATGGCACCATTTTCAATTGCATGTCACTTCAATAAAAACATCTCTTTAAACCGTTCGCTTTTTTATACAAAAATTTTCTTCTAAATGCAGTTTTATGTTCACAACAGTAGACATACTTAAAAATAGATCTTTACAACTCATCCCATGTCTCTGAAAATCTAAATGTTTATCAAGATCTTAACGCAACATGATTTATAGAAATGCACAAAAGACAATGCTTTTAAACTTTCTTTAATGTCAAAGAATATGAGAACTTATGGAGATGGCCACAGAAAGCAACAAATGCCCACCATCTCCCAGAAAAGGTAATCTCCCAGGTCCCCAGGCTCCAAGGAGAATCTTCTGTATAAAACAATTATTTGCCTTTGCCAATATCTGAGGGTTTTTCACATATTCCTGGTCACCCTCTGATCTGACTCCCCAGAAGGCCATTGCTATTATGCTGGCCAATAATGTAAGGGGTAAGTAGGGCTGCCAACCCCAGGACACTACTGAGTGGAGGTGCAAGACCAGGTGAAGTGAAGACTTACTTTCCACAATATTTCACAGCAAGTCTATACTCAAAGGCTGTCTGAGGGCCACTTTTCCAAAGAATGTGAACAAAATAAACATTTGCACTTCTCAACATATCTTGTGGTGCGAAAAAGGATTAAATGACACTTTCATACAGGAGAAAAAAAGAAAGACACTTTCAATCCATAGCAAGTAGTTCTTTTCTCTGTGTGTGCATTTCTTCCAGGTCAGCTTTGATGGAAAAAGAAAAGAAAAACAATTTATAACATAGTATTTTAAATGAGCCTTTGTTTTCTTACAGAGATCTCATAGTGAGCCCACTATTTGAAATTAGCAAAGTATTTCAGAGATTGAGTGGCTATGGCACCGAGACAGAGATTCCCATCTCTACCTGTGCCGGGGGAACACACCTGCCTCTTTCTCAGGTGCCAGGACACACACTCAGAGTCGGGTGATCTACACCTGCATTGAGCCATAATGGGACATCTTGTTCTCCACCTGTCTCTGGAGTCTCTTTCTGTGAACATGCTGAAGGATTTGTATTCCAAATATCCTTTTCAATTTCAGCCACAGGGAGGTTTTGTTGTAGAGGAACTGACTCCTTTGTTAAAATAAAGCCACCATCTCATGTCTCACATGTGAACCATTGTTTTCAGGAATTTCTGGTAGTTTTTGTCTTTATTTTTGTGTCTTCACATGTTAAATCCCTATTCGCTAAGTATATAGAAAGTCCCTTGATTCTGGTTCCTTTGTTTTATATGAAACTAGCTCTCCATTCAATTAGAAACAAAACTCATGAAAAATTTACAGATGGGTATTCATGCAAAGAAAAAAAAAAAGGATTGCTACGAATGCATACATTTGATCCTACATAAATTAGCCATTGGTCCCAAGGAGTGATACCAATTTCTGGGCACACTGTTGGGGTTCCTCCTCTTCTTCACCCCCACCTACACCCCCACATGGAGTCACCTTCCTCCTTCCTGTCAGAAAATGTCTCCTGGATATTGAAGACCGTTCTCTTTGCGGAAAACACAAATGCTCAAATGCACTTTGGCTTATCTTACTTGTTGAAGAGACACTCTCTAAGAGTATCTACACCAAGAAATAATGAAGTGTAAGCATCAATCCTTTCAATATATATGTACAGTTGGTAAAAGTATTTTTTTAAATCCACTTCTTCTGCATAAAGAAGAAAAATATTGGGAGGTGGTGCATATACAGTTGAAGAAACAACTGTCCTCTCCAATACCACCAACCTGACAGTCACATACTAGCATCTCCACTCCCCGAGGGTGGGTACCTGGCCTGTATGCTGTGTAGGCGGTTACTGGGAATATCCTTTTAGACATAATGTTTTGTTTTCTTGTTTGTTCTTTGTATTTTTTATGGTGGAGTATGATTTTATTTTATTTTTTATTTTTTTTTAAATTAAATCTTTATTGTTCAGATTATTACATTTGTTCCTCTTTTTTCCCCCCCATAACTCCCCTCCTCCCAGTTCCCGCCCCACCCTCCGCCCTCACTCCCCACCCCCTGTCCTCATCCATAGGTGCACGATTTTTGTCCAGTCTCTTCCCGCATCTCCCACACCCCTTTCCCCCCCAAGAGTAATCAGTCCATTCCCTTTCTATGTCCCTGATTCTATTATAATCACCAGTTCATTCTGTTCATCAGATTATTTATTCACTTGATTCTTAGATTCACTTGTTGATAGATGCATATTTGTTGTTCATAATTTGTATCTTTAAGGTGAAGGACACTTCCGGGAGAACCAAGATGGCGGCATAGGTTCACGCCGGAGTTTGCTGCCTTGAACAACTACTTCAAAAGTGAAACTAAAAAACGGAAGGGACAGCACCCAGAACCACAGGAACGCTGGCTGAGTGGAAGTCCTACAACTAGGAGGAAAGAGAAACGCATACGGACACTCAGAGGAGGCGCAGTGCTGAAGTCAAATTCTGAGGTGCGGAGTGCGCGGAGCGGGCTGGCGGCGGAGGGCGCGGTTGGCGTTTTCAATCGGGAGGGAGTCGCAGACTCTGAGCTCCAGATACAGGCGAGTCTTTAGGGACCCAGACTCAAACGGGAGAAGCGGGACTGTCTGGCTTCGGTCAGAGCGAGTGCAGCTTTCTCTCTGAGCTTTGCAGCGGGTGCTGGGACTCAGAGAGGCAGAGCCCCTGGGGACAGGACTGATTTTATTTTTTAATTCTTGTGGAGTTTTGTGTTGTTTTTATTAAATTTATTGCGATGACATTGGTTAATAGGATCATGTAGATTTTAAGTATGGTTTTCTATGTTACAAGACCTGTATACTGCACTGGGTGCCCACCATCCAAAGTTCAAATCATCTTCCATCACCATACATTATGCCCCCTTTACCTCCTATTTCCCACCCCCTTCCCTCTGGCGACCACCAATTGTTGTTTGTACCCACAAGTTTCAGTTTTATATCCCACATATGCGTGGAGTCATATGGTTCTTAGCTTTGCCTTCCTGAGTTATTTCACTTTACATAATATTCTCAAGGTTCATCTATGTTGTTGCAAATGGCAGTATTTCATCTTTTCTCATTGCTGAGTAGTATTCCATTGTATATATGTTTTGAATGGACCCTTACATTCATCAACAATGTCCTGCCTGTTCATTAATTATCAGCAGCTTTTACAGAAGGGAAACCCAAGGAATTATCCCCTGAAGGTCTTGAGGACTAGTGATTAACCAATGGAGCATATTTTAAAAATCGTAAAATTTCATTTTGGAAACAGTCTTCTTGGTAATTTTATTAAATAAGTTATTATTTGAAATAAAATAGGACATTATAAATGTAGACAATATTTGAGAGAGGAAAAATGTAATCATAGTGGACCCTATAGATCTCCAACTAAGATCTGCATGCACACATTTCCTCTTACCCAGCACCCTGCCCCTAGATAGTTCCTGCTGCTGACACCAGATCATTGGGACCATGTAGGACTCCCTGCTGCCTCCAGAATTGACAAGTCTGGACCCACTGAGGCACACACCTCCCAGAAGCTGCCTGAAAGTAGCGGTCATGCACATGAAGATTCAGAAGGTTTCACACCCTAAGAGAGGACACCTGGATAGGTAAGGAACAGGGGGCACTCAAGGATAAATTTTTCTCTCACTTTCCCCAGATGGATTATACCAAGATACCATAGTTTATACGACCAATATGAAGTTATCCCATGAGACTGAATGGTCAGCAGCTCTTGTGACAAAGGGGTGGCCAGCCCAAAAATGTGTCCCTGTGTATTTTATCTTCCAATTGCTTGTTTGACTTCCCTTCCCCCACGCTCTTGCTGCCCTGGGTTTGCACTCATCTATACAGTGTCAGACATAAGTTTTTCCTTAATGTCTACTTCCTGGGGCACCCAGTATAAGAAAGCAATATTTTTAAACTTTTAGTCTTCAAAGAAAAACAACTGGTCTTTTGAAAAATTGGATGGAATTACTCTTAACTTACTTATTTGTTAAATGGCAAATGTACTTCAGATTTTCTGATGTGGTCCCCATAATATGTGCACTTCAGAAAGACATATGAATCATCGAAGCACTTTATTAGTCTATTGTTACCCATGATGAGCTCATATTTACCATATAATTATTTACACCTTTGCTGATAATATGGAAACTAATAGAAATCTTTGTGTAGGCAGAGTAATTGCATTGGGTCACCTTGAAAATTATATTATTAGCTGGCCTCCAGCAGGTGTTCATTTCATCTGATTTATATCATTTTTACTTATATCTGTTCCATTTCATCAAAGCATAGTAATTATGTGACATAGCAGAGTACATTCTGCCGAATATCATAAAATGATAATCACAGTCCTGGTGAACACATGAATAAGGAATAGTCCTCTATTTTCATGGCATAATAAATAAATATCTGGGAACTATTTTCTATAAGTAATAAAGCAAAGACATTGGGAAATGTTAAATAAATAATACATATAACTCAAAAATAGATTTTATAATATTGTTAACTTGAAAAATAAATTGTCCTATTTATCAATATAGGATTGTTAGATTTAACCGCTTATCTAACATGTATGAAAGAATTATTTTTCTTAGGCTTGATTTAAAATTACCAACTATGATTTTGCATGCTCTTTTTTATCTTCATCACTTAATGAGAAAGGTAATGCACTTCTGGGAACCAACAATTGGGGAATAGTCTCAGAAAAATAAAACTTGTTACAGATGAGACACGTTGTATTACGTTTGGATTTTCTTTTTGCACTATATTTTCAAAAACATACTGTGATGATGGTACAGAAGATTTTCTTTTCATACATAATCAGTTTTTTACTTGGACTTTGTGGGTTTTAGGTGGTTGTTTTTACATGCATCAAGTTTGGGCAGTAAAGTAAGATAAGAAAACAAGACCATCCTTTAGAACATCACCCACATTTTTAAACATTATTTTCATTGAGAAAATAATCAATTCCATGAAAGTTGGATTAGATTAGATTATCTAATGGAAAACAGATTACACATCATTGTTATTGTTAGTCAACACATAGATTTGTTTCTATAATCAACAGATCACTTATAAGATAAAAAGTGAAAAATTTTCTCCTTTAGGCTGCCTAAACTCTCCAAATTACTGCATGAGACTTTGACTACTTTATAAGAACAGGAAGCCTAAAATTGTTAAAAATATATCATCTTCTAAGTATATTTCATGTTCTTGTTGATATTTTTAAGTCAGGTCACTCCCTGAACTCCAACATGACCTTAAGAGTTCTAAAGAATCTTCATCTACTTGATTGTATTGTTGGATGTATTGAATAAGTATAAATGATCCCACCAAAATCTATGTCTTCAGCTTGGCAGAATGAAGGAAAGATTTGAGTAAGAAAAAAGCCTTATATTTTTACAAATCCTCAAAAAGTATTTTTGCACATTTACATTGGTGACTTAAATAATGTTTTCTTAATTTAAATATTTATTTTAAAAATGTTTGCTTTGCAGGCACTACTCCACCTTGAATTACAGCCATGACCATGCCACATTCCCATTAAATACTTTGTTTTTCTTTTCCTGTAGAATATAGGCCATGTTTCAGATGGTCATTTTTCAAATGACATACTGTGGTTGCACCTACTATACAGATATCACTTCCTTTTTTCTTTCCTTTCAGAAATTTTTAGCAGAATAAAGCTACTTTTTTTCACTTATACACTAAAAATTTTCTTACACCCAAGTTGACATTTAAAATATTTAACAGAGATGATGCTTAGGTAAATACCAGTCAAAACAGATAAACCAAACAGAATGGGAATTAAACAGATTGTACAGAGCTAACCCAATTCTGATCTCGACCTGGATGCTATATATATATATAGCATCTATATTTGTATCTGTTTCTTATAGATCTGTTATGGACTAAAAGTTTCTGTGCCCTCTTCCCCCTTTCATATCTTTAAGCCCTACCCTCCAGTGTGATGGTGTTTGGAAGTGGGCACTGAGCTAATTAGTTGATGAGGCTGGAGCCTTCATAACAGGATTAGTGTTCTTATAAAAGAGACTCTAGAGCAGTGATGGCGAACCTATGACACGCGTGTCAGAGGTGGCATGCCAACTCATTTTTTTGGTTGATTTCTTTGTTAAATGGCATTTAAAAATATAAAATAAATATCAAAAATATAAGTCTTTGTTTTACTATGGTTACGAATATCAAAAAATTTCTATATGTGACATGGCACCAGAATTAAGTTAGGGTTTTTCAAAATGCTGACACACCGAGCTCAAAAGGTTCACCATCGGTGCTCTAGAGAGTTCCCTTGCCCTTTCCTCCATGTGAGAACACAGGAGAAGGTATTGTCTATGAACCAAGGTGGTAGTTCCTCACCAGATACTGAATCTGCCAGTGCCTTGATCTCACTTCCAGCCTCCAGACTGTGAGAAATAAGTAACTTTTTAAGTTACCTAATTTATGGTATTTTGTCATAGCATCTTGGACTGACTAAAACAAGCTCCTATTTGTGTATATTATAATTACACTAGAGGCCTGGTGCATGAAACTTGAGCACTGGGTGAGGGAGGGTGTCCTTCAGCCCAGCCTGCACCCTCTCCAATCTGGGACCCCTTGGGGGATGTCCAACTGCCAGTTTAGGGCCGATCTCTGTGGGATAAGGCCTAAACCGGCAGTCAGACATCCGTCTCACAATCCGAGACTGCTGGCTCCCAACTGCTCACCTGCCTGATTGCCCCTAACCGCTTCTGCCTGCCAGCCTGATCACCCCCTACCACTCTCCTGCAGCCTGATCAATGCCTAATTGCTCCCCTACTGGCCCAATCGCCCCCAACTGCCTTCCCCTGCTGGCCTGGTCACCCCTAACTGCCCTGCGCTTCAGGCCTGGTCCCCCCCAATTGCCCTCCCCTGCCAACCATCTTGTGACCACATGGGGGCAGCCATCTTGTGTGAGAATGTGATGGTCAATTTACATATTACCTCTTTATTGTATAGGATTTGCTTGTATTTTATTACCACAATGAACTGTAAATTTTTTGGAGAAACATTCAATACTTTGTAATACCTAATTTGCCTGAAATACGAAAGACAGCAAAAAAAAGAGAGAAAAGAGAGAATGAAAAAAAGTTTTTCATGAATATTTGCTCAATAAATGGACTAAGATTCCTCTAGAAAATGTAATTAAAATTGAGATTTTGATATTGATTTCCAATAAAAAGAGTGACATAACCAGGTCTGATGGAAGAGTCCAGTTGTGTTTTAATGATACTAATTTAGATGAAAAGTTAACCAGAAATTTACTTAGTATCTTGAAGAGAAAACAACCTAGAAACATATGTGTTGTCATATATAAAAGAAATTCAAGTAGAGAAATACATCAGAAGTTTAGAGCTAGGTAAGTTGACACATTAAAACTTTAGTGACCAAAAACGGTAAACATATACCTCTTTTCTGCCAGGGTGATTTTATTTAGCAATAAATTTCTTCTCTAAATATTTTCATTGAAGTCCCAACTTTAAATGTGTGCTAACTCAATGGAAGAGGAGATTCCATATGCGGGAGATATGAGGGGTGCTTGTGGGGACCCTGTGAGCTCTACCATGACTGTGTTTATGTCCATATCCTGGTTTGATGTTATGTGGTAGTTTTGCAAGAAGTTGCCACTGGAGAAAATTGGCTGAAGGGTAATCATACAACCATATATAAATTTACAATGATCATAAAATAAAAACGTTTAATTTAAAATTCTCATTTAATTTCCCAGTCTTTTCGAGTTGTTTTCATATTTAAACACATGAAACCTTGAAGAGGTAAATGGCACTGCAGTTGGTCAGACCCAAAAATGAGACTGGCCACATTTCCTGGCATGAAGTCCCTAATTAGCACTCTGATTAACAGTTGGTAGGTTTAATAGTGATGTTCAAATATAGTTAATATGCACAATAGACATTTAAAATAATAAAACACAGATAAATCTGAATATGAAGCTGAGAGTATCTCACCATCTTTAATAATAATTTCCTTACTTTCCATCATGAGACTCAACCTGCTGATGCTACTCTTCCCACGACTGCTGGTCCAGTAGCTGCAGTTGAATGAACTCTGAATGTATATTTGGAAGTGGTTCAGAAGAAGGATGGAAAGGAGGGCTGTCAGTGATCCTCATTGAAGGAACCAGATGAGACAGGAATGGAGGAAACAGGATGAGAAAAGCACACAACATCATTTTCCTCAGTAACAAATTAGAGATCTGTGTCTTCAAGACAAGAAGACATTGGCAAGCCTGCATGCTGACGGCAGGACTAAACAAGAAAGAAGGAAGCTCTAATGTGAACGTCAATATGATGAGATAGACAGAAACAAAATTAGCTCCATTAACAAGAAACAGAAATCCCCCTGTATCACTGTTTCTCAGAGTTATACAAGTTCTAAGTGAGGTGTAACCCTAGGTCACAGTTATTTCTCAAGAAATAACGTTTTAAAATCTTCATTTTTATCATTCACATTGAAACTTTGATGTTCTTTTGTACAGGATGTTTCTCAAAGGCCACCTCACCAGAAGAGCTTTTCTAGCCCTCATGAGATGACAAGTTCACGGGAAGGCAAGCCTGTGTTTATTGAATTCCCCTGCCTCACCTCATGGTTTCCTCCAGTTCCTAGCACTAATGTTTCTACCATTAACAATGAGTCATTTGTGAACAACTCACTAAATGCAGAGTGCTTTATCCAATCTCAAGCCTTTTAATTACATTCACATATATTATTTAAAGCTTTAAACCCTCTTCACTTCAAAAGTGGACTGCCCCAGAAGCCTATTCCTAGATGCGCAAACAGTAGTTCTTCTTTAATCTACAGAAAAATCAATATCTCCTGCATTCTTGTTCATGCATTTTAAGAGTCATACTTGAGTCAGGCCAGAGAGAGAGAAAAAAATGTATCTGAAAAGGATGTTGAGGAAAGTAGAATTCATCCTGTTCTATTTACTTGGCCTCATTCTACCTCTTTTTGCTGTCCTTTCTCTTTCTTCACAGCCATGGATGCAAAATATTTTCTTCTTCCACTAAGAAGAAAGAAAGCAATAGCCACATCAATCAGGGAGAATTTTCTCTGCAGACAAAAAAAAAGAAGAAGAAAGTTAAGTTGCCTAAGTTTCAGAATTTCCATTTTCACCTCATCAACTTTCTTCCCTATTAAAATGTGTTAGGCTGCAATTGATGAAACTCCCTTCTACGATGCAATTAGCGATTTTTCTGGCCAGGCAGAATCATGCTGTGGAGAAGGCATCCGTGGTCACTGGTCTGGGACTGGTGAAAGCACAGCATTCTCAGCATTGAAAACTGAGCCATCATGCAATTTGCAGGAATGCAGATGGGGTGATTTTCAGGGTGTGTGCATAATGGATTTTGGGGAAAAGATCTCAGCTCTTTAGATGAGCAAGAAAAAAACTCTAAAATATTTCCAATTTTGACCTACTTAAATTTTAATTCACTTTGAATGACTACTCTTGGTCAATGAGCTCATTGACTTTCTGGCCAAGGCGTTCTAAGACCTCAAGTAACATTTGCATGGCCTGTTTCTTCTGCTCCGAGGGCCACTTAATCATAGTCATAGGTAAAGAGAGAGGTCAGAACAAAATAATAGGCATCTGAAGCACTTTGCGAGGCTCAAATTCCATTTTTTACAGTTTTAAAACACATGGGGAAGCCAGTGCATAGTAGGTATGTATACGCATACAAGTGAGACCCTTCTCAAATAGACCAGAGGGAAACAGAAGAAATGTTAATTTTAGTATCCAGAACAAAGATTGCACAGTGGGTTGAGGAAGCCTGTTATTAACTTTGTCTTTTCAATTTTCACACATGAGAAGGAGAAGCTGTGAAAAATCTTCCTTTGCCCTCTTCAGACTTAGGGTAAAGTCCTGGTTCTTGATGATGAAGCATTATAATTACAGACTCCCCCACATCTGTTCCAGCATTCTGGGGTCAAGGTATGACATCAACATCATTCTTTTCAGGTTGTTATACAAGAATACCTGATATCCTGTTTCACCAACTTGAAATTTGTTAAATGAGCCCAAATAAAATTTAATATTAAATGAAAGAACTCCTAGCATGCATTCTGCCAATTTCAAGAAAGTCATACTTTCTCTCCCAGGGATTATTAAGCTGAGGGAGCTAACTAACTCATCGTGGAGGAAGTCCTGATTTCTCCCTAATGTGTCCCTGAGTGCTGGCTATTGTCAAGGCTTCTGTCACACCTTTGCAGAAACTCAGTCTCTTCTCGATGTTGGCCAAGCAGATGCCACAAAGGGAAGAAAAGAGATTGTATTTCCCTCATATCCAGTGTAAAAATTGGTTATTGCCATTCCTTAGGTCTATAGCTCCCCAATGAGTCCATTTTTTTAACTGCTATGTCTGTTCACAAATGCACACAACAGATATACACATACCAATCTCCTCATTCCACACCTGAGATCCCATATTACACAGGGAACTATCTTCCTAAGACCATGAGGGTTGGTTGCACCTCTTCTTGTGTCCTCTCACCACTTATTAGCATGCTTGCTGGGTCTGTGCTGGAAGACCTCCACTGCTATGACTGTCACCCATGAAGGAAGTGGGGAAACAAAGGCTCAGCGATGCTCTTCCTCCCTAAGCAGCCCATGCAGGACCCTGAGCAATTTACTCAAGATAACTAAACACACCCCTTGCCTTTGCAAGTGTGTTCATCTTGTCCCCAAGTTCCAAGGATATGCCTCCTCCTTTACTCAAGCCTCAGCTAATTTCCTGCCACTGGGATAATTAATAACAAGAATGTCTATTATGCTGAGTTCATGGTTAGAAAGAGACACTCCGCAAACACTTGCTTACCTCTTTCTGTCTCTCAGCTTCAAGAGTGACCATGGTTTCCCACAGCCACACCATCACTCTGCTGGCCACCCAGCATCAGACGCCAACACCCAACCCATTAGGGACTAAGCCTCTCCCGCCTCTAACTTCTGTCTTGGGTGGGTGTCTTTGAGTAGGCCCCATGTGTTAAGTCAGCCTTCCCCCTCAATTCTGAACAATTTGAGAAATGAAAGAGTCAGTAGAGACCAAGATGTCACTTGCACTATTGCCACAGGCCATTTTGGTTTAACAGCTTCATATGAGAACCACAGCACCCAATTGAGGTCCAGGGTAGTTTGTAGGCAGATGTTTCCGTTCTGTTGCTGCATTGGCAGACCAAGGCTAGATCAGGTAAGCGGTTCTTCTGCTGATCCTCCCTAGTGTAAGTCATGCAGATGAGTTATCTGGGAGCTTCTCAGGGCTGGGCAGTCTAGAAGCTTCACTACATATCTGGTGGCTGGCACTAGCTGTCCACTGGGCACCTCGGTCCTCCATGTGGTCACCTCAGACTTTTTCAGGCAACAGTTTCATGGAGGCAAGAAAGTGAGAGCAGAAGTTCAGAATCTGAACTTTTTAAAAAATTATCTTCATTGTTGAAAGTATTACAGATGTCTCTCTTTCTCCCCCCACCCCATTGACCCACTCTACCTGCTTCCCACAGTCTGAACTTTAAATTTCCAAACCATTATTTCTGCCCCATCCCATGTGTCAAAGCAAGCATAAGGCCAGCTCAGACTAAGAATGTGAAGAAATAGGCTCCCCCTTCTGATGGAAAAAGCAGTAACCTGCAGGAAAGCAATGGGTGAGCATGTGGGTGTGTAGGCTTGTGATCATCTTGTGCAATGCAACACAGAGTATCTTCTACCAACTCAAGGTAGGTGGAAGCAGGTTGCCAACACCCACCAAGGACAGGAGATCACATGGAGCACAAGACAATTCCTGGAAGAATTATTTTGTGACCATGTACATGTTTAAGGAGTTGATGAAAGACCATAACTGCACTGGCAGGGACACCAGAATCAGAATTGTAGAGCCCTTAGAAGCACATATTTGTTTTATCTCACTGGATAAAGAAATCTAAGCCATCTAATCGTCTATCCATTTAGATAAGCAATCTAAATGGCTGGCTGAAAGCAAATTAACATTGACTCACATTGGAAAAGGAATATTATAAAGATTTACCAGGATCTGATGAGTTGTAACATTGACCCACTACTGTCGTGTAACCTAATGTGTATGTGTGTTTAACTTATTTGCTACACTTATTCTTTTACTTTATAAAGGGTATGTTGGTGGTAAATAAATTTAAAACTTATTCTGTGAGTTTCATAATATCAAAAATAAGATTCTGACAGAACTCAAAGATGAATGGACATCACTCAGAGAAATAACATAAGGTGTATGTTATCTTATAAAATACTAGAGGCCCAGTGCACAAAAATTTGTGCATTGGCAGGGGAAAGGGAGTGGGGGGGGGTGCCCCTCAGCCCCACTTGTGCCCTCTCACAGTCTGGGACCCCTCGGGAGATAACCACCTGCTGGCTTAGGCCCACTCCCCAGGTGGCAGATGGAAGGACTGATCCCTTGGTGCCTGCCCTGCCTCCCTGGGTTGCGCACACGGCAGGGCTGATTGGGGGTTGGGGCACTGCTCTGGGTAAGGTTGCACATGGAACTCCCGGGAGGGCCAGCCGATTGCTGCTGCCCTGCCCAGCCGCCCCAGGTCGGGTCGCACATGGACGCCCATCGCCCCGGGTCGCAGATAGCAGGCCCAGATGGTGGCAGGGCAGGCGGGATGGCGCTGTCCCATCCTGCCTGCAGTATGCAAATTAGCCGCCATCTTTGTTGGCAGTTAATTTGCATATCACACTGATTAGCCACTGGGAGGCGTAGCGAAGGTACGGTCAATTACCATGTTTGTCTAATATTAGATAGGATTTGGGCTGTCTCTTCTTGTAGAGGGGCAACTAGTACCTTCAGCTGGATGAAAGGGAATAGTTTTAGTTTGGGTACCAGCAGTTGTTTTGAACTCTTGACTTTAGAAGTAAGGATTCAGTTGAATTTGTATCATTGTGGGTATTGGGAGTCCTTTTAATATAGATAGAGCAAGGACCCATCTGCCATGGCAGCCAGAGGCCAGTATGCTGCTTCTCTCACACCTTGTCAGGTAGAGCAGGTATTCAATGCCTAAATGAGCCACCACACACTTCTTCCTGGTCATTGGAATCTGAGGGATTGCAAAACTATTAGACATTTGCAGTTTACTTGCCATGTTTTCTGTGGAGTTGAGATCCATGGTGGCAAGGGGCCAGAGGTAACACACTAAAACAGCCTCAGCATCACCATCACCATAATAGACTCCAGGTGGCCTTGCTGGTAAACTCCTTTTCTGCTTAAAGAATTCAGAGTTGGTTTGGACTGTTTACACCAAATGTAGAGCACAAAGGCATAAGCAATCCTTTTGACCTGAGCTTCAGAGATGCGACAGGTATCAGGGAAGGGCTCATATAAAGAGTAAAGAATTAAGGAATTGGCTAATGCACGTAATCAGTGTATATTATCTATTTGAATGTCATTATGAAGTTTTGAAATCAGTAATAAGGGTAAAAGGTTTTTGTATAAAATATCCAGATCCTGGTATCAACTTGTGCTGTATTTGTCCTTATCACTCTAGGTTGCCTAAGTGGGAAAAATAGAAGAAACTCTGTAATAAATCTTGTTTGTAATATTCATCATTAAGAAGAAAGATATATTTTCAGTGAAAAAATATATTGCTCAAATTTACATGTTGTATTTTCATGTTATAATTTATTAATCTTCAGTTAGATTAGAATTTGAAGTAAAATATTTTTATATTATTTTCCAGAAAAAGAATGGTAAGAACACAGGAAATCAGCTATATTTTCTGCTAACATAAAAATATGAGCCTATAATTGAAAATTGGAAAGTTTAAGTTATTTTTTCCAAATAAATATTGAATAGTGTCTAAACATCTTTGAGGAGTTCTCAGAAAACAACCTTGGTAGAAAAAAAAAATCTATTTATGTCTTACAACTTCTCTATTTTAAATTATCCATTCTCGCAAAAGCATACTTTTACTGCAGTTCATTAATTTTTAGAATCTATAGGTTTGTAGAACTTGATTTCTTTAATCATGCATGTAAAATTAATTATTAGAATTTTTATTTTGCTGATTTCAGCAAGTGTGTGGAACCACACAACATAGCCTTCAGCAAAATATGTAGCATCTAGCAGGAAAAGGAAAAATGATTCTTGCTTTTCCTTAAAATGAATTTTCTGTTTCAATAACTTGTATTGAAACCATTAGGGCAAAGATATCACTTTATTTTCTTTTATTCATATTTTTAGCAGAAAGTTAAAAATAACAGCACTTGTACTCGTTCTAAAAGTTTCCTAATCACACAGGCCTGTATACAGATAAAGGCATATTAAAGGAAGGGAATATTAAATGAATCAGAACACTTTCTCCATTAAACACAATTTTTAAAAATCTCATGTGGAAATTATCTCAGGAAAAATTGTAACCCGAAGAAATGAAATTTTATGTGGATCCAGGTATAGTACTAACTTCCTCACCATCAATGAAAATTACATAAAATTTTAATAAGTGCGATTTGAGAATTTTGGTTCCATTTAGCGCTATTTTAAAAAGAGGCAACTGTTAGATTGCAATTCAAATATCATAAAGAGGGAATGTGTTAGCAATGCAGAACCATAGGTTTTGTAGTAAATCCTTGTATGACTCCGCAGTGTACAAAGGATCATCTGAAGTATATGAGGAGCAGGTCAAGAGAAGACTTAATTTTGTGTCTTTACCAATAAATGTAAAAGCTAAAGTGTCAACAGACCAAACTGATGCCTCCCACAGATACATGGTGGTTGGACACGACCAGCCCTTAGTTCTCTTGGCCAAGTGCTAAGAAGGCCTTTTATTGTTCCCTTCCTATTGGAGTAAGACATCTACAAATAAATGAAAAGCGTTCGTTAGTTTATTTCTATGACTATATTGCTCAGTATATCCTTATCCTCGCCTCTCTTAAGACTTTCATAAAAATATCTTAGAGAGTATTCTCTTTTTTTAAATATATTTTATTGATTTTTTACAGAGAGGAAGGGAGAGAGATAAAGAGTTAGAAACATCGATGAGAGAGAAACATCGATCAGCCGCCTCCTGCACACCCCCCACTGGGGAAGTGCCCACAACCAAGGTACATGCCCTTGACCAGAATCGAACCTGGGACCCTTCAGTCCGCAGGCTGACGCTCTATCCACCGAGCCAAACCAGCTAAGGCGAGAGTATTCTTATTTTTTTCACTTCAAAAGTAAGAACATCAATCAGAGCTGAAAAAATATAAATTCAAGAAAAACGAGAAAAGACTCCATGGGCCCCCTTCATTGAATTGGCTTTTGCTGTTTCAGGATAGTTATCTCCAATCTCCTACCTTCCCTCAGCCTCCAACATAAGGCAAGGTCTGGCTCCCGCAGCCCCAGTCCACTCCTCTTTCTCTGCTCATCTGCAGTAGGGACCATCTGACCAGATCAGAATCTGATTTTCTGGACACAATGAGAACAGAATTCTTACACTTTTTCTCTAAGTCCTTCCCTTGGGAGTCAAGTTCAGTTTCCAGATATAAGGAAAGAAAATTTAAGAACTGATTTGGAGTTGAGTTGGGGGACTCTTTGTTAGAACCTCACTGATTCTGAGTCTAATTTAAGGAAAGATTAAGTGGAAGGGCTTGGCCACTGAACACTGGTCCCTCCTAAATTAATTATGAAGGTAAATGTCTCTGAGTCTTACCCTTAGCCACATAGCTGTATAACATAAACTATATTTATGATGCAACTGAATCCTACAGTAACAGAGTTGCTTAACCAGCTGTCCTCTGAGCCTGTGTATTTGTCAGAAATTTAAATTACTTCTTAAATATTTTAATGATATGCTGAAATTCCTCTAGTTCCCTTAATTCCTGTCTAATGATTCAAATAGTTGAATATTCTTTATGTTAAGTATGTTTTCTTTCAGTTTTCAGACATTTGCTTTGTCTCTGGGATGGCAAGTATTTTAAAAATTAAATTTCAGACCCTGTATACAAAAAAAACAAAACACATGAAGCTAATATGACACACTGAATTATGGCTTCTTCCTCCTGATAGGATTTTATTTTGCTTCTGGCAAACAACTGATGTAGGTCAGATCACCTGAATGGAGTCTGGGATTGAATTGATGCAAACAAGAGCCTATTTCTAATTGGGCTGAACGCTGATACAAACCTAGGATGTTAGCCAGACACCTCCCCTTTCCCCAGTGGCAATTATGGCTTCCTTGGCCCAGAGGCTGCCTGAACTCTGCTCACCTTTTCAATTGCACATGCTTGGTCATTGACCTTGGCTGAAGATTTTCAGCTGCTTCTTTTATCAAATTAGGGAACTCTTGGGGCAAAAATGCAACATCAAACATCAGCCTTCTTTGAGAGAGCTTGATCATTACATCCCCACTGCTCAATAGCCCTGATGCCTTCTGTTATAGGCTTAGTTTTGGCCCCATAATCCAAATGCTGAAGCATTGAACCCCAAGGTGACTAAGTCTGGAGAGAGGGTATTTAGAAGGTAGTTAAGATTAAATGAGGTCATAAGGGTGGGTCATAAGGCTTTTTTTTCCAGAGAGGAAGGGAGAGGTAGAGAGAAATAGAAACATCAATGATGAGAGAGAATCATTGATCGGTTGCCTCATTCATATCCCAAACTAGGGATCAAGCCCGCAACCCAGGCATGTGCCCTGACTGGGAATCAAACCATGACCTCCTGGTTCTTAGGACAATGTTCAACCACTGAGTCACACCAGCTGGGCAGGACTGGGGCCTTTTAAGAAGAGGAAGAGAGATCTCTCTCCACCATGTGAGGACATAACAAGAAGGTGGCTGTCTACAAGAAGAGCACCCTCGCTGAAACCAACCATGTTGGCACCTTGTTCTCAGACTTCCAGCTTCCAGAACTGTAAGAACAGATTTCTGTTGTTTGTTATGTTGTTGCTGTTTTAAAATCTTCACCCAAGGATATGTTTATTTATTTTAGAGGGAGGAGAAGAGAGAGAGAGAGAGAAACATCGATGTGAGAGAGAAACATTGATCAGTTGCCTCTGTAAGCACCCCAACCAGGGGTCAAACCCCCAATCTAGGTTTGCACCCTGACCTGGAATTGAACCTGCAACCTTTTGGTGTACAGGAGAACACTCCAACCAAGAGAGCCACTTGGCCAGAACCTATGTTGTTGTGTTTTATGGCAGCTGACTAATAAACCATCTAATAAGTCTCAAGAATTTATTTCTGTCCCTAGTTTGCCTTACTGCTGCTGGGAAGGCTGGCCTGTTATAGGCTTGTTTGCCATAAGAAATAGATTGTACAGGCTACAGTGACACCATGATGGTAGCCCTCATCCTGAGTCACTACCAAGAGAATTAAAGATCTCATGGCAGGTGCTTAATAAAACTTGCAAAGCAAGAAATAAGTAATCATTTACAATAAACCACTTGCTTATGGGAAAAAAAGAAATAAGTAATCATAAAACCATAAAATACTGAATATTTGAATGAGTATAAAAAATCTAATATTTGGCATAGTTTTTCACCAGAAAATAGAATTTATGGTATCCCTTTTCAACTACAGTATTAAAAAAAACTCAGAAGGATCTATTTCCTTCTATTTGTAACCTAACAAATTTGCCTACTACCGTTTCAGGGTTGCTCACAGAAGACAGGAGACTCCTGGGTCAGAAAAAAAAAGACTATTTTTTATTCAGCAGGTGACAGAGTATCAACATTCACTTTAATGCCATTTTGTTACACCTCAATTCCCACAGGAGGACAGGGAAAGGACCAGTGTACACTCGTGCACACAGCATATTGCTTTGCAGTGGAGAAACCCTAAGCTTAGTGGCCTCCAACCTTCTAAAATGAGCTGCATGCCGAAACCGGTTTGGCTCAGTGGATAGAGCGTCAGCCTGCGGACTGAAAGGTCTCAGGTTCGATTCTGGTCAAGGGCATGTACCTGGGTTGCGGGCACATCCCCAGTAGGAGATGTGCAGGAGGCAGCTGATCGATGTTTCTCTCTCATCGATGTTTCTAACTCTCTATCTCTCTCCCTTCCTCTCTGTGAAAAATCAATAAAATATATTTTTTTTAAAATGAGCTGCAAGTATATCAGCCCTTATCTCCAGATAGAGACTTTTATTTTACTGAGAAACAAACAAGCTTCCGTTTGCTTCAGAGGGCAACCCTATCACTGTCTTTCCATAGTGACTATACAACCATCCTTGCATAGACCAGACCAAAAGGAAGTCAGTGCAAGACGTGCAGAAACATGAGACCCAGGGAGCTCTGCCTCCCAGTGTGGAGAAGAGTAATCCTTCACACCAGACATCCCACCCATTACATGTCACTGAGTTATGTTTACCACTGAGTGTCCCGGGTACAGTGGTGAGCAAGATCCATTTAGTCCAATGTCAGGAGACTTGGAGACCACAGAAGGTAAAGGGCAGTTAATTGAATTGTGCCCATGACTACTCATTTACTATGTTTATGCTTTTCAGTTTTGTGGTTGTGGGGGCCCTCATCAGCATATGCCGGATGTTAAAGGCCCGTTTGCCATACTCATGTCTGAATGCCATGACTCGGCAGTATCACCATACATACTGCACAGGTGCACCCTATATAACCTACTTATGTTAATGTGACACAGATGTCACTAATTGGCAACAGGCCTCTTTTGTTTGAGTGAGTATAAAAGGTGCCACTGACCAGCCAGTTGTTGGTTGCTTTGTTTGCATAAAGCATGACACGTCTACGTATGGCTGCTCGTTGCTTGTGTCTCTTTCCAATTCCTGGCATCCAAAGAGGTCCCATCCCTAGCAGGCGAGCTCGGACCCAACACTGGTTATGGCAGTAAATAAAAAACTACTTCTAAAAATGTTCATGAGTTTAATAATACCTTCAGTTATCCAACCTTATTTGTCCAATAATGTGTAAAATTTCTCAAAAGAGAATTCTCCTGCCCTGGCAGGTGTGCTCAGTGGTCAGAGCATTGGCTCATGGACTGAACAGTCTCAGGTTCAATTCCCAGTAAAGGACACATACCTGGGTTGCAGGTTCAATCCTCAGCCCTGGTCAGGGCATGTGGAGGAGGCAACCAATCATATCTGTCTTATGTCAATGTTTCTCTACCTTCTCTGGCTCTCTTTCTCCCCTTCTCTCTTTCCCTTCCACTATCTCTAAAAAATCAATGGAAAAAATATCCTCCAGTGAGGATATAAAGAGAGAGAGAGAGAGAGAGAGAGAGAGAGAGAGAGAGAGAGAGAGAGAGAGTATTCTCCAGCCACATGTAGTGTTGGAGCATAATCTTCCAGACATATGTATTTTTTTTTTGCCAACCCCTATTTTAAATCATCACAACCTGCCTTCTTTTGTTTTGTCTATGACTGTGTCTATGTGGGTTTAAATCAGGTCCAACTGCTTGAGAAGTGACTTCGAAGGCTGAGGTTTGAAGTTCCATGATCACACAGAAACCACCTGCACTCCACAGTTTCGGCCACACCTGTGGCTTACCTACTGTGCTAGTAAATCCCATCCCCTCTCTGTGCCTCAATTCCTTAGCCTGAAAAATGGGCATCAGAGCGGTACCCACCTCACAGGATGCTACTGAGACTTTTACAGAACGATGTACAAAAATATATTGTACAGTGTTCAGTACACAATAAGAATTTAAAATTGTTATTTATCAAAAAAAATTCTAATTACACACACACACATGCACACATCACTTACCGAAATGGAAATAACCTTATAAACATATGACACTGAACAAATTTACACTCTTATTGATGAGTTTCGGGAATAAGATTGTCCTGGTTTCATTGTCAAAATATGATCCGTGAATCAGATGAGTTTCAGGAGAAGAGAAATGAAGATGTGAGGAAGGAACTCCATGTTCAGGCCCTGGGTATTCCACCAAGGCTTCTAGAAAATAAACTTGAAGGACTGGGAAAAAATACAGAGAAGACTGGGCAGAGGATAGTACTGCCTACTATTATTTTATAGTAGATTCTAAAGCACATAGGTAAAATTTTAAAATAGCAAATGCTATAGGAATTCTCATTTTGTTATAGTAACCTGGCATTTTCTACCTTATGAGCAGAGAGTTGAATATTTGTCTTCACAACAAATAATATGGGAAGTGACATGGAAAATAGTGGGAATAGAGGATAAATTCTGCATGCTGATACTTGTTAAAGTAGTAGATTTTTTTCTTTGATGAAATATACACTGGAGATTTAAATTCCAGAAAAAAGACAAAGAATGTTTAAAAGGCACTTTTAGTAATGTTTGAAATGTACCTCGTTTTTGGATTCATTGATTTTTATTTTTTAAAACAAGCCTTTTTTATTTTCAAATATGACATGCACATTATTCAGCCACACTAAAGAACGGTACAATTTGTTGCCGACTATATCATCAATTCCTTTTTAATCTTCCCTGGGTACTGAAGTAAAGCCTGCTGAGCTGTAGATTTCCTTTGCTGTGGCAGGAGAAATTTACTAAGCAATATTGCTTCTTTTCCCAGAGGTTTGCAGATCTGCCTTCCTCTGGAGCACGGCCCTTCTGCAGCTGGGGACACAGCCAGGTGTCTGCAGCACGTCACAGTGTGTGCTCCATTGATTAACCATGAAAACAGTAATGGAACTGGCATTGATCCCTGAAATGGCTCCTCTGAAATCCTTTAGGGCGGCCACAGGGTCACTACTCATGTTCCGTTGTGAGGATAAGCTTCAAGGTATCTGACTGCTTGCTAACCGCCACCTGCAATAAACTGCTTACCTTTCCATTACCAGCCTAACAATTGCCTGCCAGAGTGGAGTGTATGAAAAATAGATAAGGAAGCTCCCAAACTTCACAACTGCAGAGTCATGTGCATGACCGAGTTTGAGAATTTTCAGTCTGGAAAATAACTCTCATGTGCCCCTGGAAGTATAAAGTGACTCAGTCCCTCATTTTTAAAGTCGCAGAATTTAACAATAAAAAAAAAATTGTCTACATTTGTACACCACTTTTAACTTTTCAAAGCAGTTTCATATTTCCTTTGCTGGATTGTTTCTCAAGGTTTTCTATCTGGACAATTTTTTAAAATAAGAAAGACCATGGCGTAACCATGACTAAGAAATATTGAATAGCTATGTGAGGATTACTAAAGACCGGACTCTAGATCAGATCTTCCATCCACCCACCCATCCATCTACCTACCCCACCTACCCACCCATCTGCCCTCCTATCCATTCATCCATCTTCCCATCCATCCTCCCACCCATCCACCTACATACCTATCCATCCATACACCTACTCATCCATCTGTCCATCCATCCAACCATCCTATCACCCATCCACCCACCCACCCACATATCCATCTGCCCATCTATCCACCCATCCACCCACCCATCCATCCACATACCTATGCATCCATCAGTCAACCCATTCACCCACCCAACTTCTTACCCATTGATTTCCTTGGAGAAATGTCTTATCCCTCCATTTCTTTGGAGAAATATCTATTCAAATATTAGCATAAAGACCAAAATATAGACCAATGAAACAAAATAAAGAGGCCATAAACAAACCCACACATGTATATTCAATTGATCTTTGAAAAGAGAATCAAAAATACACAATGGGTAAAGGACAATCTTTTCAACAACTGGATATCCACATGCAAAAGCATAAAATTGGACCCTTAATTTAGACCATACACATAAATTAAATCAAAATGAATTAAAGACTAAAACATAAGACCTAAGTCTATAAAAGTCCTAAAAGAAACATATGAGAAAAGCTTTTGACATTGTTCTTGGCAATGATTTCTTGGATGACAACCCAAAACAGGCAGCAAGAGCACAGATTTTTTAAAATAATACAGAGATCCTTTAACCACAGGGTGGGAAAGCAGACTGGGGGCCCAATTCAAAGCAGGAAAACCATCAGGAAGCCAGTGTACTTAGCTAGAAAACACACAGTGAGCACTTACATTAGATCAGCAGCAGAAAGACAGAAAGAGCTTGAGACATTGAGTTTTGCTCGGTGTCCCGGCCGACTCTGTGGCTGACACAACAGGATAAACATTTCCAAGTATATCACTTTACTGCCATGGGCCTCAGGGTTACTACCTGAAACAGAAAAGCTGAAGATTGTATCTACCTTTTCAAGCAGTTGCAAGGATTAAAAATGAGTTATGTACAAATCTTAGGTTTAGTGTGACTGAGGTTTAGCATCAGTTCATTAACGATCATTCCTTCCTTCCTTCATTCATTGGGTGGCAGCGACTAAAATGTCTTATGTTTTCATCTTCCTTTAGGCTTTGAGGTGGGTTCCAGCCCCTGACCCTGGAAGATGGTCATAAGTGGGTGATAGCAGGCACTTAGTTTGGGAGAGTGGGAGAGAAAGAAACATCACCATGAGCGCAAGAGGAGCACTTCAAGGAAGCTTGCTGGAAAAAAGACAAAATAGATTGCTATCCAGCCACTTGGTTGAGGCATTGGGCCCCAGTGGGCTACCATGTGTGCAACAGGAGATAAAGCTTCCTCTGAGCCAGGGGTCAGGCTCTCAGCTGTGCAATGTGGGCAGGGGAAACCCAGAGAACCCTTGACAGTGGCGCTTCAGAGCTATTTTCTCCTGACCCTCCGTGTGCTTGGACCCAGTGGCCAGCCTCCTGGTGAGCTCAGCCCCAAAGAGCTCTGTCTAGCTCTAGCAGATTCACATCTGTTTTCCACAGCTGAAGGGTTCTGACACTCACTCCCATATAGATGCAGATAAAATTCTATTAGGTTCCGTTACTTCTTATCACTTGTGTTTAAAGTTTGGGTGTTTAAGCTGTCTTGGCTAGATTACCGTGGCTGCTTGAAAATTTACTTTGTGCAGGATTCTTCACAGGGCCCGGGCAAACCCTGGGTCTCCACCATGACTCCTTGCCTTGGTCCTGAGCCCCACCTTTGTCACCTGGCTTCTGGAGACCCCCAGGGTGCCAACCTGACAATCTACTCTTTTACAAGCAGTTTTTTCACAGTATGATGCGGATCCTTTCATTTGTCACATAAAAATAACAACAAACTAGAATTGGGCATGTGAGTTTATCTGAGTCATAGTTGTGCAGATGACCAATTACACGTTTTAAAAAAGCAGTTCGATTTTTCCTTTTTCTAATAAAATTATTAAGATGACCTTTTCCAAGAAAAACAATCACATCATGGTGACTCATATTTCAATGTTACAAACAGAAATATCATTGTCTGAGGAAAAAGTGATATTTATTAACTATGTGTTCCAGCAACATGTGTTGAATACATTAATTTATATATATATATAAAAGCCTAAGCGACCGAAAGACCAAACAACTGAATGACCAGTCGACCGGTTGCTATGATGCGCACTGACTATGAGGGGCCAGATGCTCAATGCCAGAGCTGCCCGCTCATGGTCAGTGCGCTCCCACGGCCAACCTCCCCTGGTTGGCCAACTTCCCTTGGTCCCTCCCATCGGCCAGGACGAGGGACCCCACCCATGCACGAATTTGTGCACCAGGCCTATAGTGTTTTAATAAGTGTGGATCCATGGCATTGGGTGACTGACTACCCCACAGTCAATCTAACAATCACATTTATAATTAAGAAGCAGTACTAGATGAAGTTTTGTGTTTTATGGTTAAGGATTACTTATTCAGAGAAGTAATTTATAGAAAAAACAAAATTCTGTGAATATGCCCTCCATCTAGCAAGTATAGTGACTCACTAAAAGCTGGCATTTGTCTGTGTCATCATAGTATCCCAGCCACTAAAATAAAACTTCACTCAAATGAACACAATTAAACCCTCACTTTCATTTTGTGAGATAATCCTACTTGAATTTTTAAAAATATGTTTAAAAGTCTACAAAATAATATTGAGCTCAAATATTAACTATTAATATTAACTGATCACTTCCTGTTGGCTTTTGAAGGCGTTTGATACAGTGCTCATGGAATGGAGAGTTCAAAGGGAACACCTGACCATGTACTAGTATTCAATCCCTGAGCAACAACCTTTCTATTCACAATAGACTTGGAAACACACAGGTGGCATTTCTTCATTCAAAATATCAGATGCATTTTGATTTTCTAACTTAAATCGATAATAATTATACCATTTGTTTTGTGTAGGAATGATGATATCTGAAATCATGCTTGGAATGAAATGACAAAAATTTGAGTTTGTCATTTCCAGCCAATAAATGAATTTTTCATCATTGGAATCAGAATATTTCTTCAAATATCAGTAAGAAATATATTCACCAGAAAGGAAACCAGTATGGGAATATATGCAATGTTCGGAGTATGGGAACACACACACACACACACACACACACAGTATAAATACACATACAATACACATATTAGTGTGGGAATATGTGTTATGCATATGTGTATACTAGTATATATGTATTTTATTTATATATATGCATATATCTGTATACACTGGTATATATGTACATATATTATACACACATATAGACCAGTATGGGGATATATATTATAAATATACACACATACAGGCTATATGAAAATTAATGTCATATATATATACATATACACACACGGAGATACTTATAAAGGACTATATATGTGCATACTTGTACAAGATGTGTATGAACTGTTTCCCAAATGAAATTTTCTCCTGGATTCTAAACAAACCAGAAATGTGCTCCTTGTGCTGAGCAGTATAGGACACTGCCTGGCATGTTTGCCAGTTCCTGCACTTCCTTTAAGAGCCCTACCTTGTTGCTTTTGCAGTGGAACTGAAATCTAAATCTATAGCCTATCAAGAGAACTTCCATCTTGATTCAGACACCAAATAAGCCTGAGATTATTATCTGTGCTCCTTAAATTCTGTAAATGCTGCACAGCCCTGTCCTTGAGAAAGGCACCTGCTAACCAGACACATGCTGGGCCTGCCCACCTGGCAGAGCACCTCACCCCCCAGGGCTCACAGGCTCAATAGACCCAACCACTCTGTGGACTGGTCATCCCTGTGGGCTTCAGGAAAGACGCCCCAGAGGCTTTTCTCTAGCAAATGATATTAACCTGCCTGATCAGCCACTTCTAAGACCAATGAGAACAACATGAAAATAAAAGCAACTTTGTTTTAAAATTCCTTCCGTATTCAAATGGTTGAAAGAATATCTTCCTGATAATACTTGAAATATATATTTATAAAACAAAACTAATAGAGATTAAATGCATTATCTGTATTTTATAAGAATTAAAGTAGTAATACCTAGTAAACAACAACATTAAATCAATAATAGATTAAGTATAAAAGCTTAAAAATATGTTTATTTCCTAAAAATTATTTAGAATATAATTTCAGTTTTTATCAAACATTGAAGACATTTCATACCCTCAATGTTAAAGTGCTTTTTCTAATGACATCAGTTTTAAATACTTTGTGGTAATGATTTATATAATTTGAAGTGGTTATTTTCCATACTTCATTACTTTCCCCCAAATGATCATTGATTTGATAATTACTTGATATTTTAAAGCCTGAAGACTTAATGTCCTTGAAAATGTTTTAAATGTCTTGTTCTAAGCAAAAATAATTTACGTGAACTTAGAAATGATTTATTTTTCAACAAAGATAAAGATCATTTTATTTTGTCTAGATCAAGACTGTTTAGCAACACATCTTATTGAAGAAATCGATATATAGCTGATTAACAGACCATAAAATAAGGTGTTTCTCTATATAGAAGACAAACATTATTTTATTTTATTAGAATGACTCAGGAGTAACTACAGACAGCATTTTATTCACTGATTTTCTTCTAGCTTCTCTTTCTATATTCTGATGTGTGACTTTTGTCTCTTCAAAGTGAACTGACATCCTATGTAATAATCCTATATAATAAAAGGCTAATATGCAAATTGCCCCCTTGATTGGGAGTTTGACTAGGGGGCGGGGCCGGTTAGCCAACCTTCTGCAGTCCCTCCCTCCAGCCGGCCCGGCCCTATCAGCCTGATTGGGGTGGGGCAGCTGGACCCCACCTGTGTACAAATTCATGCACCATGCCTCTAGTTTAAACATAAAGAGCTTTATTAATTTTCCTCATTCAATTAGTCTGTGTTTCTATCACTTTTTATATTTAAGTCTTGTCTTTGAGACATGCTTAAGAACTGAATCAGCCCTAGCCAGTTTGGCTCAGTGGATAGAGAGTATCAGCCTGCAGACTAAAGGGTCCTGGGTTCAATTCCAGTCAAGGGCACATGCCAGGGTTGCTGGCTCCATCCCCAGTGAGAGGCATGCAAGAGGCAGCCAATCAATGATTCTCATCATTGATGTTTCTATCTCTCCCTCTCCTTTTCCCTTCCTCTCTGAAAATTTTTAAAAATTTAAAAAAAATAATTGAATCAAGCTATATAGTTTACTGCACTACACATTTTTATGTAAACTTGTGAGTCTACTATATATGAAGCAATGGAGTAACTGTTATGGGATACACATTTCTACCCTGGAGAACCTGAAATATTATTTTTATTTATTTGTTGTTGTTGTTGTTAATCCTTACCTGAGGATATTTTTCCATTGGTTTTTAGAGAGAGTGAAGGATTTGGGGAGAGAGAGAGAGAAACATAGCTGTGGGAGAATACATCGATTGGTTGCCTCCTACATTCAGCTGACTGGGCCCGGGGATCAAGCCTACAACTGAAGTATTGTCCCTTGACCAAAATCAAACCAGGCACCCTTCAGTTTACAGGTTGATGCTCTATCCACTGAGAAACTGGCTAGAGTGAGAGCCTGAAATTTGATAGCATCGCTGAGGAAAATAAATGTTATGCAGAGAATTATCTATAGCTTGTTTTATCGACAACCAGAGGCCTGGTGCACAAAATTTGTGCCCTGGGGGTCGGGGGTAGAGTCCCCTCAGCCCAGCCTGTGCCTTCTCACAGTCCAGGCCCCCTCGGGGGATGTCCAACTGGTGGCTTAGGCCCTCTCTGCCTGCTCGCTGCTCCTTACTGCTTGGCTCGCTGCTCCTTAGAGCTCCCACGGTGGCGGGAGAGGCTTCCACTACTGCTGCTGTGCTTGCCAGCTGTGAGTCCGGCTTCTGCCTGAGCAGTGCTCTCCCTGTGGGAATGCACTGACCACCAAGGGGGAACTCCTGCATTGAGCATCTGCCCCATGGTGGTCAGTGCACATCATAGCAACTGGTCATTCCACTGGTTGTTCTGCCAGTCATTCTACCATTTGGTTGATTTGTATATTAGGCTTTTATTATATAGTCTATAAACTTATTTTGAAGTTATACTTTAATGTATACTTAGCTATATATGGCTATTTAAATGTAAATTTAAATGAAATTATAAACTCAATTCCTTTTAGTAACACTTAATTTCCTCAATGATTATATGTGGCTACCATAGTGGACATGTTTCTTCTTATCACTTAATGCATAGTTTCTCTGAGGACACATCCTATTTTGAAGGTATAGATATTCTGCTTATAAACAAATTATATCGTTGCACACAAAAAATCATAATGATGGAAAATTATATTATTTAATCACTCTAAACACCAACACTAAGAAGTTTCTTACCCTTTTGAAGAATGGAATTATAAATTCATTTAAAATTTTTTTTAATGGAATACAACAGTATAGAAATTGTTTCTTAACCATTTTTAAAGTAAGTCCCCAATTTCTTAGAGACTTTTCCAATAATAAAATTTAAAAGTTTACTGCAATAGAACCAACTCAGGATTATTGGGGGTGAAAAAAAAAAAAACCAACTTACTATATATGGGCTCCTGAGAGTTATCAAGTGACTTTGATAAAGTATTTTGATTCTTGGTATTTTCAACTTAAATTAATAATAATATATACGTCGAGACCGGTTTGGCTCAGTGGATAGAGCGTCAGCTTGCGGACTGAAAGGTCCCAGGTTCGATTCCGGTCAAGGGCATGTACCTGGGTTGCGGGCACATCCCCAGTGGGAGATGTGCAGGAGGCAGCTGATCGATGTTTCTCTCTCATCGATGTTTCTGGCTCTCTATCTCTCTCCCTTCCTCTCTGTAAAAAATCAATAAAATATATTTAAAAAAATAAAAATAAAAAATAATAATATATACATTAATTATTATTTTAGCACATTCCACTTTACAATATCCTTTCTTATCATTTTTCAAGATTATGTGCCATTATACCTTAGTCATGAACACATGCACATACGTGCACACACCCAAATATGCACACAATTCATTTAAAGGGTGTATGAATATACAAGTCTACTTTCTGCTATATCTTCATTCCTTCCTCACTTATTGTTCATTTTACATATTTGTCATATATATATATATATATATATATATATATATACATACATATATATACACACACACACACACACACACACACACACACACACATTCTTAATATGCAAATTAAGGAGTTTTACCAACCGGAAGTTTGATCGCTCCCTTTGACCTGTGCTGACCACCAGGGGAAGGCCCTGGCCAGCAGCCAGCAGCCACTAGGGACCCTACCCATGCACAAATTTCATGCACTGGGCCTCTAGTGTTTTATAATGTTGTGTAGGATGAATTCATCCTACACATGAATTCATCACTTCCACCAGTTTTAAGCTGCTTACCAGAAACTTTCATGTCTTATATTGCTTTGTATTTCTGTCCAGATTAATGAGAGTGTCTCCCACATCTTATGTGCTCAACACATGTTTGCTGACTGACTGACACAGAATACTTCCCAATATGCCATTTTCCTTTGCGATTCGGTTTGCTGATGACCCTCAAATGCACAGACTGATTAGAAATGTGAAAAGTCCACAAGGGACTGGGAACTAAGGAAAGCATGGGGTTTGGAGTCTCAGAACCAGAGTAGTGGAGGACGGTTATGAATAGCATGCTATACATGAGGAGGGCAGACCACAGCCTAGAAGCTCTGATTTCTACAGAGAAGTGTGTTCTCTGCTGGTTGTTGTTTATTATAGCACCTTCAGAGATTAATCCTTTTAATTTAAAGTATTAGCTTTGTTAAAAGTTAAACAAAACAAAGCCACTGTATGAGGTCAATTTTAACAAAAGAAACTAATAGTTGGAGAAATTAGAGGTATCATTTCACTGTAAGAAATAAACCATATATCTACACTTCCATTCAACCTTTGCTTCCATGATTTGCATTAAGCTTTTCTATTACCAGAATCTAGCAAATGTTTTCTGTGATGGTTATGATGAGGTATCAAATACTATCAGTTGTGATTGAAGAAAATAATGTATAACGTTATTGTTAATCATAGTTAAGTCACTGTGTCGCCAGCCTGTCCAAGTAATTCAGGAGATAGCATACTATAGATGGAAAGGACCATGGTTGAACATCAGGGAGCTTGGGCTCTAGTCCCAGCTTCCAATTATTTCTTGGAAAATGTGGGGGAACTCAGTTAGTCCCCTTGAATGTCAAAGAATTTCTCATCACTGAAGTGAAAGGAATGAACTAGGGTTGAGCTCCTCATCTAGTGTCCATACATTCTGGAAATTTTATGCAAACTCTTATGTATATGCATATTTTTCTGGAAAGAGAGTCACAGCTTGTACAAGATTGTTTAAAACAATATTTTGTAGTTTTCAGATTTAAAAAATATATATGTTTTTATGGATTTTACAGAAAAAGAAAGGGAGAGGGAAAGAAAGAAATAAACAGCTCATCAGTGATTGGCTGCCTCCTGCATGCCCCCTACTGGGGATCAAGCCCACAATCTGGGCATGTTCAAACCAGACACCACTTGGTGCATGGGATAATGCTCAATCAACTAACAGCCACACCAGCTGGGCAGCTTGCAAAAGATTTTCACAAGGATTTTAATTCTGGATTTAAATGACCTCAAGGTACTTTCTGTATACATTAGGAGAAAATTGTGGTTGTAGAAACTTGGTGCCCTGTATTTGTGCACTTGGGGATCTGCTGTGCATTGTTCTGTACTGTTTGCCACTTAGAACAGCAGGATGGCAACTTAAGTCGTGACTTCAGAAAGAAGAGATTAAGAGAAACAGGGATGCAGCTCAAATTGTTGAATGTTTACCTCAAAGAGATAGGATTAAGAGTAATTTTAATTTTCTCTGTTTTTACAAGTGTTTGTCAATTAAGATAAATTATTTTTGCAATCAAAGGAAAAGAGAACACATTACAAAGTAAAACAAGTGGCAGCTTTGGGGGAAGCCAGTGCTTTGGGACAGCTCGTCCGTAGCCATTTGCACACACCAGCAGGATCAGTCACTTCTCAACGCACTGCTCTGGGTTTTTCCACCAACTGCTCATCACCTTTTGCCTAAGTCTGAAGGACTGTTAAGATCAAGGAAAACATTTGAATGTAACTTATTCTTTTTTATTCAAAATGATCTATTCTTTTCTATGTTTTAAATGATCAGCTCCTCCATTTAAATGACTTGCTGGAAACATGTCCCCTAATGAAAACCCCATTATGCTTTTTCATAACTTCTGACTTGAGTGAGATCAGCACTGGGCTCAGAAAGATATTAATTTAAAAGGAAAAAAAAAAGATAGGATGTAATGAGCTGTGAAAAGACTGTACGTCTGGAAAGAATAACACTGAAAGACACTTAATATAAGGCCAATTATTTGACTGGCACTTGGATCTTGCCATTTGTAATAACTTCAACAGAAGAAAATTTCAACCTAGAGATTTTCTTAACAATATATACAGTACATAGGAGCATACAGGATAATGATCGTCAGGCTAATATATCTCCAAATACACATAAAGTCTGTAGAATCTTTAGGCAAGTTACAATCTCTGAGTCTCATTTTTTTCCTCAAAAAAAGAATGGTGTTGAGGTGGGGAAGCACAGTTGCATTTACATGTCATGTCTTACAAACACTAAATTGGCAAATACAGGGGAGACAAAATGGTGGCAGAATAGACAGACGTGTCCTGAGCCTTGTCCCGGAGCCGATAGAATGAGCAACTAAATAGAATAATATCCATCCCGAATTGGTGAAGTAGACGCAGCTGGTGAGACAATTCACAGACGGGAAGGGCAGAGGACACCAGGAGAACGGTAAAATCAGGGATCTAGGCTGGAGAGAACTGCAAGACCTCCAAGCCCAGAGGGTCAGAGGGAAACCGCACGGCACCGAGGCCAGTCCCTTGGGACAAGCTTAGTGTGTGACTGTGGAAAGGAGGTCCACAGGGCTGCTGGTGGCAGGGGATTCTATATCTGGGTCCATAGTCATGAGAGACTGATCCCAGAGCGGGCATTCTGGATGGCTGCCCAGGCCACACCATGTGGGGAGGAGAAGGGCTCGTAGTGATGCAGCTCATTACCCTCTTTTTGGTCTTTGCTTTTGTTCACTGAACCTAGTTCATAGGACCTTTCAGATATAAACACTCACCCGGGCCTGAGGTACAGGAGCAGGTGCAGACTTGTGGATTCTGGGGAAAGGCTGGAGAGAGGAGAGGGCCTGGAAAAGGTGGCCACAAGTTTGGTGCTGAGTCATACCTGATGCGCGGGACATGGGCAGCCATTTTCTCCTGAAGAGATAGCCCCTTCCTGCAGTCTTCAGGCAACCAATACAGCCACACCCAGTCTACACCCTGAGTGTTACAAAGGATACAAAAAAAATAAAATAAAATAATCAAATCTGAGTAGCCCCTGAGAATCCAAAGAGACTGGCCTGAAGAGAGGCCTTCAGTCCCAGCAACAGGAAACTGAGAAACCTCAGACAGTGCAGAAGACTGGGATCTTAACCCAGCCAAAGAAATGAAGCTTCACTTTTTCATTTTTATTTTATTTTATTATTATTTTATCTCTTTTTTTCTTTATTTTCCTTTTTTTATTTGTTTCTTTATTTTCTATTTATTTTCACATTATTTTTTATCATTCTAATTTATTTTATTTTTATCCTATTTTTTAATCAATTTTTCTTAATTTTTTAATATATTTCCTTCTCTTTCTCTTTCTTCTTGTACACTCATCCTCTTTCTACTTCCTCGATAGTGAACTGAGGTCTTCCCCATACTTATCCAATTCTTAACCTTAACCTTTCTTATGTATATAAGATTCTTCCTCCATCCTCTTTACTGGGTATCTGGTGTTTGTATGTTTTGGTTTATCTGTTTGTTCTCTGGTGTTTTCTCCCCAAATATATATATATATATTAGCGGCCTGATGCATGAAATTCATGCATGGGGGGGGGGGGTGTCCCTAAGCCCAGCCTGCACCCTCACCAATCTGGGACCCCTCGGGGGATGTCTGGACTGCTGGTTTAGGCCCAATCCCACAGGGAATCAGAAATCCTTCTCGCAATCTGGGAACACTGACTCCTAACCGCTCACCTGCCTGCTTGCCCGATTGCCCCTAACCACTCTGCCTGCTGGCCTACTAGCCCCCAACTGTCCCCTCTGCCAGCCTGATTGCTTGGAACTGACCCCCCCCCCACGGGCCTGATCGCCCCCAACTACCCTCCCCTGCCAGCCTCATGGCCCCCAACTGCCCTTCCTGGCCAGCCTAATCATCCCCAACTGCCCTCCCTTGTTGTCCTGCTCACCCCCATCTGCCCCCCCAACCCCGCTGGCCTGCTCACCCCCAACTGGACCCCCTGCTGGCCTGCTCTCCCCCAAAGGCCCCTCCACTGGCCTGATCACCCCCAACTGCCTTCCCCTCCTGACCTGATTGCTCCTAACCACCTTGGCCCCACCACCATGGCTTTGTCTGGAATAATTTCTGGAAGGTCTCCCAGTCTAATTAGCATATTACCATTTTATTAGTATAGATTTTTTTCCCTTTTTGTCCTTTTTCTTTTTTTACTTTTCTCTTATACAATTTTTTCTATGATATCATTTGTGCTCTCTTTTCTCTCCCCTAATTGTCTTTTCTCTGGTGGTCACTTATATTGGGGTTATCGGCGTCATGAGTACATTCATGTTTTGTTCCCTTTGTGTTGTGTCTTGTCGAGGTGAATTTTATCCTGTTTGGCCAATGTGCTAGAGAACAAGCTACATAACCTGACACCCAGAGAGGAGACTCCATCCACGAATGGGTCAATAACACTCCAGACCCAACTACAGAAGCAGGAAGAAGGCAGCAGTGAGGGAGAGAGCATGAGTGAGGGAGGGAGGAAAAGAGGAGTGTGTGGTCGTGTGGTGTGTGTGTATGTGTATGTGTGGCACAGTTAGATCCTGTAGGATAGTCAGGGGCAGGCTAACCGGGCTTGCCTAACCAGGCAGCCTCTGCTACCATTGCAAACAGTCCTGGAGCAGCTGGTTCTTCCTCAGAGGCCTCGCCTTTTTGAAGGGGAGAGCTGCTATGACTGGGAGCCCAGTCTCACTTCCACCCAGGGTGCCCTCAGATAACACCCGGGAGTCTACAGCCACCCCTGCCAGGGACCTGCTGCCTTGGCTGTGGTCCCACAGTCACCAAGACTCCAGCTACCCTGGCCTCAGACTCCTATGAGTTGCGAAGCACATTCCCCTCTGACCCGCCCAACACTTTAACCCAGGGCACTGCAATCACTTGTGCAGCAGCCACATGAGTGGCCTACTCCCATTCAAGGAGCAGCAGCTGGGCGAGAAGTCCACCCCCATCTGAGGAGCAGCAGTCCCATGAGCAGCCTGCCCCCATCCGAAGAGGGGCAGCTGTGCGAGCACCCCGTACCCCCATCTGAGGAGCAACAGTTCCATGAGCAGTCTGCACCCATTCAAAGAGCAGCAGCCCCATGAACAGCCTGCTTCCACCTGCATAGCAGCAGCCGCACAAGCAGCCCGCCCCAGTACGAGGAACAGCAGCCCCACGAGCAACCTGCCCCTGTCCGAGGAGCAGCAGCCTCATGAACAGTCCGCCCCATCCTAGGAGCAGCAGCTGCATGAGCAGCCCACCCCCATATAAGGAGCAGCAGCCCTGTGAGTAGCCAACCCCTGACCAAGAAGCAGCAGCCACACGAGCAGCCTGCCCCCATCCACGGAGCAGCAACCATACACAGCCCACCCCCATCTAAGGAGCAGAAGCCTCGTGAGCAGCCCACCCCCTTCTGAGGAGCACCAGCTGCATGAGCAGCCTGCTCCTACCAGCCAGAGGAGCCACCACTGCGGTGAACAGCACCCACCAGAGGAGCTGCCACCAACTGAGGAGCAGCTGTTGCCATGACCACCCAAGGAGCAACCGCTGAATGAGAAGCCACTGTCTCCCAAGGTACAGTCCCTGCAAGACTCGACACCTAGATCCTTTGATGAGAGCAAAAACGAGGAGACAAAGAACACCCCCCCCCAAAAAAAAAAAAGAAAGAAAAGGACAACCTGGAGGAAGTGGACATATTCCTAGAAAAATACAACCGCCCAAATCTCAATCAAGAAGAATCTAAAAATCTCAACAGGCCAATAACTATGGAAGAAATTGAAGCAGTCATCAAAAAGCTCCCAGAAAACAAAAGCCCAGGACCATATGGCTTCACAGGGGAGTTTTACCAAACATTCAAGGAAGAACTAAAACCTATCCTCCTCAGACTACTACAAAAAATTCAAGAGGAAGGAACACTTCCAAGCTCATTCTATGAAGCCAACATCACCCTAACACCAAAACCAGATAAAGACAACACAATGAAAGAGAATTACAGGCAAATATCCCTCATGAACATAGATGCCAAAATCCTCAACAAAATTCTAACAAATCAGATCCAGCATTATATCAGAAAGATCATACACCATGGCCAAGTAGGATTTATCCCAGGAATGCAAAGATGGTACAATATCTGCAAATCAATAAACGTGATACATCACACAAACAAATTGAGAAATAAAAATCACATAGTCATATCAATTGATGCAGAAAAAGCATTTGACAAAGTCCAACACCTTTTCTTGATAAAAACCCTCAGCAAAATGGGAATAGAGGGATAATAACTCAACATAATAAAAGCCACATATGACAAACCTATATCCAACATCAGACTCAATGGGCAAAAACTAAAACCATTTCACCTAAGAACAGGAATGAGACAGGGTTGCCCACTTTCACCACTCCTGTTCAGCATAGTTCTGGAAGTGCTAGCCATAGCAATTAGACAAGAAGAAGAAATGAAAGGCATCCAAATTGGAAAAGAAGATGTAAAACTGTCCTTATTTGCAGATGACATGATATTGTACATAGAAAACCCTAAAGACTCCATCAAAAAAATATTAGACTTAAATAAATTTGGCAATGTAGGAGGATACAAAATTAATGCCAAGAAATCTATGGCATTTCTATACACCAATAGTAAACTTACCGAAAAAGAGACTAAAAAAAAATAATCACATTTACCATCGCACCAAAAAAATTAAGATACCTAGGAATAAACTTAACTAAGGAGGTAAAAGATCTGTATTCAGAAAACTACAGGGCACTGAAAAAACAGATAGAGGAAGACATAAACAGATGGAAAAACATACCGTGCTCATGGATTGGTAGAATCAACATCATTAAATGTCCATACTACCCAAAGCAATCTATAGATTCAATGCACTCCCCATTAAAGTACCAATGACACATTTCACAGACCTAAAATGAACTCTCAAAAAATTCATCTGGAATAAAAAAAAGACCCTGAATAGCTGCAGCAATCCTGAGAAAGAACAAAGTAGGAGGGATCTCAATACCAGATATCAAGCTGTATTACAAAGCCACTGTTCTCAAAACATCTTGGTACTGGCACAAGAACAGACATATAGATCAATAGAATAGAATAGAATAGAATAGAATAGAATAGAGAACCCAGAAATCGACCCAAACCACTATGCTCAATTAATATTTGACAAAGTAGGCAAGAACATATAATGGAGTCAAGACAATCTCTTCAATGGGTTTAATTCCTCTAGAACCATCATTTAAATTTTTGTTAAAACATAAATTTTTAACATATTTGATTAATATTAATTTATAGCACTTATTTAATCTTGATATTCAAGTTGTTCAATCTTTGGCTAGTGGGAACCTTTTAAAATTGGCTTTTTTTTCTTTTCTTTTCTTTTTTTTTTACATAGTCCCTTTTGATAACTTTCTTGCCTTTGGCATAGCTAGATGTCCCAGGCTGAACTTGTAAATTTCCTATACAAGATCTGGAATCAATTATTGCTTTAGGAAGCTCTGGTTCCATTTAGTGGGAAATGGAAATGAAAATGTTCATCATTTTTGGTTTGTATTTTGTTTCTGGAATGGTTTGCTAATGCTTGATAATATTTCTGAAGTACATTGCAGTTTGTTCAACTCACATCTGTTCAATGACAATTTTTATTATTGCATTATGATGCTTTGTGTTGTAAAAAAAAACAGAAAAATCTCATACAAATTGACGTGAAAAATAAAAATAAGTAAATAAGTTGGCTAATACATGTACAGTACTTAAAACAGTACCTTCACAAATAATCATTAGCTACTATTATTGTTAATGGCATAATATTATTGTTATTTCATTGGACATCAGAAAAATACTGTCAATATTTTACAATATACTAAATAAATCAGGAATACATTATAATGTTACCTATAATATATTTATTAAACCTTTAAAATGAATTTTATACAAAGTTATATATAAATGATATTATTTGAAGAATTTTAACTATACATATCAAAGAGAATGCCTCTTCTTAAAGGCAGTCTTGAGAACGTAGTGTAGTAATAAGGGGGCAGGGACATACTAGGGTGCTGTGATAACAAAATTGAAATTTGTTTCCTGAAAGTACCTGAAAAGGAAAGGGTTATATTCTGTGTTTCAATGTAACTAAGATGTATTATTATTGACAGGGAAAAAATACTGCCAACAAAAGCATGGAATGGCCAGGAGTGGCACTTACCAGCTAGAAGCAGGTGGATATATCATAATGGTGGCAAGGTAGGGGTACTTGGTCTTCAGCGTTATGAAGCTGGTTAATTAGATATGACATTCCTGGGTCAACACAGATGGACAACCAACAAATGACCACTCTGTTTATATCAACAGAAGAAATGAAGGTGGATAATGTGTAGCAGACTAAAAGCAGTTAGTCCAAGAAAGTCCCCATTCCTTATGCAGTTTCCTGGTCAGAGCCAGTTTTGAGACTTGGACCCCACTGATGGAGGAAGAGTCTAACGCTTACAGAAATCTCAGATCCTGGACAGACAGAGAGGGCAGATGGCTGCAAACTCATACAACTGGTAACCCAGATTGCTGTCCCATATCAGAAGCAATTCTCGGTAGAGCCTATTTTTATGGCTTCTGTGACATGGCATGTAGCCATTGACTTGTCGAGCATATTGTTTTTTTATGCTTATTAGGTAAGAGAATCAGAAACAATGAATGAACATGAAACAGATATGTGGAAAGTGAAATAACATATACAAAAAATTTGTCTCAAGGTGATATAATATCCTTGCTGTTTTTCATAATATAGTCCAAGAAACCTGGACCATCTGAACATCCTTCCATATCACAACAACCCATTGTATAGATGAATTCATGCACATCGAGCTGGATGATCAAGAAGTGGCTAATGCCTTAGGCCCCTTGAGAGAGTCATGTGCTTCTGAGGTGGTTATTAAACCCCACTAAGACCTGGGAGATTGTCACATCAATAAGCTATTTTGAGGTCCAGTAGTGACATGCTAATGGGGATGCCTTATCTAAATAAAGAGTAAATCATTGCATCACAAAGAAGGGACAGAAGAGATCTCTTTGCACCTAGAAGTAGCATATTTTGCATCTGGAAGCACTACTCAAATTCACACTGTGGGTGACTCAAAAGGCTGTCACCAGCTTTGAATGGGGCTTGGAGAAAGAAAAGGCCCTATAGCAGGTCATGGCTGTGGGGAAAGCAGCACTACTTGTTGTTCCACATGACTCAGTCACCAAAGGACATCAGAATTCTGTGGAAAGGGGAAGAATGTCATATGAGTTTTGTGGGAGAACTCAACAACAGATACCAGTAATAAAACAGATCCCTTGGAGAACATATTTGCAAATGTTATCACTGATAAGGGTTTAATCTCCAACATTTACAGGGAACTCATACAACTTAACAAAAGGAAGATAAACAATCCAATCTAAAAATGGGCAACAGACCTAAATAGATACTTTTTCAAAAGAAGACAGAAGCCCAAAAGACATATGAAAACATGTTCAAAGTCACTAATCATCTGAGAGATGCAAATCAAAACGACAATGCAGTACCATCTCACACCTGTCAGAATGGCTACCATCAACAAATCAACAAATGACAAGTGCTGGCAAGAATGTGGAGAAAAAGGAACACTTGTGCACTGCTGGTGGGAATGCAGACTAGTGCAGCCACTGTGGAGAACAGTATGGAGTTTCCTCAAAAAAATTAAAAGTGGAACTTCCATTTGACCCAGTGATCCCACTTCTAGGAATATACCCCAAGAAACTAGAAACACCAATTAGAAAGGAGATATGCACCCCTATGTTCATAGCAGCATAATTCACCATAGCTAAGATTTGGAAACATCCTAAGTGCCAATCAGTAGATGAGCAGATTAAAAACTGTGGTACATCTACGCAATGGAATACTACGCTGCTGTAAAAAAGAAGGAATTCTTACCATTTGCAACAGCATGAATGGAACTGGAGAGCATTGTGCTAAGTGAAATAAGCCAGTCAAAGAAAGATAAATACCACATGATCTCACTCATTTATGGAATATAATGAACAACATAAACTGATGAACAAAAACAGATCCAGAGACCGAGAAGCATCGATCAGACTGTCAAACCTCAGAGGGAAGGTAGGGGAGGGTGGGGGTAAGGGAAGAGATCAACCAAATGACTTATATGCAAGCATATAGGCCTAACCAAAGGACACAGACAACAGGGGGGTGAGGGCATGAGTGGGGGGGGTAGGGGGGTAACATGGGGATAAGGACACATCTATACTAATAAAAAGGTAATATGCTAATTAGACCAGATATCTTCCAGATGACCTTCCGGACATCCTTCCAGACAAAGCCATGGTGGTGGGGCCAAGTCAGAGGCAGTTAGGGGCAATCAGGCAAGCAGGGGAGAGCAGTTAGGGGGATTAGGCAGGCAGGCAGAGGTAGTTAGGGGTGATCAGGCAGGCAGGCAGAGTGGTTAGGGGAGATCAGTCAGGCAGGCAGGTGAGCGGTTAGGAGCTAGCAGTCCTGGATTGTGAGAGGACCCCCTGATGGGTCCCAGATTGGAGAGGGTGCAGGCCAGGCTGAGGGACACCCTCCCCTCCCCCCCCCCCGCATGAATTTCATACACTGGGCCTCTAGTATGTAATAACTTGATCAATAAAAAATATTAAAAAAAAAACACACACACACAAAAAAAAAACACCAGATCCCTTGAGTTCTGGAGCAAAGCCATGTCATGTAGAGTGAAGACGTATACAACTCTCACAAAACAACCCATGGAATGCTACTGGACTCTGAGTTAGACAGAGCACACAATGACTAGGATGCCAGAACTGCCCATCACACACTGAGAGCTGTCAATCCACCAAGTCAGAGGGTTGGGTGTGCTCAGCACAAGCCCTCACAAGACAGAAGTGCTGTGTCTAGACTCAGCAAAATTCCACCAGAAAGCTGCATGTCCAGGTCACACAGACCCCACACCTGTTGTTCCAGGGGTATTTCACCCTTAGCTCCAAACTGGTGCCATGAGAGGGAAAAGTCTTGACCACGGTTCATGGATATTTGACCACCATATTTTTCTAACACTGAACCTCAGCCTATCCTAACTTATATCTTATTGTTGCTTTATTTTGGGACTTGCATCAATCGTATTTCACCAAAGAGTTCAAATGCCAAACATTATGAATCGATATACATAGAAAAGGTGGCTAAAATGGAGCATGTGGTAAATAGAAGGATTTGGGGGTTGCTTGTTCATAAAGCAACTCTATACCTAAAACCTCCAAAGGTGTGAAGAAAATTATCAGCCACACTGAAAGAAACTTCCTATAAGAGATACTGATCAATAGTGACTGGTGTCGAGAGGACAAAGGCCACAGGAAAACTTTCCATTAAGAGCTCTTTATTTAGACACCACTTGTCTTTAAAATGATCTTCGGTTGACCTCAAAACTATAGTAGCTAAAAAAAAAAAGATCAAACATGAAAGACAAGTTCAGAATAACCCAGGGAATGTTTTAAATATACAGAAAACCCTGGCTGTCTTGACAGCTTTTTTGTTTTCAAATGTCAGTAGCAAACATCAATGTTCAGAAGACCAATTTCTAGTTATCTTCCAGAATAGAGGGAAAGATGATCACAAATTAAACTGAGGGCAAAAGAAAAAAGACATACCCTCAAATTCCCTTTGCATCAGCATGAGTTGAACAAATATATATATATCTCCACATTGCCAAAAGAATTGGAGACAAAATGTCTGTGAACTGTAGCCAAGGTGATCACACATTTTTCAGACTTTTCTCAGCAAGTTCCATGGGAAGTTAAAAAGTGCAGTAACTCATCATAGAAAAGTAGGGGTGATTTATCTACTCAATTACACTTGATGTCAAGAAGCACCAAAGCAGAAGATGGGTCTCAAAAAGTGACCACATATGATACCGCAGTTCAGAGCTGAGCACTGCACAGTCCAGTGTAGCTCAAATTGGACATTTTTTTTTTCTCCATGCAATGATTGGGGCTTCAGAAATTCTGAAAATGATGAGCCAAGGGCACAATTATGAGCTACCATCTACAATATTAGCAAATGGTAGGCGTTATGTAGACAATGGCTGCTAAGGCATATTTCTTGGGAGGAAGTTTTTGATCTTTGAGTAGTTTTCCTGTTGATCTGGGGCACCTCCCAGTCCCCCCTCATGGGATCTAATAAGTAAACCAGAGGTGTAAGAGGGACATGGGCAATGGCTTCAGGAAGCAGGTCTTAGTTCACCCGATGCTCCATGACACCTCAATCCAGTCTTATGTCTTCACCAAAATTATATTCCTGATTTTATAGCAACCGTGTTCTAAAGACTAATCCTAGCCAATGTTTTGATTTTTCCAGAAGATGGTACTTGCCTCTAAGAGGAACGAGAAAAATCTTACCACTGATAGAACAACATCTTTATTCAATTTCTATTTGCAGCCTCTGTCGCCTTCTGCCTGGCCAACATCTGAGATGCTACCTTTTGAGGTATTCATTCCCTGCTAAGTAACAGGAGAAATACTTTAAGAACAATTAGTTATTTAACCAGGCTATAAATTAATTCATCAAATTATTTTCTGAAGGAAGGTCAGAATGGTGAAAGAACAAGAGACCATAAAAAAATGGGGACCCTGATGGGATATTTGGTTCATGGATATTTCACCATGAATCAAATGAAGAAAGGTTTTATCGTGGGTAGTTAGATATTAGAAAGGAAGCAAAGGGAATTAAACACTGAGCCTGTTTGTTTCACTAGGAAGTTATAGCACTGTCCCTCCAAAGGGATTAACACCTCCCCGCCACATAGGGAGCAGCCTACCCTCTGATACTGGATTGTTGGGGGCAGCAGGGGGAGATGAGATGGACAGTAGAAGTAAAAATGGTGCAGGGGGAGGTGCTTAACCATAGAGGTCTGTCAGTCTAAACAGGGAAAGGGAGCATTTGTTGTCAGGGTTTGGGCCCTTTAGAAGCCCAGGGAAGCTTGAGAGGTTGATTAGTTCTTTTGAAAAAGCTCCTGGTTATAACCCCAGGTGAACAAAAAAGGTCTCTCTTTCACTCTCTGGGTGACCTGCACTCACCCTGGGTGTTCTTGTGTTCTCTCACCTGGGAGTACATGACCATGTGCTTCTAACAGCTACTGGGGCCCACGGCAAGACCATGCAGGCTCCGAAGGTACAAGCTTTAATCAAACGGGAACTCTGGACACTGGCCTTTGTTTTGGCCTTGATGAAGACAAAATTGGACTTTTCCCATGGTGGATAGATGGAAATGGGACATGGGCAACCCAAAAGGGTAATTCCTTTGATTTTGCATCATGAATAAATCTTCCCACACTACAGTCTCCCATGCATGGGTCTGTGAAGTGCTTTTCTCGCCATCCTGTGGAAGAGCCTGATTTCCACCAGCAACAAAGGGGTGGGGACAGTGGAGACTCAGGGCACTGTGCATGCTTCATACTTTTTTAAACTTGCTCTGTACGAGAAGTTGGCACTACTAGGGCTTGACTATTTTTATTTATTTATTTATTTATTTTTTATAAAGCCCATGGTCAAATATGATAAACCTCAACAGAATGAATAAAGGTGATTTGCCATGGACAAGACACACTGAGGAAAGAGCCTACCAGTTTCATTGAGTATTATTCCGACAGAGGAAAGAACTTACACAGAATAAGCATGAAACATGTAAAAAGAGCTCCAGGCAAACACTTTCAGGCCACGAGTTTGACATGCTTGAGTGCAGTATTAAGTAAAAAACAGTCAGAAATAGTATCAGGTATTTCAGGCTCAGATGTTTGACCTTTCACGGGCACCTGATTTCTATTGGTTTTTGTTTTTTTTGTTTGTTTGTTTGTTTTATTGCTTAAAGTATTATAAAGGGTATTACATATGTGTCCATTTTTCCCCCCGCCCTAGACAGTCCCCTAGCCTCCCCTATCCCCCAGTGTCTTATGTCCATTGGTTATGCTTATATGCATGCATACAAGTCCTTCGGTTGATCTCCTACCCCGCTCCCTCCTGCCCCCCAACCCTCCCCGGCCTTCCCGCTGCAGTTTGACAATCTGTTTGAGGCAGCTCTGCCTCTGTATCTATTATTGTTCAAAAGTTTATAATGGTCTCTATTATCCATGAATGAGTGAGATCATGTGGTATTTTTCCTTCATTGACTGGCTTATTTCACTTAGCATAATGCTCTCCAGTTCCATCCATGCCGTTGCAAATGTTAAGAGTTCCTTCCTTTTTAGAGCAGCATTTTTAAATGAGAATGCTTTTTTTTTTTTATCTTCACCCAGGACCATTGATTTTTTAGAGAGAATGAAATGGAGTGAGGAGGGGGAGAGAGAGAGAAACATCCATGTGAGAGAGATACATCGATTGGTTGCCTCCCATTTGAGCCTCAACCGGGGTCAGATGGAACCGACAACCAAGGTACATGCACTTGACAGGGTATCGAACCCAAACCCTCAACCCTTTGGTGTGCTGGCCAATGAGAAAACCAGTCAGGGTGAGAATACCTTTTTTAAAGCATTATAAAGAAATGTCTCAGTCTCTGGGAGTATAGGATCTGTTTGCATATTTTAAATCAATAGAAGACAAAAATGTTAATTTTCCTCAATAGTTACTCCAAAATTTATCTCTAAATGGAGTGCCATAATATAAGCATAATATTTTTTCACATATATTTTTCCATCTGGTCATATCTCTCCTTCTTACCTTTTAATAAGCACACCTGTGATGTTTCTCCTCCAGGTTACTTTGTCCTCCGTGGGTCACTCTGAATGCTTTCAGACTGTTTAAACGGCATGTAGGGTTCTATTTGCTTTAAATAAAAATGCTGCCATGAAGAAGTATCAGCATGTTTCCAGTGTAGTTAAGACATCTGGAGTCTTTAGTGACCTTGCTAAGGAGAAAGTCATGTTTGTCTGCAAAGAGCAGAATTCCTATCAAAAACACAAAGAGGGGCCGAAACCGGTTTGGCTCAGTGGATAGAGCGTCGGCTTGCGGACTGAAAGGTCCCAGGTTCGATTCCGGTCAAGGGCATGTACCTGGGTTGCAGGCACATCCTCAGTAGGAGATGTGCAGGAGGCAGCTGATCGATGTTTCTCTCTCATCGATGTTTCTAACTCTCTATCCCTCTCCCTTCCTCTCTGTAAAGAATCAATAAAATATATTTTAAAAAAAAATAAAACACAAAGAGGGGTTAAGACAAGGATAACTCAATAAAAGAAAAATCCATAAACCATGAACTCTGTACTTGAAAATTAAAAAATAATAATAAATGTGGGTGCAATATGCACAATAAACACATCCAAAAATTAGTATTTCTGCCATTAAATGAACAGTCTTATCTGATAAGGGTGGGGGGAAATTTCTTCCTTCCTTCATAGCCTGCCTTTAGAAAGCTTTACATTTACAAGAAAAATGCAAAGCTTCAACTCCACAGACTCAGTTTCAACCACACAAAGACATCATCGCCAGCCTTACACAGTGTAATTAATCCTTCACACTTTCCCTGTCTACATGGTACAAGGTAACTATGGGTTGTCCATCACCTCCTGCCTCCAGGTGAGTAATTACCATAATAATTAACAGTTAGAAAAATTACCTGCACAGGACTATATACTGTGTTACAGAAAGAAATGTTGCTATTTTGCTTGTGCATTTAGTTTCATGTGCACATGTGTGTCCAAAAATGTGTGATATGCATACTTATGTCGCATATTAAAGAAACCGATTTTGGTTGCTTTCTTTCCAATCTGAGCTCCTCCTGAGGGTCCTGCATATTCAGAGAGAGGACTGTGTCTGTTTGAATGTTTGTCAGATAAACAAATATTTAAATGTAAGCAACATTGGAGAGATTGCTTTAAGCGCTGAAGCGGAGACTAGACTTAGAAGGAAAAGCCACTGGGCTGCTGCCAGTGAGACTGGCTCCAGATTCCTGCAGCAGCAGGCTGGTCAGAGAGCATGCGGCAGACGTGTCCTGAGGCTTCCCTAGACCTTGGCTCATTGACTCGCAGAACTCGCTTGTAAAATAATTTAGGGAAGGTGATTTCACAAGTGCACACCGGAGTGCAGGAGCTGATGAAGCTAAAAGGCAAACGTTAGGCCGGTTTGCGAACCAGCCCATTGGGTCTCCTGGAGCACCTTTCCACCCAATCAATTTTGTTGGTAACGGGGGTTTATTTTCTGTTTAAAGTAGAAGTTGTTGGGCTACACTTTGTTTTCACACTAATAACTCCAATTTCATTTATTTTCAGACTCACTGACGCACAGATAAGATGAATAGTTGATAAATAGGATGACAGAATCAGATTTTTAAAGTTTCAAAGAAAACTTAAGGTAGATAAATGGAAAAATGTGTTTTTATTCAGAAAATTAGTTTTCACATTTGGCATAAAGGAGAGTTGCTTGAAACATGGTTTATGTAAGATGGACTTAAGGGTTTTAAGGACTGAAGGGCAAGTTGAACCTGAGGAAGCGTCTACTGTATCCCATGAGGAAATTCTTCCTCCCACAGGTTCCTCTGAATCCGTGGCACCCATATTCCATTGAACAAATAGGTTTGAAAGCGTTGCTGTCTCTAGGATAAGAGACAATATCACATACATATTCCCCATGAAAAAGGAAGAGCCTCGCTCTCTATCTCTCCTCCTCATACTTCCCATTCCTAGACTCTGTACCCACAGTGGGAAGCCATAAGCTAGGCTTGCAGGGATGACAGTAAGTGACCCCTTCATCCCACTGCTCCAGCCCATAGACAGCCAACCCCAAGCTTGAGCAGGGCATGCCATTGCCGAGCCAACAGTATGCTGCAGGGCCACCTGCATAGCTTTCAGAATCCAGTGCAAAAATGAAAATATGATCTGGTCTAATTAGCATATTACCCTTTTATTATTACAGATATTATTATTATTATAAAAAATGAAAATATGAGTCCTCCAGTTTAAACATGACTAAGAATTTCAAGATGGTGACAACAGGCAGACTGAGATGTCACAGAAAGACTCTCAGAGCATGCTCAGACCCCATGAAGCCCAAATAACGTCAGCAGGCCTGGATCACATAAGAATGGACTCTAGGGCTCATTTCCAAACAGATATATGTGGTTGTTTTGCCCCCCTTGAGTTTTATTTATTTACTTATTTATTATTTATTTATTGTAAATTTGATATAACATAGAATTTGGCATTTTCAATGTGCAGTTCTGTGTCAATGCGTACATTTTCATAGTTGCACAGCCATCACCACCATCCATCTCTAAAATGTTTTCATCTTTCCAAATTGAAACTCTGTCCTCATTAGACAACATATCTCCTCATTCTTGTTTGAGTTCCTAGCTTTTAATTCTTTTGGATCTATGTCCTGAAATGGAATTGCTGGATCATATAGTAATTGTATGCATATTTTTTGAGGAACCACATTTTTTTTATAGCGGCTATACCTTTTTTACTTTCCACCAGTGATGCAAGAGTTTCAATTTTTCCACATCCTTATCAACACTGGTTATTTTCTGTTTATGATAGCCATAGACAATCTGAGGGGAGAAAAGTGGTATCTCATTTTGGTAATGCTATTGTAAATAAAAATATTTTCTTAATTTTCTTCTAGAATTTTTCATTGTTAGTATATAGAAATGCAACTGATTTTTCTGTGTTAATTTTGCATTTTCCAACTTTACTGGATTAATTTATTCATTCTAATAGTGTGTGTGTGTGTGTTTTTAATATTTAGGGTTTTCAACTCATAATATCTCCACAAAGACAAATAATTTTCCTTCTTTTCCACATTTGATGTTTTCATTTGTTATTCTTGCCTAATTACTCGGGCTAGGACCTCCAGTGCTGTGTGGAAGGGAAGCGGCAAAAGCAAGCATCCTTCTCTTCTGCCTGAGCTTAGAGGAAAATTGTTGTCTTTCACCATTAAGTATGATGTTTGATGTGTGTTTTCACATTAAACACACATTTAATGAGATGGTCTCTTAATGAGATGGTCTTTAATATGTTGAAATAGATTGTTTTTTTCTTCCCAGTTTGTTGAGTGCTTTTTATCATGAAAGTGTGTTGAATTTGTCAAATTATATTACTTTATCAATTGAGATTATTGTGTGTGTTTTTCTTCTCATTCTGTTATGTGGATTATTATATTGATTTATTTTAATATGCTGAACCATCCTTGTATCCCAGGAATAGATTCCACTAAGTTATGATGTATAATCATTTTACTATATAGTTGAAATCAATTTGCTAGTATTTTGTTGAGGATTTTGCATTCATATTAATAAGGGATATTGGTCTGTAATTTTGGATTTTGATTTTTTTGTTTTTGTTTTTTTATTCTTATAATGTCTTTGTCTGATTTTATATCTGGGTAATGCTGGCTTCACAGAATGAGTACGGGGGTAGTCTCTTCTCAAATTTTTTGAAGAGTTTAGTGAAAATTAGTTTTAATTCTTCCTTAAATGTTCGGTAGAATTCACCAGTGAAGTTAACTGGTCGCAGGCTTTTCTTCATTGGGAGGGTTTTGATTATGGATTCAATATGCTTATGATTTTTAGTTCTATTTGGATTTTCTATTTCTTCAAACTTTAGTCCCAGTAAGTTATGTTTTTCTAGTAATTTATCCATTTTATCTAGGCTATACAATTTGTTGGTATGCAATTACTCATAGTACTTTTAAAAAATATTTTTTTTATTTTCATAAAATCAGTCATAATGTCTGCTGTTTCATTTTTAACTATCGTTTTTAAGCCTTCTCATTTTTAAAAAATATCAATTTAGCTAAAGATTTGTCAAATTTGTTTATCTTTTTCAAGAGACAACTCTTGGTTTTATTAATTTCCTCAATTGTTCTCTATTCTGTTCTATTTATCTCTGTTTAATCATTATTCTTTCCTGCTTTCTACCAGTTTGGGGTTTAGTTTGTTCTTGTTTCTCTAGTTTCTTAAGTCATAAAGTTAAGTTATTAATTTGATATCTTTTTTCTTTTGAATGTAAGAATTGACAGTTAAAAAATTTCTTTCTGTCACTGTTTTCACACAGCACATGCATTTTGGTATGTCATTTTTATTTTCATTTTTATTTGTCTTAAGGTAGTTTCTATTTTTTCTTGGGATTTGTTCCTTGACCCATTGTTTCTTAATGAGCATGTTGTTTAAATTTCACATATTTTTTTTTAACGTTTCCATCTTCTGCTGATTTCGAGTTTTATTCCATTGTGACTAAAAAGACACATTATATGATTTGAAAACTTAAAAATTGTTAACACTTATTTTGTGACCTAACATGATCAATCCTCAAGAATATTCCATGTGCCCTTGAGAAAAATATGTATTCTGTTGTTGTTGGGGTGGAGGGTATATTTTTGTTAAGTGAAAATAGTCTATAGAATTGTTCAAGTTCTCTGTTTCTGTATTGATTTTCTGACTGGTTGTTTTATCATTATTAAAGGCTAGTAGCCCAGTGCATGAAACTCGTGCACATTAAAAGGGAATTAATTGCCCTAACAGGTTTGGCTCAATGGATAGAGCATTGGCCTGCAGACTCAAGGGTCCCAGGTTCGATTCTGGTCAAGGACATGTACCTTGGTTGCGGGCACATCCCCAGTGGGTAGTGTGCAGGAGGCAGCTGATCGATGTTTCTCTCTCATCGATGTTTCTAACTCTCTATCCCTCTCCCTTCCTCTCTGTAAAAAATCAATAAAATATATATTTTTAAAAGGGAATTAATTAGCACAGATATTTTAATATTGCTATTTGCCCTTTCTCTATAATAGAAGTGTGAGAGATGAAAGGATATTAGTAAAATGTATATGCAAATCATATTTAAATTTATTAATAAATAAACAGTAACAAAAGGATATAACAACAACAGAGGCATGATATAAAAACGACAAAAACATGATATAAAAACAACAGTGATGCAAACAATGACTGATAAAGTGATTAAACTTATTCTAATATCTCCCTGTACACCATATTAAGAGTGAAAACACTTTCAGAGTGCTTGACTAATTTCCCTTATGATGAAGTACTTAGAACTTTAACTGTAACATCACATGCTCTTCAAACTCGAGAGAAAGCAACATATAACTGACCATGTGCAAAAACGGGTTCAGGTAGGAACATGCCTACTCTGTCTAGCTTGTCCTTGTGATTTATTAATAGTCATCACAAATGCTGGCATCATGGGAAACTGTCGTCGAATCAATTTAAATGGGAGGCCAGTGTCAGATGGGGACAAATTAATTCTTGGAATCAGAGCAACCTCTCCCTCTGCAGATCCTGTTAATACTTCAGCTTCGATAATGTTAGGTCGTAATCTTTTGATAATAAATCTGGTACCATTACAAAGACCCCATTTACTATTGAGATTTCTCAATAGCATGATGATTGCACCCACTTTCAATTTTAATTTATGACACGGCATTCCCGAAGGAGTAATACTATTCAGAAATTCTATGGGGAAATTTTCCTTTGTTTCTTTGTTATGGGGTGGGGCCACAACATTAGAAACAAAGAAACAGAATTAAAACTTTATTGTGGGGAGCTGCTACAGTGTTTTGGACAGGTTCAAGCCTTGGACTGATGAGAGGGCACAGTCCTCTCATTGCCACGTGCAAGTCCCAGCTTGGAGGGCAGGGCCCTCCCAGCACAATTATAGCCAACAGCTATAGTTGTAAGCTTGAACCTATGGTCAGAACACGTGGTCCCACGTGCCTGAGTGATGTGGGCTTGATAGCGTTCAGGTGCATGTAGTTGAGTAGGATTGAAACCCAGGAGAATGTTTGTAAACATCTTGGTCACGCCCTTACTTTGCCTCATAGCATCTGCTATAAACTAAAGGCATGGCTGTGGGCATGGTCCCTGTCTCTCAGAGAAGCAGCATCCCACCGAAACCCAGCTTTCATTCTCTTGTCTGTCTTTTCTACGCCTTTCAGCCGCCCCACTCAGGTTCACCCAGTGCTGGTGCGGCACAGAGATCTCCCTCCACGCTCCCAGGGCGGGTTCCTGCTTCAAACTACGCCCTTACAGGAAACAGCTCTGGGAAACAGCTTGGGGGAGGGCGCAGCCGTTGCCAAGACAACCCCTGTAAGACTGACTTCCTTCCGCGCTCGGTCAGCGGTTGTTCCTCCGTATGTGATGAACACCACCCATGGTTTTTATATAAGTAGATGGGGTATTAAAGCCTCCTATAATTATTGTGTAGCAGTCTGTTTCTCTTTACAATATTTCTTTATGTGCTTCATATATTTTGAAACTCTGATGTTTGGTTCATAATTTTTATGATTATTATGTTGTTTGTTGAATTTACTCTTCATTATTATGTAATATTCTTCTTTGTCTTTTGTAACAGTTTTCACTTAAAGTCTGTTTTAGTATAGACTTTATACTAATATTAATATAGCCACCCCTGTTCTCTTTTGGTTACTATTTGCATAACATTATTTTTTAATTCTTCATTTTTAAACTGTGTATGTTCTTAGATCTTAAGTTAATCTCTTATAGACAGCATAATGGAATCCTGTGGGGGGTTTTCTTTCATCCAGTCAGCCAATCTATATCTTTTGGATGGGGAGTTTAATATATTTAATATATTTAATAATATATTTATTAAACATAAATTTAATATTATAATAGATATATTTAATATGTTTAAAATAAGTACTGATAGGAAAAGATTTACTTATGAAATTTTTTTTTATTTGTTTTTTGTCCTTAGTTTCCTCTAGTAATGCCTTCCTTTGTGTTTGGTTGATTTTTTTTTTTTTTTTTTTTTTTTTTTTTTGTCAATCCTCACCAAAGGATAGTTTTCCCATTGATTTTTAGAGAGAGTGGAAGGGAGGGGTAAAGACAGGGAGAGAAACATTGATGTGGGAGAGACACATCAACTGGTTGCCTCCTACACATGCCCTGACCAGGGACAAAGGACAAATCTGTGACGGAGGTATGTGCCCTTCACTGGAATGGTATCCATGACCCTTCAGTCTGCAGAGTGATGTTCTACCCACTGAGAAAAACCAGCCAGAGAATAGTTTATTTTTTTATACTAACAAATTTTGATTCCCTTATCATTTGTGTGAGTGTGTGTGTGTGCGCCACAGAGAGAACATGTATGGAGCAAGTCATTTTGGTTTTGGTTTTAGCTACCCAGGATAGAATTAGTCGGAAGTCTAAGAACTGGGATGTTAAAATAAATTAGAAATGGCTATGGAGAGGTTAATTATGGAGTGATGTTAAGCATATCTGGCGGGGAAACCCACACAGGCATTGATAGTGGGCTCTGTCTAATAATGTAGTGTCTTTACTCCTAATAAGCAGGTATTTTAAATATTGTGCTAGTCTGACCTTCACTGCTTCTCATCAGAAATTTTCTAGTCCAAGGAAACCTTGTTTCTAGGGTAGAATTCTCCTTCCACTATGAATAACTTAACCAGCCTCAACTGGGGGCCACTTTATGGGGAGTGACTCTTAAGCACCTGAATCTAACGTTCAACCTTCCACACATCCTTCCTTAGTTCTGAATTTAGAATTGAGTTTGTTGCAGCTCATCTGCCACTCACTAGCTAGACATAGCCTTAACCATTGAAAGCTAAACTCACCAATACTGAGAATGATGGGAAAACTGCAGTCACTCTCATTATTAAATTGCAATTTAAAACAAGCAAGTACTGTTTCGTTCTTGAAATCTAAAACACCTATTGTTCTAAAGAATGTTTTCCACCTGTAGTCAAATTTTTGGCTCAGTTACTCTGCTCAGGAAAAGATGAGTCTGTGTAATGCAAAGTCAACACTCTAACCCTCCACCCCCATTTTGGTCTAAGACTACCAGGAATCACTCATCTATGGTCAAAGTTGCCATAAATTACAATATTACCCAAGGCAAAAATACTTATTGGCCCACACCTCCATTCTAACACCACTACTATGATTCAAGTATTATGTAAAATGCTGGTCACTATAAACTATGACATTAAAATGTCTTGGCCTTAACAAAGCCATAAGCTAACAGTTTTAATTTGCTTCCCAAACTCATACTTCTCTGTGTTTTCCAATTGTAGGCCAATGCATAAGGAAGAAAGTGTCAGGAATGGGGAAGAAGCTGTCCTCTCCTAACACAGAGGCAGCACCTCTGCTGGAATTGCCCAGGAGCAGGGAGGACCTGCAGGAATACCTGGCCAAGTACAGCATTCAGAGTTCACCAGGGAATAAACAGAGGGTGAGTCTCCCATTCAGATGCTAGGCCTACCTGGTAGGAGAGACTAATCTCTTTCTCAACATATTGGTGGCATTCAATAATCACTTTCATTGCAATAACTAGTTTGGCGATGCAATCTTGAAATAATCGGCTCCTAAAATGCCATGGCAGCTTCAGGAGCAATAGAGAACTAAATTGAGTGGTATTTCTGAGTTGACAAAGGGAAAATTTAATTAAAACTGTAAGTGACCTTCAAATGTCAGAAGTAAATAAAACGATAACAACCGCGTTTTTGACAGCTGTCACCAACTAATAGGAACGATGTAAAAACGCATGATCAGAGATCATTGGTATATCCAGTGTGTACCAGGCTCATCACCATAAATTTTGTCAGATAAGTGTTCAGCCTGATAATAATCTTACATCAGTGCCCTGAATTAGCTTCAGCTACACTGATGGAAAGACAGGTAAAGGATCATCTCCATAACAATGAGAACCTCCCATGCTGACACACAGCTGAAAGATTGGACATCATTTGCATAAAAGGAAAAGCAAAGAATTTCAAGGGAGATTATGGCAGAACCTCCCATCAAGTACACTCTGTGACCTTCCTTCTTCTTTAATTTAGGGTGTTTGCATCTGATATGATCTCTCTCTCTCTCTCTCTCTCTCTCTCTCTCTCTCTCTCTCTCTCTCTCTTCACACACACACACACACACACACACACACGTGTGCATAAAAGAAAAAGGAAATTTTACAGCTTCTTCCTCAAAAGGAGAGAAGATGTATTTGCCCCAGTATGCACAAAGTTTTCTCTTTTAAAAGGTGCTGGCATCTGAAGAAGCAGAAATTGTATCCTTCAAGCTGATCCAGGTGGTCAGTGATGGGCTTTGCCGAGGTATCACCAAGAGATGCAACAGAGTTGAGGGCTGTTCATTGGTTTTGACACTTTGTTGAATGCAGCAAACCCTGTTTACAGTTTCTCCATTTCACATATTTCCTGTGCATAATACATAGTAATACACACACTGCTCATAGTTGCAACTACTTTTAAAATATTTTATGCAAATGGATTAAATGTTTAGGGAAGATATTTAAAACATATTTTCTACCAACAGGGAAAGATTAGTGTTTCCTAAATAGTTTCCTAAATGGTTTCCTAAAACCATTGCTATTAAACATAGTGTAATATTTTATTTTACTTGTTGTTAATCCTCAAACTCATACTTGAGGATACTCAAATATCTGAGGATATTTTTTCCATTAATTTTTAGAAAGGGTGGAAGGGAGAGAGGTAGGGAGAGAGAGAGAGAAAGAGAGAGAGAAAAAAACATCAATGTGAGAGAGACACATTGATTGGTTGCCTCCCACAAGCACCCTGACCAGGGCCAGGAATTGAACCTGAAACCCAGGTATGTGCCCTTGACAGGGAATTGAACCCATGAACCCTTCAGTGTGTGGGCCAATGCTCCAATCACTTTGCCACATTGGCCAGGGGAAATATAGTGCAATATTTTAAATTTTTATTGATATTTTTAAACTGCTACTTATAAGAACAGTGTATCAATATAAATAGTATTCATTATAATAATCCATAGAGGTAACATTTAGGTTTGAACCAAGGACCAATCTAACCTGCTGCCTATTTTTGTAAGGCATGAAAGCTAAAAGTATGTTTTTACAATTTTAAGTAGTTCTATATATTCCAACACATCCCCAAGTTCTTGCCCCTTGGCCCTTAAAGCCTAAAATATCTACCATCCAGTTCCTCACTAGATAACATTGCTGGCACTATCCTGTTTAAGGGCAGAGAATTGCATACCAGCCCCAGTGAAATCCTACGTACCAATGACCTTAAGTGTCAGAAAATGTGTCTGCCTGTTACGTGTGTTTGATGGTTCCTAATGTCTGCGCAGGTACATCTCTCAGAAAACGGGCAACTCAGTCCTATCCTGATGCACAAAAAGAGTGAAGGGTCTCTTAGATATGCATAAATGTCAATTTCTGATGAAAAAGTCTATTAATGAGAGAAATATGAAGTTAGCTTGAAATATAAGCAATAAGCAGGTATTGGAGATATTGAGCTGAATAGGCAATGACAGTGGACTATGAGCCTTTTGGTGCAGAGGTACTTAAATTTAGCTTTTCCTTGCAATACAAAGCCTTCTTTCTTCCTATGTTCTCCCTTAAAAGTAGGTGTGCCATTTTTCACTCTCCAGACCAAAAGGACCATGCCATTGCTGCACAATGTACGCAGTTTCCTTCATGTGCTTTGGCTCTTCCTCTGGATTTTGACTAATACGGAATTTTTGGGCCGTGACATTAGGGTGGACGGGGTGCTTTCTTAATATGCGCAGTAATCTCTATTTTTGCACTTGCCCGGTCGATCCTAATTATTTTTATATGCTCAATAGACTGAGAGATTGTTGAAGAAATGGGCAGTGTCTTATAATAATTCATCGCTTTAATGCCCACATATTGTAACCACTCAATAAATATTCATTGCTATTGTAACCGTTACTATTACTATTATCATTGTTATTGTTGTCCATCGTGGCATATACTTTCCATAATCAAGATTAGTTGTTTGAAATCACTTCCCATTTGACATTTCAAGGACAGAATTATTTAGAAGCAAACACACATTCTAGCTTGCAGTAAGACAAGAGAAAGGAGGGATGATTCTTCTGTGCATATCTCCGAGGCAAAAATTACCCACGCTCAAAAGTTTCCTAAGAAGCCATTGCAGACAAAAACCTTGCTGTAAGTCCAATTTGATTAGCACTGACACCAGCCAGAGGGAAGGCCAGGGTGTCGCTGGAGAGTGCAGCACACACTTGGTCAGGTGCTTCCCTGGGTCATATCCAGTCAGTAGTTATGCCCTGTGAAAGTCATTAAATAAGGCTTAGCTAACAATGCTTTCACATAGTCATCTTCAGGCATGAAGGAGGCAAGAAGACAACAGCAACAGAGCAAAAAATAAAATCATTCTTTTTATTGCCTAAGACAAAGCAATGCAGATAGATTATACTGACTCTGAGACTAAATATGACAGGATTCACTTGGAAATTTAATTTTGGATAATACATAATAAAATAAGTGAAAATCCTGAATTTATGCTAAATTTAAAGAGTGTACAACATTTTTATTAGAATGATTGAGTGTAACCCTAGTGATTATTTTTAATTTAAAACATTCCTATTGGGTGCCAAATGTACCTGGAAGAAGATGCTAAGTAGTTATAAAACTGGAAGAAAGGAAGTTAAAAATAATGCTTGCTTTACATAATCTATGCATAAACATGGGCTTTGCTGTAACTCCAGGATGAAATTGGTGATTCTGACATTGGTTTGACCACATTGATTAGATGCAGAAGTTGGGCTAAAGTTCCCTCTGGCTCTACCTGAATGGTGCATGTTCCCAGGTGGCATCTTCAGCAGGATCTGTTGATGAATCAGACTATTCATGGTTGTGCCACTCAACATCTAGTCTCATATATATTTTGTAAGACAAATAGAGGAGTTAAGTAACTAATCTAAGGTCAAATAGTTATTAAGAAATAAAGCCTAAATTCAGGTCTCACTCTAATTCTCAAGCACATGATTTTGCCACCCACCCTAAACAAATAACTTCATGAAAACAACATTGAAGTGGGTTGCATGGATAGGTAATTGGGTAGTTATTTTTGTTGTTGTTGTGTTTGTTTTTAATTAAATCTTTATTGTTCATAATATTACAGTTGTTCCTCTTTTCCCCCCCGTAGCTCCCCTCCACCCAGTTCCCACCCCACCCTCCGCCCTCACTGCCCCCCCACTGTCCTCATCCATAGGTGCACGATTTTTGTCCAGTCTCTTCCTGCATCCCCCACACCCCTTTCCCCCAAGAATTGTCAGTCCACTCCCTTTATATGCCCCTGATTCTGTTATATTCACCAGTTTATTCTGTTCATCAGATTTTTTTATTCACTTGATTTTTAGATTCTCTTGTTGATAGATATGTATTTGTTGTTCATAATTTTTATCTTTACCTTTTTCTTCTCTTCCTCTTCTTAAAGAATACCCCCCAGCATTTCATATAATACTGGTTTGGTGGTGATGAATTCCTTTAGCTTTTTCTTATCTGTGAAGCTCTTTATCTGACCTTCAATTCTGAATGATAGCTTTGCTGGATAAAGTAATCTTGGTTGTAGGTTCTTGCTATTCATCACTTTGAATATTTCTTGCCACTCCCTTCTGGCCTGCATAGTTTCTGTTGAGAAATCAACTGACAGCCGTATGGGTACTCCCTTGTAGGTAACTAACTGTTTTTCTCTTGTTGCTTTTAAGATTCTCTCTTTGTCTTTTGCTCTTGGCATTTTAATTATGATGTGTCCTGGTGTGTTCCTCTTTGGATTCCTTTTGTTTGGGGTTCTCTGCGCTTCCTGGACTTGTAAGTCTATTTCTTTCACCAGGTAGGGGAAGTTTTCTGTCATTATTTCTTCAAATGGGTTTTCAATATCTTGCTCTCTCTCTTCTTCTGGCACCCCCGCAATTTGGATGTTGGTACGCTTGAAGTTGTTCCAGAGGCTCCTTACACTATCTTCATACTTTTGGAGTCTTTTTTCTTTTTGCTTTTATGGTTGGTTGTTTTTTGCTTGTTCATATTTCAAATCTTTGACTTGATTCTTGCGATCCTCTAGTCTGCTGTTGAATCTCTGTATAATATTCTTTATTTCAGTCAGTGTATGCTTAATTTCTAGTTGGTCCTTTTTCATATCCTTGAGGGTCTCACTAGATTTATTGAGGATCTCACTAAATTTATCTGCAGTTTCTAGAAAATTCTTGAAAAACCTTATAAGTGTGGTTTTGAACTCTATATCCAGTAGTTTGCTTTCCTCCATTTCTGTCATTTGTGACCTGTTTATTTGTCTCCACATTTTGGCTGCTTCCCTGTGTTGACAGAGTGGCTTTCTGTGCTAGGTGTCCTATAAGGCCTCCCCAATTACCTGAGGTGGACACTCTTGGTGCACTCCTTTGTGGGCTTTGTGCACAGTCTTGTTGTAGTTAAGCCTTGATTGTTGTTGGTATCACTGAGAGGAATTGACCTCCAGGCCAATTGGCTGTGAGAATCAGCTCTGTCTGCAGTGGGAGAACTTCGGTGCTGGAGACACCCTTATGGGTCAAGACTTGCTTCAGAGGAGCTTTGGTGCTCACTGAATCTGCCCCCTGAGTGTGTCCCTTATGGACCTGAGGAGTTGTAATCTGAATGGTCCCACTCTGACCACTGGGTACACTGGCTCTAGGATCTCTAAGGAGGTGCTAATTTAGCTTCATCCTGAGGCTACCAAGCAGGAGCTATGGAGAGATCTGCAGATTCCTCTTCTTTGTTTGTGGTTTGGAGATGCCCAGATGAGGCCCAGCTGTGAAGCAATGCAAGCTGCTGTGGGGCCTTGGGCCTTCTTTTGGATGTTCTGGGTCTCTCTTCTTGCAATTTGTTAGGTAATTTTAGATTGCAAAGGACCAGGCCATTCATATGCAAAAGCCTATGCACACAGCTTGGGTGGGGCAGGGTCTCAGGGAATCAACAGGGTGGAGCAAACAGCTATGGCTGATCCTCAGCCCTGCCCTAAGTGGCCCTGGGTCTCAGTGTCCCACGGTAATGGCTGCAAGCACCTCTGAGAGAAAGCCACCCTTGAGTTCCACCCGATTCCAGACAGTCCAGTTTCTCCGCGTACGAGTCTGAGTCCCCAGAGACTCTCCCAGAACTGGAGTTCAGAGCAGTCGGGAGCTTGTGTCTCCCTCCAGATTGAGAAAGCCAACCGTGTCCTCAGTTGCCAGCCCTTTCCCTGTGAGCCTCAGTACCTCTGCACTTTACTTCCGCACCTCCTCTGAGTCTCAGTGTGCTTTTCTCTTTCCTTCTAGTTGTAGAATTTCCACTCAGCCAGCCTTCCTGTGGTTCTGGATGATGTCCATTTTGTCTTTTAGTTGTATTTTTGAAGTGGTTGTGCTAAGCAGCAATTTCAGGTGTTTACTTATGCCACCATATTGGTTTCTCGCCAATGGGTAGTTTTTGAAAAACAACTTCTCATAGTTGGTGCCTGCATCTCAGTTTTGAACTGATATCTGAAAATCAAGCAGTTTTCTAAAAAAACTATAAAGCAATGATAGCTCTCAGAAAAACTATGGTTTTAAAGAATTTTTGTGTTTTCTAAATTATTTGAGAGATTATGTTGAGAATTCTGGAGATGTTTAGCTTAGTGAAGAAAAGTCAGAAGTAAGAGAGATGCCCTCAGATATTTGCAACTGGGTTACATTTTTTAAAAAAAAAACCCTATGTATTCTAAGCAATGCTAGAAAGTACAACTACTACTATTAATTAGTGGGAGCTATAAAGAATTAGAGTTGGACCCACAAAAACACGGAGCGTTTTGACAACACCTACCAGCACACCTTTCCTGAGTGGAGGAAATTCCCTTCCTCAGTGTCGTTTCCTAAAGCAACAAATGTTACATCGGAGGCCAGATTTCTTTCTCCTTCTGTTTTAATCATTTGACAAATGAGGTTGAATCTGCATTTACACAGTGTTGGATGGTGTCAGCTTCCTCACACACTGCACCCTACACCGCAGTGAATTGCATTATCCCTAATGGCTCACCAGATCTGAAATGTGGGATTTGATCCTGTTTTATTATCTTCTCCAGCTATATTCTATACCTAATTTTTCCCCGAAATGAATATTATTGATTTCCTTATTAAATATTTTCTGCCTACTGTGAATTTTTCACATGAGCCATATGATGAATCCTTTTTAAAAAATAATGATTATCTACAACACAATGTCTGAGATGCTAGTTTCATAAGGAGAGTTTGAATGGATCTGAACTAAATACCAACTATAAAAACTGCCCTGGACTTTCTGGGATAAAAGCTTACACACTGATTCTATCTGCTCGAGAGAAAGAGTAATCAATAAGTGATTATATTCTTAAAGTAAATTACATTTCAGGTTTTGTTCTGTCCAGAGTGGTTAAGAAGTGATGATCACTGCAGGTTAAATCTGAGGGTGAAAAAAAGGAACTTGATACGCTGTCAGTAATGGCTGAGGGAACACATCAGAATAACATTCAGAGTTAATAGTAGAATTAGCGCACCCTTCTGAAACAGTATGTTCCTTCCTAAAATGTGCTCTCACTAAATCGAACCCTACGTGGAACTGGAGACTATTTCAGCGCTGTGCCTTCTCCACATGGCACAGTCTCTTCCAGGTTGGGCCATCCAGGAACCTCACGCTGCCCCCCAGGTCTCACGCTAAAGTCCTGCCACCTGTCCCCTCCCCAAGATACACTGCTCTCCTCTTCTCTCTTTATCTCCTCCAGCTGCTGGTGCTGCCGGCTGTTTCTGCCTCAAGGACCACTCTTGAACATAGACCTTCACTATTTCCTGTCCTCACAAACCTGTATACTGGATGCTGGGGAGTTGCAAAACCTAAATGTCTCATGCTGCCTTGATCTCCTTGACATTTCCAGAAAACAGAAAAGTCAAGTTCATTTTAGAATAGTCATAGATGCCTGGTAGTAACCCCTGGGAAATGGGTATAAAAAAGAAAACCACACATACGTTCCTTCCACTCTCACTGCTAAGTGCATGCCCCCAGAAGGGATGCTGAGAGCCCCTGGGGCTGTGGAGGATGTGGCTGCATTTACTTCTGGCCCCTATTGCTAGCTCACTCCCAGTAAAGTTTGTATTTATGGCAGTGTGTGTGTGTGTGTGTGTGTGTGTGTGTGTGTGTGTGTGTGTTCCCACCAATTAGAAAGCCATCTAAGATGCTACTATTTCATTAACAATAACAAAAAACAAGTTGAGAGGCAAGCAACACAGACTGGGAGAGACTATTTATAGCACATTCATACAAAAAGCATTAATAATCAGAATATTTAAAGATCTCCCACAATACAAAAGGAAATGGGCCAAAAAAAGGAAAAAATAGTCAAAGGCTATTAGAAGAAGAAACATGATTAGAAGAAAAAATACAAATGTCTAATAAATGTATGAATGATGACCAATTTCACAAGACAAAGCAGAATGTAAAATCAAAGTCTTTGGCTTATTGTATTGTCAGAAATCCTTAAAATTAATATATGTGGTCACATAGAGGCTGAAACAGGTAGAAGATATACAGAAGTTTTGGGGGAGTCAATTTAACATTATTTGTCAACATTTAGTAATTGTATGTTTTTACCATGCAATTCTATGTCAGTGAATCTATCTAATGGAAATGTGCCTCTGTTCAAAATGTCTCCTTGCAGCCTTTTTTATAATAAACAATAAATTATAAACCATGCAATGTCCACCAGTGCTAGGATAAAATGGCCCAAACCTCTGGTCCCAGTGCATTTACATTCTCATATCTGAATACTATACATGAACGGAACTGAATAAATTCCTAACTGCACTAGGAAGGGGATGAGGCCACACACGGAATAGGAACATACAGTTTCTGAAGCATGGAAATGAGATAAGTGGGAGCAGAGCAGGCTATGCCCTGCCCTTGAGGAGGCAGGAGCAAAGGACTCAAGCTGCATAAGTGGAGACATCACCCTAGATAGAAGCTGGACAGTGCTCCCTGAATCACAGAAGGAAATCAGAAAACAGGGGCTGAAATGCAGGGACCTGGTAAGGTCAGATGCTAGGAGCTCAAGGAATTTCTCTTCTGAGTGTCTATTTTCCCAGTGAAATGGGAGCAAGTGTATCTGCTGAGAAGGTGAGGTGTGGACACAAGGAGGGAGCGAGCAATCTTCTGGGAAAGTGGGGACGGGCCTGAGGTCAGGAAATAGCGCTGGGGGTTGAGGGCCATTGGGGCCTGCACTCATGATTTTAATGACATCTGTGAGCACAGGTGAGGGTTCCTCTCCAGGCTCATCTGTTGAAGGTGAGGGTGTGTGCACAGGTGTGATGTCGGTGTCAGCTGGGAAAGAAGTGAGTGTTGTGTAGGATGGTGAAAGGGTGAATTGCCAGAAGCCAGTTCCAGCATGTCAGCAGGGCTGAATCATCTGGAGATGGCTGAGGGCATTTCCCCAAACCTGAAAAGGATGCATAAAATAATTTCTTACTACCAGACAGCTAAGGGCATCTCAATCTACATGTTATTGCCTCCTACTGGCCAAACACCTGAACAGCCATAGGCAGTTTCACCAATCTGACAATGGATTCTGTATACCTAACCCTACCCTTTGATATGTATATCTACCTTGCCTTAGGACAATTTGTGTTAATAAAAAGCAAGGGGTCCTGAGACAAGGGAGAACTTGGTTTCTTTAGCCAAGCTTCTCTGGCCCCCCAAGATGCCTTCCAAAATTAGGTTTCGTCTCTGGACTTTTGATTAATTTACACACAGCGCCTTCTCCAGATTCCTGAACCCTTCTAGATGCTGGATCAAGACCACTGGCAAAAGTGAATGAAACGATGGAGCTTAAGAGTCAGCACATTAGAGAAAGCCATCTAGGAGGAAAGATGCAGTAGAGGGGTCAGAGGGGGTGCTAATGCTGAGGACTTTCAGTTACTGGTCAGGATGTGAGAGTATGACCCATTGGCCTGCTCCTAGATGATACAGTAAATGTCATAGGCAAAAATCATCTGCCTCCTTTGGGTATTTTTTGCAGCATCCTCCCCCATTGCCCTGTTATCATTCAGGTCTGCTGGGTTATGCATTAGAAACAAATTAAACCTGACAGGGATTTGCATGAAAGGTTACTTCCTGTTCACAGGCATTTCCTAGGGAGTCCACCCCTGGGGAGTGCTCTGCTCCACGTGGTCTCTGGGTTCCAGGCCTATGTCGGTTCTACTTCCTGCTTGCCGTTTCTGGGGTGGGGGGCAGACAGTCCCTTCTTTACCATTCTGCTCATCGCCCACTGTCCAGAATTAGACTGAGAGTCCTACCTAGCTATGAGATGCCCAGGAAGTCAGTGTTGGGAGGACTAGGCATCTATGAGCACTAGTATCTCCTCTAGCCTCTCCCTGCTCTCAGCTGGCTGCCAAACTCACCACTGGGGTAAATAAGGTATTAGGAAAAGAGTGTTAGTGGGTCAATACAATGCTCTTAAGAGTGATTTGTGCGCTAATAATGGACACTAGATGAAGGGGGGGAATATCTGAATCTCAAAAAAGCAAAATACTTAATGGAGAAATGTGACCAGATATGGGGTTGCAAATTTGGGTGACCAAACTTCTTTGTAAGTGGTGCCACCCACTCAGATTGCATTCTGCTTTCGCCTCTAAATCACACCATTTATCTAAACATGAGACAATTAATGTGGTCGAAATATAATGGCTAGAAAGAAGTACAAATCAACTTGTGATGCTAATGCTAAATAAAAATCCCATTTTATACATACAGCCTTGTATGTGAGGACCACATCTTTTCATGAGCATTAGCCAATTAATTTACCCAGCACCTCCTTAAGATATCAATTATTAAGAGCAAGGCAATTAGTGTGCAGGAAGAGGAAGACATTCAGCAAAAGCCCAGGCAGCGTGAAATTAGGGGCCAGCACAGAACAGAAGCGCAGGTCCTAATCCTTTCCAGAGTGTTCTCAGCAAAAGCCCCCTAGTCATCAAAGACCCGGAGAGATGCAGCTAATCCCCAGCCACTCTGTTACATGAAAGCACATTTTAAGTTGTGGGATCACAAAGAAGAAAGACTATCTTTTAAGAGCAGGACAGAGCCATAGCGCTTGCTTTCCTACTCCTCTCTCCTAAGCTAGAGCATCATCCACTGGCCCTCACTCAGAACCCACAGGGAGCAGGAGGACAAAGGAGACCACAAAGGAGGGGGAACTGAATTCTCCACCTGTCTCTTTTTAAACCTTTACCCCCTCCACCGCTTTATCCTCTCATGGTTTCTGGTGGCCTGTGACTTCCTGACCCTCCCTGGTAACATGCCACCTTCCACATAATTCCTTCCTGGAGAACAGCAAAATTCAGGAAAGACAGACAGACACACTCACCAAAGGGTAATAAAGGTTATGGAATGCAGTGGAGGGTGTGCGTACACATGCACACACCTGTGCACACACACATGCATGCACACACATATGCACACACATACGCACAGACATATGCACATGAAAGATATCAGTTACACCCAGCAGAAGGCTGACCAGAAGAGAAGGGCTTGACTTTTATTCTGCAAGTAAGAGGAAGTCATTGAAGGCCTGGGGTCGGGAAGTGATAAGGTCATTTTTACATTTCAAGGGTCATGTTCTGAAGGCAGGGGTCAACCGTGTGTAAGATTGATGAGGGCCACTGCCCCAGCCCAGGAGGAAATACGGAGACTGGACTGCAAGGGGGAGTGGAGGGGACTGGAGAGAACCAGGCACCAGCAAAGCTTGGAGAAAACCCTAGGATATTTCCTGAGCCGCTAGATACAGAGAGGAGCTCCTTGAGCAATGACTCAGATCAATTACCACCTCCCACCTCAAATCTTGGCTCCTTTTCTCATCAGATTTAATTACACCTTCTTTCCCTTCACCTCTACATGCTGGTATTTATCTCATTTCCCTGGAATTACGGTTTGTTTTCGCATATCCCGCTCTGGGGAAATGCTATAATCCAACCTGTCACTTTGTTCTCTGTTCCCACAGCCACTCTCAACTCAAGACCTGTGACAGCGGACAGTGCTCAGTAAGAAATGAGGCAAAGGGAAGGTCGGCAAGAATCCTCACTCTGCGGGCATTTCCAGAACTTGGCCGCTTTGGTTGGCGACGCCCATAACAACTGTTGGTTATCAGAAACTGTTCAGAAATTATCCCCATATCACACTTCATACACTCATTTGCATATCCATCGTGTGCATCATTTTATCTGTGAATAGCTGTTGTCCATCTATCCTGTTAGTGTGCACTGTATTTCCTGGTCCCTAGGAAATGCAAAGCACAGGCGGTGACTGATGTTTTGGTTCAGAGTTTCAATAGATAAGAACGTAATTTTCCAATTAGGATAGAGCATTGCAGTCAGAGCTGTCTTCTTCCCACCACTCCTTCTACTGTTAAAATCAGAATGGCAAGGCTATGGTATGCTCTGAAAAACCCCAAACACTGAAATCCTGCATACTGGTTTTTATGTATATGTAACTAAATATTTTCCTCGAATTTTCTTGAATATCTCTACAGCATTTTTACCCCCAGAGACAAGATTCAAAGACACTGCGTTCTTGTTATGGCTTATTTTGAAAATGAGTCATTTAATTACATGATCTGGGCAAATCTTTACAGCTTACTGCACATCCCCCCTGCCCAAAAAAAACCAAAAACACAAAAAACTATTCAGTGATGTGCACAGTAGAGGCCACATTGTATAATCAATGAGAAATTAGAGGTGTGAAGCTGTAAATAAAAGGGGAGCTGTTGCCACATTAGGTGGAATTCTTAGGTTCAGGAAATGCCGCCTTCTGCAAAGCAGACCTGCCCGCCCCCCCCCCCCCCATACATCTCCCCACAATGAGATGTCATTACAAGGACATGTTTCCTCCTAGGTGAGACTGGCAGCCCACGTGGCTGACCCAGAGTCACGGTGAGTAATTTTTAAAAGGCTTATTATTATCCTGACAAAGTGCGAGAGGGGTGTGCGTGATTCATTGTTTAATGCGTGGTCAAGAAAGGAGCGAGGAACCTGGGGGGATGGCGCCCGCCCGCATCCCAGTGATGGTAATTACTACAGACACGTGCGCGACGCGCTGCTGTGTGTCCCAGAGGCCGCGATCTTATCTGGCCCTGGGCCGATGTTGACTGTGCGCAGCCTCCAGACAGCCTTTTCGATCCCTCATTGTTTGCTGCATGGATGGGGAATCGCCTTTCCTGCCACGGCCTGCATTCTAAAGTCACACGTGTGCGCTTTTGCCCTTGCTTTTTTCCCTGCCTCTGTTTTTCCCGTGCAGCTTTACAAATGCCCTCCGCAGAACCCCAGGACATGCACTTTCCTTCAACGTTTCTCCTTGCTGTAAGTCTTCAGGGCTTTGCATGTGGTCTCATTATGTGATTCCAGGTAACGCTGAAAATTGCTGTTTTAAAAGATAACTTTTTAAAAATATGTATTTTCATTGATTTCAGAGAGGGAGAGAGAAATAGAAACATCAGTGATGAGAGAGAATCAGTGATCAGCTGCCTCCTGCATGACTCCTACTGGGGATGGAACCCACAACCCCCAGCATCTGCCCTGACCAAGAATTCAACCGTGATCTCCTGGTTCATAGGTCCATGCTCAACCGCTGGGCCACACTCAGCCGGGCTTGAAATATAAGTTTGAAACCTCAGTTCCTTCTCCATAAGGATCATGATACCTTCTTGAAGATTGAAAATAATATATGTGAAACACCCAGCACGTTACGCAGAGGTTAATATTAGCTATTATTATCTAAAATGATCTGGTTATGTAAAAATACATTCATTCAAAGGCTGCATTTGTAAAATCATCAAGCCACCTCTATTGGGTAAGGTGATCAATTTAACTAGATGGTCTGTTGGAAGCTCAGCTCTCTTGTGAAACAAAATAATCGGTTGTGGAACCCTGTAATAAAGGGAATAAAACATTGATCTGTCTGTCAGTATTTTTTATAAACCTCAGCCAATGTGCCAGACAGTTGAGGGAGCCACGTGGTTTGGGTTTGAATCCTAGCTGCCCCCCCCCCCGAACTTTGGGAAAATAATCACTTTGTACTCAATTTCTCATCTACAAACCAAAGGTCATAACAGTACCAAACCTAGTATGATTGTTTGGGTGATAAAACGGCTCAATATCACCTCTATATGTAAAGTGCTGAGTACAAAGTGTGGCATCTACTAGTAAAAGGTATATTTGTGTTTTCCATTATTACTATTTCTGCTCAAAATAAGCCCTAAGCCATGGTGGCCCCATTGTTGAGATGTTCCAAGTTCTGTATACTACTATAGATCACAATCCCTCCTTATTGATACATTTCTCTCATTTCACATGAGAATCAAGTAAAATGGGCTGTGTGGCTGCATATATTTAACTGTCTCATCTTCCTTTCTAGGCTAATACAGCAACCAAGGCAGGGAAGCTAAATGAAAGAAAAGGGCTGTAGTCCTAAGAGTCTATGCAGATTCTAAAGTTCCTACATCAGTCAGAGACTATATCTCAGGTTGTATTGTTATTCATTAATTCAGGAAGTTAAGAACCTACAAGGTCGCTCACATACAGTTATGCAGGTTGTGGCCTGCCCGAGGACACTTGACCAAGAGAAGGAGTGCTGCACAATTCCTCACTGCTGTTCACTGGTGCAGGTTCTCTGGCACAGCCCTGCGGCTGCATAGAGGAGGAGGTGCCTGAGGGAATGGGGACACCCAGGTAAACCAAACGTGATGTAAGGAGGACAGTGGCACTCTAACCAATGTGTAGTTAAGTTGCTGAATAAAATTCAGTATGTGTAACAAGTGTAACAATTGTAATAAGTTAGGCAAAGATATTTGAATGAAAGATTATATTAAACTAGAGGCCCGGTGCACAAAATTCGTGCACGAGCGAGGGGGTGTCCCTCAGCCCAGCTTCCACCTTCTCCAATCTGGGACCCCTCGAGGGATGTCTGACTGCCCGTTTAGGCCTGATCCCAGTGGGAATTGGGCCTAAACAGGCATTCGGACATCCCTCTCATAATCCAGGACTGCTTTCCTGCTCCTCTCTCCTGGTCCCACTCACCTGCCTGCCTGCCTGATTGCCCCTGACCACTTCTGCCTGCCAGCCTGATCATCCCCTAACCATTCCCCTGCCAGCCTGATCAACACCTAAATTCTCCCCTGCTGGCCTGATCACCCCCAACTGCCCTCCCCTGCTGGCCATCTTGTGTCCACATGGGGTCGGCCATCTTGTGTGTTGGAGTGACGGTCAATTTGCATATTACCTCTTTATTAGACAGGAAGAGAGACTCTGGGATTTAAGAGGAAGAGGAGGGGAGGAAAGGGAAGGGAAGGGGAAGGAAGGGAAGAAAAGGAAAGGGAAGATAAAATAAAATAATTCATTCAGCAAAAATTAGGAGAAAAAGGGATTGGGGTGAAGAACTTGAACCCTCCAGAGACTATGTTATTTGTAGTGATGTCCACAAAATAGTTATAAAAATAAATTATCTGAAACAATTATTATAAATATTTGAAAATACAAAAAAAAATTTATTAGATCTAATACAGTTTATATTTAGAAACCCCTATAGCGAGTAGGAAAAAAAATGCAAAATTACTTTTTGGATGATACAGGAAACTCAAAAGCCATAAAAGAAATCCAGATATTTAGCTCACAAAACATGACTAAAGACAAATAAGATGTATTTGGGGAAAAAACAACTGGAATACATAAATTCGACAGAGGATTCAACAAAGTTTTCTATAAACTGATAAATATGAACAGACATCACAACAGAAAAAAAAGATAGTAAGAATTTGAAAGAGAAATATAAAATGGCTAATAAATGAAAAGATAGTGATAACTCACTATTTCTCAAATGACCAAAAAGTAAACTTAATAACTGGATACAAGTTTTCACTGAAAGAAGTCTCACAAGATTTTTAAACGTCATAATATCTAGTAGGTAAGACTGTGGACGAAATAGTACTCTCATACTTGACGTGGGGAAAATGAGAACTGCTACAGCCTTTTAGGACAATAACCTGGAGATAAGTATTAAATTAAAATTACATCAATTCCTTGACCCAGCCAACAATCTAGCTTTGGGTGGGTAAGTCTTTTACTGAACATACCCATCAGAAACTGGCAATTCTGCTATGCTCACTTTCCTTGATAGGTTTATTGGTTCCTCACAAAGATCTGAGCATATATCTTTACACATTATTTTAGATAAAACTCTTTCCAAATATGATCAATTTCTTTATATTTGTATTTCATAGTTAAAATATTAGTGTTTTTATTAGGACTTTGACTCAGACGGTTGTTGAGAGACCACAATCTGAAGGCCAGAATTCAGGTAAGACCTGGAGATAGCCCTTGTTTAGTAACATGCTCAGGTGTTTTACAAAATAAAGCCAGCAATTTCCACTTTTACAGAGCAAACCTAAATGTCTGGGCTCCCTTTCAAAGTCAAGTCTAACCACAAGGAGCCCCTTTCCTGGCCGCTAAAGTCTAAGGGTTTGATTGTTCGGGGACATGTGCGCTCCCCGTGTGCTGGCCGGGCCTGATACACCGGCTCAGGAGCACCTGCTTCCAGTGTGCCTTCTCCCCGCAGGCACCGAGCGGGAACGCTGCTGAACACAGACCGATTCTCTGCAGAGCTAACTATGCCTTCTGTGCTTTGCCTACCTCTTGAAAATAGCTCCTATATGTGCCTTTGACATATACCATAGTTCTTGAAAACAGGTTAAATAATTTCATTTTAAACTTTGCGTCTTTGAATGTGAATAGTGAGCTTGGAAGTTCATTATTAGCCTGGTGTATATTTAAGTAGTTACTTGATAAAATGATACAAGTCCATCAAAGATCATGGCAGAATAACAACTGTTATTTAGTCCTAACTCATAGCCTCCTATGATTTTCAGTGATATTTCCAAAGTATTCTCATGCAGCAGACAGCATTACATTGCAATACAATTTGCAATTGAAGACTTCAGGCAAAATAAGAATTTCACCTGGGAGATCTATGCTATTCTTTAGAAGAGTCATCTCTTAACTTTCAGAAGGAAAAACCCCGTCTTAGAAGCTACTGACTTACAATAATCAACCGATATATTCCCAGCGCTTTTAATTCCCCCCCTTTTATTTTAACATGTCTATGCTTTTTTTTATCTAAAAAGTTTTAAAAGATACATGGTTAAATAATTTTCTCTGACAACAAAATTCTATTATCCTGCAAGTGTTTGTTCACATTTATATGTAAAAGAGAAGAAAACAAAGAAGGTTTCTGAGCTGGTTTTAAGGCAAGAAACAATGCCCAGTAACTATTAGCATTTGACAGTTCATGTTCTATTGGAGAAATAAATCACAAGTTAAAATAATCATGACAATAATTGATAATCCTATTTCTGAACTCAGACATCTCCCAGGATGCTTGTAAGACTAACAAGAGGGAATGTTTGTGATGCATAATCATTATTCATGTACCTAATCATTAGAGAAGTATTTCTGAAAAATGGATGGAAAGAGCTGGTGCATTGCCTCTGGCCACAATATTTATTAGGAGCTAGGTAGAAGAGAAAGTATAATATAATGTGTCCAAAACCCTTTAGCATACAAAACAACAAGAATATTTTTTTCAGTTATTGATTCCCAAATATTCCAATTTTAAAAATTACTCTTGTAAATATAATTCTGTTATTTCTACATCTTTTCCCTTTAAACTGGCTAAAAATCAAATGTCAGTTAGTTAACATAAACAAGGAATAATTGTTATAATATATAAAAATTAGATTATGTGTAGATGACCACCAAAATCTAATCAATTCTTTATGTACAGTCATAAATGAGAAATAAAATGAAAAGTGTAAAATCAACAGAAAGAAGGATGCTGCTTTTTAAGGCTTTTCATAATTTTGAAGAATAAAATGATAGCTCAATAATCACAAGTGAGGTGTGAGTGGAAAGCTGACTGGGGGATACCAGGACATTTATGGGACAAAGGCTGGTGGAGAGCCTGGAGTCCAAGCCTGAGAAACTGCAATTCTTTTTCTTGACCACACCCAGTGCCACCCCGCTCTCTCCATCTCCCTGTACTCATTGGCACGCAATGGCCAAAAATGATCCTAAGTCAACGGGACCTTCTCTCCACATGCTTACAAGCATCTTTGAAAATTCCAGAAGAAAAGATGAATAGTCCTGTCCTGCTTTCCTTGGCTTGTTTCCATGTTGGCCATGTTCAGCCATCACTGGGAGTGGTCACAATAGCTCTAACCTGGCCACTTGAGCTCACCCCTCAGAAAGAGGCGAGGAATGGGGATAACTCACTAAAAATGTGTTTGAAGAAAGATCTATCCTCCAGCAGATGTGGACAGAGAGCAGGTGTCTGCCATTCTTTGTGAACATGGGTCATATTCAAGGATACAAGGAGTGAGGTAAAGGGGCAGCTTTGCCTTGTGGTTTGGGGACTGGAAGTTGCTTGTCCAGGAATCTAGACAGTCACCCACCAAATTTTACAGTGATATTGTAAACGAGGCTCTGAAAGAACCTTAATAACTTAGTGATATTTAAAGTAAATATTAATTAAATTCTGCTACCTCTACCTACTTAGTAATCTGGCCTATAAATGCCTCCCTAGCATACCAAAAATTTATTATTTGGTTAATAAAAGTTGCAAAGAATTTATAATTATTTTTAGCTATCATCTCAGTTAAAGACTATAATGGGACAATAATAAATAACAAAAAAGTTTTTTTACTAAATCTCTTCTATTTTTATATAAGATATTTGACACAAAAGATTGTTATTATTGAGAATAAAGCTGGCCTAAAATTTGAAGGAAAAATCAACATATTATCTATAATTTTGGAGAAGAGAAGGGGAGCGTAATTACAATTTATGTCTTCCTTGGGAAAATAGTTTTATGAGTTTTGAGAAAACATTTCCTAATCCAGATTATTAATTGCATAGTTTCCCAACATAAAGCATCCCCAAGGTCTTTTCAGCAATGTTCTTTAATCATGGGTTGAAATGAAGTTGCTGGACCCAGGGAGGTTTCTGAGGCCTTTAACCAAATTTCAAAGTTGACTAAATTAAGAAACAAATCACCTCGTCATTAAAGCTCTATACCTCCTTCATTGAAATCTTGCTATGTCCAATTCATCCCATTTTTAAAGTATTACTGACCATAATGGATGGTAGAACCAGGGCGTTTTACGCTGATAACTACTTACTTTTAAAATGCTTCTGAAATATTTTAAAGATTTAGATTTTTGAAGGGTATGTAAATGATTATCTGTGCCAGAAATAACTAGCTGAACTGAACTGATGATTTTGTCTAAGTGCACCTAACCTACTCATCACAATTCAATTGCAAAGTTTGTTTATAATGTATCTGATACATACACATATGTCATGAAAACACTCTCCATAACCACATAAACTATGTTAAGTGCAGTCATTTAAAATGCATGAAACCCCAAATAGCCTCAGGAATCTTGAGAAAGAAAAACAAAGTTGGAGGTATCAAAATACCACATATCAAACTATACTACAAGGCCATTGTAATCAAAACATCCTGTTAATGGCACAAGAACAGACATACCAGAACAGAGATACCAGAAATCAATCCACAACTATATGCTCAATTAATATTTGACAAAAAAAGGCAAGAGGATACAATGGAATAAAGATCTCTTCAATAAATGGTGTTGGGAAAATTAGACAGGTACATGCAAAAAAAAAAAAATGAAACTAGACCACCAACTTACACCATACACAAGAATAAACTCAAAATGGATAAAAAGACTTAAATGTGAAAGTCAGGATAAAAGTCAGGAAACCATAAAAATCCTAGAAGAAAATATAGGCAGTAAAATCTCAGCGATCTCTCATAGCAATATTTTGGCCAATATGTCTCCTAGGGCAAGGGAAACAAGTGAAAAAGTAAATAAATAGGGCTACAACAAACTAAAAGGTTCTGCACAGCAAAATAAACCATCAACAAAATGAAAAGGAAACCCATTGTATGGGAGAATATATTCGCCAATGATACATTTGACTAGGAGTTAATTTCCAAAATATATAAAGGATTCCTACAGTGCAACACCAATAAGACAAGCAAGCCAATTAAAAAATGGGCAAAGGGCCTGAATAGACACTTCTCCAAAAAAGGACATACAGATAGCCGAGTGACATATGAAAAAATGCTCAACATTATTAATCATCAGAGAGATACAAATTAAATTACAACGAGGTATCCCCTCACACCTGCCAGAATGGCTACCATCAATAAGTCAACAAACAAGTGCTGGCGAGGTTGTAAAGAAAAAAGAATCTTCGTGCACTGTTGGTAGAAATGCACACTGGTGCAGTCACTGTGGAAAACAGCACGGAGTTTCCTCAAAAAATTATAGCTGAAACTGTCTTTTAACCCAGTGATCAGACTTCTGGGAATATATCCTAAGAATCCCAAAGTACCGATTTGAAAGAATATATGCACCTCTATGTTCATAGCAGGGTTATTTAAATAACCAACACCAGGAAACAGCCCAAATGCCCGTACAGAGATGAGTGGATAAAAGAGCTGTGGTATATTTACACAATGGACTATTACATTGCCATAAAAAAGAAGCAATTCTTACTTTTTGTGACAGTATGAATGGCCCTGGAGATTATTATGCTAAGTGAAATAAGCCAGTCAGAGAAAGGCAAATACCCTATGATTTCACTTATGTGGAATCTAATGAACAAAATAAACTGGCAAACAAAATAGAAACAGAGGCACGGATACATGGAACAGACTGACAGCTGTCAGAGGAAAGGGTTGAAGCCGGCACTGGATAAAGGACGGTGACGGGATTAGCCAAGTAACTTTTCTTGCTTGGCCCATAGACACAGACAGCAGTGTGGTGATGGCCAGAGGGAAGGGGAGGCAGGGACTGGGTGGAGATGGGCAAGGGGCGGGGGGGCGAAATGGGAACATCTGTAATAGTGTTGACAATAAAAGTACAATTTAAAAAAAGAAAATGCATAATTTATTAAAATTTTTCCTCTTTCATATTTTGTTCAGAATTATTTTTTGGTCAGAAAGGAAGTGCCTGACAGAGAGTCGGCAATCAAGTAAGTGTTGGTTGGCTGAATGAATATGCACAGGTGTCTTTGTTTACACTGTGGGTTCTCAAGTTCGTAGAAAACACCAATTGCATTTTGCTTTCCCAAAACCGTTAAGCATGAGGATATCAGGAGATAAGGCCATCCTCCAAAGATGCAGAACACCTCTGAGAACTTGGCAGCAGCCCCTTGTTTACCTGGTTCTGAACCTAGGTGATAATTTCCATTTATCAGAATTATAAAAATAACACACAGGTTGTCGTAGTTTTAAGTTCTTACCATGGAAACCAGGTTCACAGGTAAAGAACAACAAAAGACCATGGGTTTAAAAACAGCCTATTAGACCTGGTATGAATTTCCTTTATATTAAGTATAGGCTCTTTCTCTTTATTGGATTCTGTAAAGAACGTCTACTCTAAAATTTGCTGCTCATATTTTTTTTAAGACCCAAACCAGGAAATTCAAAATGGATCATTTGTTTATCAATTGTCAATACTCTGTCATCTTTGCATCAAGAAGAAATAGAGATTTCCACCTCGCTTTTTGTCCTGACAGCCACTGTGCAAAAACAACCACAAAAGCTTTGACAATCTCATAATGTCACTTAGAATACGTTTTCTTTAAATGTGACAGCTTGTTCCTAATGTGTCAGCAAGAATGTATAAAAGTTCGTTCCCTTTGGCCGAAACCAGCATAACGTGCCGCTGCCTTGTGATTTTCCATAGACAGTTATTTGAAATTGTTTAAGAGGCTACAAGCTCATTGAGAATTTAATACACTTCCTACGGCAGAGGATTGAACTCCCTAGATGCACTTCATTCATGACATGAAAAACGTGGCTTTCAATCAATGGCGGGACTGTCCCTCCCTTCTTTCTTTTATTCATTTCCTTTTTACCTCTTTAAAGAAACTTTTTCTGGAGTTGTTTAATTACCATAGTGACATCTGCTCACAAGTTCAAACTCTTCTAATGCCCACATAGTGGTAGCACAAATGGGAAATTCATTGTGTTTCAGGTGATTGTACCTTTAAGACAAAATATGAATTTATGTAACATCAGTTGCTTTTTTATTATACTTATTTGTAATGGTGATATTTCTATGACTAATAATAACTAACATTCATGGAACTTTTTCCTGTGCCAGGCATTGTCCTCAGAGTTTCATATAAATTAATTAGCCCATGGAATTCTCACAATTACACTCTAAGGCAGCAGTTCTCAACCTGTGGGTCGCGACCCCTTTAGGGGTCAAACACCTCTTTCACAGGAGTCGCCTAAGACCATCGGAAAACACATATATAATTACATATTGTTTTTGTGATTAATCACTATGCTTTAATTATGTTCAGTTTGTAACCATGAAATTGGGGGTCACCACAACATGAGGAACTATATGAAAGGGTCACGGCATTAGGAAGGTTGAGAACCACTGCTCTAAGGTGAGTGACCCACAATCCTCATTTCACATTTGAAAAAACTCAAGCATTTTTATTTCCCTCAGCTCTTGTTTCATACCCAGCCCCAACATCCTGAGGTTCACCTAGGAGAAGTAGGTGGGATTCCTGGGAGACTGGCTAAAGTTCCACTTCCAGGAGCAAGCTCAGGGTTCTGGTCCCACTGTAATCACTGGACCACAAGAAAAAGAATCTACGCCTGGCAGGTTTGCTCAGTGGATAGAGCATTGGCCCGCAGACCAAAGGGCCTTGGATTCGATTCCAGTCAAGGGCACACACCTCGGTTGCAGGTTCGCTCCCAAGTCAGGGTGTGTGTGTGAGGCAACCAGTCAATGTCTCTCTCTTTCTCTCTCACTCTCTCTCTCTTTTTCTTGCCACCTCCTCTCTCCCTTTCACTCTCTCTGGAAATCAATGGAAAAAGTATGCTCAGGTGAGGATTTAAAAAAAGGGAGAATCTATAACACAGCCATGCTCAGTCCCATGAAAAATGTTAGTTTGTGTTCTTTGATTTGCCAGGGTGACTCCTGAGGACATTTCCTTGTGAAATATTATTCTCACCTAATTTAGATAATGGATCTTTCCTGTAATTTCTGCTCAACTTAACTATATTATCATCTTTTAATTTTGCCTTCATACAGTTTATTTTTTACTTTAAAATTCAGTGACCTGGGACTGGTCATTCTAAAAATACAGGTCTGAGCACCTATGCGGGGGGCAGGTCCCACCTTATACCTAGGACTAGAGATTTCTCTGAGGAGTCACTCTGCCCCTTTGAATATATTTTCTCCTTTCCTTGGAACACTCACTGCCCTCTTTATCTTGATCTCGCCTCCACTTGTCCACACTTAGATGAGTTATCACTTCCCCTGAAAGTCTTTCCTGACACCTCTGAGTGAGGGGTGCTTCCCATTACCATAGCAAGATCTGTTTATTTCTAATCTTATGGTCCCCCCACCATTAAACAGAATTTCCTTGAGAGCAAGTGTTCTGCTATTCTGAGCACATAACCTCATTAAGAAAACTCAATAAATACCTGTTAAATTGAATGAAGCACCTTAAGCGAAGCGACCTTCTTACTACTCAAATTTTCTAAAATAAACAGGTTAAATGCATGTTCCCATGGCCAAAAGAACCCAAGGATTGTAGACAGAATTAACAGCCCCCATCTAAAACCTACCCTGAAGTAATGCTGAATTGTCAGAACTAAAATGAGTGGTAAGCACATGCCCTTAAGGAGAGCTCAAGAAAGGCCTAGAAATAAGGTTATTCTAACATGCCTCATGTTTAATATGAATATATTAAGGAATAAGAGCCATATTGAATATTCATGTCTTTGAACCATGGTAAATCTTTCCAATTTGAGATGGAGTAACATTTGTAAATTTCCAATTGCAGTTATATCATCTTTCACTATTAAAACACTATCGTTACATTTGTTTATATTTTGTATATTGTTATATATTTCCATAAGGCTCAGAGAAGGAAATACAATGTAAAAACTCTCTACTTTCTCTGTTTCTGGAATAAATCAGTTCTAGCTCTCTCTGTGTGTCTATATCTCCACCAGGGAACTGCTTTTAGAATTATCAATTGATTGCACTTCTCAGAAAAACTATGGAGAATTTGACCAGGGTCAACTTTATTTCCAAAAGTGTCAGAAGGGGCAAAACCCAAATTCCATGTTCTAAGGGACGAAATCACTAAATATTTTGATTGCTAGGCACCCTTTCTGTTCTTTGCCATGGTGGGGAAGCAAAATGGACTGTTAAGACATTCCTTTGTGATTTCAACATAAAAAACGATGTGCTATTAAAAAGCAGTACCTCCTGTTTAGAATGTTTAGAGGTGGGAGGGAGTGTCAAGAATGTCAGGATATGCCCTAACCAGTTTGGCTCAGTGGATAGAGCATTGGCCTGCGGACTGAAAGGTCCCAGGTTTGATTCCGGTCAAGGGCATGTACCTTGGTTGCAGGCACATCCCCAGTGAGAGGTGTGCAGGAGGCAGCTGGTCAATGTTTCTCTCTCATCGATGTATCTAACTCTCTATCCCTCTCCTTTCCTCTCCATAAAAAAATCAATAAAATATATTTTTAAAAAAAGAATGTCAGGATAGATCTACCTCTCCTATGGAGAAACACCCAATTTGAGTGTAAACACATAACCAGGATTTAGCCATTAAAAAAATATCACCTGATCTCAAAATTTTTAACCTATTAATTTTCCAGTTTAACTAAGGGCAACAGTCGAATTAGTGCTTAGCGTTTCATAAAAAAAACAAATGACTGTGGGAGAAGGGATCTTCTGTACCTAAAAAACATTTCCCAAAGTGGCTGACCACTTTTTCATAAAATAGTAGCATGTTTGTCATGATAAAGTATTCTCCATTCAAATGTTAGGGAAATAATTTCACATTTCCTTTACTGCCAAATTTTTAGAGACTTTAATATGTTAATACGTGTTATAAACCTACAATATTCAGGCATAATGCATCTTTCCAATACTTATTGATCACAGAACATTTGTCACAAGGCACATCTACTAGCTAATTAAGGAAAAGGATAATTCAGTTTAGAAAGTTTGAGGGTCTGAAGAGAAAGAAGTTTGATTTTTTTTTAATTTATTGGGGTGACACTGGTTTACAAAATTATACTGGTTTCAGGTGCACAATTCCACAGCACATCATCTGTACACTATACTATGTGTTCACCACCCCAAGTTAAGTCTCCTTCCATCATCATTTATTCCCCCTTCTCCTTCACCCCTCCCTCTCCCCCACCCCCCAGCAATCACCGCACTGTTGTCCATGTCCATGCTTTTTCTCTTCTTTTTTACTCAATCTTTCCACTCCCCCTGCACCCAGCCCCCCTCCCCCCCACCAACCGCTGTCAGCCTGCTCTCTCTCTGAGTCTGTCATATTTTACTTGTTAGTTCATTTTGTTCATTAGATTTCACATATGAGTGGAAAAACACAAGAGGAAACCAAATGAACACAATTTAATAATAAGTGATTTAAAATATTATGGAATTTTAACAATGCTCCTGGTTCTGCATTTTTATAACTTTCCCATGTGTGACATGTTTGTACGCTCAGTCCGTTTCTTTTCCAATGGATGGGGAAGTTCTTGCAGCCCCTGATTGAATACCTTCCTTATAAAAGTTAGATGCGCAGAGGTCAGAGATAGTCTGTATTTCACCCGTAGCTTCATTTTCAGAAAGGTATAAATCAAGTAAGAAAAAGGAAGAAAGCCTCTAGTCACATGTTCTACGCAGAGATCCCTGACCTGCGAGCGTGGTCAGCAGATTGTTTAAATGGAATAGCCTTCCATCCCTAATTTGTGGAATTGCCATGTCTACTTTCACCTTGTTTTCTTGTCAAAATGAATTAGGAAATAATGTAGAGAAATTGTTAAGTCTTTAAGTAATATTTTGCGACCACTTGCTACTAAGGGGGAAATGAGGACTGCGGAATAAAGGCTCCCAGATGTTTCCACGAATGAGTATCAGTTTGAGCTAAAGAACAATTTCCCCCGGCATAGATTTTTCCACAGTGAGGCACTTTGATTGGGCCGATTCAAGACATTACAGACACACACAGATATTCCTTAATTCAGTCTGCTAGGACTGCTGTGGAGTTGTTAATCTTCACTTAACCTATTTGTGAAATGAGCAACGTGTAAATTCCATTCCACTCAATGCAATTAATATTTATGGAGAACCCACAGGGTGCACAGCGCTGCACATAGCACTGTAAGGTCAGGCGATGAATCAGACACCGGCTCTCTGACAAGCTTTATGTCTTTCCTCTCGAGGGAACATTTACTCTGGCTTAGAACAATATGAACAAGCGAAATTAGGGTCATGTCAGAAAAGAATACCACTGCTTAAAAGCGGGTGGAATGCCCTCAGGCCATTTATGTGGGATGAGATCTGCTCAGGAGAGCTCTGGCTTATCCTACAGTGCCGCTACATCAAGACATGCCCAGGTGACTGCAAACTCTGATCAAAGGATGTTCTGCAGGTTTCCTAAGTGTCTGTCACGTGCTATGAAATCCAATAATACCTGTGAATCTTGCAGGTCTTTCGTCTTCAAAGTCATCTCTTAAAATCCAAGCAGTCATCTTAGTCTAGGAAAATAATGCCAGTTGCTTAGCTCTTATATCTCCCTGTTTCTCCCCATAAAATAAGAGAGAAACTAAAATGCCAAATCTTATTTCAGCTCTCACCTGCTTTTATAAGCCTGCTTTTTTTGATATCTGTACCACTTTTGTCTTTCTTTTCTTTTCTTCTTTCATCCTGGCTTCTACCTACAATGTTTACTTACCTACCTGCACCTCACTTGAATCCCTTCATGGCTCAGGGCCTGGTTCATGACTGCCCTCTGAATGCTTGCTTCCTTTCCCACCTACCAATAGACAACTTCTCTCTTATGCTAAATACCCTTCTCCCCTGATTATAAATCCCCCAATTGTGAGCTTTATGTTACTCTTCAGTAGGTCTCAGATATCCTGTTCATTGCCTTGCACAGAAGTCCTTTAGTGATTATTTGCTGTATCACAATAACTCCCCAAAAAAAGGCAGAATCAAAATTGAGGTGAATCTTCATTTAAGTGGTTCATGAACCCATATAGACCTTATGAAGGTTGTGCTCTGTCTCCTCAGGAAAGAGAGAGAGAAAGAGAGAGAGAGAGAGAGAGAAATTTCCCTCCGGTTACAGATGGCCACACTTTTCCATATATGTATGTAGTAACTGTCTTTTGGGTAGATCCACAGCTTCCCTTTGAACTTCTCTAAAGGAGCAGCCAGTGGTGCTGCCCTGCAGAGCAGACCTCATTCTGCCTTTCTTCAGAAGACAGCTCTGGCCTCTTAAATGGCATGAGAGGAACTGGTCCCACCCTACCTGGCAGAGCCACCACCTGACACCCAGCAGGTAAGAGCTTAGCACTGGGTGGGGAGCAAAGTTTTTGCACTAACTTCTCATCTGTGTTCCTCCTGCTCGTATCATCAATCAGCCAGTCCCACCTCCGGAGGAGATGACAGCCTAAATATGAGAGCACATTGGATTTCTCCAGGAAGGTGGCATTGTGTTCAACTTCCATTATTCTCCCATTTTATCTCATTTTTTAAAAAATCAATAACATTACTTTAGAGACCCAGAGAATGCTGGTGTGTGTCGCTGACACACAGAAAGGAGCTGTATGGTGTAATTCCTAGATGTGGCATCAAAAAGCATGGAGGCTTCTAGATACAGCCTCTTGGTTTGTAGGAACAAACTATCCGGTCTATCTCAGAAATGTGGAGAATGGAATGAAATGATATAAGGGGGTTTTGTGTGAAGTATTATACAAGATGTAAATGCTGAAACTCGACACCTTAATGCAGAAAGTAAACTGGATATATCCACTGTCATTCCAGCCAGGCTATAAGCTGTCAAATGGATGGTTGTCCAAGGGGATGACATGGAAAAGGACACATGCTCCCTTATTTGTATGTGGACACCATGTCCATTTCCAATTTGGGTGGGAATTAGGACTGGAATTGCCCAGATGTCTGAGTCTTCTCTTTTAATAATAACTCCTTCAGAGACAGGGTCTGCACTTTAAATATCTAGTAGCGGGATCATCCCTGGTTGCCTCCACATAAAGACCTCGACCCTCCCACTTTCTTTTTTTTTCATTCACTCTTTTACACATTCATTTATTTATTGAACACAAATTTTTAATTAGCATGCTTTAAAGTGGGAGTCCACAAACTTGTCCTTTAACAGTAAATGCTCTAGGCTTTGCAGGGTATACAATCTCTGTCACAAATACTTAATACAGAAATACAATTGAATTGTGAAAGTAGCCACAGGCAATACTTAAGTCACTGGACATGGCTGAGTTTCAATAAAACTTTATTTACAAAACCAGACAGCTAATTGCCTGCTGGCCATAGTTTTAAATAAGTAGATGCTTATATTCTGTGTATGATGCACATTTGTTTAAAACATGTAACTTGTGTTGACCTCCCGCTTTCTGACGTGAGAATACCCTGAAAGCCTAGTCTCTTGCATGTCTGGTCGTATAGAGCAGCAAGGCCTGGCTACTGAGTAGTGATTTCATGTGACAGAGCATTTGGCAGAATTATGACGAGCTCAGGTCCCAGGGATGAGCTGTCTTGATTGACTAGATGCCCTCTCCCAGACAGTAATCAGAGACAAATACATTTATTCAGAGTCTTGGGAGGTGTGAGGGTGTTTTTGCAAACTTCAGTGGTGAGGTCATCACAACCAAGTAATCGTCAATGATAGAACCAGTGATCTGAGTTAGGATTGTTTTTACTAAAACTGTTTTCCCCCAATACAGAAATACCTTTATGGAGACTTTCCCCCATTGATTCTTAAAATCATGCCACTACTTTTTTATTTAATTTAAAAAATAATAAAACCCAGAAAAATAAAATAAAAAGTACTTGTTATTGGATCACAAGAGGATAAGTTAAATTGTGACATTTTGCTGTCAAAATCAAAATCGTTCATACTCAGTCTTTGGTAAGGTAGATACATTATTTTACAAAAATAAAATTATGTCATTTTTACAAACAAAATATCCTCATTTAAAATATCACTATTTTAAGCCTCTTCAAAAATGTTATACTTTCTTATTATTTCCTCATCTTTGAAGGATTTATATTATACCTCATGTTTTGTTGTTATAAGCAACACTGCACAAAACAGTGTTTCCCATCCTCAAGTTTATAAAATTATGCACCTCATCATCTTGCTTCACAGACCCACTATAAGCTGCTTTGTCTCCAATATAGGAGGAGAGAGAAATTTGGTTACAATAGATTAAACAAAGGCTTATTTATTAACCCTTATTTAATCATCACAGCCAAGCAAACAACTTTAATCGGAGGAATAGAGCTGAAGCTCAATATTTAAACTGCATAAAAACACAGGGCATTTAATCTAATCTAGTTGGCCAACAATGAGCACACCACATGTAATGTTTGCTCTTCAAACCTGGAATTCATTCTTTCTGTCACTCTAATTCCTGAACCCAATTTGGAAATAGTTTGCATTATATGCTATCTCACAGGTTTTTATGTTTGCTAACCAAATAGAATATGTTTAAAGACTGTCTTCCTGACTGTGACATTGTTAGAAATCAAAGGTGTTGAACAGTTACAGCTGCTAGTGGAATAAGGGACATGTTTCTTAAATGTAACACAAATCTATATGTACACACACACACATGCACATGCATATACACACACATGAAAATAGTCCTGATTCTCTTTCTCTACTACTTTAGGCTTTTCATAATAGAAGTAAAAGATGAAATATGTATATATTTTTATATATAATCTCAAGTAGGCTAAATTTCACATCTAGATGATCACATTAGTGTTATTGTCTCATCTCTATTCTCCTGTCCAAAACAAATATTTCCAGAGAGAGGAAATGTGTGTGCGCAGAAAGAATACAGATGAAAATAACACCCCACCCCCAGCAACTTCCTGGGTGAACACAGAAAAAAAAGCAGAGCACTCAGGTCTCAGGACTCTTCTCTTTCCTTTTCTCATCACATTAACAGTAAATTTTTTAGTAAATCCCATAAAATGAGACTCACCTGGAAACTCTCTCACCCAAAGAAAAGATGACATCTGGGCAGGTTACTGAGAGGACTGGATGGGACTCCTCCCTGGTGTGAGGAAGAGGATGGCCAGGGGCCAGCATCCCCATTGCTTCTGAGAAGCTGGGGCACAGGTTTCTAGTAAGCCCCTCCAAACAGATTAACTTTGGCTCATCGGATGATTGCCTCTATGCTCATTTATGAATTTACTTTGAACAAACAGTGAGCTCCTGACTTGAGCCTGGTAATGTTCTACGCTCCAGAATATAGGAGTTAGAAAAATAGACACCCCAAAAGTCCCTGCCCTCATGGAGCTTGAAAACCGCAAAAGAAAATTCCAATAGTACATGCCAAGTTCAATGCCATGAGAAAAGCACAGCAAGGAGGAAGCTAACACTGGGGGTGTTAAGGAGGAAGCTAACACTGGGGGTGTTAAGTCAGTTGGCTGAGCAAAGCCTCACTTAGACGATGGACAGGTGGCTGAAGACTGGGAGAAGGAGAGGCAGCAGCCAGGGCTGTTATTAGAATGAGCATTCCCAGCAGAGACCCCATGAGTGCCATGGCCCCACACGGGTGCTAGTGTGCTGCAAGTACACTTGAACACTGGGCATTTTAAAAGCTCTCAGGTATTACATTCGTTTCAGGCATACAGCACAATGAACGGACATTTATATGCCTTACAAAATGATCCCCACAGTTAAGTCCAATACCCATCTGACACCATACATAGTTATTACAATGTTATTGACTACATCTCCTATGCTGTACTTTACATCCCAGTGACTGTTTTGTACTTCTTATTCCCTCATCTTTTTCACCCAGCCCCATAAAGTCCCTATCATCTGGCAACCATCATTCTGTGCTCTGTGTCTGCTTCTGTTTGTTCATTTATAATGTTCTTAAGATTCCACATATAAATGAAATTATATGGTATTTGCATTTCTCAGTCTGACTTATTTCACTCAGCACAATACCCTTGAGGTCTATCCATGTTGACACAAATGGTAAGATTTCATTCCTTTTATGACTAACATTTCATTGTATATATGCACCACTTCCTATTTATCCATTCATTTATTGATGGACACTTAGGATAGTTCTAAATCTTGGCTACTGTAGATAATTCTGCAATGAACATAGGGGTGCATATTTCAAAATAATATTATATGTCAACTGTAATTGAAAAATAAAATTTAAAAAACAAAGTGAAAAAAAGATTCTAGTTATTTCTAATTTATAGCTAAGCTGAGAAACAGAGGTTTTTAACAAAAGAAGAGAGTGCCTTGGTATAGAGCTTGGGGGATGGGTGGCTTAGGAGGGAGCTTCTGTCATTCCTTACCTAGCCAAGCAAAACGGGAAGCTGGATGAGCTGAGAGCCGGGGTGAACAGTGAGCTTGTTGAGGTTGTGAAGACAAGATATGAAAAAGTCATTGAGGATAATGAGAATGTGAATAGACTAGAGAAATGTTTGCTTGTTAGGTTTGTGGTTATAAATCTATAGTTAGACCTTAGTGTGTGTGTGTGTGTGTGTGTGTGTGTGTGTGTGTTTTCTCATTCTACAATTTGCTGTACACACGCCGGGATGGGGTAAGACCAGTGTCTGTGGTCTTACTCTAGCCCCTTGCACTCCTAAGAGAGAATCTGGGATGGGGTGTCCCAATTCCTCTGCCCTTATAAGAACCCAATCTTTTCTAATTCCTAAGCAGGGGGAGAATTGAACCAAAACAATTATATTTTTCATAAAGACATCTGCATTCTTTCCTACTCCTTCTTTGTTCTTTCTAATTATTAATAAAGCCTTCCTTCTCTCTTGTTACTTGATGTCCTGGATGAAGAGTCAGACACAAAAAAGAAATTAATTGGTTTCTCCGCATTTGTGGAGCCTAGTTGTAACTCTCAGGAAGCCACCTCTACCACCACAGACTTCCTGAACTGGACTGTGGCTTGTTGCCTCAACTCCTGGCAGGGCCACCCCACTGGTCATTTCAGCTGTGAGGGACGATTGTGGCAAGTGTGATAATTGCACAATAAATTCTATACGAACCCTTGGATGCTGTGTCTTCCAGGAAATTACACGGTAAATAATGACATTTGCAGGGAACAAATAATTCAACTATTCGTTACCATGTCAAATGCAATTGTAAGATCTGATGAGGCAAATCTTGTTTAGGAGATGAAAACAGAAGATATAAACCAGATAATTGCCAAGTGATTAAACAGGAAGTGCCATGCGTGTATGATTAATGCAAAATGTGCAGATAGGCCCTGAGGAGGGCGGGCCACGGAATGAGCTGGAATATCCCCATGGCATGCACATGTGTGTGTGCATGTGCCTGGTGATCCCTGTACCACCAGCAGAGCAGACCTCCCACTGAGGAGTGATCCCCTTGACTGTGAACACAGCAGGTCGCTTGGGGTGACTTTATGTGTTTCCCCATTCTTACTATTTCACTCTTTCTGCTTCTTAAATCCCCATGACTCCCCTCTTCTTTTCCACTATTCTCTGCTCCTACTATCCTTTCTCATTTGCTCCTTCCAAGAGGTTTTTCCTACCTGCAGCTCCTAGCTTGTCATATATTTTTAAAGGGAAAGATCTCCTGCCATTGTCCTCTCATGAATACTTGAAATCTGCCTGTCAATCATCTTTTCTTACATGTTGTTTTTAATATAATTCATAGAGGAAAGGAGAGGGAGAAAGAAAGAAATATCAATGATGAGAGAGTCATTGATCAGCTGCCTCCTGCATGTCCCACATTGGGGATCAAGCCCAAAACCTGGACATGTGCCCTGACCGGGAATGAATCATGAACTCCTAGTTCATAGGTCGATGTTCAACCATTGAGCCACACTGGCCTGGCTTACATGTTTCTTATGTCAGCAAATCAGCTGTGGCCTCCTGTTTGTAAGGTGAACGCTGGATCTAAGAATGCATTTTGCAGCTTTAATATGGTCACAATCCACACACAAGTCTCAGGTTCTCTGCTACCTGCTGACACTCCCTTCCTCCAACCTTCCCTGGTCTGCAGTCAAAATGGGGATAATGAGAGTGTGTATCTATCATCTTGTCTCTCGCCCCTCAGTCCCCAGTATTCTGTGTGTCCAGCAGTTCTCCCAAGACTGGTCAGAGCCTGTCCTTACACAAGGGAGCAGATGGTGAACCCAGAGGCCCTATTTCCCCCAAATATCTGTTAAAAGAAAACAGTAGATAGAAATAGTGGGAACTGGGTCCCCCAAGGAGGGAGCAAGATTAATTAACCATCCAGAGAAATCAATATTGGATAACTTCTTCCAACACACAGAAGCCCCAGGACATGACTGTCAACTGGCTGTAAAATATGGGCTCCATTCCTAGAATGGAGCTAATCGGCTTGTAGAATGCAGAAGACAGCACATGTGTACGTAATATGTCATCAATGGGAAGGTGAGATGAGAAGGAGTGTTAATTACGGGCTGGGGATGAGTGGGTTCTTGAGGAAGGCAGGCTGGTCCCTGAGGAGCCAGGCTGGGGATACACATGTAACAAGGTAAAAAGAGAACTATTTTGCAGACCTGCTAAATGCTTGTCCTTTGCAGCCCCATTACATATCCCATTTCATTTTATCCTAACAGTGGTTATTCAGACAGAGTGAAGTGCTCAGGCACGTAGGGCAGCTACGTAGCCAAAAGATGGCAATAGTCTATGGGGTGGTTAATTTTATGTCAACCTGACTGGATCAGAGGCGCCCAGATCTTTGGTCAAACATCATTCTGTATATGTCTGGGAGGGTGTTTCTGGATGAGATTAACATAAAAATCAGTAAACTGCAAAGCAGATTGCCCTCCCTAAAGTGGGCCTCCTCCAATCAGTTGAAGGCCTGAATAGAACAAAAGGCTGATATTCCCAGAAGTAGGAGAGAATTCTTCTGCCTGCCAACGTTTGAACTGAGACATCAGCCTTTTTCCTGCCTTCAGACTCAAGCTGAAATGTTGATTCTTCCTGTATCTTGAGCTGCTGGACTTCTGACTGAAGATAAACCAGCTTGCAGACTCACCTGCTAATCTTAGGACTTACCTGCCTGCATAATCATATGAGATAATTCCCTGACTGATACTATATATAATATATATATTCAAAATTTTGACCAAGTCCCTTTGTCTTTCTTTGCCTCATTACTGCCTCTGCATAAAATATTGATTATATTACATTGAAAGGAGTTAAAGCAGAATTAGGTAGACAGGGTAAGGGGTGGAAGAAGGAGGAATCCTAGAGCTAGCTGAAACCACAAAATGTTTTGCAGAGAAATAGGATAGCAGAAAAACAGGGTATTTTGAAACAAGGATGTTTTTCTTGAAGTGCAAAATAAAATGTTGCAAAAAGGCTGGGAACTAATCAGAGAGCGGCACAGAGACAAAGAGCAGGCTTTTAGCAGACATAAGGGGAAGAGCAGAATGCTTGGGAGGGGGGAGCAATCCATTTGGGTCCCCTCCCCGAGTGGGGAGCCTGAGTTTGCCTGCAGTAAACTCCCGCCTTGCTTGAACTCCGCCAATCCGAGGCTTCATTCTTCGATTGTGTAAGACAGGGCCCTGGGAAGAATTTCTGCTCACCGGGTCCAGTATCAATATTATTTTGCATGATATTACAGCATTGCCTCAGTATAAAATATGGATTATATTGCATTACTAGTCTCAAACTGGACTTAGAGGAAAGAGTACCGTAATGTGCTCAGACGTGTTATTCTCTGAAGTACAGACCAACTTCATTCTGCCCATGGTCAGTCGTCCACGGCAGACGTCCAGCTCTGTGTCTGGACAGGGCCAGGTCTAAACACACACAGGCTGCCATGTTCCCTTGTCACCACAGCCCTTTCTGGACAGAGCTTCAGCTCTTCCCACTGTAGGACACTTGCACTCCGTCACTGTGGAGCCTGTTAGGATGCATGAATGATGGGCTGTAGGCCGATGTGAGGGGAGGTGGGGTCTCAGAGCCACTAAGTGATCTGGGAACCACCCAAGCGTGGCCTCAGGCTGGGAGAGCGGTCCCCGGTGGGTCGTTAGTTAGCAGCACCCGGACTCTTTCCCAGACAATAATATTGACTTCCCATTAAATAAACATGAATCTTCTAAACAAGGGCTGAGCACACAGGGAGCCAGCTCCTCCGGTGTTGTGCAGGTAACAGGCAATAAGACACAGTCCATAGATTTAATTTTCCCTGTAATTACCTCTCCTGGTGAAGTGAGCTCAAGTAACAGGAAGCCGCTGCTGCACAGGCAGTTCTGAGAGGTGGATAAACGAGGTCACCCCCTCTGCAGGACCAATTTCTGTTTTGATCAAAACCCATTATTAACAAATCAGAGCCATTAGAGGTGTCTCTTTATGCCTTTTCTTTATTGAAAAAAAAAAATCAAATGGAGAGAGAGGTGGGTCCCTTGTGAGAAAATTAAAGTGACTCCAGTAATGAGCTGCACCAGTGTTAGATCAGGGTAAGGTCACTGTGAAAACAGCAAAGCCCTCACCCTGTGGAGCCCCTGGGGCTGTCATGTGGGTCATGTGGGAGAAAGAAGTGTGTGGTCAAGAATTACCCTAATCTTCCCTGTTGACTTCTAACCATCTCATCAAAGTCACCTTTTAAAGCTCATTCACTAAAATAAATCAGAACTAGCAATAACAATAACCTTTCCCCCTTGTGCCTATCTAAACCAAACAAATCAATAACAAGGGCAAGGTTAGTGTTTTGTGATAGTTTATCTCAGAGAAGCACTTACTTCAAATAGTGAGGCTTCTATGAGATCTAAAGTTGATAGAACTTTGATTTCTGTACAATTTATCAGGGTTTCCCGGTGTAAAATTAACTTTTCTAATAAGAAATAATTTTAAATGACAATGGGTTCCAAAAGTGGTAACAGTAATGAAAATCCTCATAGAAGCCAATGATGGAATTTTAACCAAACCTTAAGAAACTTTCTGAAAACACACTTCCTCATTAGGTCCCTAACTAACAATTAAATCTATCCATCTTGTGCCGCTTCTCAGTATATAAAATTGTATGGATGAGGGAAGAAAAATACCCAATCAAAAGCCCACAATCATAGCACATGGCTTGCTTCAAAAATTTCCCTACGTGTTTACTTGCCACAACACATTAGGTTTATTCATGGTAACATTGGAGGGGTTCAGAGGCCTCAATACAGTAGACAATGTGTGGGTGAGAGGGGTTTATCTGAGAGCACATTCTTCTAAATTCCCTTTTGAAGGGTCTTCAAATAAAATCATTTAAAGCTGCCCTTTGCCATATTAATTAATGTAATCATAATTATATGAAAAATTAATTGAAAATTAATCTTCACTTGTCTGTGGACATGTTTCTAAAGAGATTTAAGAATTTATTAGAGCAGTATGTGTATGCATTCCATACCTGTGTATACACGTGTGCACATAAGCACATAAATGTATGAAATACACACACTTATGTGTCAAAATGTCATCCGCTCAGGATAATGTAAGCGACAGAGGGCCTGAGTGTAACACAAAGGCAGAGGAAGGGCTGATTCTGTCTGCTTGAACTGGGACATCCACCTCCTTCTGCCCTCTGACATCAGTGCTCAAAGATTGGGGCCCACACCATCACCCCCACCCATTCTCAGACCTTTGGGTTTGGTCTGGAGCTCCACTACTGCCTTCCCAGGGCCTGCAGCCTGTACACAGCAGGCCATGGGACTTCTCAGTCTTCATAATCATGAACTAATCTTTCAGAATAAACCTTTTTCTAAAAAATATGTGTATCCCATTGGTTCTGCTTCTCTGAAGAACCCTGAGTAGCACAGATTTTGATATTTATATGCTTTGAGGTTTCTTGGCAGAATTTTATGGTTTCATTAACACAAATACACTATGAATACAAGCTGTCTATTCATTTTTTTTGCTGATTAGTGACTCTGATGGCCAGCTGGGCTGCTCTTTCCTCAATGCTTTTGGGGTTCTACGAGGAGACATTGTGAGCAATCTCAGCACAGTGAGATTTTGCACTTCAAGCTCCTTGACACTGTGGACCAGGAACTTCCCAAAGTCACTGGGCAGCATGTGCTTTGTTATCTTGTTGCTCCCATAACCAGTGTTGGGCATCAAGATCTGGCCCTTCAACCTTCCATGCATCCTGTTGTCAATGCCTCTGGGTTTCCGCCAGTTAGACTAAATTTTAACATATCTGTCTGACTGATGTCGGATGAATTTCCTGGTCCTCTTTTTTATGATCTTGGGTTTTACAAGGGTTCTGAGGGTGGCCATGGTGCTGAGTAGGAGATGACCACCACCTTGGTAGGCAATGCTGAGGAAGTGGTATTCATATACTTTGATACATAAGGTACGCAAATGATAATGCTGAATGTCTCTTCAAAAAGAAACCATTACTGTTCTGTTCTGTTGGCTATTAAATGTAGTTTTACTGAGACCCCCAGAAGAAAGTGGAGAGTTAAATATTATCAGCTGATTATATGTAAAAGCTTGAACAAGAGGAAGAGTGTCATAGCATGTGCTGTTCCTGCGTCCTTTATAATGGTAGCTACAGTGTGTGTGTGCCATGACATGGGGTTCAGAGGAAACAGAAATGCTCACCAATGTGTGATGTGAAGATGTATCTCCTGAACTCCGTGGGGCAGGGGCTGGTCTGGGTTATGAATACAGAGAACAGTGTCAGAAAAATAATAGTGGTGGAAGGAAGCTGTTGGTTATAGCAACTTGAATAACATTTGTTCAGATGGTAGACAATGCAATAGTGTCCCAAGAACCTTTGACTGTGTTGGGAGAATTGAAAGGTGCAGATGGAACTGGCATTGCTAACCAGCTGCCTTTAACATAGGGAGATTATCCAGGAACACTCAGGTGGACTGGACCAGGGTAATCACAAAGGTCCTCAAAATGGAATGAGAGAGCAGAAGAGGAAGTCGTAGTGATGTGAGAACTCCAGGAATGTCTCTGGCCTCAGAGGTGGAGCAAGAAACCATGAGTCTCTAGAAGCTGGAACCACCAGGAAACAAATTCTCTCTAGACCCTAACGAAGGCACTAGCCCTAAGACATCTTGATTTTAACCAGGTAGGACCATGTTGGACTTCCGACCTATAGAACTGTAAGATAAAAAATGTATGTTTTATGCCACTGAGTTGTGGTCATTTGTTACAGCAGCAAAAGAAAACAAATCCAGTTCAGTAAGCAGCAGTATTTCTAAAATGCATTCCCATGGGCTACAGAAATCTATGTAGAGTCCTGTGGATATGGTGAATGGGAATGCTAAGTGAGCTTGAAAATGTTACTGTCTTAAAACAAAAAAATTCCAGATGTAATATTTAAAATTTCAATAGTTTACTAAGTAGACTTCCAGCTTCCAGAAAGAGCAAATAGCTTGGTTTGACTAAACTCCTCATTTTCTTTAGTTTATTTTGAAGACATAGCAAACAGAGGCAAGCAGACACCTGGGAGATTCTGTCCTTGAAAGACAGCCATTAACAGGTGAGATGAAGGAGGTCTGACACTCTTTCTGAGTGTATTCTCCGCTCCATCTACAACTCAAGGCAACAGGTGTCTAGCTGGCGAGGTGTCAGAGCATAGAGTTAGCTACTTGTGGAGCAGCCAGAAATTTGGGGGGATTCCAGAAGGAAGGATCCACAGAGAGGTGAGCCAAGAACCACCATGTAAAATCCATCCCAACACCTGATTGGTGACTAAACTTCACATTCAGGCGGTCCCCAGCAGCCCAGTGCATAGGCAGGAGCTGGCAATTAGAGGAATGGAGTGGGGATTCCATCTATGTGTCCATGTGTGATAATTTTACCTAAGCCCCCTCAAAAATAATACATAAAACCAGTATAAAGTCAATAAGCCATCAGGCATGGAGAGTGGGGGTAGCATAGATAAAAGAAGAATGGAAGAACAGCAATAATGGTTGGAGCAGCATGCTACATATGCAGGAAATCAATATACAATTTTGTTACTTATACTTAATTTTCATTACAATGAAAATATTTTGGACATTTATTGATATTCCATAACTCTGGTTTGAGTAGGGGTCTTGGGGCATGATCATGAGGATTTCTAGGCACCTAAGCACACATTCACCCCATCTACAAATACTACAAAAGTTCCCAAATCCTGTCCACTCTCCTCCTACACGCTGTTTCCTGGGTTCACCATCCTCCTGCCATGACATCATTCAAGGTCATCTTTAACAACCTGAAATTATAAGAAGTTACTTCTTATAGCCTTTTTTTTCCTGGCCATCTTTGGGAGTACTGCCAACATCATGGCAACCTAAAATAGCCATGGTATAAAAGTCACCAAACTATGGAAGGTCATTAAAAATTGTGGTTTTGTTCCTCAAGGGATCACTGAGCCCAACACAGAGATACCAGGATATGTTTTCTGCCAAAATGGAATAAAGTATTCTCCCATCCAAGTCATCCCCTAGTCACTGTGGGGGAGCTCACAGTAACAGTTAGGGAGCAAGAATGTAATGTCGTCTAGATATGGCCTCTGCAGGACCGGGGGTTGGCTGTGAGGATACAGTGGGTGTGCTCTCCTCTCTTCTCTTTTTCTTCCCTGTCCTCTCCCAGTTAGAAGTTTCAGAAGAGCTTGTGGAAAGTGCTCAGGGCAGCAGTTCATGTTTACTCATAAAGTGTTTGGGGTTGTTAAGATTCAGTATCAAACCACAAGGACCTTAGAAAGAAAGTCCTACTTGAACAATGTTTCTCAAAGTAAAGGCACTTTAAAATATTATCTCAAGAGTGGTCTTTGCTCTCTTAAACCCATGGTGGTTAAAATAGCCTGATAAGTAGGGCAAAGCAAGAGTGAGTGATGATAATAACACAGCTTTCTGAACATCCAGCACTTAGAACCAGTAGGAGCTCGAGTCTGGCCATGCTTTTTGCAGGAGCTGTTTGCAGGAGCCACCAGGCAAGCAGCGAGTGGCAGAATGTTTGAACACTGCTGTTCACATGCTGGCTTTGTGGGCCAGACATTTTTGTGCCAAAACAATTATTTAGGCATCCCTTAGTTGCATAATAAATGTGCAGGTCCTGAAACAATCCTTGGAGGGGTAAGACAGGGGTGTGTAGGAGGGATATGAAGAAGGGTACATATAGGGGATGGAGGGAAGAGAACATGTGGGACACATTCCTTGTCCCAAAAAAGCTTACAAGACAGACTTAGAGATAGTAAATCAGCCCATGAAAGTACAAAGAGAATAAAGGATTTAAATAACTGCACAAGATAATTATAGAACTGACAGTTGACACTCTGCCCCTATAATGTCAATTAAGCTGGTAAAAAGTCCTATATGCACAGAGATATATCTTCTGGAATATCAGAGAAGGTTAACAGTGAAATGTGATTCAAACTCATAAAGTGAGACTGGTCATTTCAGTGGGTGGGATGATGACAGCGCATTCATGCAGATCGGAAGTTGCCTGGTGTGAAGGGGCAGAGAATGACTCCATTTGGATGGAGCAATGGGTCACACTACTTTTAAGGTGGATCATAAGTAGGTACTCTTGTGAACATTATGAATATGTTGGAGCAATGACAGTAAAAACAAGGAGAGTGTCTGCCCCATTTATTTGGCTTTTGTGGCTCACATCTTATCACACACAACGTGATAGCTGAAAATTTTTTTCTCACTATCTTCCAAGCAATCCTAATGTGATAAAGGTATCAGAATTGACAAAGTGGTTAAGGCCAGGCTCCTATGTGCTCTGACAATAACAACAACATGGAAGGAAGAACTGAGGAAAGTCATGATTGTTACTTGCAGTTTACTGCAATGTCTTAATTTCCTCTCATAATCTATTACAGATCTGTCATCCATGAACTTATTTCTATTAGAGTATATTTTATTATTTTCATCAAAATATGACATTCATGTTGGAAAAAAATCAAATAATATTAAAAGATATGTAATACAGATTACTAGTACTATCCATATCCCGCCTTCCTTTCTTGGGCACACAAAAATTTAAGCAAGTCATTGCCCTGTGGTTTAATGGGGTTGTTTGTGCCACAATTTCTGATATTGAAATATCGTCTTGTTTGTAGTCTGAAGTGATATGGTAAAAAGCCCCCACACAACTCTTCAGCTCTTCCCTCCCCATCTAAGGGTCATTGGTGCACCTCGAAGCACCATATTGAGGTGGTGAGACAATGATGGAGCCTACTGGGTCTCTGAGTCACCACACTGAAGGGAACTTCCCTAAAGAACTTTATATCTGTAGAGTAATTGGGTGGGAAATAAACCCAAGTATGTTAAAGCTATGAGATTTCAGGGTTTAACTATTCATCTTACTTGACTCATCCTACTGTTTACATCACTATAAACAGCAGCGTTCTACCCTAGACCACCCATTACTACAGAGAACATCATAGAGAAAAGCTATTTTTACTTTAGCTTTTTCTAGTATTTATCTCTTTTGTTTTAAGTAAGATACTTATATTGTTATTTGTTGACTTATCAGTTTTAATCATTATTGATTAACTTCTCTAATGGCATATGAAAATGCACATCTTTTATACCCACGCTTCCCATTTTTCCTAGAGAGTTATATGATAACTTTTGCATGAATCAGTAGTAAATGGTTGCATTACTTTAATTGTGTACATGTTAATCATTGCAGCACAAGTAGGGATCTATGGTTACATTTGAATTTTTATAACGTTTGTTTTTCTTGGAGTTAATAATCTCCTTTTCTTTTCATTTGCTTAGTCATCAATATATTTATTCTTAATTTTTTCCAGCATATTAGTCCATGCTTCTCAATATTTTCCCAAATACTCAAGTATAGCAGATAATCTATCAATTCCATTTAGTTTCTCCCTCCTCAGCAGTTGGAACTTGCCACTCTTTTTTTTCCACATTTTTTCTTTATTGATTAAGATATTACATATGTGTCCTATTCCTCCCATTGCCCTCCCCTACTCCACTTCCATTCATGCCCTCACCCCCTCATGTCTGTGTCCATTGGTTATGCTTATATGCATGCATACAAGTCCTTTGGTTGATTTCTCCCCCTTACCCCCACCCTCCCCTACCTTGCCACTCTTTAGGCCTGCCCTCTGCTCCAATTCTGGGGATTACTCAAACTGCTTTGTGAGGGAGAGCCACAACTTCCAAGTCTTTCTTACATTGATAACCATTATTCCTGAAGCCAATACTATAGTTGCTTCCTAAAAAAATGTGAATGGAAAGAAAATTGATAGTCTTCACAACATGAAAATAGCTTTATTTATTGCTCTTGCTTGAGTGATAGTCGTGTGGGTATAGGAATTAATTTTGAGTTACCCAATTCCAGGCTGATTTCCATCTGCATATAATGTGTTCTCCAACACTACACTCTCCCGAGACTTTAGGGCCTAGAGGATATTCAGTTCATCCTTGGGGTTCTAAAACTTTACAATTATGCTTCTCACTGGGTTTCCTTTTTTTATTTTCATTTAATAATTTTCTTTCTTTCACTTTTTCTGGAATTACCATTAGTTAGATCATGAACTTCTACATTGCCCCCTAACTTTCTTTTTATCTCTTTCATATACTAGGTGAGTGATGTCCTACTCTTTATTTTCCAAATTTATTAATTTTGTTTTATTTTTTATCATATTTTTAATTTCTAAAATCTTTTCATGAATTTCCAAGATGCTACTTATATTCTGATTATTCTTTTGTTGAATAGCCTCTTGTTCACCTAATTTCTCCAAGCATAAAAATTACAGAATTCTCTTTCCCCTTTATTATGTATGTTTCCTTCTCTGTTTAATTTGATCTTTCTCTTTCATGTTTGGAAACTCTTTTTATGTCTAGTTATTTTAAGCTGTTTACTCGCTATTGAGGGTGAAGGCCTACATATTGATTGGAACTTCTGTGCGTGGGGACCTCACAGTTTGGTGGATGAGTGTGAGCAGGTTTGGGGGTTCCTCAAAAGAAAATGCCTGGTATTCTCTGTGGCAGAATTCAGTTTCTCTAGACTTTTGTCCAGAGACAGACCTCTGCCCCCGCTTGCTTGGGGACGCTTGGCTGATAGGATTGTGGATTTGAGGTGAGAAGGGAGCTGAAGGTACTACCACCCTTCACACACTTGTTTATTGACCCTCCCCACCCCCTACTCTTTCTGGCAACTCCAGCCTCCTGAACAGCTCAGGGGTCCTGCAGGTGAGGTGTCCCTATTTTCTCCAACTCCCCCTCCCCCCCCCACACCGCCCCCTCAGGAGCTGGGTTTGGTTTTCTCCTGTTTGTGGATATAGGTGTTTTCATGCATCAGCTGAGCTGAACTCCTCACTGCTCATCTCACGCCTGCATTCTATTATTGTCCTCTTGCATTTGAGCTTTCTTATTGTGTACTCTCACTTTAATGGGTATCTTAGGATATAGGTAGAAAATGTGATCCCACATGGAAATAATGAGCTCCAAAAAGTTGTCACTTACTTTGTAAACTAGTATTATTATTTTGTAGCCAAATTCACATCTTTCACACTTAATAATATGACTCTGAGATTAGCAACCCTAGATTTAGTGAGCTAGTCTTATAAATTTAGACCACATTATTGTTTATTTTCCTAGAAATATAGCAAGAAACTAGAAATGGTCTTAAATACCATCCAATCTAACCTATTTACTTTGTAAGAGAAAACAAAAAGAGAGAGACTCAGGGAAATTAAATGTCAACTTTAATCAAAGAGCTGTTTATTGGCAGATTCCAGTGAATATATAACTCTTTCACTAATAATCCAGTGCTCTGTCTCTTATATCCTTAATTACTGTAGCTTCAATCATAAATCTAAGCCTATTACCCAAGTAGCAGTGATTAGAATGAAGGAGATATTTTTTAGTTTTCAAATAAAAGCAATAGTGATATAAGACTTAATCCAACCTATTTATTTTATCTGAAAGACCAGTATTTCAAAGTAAGGTTATTGGATAAATAAAACATATTAGCTTCCTCAAAATCATGAGAAATATAAGTACAAGATGAAACTTGTAGAGTGTCTCTATGTGGCTGTTACCAAATTGGTTATTAAACATTGATTTGGGAGTTTTAAAGAATGTTGATGACCCCTAAAAGACCTTCATGTAAGCATCTTCACATTTGTGCTGTTTGCTTGTTTTTTTTTCCCACCTAAGCAGCTACTTAGACAGCCTCGATACATGGTGCAGAAAATATGGAGACATAATAAGAAAGTCCATTTTCACAAAACAAATAGCAGGAAAATGGTCAAACTAGTTTGTGATGCCATTACAGACTTCAAGCAAGCTGTTTCAAGATGGAAGACTGGCCACCTTCTAAAGATGTGGAAATAAGCCTAAAAATGTGTTTGTGGATGGCTGGTGGGGCCTTGCCAGCACAGTGCAGTGACCCCTGAGCTACATCAGCAGCAATCCCCACAACCCTATCTGGCCTGTGCATCAACATGCAAACTGCAGTTTATCTCCCGTGGACTCTCTTCATTCACCTTCCCTTAAATGACTCCCACAGAGTCAACCATCAGCCCTCATTTTTGTACCTGACTTGAGTTTTCTTATTCTCTCCCACTGTTGCAACCACCACATACAAACCAAGGACACTGCAAAATATGTCTTCAGTATCCCTTAGCAGTAATTAGCATTTTTGAGTACATTTTATTACTAGACCTTATGCTGAATCTTTTGTATACATCATCCCTTTCAATGCACATTTTTTCCTAGGAAGGAAGTACTATTTTTATGCCTATTAAGCATCATACCATACATCAAAAAGGTTGTAGGTTTGATTCCTGGTCAGGGCACATATAGAAGGCAATGGATTGATGTATCTCTCTCATATCAGTGTTTCTCTCTCTCTCTCTTCCTTCCTTCCTCTCACTCTAAAAAAAATAAAATAAAAATAAATAAATCAATGAACATGTCCATGGCTGATGATTGGGGGGGAAAGGCGTGGGACCATCAAAAGTCAGCAAGAGCCTCATTAGCCGAGGCCCAGACTGGCCTGAGACTACAGAAAGGAGTGGCAGATGAGGTTGTGCAGTAGAAGCACCGACACCATCCTTCTAGTCCATGAGATCCTTGGACAGGAGAAACCCATAAAGGGTTTGAACTAGTGGGTGTGTGATCTGACTCCCCTGTAGCAGAATCAGAGGACCTGACGTGGACTGTGTGGTGGAAAAGGACAGGAGGGAGGTTGCAGCAAGATGAGATTCCGATAATCTAGCGTGAGTGGAAAGAGGTGAGTAGACATGAGAGATAAACACCTCAGACCTGGAATTGGAGGAAGAGGAACAGAAGACCTGATGAGTGTAACATTCTGAGGCAAAACCCACAATTCAAATGGCTAACATCCAGTGCATTCCTGTATATCCCCTGCTCCCCAATCATGTACAGTGCATCAACCAGGAAATGAGCTAACACCTCCACTTTGCCGTATAACCAGAGAAAGACTACCACAGGCTCTGTGCATAGATACTGTGAAAAAAAAAAATAGGCTAAGACGAATAGAGCAGCAGTTCTCAACCTGTGGGTCGCGACCCCTATGGGGGGTCGAACAACCCTTTCACAAGGGTCGCCTAAGACCATCAGAAAACACATATATAATTACATATTGTTTTTGTGATTAATCACTATGCTTTAATTATGTTCAATTTGTAACAATGAAAATACATCCTGCATATCAGATATTTACATTATGATTCATAACAGTAGCAAAATTACAGTTATGAAGTAGCAAGGAAAATAATTTTATGGTCGGGGGTCACCACAACATGAGGAACTGTATTAAAGGGTCGTGGCATTAGGAAGGTTGAGAACCACTGGAATAGAGAGTGGGAAAATAACAAGCAAAAGGTGGAGGTGGGTGATAAGTTCCCAAGAAAAAAACAAATATATCTAAATAAATGCAAGCCCATACCTTCAAATACATTAGAAAGAAGTTGTAATTATGGAGGGTAGGGATACAATGGAGAGCTGAAAAAGAAATAATGGTGAGTGAATAATCAATGTTAATATGAACCAAAGATAAAGTGTGCACCTGCCCTACAACGAGCCACAATTAGAAGTTAGGACTCACAGGGTTCAATGACTGTTAGGAAGACAGGATGATATAAAGAAGAAACCAGATGTTTGAATAAAATTCTATGTTCATGACTGAGAAGCAAAATCACACTTCCAGAAACTTTTTAATTTTGATCCACTCTTGAAAATTCAAATGATTTAAGATATAGAGGAAGAACTTAGGACCAAGTTTCCTCATACATAAAATGAGAGGGCTAGAATATTTTTGCATAAAAATAGCATTTATTAATTACAAACATAGACTTCGAAGAATAAAAAAGAGGATAAAAAAAAGCAAAGGGAGAGATGGAGATAAAAAGTCCTTATCCCTCTGTCATCTAACTATAAAATTAATTTGGAAATTATGACATAAAAGAAGGTCACCTTGCCCCACGGGAAAAAAAGAATGCGCATTATCTTTTCTTAGCGTACCAGCGGAAACAGACTTACCACAGGTAGGAAAAGCCATTAGCAAAGGTTGTTAGACGGCCGCTTTCACCTGTCAAGAGTTGAAGAGGATGTATTAGCCAAAATGGTGAGCTGATGTAAACTGTCGAAAATGACCAATTCTCTGGCCTGAACTGGCTTCAGAGCAATTTTCACTCTCCATTTCTACATATCAAATATATGCGAAATGGAATGTTACCAGAAACGTTCCGCCGCCCGTTACTTGTCATAGGAATCCTGTCGCTTTGCATCGGCAGTGAAAGAAACACTGGATTACGGTGATGAGAGAGAGTACAGATGAGACGTGTTCAGCATGTCCTGGGCCTCTCCTGTAAGGTAGACACTCCTCCCCCTGATCTGAGCCTTTGCTTTGCATGGTTTCAGTTCCCTGCAGTCAATTGCCATTAGAAAATAATAAATTAAACATTTCAGAAATAAATAATGTATACGTTTTAAATTGCACACTGTTCTGAGTAGGGTGATAAAATCTCTCACCACGTCTTTCCCTTCCCACCGGGGACTTGACCCATCCCTTGGATCCATCATCTCCAAACCATCTACACTTCCTGCCCCTTAGTCTCTTAGTAGTCGTCTGGGTTGTGAGATCCACAATGGCACTGTCACAGTGCTTGTGTTCAATGAACCCTTATTTTCCTTAATAATGCCACATTTACATAACTGTTATTGCAGCATATTTTTATAATTGTTCTATTTTATTACTAGCTATTATTGTTAATCTCTTATTCTGCTTAATTTATAAATTAAACTTTATCATAGGTGTGTATGTATAGGAAAATACATAGTATATGTAGGGTTTTGTACTATTCATGGTTACAGGCATCCACAGGGGGTCTTGGACCATACCCCTCGCAGATAAGGGGTATGACTATAATAACAAGAACCAGTAAGACACAGAGATGCACACTCGAATAGGCCCCATGTGTGTGGAGAAGCCAGGACTCCACCTGGACACTGCATGTAGCCTAACACAGGGTCACGCCCCCTCTCCCCACACAAGCCACTCACCTTTCTAGGTCTCCGAACATCTGAGTCACAAGGAAAGAGAGTGATGATAACAAGCCATTACTGAGCTTCTGCTATTTGTCATAAAATGTTTATCTGCTTTGCAAAAGAAATAATAAAAAAGAAAAACACAACTTTGAAGGGTTGCTGATAAGAGAAGCGAGGAAAGAGGTAAAAAACTAGAAGGGAAAATGGACTTGTCTGTATCCACCTCATCTTATTATTTTAAGAATGGGAACATGTAAACATAGCACTTAATTTTAAAAATCAAATAAGGAGAAAAGGCACCAAAGCAATATCTAAAACCATCAAACACATTGGAAACCCATTAATCAATGCATTTCAAGCTGGGGATTTCACAGCAAAAAGAATTGCTTCCACTGACTTTAAAATGCAGTGCTTGAATTGCAGAAGGAAGTGGGTAAGATAATCAACCAAAGACCTCGTATGCATTTGCATATGCATCACCCATGGACACAGACAATAGGGTGGTGAAGGCCACCGGTGGGAGCGGGGCAGGCTGGAGGGGGTCAATGGGGGGAAAAGGGGACATTTGTAATACTTTCAACAATAAAGAATTATTTAAAAATAAATAAATAAAATGCAGGGTTTTACCTGCACATCCCTGGCGTTAAGAAAGCAAGAGAACCACAAAGAAATCACCAAGAGCATCCGGAGCCCTGGTTAGTAACAACAGGAACAGTGTTATTCTGAGACTCTTCTGAATGCTATTTGAAACTATTAGGATAAACGGCCATGCCATGAGAAAGGAAGATTTTCCCAAAGTTATAGATGAAGTCAAAGAAATTAGGAGAAAGCCTTGTCGTCTTTGGCTGGAGGACAGGCTGCCAGCCACGCAAGAACCGCCCTGCTCAGGATCCGGTTTAGGAAGGCGCTCAATCTCGGCGGGCCGCTGTTGTCAGAAGAAACTCAGAGAAAGAAGTGTAGTAAGTCCATGATGAAGATGCTTTGGTTTGCCAAACCCAGAACACTAACGGAAAGGACAGAGCAGGACTGATGGCTGTGTCCTTAACCCCTCTTCCAAGAAAAAGCCGCAGGGTGTATCAGTGACTCAGCCTGCCCTTATCTCGGCCAATGGGAAAGCGGGGGAAACTAGCCCAAGGCCAAAAGTATGCTGGCCACCCCCCCCTCCCCCCCCCCACCCCGTCATTGTGTAACCGGACCCTAGCTGCACCCTGCCCCCGACCCCAAGCCCTATAAATTCTTTGTTCTCTTGGGATTCGGGGCTCTCTCTTGCACCCAGTAATGGAGGCAAGGGGGAGACCAAGCGAGCTTGTATAAGAGACCCTCTGCTTTTGCATCAGACTGGCTCCCTGGCGTGGTTTTTTGGGGATCTTGAAATCTGGGCATAACACTGACAACACCAAATGCTGGTGAGGATGTGGAGCAGCAGGGGCTCTCATTCATTGCTGGTGGGAATGCAAAATGGTACGGCCACCTTGGAGGACAGTTTGGCAGTTTCTTCCTAAAGCTAAACATTCTCACCGTACCATCCAGCCATCGTGCTCCCTGGTATTTACCCAATGGCATTGAAAATATGTCCACACAAAACCTATACACAGGTGCAGCTTTATGCATAATTTCCAAAACATGGAACCAACCAAGATGTCCTTCAGAATAAATTGCGGTACAACAGAGGATGAGCTCTCAAAACATGAAAAGATAGGAAGGAAACTTTAGTGCATGTTACTAAATGAAAGAAGCCAATCTGAAAATGCTACATACTGTATGATTCCAACTACATGACATTCTGGAAAAGGCAAAACTACAGAGACAGTAAACAGATCAGTGGTTGTCAGGGCTGGGGAAGGAAGGATGAACAGGTGGAGCACAGAGGCTTTGGGGGCAGTGCACCCACACTGCGTGATACAATAAATGGATACACGTCATGTTATAGTTGTCCAAACCCATAGACTGTACAACACAAGCATGACCATAATGTAAACTATGGACTTTAAGTGCTGATGACCTGTCAATGTAGGTGCATTGTAAGAAATGTACCACCTGGTGAGGATGTTGATGGGGGTGGAGAGTATATAGATAATCTCTGTACTTTCCCCTCAATTTTGTTGTGAATCTAAAATTGCTCTGGAAAAAAAAAAAGGCTTAAAAAAAGTTTGTGTTTATCTTTCTCTAACTGACTTATTTTGCTTAGCATAATGCTCTCCAGGTCCATCCATGCTGTTGCAAATGGTAGGTGTTCCTTCCTTTTTACAGCAGCGTAGTATTCCATATAAGCATAACCAATGGACACAGACACCAGGAGCGTGAGGATGGGGGGTAACGGGGGGATAAGGACACATATGTAATACCTTAATCAATAAAGAAAAAAAGTTTGTGTTTACCTCACAGGAGCCTCAGTAGGAGCTGACGGGCACGGTGTTCTCAGATGGACTGGGCTTGAGGTGTAGGGCTTCCAGGGGACAGGTGGCTGAGCTCAGGAGAGCGACACCTGCTAAGTTCAAGGTGTGGCCTCTGACATGGCATGTTCTGGGGTGTGTCCCTTGTGTACCCCTGACTGCTTCTTGTTGGAAAAAAAGTGGCAATGACGGCCATCTGCCTAAAAGCACATGTCTAGGGATGGAGAGGGAACTTTTCCTGCAGAGCCGCCATGCAGACCACGCACCTTGTGTTTTAAGATAAAAGCAAACCAGATTTTCATCTCAGAAAGAAGTCTTTTACATTAAGATAAAATGAAACATTCCTCTTTCCATCAAAAGAGCCTTCCATTTACCACATAAAATGCAGAAGGGGAGCAATTTTAAATGTGAAAGCCTTAAACCTGCTCTTTTCACTTTCACAGATAAAAATCCATTATTTCCCGATAACATATTGGCTGGAGTGAAGTAAAACAAGACGTGATTGGAACTGAAAGCCATCCAGTTTTATTTTCCCCGCTTCTCTGATGTGAAGTGAAGCCTGGCTGCATCCAGATGATGGCTCCAAGCAAAGGCTGGCATCCCTCATGGCTCTGGGAGGCGATCGCTGTGAGGGGGAAACAGTCCCTTTTCAGGAGATGCAAGTAGCAAGGACAAGACAGACAAGACAGCACAGATCAATGCCAGGTAGTGATCCGTGATCTGTCGCCTCCACACAGAAGAGCTTGATTATTTGAACATATCATAGTGTTAATAACGGCGGGGCTGCATTTGCAGCCTAATTTGTATTTTTACAGTACGATATTTGAAAGCTTGAGGTAATTTTGAGTATCTTACTAGGTGTTTGAAATGCAGTTTGTAGCATTTGCCTTGAACAGCAGCCTTTTCATTTAGCAACTACTGAGACAAGTAGGCGTGGAGAGAAACATAACCTCCAGAAAGTCTCAAGAGTAAGTGTCCATCAGCTTCCATCAAAAACAGCATAATTTGTTGGAACGTTGTCCCATAGACCAAAAAGGTTGTGGGTTTGATTCCCAGTCAGGGCACATACCCAGGTTGCATGTTCGTTCTGAGTGGGGGCATGTATGAGAGGCAACTGATGGATGTTTTTTTTCTCATGTTGATGTTTCTCTCTCTCTCCTTCTCTCTCTCTCTCTCCCTTTCTCTCTCTAAAAATCAATTTAAAAAAGAGCATATTCCTATATGGTCAGTATATCATGTCACTTTGATAATTAACAGATTGTTCTATAACCTCTAACTTGGTTTTGAGACTGACCCTCCTAGGAATAACTACACTGGGACCCTGTCCACGAGGGCATAGCTCAGCTATACTACTTGGGGTGTGGCATGCTTTTCAGTGAATGCAGTGTCCCTGAAAATGTCCAGTTTGCCAACAGTGGATTCTCTTTGGAACCTAGAAGAAATCAGGTGAAATTCGTGTCTCTAGAAGGAAAAAAAAACAAAAAACAAAAAACAAACATCAGGACCACTGGAAAAGCTTGCTTGCTCGGAGCAAAAGCCTAATGGAGGAGTAAGAGTTACAACACCTGTCAGGTTACCAAAATTGGAACCCATCCTTAGTGCCCATGAACACCTGGAGAGAGGAAGAAATGTGTAAGGCTGGTTCTTAAAGAGAAACAGACAACTACATAAGCTGGATTCTGTACCACCATAGTTGTGCTAACACACACATGTGCACACACATGGATACACACCCCGTCTGGTCCTTCTTGTCCACTGCAGGCTCTCTGGTGCCTTCACATAGTCCTTGGCCTTGACCAGGGAGGAGCAAAGGGAAGGGTTTTCCATGCCTTTGGATTCTTCTCAGTAATATCTAATTTGATAAGTTAAAGCCACATTATTAGTAAGTGAATACTTCCCTCGTGAGTAATAACCACATTTTAATCTTTAGTGATTATATAAGTTATTGTGACCCACTACCGTGATGTTAACGATAGAAGTTCTGGGCAATCTGCTTGCAAAGACATTTGGGATAAATGGAGACAAGGGAGCTTTGCTTATCGAGTCACACAAATAGATACAAATTGGAACAGAACCTGAACCCATCTTGAAAATTAGTAACTTAGAGGAAATAGTTTTTATTTTCTAATATAACCAAAGAGCTTTAGTTATAAATTCTTAGCATGGTCCAACCCAATCTGAAAATGAAAAGCTGATACCAGAAATAATACACACACACACACACACACACACACACACACACACTCACACTAAGGGCCCAGTGCACAAATTCGTGCACCTTTAAAGAAACTATGGGCTACCTGGTTGCGGTGGGCAAAGGGGCAGGTCTCAGCCCACCCTCCACACCCCCGCCCAGCTCCTCCTACCGCTGCCCCCTGGTCCCATCTCTGCTGGAAGCCCCGCTCTCACTGGCCCCACTCGCACCCACTGATGGCGTAGAGCAATTGGGGCTGGCGCCAGCAGCAGATGCAAGCAGGGCCTGTGCCATCAGTGAATGCGAGCGGCAGCTGCTGTCCTGATCACCCCTCAAGAGCAATGGGAAGTGGAGAAGCCCTCAGGGATGATCGGGGCCGGCAGCCACCGCTCTCACTCACTGACGGCACTGAGCAATTGGGACCGGCGCTAGGTGCTGGCAGCGGGTGTGAGTGGGGTCAGAGTCAGCAGCAGGTGCAAGTGCCGGGCAGGACCGTGGTGAATGGGAGCAAAGAATTTTTAGTAACCACCAGAAGTTCTCCCCAAAGACAACAACCAGTGCCATGCCTTGGTCTGGCACCCACGTTCACCTGCTCCACCATCCCGTTGCAGCCAATGCCCACCATGCTCTGTGCTCTGCCATCCTGCTGCTGATGCCTGCCATGCTCCACACGCACCCCCTGGTGGTCAGTGCACATCATAGAGACTGATTGGTTGTTCAGTTGTTCCTCCATTAGGTCCATTTGCATATTAGGGTTTTATAAAGAGAGATATTTTAAACTATAGATTTTTTGTTTGTTGTTTGTTGTTGTTATTGTTATCATTGTTTTGCATGTACATAGAACTACAATAAGAAATTAATAGGTAGGGGAGGGTGGGGGTGAGGAGGAAAGATCAACCAAAGGACTTGTATGCATGCATATAAGCATAAGTGATGGATGTGGACAACAGGGGGGACAGTGAGGGCAGGATTGGGGGGATGAGGGGACATTGGGGGGATAAGGACACATTTGTAATATCTTATTCAATAAAGGGAAAAAATATTAAAAAAAGAAATTAATAATTCACTGATTCTATCATAACCCTTAAATAGGTTGAGCTGTGATGTTCAATGTCACTTGCTACTTGAAAATTCTGATCAAATTAGGGCATATTTGGTCAAGAGCAGGAGTTACTAGGCAGAGTTGGCAGCTGAGTTGGTGGTTTGGCCGTGTGAACCACCAGGGTGGACAACTGTGTAATCAGTCCATTTGGATAAGCAGAATTTATCCCAATACAGGACATCACCATACTCTTCCATTTCCCCACTGACCACAACATCCATATATTTACACTGTCTGGTTAGAAGCTACCAGGTCAAGCTATTTCACAAGAATAAATTCTATTTACTTGTGTTTTTTTTTAATGGAAGCAACATCATTTTTCCAAGAAAAAGAGGTACTTTGTCCAAAAGAATATGCTACCTCACCACCCCATCGGTCTTTATTCTGTTCCCTTTGTGCTCATCATTACTTGTCTGTCATTATCCCTTCATGGCTTTCCCTGACTCAAAGTGGCTGACAAGGCTCTGTAAGTTGGAGACATATTTGGCAGGACAGATCAGGCTGAGTTGATAAACATATTTTATGACAAACACTGAAAATACTTTAATCCCAAAAGAAAATTGACCCTGATGACATAAAGAGAAACAATAACAATAGTTCATGAATCAAATTAACAGGATAATTGACAAATCTCCACTTCATTTTGTGCTATGACATGGGGATCTATTCTCTTTTGCTGTCCTAATGATCAATACCATTTGCTACAGCAGAATCAATCCTGATACAATCCTCAGCAATCGTTACAGTGGCCAAAGTGACCAAATCAATGTAATGACTCAATGTGGTGTTCCTTTCTCTTTTAATGTTGGTGTATGACCTGTACCTACTTCACACTTGTTGCATGTATTACAGAATTTCTGGAAACATGCACTGTACTGTACCAGAAACTGGAGCTGAGTTTAAATATCACACCCATCACCTCTATCCACTGCCATCACCTACAGAAACCCGTCACCATGATGCACATTTATCTCACAGTTATGAAGGTCTTGGTTTAAGGCTAACACCACTCAGAAAAAAAATGTGTTCCTAACCCTTGATTATTTCCTCAACATCCAAGTGTGTTATGCTGAGGTCAGTGGCTATTTGAAAGTGAGAGAAGATAGAAAAAGAATATGGTGAATACAAAAAAGAAAGGAGAGAGAGAGAGAGAGAGAGGGAGAGGGAGAGAGAGAGAGAGAGGAGAGAGAGAGAGAGAGAGAGAGAGAGAGAGAGAGAGAGAGAGAGAGAAAGAATTTAGATCTGACCAATTTCATTGTAAGAAAGATGGTAGCTCAGTTGTTTGAAGGGTCATCCCAATATTGCAAGGTTTGGGGTTCAATTCCCATTCAGGGCACATACAAGAACCCACCAATGGATGCATTAAGTGAAACAAGATATCAATCTCTCTCTCTCTCTCTGTCTCTCTCTCTCTCACAATTTTTTTAAAGAAAGAAGGAAGGAAACATTAGGGATGGCTTTCTCCTTGAGAACAGGGTGGAATAAGGATGTGGAGAGGTGTGTTTAGCCAGCTCCCCTGAGCCCCTTTGCCCTGAATAGCAGAGGCTAGAGCCAGAACTTGGCTGGCAGGAGCCACAGAGGGTGAGTCTGCAACTGATCAAAACCAATCCATTAAACAGCAAGTGTTTCTATGGTGATGGCAGTAAGCTATGGATTTAAGGATTATGGGAAGAGAATCTGGACCACCAAAGGGGAAAAGAGAGCAGAAAGAAAGGTGCCAAGCATTGGAGTCTCTATGGCTGAACAGTATTGATTTCTATATCATAACAATCCTCACATTTTCTGAGAAGGGACTTAAATTAAGCCAAACTGAGTTGTTTCTGTAAGCCTTTAAATTTACTATTCTAATGAAAAGGGTGCATGATGGCTCTTAAAGTTACACACAAACAGGGATTTGCAAACCACAACCCGCCAGCTTTATAGATTCTTTAGAAAAGTGCCTGTTGAGCATTGCTTGCTGGTAAAGTTTATGGCCAAGGTTAGGCAGCCATTCCTAGCTCCTACTTTTTAAAATTGACTTTAGCATTAAAGATAGCCTTTGCTATTAAGATCTTATTTGCCTCACCTCTTGGATAGATGTCATAGGCAGGACCAAAAATTGAAGCAACGCATTGATTAAACTTTTCATTCAAACAAGGATTCAGAACCAATAGTCTGAACTTATAAGTGTCCTTGTAACAATTATATTGGAGCTCAAAACACAATTGAACAAGACATTTGGAGAGCCACTTGTACATTTTTCCTGGAAAAATAATTTTAAAATATCTCTATGACATGTCATCTCCAGGGGAAGAAAAGCATACTCGTGTGTTTTAAATTATTTTCAAAACATTCAGGCAGCCACGGAAATTTCAAAAAGACCAATACACTCTTATAAATCATTTCCAGGATAAGTGTGAGTCAGATTCCTTTCATTATATGGATTTTCTCAAAGCATATTTTTTATTCTTTTCAATTTCCACTGCACCCTAGAATTTTCTAAGGTAGCATGCCTTCCTAATTGTAGGAAAATGTACTCTGCATTTTTTTCTTTTGAGCTTGCAATGTGTGTAAGTAGCAGAAAAAATATCACAGAGTACCCAAAAGGGCAGCAGAAATTTTCTCAGGGGAATGTTCATTGGTACCTCTCCTTATCTCCCCCAGGCAGTATTCTTTCCTCTCCCCTTCCTTCTTCGATGAGCCAAGGGGACCCTGATTCAACACCCACAGGCTGGGCACTTACAGGTCTAGCCTCTTGCTGAGTCTCAGACGTAGAGGTCAGTAAGACACCATCCTGCTTTGAGCTACCTATAGACCAGGAGACACTTCCTCTTCAGAAGGAGTCAATATCTGCCTGCACGTTTCTTCATCACACTTCTCAACAAACAGCAATTACACACTGACTTAGGAAGCATTTGGTTGCATATTTGTTTTTTCTGTTCTCCAAGTCTGCCCTTGGAACTGTTGTCCCAACCTTACCTACATGAGTGACTGACCCAAAATGGGAAAGTGGTAAATAGCAGCTGACAAAGTGATGCTGTAGACTGAATGTTTGTGTCCCCCCAACATTCATATGTTGAAATGTCACCCCTAGTGTGATGGTGTTAGGAGGTGGGGCTTCTGAGAGGTGATGAGGTCATGAGGGTGGAGCCCCAATGATGGGATTAGTGTCCTTAGAAAAGAGACCCCAGGGAGCTCCCTCACCCCTCCCACCACATAAGGTCTGAGCAAGAAGATGCTGTCTATGAAACAGGAAGCAAGTCCTCACCAGACACCCAATCTGCCAGCACCTTGAGCCTGGACTTTCAGCCTCCAGAACTGAGAGAAATAACTGTCTGCTGTTTGTGAGCCACAAACTAGAAAATCCACTTCTAGAAATCCTTCTTAAAGAAAAATCAGGAGCTATTTAAGAAGTGAACTATGAGATTTTTGTTATGAGAACAGCCTTATGAAATTACTTATAAAAATTGTTTAATAATAGAAACCTTGCCGTAGCTGGTTTGGCTCAGTGGGTAGAGCATCAGCCTGAGGACTGAAGGGTCCTGGGCTTGATTCCAGTGAAGGGCACATACCTTGGTTGCAGGCTCCTCCCCACCAGGGCCCTAGTCAGGGCTCCTGCAGGAGGCAACTAATCAATGTGCTTCTCTCACATCGATGTTTCTCTCTGTCTTTCTCTCTCTTCCACTCTCTCTAAAAATCAATGGGCAAATATCCCCGGGTGAGGATAAAAATAAAAATAAAAAAAACCCTTGGTTACATGTATGAGGGTTCATCTATGCACTGAAATATATGTAGCCTTTCCAAGTGAAACTTTATAATCTTAATTAATGATGTGAGAAATTCTCATTAAATATCTTAAGTCAAAATAGCAGTTTGCAAATCAGAGATAATCACTATTGAAGTTTTTATTGAGTTTTTCTCCACATATATTCATATACTTTAACGATATATTTTGGTTCTACTTTATCTCTGTATTGTAGGAACTCATATTATTATTCTTATAATTGTATTTATGATCAGAAGACCTGTATGAAAATATAAAAGAACACTTCTATTCTCTGGGTCAGTACACTCGGCAGAAAGGTGGACCTGAGTTTTGAGAATATTTTTTCTGAGTTTTCCCCTCTGTGAAAAAATGGAAAAAGGAGACACAGAAGAAGTACCCTACTGCTCTCATCAGCCACATAGGTTTAATGTCCCAGGTATGGCTTCCTGGTCAGCTTTCTTCTCACTCTACAGACTGTCCCTAGGAGATTCCCGAGAGCCCTGACATCAAGTCTATGTGCAAACCAGTGGCTCACAGATCTACATGCTTGACCTAGAACTCTGTGGTGAGTACCAGACTCCTTCAAACTAAAAATTAAAGCTCCTTAGAATGACCTACAAGACCTTCTACGATCTTGTCACTACATTTGTCATCTATATCATCACTTACCACACACACACACACACACACACACACACACACCCTGAAAGCTCCAGCGGCACTAATCTATATTCATTTCTCTTGATGAGCACTATTTCATGTTCTATTTCAGGATATATACCTGGGAGACATACACATAAATGTTCATAAACAGCAGTGTTCAAAAGAGACAAAAATACTGGAATAGACAATAAATACTAGTATTCATTAATAGCAGAATGAGCAAGTAAATTATAGGATAACCATGCAATAGAATGGACTAGAGAAACAAAAGTAAATAGACTACAATTACATATGTGAATATGGATACATCTCAAAAATAAAATGTTGCATTAAAAACATGAGTCACAAAATAACACAGTATATTCCATTTCCATAAAGGTCAAGACCAGACAGTCTGTGGCTTAGGGGTGTCTTCTGCATGTGCATGTGTGTGTGTTGAAAAGATGGAGAAACCACTGGGGTGCATCAGGTCAGCACAGCAGGGCCTTTCAGAAACTGGCAGAGTGAGTGTCCACTCAAACTGATCAGTGATGCTATGTGTGTTCACTTAATAACATTCTTCCATACATTCTTCTGCAGGTATAATATATTAAACTGCTTTTAATGCTTTCCCCCACAAAAAAAGGGGGGAGTGGAGGAAGCAGAATTGTATTTCAGAGAGAGGAAGTAGCATGTTTGAATGTCCTGAGACCTTGTCGTGGACCAAGATCGGGAAGGAGGCCAATGTGAAGCTGTAGCATGGAGAGACGATGGTGGCTTTGACCCAAGTGAGAACAATAAATTGAAGAAATACTCTGAATTTAGAAACAAGTTTTTATGAGCAGGGTAAGAAAAAATAGATATTTCAAAAAAGATGCTTATGTTTGTGGCATCAGAGACCGAGCGGGGGTAAAGAAATCATTTATGAGGATGAAGAAGGTTGGAAGAACAGATAGAGAAGATGAGGAAAGACACATGGTGAGGTTCTGAACTAGGTAGTTTTAATACACCCATAACCCAACCCAAGCAAGCACCAGGTAAATAGGTTTGGGTCACAACACACATGTGGTCTGAGATACCAATTAGCTTGAAAGAGTTGGTTAGTAGATATTTTTTTAACACAACTTACATTACCCGGCTATAGTACAATTAATTTAGGTAGGGATGAATCACAAAATATCTAAAAACAAACCAAACTATTTCAAAAATTTAAAACACATAGATATTTCATTACTCATGGAGGAAATCATAATGTCAATAAAAAAATACTTAGGACTGGAGTACAATAAAAACGATCAAAAATTGTAGATGCTGCTGAAGCACTACTTATAGGAGATTTAAACTTAAATGTTCACATAGAAAGGAAGAATGGCAGAAAATTGATGAGTTAAGCTTTCAACTTCAGAGTATGCCAAAGATCAGGCAAAGAAGCTCAAAGAAAATAGAGAATAACAACAAAAGGGGCATAAATCAATAAAATAGATAACAATATGAAGACACAATAGAAAGCAATAAAGGGCAGAAAATTGTTTGGAAGTATATATTCTAAACTATTAACAGAAGCTGCCTCTCTGGAAAGGAGAGTGAAATTGTTATCAGAGTGTTGGGTTAGGACAGAAAAGGGGAAATTTTATTTTATATCATATATATGACTTGCTCTAATTTGTATCATATTATCATATATAATTTGCATTTTACAGTAAAATATATAAATTTATTTTAATATTAAAAACAAATATAAAGGGAATAACACATTCTACATGTTCCAAAAACTTTTTCATAAAGATGGAAAGAGAAAACAATGTTAAGAATGCATAATTATGTCTATACATCATTTTAATGAAAGCAACATTAATCTCTGGCAGAAAAAAAGTCACAATAAAGTCCTAACTGTATTTGAACATTCTTATGATAGTTGTCTTTTTAAATCATGTTTCTGCAGCCCAATAAATCTCTAATGGTATAATATCATGCAAGAGGAATTAAGTGCAAATAATTCTTTCCTTCAACAGAAATTTACTGAGTAACTACTATATCCCAGACAAGTGCTCAATCTTAGTTTTACAAAGTTGAAAAACACTGCAAAAAATAAAAAGACATTTACTTACACAATTTACATTGTAGTTAAAAACAAAAAGCAAGTAAAGAGAATAAAGTAATGACATATTGTGATACTAAAGGCTTGTGCACAAAAATTTGTGCACTTGGGGGGGTCCCTCAGCCCGGCCTGTGTCCTCTTGCAGTCTGGGACCCCTTGGAGGACGACCATCTGCTGGCTTAGGCCCTCTCCATGGGGGATTGGGCCTAAGCTGGCAGTCAGACATCCCTCTGGCAGCCAGGCAGCCCTCGGGGGATGTCCACTTGCCAGCGGGGAGCAGGCCTAAGCTGGAGTCGGACATCCTTAGTGCTGCTGAGGAGGCGGGAGAGTCTCCCACCACCACTGCTGTATTGGCAGCTGGCAGCCTGGCTTGTGGCTGAGCAGAGCTCCCTCTGTGGGAGCGCACTGACCACCAGGAGGCAGCTCCTGCATTGAGCGTCTGCCCCCTAGTGGTCAGTGTGTGTCATAGTGACCAGTCAATCCCAGTTATTCTGCTGTTAGGGTCAATTTGCATATTACCCTTTTATCATATAGGATGTTCTCTGAATGGTGTGAGAGTATAATGGAGGACAAGAAATTCCTCTCCCAAGAGATAAATTAAAGATGTATTTTCAAGATGGGAAGACGTGAGCCCTTGGAAGAGAAAAGGCAAAAATCTGAAGGCACATGAAGGAAAGCATGTGCAAAGGCCCTGAAGCAGAATCCTAGCACATCTGAGAAGAAGAGCAGGCTGATGGGGCTGCCACATGCTGAGTGGAGGGCCAGGCCAGGAGACTAATCAGACAGGAGGAAGCAGCAAAATCAAATGGGGACTTTGGGCTATAGGATGTTGTTTTTATTTTATTTTATTCTTAGATAGCACAGAATATGTATTCAGGAACTAAAGGACTCTCCTTGAGCATCTTTCCCTAGCCAGTTTGGCTCAATGGATAGAGCATTGGCCTTTCGACTGAAAGGTCCCAGGTTCGATTCCAGTCAAGGGCACATGCCCGTGTTGCAGGCTTGATCCCCAGTAGGGGTGTGCAGGAGGCAGCCAATCAATGATTCTCTATCATCACTGATGTTTCTGTCTCTCTCTTCCTCTCTCTTCCTCTCTGAAAACAATAATAAATTTAAAAAAAAAAAAAGAGAGATCTTAATTCCCCTGTGTGATAAATCCTACCTACTTCACATATTGGGCAGTTGTTGTTGTTTTTTTTTGTGTGTGTGTGTGGGGGGGGGGGGGGTTCTCTGTGGTCATTTTATAGTCATAAATCTTAATTTCTTTCTAAATTATTAAATGCCTCTTCTCAAACAAGGAGTGTGTCTCCAATTTATTTGATACCATTCCATAAGGCTGGAAGCACATCAGTTTTTTCATTTGTTGCAGCAAATGCTTATATTTCTGTTCCCATCTGTCATGGACTGCTTTCCTCCCTTCTCTGTCAGTGGGGCTGTGAGATAAGGCTCTGGGTGTGTTCATAAACCCACCCTCCACACCTGGACTCCCTGCTGGCTTACTGTTCCTGACATGGCATGTCATTTACATCTAACAACCCTGCACATGTGGCCACACTTCATCCTTACCCCATCTGGCTGGACCACACAGAGGGAGCCCACAGGCTATGCAAGATTACTCCCAATTTAAAGACCTGTGCCATCAGCCAAGAAAAAAGAGGGAAGAAAGTCAAGGAGCTCTACATCCTTAAGCACTGGGTGAGCCCTTCCTGTTAACCATCCACGTGCTTCAAATTGAATATGCAAAACACCACTCAGATTGAGCAGCCCCATGAGAGCAATCAGCACAGGAAGAGAGTTCAATCTAGACTGTGCCATCTTCACCCCACGATGGCACTTGTAATCAGTCCCTCCCCTCAGAGATCAAGGAAATCCACATCCATTGACAAGCAGCATGTAGACATCTCCTTGATTTTCTGTCATAAATAATATATCTAGGTAAGAAAATTATATGCAGTTGTCTCTCCTTATCCATGGGAGGTAGGTTCCAAGCCCCTGATGAATGCCTGAAATCGTAGATAGCATGGGGCCCTATATATACTATGTTTTTTTCCAACATGTGCATTCCAATGACAAAATTTAATTTATAAATTAGACACAGTGAGAAATTTACAACAATAACAAATAACCAAAACAAGGGTAACAATTGACTGTAATAAAAGTTATGTGAATGTGGGTTCTCTCTCTCTCAAAGTCTCTACTCCACTGTGCATGCAGTGTTGAAACACTGAACAAAAGGATGAATCACAGCCTGGGAGGGATGAAGAGGGACAGCACAAGATTTTATTGTGCTTCGGCACCCTATTGAAAACTTATGAATTGTTAATCTCTGGAATTTTTCATTTGATATTTTCAGACCACGGTTGACCATGGGCAACTGAAACTATAGAAAGCAAAACTGCAGATAAGGGGGCTACTGTCATTGATTTCATGTTCTATTGTCTGGACAAGTGTGTCTTTTTTGTTTTTGTTTTGTCTTTGGAGATAGCGGATCTGACCCCACAATGAATGATGAGGCTTGCCAAGCAGTAAACTGAAATATGGAGCTTCTTGCTGCTGCTTCTTTGATACACAGTGTGTCTTAGAAGCAGCTCTGTCTTTCCAACCTGTTTGACACTGACTCATTTTTCCTTTGATTCATCCAGCACCAACCAGGATTCCCTTCAGTGTGACACATTGTGCACATCATCTGTAGCTCCTTCTATCAAGGGAGGGACCTAACTCATAATATTGTCAGAAATTGAAGTATGAGAGACGTCCCCAGCATTACAAAGTCAAGATCGCTCTCGGCTGCTTACATGGAACAATTTGTGTGATCTGACTGCCATTTCAGGAGCCTCCTCCTCCTCCAAGTTCCTCCCATGGTCCTTGTTTAAGCCTCTTCTGTAATCCCACATCACTCTATGCCCAGCTCCATGGCACCATCACGCCCGTGACATGCCCCTGGAGCGTGAGCTCCTTGAGGGTGAAAACTGTGTGTCTTGATCATCTTTGTGTTCCCAGTGGCTACCAGGCTGCCTGAACATGAAGCATTGCCATGACCCTCTAGTGGCTAGAGGAGCACGCTACGTCCATCCTATGTTGCACTTTACACTGTTGCCTTCATCTGGCAAGGAGGATGGAGCCAGTGGAGTTCATTGTTGGCAGGAGGACAGCAGCTTTAAGCCTGAGCTGCTGTTGGGAATGAAACCAAAAGCCAAAAGCCAGGACAACAGGTGTCCCCAGAGACTGCTCCAGGGACACTGTGATGTGTGGTCACCCTGATTATAGGGCATAGGAAGGACATGATAACAGAGGACGCGAGCAAATTGATCCAGGTCACAGTAATAATTTCCAACAAGGGGAGGCTTGGGAAGAGCTGAGACTAACTCAGTGAAGGTCTTTTGGTTGCAAGTACCAGAAACCAACTCCAACGCTGTGTCATTTGAGCAAAAGGGGACCAACTGGGAGGATATTTATAAACATATCTACAGGCACAATCCACATTCTCTCTCTCTTTTCTCTCCCGTCTCCTTCCCTCACCTCACCTCTCCTCCCCTCCCCTCTCCTTCTTTCTTTGGTTCCTTTTTCTCCATCTAGAAACATGTTTAACACTTTAAGCAACAACAGTGAAACACTCATTTGACCCCTTTTTATTTCTCCACAACTTCTTAATCTCTCTCCCTTCTCAAACTTCTTGAAATATTTACAATCTTTTCTCTAAAGTACTCTCACCCCCCCTTAGGCATTACTTGTCCTCACAACACTGAAAACTTGTCTTTGTTGAGGGGACCAATAGTCTCCTAATGGCTAAGCCACTGAATTTTTTACAGAGGTCTCTGTAGCATTTGATACTTTGAATCACTTGATTCATAACAATATGAATATAAATAATACTGATATTAAAAAACTAATGAGTACCTCTATCATCTTCCCCTCAAACCCATTGCCCCAGTTTAATCATGATGAAATCACCAAACTAGTCCCAAATGAAAGACATTCTACAAAATACCTGATTAGTACTCCTCAGAACTGTCAAAGTTATCAGGAGAAAGAAAATCTTAGAAACTGTCAGCCAAGAAGAGTCTAAAGATACCTGGATCATTAAATGTAATATGGCTCGGCAGGATCCTGGTGCAGAGAAAGGACACTATGTAAAATCTAAAGAAATCTGAATAAACTATGAACAATTCTTTAAAATGAAGCATAAATATTGGTTCATTAATTGAAGCAAATGTACCACGCTAATGCGAGATGTTAATTATAGGGAAAACTGTATATGAGGCATATGGGAACTCTATAGACTATCTCTACAACTTTTCTTTAAAACTAAAACTGTTACAACTTTAAAAGGTTATTTTATTTTTTAAAAAAAATCCAATAATATAAAATTTCTGGATATGACATTCTTTAACAAAAAACCGAAGTGGTTTCCTCATATAGGAAACATAATATTACCAAATTGAGGATGCTACTGAAGAGTTAAAAATCAATAGTATATGCCCAGCTGGCATGGCTCAGTGGATTGAGCACCCTCCCAGGCACCAAGAGGTTGCTGCTTTGATTCCTAGTCAGGGCATATGCCTGGGTTGCCATCCCTAGTAGGGGGCGTGCAGGAGGCAACCAATCAATGTTTATCATAAATGTTTCTACTCTCCCTCTCCCTCCTCTCTCTCTAAAATATCAATAAAAACCATATTTTAAAAAATATTTTTAAAATCAACTATATATATATTTCCATAAATGATTATGTTTTTGTTTGTTATCAGCTGATTATATTTCAGAATAAATGTGTTGATTAAATTAAAATGCACAAATGGGAAGTAAAAATTATGTAAATTTCCTTCGTTTCTCGTGTGTGTGTGTGTGTGTGTGTGTGTGTTAAAGAAGAAACATGCTTCATGGAAATGTATGGGTTGACATTACAGTATAATCATAGTTTATCATGTAAATGCATATTTATATTTTTAAAAGGTGTATTATGTAAATCATTTGGGGAACATACAAAAAAAGCAGATTATTTACCAGCCAGAAACTTAGGCATTTAGAAACATGTTGAAAAGCTTATTCTTCAAATGAGAGACCATAAGGCTCATCTTAGTTGGGATGGTTGATCACACCAGTGTGTGCTTTATTTAGACAAAATATGCAGGGAGCATCCTTATGTGATGAGAATCTAAATGTGCACAACAGCAGCAAATTTCCAATCATTGTTTTAAATCTCCTGCACAACTTTAAAATCACCAGCCCCATTCTTGGAGATTTTTCTAGGATTTATTCTCTGGAATATGAGAAAACAATTACTCATTTACTCAGTTTACAGTTGTATGTGAAACACAAAGTTTATTCATGTATTATTATTTGTTAATTATTATATTATTTTCCATACAAACAACTGTAAACCTACATTTGCCCACCCCTGTATGTATAAACATCCATTGATGTTGGCCCCAGAGTTTCCCATGTGTAGAGGGTTGAGTTTTCTTTCCTGCCTTCTGCCTTTCCCCCTAAAGTGCAAATACCTCTGGGAGCTGAGAAGGCAGGAATATGACCAGCTGTGGGAATCTAGTCTTCAAATTATTTTCCCCAGTATATTGGCATTTGCTTCTAGAATGTGTTAGCTGCCTTGAGAATTGATTGGCCTTCCCTAAAGGTTATGCTTGGGGCACAAGCAAGGGAGCTTGAGAATAAGGCAGAGGTACCCAAAGGCACCCCTTTCAAGAATGAGTGAGCAGTGATGGCTGGAGAAACTCCATTCTGTAACCTGGAAAAAAACATCCAACCTGGGCACTCCAAGAATTCCTCAAGGGTTTGCCAAGAGCGTCTGCTCTTATATCCGAGCAGCCAAGGGTGGCTTCCATTAGGCCCCGCAGGACCTGGGACAGCGGTGCTCTGGGTGGATGAGAAATGCTGCTCAGCCTTCGTAGCCTGGGTGTCCAAGGGTCTAAGACTGTAGGGGTTGGCAACAAGAGATGTGTAGCAAGCTGGTATAGCCCTAACCATGGAGGCAGGAGGTTCCAACTAATAACACCCCCCTCTTCTCCATTCACATTTAAAATCAATCAAGAGACAGATAAAGGAGTTAGGCAGATAAAGGACAAAATATCCTTTTTACACTGATAAAGCCGTGGAAAAATGTGGCTCATTCACCCAGTGAGCGAGTTTATATTTCACCTCCACATTAAGAAGACTTATCCCAAAAGTCATAGTAAACTGGCCGCATTGACCAATTGTCCCGTAGTGGGACTGGCCTTTAAGAATCATGGCACAGCGCAGCCGGCATGGCTCTGTGGCTAAGTGTCAACCTATGAACCAGGAGGTCACAGTGTGATCCTCGGTTAGAGCACATGCCCAGGCTCAATCCCTACTGGGGGGGATGCAGGAGGCAGCTGGTCAATGATTCTCACTCTCATCGTTGATGTTTCTATCTCTCTCTCCCGCACTCTCTGATATCAATATAAAAAAGCATGATGGCACAAAGGAGCTCAGAATATGCTTCCTGCCGGCAGCTGGTGTCCAGTCCCAGCATAGGGAACAGGTGATTTTGCCGAACCCGCTCTCCATCCTCCAGTGAGATAACCTAGGAGGGAAGAAGGGCAGACAACCAGAGGGTTACTTTTATAAAGGGAAACAGGTGAAAGAGACTGTGTCTTCGGCTGTAGAAAAAAACGAAAGACCATAGTCATTTGTCTTTGGGGGAAGATTAATCTTTGTTCCTAGCCCTGAGCTAACCACTAAGGGCTGGGAAGATACAATGAAATGCAAGGCAGGGTCTTTGTTTCCTGGAGATTGCAATCTAGCTGAAGAGGCAAAACATGTGGGACACTTTAGGTAACAGCTCACAACATATTACTAATCATTCAAATAAAAGAGACATGGCAGAGGTTTGTGAACTCAGGGAAAGGAAAAACAGTATCCACTATATCAGGAAACCCAAGTCTCTTCCAGGTGGACCTGAATGGATGGGGAGTGCTTGGCAAGGGGGAGTTCAGGAAGCCGGGATTCTGTGTGCCTGCATGTGTGTGTGCTGGTGTGTGAGAGCTGGAGTGAGAACAGAGTGTCCAGACGCTGGGGAAGGCCTGGCCTGGCTGTCCTGGAGGGCTTCTGTGGCAGAGAAAGGGAGGACCGATATGCACGTGGGCTGCCCAGTGCACTGCCTTCCCTTTAGTAAGTGTTCAAACACGGGTGGGTTGACCATTGGCCAGTCATTTCTCTCGCTTTTTTCTAGGTAGCAGCACATCCCCTAACTTTGATTATGCTATGTGCCCACTAAGTACTCCTGGTTCATTCATGGCTTTAATGAAAGACCAGCCTGTCTATAGCATAACGCCCACAACGCACCATGACTGAGGAGAGGATGTCAACCAGGCAGTGTCTGGCCACCATGGGGAGTGCTGGCTCAGCCCCGCGTCTCAGCGAGTGAGAGTTTTATTGTGCTGACACAAAGTGTGATTGAGCAGAGGCAGGGTAGTGTTGGCAAGAAATGGGAAACTGGCCGGGATGAAAGTATTATTGAAAATGTCCAGGCTGTCTAGACAGTGCCAAGGGGTATCTGATGGAGGCTGAGATTTCGTGGGATTTTTTTCTCCAGGTCTACAGAGATATAATTGACACACAACATTGTGTGAGTTTAATGTGTGCAACCTATTTATCTGATACATTTATAAATCGCAAAATGATAACCATCATAGTATTAGCTAACATCTCCATTCTGTTGCCTAGTTATCATTTTTTTTTGAGGGGGTGGGGTGAGAACATTTAAGATCTACTCTTAGCCAGCGTCAAGTATTTGGGGATATTCTTACATACGCTCCACACTCAAAGGTTATCTATTTCTTATAACTTAAACTATTCACAGCCTGTGTTAAGTGCTTGTCACACGTATGGAGAACTAGAGATACAGATAAGCATATAAGCACTCGCCTACATCTCTATAATTCTGGATTAATGTATTAATGATTACATTCTGGAAATATCCTTTAGGAGAAATAAACATAAATAGAGATGAAAGAATCAAAGAAAATGAAAGCAAGTCTTTTAACCAATCATCAGCTCATATTAGAGTAAATTATGCATAGTAGCTTGATGACATGTAATGAAGCCAATTAATTTACACCACACTATATACCAAGTACCTGTTATTTCCAAGCATGACTAGTTTAAAGTAGCATGAAAAATTCTCATGCCATAATGTTATGTGAAAACAGGACAAAGTTAGATATGAAGTATGCTTATAAGCATAATCATGTAAACCACCCCCTTCCCAAATGGATGCCTGGGTTCAGACTTGAAAATATATTTAAGAGTATGCTTCAGTGGTGGGATTGCGTTCAATTTTATGTACTTCTCCATATTTTTTATGTTTTTAAAATTTCTTCATAAAGATAAAATTAAACAAGATTCTAATCTAAAGGCGGGGCTACCAGCAAACAAGTAAAATTGTTCTAATTCAACTGATGAGATGGCCCTGGGCCTTATAGCCAAGGGCTGAGGCAAGACGAGGGTTGCAGATCTATTTCCCATTTTGCTTTACTCTTATTTCTGATGATGCCAAGGAGACAGAGAGAGAATTCAACTTATTTGTCTTAAACAGAGGCTGACTTCAGCAGAACCTTGTCATGCCTAGGATCGTCCAGATTCATTCAGACTGGCTGGGCTCCAGGGTCTATACTTGGCAAACCTCTCCGGAGTTTGATAGAAATACAGCATGTAGATGATGTCATGCCATTGTTTTTGAGGCTGAAATTGCTCTCGGTGAAGGTACAATGCTTATGATTTTTAAAAGTTATAGCATTAAGACATAGGGCATTTTTCTACAGTGTATAGAAACTTTTGGTCTAGCTTTACTCCAAGCCTCTACTTTCTAAAAACAATCATTGGACACAATCTACACTCTGTATTCTACTAAGGAAATGCACAACTTCTTGAGAACGTCTGAGCAGAGCTTCCAACTTGTACAGATTAACCTCAGACATTTAAAGTAAAGGTTTTGATGAGATCTGAGCAGAGTTGCAGGTAAGCAGCACAGTGAATACAAAGAAAGTGTCTGTCATTTGTGATGTGACAGGTTAGGAGCTTTGAAGATTGAAGGTACATCAGAGTTGGTGTTCCTTGTGTTTAATAACCTATAGTGTCATGAAATTTAAAATAATGAAATTGTAAAAGATTTCTATAACTTGTAAGCATGGGTTGGTAAATGTTTATACATCTCATCTCACAAAATAAGGCCTATTATCTCAGTGGAGGAGCATTGATACAGGGTTTACTCTGTTCTCGGTGTTATTCAGAGCCAAGCACATACAGTGGCCAACAAATCAGTCTGAATCCTTAGTTCTAGTAAATTTAATTTTCAGTGGCAGGATACAGACAATAAGTAATTATACAAGTAACTGAACAATAGGGTGTCAGGAGTTCCTGTGCTAAAAAAAAAAAAAAATGACCATAGACTATTTAAATCTATTTCCAGTAAAGGCCTCTACAAGAAAGTGACCATGGGGGGCGGGGGGATTCCAACAACAATGTGAGTAGTGTAGAGATCAGATATTCTGAGCCATATGAAATAATCACTGGAAAAGCCGCAGAGGCGTAAGCATGAGAGGTTTCAGAGTTGCATCTGCTTCGCCAGAGTTCTGCCCATTGTGTAAAATCAGCTGAGCTGCAGTGTAGTCCATCCCTATTAATTTAAGCAAGTGGTAGGCTAGTCCTGACTTCAGGTGTGAAAGGCACACATCTACACTGCACTTCAGTCCCAGGAATGATAACGGCCCACAATCCCTTGTCTGAAATCCTTGAAGCCCAGCACATTTTAGAATTAGGAAATTTGCAGATTTCAGAAAAAGTGGTGTCTTGTTTGATGATACATTATATTGTAAGTGTCTGGGCAGGACTTGGAAATCAAATACAGCTGATCCTCCTTCTTAGCCTATTGAGGCTGCTATACTGGTAACACCCCTCAGGCTGGCATATACACAACAGAAGTTTCTTTCTCACAGTTCCAGAAGCTGAAGTCCTCTGAGGTCAGGGCCCAGCAGGGGTTCTGGTGAGGACCTTCTTCCAGGTTGCAAAGGGTGTCTTCTCACATGGGCCCAATGCTTTAAAAGCCAAAACTCAAAATGTCAGAGTGTGGAGTAAGGAAAGATTTATTAATAAAGAAGGCACCAATCGAGAAGATGGGAGACTTAGTGGTGCCCCAAATCCATCTTACTGCAGGACTAGGTTAAGGGTATATAAGGGTTTAGGGGGAACAGGTATGCAGAAGTGCTGGTGGGACAATTTACAATTGGGGGACCCTGGAGGTTGGCCATTTATGGTAAAGGGGCATCAACACCTGATCTTCCTAGACAACAGGCTTTTGCTCCTAAAAGGGTTCCAGCTTCCAAGTTCTGGCCATGTCCCAGTCCTTTGCTTCCATAGGGGATGGGAGGAGCTGTTAGTGTCTGGTGCAGCTGGCGGTGAGAGTTCTCTCCTCTGTGCATGCTTAGGCTGCATGACTGATGGTTTGGTCTATTGTCTCGGAAAAGCAACTCAGCATCGCATCAAATTGGATAGGGCCATTTTGAGCTGGGCATGTATCTATTGAGATGGACTTGAACTCCCTATGGTTAAATGGGCCTAAATTCAAAATTAGAATCTAGTAGTAGCTGTTTACTCACAAGGGCATCTCACTCACTCATTCAACATACCCAGAGGAACCAGAGATATACCCTCTCAGCTTCTGCCCTGTTACCACCATTTGAGGCAACCACTGCAGGGAAGTTCCTTGTCCTATCATCACCATAACTACCACTCAACCAATAGACTGAGACCCGTCCCATCCAATCAGAACTGCACATTTGTATCTGCAGCAACCAATCCAACTGATCACACTTGAAGTTCTTATTTGCATAAATGGACCTGATTACAGCTTGGGTAGAAAACATTCTCTGTGAAAGACAGCCTCCTATTTGTCTTGGCAGAACACAATTTCAGTTTGTGCCCCAATTTGCAAACTGTTTTATTGAATAAAGTTTCTTCTTTTTTTCCAAAACCTTTGGGTGAATTTTTGTTAACAAAGAGCATAGAGCAAGTTCTCTCGTGACTCTTGTAAGGGCACTAATCCCATCCTGAGGGCTCCAACCTCATGACCTCAACTTATCCTAATTGCCTTCCAAAGGCCCCATCTCCAATAGCATCATATTGGGGAATAGGGTTTCAACAAATGAATTTGGGGAGGACATAAGCATTCAGTCCATAACATCTCATTATTTGCAGATTCCGTATTTGCACATTTGCCTACTTACTAAAATGTATCTGTAATCCTAAAATTAATACAGCAGTTCTTATACAGTTGGTCATGGGTAGAGTAGCGAAACCCTGAGTTAGTGCACCTGTTCCCAGCTGTTGTTGAACAGGTGGCGTTCTGCATGCCTGTTCCAGCTCTTACCCCACAAACAGGTGTTCAGTACACGGTTTATTTAGTGCCATAGTTTTCAGATTCCTGTGATTCACTGTTTAAAATGACCCCAACCATAGTGAGGAAGTGCTGTCTGCTGTTCTAAGAGCAAAAAGGCTGTGATATGCCTTATGAAGAAAATGCATGTTAGGTAAGCTTTGTTCAGGCATGAATCATAGTACTGTTAGCCATGAGTTTCATGTTAATGACTCAGCAATATATAGGAAGGTGTCTTTGAACAGAAACACACATAAAACAAGGTTACGTGTTGATTGGCTGACCAAAATACTGTGACCAGAGGCCTAACAGGAACCTAGCCCCATGTGTCTCCAGGAACGATGTTTCAGTACCCAATAACTCAGTGTTCACGGTGACTTTATAGAACAGAACTAGCATGAGTAACCATAGTCAGCTATACATTGAGAGTTGCTCCAAGCAAAGTTCAGTGTTCACTTACCACAAAACACTAAAGGACAAATTATAGAAGATTTATTAAAGCCAATTCTTGCTTTCTCATATTACTGGTGTGCAGACAAAGCATGGGCCAGTGAAATCAACAGATACTATTTTTTAAAAAGACACTATTAAAATGTCACCTAAATTAATAGTTACAACTCTCTTTCCATCAGATCCTTCATCAGGGCAGCTGATGAATAGGAAATTGGTTGATTTTAATCTCACCTCCTATCTCTCTCCTGGCTCTTCCTTGGGGATGGCGCTAGTGAGAAGGAAAATGACCAAACTCTGGCAGCAGAATAAGAGGGTCTGCACACAGCACTTGTGTAACAAGGATGATTAAGTATTGACTATAAAGTAGAAGAGTAATTTGGAGGATATATATGAAATACATATGAACATATATAAATAAAAGATATAAACATATACATATGAAAGACATTCCTATTTTTAAAATATTTATTTTATCAATAAATGTGTGGCCATTTTCCAATTAAAAATAAAATAAAAATTAATTTATATTATAAATGTTTGTGTGGAAATTAAGATTTAACACTATATACTTAAAAGGCATAAAATGTCCTTTTTCATTTTAGGGTTATTGTCCTAGGTATGTGTTTGAGTGGAAATCTATTCCTGAGCAATTTAGAAGCAACTTAAAAAGCAGTTTAGGAATGCTTCCTGTTTTATGCCTTTTGAATGAGATGGTGTTGATGTTAACTTAGCCCACCATATATCCAGATGTCATATAAGTATCTTGAGCTGTGTGTGTATAATATACATACATTATGCTATATCAATTTTAGAAACAGCAACCTCTTTAGCTACGTAGCTTCAGATCACAGAAAGGTTTGGAGGGAATTAAAATTAATTTCACCATTTTGATGGATTTTATTGTTTTGAGCTTTAAATGTATAGCCATTGTGGTGATTATTAGAAAAATAATTACATATACACTAAATTATTTGAAATATTTTTATTGCTGAGAATCTTAAAAATATTTTGCATATGCCCTTAATTTCCTGATTGATCTTTACTAATTCACATCATCAGTCAAGATTTAATCCTAAATCCATGAAGGAATAGTAACGTTGAAAGTTGCAAATACACAGTTATTGCTGTTACAGAGAAGGTCTTTCATAGTCAATGTTTCTTGACTTCTTTGGGATGTAGGCAAAGAAGTTATATTTTGGGGACCTTAGACAACACAATCACTGTCTAGCCAGTAGCCAACACCAGAGACTAATAGATATGTTCACTCCAAGATCCCAGGCACAAGGGAAGTCTCTGTGAGCCCACACCTGTGATTCTCACCTACATTAAGGAAGCAAAGAATTCAGAGGAGCAGGGAGAACATCAGATAATTGCCCAAGTGCTCAAAACGGGGCTGGAGAAAGGGGATGTCTTCTGCACAGTGAGTAGAAGTATTGAGTAGGGCCATAAAACTCCATGCACATGGTCCAGGCTCAGGCACCACCACAGGCCAAGAGTAAAGTCTGTGGACACCCAGGCTTGGGATGCACAGCTGATGAGCAATTCTATCTCATTTCTTTTCTCCTTTCAAAAAAAAAGAACAAACCCCTTCTTTTAAAAAGCATGCCTCTTCCCTGGTCAATGTGGCTCCTTATATTCTGGGCTAAAAACTAGAAGGCAGTGTGTTCAATCCTTTATTAAGAAATCCATGGTTACTCCTTAAACAGGGGTATAAAAGACATAAAATATCTAATAAGGAAACATTTTGGTAAAGAGATGAAATGGAGACTATCCATCTAAACACATGAACTGATTAATTTTAACCTTGTCTCCAACATTGCCATTAAGCACGTCCCAGATAAATCTTCCAAGTGGAATTTGGTTAATGTTAGAAAACTTTGAGAGGAACATTGAAGAAACAGGGGTGAACACCTGTAGCTCTTCAACAACTAAAAAATAAGATATTGAAGGTGACAGTGAAAGTATCAGGATTGCCAGTCTGGAAAAGACAAGACTGTTTTTCTACAAGTATGTCATCAAATTATGTAGTCGTCAAGGACAGAGTGAACAGCTTATTGCAAAATGTGATGTCACCAATAAACGTGAGCAGTCGTTGCACAGCACCTGGCACACAATGGGTTTCCTGCAGGAAAATCAATGACTGGACTCTCTTAGGTAAAGCACACTGCCCAGATTTTCTGTCTTTGCTCCAGAAAATAGAACTTGAGGACATGGGCTTACGTTTGTACGTTTAGCTGAAGTTAATTATAAGAAGTAACCCTGCTGGTATTTCTGAGAACATTTGCTGAGAAAAGTCAAGCACTTGATTTCCCGTCAAATATTTAAGATTGGGAAGATTTAATTTTATTCCTACTTGATGGTGCTTGGGTCAACTGTAAAATTATAATATTTAAAATTCACTTCACAAGATTTTCTTTTAAGAAGATTATCTTATGAGGCTTAAAAAAGAAGTACATCACAATTTTAGGGATCCATCTATTGTTATAATCACTCCCTACCTTTGCTAAAGACCATTAACCTTGTCCCAGAGATAATCCACCTGTAATATTCGGTTTCCTTGGATTGTAGAGTAAAACATGAGCAAATGCATACTTAGTTTTTTCTAATGATTTCATTTTTATTTTATTTTTAAAATTTATCTTTATTGTTGAAAGTATTGCAGAATACCCCTTTTCTCCCATTGATCCCTTCTAGCCCGCACCTGTCACCCACACCAGACCTTCACCACACTATTGTCTGTGTCCATGGGTTATGCATATATGCATATAAGTTCCTTGGTTAATTTCTTCCCACTCATGCCTGCCTTCCCTCTGAGATTTGACAGTCTGTTTTCTTTTTTAAATACAATTTATATTTAGAGGTAGAAATTAATTTCTTTTTTAAAAAAAAGGGGGAGCATACCAATAATTAGAGCTTAAAGCAAAAGTCAGGTGTTGGAATGGATGCTGAGCATGCATGAAAGGTGGCTGCAAAGTGGCTAAGAAATACAGTTCTCCTAATTTGCCAAGAGATTTCCAGGTCCAGCTCCTACTCAAGTTCAAAGCCAGACAAGTTAAAGTTAATCAAGTGCAAAACCATTTAAATTAATATATTGAAAATGAAGTGACAGAAGAAGTAGAGGCACCCTGAGCCTGTCCTCCTCCCGTTCCCCCACACCTCCATCCCCCTGGGCTCTGGTGTGAGCTGTTTGGAAGAGAATTGCCATCAAAGTCCCTCCCTGTTGAGGGGCTTCATGCTCCGGCAGCTCCACCAAGAAGCACGTGGAGCCGCTGATGAGAGAGGCCAGCCATCGGAAACGCAATTCCGCACACATATCCACCAAAATGGATTATTTCAGCCTCGTTGGCCACAGATCCTGTAGTTTTCCAGTGATTCATCTTACTATTAATAATGTCAGAGAATTTTAGGCCCTTGAATTAAATAATGACAAATAGGAGCCAGGGAGAGCACCCGGCTGAGACAGGGCTGCATGTTTTGGCTTGCAGCACTCTCAGGCCTGACAAATCGGATCCCCGAAATAGTCTGTAAAGTCCTGAATTGATGTGGCTGTTGGTGAGGGAGAGAATTAGTGTTAAGCAGGCCAGCAGCCTACATTGTGTGAAGACTGAGGAAAGCCTCTTCAATAAATGCTGCGTCTGCGTTGGAAATGGTTGCAATGAGAGATGAGTGAGTCACAGAGGGAAGTAATGGGCTTCTGTCATTTCAGGGGCCACTGGTTAGGGCAAAGGGCTCCTCCGAGCTGTAGGACCCAGATAGCTCGCAGAATGGGAATGGGGGTGGTCACATCACAGGCTGCTCATTTATAATCTAAAGTAGTGAGGACCCAAGCCCCACAGGAGGGGTGAAGGCTGTTTGAAAGAGTGGCTGCATCCCAATTCTCCATGGCTGTGTTGACAAGTCTTTGTGGTCATCACCCTCCCCTTTCCAGGCCCATCCCCATCAGCATGGCCAGGCCAGGCAGGAGATTGTCTTAAGAACTCAGTTATCCTCTATCCATGCCACATATAATAATTGTTTACTTGGGTCCTTAAAGATGAAATAAAGCGCATTTCTTTTTCCTAAACTTTTCTGTAACCAATGACATTTCTGAAATGCTCAGATCACATGAGACACAGAGAGCTGTGGAAATGTGCTAACTTAAAAGTACTATTAAAATATAATTTTAATTATTAGTGGTACTTTCCTAAAATTTAAGGTTCCAATTTGTTTGATGTTGGAAATGTCAGTCTTTCTATAGTATTTCTCTAATGAGTTCACCATGAACTTGATGAACTAAATAGACCTTTGAGCATCTTCTGAACATGGCAGCACTGAGCTTGCTACAATTTCTCCTTCTTCTCGTTCATTTAACAGACTTATACAGATGTTCCAGCTCGAGAACATTAAAGCAGATAAACTAACAGGCTTTATTCACTGAGTTTCTCTTTTTTCAAGCTTTTGTGAATGCCAGGAACAAAGTGGAAGACAGGACTCCAGCTCCAAAGTAAATTCTACAACATTATGATAGAAATCTACACAAACAAAATAGCTAAAAACCATTTAAACTCAACATGTAAGTAAATGTTCATGTACACATTATTTGGCAATATGATAGGATGAGCTTTAGGGTTTCCTGGGAGATTTGCTCTTTTTTGGTGGGTCTGATGAAGGATTTTTAAGAAAGAAGGATCCAAAATGGTTAGTACTTGGAGTTTCATTTTTCTTAAGATCATAGCAGAATACTTATAAAAACCATTAAATAGAACCACAGTGAGAGAAGGTCTCCACAATAAAGTCACATCTTAACCAACGTAGTGACGATTATACTATTTTTCCAATGTAAAGAACCCAGAAGACCAGAACATCATTGGCAGAGAAGATGGGTGTTGTGGCCTAAATGACATTTTCTTTATTGTCTAAAAATGAGCTATTTACTCAATTCTTGTTCCTTGATTTTTAATCCTATATCCCATCATAGGTTTGATTTTTTTTGCAGAAATAATAGCTACTATTTATTGATCACACACACCATTGCAGACAAAATATATACATTATCATCAATCTTCAAATGGTGTTATTACCAACATTTTATAGAAAAGCCCAGAGATTGAATGGGTTGCCCAAGGTTATAAGGATGGTAAGTAATGAAGCTGACTTTAAACCAGATCTGCCTCTCTCCAAAGTAATTGTTTTCCTACAAAATGCAGGCGAGTATAGGCCTATTGAAATAAAAAGTAGCATAACTTAAACACTGCAGTTCTTGCCAATAATTACAGGCCAAATATCAGCGGATGAGCCACTTTGTGAATGTTGGTTATTTCTTGTTGTAATTAGAATTTCTCAAAGATGTCATCTAAATTTACAACACACCTGTGCTCATGACACAGTGGAAATATATCAAGATGAGTGGGCTGTCGACAAAAAAAAACATACAACTTGACAGTATATTTATGTGCTAATTTTTTAAAATAAATTATCAGAAATGCTGGCTTAGGGTACACAGACAAAATATTGCCATTAGACAATCAATCTCATGATTTAACAAATAAATTGGATTTCATTTCAGTCATCTAGATATTTAAGGTCAATAAAATGGAGTTTACATTGTGTCCTGGTCATTAATAAACCCTGGCTTGTCCTCATAATATGATGCTGCTTTGGACTTAATTAGACCCATGCACAACTGGACCCATGCACTTCCCCCCGTGAAAAGAACAAAAAGACAATAATTCTCAAGTACCCAAATTGCATGGTTTTATTATTTCCAACTAAGAATAACTTGAACAGCCTACTGATTACTTTTCCAAAATTATGATCAGAAAGAAAGGTTCTAAATAAAAATTCTAAAACCAAAAACTGAGTATAAGTTGTCCAATATTTAAAAGGATATTATTAGTTGTATGAAAGTGAAATGCATTCATTATAAAAATCCAAATAATATCAGAATGTACCAAGAAGAAAATAGAAATTATCAGAAATGTCACCACCCATTCTCCACACCAAAGATAATGACTGTTATTATTTTGGCTGGACATTCTTCTAGTTATCACTAGGGGAAAGCTGAGAAAACTCTCAGGAGAATTCAGCTCTGAGTTAGGCATTTCCTGTGTGTGTCTCTCTCTAATTCTCTCTCTCTCTCTCTCTCTCTCTCTCTCTCTCTCTCTCTCTCTCTCTCCCCCCCCATCCCCTTATCTCTATTAATATCTCTATATCTCTATCTCTATCTTTACATGTATCTCCCACTATGTTAAGATGTTAAGATATAAAAATAGCCACCATCTACAAGAAAGAGAGTTCTCACCAGAACTTGACTATCATGGCAACTTTTCTCAGACTTCCAGCCTCTAAAATCATGACAAATTTCTGTTGTTTATAAGCCACCCAGTCCGTGGTACTTTGTATGGCATCCCAAGGTGACCAAGTCATACTTAGAACAGAGTAAAAAATATATTAAGATTGACAAGAGGAAAGGTCTCAACGAGGGAATGCACTTCCTGACATTGGAAGGTATTCTGCAGTCCCAAGCCCCCTTTCTCACGTGTCCTTAATACAACTGATTAAAAAACTGACCTCTAACCCAGAAAATTAAATACCACTCTAGAGTTTCAATCATTATATAGGGGGATAAATATTGATGAAAATTATTAAATTAAAAAGTAAATTTTTTAAAAAGTTACATTTAATTATCTAAGACATTCTTCTCATACTTACCAGTATATCAGTGACATCTTAGCAAAGTTTCTCTGCATGTAAGACCATGAGGGAAATTACAACTTTTTGATAGCTTTAACTTCAGCAGAATCTTTCATCAGAAAAGAAGTGAAAAGATATATGCTGCTATTTCAATATATTTTTCTGACTCCATCACAGAGGAAGAAAAAAAGATAGGTTTTTTTTAAAAGAAAAAGAATGCTGGGTGTAGATGAAGTCTACCAAATAATGAATTCTGGTCTACTCCCTTCTTTCCACTTCTCCTAGGCAATATTACTTATGTCTTTTCTCTATTATTGAAGACCAGCATTGAGGAGATGACATTAATGCAATCAACATAATTTCATCAGTTTCATTTTTCTTACTTTCAGTACCTGCTGAAAAGCATTGAAAGCATTCTGAACAAAAATGAGAACTTTTGTGAAATCCATCTCTAGTTGCAAATAAAACAAAAAAAGTTTCTCATTTATAATGCCTTTCCTTGCCTTGTAGATACACTCTACTACTTAGGTAACATTTTCTGGAGGCTTTTTTTTATTATTATTTGTTGGTTTTGGGGTTTTTTTTCAGTAGGGTTTTGATTTTGTGTTTTTAGGTATGGGGGAAGGGATACAATACTGTAAGCCTATTATGAAGTCTATTGACCTAGTTAGGACAATCACTTTCCATGTTAGAAAAGATAGGTTAGGGAACAGCATAATAGTTAAGATTTTGGAGTCCCAGCTGGGTTCCAATCCTCCCCAACATGACCCAACACTAGTAGCTGTGTGACCTTGGGCAGCTACTTAGCAATTCTGTGCCCAGTTCATTTTATGAAAAGCAGAGATAATAAAATAGGAAGATGGGTGCATTAATATTTTAAAGAGCTGAGACCTGTGTCTGACATATAGTCAGTGTTACATGTGTTGGCTGAATTAAACATATACATAAACAATCTGACTATGGACATAATCACTTCTGATGCTGAAAAATCATCACTGTGGGTTCCTTATATCACACACTAATCTCCCATATGAGTCAACCTCTGGCATCTTCACAGGTCAACATTACTTTGATGACCCTAATTCAATGTGGTCAAGAGAAAGAAATCTCTCACTAGATCATAATACAAGGGCCCCATGGAGAAAAAGGTCCATTAAAATAATTTTAAATGTGAGCAATAGGGATTTTTAACTTTAATGAAATCACAAACATGAAGTAAATTCTACCTATTGTCTGATCCATTTTTTTCTAATTCTAGTAGAAGTGAGAGAAAGAGAGAGAGAGAGAGAGAGAGAGAGAGAGAGAGAGAGAAGTGAGAAAGAAGAAACAATTTCACTACATTGTGAAAGACTCAAATTATGAAAAAGAAGTTCAAAGGGAATGAATTTGAAAAGAAAGAATTTAGCAGTTACTTAGTGTTACAATGTTATTGGTTAACACGTAGACCTACCTGTTTTTTAAGCAGAAGTATTTCAGGGTGAAGACTTATGTAGGTTCAGGAAAAATTTTAAATTACTTACAAATAATTGATCCATATTGGGAAAATAAGAAATAAGGAATATTTAATTAATAGCTCCCTGGAACCACTATAATGTTTATAGAACATACATGAATAATACTGAGGACATTTTAAGAATTCTGAGTTCAGTGGGCTCTTGTAAGAGTGGCATAGTACATTTTCATATGATTCTATATAAGCCAATAAAGACATAAAGATTATTCTTGACAATTTCTCAGAAGAAAGATTCCATGATATCACATAGTATTTTGCTCCAACATGCAATTGTTTCCTTTTTATAAGCCTGAAAAGCAAAGAAGTACAACACCTCAGAAAATCTTGAGTCAACGGTTTAGAAAAGATTTACAAATGTCTGAAGAACTATGAGAGATGCTATTAACTTGCTATAGTTCATAATTAATATGCATAGTAATCAGTATGCACTGACAGAAGATTTATGCTGAGGAATTCAAACAATAAAAAGGAATTAAATTACACAATATGAACAGCTTCATTGTTCACATGTATGATATATTCCCAAGACTTTCTCAGACATTTTGGACCAACCTGAACTTACTTCTTTTAGCCTTAAGTGCCATAACAGATAGTCCCTGCACCAAGATTAATCCTTTCAAGGTAAAAAGAGATTGTACTAAATCTGCAGGCTGGCCGATAAACCCAGTAGAGGTCCCAAATTCATGAATCACACCCCAAAGGAAAAATGGAAACTGGTTTGGCAAATATCTAGATAACTCGGTGTGAATCCTGTATATCTATAGGTAGCTATTATCAACATGAGTGTTTTAGAGAAACATAGCTTCATCTTAACTAGAGCCATCTCCAGACCAGGAGAAGCTTAAGCGCTAATGTAGACTTGCTTATAAAGTCGAAAACATCACATAGGAGATAAACAATTACTGAGAGGTTAAAGTCTGTATTTGGTGTCTTTTTCAGGAATTGGCCCATTACATTTATTTATGAGAAAACTCACCAAATAGGAATTATAAAGAAGAAACAGAGCCACCCTAGTACACTGCTGGAAAACAGTGTGGAGTTTCCTCAAGAAATTAAAAATGGAACTCCCATTTGACCCAGTCATCCCACTTCTAGGAATATAGCCTAAGAAACCTGAAACACTCATCAGAAAGAATATATGCACTCCTATGTTCACAGCAGTGCAATTTACAATAGCCAAGACTTGGAAACAGCCTAAGTGCCCATCAGCAGATGAGTGGTTTAAAAAAACTATGGTACATTTACACAATGGAATACTACTTGGCAATAAAAAAGAAAGAACTCTTACCATTTGCAACAACATGGGTGACCCGGAGAGTATTATGCTGAGCAAAATAAAGAAGTCAGCGAAAGGTATGTATCACATAATCTCACTCATATGTGGAATCTAATGATTCAAATAAACTGATGATCAAATATAGACCCAGAGTCACAGAAGCATGAACAGACTATTGAACCTCAGAGAGAAGGAAGAGATCAACCAATGAACTTGTATAACTTATGGACACAGACAATGGGGTGGTGAGGGCCTGGGGAGGGGGAAAGGGGGTGAGGGGGGAGGGGGGCGAGACGGGAAAGGGCTGGAAGAAGTTAATGGGGAGGAAAGTATGTAATACTTTCAACAATAAAGATTAAAAGGAAAAAAAAGAAACAGTGAATTTAAATTTCAGAAACAATCTCCTTTAAGCACAAGAGGGAAATAAACTGTATAAGATAATAAACTATACAAGATAATAAATTTGTAGGAATGAAATGGCAAAACCAACCTATCCCTTACCTTCACTGAAGAGAAGCACGCACCATCACAGAAAAACTTTCAAGGTTAGTTCATCTGATACCCAGCAGGATGGGAATGCCTTCCCCTCTGGTCCAGCTCAGACACAGTGAAGGGGGAGGTGGTGGAGACCCTCATCTTCCTGTAGAACAAAGGCTTTTCCAGCAATCTGCTGGGATCAAATGCAGAAGGGAAAGGGGCTTTTGGATTTTGTTTTTCCCACCAATGGTTAAGAAGTACGCTGCTGATGGTAGAAAGTTATAGAAAGAACTATTTCTTTGCTTATTTTGAAGGCAACTTCTTTTTAATAAATAAATCGCATGTGGCTTCCTCCATATACTTCGCAAACCTACTCTGCACACTTGTTTATAGAAAAGTGCACATGTCACAGTACAGATGGGGAGAAGGCTAAAGGATGGGGGCTCTGGGGCCAGGTAATGCCCTGCTTTTTTATCTGGTTATACAAGTAAATTTATTTTGTGAGAACTTAGCAAGCTGTATACTTAATGATCTGTGTGCTTTTATGTGTTATACTTTAATATTTTAAGTGTACCTAAATAAGTTCAAAGAAATTTTACCATCCTCTAGAACTGTCTGTTAGCTGATAAGATTAGTTAGTGTGTAATAAACTGAAATTAAAATATCAAGAGGAACTTCTGTGTCACTTAATCCCGCATGCCTTGCATCTTGGTGCCAATTGAACCTTTAGGGCTTGGATTTCTTAGGGCCCCAGTGAGAACTGGGGGCCATTGTGAGTCATTGCATTAGACTGTTCATTGACTAGCTAATTTGGCATCAGCATAGGGATTCAAGAAAGATCCATGGCCCCAAGGTCCAAAGGATGCCCCAAGAAATCTGCTATAAATACTAAATCTACATAAAGTTTCTTGTTATGGGCTATAGACTTTTAGAAATTTTGTGATCTAATATGAAATGTGCTCATTTGTTTTTATTTATTTATTTATCTGTTTATTTCTCTATTCATTTGTTTATTTTTAATCCTCACTCAATTATATATACATTAGAATATATGGTTATTGATTTTAGAGAGAGAGCAACATGGATGTGAAACAAAAGAGAGAAAAATGGCTCTAACCTGTTTGGCTCAGTGTATAGAGCATCAGCCTTCGGACTGAATGGTCCCAGGTTCGATTCCAGCCAGGGGCATGTACCTTGTTGCGGGCACATCCCCGGTAGGGTAGGGTAGGGGGTGTGCAGGAGGCAGCTGATCGATGTTTCTCTCTCATCGATGTTTCCAACTCTCTATCCCTCTCCTTCCTCTCTATAAAAAATCAATAAAATATATTTAAAAGAGAGAAAAATGATTGGTTGCTTCCTGTATGCACCCTGACCAGGAATCAAACGTGCAACACTTATGGCATACAGAATGACACTCCAACCAACTGAGCCCCCTGGCTGGGGTGGTTTCCTTTTATTTTTGAAGATTCTAAAATCTTCCAGGAAAATGAAGGAGCTTATGTTGAGGCTGCCTTCCCACTTGGCACTACTACTGATATATATATTAGAGGCCCAGTGCATGAATTTGTGCATGGGTGGGGTCCAGCAGTCCCAGACCCAATCAGTGGATGGGCCAGGAGATGGTGGAGGTTGGCCAGCAGGCCCACCCCAATGGGGGCCTGATCAGGGCCAGGCCAGGTAGGGGGAGGGGCTGTGGGCAATGGGCCAGCTGGCTCTGCACCCCAAATGGGGCCAGGGGAGTTGCTGGGGGAGATTGGCCAGCCAGCCCAACCCCCAATTGGTGTGGGCTTGAGCTTATTGGGGGCCAAGCTGGCTGGGGGGAGGGGCTACAGGACGATCAGGGTGATGGGGGCTGATCAGGGGTGGAGCCAGCCATGGGGAGGGGCTGTCAGGGGTGAAGCCAGCTGGGGGGGAGGGCCTGCAGGCCCAGCAAGATGGTAGGGGCCCATCAGGGACAAGGCTGGCTGGGGGAAGGAGCTGCAGGAGGTTGGCCAGCTGGCCCTGCCCCCTATTGGGGTAGGAGGGTGGTCAGGGGTGGGGCCAGCCAGGGGGAGGGACTGCAGGCCTATTGGGGTGGTGGGAGCCCATCGGGGGTGAGGCTGGCTGGGGGGAGGGGCTCCAGGAGATTGGCCAGCCAGCCCTGCCCCTTATTGGGGTGGGGGGTGATCAGGGGTGGGGCAGGCTGTGGGGAAGGATAGGGGGTTTGGCCGGCTGTCCCAACCTTGATTGGGCTGGTTTGCCAGGTGCAGTGGATGTCATAACAACTAGTCACTCCAGTCATTATGGTGTTCCAGTCACTGGCATAATTGTGTTAAAGAATTATTTATATTATATAGCTACTAGAGGCCTGGTACATGAAAATTCATGCACTGGAGGGGGGGTCCCTCAGCCCAGCCTACCCCCCTCTCACAGTCTGGGAGTCCTCAGGGGTGGGAGGGGACCCTTTGATCAGGGTAAGGGAATGCCCCCATCACACCTCTGCTGCTGCCACTGCTGGCAGCACAAGGCTTGGCCAGTCCTGGTTACCTGAGCCTCTGGTGGCCCTAGAGACTGAGCAGCTGCCATCTGAGGCTTGCCTGGGCCTTGAGCCAGCCCTGGGGGGCTGAGGGAGGGTCCGGCTACACCGTGAGCCTACTACCTCCCCCCCCCACCCCCGGTGGGACTGAAAAGACTTGGGGACTCCGGCGGGGCTCAGGGGACTGGGCACCACCATCTTGTGGCTATGGGCGCCACCATCTTTGTGATGGTGTGGTGGTCAATTTGCATATTCCCCCTTTATTAGATAGGATATGTAGTACCATGCAATGTATGTATATATTATGTGTATATATATATATACATATATATATATATATATGTTTATAAATATGATGTATGCACACACATGTACACACACACACACCCCATAACAGATTATGTGTTTATAGCAGATTTCTTGGGGCATCCTTTGGATCCTCTATTTAGTGAAAATCCAGGCATTTCTCATCCATAATTTAGATGTTGATGTTAACAAACACAGCAGGTACAGAGCCCTTCGCTAGGAACACATGGTGGTGCAGGTGAAGAGGAGGAGCAGTAAAATGAAACTAAACATAAATACAATTGTGTGCATCATTCCTGCAGTGAGCCACCCAGGTACTGAAGCAGGGAAGGAAAGGAAGGAGAAACAGCGTGTAGGCTGAGTGAGAGAGCCATGGAGGGATCCATCCCACAGTGAGAACATCCTATGTGGGCCACTTGAATCTCTACCCCATCAGAAAATAGGCTGTCTTCCTACATCTGTGGACCAGGAAGCAACCTATTTGGTAATTTCTCAATATCCCCAAGAAGGGCATAGCCTCATTGGTGCAGAGGTTCTGTCTCTGTCCTCATGCATAATCCATTGTGTGGTAGGACCAGAAAGAGAGAGTCAGTTAATTATGACTGAATGAAATCAGAGTGAATTGCGTCATTTCCCAATTATGTCATGAGGTCCCTTAAGCCATATTGGTTATTTTAACCTTACTTTTCTGACAATCTGTTTGCTTATGCATAAAAATCAGATGGATTAGGAAAAAACTGTTTCCCTTTTTCCCAGGCCAACCATGAAATCGAGAGCTTCTTTGCTGCCTTTACAGAGTCATCACCTTTCTTCAAAATCATTTGTGTGTGTCTGTTTTTTCAGACAACTTGACAAAACAAGCAATTGTACTAGAATTATTTCTTAACAAAAGACAAACTCTTCCTTGCTTTTTCCTGTCTTGCGCTGAGATTCTGAAACACTCATAAATACATGTAATTTCCTCATCACTTTCTCTTTTCCTTTAAGCAACATAGTTCACTTTTTAAAGGTTGTTTTCCTTTTGCAGGCATGTATCTGGGCTTTTGTCTGATCAGTACTAAACCTGCCATGTTCTAAATCAGTGCATGTGCCTATGTCTACACACACGTACAAATTCTCATCTCTGTGCAAGACAAGTGGGGACCACAGCCCACTGAGCAGTGTTTCTGGTCGTAAAGCGTGCTGGAGGTGCGCAGTCTGCAGGAGCAGTTGGTGTCATTTGCTTCTGATGCATGTACAAAACTGAAGGTTTGGAACTTCACTCATTAAGTTCCTTGTAAAATTGCCAAAAAACGGAGGAAAAGTTGCTCAAGTCTAGAAAGTGATTATAATAGAGATATTGAAACAAAATATAATTAGTATAGCCCATTGCAAATAATATTTTAAATACTACTACCCAGTCTTAAAGTATTCAGAACCTTTAGCTTAACAGTTAAAGGCTATTAAATGTCCATTGAAAGCTCCTTGTGACTCAGTTTCCCAATCTTTAAAATGGGGGTAAAGATTGGGTGAGATTAAAAATGAGTTACATAGTAGGAAATTAGAACAGTGTCTGGCACATAGTGAGCACTTAACCGTTTGCTATGATTAGTTCCCTCACTGGAGTGCAGATTTTATGAAAGCGTGATACAGGTCTGTTTGTAAACTACTTTTTCCCTATTTGCTAATTTCTTTATTTATTAATTAAAGGAATGAGTGACTAAATTAGTAAAAGAATGAATCCAATTTGTTGGATAAAAGGTAATATTTTCAAAGGGCCGGTCTATCATTTCTTCATAGGGATTTTGATACAAGTTATATCTGTATTAGAGAAATTGATCAGTAATTGTTCAAATCTATCCATTCCCTAGTGTCATTCCAAGATAGTCCAAATACTCATAGCCTTTAAAATAACACATTTCTCAGCAGCCTCTGTGTGAAGTCAGGTATTTAGATAAATCATCTTTAAAAAAAGCTTTATTGAGTAAGTAATTCTATGTGCTTTGAAATATGTTATTTGTACAATAGATATTTTTGAAAGACTCTGAAAAGAGTTAAAACTGGAGAAAATGCCACAGTTACTTGAATATTTATTTTCAAATTAATATATGCATTTCATTCACAGATTAATGCATCATAAAAGCTTTAGGGCCTAGAAAAAGGAAAAGATACTGAAATGTTTGAGTCATATTTTCATGTTGTTTTTATTTATTTTTTATCTTAATTGTTAAGAGTATTAAAAATGTCCTTCCTATCTTCCCCCATCTCCCCCCTCTACCCAGTTCCTTCCTCACCCCAGGCCTTCACTAACCTACTGTCTGTGTCCATGGGTTATGCATATCTGTATAGATAAAAGCCTAAGTCACCAGCCAACCGGCCAACCGACCGACCATTCGACCTTCCAACCAGTAGCTATGATGCACACTGACTACCAGGGAGCAGACACTCAATGCAGGAGCTGCTGAGCTGCGGTGACTTGGCAGCTGCAGTTCTCAGGTGATGCACCTGGAACCAGAGAGGAGGAGGCCTGATTCTGGGGTGCATCACCCGAGAACCACCTTTCACAATCTGGGACCCCTTGGGGGATATCAGAGAGCTGATTTCAGCCCAATCCCTGCAAGCCAGGCCAAGGGACCCCACCAGTGCACGAATCTGGGCACCAGGCCTCTAGTATAAATATAAGTTCTTTGGTTGATCTCTTCTCACCTCTCTTCCCCCTTCCCCCTGAGATTCATCAGTCTGTTCCATGTTTCCATGCCTCCAGTTCTATCTTATTCATCAGTTTATGTTGTTCATTAGATTCCACACGTAAGTGAGATCATGTGATATTTGTCTTTCTCTGACTGGCTTATTTAGCTTAGCATAATGCCGGAAGCCGGTCCATCCTTGCTGCTTGACACAGTCACTGCAGGGAAGAAACATCTGCACAGCATATGTTTCAGGGGACCTGGCATATATGGCATATTGTTCTTAATAATTTTGCTCCCCTTCTTAGCGCTATGTGTTTTAACCAAGGTCACCTCTCTGAGAAAGGTTGTTTCCCCAGGTGGGATTTTTCCCTGGAGTTAGGGATTAACAGGACTAAGGAAGGGAATAAAACCCCTTAACTAAGTGCCAGGTGGGTAATTAATTACTTTAACTACGAACAATCACTTAGGATAATCTCCTTCAGTTACTTCCTTGTAGCTTAACAGAACAATAGAGTAGTGGCTTTGGAATGGAGATAACAAATGCCCTAACCTTTGGAATAGAATGGATAGGATTAAAATCAACTGGTATAAATACAGATGTAACAGGACAATAAAGACCAAACCTGGCTAGAGAACGTGGCTAGGCTGCTGATCAACTGAACGCTGTCTTTGTGTTATTCCTTCTTCGCCGACTCCATCCACACCTTTGGGAACCCCTGGACCTGTTGGGGTTGGACCCCAACAGCATAATACTCTCCAGGTAACTCCATGCAATCTCAAAGGGTAAGAGATCCTTCTTTTTTACTGCTGCATAGTATTCCATGGTATAAATGTACCACAGCTTTTTGATTCACTCACCTACTGATGGGCACTCAGATCTTAGCTATTGTAAATAACACTGCTATGAACATAGTGATGCATATATTATTTCTGGTTGGTGTTTTGGGATTCTTAGTTTGTTTTTAATTCAAGCTAGTTCTATAATGTAGGAAATAATCTATAAATGGTAAAATCTACACATTCTCTAATAGCATTTTAATTTCAGTATGTATTATTAAATTTAATTAACCTGTTGAAGAATAGCCATAAAGTCATAAAGTTCAATTTTACACATTAGAAGTATATGTTCAGATGATTAATTAAAATTTTATTTAGTGCTACCACAGGCCCTGCCATTCTATAACTTTGTACCCAATGGACCAAAGTACATCAAGAATCAAGAACTGTGCTAAATAATTAATTCAAAGTTTAAAAACTGAAAAAGAAATTAAAAAGAGAAATCCAATTCCAGCAGAAAAGAGATTTTTAAAAGTAAGGGCAGATATCATTAAAATTGATACAAAAAAATAAGAAGTCAATAAAACCAGAAGCTAGTTCTTTTTAAAAAATTAATGAAATTGGTAAAACTCTATCAAGACAGATAAAAATCTAAAGAGATAAGACAAAATGTTAATATCAGTAATAAAACATGGGATATCACAACAGGTTCTATCTATAACCATTAAAAAGGATAAAAAAATATTACAAAAAGCTATATAATCATAAATTTGTCAACTTAGAAGAAACAGACCAATTCCTTCAAAAACCAAAAACTACCAAAATGCAATCAAGGTGAAATAGACCCATAACCATCAAAGAAATTTTAGTTAAATCTCATCCCCAGATAATTTCACCAGAGACCTTTACCAAACGCTTAAGTAAGAATTTATGCCAATCTTACACAGTCCCTTCCAGAAACAAAGAAGAGATCAATTGAAGGACTTGTATGCATGTATATAAGCATAACCAATGGACACAAAACACTGGGGGGATGGGGTGAGGGCATGTGCCGGCGGGTAAGGGAGGCCAGGGGAAGGTCAATGGGGAAAAAAAGGAGACATCTGTACTACTATTTGTAATACTTTAAACAATAAAATAAAATTAAAAAAAAAAAAAAGAAACGAAGAGGAGGGAACTCTTAACAACTCACATTATAAGGCCAATATCATGTGGATATTAAAACCAGACAAAGACAGTACAAAAGATAAAAATAACTACTAGGTGTACTTGTTAATAATGCGGATTTTGTAATCAAAGAAAACACAATAATTTCAAGAGAAACATCAAAAGTGCTTTATTCAAAGTAACGTCCATCGCTAGCTACACATTTCCCCCATCTTTCAGGTAATTTGTGGATACCATCCCAATAGAACTTTTCTTGTTTTGAGGCAAACCATTCAGAGACCCAATTTTCTACTTCTTCATACGTTTTGAAGTGCTGCTCAGAAAGCGCATGTGCCATCAATCGGAACAAGCGGTAATCTGAAGGAGCAAGGTCTGGTGAATACGGCGAGTGGATTAATACTTCCCAGACAAGATCTTTTAACGTGTCTTTAACTGGTTTTGGAAGTGTGTGATGGTGTCTCATTATGAAGCAAAATTACTTTGCCGTGTCTTCTGGCACATTCTGATCGTTTCACAATCAAAGCGGGTTCAAATTGATTATTTGTTGTCGGTAGCGACCAGTATTAACGGTTTCACCTGGTTTTAGAAGCTCATAATACACCACAGCTTCCTGATCCTACCAAATGCAGAGCATTGTCTTCTTTCCAAAGCAATTTGGCCTTGCAGTCAGTGTTGATGGTTGACCTGGATCAACCCATGATTTTGTGTATTTGGGATTCTCAAAATAAATCCACTTTTTATCGCCAGTCACAATTTGATGCAAAAAAATCTTTATTTCATGCCATTGAAGCAACATTTTACTGATGACTTTTTGCTTTTCCATTTGTCTTTTGTTCAGTTGATGTAGCACCCATTTTCCTTCCTTTAAAATCTTTCCCATTGTTTGTAAATGATCAGAAATTATTTTCTGAGCAACACTTAAACTTTCTGCAAGTTGTTTTTGAGTTTGACACACATCTTCATCCAATAATGCTTGTAGTTGTCAGTCTTCAAACTTTTTCGGATGAACTGGACTTTCTTTGTCTTTCCATCGAAATCATCACTTTTAAAGCATTTAAACCAGCGTTCACAACTATCTTGAGATGGAGCATGTTCACCATAAGCTTCCCAAAGTATACAATAACTTTTTCTTCAAAATAATGAATTAAAACTTCCCACAAATGCTCTTTTTTTTGGCATGAAATTCGACATTTTTAAGTGTAAAAATATCTATGATGGTAACATCTTCAGCAAATTTGACATATAAAATTTTGAAGCTTGCTGTCAATACAATAGCATACATATCAAATTGCATATATATCAACATATGTGTAACTCCATCTATTGAAAAAAATCTGCACTATTAACTGGTACGCCTAGTATACAGAAATGTTTATATCATTTTTTTTATAATAACCAAAAACTGGAAGCAACCCAAATGTCCTTCTGTGGGTAAGTAGGTAAATTAAATGCAGTAAGTGTGTACCATAGACTATTCCCCAGCAGTGAAAAGAAATGGACTATTGGTACATGCAACAACATAGCTAAATTGCCAGGGAATTGTGCTGAGAGGGAAAGAAAAAAACAATCAGACAATTGCAAAGGTTACACACTGTCTGACTCCATTTGTATATAGCGTTCTTTGAATGAACATCAGATGAGGAGTTCCAGGAGTTAAAGATGGAGGAAGGGGATGTTGGAGGGGGTCTTTATAAAATAACACAAAAGACCCAGTGGTGATGGAATATTGTATATCTTGACTGTGGGGGTGATGAATACACAAACCTATACACAACATAAAATTTTATGGAACTAAGTACAAACACACACACACACACACACACACACACACACACACCTATATATGAACAAGTAAAAATAAGGGAAATGTGAACAAGATCAGTGAATTGTATTAAATGAGGTTGCAATATTATATTAGTTTGTTCGGTATTTTTATTGACCAAATCTGCTATATGAAATGTCTGTGTTAATTGCTACATATGTGTGCAAATCTATGATTATCTCAAAAAGTTTCAGTTAAAAAAAAAAGTTTTTAAGTATTTTTAAATGGAGTCAAAGATCTCAAGCAAATGATAATTATGAGTGGATACATTCAATTTCTGGCCCCTGTTTAAATCAGGCTTCTGTGGGATGTAGTACTACTGTGATGCTTTCTCTACTCATGTAATTTCCACTTGGCTCCATAACAACTTGGGTGGAGAATACACTCATGGTTTGTGCAAATGACTGTATTATGTCTCATTAAGGATCGTAAATACCAATCACCCTAATCACGAAAGTGCTGTTTCAGTGTTCATATGGCTATTTAATCTGGATGATGGTGACAAAGATGAATAATTTTATTATGTTGATCATTGCATTTAGTGCTATGGAGAAGAGAAATGCATCCCTTATGTTGTTTTGAATGAGTCAAATCTGAAATTTTGCTTCTGAAATAATAGAGGGAGGGAGAGAAGGAGGGAGGGAGGGAGGGAGGGAGGGAGGGAGGGAGGGAGGGAGGGAGGGAGGGAGGGAAAAACCTCAACTAGAAAGGTACCATGACATGTTAGAAAAAAGCTCAGGTTTGGAGTCAAGCTGGTCTGGATTTGAATTCTACAACTTCCTGGCCTTTGAAGAATTAAATCTATATTCTGATACATAGATAACTAACTAATGCTGATGGGGCTGTGGAGAAAAGAGTACCCTCAGGCACTGTTGGTAGAAATGCAAATTGGTGCAGTCACTATGGAAAACAGTATAGAGGTTGCTCAAAATATTAAAAATAGTACAACCATATGATCCAGGAATTCCATCTCTGGGTAGATACCCCCTCCCTCTCCCGCTCCCTCTCCCGCTCCCTCTCCCTCTCCCTCTCCCTCTCCCTCTCCCTCTCCCTCTCCCTCTCCCTCTCCCTCTCCCTCTCCCTTTTCCTCTCCCTCTCCCAGTAAAAGTGAAATTAATCTTAATATATTTTATTTAACCTGATATATCCAAAGGAGATAAAATCACTATGTCAAAGGGATATCTGCATCCCTGTGTTTGTTGTAGCGTTATTCACAACAGCTAAAATATGGAAGCATTGTAAGTGTGTCCATCGAGGGTTGAATGGATAAAGAAAATACAGTAAATATATCTATGGAAAATTATTTAGCCATAAGAGGGTAGTCCTGACATTTCCAATAATATGAATGGACCTTGAAAGAATTATGCTGAGATAAATCAGACAAAGACAAATGCCCTGTGATTTCATTTATATGTGGAACCTAAAAACATAGAGCTCATAGAAACAGAGTAGAATAGTGATTGCCAGGGGATGTCGGTGAGGAAAATTGGGAGATATTGGTCAAAGAGTACCAACTTCCAGTTATAAGATGAGTAAATACCAGGGATCTAATGTACAGCATGGTAACTAGAGCTAACAATACTTTATTATGTACTTGAATGTTGCTTTGAGAGTAGATCTTCAATGTTCTCACCATAACCACAAGAACAATAAAATGACTAATCCTACTGTACAGACACATGCATCAAAACATCACACTGTACACCTTAACCTTACACAATAGCATTGGTCAATTATCCTATATAAAAAAGGCTAATATGCAAATAGACTGAATGGCTGAACAACCGAATAACAAAACAACTGGTCACTATGACGTGTGCTGACCACCAAGTGGCAGAGCATGGAACATGGCAGGCGTCGGATGTGGCGGGATGGTGGAGCAGGTGAGGGGGGATGCCAGATCAAGGTGGGGTGCCGGTTACTGTCATCAGGGTATCAGGGTGAGCCTCTGGTGGTTACTGAAAATTCTTCGCTCCCACTTGCCATGGTCCCGTCCGCTAATCGCGCCGGCTGCCGGCCGCCAGCGCCAGCCCGATTGCTCAGCACTGTCAGTGAGTGTGAGTGGCGGTTGCTGGCCCCAATTGCCCCTAAGGGCTTCTCCACCTTCCCTTGCTCCTAAGGGGCGAGCGGGTGTGAGCAGGGTTAGTGCTGTCAGTGCGTGGGAGCGGTGGCAGCAGGAGCAGGGCTGCCAGCAGACAGGGGACAGGGGGTCCACGGCTGGAGGGGCCAGGCGGAGGCATGGAGGATGGCCCAAGAACTGCCCTTGTGCCCACCGCAGTCTCGTGGCCCACAGTTCCTTTCAAGGTGCATGAATTCATGCACTGGGCCCCAGTATCTCAATAAAGCTGAAGGGAAAGAATAAAGAATAGGCTTGCTTCAACTTTGCTTTTTTTGCCCTTGGCAAAATCAAGTCACATGCCCAATCCCAAAGTCTGTATGGGGATGGGGGACCATACAAGAGCATGGATGCAGGGAGGTGTGACTCACATGGGCAGTGCTAATAATCTACCATAGAGTTTTAAATGTACTCCTACAATAATATCCTTCTATTTATACTTCGAAGTCTACTAAGGTATTTACACTTTACTAGTATGTCACTTACATATCAGAATAGCACTATCAGGGAGTTCACCATTTCAGAGATGAGGAAATAAACTTAGAGATGTCAAGTGACTCAGGATACAAAATCCATTAATGGCAAACCTGAAACTCTACTGGTCTGGGTGGCAAAGTATATGTACTTAACCGCTATGATATGCTGCCTCCCTATGTATTGTGTTTCTAAATGAGATTCTCAAAAATATCTTTGGGTTCTGATTTATTATCTTTTAAGAAAATTATTTTCTGACATTCAGATATGAGAAAAAAATGTACTCTATTTCTGTAAGAAATATCTACAAAATGACTAATTACTTTTATGACTAGCTTTAACCAATCAATAGCCATTCATCAGAAGCAAATTTTAGTGTAGTAAAATAAATACTGAACTCCAGCTCTGTCACTGGTTAGCTGTGTGAATTTTGGCTATGAATCATTTATCCTTCTTGATCCTCCCTTTTCTCATTTGTTCAATAGGGACAATCACCTTCTTACAGGATTATCATGAGGATTAAATGGAGCACAGAAAAAAAAAAAGCATACTTTTTTAGTTATAAAATGCTGTGCAAATATAATACGTTTAATAAAAAGAAGTATGGATTGTATTTGTACATAGCTGTACCTCCTTTAAAATCTCTTTGAGGCTAATGCAGTGACCAAGTTGAATGATAGATTAATTTGCCTGGAATTAGTTTTCTACCTTCTAGCTAGAATAATCATAATAAATATTTAATGTGACATCTTTATAACTCTTTGTATAAAAAATTCACCTTTATTCCCCTTGGATCTTTACACATGTGTCTCCTCAGAGCTCCTAGACAGCTTAGCTTTTCTGTCCTCAGTCAGGCCTGGAATACAAGGACACAATGCTTTCTTATTCCTTCTCTCCAACTATCTGTCCATTCTCAACTAGATCCACCCATATTTTAATCTACGTTACATTTTTAATATATTTCAGCTCGTTGGTCCTGCTGGTTTTCACTGCTTATCCATCACATCTCTTTCTATTTATCCACTGAAATGCCATAAATAACATCAGATCCTGTCTTGGATACAGTAATTTTCACATCACTGTCAAAGTCCTGACGATGATAGTGCGTTTCTCTTAACCTCTACCAGGGCAGGAAGGGCACCTGAATGATTGGGTAACTCTATAACAGTGTCTGTCCTTCTCACAAAGAGCCCAGCTAACTTTATGGAGCCTGATTTCTCATCTCAGTAAAGAGCCAGCCACTGCTCATTTGGCTGGATCAACCTTTAGAGAGCACTTACCATCCACAAGTCACTGCACCACAAGAACAAGCCAGAATCCCTGCCTTCAGGTGACTTAGAATCTAGGCGGAAAGATAACATGAACACATAGAACTCTGAGAAAAGATGTCAGCTCCCTGGGAGGTACAAATGTCATGTGCTAACAGAAGTCCACCAGAACTTGTGGAGAGCATGTTGCAAATTTATTTTCCAGATCTTTTACCAAAATTAGGTAAGATTCTTTTGAGGCTGAATTATAAACCAGTTAACCCATTCTCATCATTTGTATTTTCAATAAATTCTTCTGCGTTTTAGTTTTGTTTCCCTTTACCACTACTTCTCCTGACCAAGACACTTAAGTTATATCTTCAGAATTCTGCCAAAAATATATATCTGTAGGATACCTTTAATATATTCAAACCTTTATTTTGTTTTGTTTTTACTCACAGAGACCCAGATAAAAGACATACTTTTAATGCAGCGGTTCTCAACCTGTGGGTTGCGACCCCTTTGGTGGTGGAATGACCCTTTCACAGGGGTCGCCTAAGACCATCCTGCATATCAGATATTTACATTACGATTCATAATAATAGCAACATTACAGTTATGAAGTAGCAACGAAAATAATTTTATGGTTGGGTCACAACACGAGGAACTGTATTTAAAGGGCCAGAAGGTTGAGAACCACTGTTTTAATAGGTTCCTTTGGCCAGTTTATTCTGGGCTTCTTAATTTTCATATTTTTAGTGGGTGGTTAGCTTCTGGTGATATGAAAAATTATTTCATTTAGCTTATTTTAACTGATTTACTTCAAGCCAATTCATCATTTGCTTTAGTGCCTTTCCTTGGTGCACCCTGGTACTAAAAAGACTTTTCCAATTTTATCTGAACTCCTCTCTTTTTTCTGGTCCTTTCTTTTTTCATGAATACATGTTTTCACAATGTAGCACCAAAGGACAGTAAATTTTCATACACATTGCTATCTACAGAACTATTGTGAAGACCTAAGTTTTTAATTATACCCATTGTTGTTATTTTTCACAGTTGAATGGTATCCTATCTAATAATAGACAAACATGGTAATTAACTGTAACTCCGACATGCTTCCCATTGGCTAATCAGGGTGATATGCAAATTAACTGCCAACCAAGATGGCATCCGGCAGCCAGGCAGCTGAAGTGAACAGGAGGCTTGCTTGCTCCATTGAAGGAGGAAGCCAAGGTTCCCCGCCTGCCACTGCTGGCCTCTGAGCTGCAACTCTAAGAAAAAATGTTGCAAATATAGAACCTAAACAAACCCCAGAAATCTGCTTTCAGCCGGCCGGGCTTCAGCCAGCAGGATCGCAACAGTGTTACAATTACAGAACAAACCCACATCCCTGCTTTCAGCAGCCGAGGTCTCAGAGCTAAAGCTGGCTCTCAGCTCCAGTGACAGCCATAGAAGGTAAATAAATCCCAGAATAAAAAAATTTAAAAAAGGAGAAGTTGGGAGCTTCAGTCGCCCGCCAGCCTGAAAACGGCCCTCAGCCCCTCACCCAGGCTGGCCAGGCACCCCAGGGGGACCCCCACCCTGAAGCAACAAGATAGCTAATTTGCATACTGAAGGCGGGCAGCAGTGGGCAAGGCTGTCCGTAGTCTGGGACCGGATCTGTGACCCTGCCGGGCCGGGGGCAGCGCTTGAGGCTGTCCAAGGTCTGGGACCCGGATCTGTGACCTGCCGGGCGGGGGGCAGCTCGCACAGGGTCGGATCGGCCGGGGTTGGGCAGGGCAGGACGCCTGGCTTCCACCCAGCCCCAGTCACTCTGGGCAGGTGAGCAGTGCAGAGAGCCTCTGGACAGGGGAGGCAGGCTGGCAGAGGGTGGCCTGTACTCCCCACATGGCGGTGGTGACAGTTTTGAGCACGTCAAGCGAAACCTGCAGGCTGAGCTGAAGTAGTGCCTGCAGGCCATCAGCACCCAGGAGCGGCTGCACAAGATCCGCCTCCTGGCCCAGAAGGTGCAGGATCGCAGGGACAACCGTGGCTGGCCAGACTGACGTCCTCCTGGCCGCACCACGGGGATTTGTGGATCTGCAAAGTCAGAGGCCTCCGGTGTGCACATCCCCCCCTGGCGTGTGAACATCCCCAGCACACTGTCGCCCTCCCGCACCTGCAATAGTTGCAAAACAAGGTGTGCACAAGTTCCCCCCCCGCCTCTCCTCCACACTTCCATCAACCCAGCATGCCTAACACCCCCACAGGATGTGCACACATCCCCTCTGATGTGCTCACGTCCTTTGGAGAGTGTCTGGGTGTTCTGGGTGCTGAGGGTGGGCGCCTGTGAGATGACAGTGAGAGGGCGGAGTGGTGATGCCCTGTTCCCACGGAGGCCAGTGCAGCTACGAGATCACCTCTAGGGAGTTAATGCAGGTGCTGAGTCTGGAGCAGATGCAGACAGACACACCTGGTGGGCGCGGGCGGCCCTCCCTGAGGTGCCTTCGGTCAGCGTTCAAGATCAAGAACCCAGAGGTGGAGAGGAATTCTGTCCTCTCAGTGAAACAGTGGGATAGTCGGGGTGACTGTAGAGAAGAAATGTGCACTTTGGGTGCCAGCACCCATGAGCGAAGGTTGCCCTGACTGAGCCTCGTTTGCTTGGGGCCTAGTGCACGCCTGCCAGGCAGCAGGTGACAGAATGTGCTTTTCCGAATTAATGAGAGAAAACGTTGATTCTCCTGCTGCCCACGAAGGTGGAAAGTGAAGTGGGGAGACATGTGGGGAGTGAGCAAGGTTCTCTGTCTGGGGGTTCCAAATCTGCTGTTGGTTTCTTTCACTGCTGACTAGCGATATACAGAGTGTCCCCCCAAAATGTATACACACTTCAAATACCTACTAATTCCAATGGTTTTAAGCATAAGAAAGAAACAACAATGGAGCTGTTATCTGTTAAAAGTGTGGGCACAAACAGGTAGTTGGACATTCCCTGAGGGGTCTCAGATTGGAGAGGGTGAAGGCCAGACTGAGGGGCCTCTTTCCCCCTGCCCACCCCAGTGCATGAACTTCGTGCACCGGGCTACTAGTCTATATATAAAAACCTAAGCAACCATTACAACGAATGACTGAAATGACCAGAACGACTGGTTGCTAAGACATGCACTGACCACCAGGGGGCAGATGCTCAACACAGGAGTTGCCCCCTGGTGGTCAGTGCGCTCCCATAGCAGGAGTGTCACTCAGCTGACCGAACTGTCCCGGAGGCCCACCAGCCCAGCAGCAGCCACTCACTCCCTCAGTAGTCCTGCAGGTCCAATCTCCAGAGAACGGGTCAGGCACTGACAGACCAGTGCCACTGGCACATTCCTGACAGCACTGCTGGCCTCCTGGAAGTCAGCCTTGATCACCGTGGCCACTTCCCCTCTCTAGATGTTCCATAAGGAATAAAGGATATAAAAGTGTCCGCCAGGTGGTTCCCAACAACTGGCATGAACATCAGCGGACAGACCCAGATCCTGGGCCAGCAAGGGTGTCCCACCACCCACCCAGAGGGCCGATCACATCCTGCCCCCATCCCCTTTGGGACCCCACCCATGCACAAATTCATGCATTGGGCCTCTAGTTGTATACATTAGAGCACTTCGATCTCTGCTTAAGTACTGCTTACCATGGGAAACTTTCCTAATTCTCCAGGCAGATACTGAAATCTCCTGTGTATGTTCACTTCACCTTAGACATGCCTTAATTAAAGAGCTTTTTATATTACAAAGTGCTTATTAGTTTGTATGTCTGTTGCATCACCAGACTACCCTCTTTGGTCACTTTTTATTGATGGCATGGTAGCTTCTCTTTAACCACAACCTCCACTCTGCCCCGCCCCCCCCTTCCCCCACCGGCCGAACCCATGCTCTGTGCTCAGAAATGGATCTGCATTACTTCTCAGTAGCCTCCAGTTGAACTTAGAGTGGGGGGCGGGCACCAGTAGGAGATGAAAAAATGAAGGGGAGCAAGGTTGGAGCACTGTCTTTGTCCATTTGGGCTGTTATAACTGAAAACCACTGACTAGGTGGTTTGTAAAAACAGACATTTATTTCTCAGCGTTCTGGAGACTAAAAGTCCCAGATTAAGGCACCTGCAGATCCAGTGCCTGGTGAGAACTTGCTTTCTTGTTTAGAGACACAGTCTTCTCCTGTGTCCTCACATGGAGGAGGGGGTATGAGGGCTCTCTGGAGTCTCATTTATAAAGGGGTTAGTCTAATGTATGAAGGCCCCACCCTCATTACCTCATCACCTCCCAAAGGCCCCCACCTCCTGACACCATCACATTGGAGGTTAGGTTTCAACATATGTATTTTGGGGACACACACATTCAGACCATAGCAAACACTAAATATATCTGTTAATGGAATGAGTGATATGTTAGAGGTTGGTGATAACTTCATGGCTCTCACATAGACTACTGTATTTCTGTAATTTAGAATAGCTGGCAATGTGTAAAACTGATAGATTCCCATCAGTAGTTGGGACTTCTGAAAGCTTTTATAACTGGAGAGGAAAACACATGGAATGCTTTAAGTAAAAGAAACAAAAACCTTTTCAATATGATAACAGTGGAGATGTCACAAAGAAGCGCATGGTGAATGAGACCAGTGGTGAGTGCACTTGGAGTCCAGGAGCTGAAAAGGTCTGCCTCATCCATAGTAACATCTGTCAAACTCTGGGGCTAATCAGCCAAAGGTTAGTTCCTCATCAGAGCTGTAATCTACTCAAACGTAGGACCACATGATGTGTCATTGTCAGGGGGAATTCATGTCAATCATGAATTGGGTATTTTTAAGTCCCAATTTTAGTTTCATTAACCCTAATAATAGATTCAAAGAAGGGAAGAAATTACTTATATTACCAGTTTCTTTGTGAATTAGGGATCTCTACATATAAGACTTTTTATTCAACCTAGTCACTGGGATAAAGCAGAAAAAGAAAGCAGAGTCATTTTCTACTTTAATCAGTTTTTAGCAGAATTTTTTAAAGATGAATTCCTGAGTCTTTTAACAGTGGTGAGAGGGGTGGTGGGCGTGGCTGTCGCCATGGAGATGAAGGTTGTTAGCTTGTTGAGACCACACTTGATATCTTTGATCATTAGCTTGTCATTAGCTTCCAGGGCTGCCTCTTCAGCTTCAAATATATACTTATTTATCTCTCTGCCATTTACATTTTAGAAGATCCACTACACTGAGCATTCTCCATCTTTCCCATAAATTAGCCTGTGGATTGCCTGCCTGCTTCTCTTTGCTACCACTGCTGTCTTCCCCCTCCCCCGACACCAGCACACACACAGACACCCTGACACCCACCCTTCTCTGTGCTCCTGTCCACAGGGACTCCAAACAGACAACAGCACAGTCTGACATTAACCAAGGACAACCGGGGCATTGTATATTCTGAAGCCATATTTGATCTGCATTCGCTTTTTAAATTTTTTCTTAGTATTTTTTCCAGTTTCCATCATTATCACAAGTTTACTGGTGGCTACACAGACAGGATTACTCAAGCTACTGAGGACCAAGAATATTTATACGAATGATGAAAACACAAGGTAAGGTGTACTAAGTGTGTTAAGAGATCGGCACAAAACACAATTCCAAAGTGAGAGTATGCTGAGGCAGACTTAAAGGAAGGGGTAATATTGAAGTAATGTGCGATGCCTGAAGTAATAGTGGAAGGTAACAAAATAATGCTCACACAGTAGTCATGATTGAGCTTCCAGAAATGGCCCATCCAAGGTAAAGTCAGGGAGGAACCAGGGTGCTGAACTGGAAACCACCCCCACACTGTTACAGAACTAGGGGGGGACAGGAAGTGCAGGCAGAAAAGGAGCTAGAGGTCAAGATTCCAAGTCCTGCTCTCGCTGGTTTGGTTCAGTGGATAGAGTGTCAGCCTGCAGACCAAAGGGTCCCAGGTTCAATTCTAGTCAAGGGCACATGGCTAGGTTGCAGGCTCGGTCCAACGTGCAGAAGGCAGCCAATCAATGATTCCCTCTCATCATTGATGTTTCTATCTCTCTCTTCCTCTCCCTTCCTCTCTAAAATCAATAAAAATATATTTAAAAAAAAAAGATTTCAAGTCCTAAGACAACTGGGCTGCCGCCTCTTCAAGTTCAAGTCTACCCTTTCCTGAGGCCTGGCCATTGTCTGCTGTCATCTCACATTTTCTATCTGCTCTCCACTGACCCGCTTCCTTACAAAGCCCTGTGTCACCCACTCTGTCACTTGTTCAGTGGCCTACATACACCACACCACACCACCCCCCACAGTACCCCCGCGCTCACCTACCAACGTGCCTGCAAGATGACAGGAAAGCATTTGTTTGATGACTGAATCTTTTATGTCCTATTAAATTCCTGTTTGCATTTTTTAGCAATTCCTCTTTGTGATTCAATGTATTGATCAAAAAAGTAGTTTCTGTCTGTGGAGAGAAATGGAGCTACACGTCTGGCTTTTGTTTGTTTCTGTTTCTTAATGTTTTGTACTGTTGCATAATTCATGCACCCAGAGGCTCCCCATGACGGCCACATTTTTATAAATCCCCCAAATAAATAATAGCCTACTTACAAAAGCGGCTTTGGTTTACCTGGGACTTTGGCTGCTGGTGTCTGATAAGTCATACCCAGCAGCACAAGCCAAGGGACAGGCCATGACTGTCACTGGCACGCTTCGAACGTTGAGTGAAAATGATAGCCATCCGGCCAATGTGTAGGTTAGCTGTGAGTAGCTCAGTGTAGCTTTTCTGCTCCAGCTTCCTCCTTTGCTACTTAGAAATCTAGCTCACTCATCAATTCTGAACAACATACAGATAATTAAATGACAAATGACCTTATGAAGGCTCTTTCATTAAAAAAAATAAAGACGTTTTGGTTAAAAAAAAAAAAACCCTCCCATTTTTTTAACAACTGTTGGCCCTACAGCCCACGAGGCTAATGTTAACTCCAATGAGATTAGTAAAGGTTGACTCACTTTGGCAAATTGAGATGCAAAAAGAAAGATAATATTCCTTATTATACTTGTACGGAGTTTTTGTTCTTGGGGAAAGGAAAGAAGGATGTGAGTTTTCTATTCATGCAAATCTGCATTAATCCATGTATTTGGGAAATTGCTTAAGTCCCTGCTAACCCTGACTCACCCATGTGTGTCCTGCCCATTTTTCAAACCATCACCCCCCCCCCCCCCACTCCAGGGCTGTGTCTCCCCTGAAAGGTACCGAACGGGACTCTGGTTTTCTCACACAGTGTGACTTGCGATGCAACAAAACATTTTAAATGACTCGCACAATGTTAAGGTATTTCCCTTCTCTGAAATCTATTTTTTTAAATATATTTAATTGATTTTTTACAGAGAGGAAGGAAGAGGGATAGAGTTAGAAACATCGATAAGAGAGAAATATTGATCAACTGCCTCTTCCACACCTCCCACTGGAGATGTGCCCTCAACCAAGGTACATGCCCTTGGCCGGAATCTAACCTGGGACCCTTGAGTCCACAGGTTGATGCTCTATCCACTGAGCCAAACCGGTTAGGGCTGAAATCTATTTTACATCCTCTCATTGCAAGGGCAAGTCTTCATGACAATGTGCTCGGCAGGCCCAAGGCTGTGCAGCAAACTCTGTGGTTTTTCCTCTCCTTGACAATCTCAGGAAGACCGTAGGCTTCTAGAATTTTCCATCCCTGTCCTCCTGGACACTGCACTTTATAAAGCACACTTGATGCACTCTCCCTTCACTCTCTCCTTTGTGGTGAAACGCATTAAACTTTCCCTTAGTTTCACTTTGGCTTAAGATCAATATTTCGACTAAATTCATATCTGTGATATATAGCATTTCACTAGGAGAGTATAAGAAGCCATATATTATTTTGCTCTTAAGAAAAATGGGAATCTGATCTGGAGATTACCTGCTAAGCGGTTGTGAGGATTTATTTGAATTCCCCTAAGAACCTGTTAGTGTATAATTTGTTGCACAGGATTTATGACCCTCCCAGGAGAGTTCATTCACAGCCTCAGAACATTTCCCTGACATGTCAGAGATGTGCCACTGTGCTCAGGAGTTCTGTGTATTCATGATGGGGTTGCCATGGCGCTTCTGAAAATCTGGCTACTCGCACGGACCTGTCTCAGAGATGTTTCAATGGGAGAACAATGTGGCACAGTACCTGCAGTCAAGCCCGTTATCATATTCAAATCCATCACATTGTAAAATACAACCCAAGTTTCTCTCTCAAATCTATACGATGGGTGTTCATACTATGCTATATTCCTGAAACAAATGTAATATTGAATGTCGACTGTTAACTGAAATTTTTTAAGTTAAATGAAATAAAATGTAAAAGAAATAGATCTATATAAGGTAAAATGGGTTTTCATTACAACCAAAGAGTATCTGGGTTTTATTGATCATATAAATCCTGTGCATTATAAGGATACATGAACTTGACTGTGGCATCCGAGTCCTGCTTAAGGCTCTTCTTAAAACTAATGAACGTGTGCAGGGTGGCAGGCAGAGGCAGGTGGCACAATTTTTGCTGCCTTTACGGTTTTTCAACTGGATCTTCAGGATTATATCACAGACTAATAATGCAGCTAAATTCCTCACAGTCAGCAGAGCTAGGGTGACTGTATAATCTCACTCACACTGGATACTTTGGGAGTAAGAAGGGACAGTATGAATAATTATGCTGACAAAGCATCATCAAGGCCATCCCAAGCAAACTGGGACATAGGGGCACCCCATGGATATCTAGCTTAAGATTGTTGGTTGCAGGATTACTTAGACAATGCCGGCTTAGCTTCCCAAATCCCCTACGTGGAAGGGCGTTCAGGGCAAAGGAGGGAGCTACGGACAGAGCCTGTGGAGGAATGGAGCTCCTGCCCTCCCATGGCCTCCAGTCTGCATGTGTCAGTGACTCCAACTCTCGGCAGGATTTGTAGATTTCAGAGACCCCCGTTGTGTCACTTACCTCTCAAAAAAGCACAGTGAATTTTATTATCCAACATATGCAAAGGGTGAGTCTTTTATTATACTAGGGGAAATACCACCAACTTCAGGTGAGATCAAGAAAAAGTTTAGTGAAGATACATTCTAAAGTTACGCAGCAATCAAACAGGCCCGTGCTTGGAGCACTGATTCTAAGACTCAGGTTTGCTGGGGAAATTAAGGAGCAACGGGGCTGGTTTATAAGCATCCTCTGGCCTTGCTACTGGGAGAGGAGTGAAAGGTCGGACTGTGGAGCGCACAGGGGGCAGGCTGGGCTCCGAGCTTTGCTTGCTGCAGTGTTTAGTCTCTGCTATTCCACAGGCACAGCCATTCTGAAATAAGGATTAGGATGTCAGAGGGGAAAGTGGAAAAAATGAGATTTTAATCTGTCTGATGGACAAGAAAGAGTGTAAAACCTCAACTTTGAGCCACGGACCAAAGCCTCAAACAGTTTTCTCTGAAAGAACAGGTAATGTGCATGGTGAGCCCCCAGCCTCATATACAGCAAACATCAGTTTTCTCCCAAATTAATTTAAGTTCATAAAATTCCCTGGGCTGCTGGCCTAGAAGGAGTAAGGTGCTTGTGAGGCTGGAACTAGAACGTTTCTTTGATTGTTGGTTTCTTTGATTGCTGTCCCTTCCTCGCGAGGCACCTCAGCCTCTTTGGGAACATAACGTGGGTCTGAGGTGTGTTAAGTTCTAGCTTCTGGAAACATAATTTAATAGCTGGCCCAGAGCTTGGGGGGTGATTTTTTTCCCTAAGTTAAATGGATTTAGAGGCAGTGCTGTGATCCAATCACACATTGAACACGCAGTTTCCGGGGTCCTAAAGAAACCCATCGTAGTAGTAGGCCGCCGGCTGAATGCAGACTGACTCTACCCCAGTTTGGGGAGGAGATCCATCTTGAAAGACTAAGAAATAAGATTGAGCAAGTGTTCTTCTTTGAAGAGCAACTCACAAGCTGGAAATATTTTATTTCCTTTGACTTTAAGTTTAAAAAAATGAACTTTGAGGTTTTATTCTCTAAAGACTTCTAAGTAAAAAAGTTTCTTTGCTGTGTTAGGATTTTTGCTGCAGGAACAGAAACACCCCCTATCAGCAGAAACAAAAAAGAGGATGTGTTCTTAAGAGGCCCATGCATCTCGGGTGCCAAGGTGGGAATATACCTGGGCTTTTGTATAGGGGCCAAGCTTCCCTGCTTTCCATGTTTCCCCTCACTGCTCTGTCTGCTTCCTAGACCTCGAGATGGAAATGACCTCCACTGTCCCCAGTGAGACAGCAGATAACCACTCCTACAATCTTGTACATTCAGCCCAAGAGAAGTGAAGATGGAGCCTGCAGGTGCCACTGCTGCAGCCACTTAATGTGGCTTTCTCCCTGGGCCTTTTGGTTCCAGACTTGTCCCAATGTCCCCAACTTTTCTTCTTATTTTGTTGCTTCTTCACACTAAAAGGTGAAAAGATTTTAAAATGCTGTGGGGCAAGCTTCCCAACCTTGCACTCCTGACGCTTGGGCTGGATGATTTTCTGCGGTGGGATCGCCCTGGGCTCTGTAAAATGCTGAGCAGCATCCCTGACCCACCCCCTAGAAGCCTCAAGCACTCACCTCTGCTTAGTTGTGGCAAACAAAATGCCCCAGACATTGTCAAACTCCCCGAGGGGCACAAACTGCAGTGAACTACTGCTTTATAGTGCAAGATACCTTGGCTACCACTCTAATCCTACTTCCTATGAGATTTTAGGTAAATTAGCTAATCTCTTTGTACCTTCGTTTCTTCATCTGTGAAGTAAATTTAATGGAAATAAAAGTAATAACAGAGAAAAGATTGTAATTAACCAATATTCCTACCAGATGGTATGTTTGTTACATGCTACTGTGCCTATGTAGGCAAAATATTTAGCACAGTACCGTGCCATAAATGCTCAAAAATTAGTTATTATTTATAAAATGTCCAAATAACAGGTTAAAAATGTTTATTCCATAAGGAAAATTTTATGTATTATTTTAGTAACTATGGCTAGTAAATTATTCTTTAAATAATGAATTCTTTTTAGTTGAAAGCTGCCTTAATACATATTGACTAGACAGGTCTTTGCTTATGAATAGGTTGAATTATTATTTACATATTTATTTCTTCTCTATTTTCTATTCTTTCAAATGTTCATTTCCAAAGAGACTTAAAATTATGTTAGCATTCTTGAATTTATTCCCTCTAAATATCACCTTTTTAAAAAAATTTCGAACATGGAAGAGGTGACAGAATAAAAATATGAAGGATATGAGAGAGATAGACAAAAAAAACTTCAACTTTGAATGAAAACAAAGTAATGAAAGTCTAAAACATTTCCAGACGTGGGGCTATATGGTGTGTGATGCTGTTTACAACACAAGTCTGTGCCTCAGCGTGAAGGTGGGAGATGGCTTCTCCAGCCACCAAGCCAGGCAGCCCCCGGCTGGTCTCTCTTAAAACAGTGTCTCATTCCCTTCAAAATAGAACTAGAATGGATTTGACTCACATTTCTAGAAATGCAGAGAATTCTCTAAAGAGTCAACATGGGTCCTAGCCTGTTTGGCTCAGTGGATAGAGTGTTGGCCTAAAGACTAAAGGATCTGGGTTCGATTGTGGTCAAGGTCATGTACCTCAGTTGCAGGCTCCTACCTGGCCTTGGCCCTGGTCAGGGCGGGTGCAGAAGGCAACCAATTGCTGTGTTTCTCTCACATCAATATTTCTCTCTATCTTTCCCTCTCTCTTCCACTCTCTCTAAAAATCAATGGAAAAAATATCTTCAGGTGAGGATTGAAAAAAAAAAAAATCAAGACGGGGTTTAGCATGAATCCATGAGCGTTTCCCAGCCCCAAGCATGCAGCCAGGCCAGCAGCAGGAGCTCAGGAGCACCAAGGACACTGTCAGTTGTTAGAATTGCTACCCGGATGCGGTTCCAGGCCCCAAAGGAAAGTGACAGGACTCTGTGCAACCACATTGTCAAATTGCATGGCCCGCTTTCTAACAGGTCCTGTGTGACTAGGCCTTTTAAGGACTCATAAAAGTTCCCACCCAGATGTCTCCCAGCCCACCTGATGGCCTAGAGCCACCAGCACCCATGAAAGGGAACAGAGGGGCCTGCAGACAGTGGGGTCAGCAGGAGGGAGGGGCACTACAGGCATAGATAGAGTCACAGCCTCAGGGACATTCTACGTCTAAAACCAGTGGTCTGCAGAGGGATGGGTGACTGGGTGGAGCACAGAGAATTTTCAGGGCAATTAAACTACAGCATATGACACTATCATGGTGAGTACAAGTCACTAGACATTTGTTCAAACACATATTAGTAGAATGTGCACCATCGTGAGTGACTTTAATGTAAACTATGCACTCTGGCTGATGATGTGTCAGTGTAGGTTCTTCAATTGTAACAAACATACCATCTGGGAATGTTGGTGGTGAGGGAGGCTGTGCATGTGTTAAGGGGAATGGGTATATATGGAAATTTCTTCACCCTCTTCTTAATTTTGCTATGAAACTAAAGCAGCTCTGAAAAAATTACATCCATTACAAAATAAGAAAATAAAAGCAACTGGCCTGATTTGTTTTTAAATCACAGATATTACAATAACAGATGACAAGTGAGAGGAAAAAAAATTTCTGTTTTATTTCCTAAGTCCACCACATCATTTTCCGTATGTAAACTAAAATTAAACCAGTCTAATTTAGTTATCTGCTTAAAAAAAGCTAGTATTTATGGAAGGCATGATAAATACCAGATCTCGGCGTAAATGCTTTCCATGGGTTACTTCCTTTTTTCAAAAAAATAGTGAGTTAGGTATAATTTTATCCTTATTCACATATGAGGAACCTAAGACCTTGAGAGATTTAGGAACACATCTAGTGTGAGGCTCGGGGTGACAAAGTGACAGATGCAAGACTCAGGCCCAGAGGTCCCGCCATGCTGGACTCTGGAGATCAGTGGGATGGTCCTGCTTCCCTGAGCTCACAATCTTAGGAGGAAAAGAAAAAAAATGCAAAATCACACTATGTTATAAACTAAAGATTCAGCCAAAAGAACAAGATACAAACAAACTGATGACAGTATCACTGAATCAAGCATATGGGACACCAAAAACGTATTAAGATCTGAAGATTGTTATTATACATGGGAACTGATGAATGAGTTACTCTACCACTTACTCATGTGAAAAGAAGCAGTCTTATTTAATTCAGGGAGATTTGTTTAGAAGAATTGAATCAGTATAACTTACTTTGAGAAATATATGCAGATATCCAGGATACATTTAAAAATAAGAGCCAAGGGAAATGGAACACGAGACCCATCTGGGACAGAGAGTGGGTCTGGAAGGAGAAGAGCAGCATAAAACACTGGGAGGGTCATACACACATATCCAGGAAATATTCCAGAACTTGAAAAATAGCTGTTGTTGAAATAGAAAGAGCTCACCATTTCTTAAGTAAAGTGACCAAAGAGACCAACATTTAAACCTACTCAAGAAGTCTTAGATTTCAAGAATTTAAAGAAATCTATATATATGAAAGCCTAATATGCTAAGTGTCCAACCGTTTGACCAGTCACTATGACACACACTGACCATCAGGTTAGCTTGCTGTTAGGGTCCACCAATCGGGACTGGGCAAGACCGGCCGGACACGCCCTGGATCCCTCCCACAGGCCCTCCCAGGCCTCGATTGTGCACCTGTGGGGTCCCTCAGCCTGGCCTGCACCCTCTTGCAATCCGGGAACCCTCAGGGAATGTCTGAGAGCTGGTTTCAGCCCGATCCCCACAGGCCAGGCCAAGGGACCCCACTGGTGCATGAATCCGTGCACTGGGCCTCTAGTTACTTTATAAACATCAAAAGGAAAAAGAAAATTTTCAAGGATCTGAAATAATATTTGTAATATGTATCACTAAAAAGAGATCTCTGAGGGGTAAGATTATGGGAGAGCCTGTGCCTTCCTCCCCATGACCAGGGACAGCCTTATGCACCAACTTATTTTCAGATTTGGACTTGGCAAAGACTGGACTTTATTTTTCCCTCATGACACACTTAAAGGCTTAAAGAAGGCTCAGCACCTAGTAGCCACAAGAAGAGGACTTCAAGCAGAGAAATGAGTTGTGAGACTACAGTTTACAGCCAACACAATTTGGTTTTTAAAAAGATGTGGTTTATAACTAAAGTAAAGTGTTTCTGTTCTGAACTGTGAAGAGAGAACAAATGGGTTGCATGCTCCTGCTAGGTTAAATGTTCCCAGCCCACCCCCCCACACCCCACCCCCACCTCCAGCTGAGGGCAGAACATCAGACCAGGTGACTTCTTAGGTCTAACTTTTAATTTTATGGTTCTGTGATTGTGTCAGATAAGATAAGCCTTGCCAAGTAGAGCAGAGCCCAGGTAGGAGATATCTTATCATCTCTGCCACCGTGCTAGAAAAGCCTGTGAGCACATGTGTGCTATGTGGGTGCTGTGTGGCTGTGTATATGTCAGTGTGTTTGTGTGTATTTGTGCATGTATGTGTGTGAATGTGTGTATGTGTTTCCAAATCGTTCTTACACAGGAAGGAAATTGATCACCTTTTCGAGGCTAAAAGCAATTACATTTCAGAAACCACGTTTTGTTACTTAAATCCCAGTTGCATCTTGTGACTCCTCCCTTCCATTATATCTTCTCTGTAAGTAGGTTTGCAATGTATATGGAACTGTTTTTAAGTGTTATGATAAAAAAAAAAAAAAAACCAGCAGCATTTCATTCTCATAGTGTTAAGTCTTCAACATTATTCATTAGACCATTACTTTGAAAGTTAGTTTCATCATTTTATCAACATCATGGATATCTGTTGGCAGTTTTTGAACAAGGACACCATTAACAACTGGATTTTTAGACCTGACTCTCCATTAACTGGCAAGTAGAATTTGACCATTTATTACAACTAGCTAGCTTCTCCGGTCCCAGTTACAAAGAAGAAATACCTGGAACTATATGGCATTACAGCAAAGAGTGCAAACAATATCTCATTGGCACATAGAGAGTACTCAAGAGTAATTAACCACTAACAATGTTATTTGCTTGTTTGGGCGACTATAAAAAAATGCCACAGGCTGGACGGCTTAAAAAACAGACCTTTACTGCTGCATGTTGGATGCTGGAAGTCTGTGGGAACCCTGATCAGAGGACACCAGATGATCAAGGCCAATTTGCCATGCGCATGCATGCAACCGAGGACTCAGCAGTATTATTAGGTGCAAGGCCCCTTTGCCCTATACGGGTGCGAGGGCAATGACTCAGTAGTAACAATATGCGTACTGCGCAAGTGCACCTTTATGTAACCTGTTTATGTTAATGTAGCACGAGTGTCACTAGTTGGCACGAGGCCTCCTTTGTTTGAGTGTGTATCACTAATCTGCACGAGGCCTCTTTTGTTTGAGCATGTATATAAGTTGCCACTGATCACCGATGTGTGGCTGCTTTTGTGAGGTTACTTTGAAGAACTACTTTGTCTGCTGGCTCCTGTAGTAGCAATGGCTACTGGGTCCACAATAAAGTCTCTTCTATATATGCCTACAGCTTTTCATATCTAGGTCTAATACTCAGTGTCCAAGGAGCTGTGCTCCCACAAAGCCTTAGAATCAAGGTGTGGGCAGGGCTGGTTTCTCCTGAGGCTTCTCTCCTTGGTGTGTAGACAGTTATGTCCTCCCTGTGTCCTATTAGATGAGGGCCCATCCCAATGACCTCATTTTCCCTTAGTCACTCTTTAAAGGCCTCCATCTCTAAATACAACCACATTCTGAGGTCCTGGGGGTCAGGGTTTTAATTTGGGAGAAGACAAAATTCAGCCCTTAACACTGATTCAATTAATAGCACAAACACTGAATATGTAGTGCTGGGTGGTTGGATTTATTCCTTGAGAGGAGAGTTACATATTTAGTAGAAATAAAAATGTCTAAGTTGATGCTTCCCTTTGAAGAGAGGAATAATAAAGCTTCTAGAAGAGAAGCTTCCAGAAGAATGGCATGTTTCCTCTCTTTGACCTTCCATGACAAGAAGTTTAACATCTTTTTTGAAAAATGAAATAGAGGACAACCTGGGTTGAGCTGTGTGTGTTTTGAAGTGTTGCCAGGCCATGCCGGGGAAGGAGAGGACTGAAGGCGGAAGGAGTGTGTGACACAGACGCAGGAGACCATGCCAAGAGGAAAGGCTGCTGTGATGCTGGAGGTGACTCAGCAACTCTTGCACGCCATGGTTCCTCTCACAGAGTGGAGACATCACAGCCAGCAGTGCAAGGCTGCACATCCCTCGCACCTAACCTGAAAGCTGCAGATCTCTCCCTGGACTGGCCCGGGAACTCGAGTGAAGGTCGAGGCTAGAACTCATCATCAGTAGATAGCTGAGGCCACACAAGAGAACGAACTGAGACAGAACTGAGAGTCAGTCACCATAGTAATGACAGTACACCTACCCACTTTTCACACAAAATAACACTTCCTTCCAGAAGTTTCTGCAACTTGATGACCCAGTCAATGGACATAAGAAAAGGAGACAACAAAATATTAATTAAAGTATGTCTATTCTATGAAATTTTCATTAAGAGTTCACCACCTTGAACCCTGGGAAGACCCCAAAAATGTAGATTTGATAAAGGAAATTAAATCATTTCTGGATCATTGACTTCCAAGTCAATTTAAAAGTTTTTAGTGATAATAATGATCTTTTGCTAGGCATGGGTAAGAGCCAGTCTTGGCTGAATACTTACCAACAAAGTAAATATTGAATATTGGCAAGAATTTAAAAAATGTTGACTACTTTCAAAATATATTACCAATATCTTGTTCCTTTCAATGAATTTTTTTCAACAATATTATAGTGTTAAAATGTCTGCTTTTCAGATAATACAGACTGGGGCAGTGAATACCAACATAAACACTCTTTTAAAAGGCACTTTTTTCCAAATCACCTTAATTAATGATGGTTCATATTATTAGATTGATCTCTGAGAGAGACAGTGCCGATTCTATCATATACTTAGAAGAGCAAATACACTTGCAGAAAAAAGGGAGAGAGATTAAGAGAGAGATGGATAGATAGATAGATAGATAGATAGATAGATAGATAGATATTAAATCAGGAAGGAATATTTTCACTCTATCGTAACTAAATGTATAATGTTGAAGTGACGTGGGTTAGCTTGATTTACCCAAATAGTTTTCTTGTGTTACTTCTTTATTTGCAAGAAGTTTCTGATTTAAATGTGTGTCCCTTCAAGTTGTTTTGTAAGTCAGTAATTAGCTGCCTTTTCTCATGGTTTGGAGCTTCCTTCTAAATAGGTTGCCTCTGGAGAGCTACTATCTGTCAATAGGTCAGAATCCCAGGGACAGCTCTGGGAAGTCCCATACTGGGCCCTAATTGGGGTAAGAACAAGAGATGCCCCTGGAAAAATACACTCAAATACCAAAACAAAATGGAATTAACTGGCAAAGCTCAGGCCTACAAATCTTTAAAGGAGGCAGAGCCTCTACAGCCTAAGAGTCGTGGATTGGATTTTGCCAAAGCCTCCAGCAGCACAGGAGATGCTATATTTACCTTCCATGAATCTCTTTGGGGAAATGATGCAAAATTAAAAAAGTTCTGTGCCTCTTCCTTGGAAAATATCTTAGCTATTGTTGCCAATTACAAGTACTTTTGTATTTCTGTATCCTCTTCATTCTCAATCCCATGAGACACATCACTCATTGGAAATGACTCCTCATCTATAGGTCAGAGGGAAAGCTAGGAAGTGGGTGCACTGAAGGAAGAATTTTATCATGGATTTGGGGGATTTAATGTATTTCAGGACATACTCTGTCCGCCTTGGGAAAACACAGTTATCTCTGCTACATGCCAACTTTAAGTTGCTTTTCCCTTAATGGCCCACTTGGTACATCAAGAGTTTTCATTGGATTATACTCTTGGCAAATCCAACAGAGTGAAGCTGGCGGGCCAGGGAAGAACGTCTCGTATCCAGAGCAAAGACACTTAGACTAGCACAAGTGAAGAAGGGTGAAACGGGACCCAATGGTGAGACAAAAATGCCTCCGGTGTGGGTGTCACTGCCTCACATGCCGGGCCACAGCCAGGTGCATATCTTGGGCTCTTGGCCAATCCCCAGCTTTTAGAACCCTTCCCCCTAGGTGCTTCCACTCAGTGAGCCCAGCCAGCCAGGGAACGATTCTGGAGAAATCCAGTGCTTCCTCAAGAGGAGACACTGAGGGCCACTCCTCCGTGACTCCTGACGGAGCCACTGCCAGTGCTTCACCGGCTCCGGCTCCGGCTCCGGAGCCAGCCCCGCCGAGTCCTATTTCCCGGCTGTCTGTCACAGTGACTGATCGCAGCTCCTCGCTCTCTTCTCCACCTCATTTTCAAGTGACTTCTTTTTTTCTGAAATTCATAAATCCTCACTTTCATGTGAGGCTTCTCTCTGATACTTTATCAAATGCTTTTTGAAAGCCTCTGCAGAAAATATAACCTGTGTCCTGGACTTCCCTCTCTCAGCTATTTCTTCAGTAATGGAATCCATTTTTTAAAAAGGGAGACACAGCGGGGCAGGATGGATCTTGGATATACTGTGCCTCCCCCGGGAGGATCCCAAAGCGCTCTATGCAGACTCTGTGCAATTCACCCTCACCACGTGCCCTCTGTGAAAGGAAGCAATAAATTCTCAGTTCTTCTGCAATGAAATCCTCCATTTCCTCAAAACCTTTTAATAGGCCCTCTCACAAATAGCCCTCTGTTCCAAATCAGTGGGAAGTATATATTGTCTTCACATAACAGCAAGAAGTGAAGCTTCGAGAAAACACCTGTGGTATTTCGTATTTTATATTCTTTCTGGTCCCTCCTGCTGCCCCAGCCCTGGAATGATGAGTTCTCTCTCCTCTCCTCCACTCCCTCCCTCACTCTCTTCTCTCTCTCTCTCTCTCTCTCTCTCTCTCTCTCTCTCTCTTAGACTTTACTTTTTTACAGTAGTTATAGGCTCACAGCAAAATTGAGGGGGCGATACAGGGGCTTCTCATATAAACCCCTCCCTATTCCCACACATGCACAGCCTCCCCCACTATCAACACCCCACCAGATAGATACATTTGTAACAGCTGATGGACCTGCACTGAAGTCATCACCACCCAAAGTCCACAGTTGACAGTAGTGACGGTCACTCTTGGTGTTGTACATTCTATGGGTTTGAACAAATGTATAAAGATGTGTATCCACCATTACAGTACCATACAAGGTAGCTTCACTGTGCTTAAAACCCTCTGTGCTCCACCTGTTCATCCTTCCCTTCAAGCTGAGTGGGCGTGGAGGAGCCCAGGGAGGTGCCACACCTGTTTCTGGCCAGCAATCTGCTCCCTAGAAAGACCAGCCTGCTGCTTCAGGTGATCCCTCTAGTCCAGGGGTGGGCAAACTTTTTGACTCGAGGGCCACAATGGGTTCTTAAACTGCACCGGAGGGCCGGAACAAAAGCATGGATGGAGTGTTTGTGTGAACTAATATAAATTCAAAGTAAACATCATTACATAAAAGGGTACGGTCTTTTTTTTTTTAGTTTTATTCATTTCAAACAGGCTGGATCCGGCCCGAGGGCCGTAGTTTGCCTACGGCTGCTCTAGTCTCACTTTTCCTTTTGCTCCCCTTTCAAAGGTGAACCCCAATCCCTTCTCATTCACACACAAAGGGACATGCACACAGGTCCCTCTACCTACGAGATCTTTTTCCTTAACTGTTCGTACATGAGTTGTAAAATGAGAGAACTTTGCCTATAGTTCAAATTTAGTTCAAATTTTGTCTCACTGTTTTTTTAAAAAAAATAGTTAATTTCACTTCCTGATAAAGAAACTTGCAAGGAATTTTTATAACGTTCATAACAATAGCTTCTATGTTAGTTTTTATATGATAAGAACATAGGCTAATAATAGCACAGTGATTGGGGGCCAATTTTTCTTAAATGCCTCTTTCAGTAGATATGGAGCCCTTTTGAGATTTAGAAGCTTCGGGAATCTGTCTTCTGAAAAAAGCTGCATAAATTGAGGAATTCTTACAATGAGGTTTGGTCTAATTCCTCCGTGATCATGACTTGTCAGTGGCTCCCCCATGCTGACTGATTGGCCCTGCTCAGCGAGGTCTCCTATCACAATGGGAACCATTCCCAACTGCCTCCACTCGAAGCTGTCTGCATTTCCCTTATTAAATTCCTTTGTCAGAGCTTTATAATTTAGCTGTAAAAATCAGTGTGAGCTAAAGCTCAAGCTACCAGCTGACAAGACCTTTTTTTTAAAAAAAAAAAAAAGTCACTTCAACTGCATTTCAGGCGCTGGAAGATTTAGAAAGTGAGGAGCTGGCAATAAGAGAAAATAATACTTCTTCCCTTGCCTCAATTTTCTGCTTAATCCTTATATCCCAGAGGAAAAGTGGATACTTTTCCAAAGCATTTTCAGTCCATGAAAAATATTTTCCTTCTAAAACATTGAGTTTCTCTTTAGATGAAAACTCATTATTTAGAACATTTAAAATGTGTAGCTGGAAATTAATGGAGTCACCCAGAATATTGGCCACATGTTTAAGTCAGTGAGGTAGGCATGAGCCAGAGAGCAGCACTCTAAATCAGTGCACCCCTAATGTGTCTTACGTATCATCTCCATCAGATGCCATTCTGAGATCCACCCTGATCCTCAAAATGACCATCTCTGGAGCAGAATCAGACTTTTAACAACTACCTGGAAGGCTTAAAGCTCACCGACCAATCTTTCACTCTGCCCCAGAGGTGGGGGGAACTCAGAGGTGACTTGGAAAGCAGTGGTCAAGCTGAACTCTTCGCTGCACCCATAAGGCCAAAGAAGACATGTGAAGAGTAAATGCTCTATGACTACATCAAGGACACAGAGGTAGCATTAGGGCAAAAAGTATTTGGTAATTCTTTGCTTCTGCTTGACTCTCTGCCAGCAGTGACTAACATGTTTACTGTTACTACCCTATGTTAGCTAGCAAGAGAAAAATAGTCCAAAGCATGTTGAGATGATATGTACATGTTTGTTTTTCTGATGCAAAAATTTAAGGAGAATTGATTGACAGGTAACTGAAGGGGGCATAGATGATGAAGGAAAGAAAAAAAGGAATGGAGAGAAAAGAGGTTGTGAATCTGGGGCCAAGGATGCCAGAGGGGTGGTGGGTGCTGGGTGGAGGCCAAGAGGAGGACCAAAGTAATGTCATCAGATCAGACATGGGGAATAGCCGGAGGTGGGTTAGTTCCTAGTCGGAAGGACTAGATGTCAGATGATATCAGAAGAGTGTGTTTCATTTTAGAATGCTCTCCAAGCACCTGGGTCAAGAAGAAGCAGATGGCAGGAAACAAAGTATAACTTATGAAGAGCCTAATTTACGTGCAAAAATGGGTTCTGAGGCAACCACTACACCAGTGACATCATGTGAGAGGTGGATAAACTCATAGAAAGAAAACAGTCCAGCAAATAAGGAAACAAGATTGAAGTCAAGGGTATAGAGCACCTAGCGGGGATAAATCCAACTTCATATTTTATTTTTCCCACTTAAAATATTTTTGTATTGATTTTTTAGAGGGAAAGGAAGGGGAAGGGAGAAAGAAAGAAAAATCTATCGGTTGCCTCCCTTACACTCCTAAACCCGCAACCTAGGCATGTGCCCTAACCAGGAATGGAACCAGCAACCTTTTGGTGCAACCAACTGAGCCACATTGGCCGGGGTATTTTTCTCACTTTTTATCTACACTCCATCAGCACTTCAGATCCACTCATTTAAATTTAAAGTAATAATTTACAGCCCCCCCCCCCAAGCAATTAAAACCCTTGAACATCCTGTTTATTGTAAGGTATCCCCACTTTCCCAGTCACTCAGATGTAAAACCCAGTATTTACTTTGATGTCTATGTCACTTATTTTACTGCTCTGTTGCCATAAAACTTGCCGATAATGACCAAAGATTTTTACGTTATAAAATGCATTGAATGCTATTTCTCCCTCCCATTTGATGCCACTGCCAACAGCCCAGTTCATTTCAAATCCCACATGAGCACTTGTGAGCACATGCATTCTGGAAAAACCTACAAGATTAACTTCCCTGATCAAGTTGATCCCACCTAATGGCCAACCACCAGCAGCCCAATAATGCTGCCAAACACACCAAATGACCTAACTTAGCTCAATGCATTAACCAAAATGTCCCCACCTGTCTTCTATATTGCCAAGGGAAGCCTGTCTCAACCAGACACCATGCTCTGGGGATAACTGAGTGCCGAGCTGTCCACCTTTGTTTCTCCTCTTTGAGCTCCTTCTTCAATCGTACAAAGGTCCTCTCTGAGGCCCTTTCTAACTCCTCACCTTGTCCCATTTCACATTCCTGGGTGTTCCTGTTCTAGCTTCTCCTCCTTCCCTCCAAAGACCTCAGATCTCTAACTCAGCTTTAATTGCTCCTTTTTCTTTAGACTTTGGATGCCAAAGATCACCATGGTTTTTTTCTATACAGTGGAGCCTTGACTTACGAGTGTCCTGACTAACGAGTTTTTTGAGATACCAGCTGTCTCTCGGCCAAATTTTTGCATTGAGTTGCTAGAGTAATTTGAGTTAACGAGCTCGGTCTCGGAACGAATTAAACTCGTAAGTCAAGGCCCCACTGTACATCTTTCTTTAGCACCTCAACCTCATTTATGTTAGGCATTTTATTCAATGATAGTACAATTTTGATGATTTCAGAATACAAGTGTTTGCAAGTCTATGTGGCATGCACTCAACATGGATAAAGACCCACTTGGGACCCTGACCACTGGTCACCTCCACGTGACTGGCAGGAGAACGCAGTGGAGGGCACCAGACTTCCTTAGGGTTAAAGGGAGCTCAGACTATTGAAGGACCAACCATCAAGGAACAGGGACTTGGTCCCTGATGGTCATCAAACCAGATAAGGTCCTCCTACAAATCCTCTATATCATCCAGATGCCAGGACTCTTACTTTCTGCTCCTTCTTCATCTGAACCTCACCCTGATTTCATAAGAATTGAAGTTGGTTGCAGGAACAAGCGGAGCAAAGTGGAAATGACAAAGAAGGAAACGGTACTGCCACTGCTAAATCCAATCTGTCACCCCCCTTTGTGTCCATGACTTCGTGCTCCCCTCCCCCACCATAAAACGTCTATGGATGTTTCTCATGGCATTTTTTTTCTATTTTACCACATATCGCCCATTCTCCTGTGAGACAATTTAATTTTCTTCTATCTCTTCAACAATTTCTCCTTCTTCCTTCCTGAGAAATGGAGTGATCACAAGTTAACCGACTCAATTCCCAACACCACCCCCACCTGCCTCCAAGCATGTCCACTGGCTCATTCCTGCCCCAGGACCATGGATTTTCTCCTCAGTGCCCCCAGGAAGGGCAATGCACCACCTCACTCACTCAATAAAGAGCAGCACTTAGCAATCCTCCCCCTTTTGTTCCATGTCAGAAAATTCCTCTGCATGGATGCCGGGGTCCAACCCCAGCAGGTCCAGGGGTCCCCAAAGGTGTGGACGGAGTCGGCGAAGAAGGAAGGACAATGAGGCAGCGTTCAGTTGATCAGCAGCCTAGCCAGGATCTCTAGCCAGGCTCTCCAGCCAAGTTCTGGTCTGGATCTCCAGAGAGGTTCTGCTTAGGATCTCCAGCCAGGTTCTGTGTCCATGTTCTCTTGCTAGGTTCTCCAGCCAGGTTCAGTCACTAAGTTCTAGTCAGGTTCTCTTGCCAGTTTCTGTAGTCAGGTTCAGTCCAGGATCTTTTGCCATGTTCTCTCGCTAGGTTCTGTCTCTAGGTTCTGAGGCCAGTTTCTGTCCAGGATCTTTTGCCATGTTCTCTCCAGTGAAGTTCTTCTGTCTCTCGAGAACGTTCTGTGTAGGTTCTGTGCCTAGGTTCTGTCTCTCTTGGTTCCGTATACTAAGTTCTGTGTCTTGCTGTCTTATTACATCTGTATTTATACCAGTTGATTCAATCCTATCAATCTCTATTACAAAGGTTAGGGCGTTTCTTATCTCCATTCCAGGGAGTAAAGATTATGTAGCTTAAGCATGATTGTTCGTAGTTAAAGTGATTAATTACCCACCTGGCACTAGTTAAGAGGTTTTATTCCCTCCCTAACTTCAGGGGAAAATCCCTACCTGGGGAAACAACCTTTCTCAGAGAGGAGACCTTGGTTAAAACACATAGTGCCAAGAAGGTGAGCAAACATATTAAGAACAGTATGCCATATATGCCAGGTCCCTTGAAACAGCAAGCATGGACCGGCTCCCGGCACATGGAATCACTCCATGAGCATAAAGGGGTTTCTTCTTTTCCCATCTTAAAAAAAAAAAAGATGTCTCTTCACCTCACTCTCCTCTCCAGATTCTGCCCCATTTCTTTGCTCCTCCTTTCAACAATAATCCTCAAAAGAGGTGCCTTCATTTGGTGTCTCTTCTCTTTCAATCTCTCTGGTCTGTCATGAATCCCCTTCAAGACCTAAATATAGGCATCTAGTCTCCCCTCTATATAACTTCCTCAATGAAGCCTGCTCTAAACTGAGCATTCAAATACACTGTTGGTGGGATGTCAATTAATACAGTCAGTCTGGAGTTTCCTCAAAAAAATTTAAAATAGGGAGAACCAAGATGATGGCATAGGTAAATGCTGGTACTCACCACCTCCCATAACCACATCAAAGTTACAACTAAAATACAGGACAACCATCATTCAGAACTGCCCAAAATCTGGCTGAATGGAAGTTCTACAACTAGAAAAGTAAAGAAGAAAGCACATTGAGACTGGTAGAATGGGCAGAGGTGGGGAATAGGATGGTCCGACACCCATGTTTGTTTTGTTTTGTTTTAATGGGGAGAGATATGGTAGCTGCAGAGGCCTCCCTTAGCACAGGGTTCTAGAGCTGGAAAGAGAAGTCCCTGTATGTTTGGGCTGTAAAAATCATTGAGAATTGTGAAAGAGTGACACAGAAGCTGCTGGAGACCCAGGCAGTTCCTCATGAAGAGCTGGCACACGGACTTACTCAGACTCAATCCCTCTGGGCTCCAATGCAAGGGCAAAAGCTTGAAAGGGACCTGGAACATTCCAGGAGGAATTGGATTGTCTAGCATCAGGGCAAGAACTCAAGGACAACTTTCTCCCAGACAGGGGAGCTCTCAGGAGTCATTGTTCCTGTGTTGGGACCTCCCCTTTTGCAGAGCTGACTGGCAGCCATATCTGAGTTTCCATTGGCTTGCCCCACACTGTTCGATCCACCCTGGTGATACTCTGAGACCCTCTTTCCTATCCAATTTGCAGCCCTACCCAAGCTGTTTGCAGCGACTTTTCCATGTGAATGGTGGACACCAGGGGCTGAGAGGAGGGGGAAATGGAGAGGTGATGTTCAAAGGGTACAAATTTCCATCTATAAGATGAATAAGTTTGGGAAATCCAATGTACAGCATGCTGACTATAGTTAATATAGTACCAGATACTTGAAATTTACTAAAAGAGTAATTCTTATGTGTTCTAATGACACACACACAAAAAGAATTGGTACTTATGTAAGATGATGGATGTGTTAATGAACTTGATTGTGATCATCATTTTACAATGTATACACATATCAATGTGTATACCTTAAGTATACAATAAATTTTTTTAAAATGTAAATAAAGATAAAATCCTCTGTGAAGCAAAAGAGCTGGGGTGGTGGGAGGGATTAGCCTCCATGGCCAGGGCACTTACCTTGCACTCCCAATACCCAGGCTCTAGTTTTTCATACAGAATTTATTACCCTCTAACATACTCTGCAAGGTGTTTCTTCCTGGTGTCATATCTTTCTCATTCATTTATTCAATAATTAGGTTATTTAGGTTAATAACACTAAGAAAAAAAATGAAAAATTTCCTTTAATACCCTTCCATTCTAGCCTCCTCACTCATCCCTGTAATGAACACAGCGATTATCAGAGAAGCAAAGAGAAAGTTAGGGACATTAGTCATGAGATTGTCAAGCCAAGGCCCACCTGGGAGATCTCAAATCATGGCTTAATTCTAACCTATTCATCTGAACATCAGGATTCTAAAACAAGGAAGTCTTCCTACCAAATGGGGCAAAGTTTGCAAACTACCTACTCCCTTAACACAACAAACAGAATTCAGAGGAAATTCTCCCAGAGACAAGCCTCCAGATTGTTGAAAAAGCATACTGTTCACCATAGAGATTCTTTAGTTACCTCAGTTAATGGCTAAAACACCAGCGAGGGCTTCTGGGCAAAGAAGTTAGAAGTTAGGACAAAACACCCACCCATTCCCTGGGGGTTTGATGTAGTTTATCGTGACTCTGAGCCCTTCTAGATGGACCAGGATGAGCTGCTGCGACATAGACTCATTCATTCTCTCCCCCTGTGGCTACATCATGGACTGAGGACACAGACATGCACAAGGCAGTCTCTGCCCATAAGGAGCCTACTACCCACTCTGTGTGTCTCCCACTGTATCCCAGACTCCAGCCCCCAGCTGCTACCCCGAATCAGCGACCAGAGCATCACTTGATTCACTTACTACAAGCTCCCAACTTAGTTGTTTAATGAATAAACAGTCATCAAACCAACAGAAAAACAGGGGCCTGGCATCCTCCTCACATTTTTCTAAGTTTGCTGTCTTTGCTTTCAGTTTCCATTCTTATTCCAGGTGTTATTATCCTTTAGAGTTGGGAGGGACCCCAGAGGACACCTCAGTTTTACTAAAAATCACTCTCTACTTTTTATAACACACTTGGGCTAAATAGAGAAAACAATGAGAAAATAATTACATACACTGTGTCTACTCTGAGGGTTATAAGAAAAAGTTTGCACGTGTTCAGGGATAAAGATGTCTTTGCAATCATTAGCCTCTGTAACACCAGCCTTGGCAATATGTTCTGGATCAGGTCTTCTATTAATGACGCTGCTTCCTGCCTTTAACCCAGTCAAGGAAGAAATCATACTGTGGAGCCTGCTGTCTTGAGGCCAGTGGAGGCCCACACAGGCAGAAAGGACAGAGTTCATGGATCATCACCCCAAGTCTGAGGAGCGGATGATGATTCAAACTATCCTGTAAAGTGGAATTTCCTAATTATGGACTCCAGAAAAATTACTCTTAGTTGGGCCATTATTTAAGAGAGTTATGCCTTTACTCCTGCTATTCATGCCTGCCAGCATGCTCTCTCTTCAGCCAGGCCCTGCAGGAAAGGGATATTCTTCTGAGTTTCATTTTGATAGTTTGCATTATGCAAACAATAGCTAGATGTGGTTTTTTTCAAACTAACTAATGTTCCCATCTCTGAGAATATTCGCTCACACCTCAACTTTTCCCTGTTGAAACTATGAATTGAACCAGAGAGATGTTACCGGTAACAAAGTCCACTTGCCCAACACTTCAAAAAGCCAAAACTTAAAACATCAGTTTGGAGTAAGGAGAGCAAGGAAAGATTTCTTGATGGAGCAGTGCCAACCAAGAGGATGGGAGACCTAATCCTCAAGTCCATCTTGCTCCCTGGACTAGGCCAAGAGGAAACAGGTATGAGGAGGCACTGATGGGGCAAGTTTTAATTGGAGGACCTTGGAGCTTGGCCGTTTATGGTAAAGGGGCATCAACACCAGGTCTTCCTGGACACTGATGCTTAGCTTCTGAAAGAGTTCTGGTGTTCAAGTTCTGGTCATGTTCGTCCTTTGGTTCTGGGGTGAGAGAGGCAAGACAGGTGCAGCTGGAGGTCCAAGTTCTCTGCTCTGTGCATGCTTCAGATACATGACTTGTGGTTTTGGATTGTTGTCTCTGAAACACAACTGAGCACATTGTCAACCAGGATAGGACCATTTTGAACTGGCTCTACACTTGCTTACAGAGATAACCACCCTGGAAAACCTCCTGTTACTTTGAAAGTGTCCCATTGATGCTAAGCTCACTGGTACTCCCCCGCCTCCAGAACCCCCATGGTCATTAGTCTCAATAATTTACTGGTCCCTGCATGTTAATAACTCTCCATAGGACAGAATGTGATGGCGACAGGAGAGCAAAGACACAGCCCACTCAGTAAGGAACACCTTGGTGAGTTAAACCCTTTACCAAGAACAAGAGTGACCAGTAGGAATAAAAGTGGTGCACGTTCAGAGCACAGCAGGCCCTCAGCGTGATGCCACGTAAGTCACACATCCTTGATGCCCACTAAGTGTAGATTTCCTGGATTGTTGACTAAATCTGTCAGACATCTGTCTCTATCTCCCTCCCCTAAGTCTTCTCCATGTAGCTTTCAGCCTCAGGTTTCCAAATCAGACCTGGTCTTGCTGCTCCACAGCCCCAGCACCTCCTCCTAATACAATCACCATGGGGTTAGGTTTCAACATATGAATTTTAAGGGGATTCAACACACAGTCTATGGCAGGGACTAAGCAAAGACAATATAAAGAGAGGGAATACCACATGAGGAATAATTTATACTGAAATGTGAATATGTGATTTCACTGGAAATGAAACCAGTAACTAGGTCAGCCATGGAGAAAGGAAAACTCTCATTTCTAGTATTTCCTTTCCTTCCTTTCCCTCCCCAAAAATATCAATTCAACAATATGGAAAAGAGAAGCCTGCCAGAATCTTAACAATGTTGTCTGTGGGCGTAAGCGGTGGCCTCCGGAAGAGGAGCCGTATAAATCCAGTGTGCTATTATGGCACCAGGAAAGGTTGTCGGGTTAACAACGGGAAGGCTGAACAACGGAAAACAATGCATTTGTCAGAATCTTACTGACATCATTCTCGCCCCAGAGATAGTCTGAGAACAGCCGGCAGGAGTGGAGGGTTCAGGGAAGCAGGCGGACGGGCAAAGCAGTTCACTGTAGACGTGAAATTAAGAATGCTCATCCTCTAAAGCATTGCTCCTTCCTTTGCTCCTTGTCCCTTTTCAATCCAGGTCTCTAATCCGTCACTGGCTGCCGCCCGAGACGTCCCATCCATTGCTAAGGGGCAGCCATGACCACAAAGTGCCACCAGATCCCGAACTGCAGCCGCCCACCCCTGAACTTGAGGAGGGCACCCAGAGTATTTTGCTGTGGATTGGTGTGTTCGGCACGTCTGCCTCACGTGACACACTGCTGATTTCTCCCCGGTATAGAACCTAAGAGATGATAACAATCTACCATGAAACGGGTTATCTATCCTGCACAGACGGACCAGAGCTTTGTCATTTTCTCGGGGATGTTTAATCAGATGTCTTTGAATATGTGAGAGAGAATAAAGCCCGCTTAATAAACATGTCTTGCTTAAAAGCTCTTTGTAATAGCTCAAGATGTGTGTCCTTTTCTTCCCTGCTCATTTTTTCAGGCCTTTGAAAGCCGTCGCCTGACGTGCGTGATGTCTGAACCTTGCTGGCTCTGCGTGCGTGCAGACGAGAAGGGAGCCGGCTGTTCTGATCCCGCTCTTCTCTGGGGCGTGAGAGATAAGGCTCCACACGGAAAGCGGCCGCGTGATCCTGGAATTTCAGAAGACAGGCAACCCAGAAGCGCGGGGGTTCGAGGCTTTTAGAAATGCTATTTTATTATGCATAGAAAGACACAAAGACGCACAAAAACTCTCCGGAGATGGAAGGAAATAGGGCTAGTCAACACCATGAACAAACTAATCAACCACCATGAGAGTATGAAACCAAAGCAGGCGTGAGAGTTTTCTAAGGGCTGAAACTTTCTGGACGCTGGATAGTCTGAGACCCAGAAAATAATACTGTCTATGGTTCGTTTTTGTCCTTTTTCAAAAACTCTAATGCCCCATTCTTTAAAAACGTAACTGTTTTAAGAACCATGGACTGTCTATAGCCTCCCAGACACAATAATAATGCACATTATCCTTCAAAACTTCTAGCTGCCTATTTATTCACACTCACATCTGAAGATCATCCTCGGGGAGGGTCAGTGGCTATGGCCCTCGCTGCCCGGTGTTAGTGGAGGTCACTGTACAAATGTTCTTGTGCAGAAAAGTGCTGAGTGTCGAAGTGTGGGCTAGTGGTCAGGCCAACTTGGAGGAGTCTGAGGTATTTCCTTCAGCACCGGACACCTCAGCCCATTGACTTTATCCCTCCACACCTGGCCTCCATCTGCACATGGAGGACACACTCCCCCAGGATGTGGGGATGCGTGAGTGAGATCCTGGATATAAGCTCTAGGAAAGGGCCCGGAGCTCACGTCACGTCATTCTGGGTACGGACTGCACGTGTTGGTGATACTTTTGCCCTTAATATCCTTCCATGGGCCAAAATGACTCCCATTTATCTACTATCTGGCCTGAAATGATTTCTTAATAAACTGCTCACATGATCTGAATAACTTCTCTGCCACTGTCAGCTCTTCTGATTTGTAAAGCATTCTGACACGTTTTTGGCATGAAATCACATATCACATTCTAGAACAACATTGCCTGGGAAATGGGAAATTTACAAGATTCCATCCCAGGCCAAGATGACTTGTCGGCAACATGAAATTAACCAATCCTTCACTCATCCTTGTAAGGCCATGGGTGCGCTCATTGATGAATGTCTGTAGCACTGAAGCTGACAATCATCAAAATGTGCAGATATGAGCTTTAAGTGCTCCCTTAGTTTGTACTCACTAATTTAAAAGTAGGAGTGCCTTTGCACAAAACAGCACAGGATCCCAAGGCAGGGACAATGCACCAGGTACCTCACAACCTGACCTCAGTCTGCCCAGCTGCCTCCCCTATGCAGCCCTGAGGGCTGATGTCATTTCCCAGCTTCCTGTCTGCTTGGGGCTCAATGGGATGTGAGATTTTCCAATGAGACATAAGTGAGGTGACACAAGGACCTGTGATGGTTAACTTATGTGGCAATTTGACTGGACCAACAACACCCCAATAGCTGGTAAAATTATTTCTGGATGGGTTTGTGCAGGTGTCTCTGGAAGAATCAGTGGACTGAGTAAAGATGATAATCTGGCATCATTCAATCCTCAGGGACCTGAATAGAACAAAAAGTAGAGGAAGACTGGAATTCACTCTCTCTGCTTGAGTTGGGGCATCCATCTTCTGTCCTGGACCATCAGAGCTCATGGTTTTCAGTCTTCACATTCAGACTGAACTACACACCGGCTCTCCTGGGCCTCCACTTGCAGAGGGCAGGTCATGGGCCTTCTCGGCCTCCATAACCAGGAGTCAATTCCTTATAATAAGCTCTTTTGATCTATATCTATATTCATCTATGTATCTATCATCTATCATTTATTTATTATCTGCCTATCTATCTTATTATCTATTTATCTATCATTTACCTATCTATCATCTATCTGACTTTCTTTCGGTCTCCTATTGGCCCATTTCTCTGGAGAAATCTGATTAATATAGGAGTCTAAGAAATTTTTCTTTTCTGATAAAAGTCCTTTTGGGGCACTATCCCTTTCACATCTGCCATTTGCTCTTTCTTTGTTTTTCTTACTTTACTAACATTCAGTTTTAAGAATACATCATTCTGCCCTGACCGGTTTGGCTCAGTGGATAGAGTGTCGGTCTGTGGACTGAAGGGTCCCAGGTTCGATTCCAGTCAAGGGCATGTGCCGTGGTTGCAGGCACATCCCCAGTGGGGGGTGTGCAGGAGGCGGCTGATCGATGTTTCTCTCTCATCATGTTTCTGACTCTCTATCCCTCTCCCTTCCTCTCTGTAAGAAATCAATCTATATATATAAAGCTGTAACTTGCAAATAGACTGAACAGCAGAACAACTGAACAATCAGTTGCTATGACATGCGCTGACCACCAGGGAGCACATACGGAATATGGCGGGCATCGGCAGCAGGCGGCAGAGCGCGGAACATGGCAGGGGTCGGCTGCAGCAGGATGGTGGAGCAGGTGAGCTGGGGCACCAGACCAAGGCGGGGCACCAGTCACTCTCATCAATGTGAGCCTCTAGTGGTTATTGAAAATTCTTCGCTCCCGCGCTGTGGTCCTGCCCAGCGCTTGCACCTGCTGCCAGCGCTGGCCCCACTCACTCCTGCTGCCAGTGCCGGAGTCACTGCCTGCACCCACTTCTGACTCCCAGCACTGGCTCTGATTGCTTGCTGCCATTAGCGGGTGCAAGCGGCGGCTGCCGCCCCGATTGCCTCTCGGGACTTCTCCACCTCCCCCTGCTCTTGCGGGGCAATCAGAGCTGGCAGCCACCTCTCACACTTGCTGCCGGTGAGGGCCCCACTCGCACCCACTGATGGCACTGGCCCCACTCGCACCAGCTGACTTCGAGCAGTGATTGGGGCTGGCACCATCAGTACATGGGAGCAGTGGTGGCAGGAGTCTGGGCTGCCAGCAGAGAGGGGTTCGGGGGCGGTGGCAGGAGGGGCCAGGAGGGGGCATGGAGGATGGGCCGAGACCTGCCCTTCTGCCCACCGCAGCCTTGCGGCCCACAGTTTCTTTCAAGGTACATGAATTCGTGCACTGAGCCCCTAGTAAAATATATTTTTTTTAAAAAAAGAATATATCATTCCTTAAATTCTTAGATTTATATTATTTTAGTCTACTCATAAATGTAGTAAGTTTTAGGAGTTATCATGACAAGGACTTTCAACACTCAATTGAGAACACATGTGTAATACCTTAACTAAAAAATAATAATAATAATAAAAAAATAAAAAATAAAAAAATAAATGCTCTCAAATATGTCAAACTGTATTTATGAATTTTATTTATTATGGTTTTCTTATTTTCACTTCAAGGGTCTCACTTATAAACAAAAAGTTCCCACCTATTTAACAAGTAGGGTAATAAACTTAATGTACACTTGTAGTGATTCTCAAGTTCTCTTAAACACTGCAGCCCTGCATACTAACATTACGAAATGATTTTACTGCTTTTCATTTAAAGTAACAGGTCTAAATTTAACTAAGCAATTACACCTTTTAATTTGGAATCATGAGTTTAATCTCTTAGATGCTCTGTATGTCAAACTCTCTTAAATATTGCAATTACTTAAAACACTAAATATAAACATATTGTTCCTAACACTCAAAAAGTGTCGGTGCTCTGGGTTTGACTTACGTTATGCTACCCAGTCTCATTCTAAGCCTTCCCAAGATTAAAGACACAGGCCCACGAATAAAGAAATTACAGCAGCCCCCACAGACCCAGTGGCCACTCAGATGGCCAAGGCGGGGGTGTGAGCTTGAAACACCAACACCTGGAGAGTTTTACTGCAACCCTGACAGTCAGCCTTTTTGTTTTCCAGTCTTTGCTATGCCACAAGGAACACTCAGACTAGTCCCTCAAATTGATGATTTTTCCAACCCTTTTCTCTTGGTTTGGTTGCTTCTGGCCTAGCTCTTCTGAAATATCTTTTCACATTCCGCCTGACCTGGGTGTCTGACACCCTGTGACCGTTCCCCGGTCAGAGCACTAATCCCTGGATTCAATTAACCACTGTAGTCTGACTTTGCAGAATCTGACTGTTAATCACCCCTTCTTAGGCCCCTTAAGGATGGAAACGTGATGTTCTAATGAAGGTTTTGTTTTTCTGTTCGAGTTATGCGCTTACACCAGCCCCACCTGGTAGGTTCCGAGTGAGAAGGAAAGCTGAGCTGAGTGCATCTCTCTCTCCATTCCCACATGACTTCTTCACTGGAAGTTAATTAATTTCAAAAAAAGAAAGCATTCTTTCTTCATCTACAAAAGAATCCACGATAGCTGAACACTGAATAACCTCTTTTCTAGTCTCTACGGGGCCCTGAGTACTTCGTGACTTTCAGAAGTTCCCTGGAGTGGCCTGATCTTAAATGTTGTGAACAAAGGCACATTGTCAAGAAGCCTACACTTGATCCTAAAATTCATCCTGTTGGTATTTTGAAAACATATCTGGCTGCGTCCCTTATACTCTCCTCCTCAATCTGAAAGGAGCAACTCTTGTTCTGAGTAGTAAAAATTAAAAAATGTGACTATGCGTTTAGATGTCTAAAATAAAAAGTTTCATTCTGCTACTTCCCAACTGAGGGACACTTAATCTCTTTGGGCCTCAATTTCCTCATCTGCAAAAGAATACATTTGGATGAAAGGACTGTTAAGGTTTCTTCCTTCTAAAAATTCGTGAGTTAATGGGTTGGCCAGAGCAGAAGGAATCGTTTTTTTATCATGACCATTGTCAGTGGAAAGCCAAAGAAGTTAGAATTTTCCCTTCCAAATCATTTACTTTGCTGGAGTAGTATTTTCAAAAATATTTTCAGGACCTGAACTTCCTTAGATAAAAAAGCCTGTGAACTTGCAGATGACCAAATGGAATATTGCAAGGAGAATGTGCTGTGAAAATTATGCTTGATGGTTATCCTGATGGAAATTTGGTCAAGTTCTCCTTTTCCTGGGGAAAGTATTTCAGGCCAGACAATAGCATAAAGATGAGGATATTTTAAAGGAATGTACCACTACCTTTGCGAGGCTTTCTTATTTATACATTCAAAGGTTTTAAGAGGTTTAAGGGTGAATTTTTGCACTCGTCTATTCCAATGAAACCTATTTCTCAAGGAGTCTTAAGAGAAAGAAAACTTGGATTTGGCAATAGCAATTGAGAATGTGGGCAAGTGTCCCTGTGCTCTAAGCACATGATAGACCTTATATCATAATTCCTATATTATTATTCCCACGTGAAAGATGAGGAAACTGAGTCCAGAGATAGAGGGGCTTGCCCAACACAGAGCTAGTAATTGAGGGATTCAGGGCTTGAACCTAATCCATCTGACTTCAAGTCCACCTTCTGCTATTCCTTCATAGGAAAGACTTTTATGTCTCTATTGAAGTAGTCTCCAAAAATTACCCTTTAAAAGTTTAAATCAGAATTTCTCCCTTTCTACAAAATGCAAGTGATTTCTCAAAGGTGGATGCTATTCATAACATTACAAGAACTGCTCAATTCTAGAAAGCAGATCACATTTCTATTGCAAAGATTCTGTTTCACCCTGGGATTATTTGGAGAAAAATGATTCAAATTCTTGATGGGCTATCCAGAGTAAAAAAGTGGAAGGCATATGTGAAGGGACAGTCCATGGAATGAACAGATAAAAAATAGACCCCAGCATGTTAGCCAACAAGTAAAAAAATAGGATAAAAAAAAAAAAGAAAGAAAATTAAATGCTTAAAACTGTAGCGTTCTTTGACATGACCCCTCTAGCAGGGAAAGTTTTCCAAAGGCCTACACCCAATTTCCTAGACTTGATATTTGACCACAAGTGTATACCTCTCCTTTACTGTGAGGGTGAGAGGACTACATTTTGAGGGCAAATAGTCAGATTCACATGTAATGTAAGGAATTAAGATGTCTACGTGAAAACATACCCACACTCCTACTTTGGAAAAACAAGTTGGCATGTGGTGGGTGGACACACGGCCTACAGCTCAACATTTAGGGCAAAATCTGTGTGAAGAACAAAATCTCTCACAGCCATCACTGAATTAAACTGTTTCCATTTTGATTTATAATATAAGACTCTGACCTCATGTTAGTAAAATAAAAAAGAACAAAACAGCTTTTAAATATTTTTTATAAAATGATGTAAAGTGATTGAACACACCAGTACTTTTCATCCAGAAATTCTGAGTGTTTTATGCTTTTCCAAGGAGGAGACCAGTATTTAAGATGAGAAGAGAGCTTGCATAGCTGTAATGGCCTTCATTCTGCAACTCTGACCCCCCCTAAATTTACATAACCATCTTATACTACCCAAGAGCCTGAGGAAATATTAGAGGAGTAGGTTAACGTTCTTAATTGTCCTAATTTGCATTCAGATGCTCCTGCCTTTGCTTGCACTGCTCCCTGCCTGTGACTTGCCTCCATGTCCACATCTCACCACTTCCCACTTCTCTCACCTTCTACAGTTATGAGAATGGGGAACATACCCGTTAGCCCTTCCTCAGCAGATGAGATTGTGCAAATAATATGGTCAACAATGTAGACAGCACTTACTCATAAGCCACCTGGAGGCCAGCCTCATGGTGACCTCACTATACTGGTATCACTATAAACACATAAAAAGCATTTCAACAACTTAATTTTTTTTCATAACATTTTACCTCTTTTTCTATTCTGGATAGAAACCATATTTTCCAGAGGAATCCAATGAGACATTCCTTGACAACTGTTCAGGACATTTGTACTAGCTTTACCTAAGCTGTCAGAATCTAAAACATGACTATGTGCTCTCAGAGGAAGTCAGCACCCCACCCAGCAGTGCTCCCAGGAGCACTGAAGATGAGAGGAAAAACATGCTTTTGGGGAAATTTCATCTTGCTTGACAACAAAATCATCCGTAGAGCAATTTGACCACTCTGGAATAAGAGCTACAGATTTATTAAGGTAGACGTCTTCCAAAGAGAGTTCAGATGAGCTTCTCAGAGGAATATGAGAGAATGAATACTACCGACAGAGAGAGGGCTCCACGCTGAAGGCTGTGAGGAGCAGTTGAGACCAGCAGAGGACACAGCCAGAGCTGTACTCGGGAATCAGTGGAGGACGGTGGGTCTCACTCTAAAGATAGAACAGGTCATGGGAGTTCCCCAAATACTTGAAGGACATTTAACCTTGATCATGGTCCCTCCCACCTTCCGTAGTTTCTGTGCCACCATTATCAGAACGCCCATGAAATAACGCAGTCAGCAGCAGCCATGATGGTCAGGGTCCAAATCTTACCTTAATCTTTTCCTGCAGCAGCATTGAATAGTGGTTCTCAAAACTGACTGCATGTCAGTATCTCTTTCAGAGCTTGTGCCTGTGTGTGTGTGTCCAAATCCCACAACATGCCCATTGAAACAGAACTCCAGAGTGGCACCTGCCATCTGTATGTACAAAACTCCACAGACATGCTGGTCCCTGGCCCAGGATCTAGATCTTATGCTCCATACAGCCTTGAAAATGTGGCCACCTATGAGGGAGACTTTCAAAGATGTGCTGCAGTAATGGGCAGGAGCACAATCACATAAAGGATTGGGAAGCCATATGAAGGATAGGGGACCCTATAGTCAAAACTGGGGACAGGAGCTAGTGGCCAGCCATGCTCCTGATGGCCCTGTAGAGGACAAACCCCTCTCTGCCCAGGTGAGGGCTGGCCCCTGCATTTCCACTGCCACATGTGGACAACTCAGAACTGCATCACAGTCCAAACAAGAAACCCTGAGCTTCTTAGCTTCCATCAACTTTGAGTCTTTCATTGCATGAACAGCCAATGCATGACCAACAGCAACAACCTCCTTAGTGCAGTTTTGTCACAATATATAAGGTTAAAAAAAAAGAAGCGCCCTTGCACCAAAGGGCTGTGGGTTGGATTCCCGGTCAAAGGCACACGCCTGGATTGCAGGTTCATTCCTCACCCCGGTCAGGGTGCGTGCAGGAGGCAATCCATTGATGTATCTTTCACATCAGTGTTTCTCTCTCTCCCCCACCCTCATTCCCTTCCACTGACTAAAAATCAATGGGAAAAATATCCTCTCCAGGGAGGACAAAAAAAAAAAAAAAGGAAAAAGAAAGGGCAAACAATTTTAGAGGAGAAGAAATCTTACCTGGTAATTAGGAAAGAAAAACAGTTGCAAAGCCTGAAGCTAAATTTGATTTCTGCCAAGGTTTCATGACTCCTGGTTCCTGGCTTCACAAACTGTGCTGTGGTTCTTGAGAATGTTCAGAGCATCCTCCTGTGGAAGTCGCCGGTATCACCTGAGGATATTTTCAAAACAGATCTGTGGGGCGGCCCTGTCATCCTGAGCCAGTGTGGTGTGGAATGGGCAGTGAGCCTCAGGCTGGCGAAGGGTGAGTCGATAAAAACAGCAAAACAAAGAGCCATCTGCTTTTCTTGTTCTCAATTAGGCAATTTTGTGAGAAGATTGAGGAAATTATCGATTTGACACTGCAATTACCCAGATAACTGAATTCTGTCTTCCCTTCTTCCTATGTCAAATCATTTTAATTTATGAGGAAAAGGAAAGAAGACATTAGCAACTTTTAATCATCAAAACTCCGCTGAGTTGTTTGTTCACTGAGGAACTGAAACACTGAAAGTCAAGACACAGTGCAGGTCATAATCACAGCATCTCGAGGGGCCTCCTACATCTGAAACTTTCTCAGATTAACTTTAATCATCTCCATGCCTAAGATTTAAATGCATGGCTGTGCTCATTTTCTTCCTCAACATAGGCAGCACCTAGGAGCTCAGACCTAGATATCTGAGGTCTCCATAAGTGTTTTGTATGAATGGTGTGTCACTATTACTGATCAGTTTGCATTTTTTGAAAATTTTTTCCAACTGCATGATACTCTGATGTCTCACAGAAGTGAATCATACTAATTTAGTAATCCAGGATGCGGGGTGCTCCATAGATCCCAAAACACATGGCCTAAAAAAATCCCCCATTGAAACATTTTTTCATTTTCTTATTCTTATTATTCAAAGCAAATAAAATTGAATGTGCAATAAAGAGAGCCAAATTACTAGAAGAGATAGCAAACAAATTTTAATACCATGGTGAGTGGCTTGAGTTACATCATGTGTCTTCTTCAAAACAACATAACAATCTCTAAGAAGCTCCTTAAATGATTGAAAAAGTCATAAAATTTTCATTAAGATTTTTGGGATTTAAAGACTCAGTTAAGGATTCTCTGGCCCACATAGAATTTGACAAATTTGTGGAAGTCAGTAGATCAGAGCCGTAGATATCACTTAAAACAATTATCATGCACTTGTATGAACTGTCAGTAGGTTAAGCATTTAATACGTATTATTACATTACCTTCACTGCAATATAAGGTATATTCTACCTTTCTCCCTGCTTCATAGATGACACACTGAGGTGACAGTGGTGTAATGTCTTCCCCAAGCTGGTAAGAAGCACTGATGAACATGGGACTGTCTTATTCCACCTCTGGGGTCCTCTGCAGGTGTAATCTGCCTCTGCACAGTGCTTTCAAAATCACAGTGTTAGCAAGCAGAAAAGCACATGCTAAACCCAGTTTTATCCGACTTTGGAGGTTACATTTTTATCCAGAATGTTCTGTTAGTACACCCTATGGATTTGCAGCACATTCTGCCTACCTATGGATACCTAGATCTCACCCAGGGTCCTGTAAGCATAAAATGGAAAAAAGCAACCCCTGAAGTGCTCAACTTTGTGAGTAAACTATGAGCTTAAATAATTGTGAGTCTATACAGCTTCCCAATGTGCTGAGCTTGACAGTCCCTCAATGGCAGAATATATCCAATTTTCTTGAAGTAGAGGAAAAACCACGGAATTGTTTGTGCAACTGTTACATACGGATGGTCATGTGCACAGTTTTGCTGGGAAATGAAGTTGGATTGCTAAGCTTCCCTCAGGTAGACTCCTCCCACTTTTCTCTTCCTTACACTGCAGCATACATGACATCTAGCTTATAGCCTTGATTAAAAGTAGGATTTTTAGAAGAAAGTCTTCAAGTTTTTTCTTGAGTTATCCTGTTCCTGCAGTATTTTGCATGGTCCATGTTCAAAGGATTTTCTAATGGAACAGGTGCAAGACACAAAGTGGTCAATGGCTGAGTTTGTACCAACAGTCACAGCAGAGCCATCAGTTATAAACAGTTGTTGAGTTATACTTATTCCACCTGATACTGTGTGTATGTGTGTGTGTGCTCGTTTATGTGTAAAGCCCACAAGGTCCTGAGAGAAGTCATTGTCAAGGTGGGCAAGGGATGCCCTCTGGAGGGAGACATTGTGCTTCTTGCCCTTGTGTATATAGAAATTTAAGAGGTTAATTGAAAAACCAGTTATATAGAACCATACGTGCCTTGAGTTTGTGGAGAGATAAAAGACTATTTCCCAAGGCTTGAAATAGGACTCCCATGTGAAAATAAAATAAAACACATGTCAGAGAATGTCTTCAGTTCATTAATAAATGAGGAAACAATAAAATAGTATGACTACTTCAATAGGAAATGTGAATGTGCAGATGTTCATAGGCAGTCAGAAGGCTGAATGAGAGCCCTGGCTGGATAGCTCAGTCAGTTAGAGCATTGTCCTGATATGTCAAGGTTGTGAGTTCGATCCCCAGTCAGGGAACACCCAAGAACCAACCAATGAATGCATAAATAAGAGGAACAATAAAAAATAAATTAAATTAAAATATAAATAAATAAGTGGAACAAAAAAATCAATGTTTCTCTACCTCTTTCTCTCTTCCTCTCCCTCTCTCTCTCAGATTGACAATAAAAAAAAAAAAAAAAAAAAAAGACTGAATGAATTTTCCAATGGATACAAACAGATAAATGACTTACAGGCCCATAAAATAGAATGCTTGTAGTTAGCCTTTTCACTGTATCTCCACCAGAGGACATTCACGTGCATTGCTACAAACATTATTGTCAGTTTCTGCATTAACTTCTATTCCTGCAGATCTGTAGGAAGTGAATAAAAAGAGCATGCCCCCATGGAATGGGGTACCAAGAGGGCCCCCTAGGCCATTTCCAGTTCTCCAATTAAAGAACCCAGCCAATTTCTAGCCAGAGCCCAAGTCTTGAAGGATATATCCCAATAGAAAAAGTTAAGAGTAGTTGTAGACACTTGGGTTGCTTCTATATCTTGGCTATTACAAATAACTAGAGGCCCAGTGCACGAATTTGTGCACCAGTGGGGTCCCTCAGCCTGGCCTGCGGGATCAGGCCAAAACCAGCTCTCCAACATCCCCCAAGGGTTTCTGGATTGTGAGAAGACACAGGCCAGGTCAAGGGACCCCACTGGTGCACAATCAGGGCCAGGGAGGGACACAGAAAGTTGGCTAGCTAGGAAGGGACCACAGGAGGACTCCAGGACATGTCCAGCCCATCTGGCTCAGTCCTAATCAGCCAGACACCCAGCAGCAAGCTAACCTACCAGTAAGAGCATCTCCCCCTGGTGGTCAGTGCACATCATAGCGAGCAGTTAAGCAGCTTTAGCATATCATTAGCATATTACGCTTTGATTGGTTGAATGGCCAACCATATGATTGGACACTTAGCATATTAGGTTTTTATTATATAGGATGCTGCAGTGAACACAGGGGTGCATATATCTTTCATTAGTGTTTTTAATTTCTTCAGGTAAACACTCAGAAATGGAATTGATATGATATATATATATCATATCAATTCCATTTCTGAGTGTTTATATATTGGGAATATATATATTCCCAAATTCATGCAAGAAGTAATTTTGATAGAAAACACAGGTTTATAATTAAAAATTATAAATTTTTTATTGATTCATAAAGTACAGTATAGGGTTATGTATGGAATAGCACATCGGGTAAATGGCCTCCACAGCTTTGCTGGCACATACGTAAAGCCATGGTCTTCATTGGTCTTCATTGTCCCTGCTTCTGGGCCATAATTGGTATTTGGTAATGCTTATCAAATTGAAGGGATTGAAATCAAAGGGCAACAGATATTAGAATCTGATTCAATAAACCAAGTAAAATTAGGCTTTTATTTTTTGTTGTTGTTAATGCTCACCCAAAATTCAAATCTTGCATGAATTTTGGGACACCCTATACAATTGAATATTACTCAGCCATAAAAAAGAATAAAATCTTGCCATTTGTGACAACATGGATGGCCCTAGCAATGGTTCTAAACCTTCTGGCCCTTTAAATACAGTTCCTCATGTTGTGACCCAACCATAAAATTATTTTCGTTGCTACTTCATAACTGTAATTTTTCTACTGTTATGAATCGTAATGTAAATATCTGATATGCAGGATGGTCTTAGGCAACCCCTGTGAAAGGGTAGTTCGACCGCCAAAGGGGTCATGACCCACAGGTTGAGAGCCACTGTGAGGGCATTAAGCTAAGTGAAATAAGTCAGACAGAGAAAGACAAATACCATATGATGTTACTTATATTTATGAATCTTAAAAAAAGTGAACATAGATACAGAGAATATTTTTATGGTTGCCAGAAAGGAAGGGGAGTGAGAGGTTGTGTGAAAAAGTGTGAGGGATTAAGCAGTACAAATGGGTAGCTACAAAAACAGTCACAGGGATGTAAAGTATGGCATAGAGGAATATAGTCAGTAATCCTATATAATAAAGATGTAATATGCAAATGGTCATTATGCTGTGAAGCATAACAACCAACCGAGTGATGACCGGATGATGGATCAGCAGGAGGTTGGGGCAGTGGGTGGAGAGCTACAGGAAGGGGCAGGGCAGCAAGCTATGAGGGACGAGTGGGGGGAGGGGGGACTGGGGAAAGCTACAAGAGGGCGAGGAAGTGGGCATAGAGCTACTGGAGGGCCACAGCGAGCTACTGGCGAGCTACTGGCACACAGATTTGTACGCAGGGCTACCAGTATTGTAATAACTATATATGGGGCCCAGTGTGGGTACTAGACTTATCTGAAGATCATTTTGTAAGGTATATAAATGTCTAACCACTATTTTGTACACCTGAAGCTAATAAATATTCTATGTCAACTGTAATTGAAAACAATTTAAAAGAGTCGCCATGGACAGAAAATCTAAACCACTAAATTCTAGAGTTCAACTGTCAAGTAAGAGAGCGTGATCTTAGACCATGACTGGAGCAACCACCCCAACTTGGAATTTGAAAATTGGAGTTATTCATAAATTGCTGAGAAGCCAGGCTATGAAAACAAAAGAGAACAGGGCAGCAGCTTGGGGGAGGCAGTTTGAAAAGGGAGGAAATGCCTGATAGGGAGGAAACCACATTCAATTCCTGGAAGTGAGGAGGGCAGGGCAGGTAGCAGAGGCAGGAGCAGCCAGGCTGTCAGAACTCAGCTAGTTAAACCTGATGGGCACTGACCATGGCTAAACGGTCTCTGAAGAGGCAGAGCAGAAATTTTATTTAATCCCCAGAAAAGCCTTTATTGGTATCTCAGATTTGAATCAGCCACTCTAGAATTCACATCTGAAAACATTAAGTCAAGGGAAAACATTCCCTATCTGGACCATCTCACATTCAAAGATCCCAAATGTGGCTCGGCCACAGATTTCCGGGAAGATTGCTGCTAAGAGTAAGCTCAGTCCTTGCATTCATCTAACCTCTGAATCGCAGTGGGAAACCTTTTCTCTGCCAAGAGTCATTTGGAAATTTATAACATTACTAGTAGCCCAGTGCACAAAAATTTGTGCACTTGGGGGTGAGGGTAAGGGGTGGGGCCAGACCCCTCAGCCCGACCTGCACCCTCTGTCATGTTCTGGGACCCTGGCCACTCCTGGCCTAGGCACAGGCCTACAGGCTTGGGGCGGCCTGGCTCCCAAGGTCCCATTTTATCAAGAGAACAAAGTCAGCATTAGTTACAGCCCTTACCGAACCCAGTACAGTGCATCTGTGCATACAACTGCCTCGTTCATGTGCCTGCTTCGCCCTACTAAATTACTAACATCTTGAGGACATAGCTCTGTCTTATCCTGCTTCAACTTCAGTGCCTGGCCTGGTGCCAGGGACCTGAGAGGGTTTGCTGAGTGAGTGAATGAGTGAATGAATGAGCGAGTGAATGAGTGAATGAATGAGCAAGTAAGTGAATGAGCAAGCAGCTACCGGTCAGGATAGTTCACACTCCACTCTGGGCTGCCTGACACAAACCCCAGGGAGTTCCCACCCTGCTCCCAGCAGCCCCATTCCCCTCTCCCAGCTGCATAGTATGCACAGGGCAAAGGCGCCCGGGTGTGCGTGTTGGCAGATCAGTGCATTAGCACCTGCCAGCCTTGGATCCTTGGGGGAGCCAATGGGCTGCATGGGCTCAGGGGAGGGCCGTTTGTGGGCGTGGCCAGTGGCGGATCGGTGGCCAGCCCGGGGTTCCCCACAGGAGGGCCGTTTGTGGGTGGCTGGTGGCAGATCGCTGTGGTCCTACCCACCAGCCCTGGACCGGATCCCATACGGGCTGCCTGCCGCCTGGGTCACAGGTAGCAGGCCCGGATGACAGAGGGGCAGGCGGGATGGCGCTGTCCCGCCCTGCCTGCAGTATGCAAATTAGCCGCCATCTTTATTGGCGGTTAACCGCCATCTTGGTTGGCAGTTAATTTGCATATAGTCCTGATTAGCCAATGGGAAGTGTATCAGAGGTACAGTTAATTACCCTATTTGTCTTTTCTTAGATAGGATTTGCAGGCCATACAAAACTATCAACTTAAAAATCAGACTGCTATATTTGGTCGAACATTTAATTAAATCACCCCTAATGCCTTGGCAGGGTCAGACCAAATGATTTCTTCAGTCAGATGTTCCCCACCCCTGCTCTAAATTTTTTTTTAAAAAAAAAGGGGGGATAGGGAGGTGTAAAAAATTATCTAGCACCCAGCTCTGTGAAAAGTACTTTTTCAGACAACTATCTGGGCAGCTATTCTTATTCAATCATTATTTGGGTCTGATTAGAAAAAATAAAGTGTACTTATTGCAAAAAAGAGAGAGGGGGAAAGGGAGGGGGAGGAAAGCAGGGAAGGGAGGGAGGGAGGGAGGGATTTGTCTGTCTCCTATACTCCACAAATCCAGCTGGAGAAATCATTGAGAATTGGTCTGGTTATCTCTTTAAGTCAGTTTCACTGAAAGAAATGACTCTCCAAATTAGGTGTGTTTGTCACACCTAAATTAACACTAAGATTTTCTTCACATTAAAATCACTTTTGCAAGACCAGAATTGTTTCTGCAGCCCCCTAAAGCCCCCAATCAAAGCATGACAATGAATAAAAATCAGGGCATCACGCTCTGTCACCTGGGGACTAGGGAGGTGGAAGGGTGCAGTCGTCACAAGCAGACTTGAGCCAAAGCGCTTCCTTAGGTGGGCTATTCTCAGCAGGTTATTGTTGGGAAAGGTGAGTTTGGTGTGTGCTGTGGGGTTTTAGGGCAGAGGGAGGCGGAGGCAGGAGAGAGGAAAGGCTCACAGATCAGCAGAAGCTTAACCGGGGCAAAGTGTTTCTGTCTCTTGGAAGCACAGGATTAAATTTAATTCACAAACTCCATGCCCTTTCAAAGTGTTTTTAAAATGGGTTTGGCTTAAAGTAATGACATTGGACCGACAAACCAGGAATTTCTAACGGCACTCCCACTTGCCCTCTTAGGGAACCTGTTGCCAGAGAAAGTTGCCCAGATGCATTTCAAAAGCATTGACTGTGGATTAGTTAAAATGCACATGTAGCCACACGAGGCCCCTGGAAAGACGTCTGCTTTCTCAGAAAGGCAGTTGTCTGTGGTCCAGGGTCTGAATGGGTTCGTTCCAGCATAAATCTCCAGCTGGGCCTGGTTTTCTGGATCCACCATCTTCCAGTTCAAACCGAAAAGTTCAACTGAAAAGCATTCTCATACCCTTTGCACCCTTGAAATACAAATGATTTTATCCAGAATCCAATTCTAAGGGAACCTGGAATTCGAGTGAGAAGTGTGTGTTAGTGGGTTCCATATATATTTTGTATACAAGTAAATCTCTTATCTGCCCACAGAAACATATACATGCAAAATCTCTTAATAGAAATGCACATTTTTTAAAAACAGGTTAAAAGGATGCTAGGCAAAGGGTACATTTTTCAAAGTTGGTATGCTGTTTAAAAGATTCTTAGCCCTAGCTAGCTGGTTTGGCTCAGTAAATAGAGCGTTGACCTGCAGACTGAAGGGTCCTAGGTTCGATTCTGGTTAAGAGCACATGTCCAGGTTTTGGGCTGATCCCCAGTAGGGGGTGTGCAGGAGGCAGCCAATCAATGATTAATGGTTTTTTTCTCTCTCCCCCTCTCCCTTCCTCTCTGAAATCAATAAAAATGTTTTTTAAAAAATCTTAAATAGATCTGGCTGAGTGGCTCAGTTGATTGGAGTGTTGTTTCATACACCTAAAGGTTGTGGGTTCGACCTCTGGGGCACAAACAGGAAGCAATTGATTGATGTTACTCTCTCTCTCTCTCTCTCTCTCTCTTTCTCTCCCCCCCCCCCCCCGCCCCCCCCCCCATAAGCATAAACTCTAGTGAGGATTTTTTTTTTTTACGGGATCTTAAATAGACAGAATAAAATGCCTCCCTGTGGAGTGGAAATAGAGGTATCTCAAATCAGCCAGTGAAAACCATCCATGATCTGTCTGACCCTCTGTCGAGCTCCTGCGCCAGTGACTGGAGGCTGCTCAATTATACCAAGACAACAGAAAGACTGAGTAGGAGACTTCAGCCAAGGAAAGAGAGACTCACCGCTTACTCCTTATAAAATAATGGAAAATTATATTATCTGGCCCCAAAATATCTAAAAGGAAAAGGAGAGAGCTCAAATTTTTTAAGTAAATAAGATCAAAAGAAAGGAAGATATGCATTGAATGTAAAAATAGTAGCTATCTGAAATATTGGACATTAAAATATTGGATGATCAATTGGGGCATCTTAATTGTCTCTGAATATTATTACATTCTTATCCCTTTTCAGATCATGCCTTTTTTTGTTTAATTTGTATTCTCTAAGTTGAAAAGAACTGGGGCCAATATTTATTTAGAAAGGAGAAGAAAACTCTAGAATTGCGTTCTGATTCATCCTCTACTAAGCATCTCACTGCAGGCATCATACATTAATGTATGTTCCAGGCCACTGTCTATGAGCAGTTTGCACATTCTCCCCTTGTCTGCAGGGTTTTCTCTATGTTCTCCAATTTCCTCCCACATCAAAGTTGTGTGCATGAAGTGAATGTCGTGTCTGCATTACCTTCATCCAGTGAGTGTAGGTGGGTGTGTGTGGTCCTGTGATAGATGGCATCCTGTCCAGGGTGGTCCTGTCTGGTGCCCTAGGCTTCTGGGAGAGACTCCAGCCACCCTCGGCCCTGAGCTGAGATAAGCAGGTGGGAAAATCATTAGCTTTCATGTGCCGGGGCTGACCGGCAGACCCTGAACCATGGTTGAATGATTACTCTAACACATGTTTCTGTGAAAGAGAGGGCTAAGGCATTACTTGTCTATCGCCGCCAAGTAGCCCTGTTCGCCTGCCTCCTTTGGCTTTTATTGTCACAGTAGCTTGAACTAAAATTAACCTCTAGATACAACCAGCAGGGTAAGTATCCTTGAGAAAGTATATGCTTCTACAAGGTTGGGTCTTTAAAGACTAAACATAGAGATTCTAGCAAAACACTCTGGGGGATCAGACTTGTTTGGAAAAGTCAAGATAGGGGCTGCTGCCTTAAGCAAGGTCCCCCCAAAAGCTCCCAACATCCAGAGAATCCTCCTTACAGACATTCCAACCAAGTCCCATGCTTCCCCACATAAATGTTTTCATTCATCTCTCTTAAATGTATGTGCACTTCCCATTTATTTCAATGGTTAATGTTAGAAGTGTTTGGACCTTTATTTCGAAGTTTGGTAATGTTTTTGTGACCAGAAATATGCCATAGGACCTTAACTCTTTTTTATATCAGACTGGGGTAAAATTGGTTTTGTTATATGTTGTTTTGCTTAAAGTTGCATTTTCCAAGAACCTAATGATGATGTTAAGTGAGGACTCACTGTGCTATATTTTCTACTTAAGCAAAGATACACCTGCTATAAATATGAAGCCATGTTTATTAATATTCAATATTGGCATCTGAGAATCAGATTTCTTGAATTAGAAGTTTGAACTCTGGCCATCCACTGCTCTACTGGCAGAGTAAATCTTAGGGATTATTGTCGATGGAAAATTACTCTGCAAAAATAGAAACAGTGTGAAGCATTTTGAGAAGGTGTGGACTCAGCTACAATCTTTCCTCCTACAACCATTGGTTAACAACACCTGGAGCCATGCAGAAAGAATCAGTGAAGAAAATGTCAAACAAATGTTCAATGTATGTGTCTCTTTCTCCCAGAAACCCCAAATGCTTCACAGGATTCAGCTTACGATTCATTAAAATGGACTATGCTGAGCACCTGATAACCTATTTCAACGCTGTCCTGTCTGTCTAAAGGGCCTCAGCCTCAGTCATGGAGAAGGTGATGGCCCCGCCCTCCTAAGACTATCACATTGCTGACACTTTCTGTCTTTTACCTTCATTTTCTGGCTGCTTTTTTCCCCCTGGACTCATCTCCCACTACCAACATAACTGTTCATTTTTATGCTTTAGTCCTCTCTTTGTATCACCTCTTCTCCTTTCCAACCACACCCTAAGGTATTTCTACAACCTAAAAGGAGACTCAAGGAGATTTCCTAAACTAAGGCAGTTATCACTCCAAGGAGATGATATTCGAGATGTTCTTTAAAGAATGTGTGCAGATTCTCATTCTCTCATTCTCTCTCTCTCTCTCTCTCCCTCATGCTTGCCTGCCTTTATCCCCACCCCCTTCTTTCCCCAGGGTGCACACTATCTTTCTCTCTGGAACACCCATACCTTTTCCTCTCTCCTCCCCCAGGTACATTCTCTCCACCTTTCTTTTTCCTAAACTACTATGGTCCTTCTTTTGCTTCTGTAACTTGTTTCCTGAGCCCATGCAGCCCATTGGCTCACTTCTTCCACAACTCACTTCTTTTATTTCTGTGAAAAAAAATAATAATGTGTGAAAATTTGGTAGGGAGCTCTTAGAAAATGATATTTCCAGCAAGGGAACAATGTGACCAAAGATACAGTGTTAGGAAAAAAAGGGGATCTTTGGAGAAGACTAAGTAATCTGATGTGAATGAAGTATTAGGTGTGGTGAGAGAGAAATGGTGAGCAAAAGTAATGAGGTGAGGTTCGTAAAGCACAATGAGAGGATTTGAACAGCACAATAAGCACATTAGACTATTCTGTCAGCATTGCAAAGTTTTTGAGGTCTCAAGTGGAGTTACCTAAAGGTTGTTAATGCATTCCAAAGAAGATGGGTTTAGATAACCTCAAAGGTCCATCAAACTTTCAGATCCTTTGATTCTAAGGTCAGACCTGTGGATTTAAACAGTAGTGCTGACACATCATGAAGGAATGGCAGCAGGAATAGGGAGAACCACCTTGAGAGCCAAGTGGGTAGAACTAAAAGAACCTGAACTAAAAGGAATACAGTGCAGATGTGAAGGGAGACGAGATTCTGGGAACATTTTGAATTGAGGATTTATAGAACTGAACAACTGATTAGAAGTGATAGGTGAAGAAAAAGGGAAAAAATAAGATTCCAAGGTTTAGAACAGGATTTTATAAGTTCTGGTCTTATAACTTCCTGCATCAATAGTATCTAAGATTCTTTTTAAAATAATAAATTGCCAAGCCTCACTACAGGCCATCAGAATCTCCATGGAGTAAATTTGAGGAAAGGAATAGAAGAGATGAGTTGAGTGATTATATATGTAAAGTTTGAGTTGCCTGAATGAAATTGCCAATATGAAGATATCTAGCAGAAGTTCTTTTTTTTTCCTTGCATATGGATATTTAATTATTCCAGCCCCATTTACTGGTCTTCTTCTAATGCAATACCTTTGACCCTTTATAAAAAATCTATTTCATGTATGGGTGGGTCTATTACAGGACTCTCTGGTATGTTCCATTGATCCATTTATCTATCATTATGCCAATACCATGCTGTCTTGTCCATTAATATAAATCCGCCAAACTTATTATTCTTTTTAAAAGTTATTTTAGTTATTTGGGGTCCAGATAAATTTTAGAATCAGCTTGTCAATTTCTACCAAAAAAAAAAAAAAGACTATTGGGATTTTGATTGGGGTTGCATTAAATCTACAGATCAATTGACATCTTCATATTGAGTATTCTCATTCATGAACACAATATATAGCCACATTTATTTAGTTCTTATTTAGTTCTCTCAATGATGCTTCATAGTTTTCAGTGGACACATTTGCACATCTTTTGTCAGATTTAGTCTTAATTATTTTATTTCTGATGTTGTGTTATTGCTTTTTAAATTTCAATTTCCAATTATCAGTTGCAAGAATCTAGAAATACAATTAAATTTTGTATATTGATCTTATATCCTGAAACCTTGTCAAACTCACTTATTAGTGAGCTTCTGTTGTTGTTGTTGTTGTTTCTAGTAATTTTTATAGGTTCTAAATGATTTTCTAAATATATAATCACGTCATCTGCAGATGTGCTTGGAAAATTTTTGTTGACTGAATGAACGGTTTGACACTTCCAACCAAAGCTAGAAGCATGAATTTGAAAGAATGAAAATAGATAACATTCTGAAAGCAGACCATGTAGTGTGAAAGAAGGGAAAGAAAAGGAGAGAGAGCTGACAGCTGAACGTCAGCACAGGAGAAATACTTTCAGGGTTCCAGAAACACAGGGTTTGCCCACATGTTTCAGGGCATGTGGGATTGTCATTCATACCCCTCGGTGTAGCTACACTTCTGTAGACTCACAGAAAAATGCTATTAACCAGCAATATTCTTTTGGATTTCAAGGAAGTAGTGAGGAAATAAACTAGAAATGAGTATCTCAGTAGAAAAAAAATGTTTTACATGAGAATATACATGGGGGAGGGGGCGGGTAGTCATTGTTTGAAGGCTGTGAACATCTTTTCCAGTCTTATGGCTCTGTGTGTACAGAAAATACAACTGTGATCTAAAAACTCTTCAGGACGCTCCATACTCTCTTGCTATATTGCTGTGTGTATACGCATGTGTGTGTATGCATGTGCATGTGTGTGGTAATTCAACAGACACCCACAAAACAGAACTATCATTAGCACGACGCTGTTCCTACTGCAAATACTCCTACAGGCATCAGAGGCAGCAACAGTGTCACTTGTAGAGAAAATGAGTGGAAGTAGAACCAAATGCAGGATGCAGGCCTGGGGAGTGTCGGAGCCACAGGACAGAAAGCGCTGTCTGTAGCCAACACTGGAGGCCGAGCAGCTGACATTCATTCCAACCGGCTCCCTTCAGTGGTTCCGCCTTTAAAATCAAGTTCTTTCCACAGATTTGTCTGTGCTTCTCCTGTGAAAGAAAATCACCCTGTAGCTAAAATGTAGACTCCACAGAGCTAGAAAAACAACATCTGTAGCCTTAGCCGGGAGCCAGGCAGGCCACGGCGAGCTCACAGGTCCAGCGGGGACAGACCATGAGCTCTGGCGAGTGGCCCTGCATGCTGCCACCAGGAGCATATGTTTACACGCTAATGAAAGTTGGCTCATTTAGAATAAATTTGCATCCATCAAAGTCAAACAGTGAGCAAATGTTATGTTGTGTGTCAACAGCCCTCAGGATGCACGGGAATTTGAACCACCTTCCAACTTCTGCAGCATCATAGAGAGAAATTGTGGACAGCACAGACAGGCTGAGCTGAAAGGCCCACTCTCCTGCAATGCCTGAGCAGTCTCTGCAGACGCTCCTGAACACCTTCCTGGAGGCGGGGGAGACCAGCGGTAGGGAGAGGAAGAGGAGGGCTGGGAGAGGAGGAGGAGGAGGGGTGGGAGAGGAGGAGGAACAGGGGTGGGAGAGGAGGAGAAGGGGTGGGAGAGGAGGAGGAGGAGGAGCAAGGGTGGGAAAGGAGGAGGAGGAGCAGGGGTGAGAGAGGAGGAGGAAGAACAGGGGTGGGAGAGGAGGAGGAGGGGTGGGAGAAGAGGAGGAGGAGCAAGGGTGGGAAAGGAGGAGGAGGGGTGGGAGAAGAGGAGGAAGAAGAGGTGTGGGGAGAGGAGGAGTCAGGTCCCTCCAAAATCCATTGTCACCTTCAAAGGGTTCAGTGAAGGATTATTTAGAGGTGGGTAGGCAGGAAGCTGGGAATAGCCATGGGGCTCCCTGTCCCCACCACAGGCAACAGAAGTGAGAGGGAGGGGCAGAGCTGCCACCAACAAGGGAAGGTGTGAGTGGAGGAAGGGGGGACTCTGCCTCTCCCTTCTTGCTCTCTACCTACTGCCTATGATAGACCAACCAAAAGCCCAAGGGCCAAGGGTGAGGGAGCCAAGGGATGCACCAGGACAGGCCAGCACCAGGGCTCAGAGCCTGAGGACAGCAGAAGGGCAAACTGAGATGTCCTACATGCCCCCCTCCCCAGTACCGACACCCATTTTGAGGAGGAAACTTGTCTTGCAAGGCGTGTCAGGCCATAAAAACTGTGAACAATGCACTGCCCTGGGCGGGGGGGGGGGGGGGGGGGTCATTATTGCTGGCCCCAAGACAGATCATCAGATATAACCTGGGGACCCCCAACACCTGGGGGCCTTCCTGTAAGCCCATGAAAGGGGGCGGAACCATATCTGCAAGACAAAGACCCCAGAAGGTTATAAAAAGTGAAGCTCTCTGCATGTTAGCTACCTCACTCTGATTTGGAAATTATTCCTGGAGTCCACTGGTGTTAATAAACGGGGTCCCTCCCTTTCTCTAGGAAGTGTGCTTGGTATTTCTGTGGTTTTCTGCAACAACTTCACTGTGAAAATGTGGCTGGAAATACTGAAAACACATGCAGCACTTCCCGTGTCCTGGGCCAGGTTGTGTGTGTGATGCCCTCTCTCTGGTTGCTGGGTGGCATTCTCTAGACTTTGTCCTGTGGTGTCTCCCGGGGCTGCCATCTGGGGTTGTCATGGGATGTGATCTCCCTGCCCCATGCTGGGTCCTCAGACCCACCCCTCCCCTTACCCAAAAATAACAGAAGCATCTCCTACACAGGGAAAGAACAGATCAGCAGGACCGTGGGTGTTCAGGGAATTTAAGGAGGAGCTGGGAGTGATCCCTGGGGAAATGGCATGAGCTTATGTAGCCTGGACTATGTGACACCATCTATGTCCCCTAAATTCACCTGCTGAAACCTGGCCCCAGGACCTCCAAATGTGACTGTATTTGGAAGTAGGGTCTCTAAAGAGATAAGTTAAAATGAAATTGTTAAGGCGGGCCCTCATCCAATCTGACTGGCGTCCTTATACGAAGAGGAGATCGGGACACAGGCTCACACAGAGGGACGACCATGTGAGGACGCAGCGGAAGACAGTCTACACGCCAAGGACAGAGGCCTCAGGAGACACCAGCCCTGCCCACACCTCGGTCTCAGACTCCCAGCGTCCAGGACTGTGAGAGAACAAATATCTGTTATTTACATCCTCAGCCTGTGGTATTCTGCTTTAGCAGCCCACACGACTAAGACAACAATCCACACATGTTTACATATGTGTTGCTTCATTTGTTTGTTTAGTACATGTCTCCACACCAGACTCTTAAACTCCATGAAAGCAGCAGTGTGACCACCTAGCTCACCAGTGTGCCCTGCCCAGCTCCATGCCCATCAGAAGGAGACATGCAATGATTAACTGTCAAATGAACATGCGAATAAATGAGAGCCACATCCAAAAGGGAAGGGCTTGATATGCAAAGTATCTAAGTTAAACCTACCACCCCACTGATGCTTCTTCTCCTAAGTAAGGAAATAAAGCTGGATGGCTCAGACATTTCCCAAGGCTGCACTTGACTCAGCGGGTCTGCTCTGGGCTCAGCCCCCTGCCCTGAGGACAGCCTTCTGTTTGGTCTTCTGCCTCAGGGTCTGAGAATGTCTACCTTCTCCTTCCTCTGGTCCACAGTTCAGGACACAGACTTCATCTTCAGACCTGCAATTAATTACGGTAGTAAGATTCATAGTGGAGAGAGCGCAAACTTGTTCATTTGTGTTAGCTCAGCACTCGGGACTCATAAGCTCACTGTGAGGAAGAAGCAAAGCTATGTTTTTGTCTTTTCAAAATAGAATGATCTCCAACCTCCAGGACCAAGCCTCAGCCTCTTGTCTAAAACACACAATATTTAGAAACGTCATCTTTCCCTACTAAATATATGGAAATATGATACCATTTTCACATTGAAATTTTGGGAGAAAAAAAATAGAGAAAATTATATGTATAGGGTGTCCCCCAAAAATGTATGCACACACTTTGAATAATTATAAAGGCAGTATTTTTATTAAAATACATTTTATTTTCAAAATTGAGCTGTTAGCTGTTAAAGTGTATATACATTTGGGGGGACACTGCATATTTATATAACTGAATTTTTACTTGATGTTAACTAAGATCAAATCTATATTAACTGAAACTATGTCACTGAATCAAATTTTAAAGCCTAGAATACTGTGGCCTTCTGTTTCCACCCAATTGCATTCATGTACCCAGTAATCTGGGTGTACACACACTCCCAAGCATCATTTACTTTTGATAACATCCATTTCGAAGAACTTGAAGTGCTATGTATGACAAGAGGTCAATGAAAAAAAACGTTCACAGCATCATCTGTCTTCTCTTTCCAAATTGCATATGATTCCCAAGGAAATTTTACCAAAAAGACTTCAATATTTACTTGCATTGCTTTCTCTTGATGCATTTTCCACCTTTAATACCCCTTTCAATCTGCAAAACTCAACACTGCCCTTCTGAGATGCCTATGCCATCATCCAGTAAGTGTTGGGGGGTCTCTTCTGTGCTGAAAATGGTTTCCTTTTCCATAGTGTTAAGTCCATGGGTTTGCTGCTCTTTCTGAAGTACAAAAACTGGACTTTAATCTGAGAAACTAAATATATCAAGGTGTAATTCAAATTTAAAACAAAGAAAAAGAGAAGGCAGGAAAGAGAGAAAGAAAACATCCCCGAAGTCCTGATGGGCTGATGCTGGATGCACAGCAAATGCAGTCGCACATGATCACTATCGGAGATGAGGCCCTGGCTCTACTGTCGGCATCTATAAATGTCCTGTGTACTTCTAACAGCAAGACAGAAAGCCATTTGTGTGGCAGCAGGATCAGGACTTGCTGCCTCAGGGCACAGGCCTCCTCAGCCAGCTGAGCCTCAGCCCAATGGGAGGCTGTATCCACGAGCACTTGAAGAGGGGAAGGGCCAGATGAGGGGAACAGAGCAGAGGGGTCAGTGCTGTGATCCTTCTGGGATGGATCTGCTAGGACCATGTTTCAATCTAACATGCAGAGACATGGATTAAAATTGGCTAAAACTCTTGAATCAAATCAAGGAAACAAGCAGATAGGTAATTCTACATGGGTACCTGTGCAGGGAGGAAATTAAATTCCCCCACAACCACACACACACACACACACACACACCTTGTTAGATTGCCTATAATGACACTTGGAAGGGTGTTTGCCTAAAAGTGATTGCAACCGAACCACGGAGACTGAAGGTTTGGCAATCACCACCAGGCAGGGTGGCGTGTCATTTCGCTTCAATCGGCATGATGAATCTTTTACATAACGTGAATCACTGTCTAATTGTGAGTCTGATTGCACCTACCGCCGGCGGCAGCATGCTCACAGCTCCCTGGCCATTGGAAAAGCAAGGAAATGGCAAAGTACTAAGCTTTTGCACATCAAGAAAGGAAATCTGCCCACACAAAAGCAAAGTGGCTTCGTGGATAAAGGAGTAGCACACAGAGAAAGTCACTGAGGGTGACGGGGAGAAATGCCACCAGGGAAGCATCTAATCTACCCAGGGACACAGAATCTCTCTAGAAACTGCCTCCTGCTACACGCTGTGTCATCATGGGCACCCAGCAGGCCTGGTTCAAACCCCAGCTCTCACCTCCCATCTTGTCAATTTCATCTTGCCTTGATATAGAGTCAAGACTGAATACAATCCTATTAGATATTTAAAACAAAGTATGGATGGATGATCCTCAGCAAATGTTAATGAGGATCATTTTCCTTTGTGAAAATTAAGTCCACTTATGACCATGCTAGCTATCACATACAGCTAGCAAAAACAAGTTCTCAGCCATCTTTTAAATAAGCAAACTCGGGTTACCTTGAACACCATCCCTCCCACCTCCTCCACCTTTTAGGACACGCACGTCTTCAGCATTATGGCTTCTACCAAGGACAGCCACTTCAAGGGCAAAGGAGGTGACTCCCACGGGGCTCTGATTTGAGATGGGAAAGGCTGGTTTGCAATAAAATTGAGTCTTTGTTTTGGCCTGTTACAGAGGCATTAACTTCAGGTGCTACAGCATTTCTATGGATTAGCCATTCTCTTCACAAAGCCACTGTGAGCCAAACCAGTTTGCTGGGAAAACATGCAAGGTAATGAATGATCTGTCAGACCCCTTTTCACCTGAGTGTGCAAGCACTGATTGCTCACAACAGCCCTGTGCATTAGCTACCGTTAACAATAATAATTGTATAGAGGAGGTACAAAGAAGTCACTCAACTTAACCGCATCCACACTTTTGACCCATAGCTAAGTCATCACTCAAACCTAACTTGAGTGGAAACTCAGAACATCTTACCTCCTGCTCCTTCTGGAGTCACTGAAAGAGAAGCTAAACTATATTCAAATATCTAGCTATCTGTCTAGGATAACTTTAGTAGGACTTTGTAGATCTTGAGATCAAACATACTTCCTGTGCTTATAACTTCATAAAAACATACTAAAAAGCAGAACGGTGTATGTGGTATGGATGGGATTAGGAGTTAGCTCATTAGCTCTGTTAGTAGAGCTCAGTCAGCTCAGGCTGCTGTAACAAAATACCACAGACTGGGCAGTTTAAGCAACAAACATTTATCGTCTTGCAGATCTGGAGGCTGAAAGTCCAAAGTCAAGGTCGAGCAGATATGGTGGTTTGCAGCAGCCACCTTCTCTCTGTGTCCTCCTATAGTGAAGAGTTCCTTGGTATTTCCTCTTATAAGGACACTAATCCTATAAGATCAAGGCCCCAGCCTTTTCACAACATTTAACCTAATTAGTCTTTAGAGGCACCTTCTCCAAATACAGCCACTCTGGGGTTAGGCTTTCAACATATAAATTTGGCAGTGGGGCACACATTCAGTCCTTCGCTGAATATTACCCATGTAATCCTGGGTGGGTTATTTGATACCTCTGAGTGTCCATCCAAGAAGCCACTATGTCACTTGCCTGCCTCATAGGATTTCTATGAGGGTCAAATGAAATATGCATGAGGCTGTTTTGCAAACTGTTAGAAACTGTGTAAATAACTACTAAGCAAGAATGAGAGAAAGGTAAATCGCACTGCACCAGAATCTCTTGCTAGTTGGGAGCTTTCTGCACTTCTTCAGAAGAAGAAAGCAAATGGCTACAAAGAGAAATCTTTTTTTTTAAATCCAGAGTAACAGCATGAAGCCTCCCTGGTCAATTTCCCACATTTCCTTCCAGACAGTGAGAAATGAAGTTAGGCTCTCATTAAAATTGTAACAACAACGAAGTTCAGGAGGTTAAGAGCGGCCTAAATCATTTAAGAAGGAGTTCCGAAACCTAGATGGAGATAAGAGGAGCTTCTGTCTAATGAGGACTCACGGCCAATCCCCATACCTCCCGGCCTTGAACAGGCTGCTGATTTGAGTTACATTTATCGTGCTTGTGGTACTGTGCGAGGTAGGCACCACCCTAAAGAAAAAATCACCAGTGCGGACAAGAAAGGGTTTCTATGGAAAGTAACCTCACAGGGCGATCTGATTATAAATTCCTCACTGGTGGGTAGTCACGCCCCAGGCTTATAGCTTAGTCAGTAAACGGTTTATCTTTGCCTTGAGCAAGGCTTGTCCATTGTGCTTGTGCACCTGGGTTAACACGCCTTTGAAATTAGCCTAACCACCCTCAAGAGGGCACGTCATCTCATTAGCTATTCTGTAATCTGATTCCCACCTTGCTTTCTCCCACCTCCCAATTATCTTCCTTGCTTTCCCTCCTTGGTTTCAAATGTAGAAAAGAAACTGCAAACTGTGTTTCTCCAGAGCATTTGAGATCTTGCTTCCTGGCAATTGTCCTCAGTGTGGGCTCCAATAAATGCTTATAAAACTCCTCAGGTTTGGATGTTTCTTAGGTTGACATCAGGATTTAAGTTTTAAAACAGTCTATGTGAACACACATAACCTTTGACTTTCTGACCGTGGCTGTTCCTCCAACATCGCCATGCGGGTCCTAAGGATCCTCCCGTTCTCATCATTACTGCGCATGTAAATGTATCAGGCCTGTCTGCTCTCTCCCGGGGTCCAGGATGCTCTCAGCAGGAAATGGTTGAGAGATCACAGGGGAGAAAGGCCATATGGCCCTATGCTAGATTCTCAGAACTTGGGGTCAGAGAATCTTCCAGTAGCCCCAACAAAGCAGAAGGAACGGCATAAAGTCGGGCAGAAATCTCGTGCAGTGCAGTATTGGACCCCACCCAGAAAAACTCAAGAGAAATAGCCTAGTTGTTATTTTCACAGACACAGGACACCAGTTTCCTAGAGAATGTTACCAAACTGAAATCCTGAAAAAAAGCTGTGTTTCCCCACTCAAATTCACCTTTTCAGATTGAATATTATTCACTGGAAAGCTAAAAAAAAAAATGTATAAATTAAGTCTGGGTGTTTTGTTGTTGTTGTTGTTTTGGTTTTGGGTTTTTGTTTTTGTTTTTTTTTTTGCCTATTCATGGTGATTTAATTATATTAGAAGAAAGAGCATCCCCTGTGAAGTGCTACACAGAACATACTGCATTGAAGGTTTTCACCGCAGGGGCTGACTTCCCATCCTCCTAAATTCTGTGAATGTCTCTCGTCTTCGGGTTCAGTTTCACTGGAGTTCTCAGCTCAGGCTGAGTGGGGGACAACCTCACAAAGGGAAGAAGGGGGGAGACACCCACAGGAACGAGTTCTTCCAGGATGGGTTCAAACTAATCATTGCACAGGATATTCACAGCCCGAATGCCTCCTGTCAAGAAAGACATCCAAAGAATTATGGAGGAAAAAAATGTCTTCAGTTTGGGTTGAGTTTCTACCTCTCAGCCACTCTGCGATGCCTCCTGGCCTTGCTTGACACCGTTTATGATAAATCTGTTAACCTAGAAAAGTAAGGAAGGCCGGAAACTTGGTTGACATTGATTGTCTGTTCTCCTCCAAGGAAGTCTCTGCATCCTTGGAACTGGAGGTCAGCCCTGCACTGCCCTCCTGCTGGCTGAGGAGCTGCCCACACCTTGCAATTGTGTCCTGTTAGATTTTTCTGAGCTGGAAGATGCCTAGAAAGTTTTGAGAGAGAAGATTTGTGCCCCAGCCAGTGCTGTTCAGTGGTTGAGCATCAACCTATAAACCAGAAGGTTATGTTTTGACTCCCTGTCAGGGCCCATCCCGGGGTTGTGGACTTGATCCCCATTAGGGGGCGTGCAGGAGGCAGCCAATCAATGATTCTCCCTCATCATTGATGTTTCTATCTTTCCCTCTCTCATGCTCTCTGAAATCAATAAAAATATATTTTTAAAAAAGAGAGAGATAGGATTTGTGAAAGGAAATCACTAGATTCTTACAAGGTTACTGCAGGGCACCTGCCCACTATTTCACATGGCAGAAGCTGCTTTAAGAAAATGAACTGGAAAAGGGAGAGGGAGCAGTCCAGCTCATTTAATGATATTCCAAATAACAGCTGCCTAATTCCTCAAATGCTTCAAAATTCCCAAACATTCAAAATATCTCAAAATGGGTATCTGAGCTGAACAAGCCAAAATTGCCCCTCCGATCAGCTGTTTCCAAGAGAGATTAACTAGGTCTCTAATCGGCCACAAGAGGGCGCCTCCTGGAAGAATATGTTAGCTTCTGACCAAAGAACCTGTTTGCATGGGGTTCTAATAATAGATGATGGAAAAGTTACCTTCCACCTGCCCTCACACTGCAGGCTGCACCCAGTTAGGGTGGAGCACTTAACTGGAGCCCCAGAAAACCTCCATCATCAAGACAAATAATACTTTCATGCAATATTTTTACAAATCAAAATCCGTGCAAAAATGTCCCTGATGAGCAAAACATCAAAATTTTAAATACAGATGAGACCTGACAGTGCTGGGTTGAGCCAACCCAAACCTACAGCAAAAGGAAATACTTGCACCCCATATCCATGCTGTGGTGAATTTTTTCAGGGGTTTACCTATTTCCGAACATTAAGGTAGTTGAAAAATTGAAAAGTAGGTGTATTACAACTCACAGTGTTAAGTTAAATGTTTTAATTACATTAACACCAAAATATATTATAATTTTACTTTCCTGACATTAATGAAAGCAAACTCATTGTAGTATTTTCAAAACCTGCATCTTTGCTTATCAGGTTTTCAGTTGAGAGAATCACTGTGTCTGCACCAAGTAACAATCTTAATTTTCTTTTAAATTAACTTTAATTTACCAGAATTAAGTTCTTTTATGGGATGTCATTGTGACACATATTGTTAAAAAATTCTCAAGGGTTTTCTAAATTTGGATCAAATTTCAGTAAGCAAAATTCATAAATGACTTTTAGCAGATCCAGGCATAATGCTGGTTTATACTACAAATTATTGACACCATGAACTACTTAAAATCAACTATTTTAGATGCAATTTGTCCAGAACTTAAAGTATCATAATATCTTTTTGTTTCTGAGCAGAAACAGTGGCCGCCACTTGGACATCAGATGAATTCATGCAGAATAACTAATTTTTGGTAAATTCAAAATCTGAAGGCAGTTTGCTAAATTTTGAGTTTCTCCATTTCAAATGTGAAATTAGGACATTTATAATCTTCTAAATTTTGATTTCATATCCAGTTTTCCCATAATAATTTATACTCATCTGATGAAGCATACATTTCCACTTTTTTCTTTTCATTTGCATTTATTTTCAAATGCAGAAAGAATATTCATAATTTTTGCTAAAGTTTTAAATGTATTAAACATACTTTTAAACTCACTCTCATTCTCTCATTTGGTTTAATTCACAATGCTTATTGAAATGGAGGCAAACAAAAGAGGTCAATTTTGGAAATAGTGTTACTTTTATTAAAGCCAAGAAGGTAAAATTATAGTACATGCTGGTTTGAATATATACATAAAATATTTAAATTTAAAATAATGTTGTCAGTTTTAATGCTCTTTCAATTTCAATATTTTCCACTTCCTTTAATATTTTGGAAGGAATTAACCATAAAAAATGCATAGATATATATGTAGAAGTGCACATTTTTCCTTCCTCCACTGTGAACACCGCACCCATTTGCGGCTAGGGTTCAAGGTCTGGAGAAGGGACTGATGCACAAATGGATACACTAGACAAGAAATATAAATTTAGAAGGCATGGGGAGCCAGGCGGATAACTTCCCTCTAGCGGAGAAACTCTCTGAAACCCCAGACCCATCAGCTTTTATTTACTTGAATACACATTTACCCTTTAGCAAAGCAAACAGGCATATCAAAGGTAAAGTTTGTTAAACAATTAAAGGATTATCAGGTTAGGGCAGTGGTCCGCAAACTCATTAGTCAACAGAGCCAAATATCAACAGTATAATGATTGAAATTTCTTTTAAAAGCCAAATTTTTTAAACTTAAACTATATAGGTAGGTACATTGTTATTAACTTAATTAGGGTACTCCTAAGGCTTAGGAAGAGCCACACTCAAGGGGCCAAAGAGCTGCATGTGGCTCAAGAGCCGCAGTTTGCTGACCACAGGGTTAGGGGATTGCCTTTAGCCATTCGGCCAGCAGTAGGGTAATATAATGCTGAATTTCAGCCTTGCTGAATATCAAAGTGCATCAACCTTCTAATGGGACTTCTTGCATTTATATGTTAACTACTGTTGGTCTTTGCCTCCAGCACTCCACAGGCTCTGGTCAGCCACTGTCAGTGAGCCTCTGTGTCCCAGATGACCACACCAATGCTCTGCTTCTCTGCAGCTCATGCTATATGACTCAGTTGTCAAAGTCCACTCAACCTTTCTTTCACACCCACCATAGTCTCTCCTGTCCTCCTTTTGTACTAAGATCTCAAAGAGATGAAGGAAGATTGAGGAGGGGACAGTGGATGTGTGCATCACTTTCCTTACTCTCTGTCCACCTGGTACTTTGAGAACACCATGGATGTGGGAGCCAGGCTCCTGGCTGGAAAGTTCCTCTCTTCCACCTCTCTGCCCCTGGGTGAGCCGTGCAGTCCTCTCTGCCCTATTCCCCATGTTAATGTAAAACTCTGCCACCTAGGGTTGCCCTGAGGGTAAATGAACTTAAACACACACACACACACACACACACACACACACAGCACATGGTGAATCTTCTGTCACTATTAATGCCACAATTCCAGGTAAAATTGTAGGCAGGAAGCTTTCCTCCGGCAGAACCACCTGTCAGTGTCACCACCTCGCCAGCTGATGAGTCAGCCCAACCCCAGTGGAGGTTGCACGTACAGTGGGTCTGTATCAGAGCTGGGGAAGCCTGAATGGGGAATCTGCTGACCTTATAGCCAGCCCTGAGCAGGCCTGCCTGCTGTCTTCGTGGGGAAGGAGGTGTCCTTACCTCCTGTCCACAGTGACCAGCTGCGGAACAGTGCTGACAAATGTGCTGAATGAGAGAGTGGTCAGGGCCTTTGGACGCACCCAGCAAGGGGTGTGGGGGCACAAGAGCTCCCAGAGAGCTGCTTGCCTGCAGTAGTTACTCCCTTCCTGTTCCACCCCAGTTGGTCTCTACTGTCCCTGGGCACCAAGGGTTCTCACATAATGTGAGATTTCCTGATTGATGAATATAGCTTATCTTAATCTAACTCTCCCTACTGTGTTATAGACTGAATGCATTATCCTCCCTGGATATAAGTAATGTGCTTTTTACATCCTAAGGAATGGATCTCTAATAATGTAATTTCATGATCCATGACCCATGAGTGAAAGAGAATGTCTCCTGGGACATTCCTCCAATCCAATTCTTTATTCTCTAAATGATGAAGGGACTTACTAGCCGGCTTTTCTCAGTGGATACAGCATCGGCCTGCAGACCGAAGGGTCCTGAGTTCAATTCCAGTCAAGTGCATGTACCTCAGTTGCAGGCTCCTCTCTGGCCCAGGCCCTGGTCAGAGCTCATGCAGGAGGCAACCAGTTGATGTGTTTCTCTCACATCGATGTTTCCCTCTGTCTTTCCCTCCCTCTCTCTTCCACTCTCTCTAAAAACCAATGGAAAAGTCTCCTTGGGTGAGGATGGATAAATAAATAAATAAATAAATAAATAAATAAATAAATAAATAAATAAATAAGGGACAAGGTGCCCAGTGCTGTGGGAGGCCTGGAAGGAGCCTTCATTTAAGCTGCTGTATGCGCTTCGTAGGGCTGCCATAACAAACTACCACAAATCGGTGGCTTAAAATGCCAGACCTTTATTCGCTCGCAGTTTTGGAGGCCACGGTTCTGGAGGCACAAGTCCTGCATCCACCTGTCAGCAGGATTGTTTCCTTCTGAAGGCTCTGAGGGAGGACTCATTAAAGACACCACAGAGAAGCAAAGAGACACATCCAGACTGCAGATGTATGAGCGTTCTCCAGAGAGACAAAGACAATAGGATGTGTGCAAATAAGAGAAAGAAGCATCAGAAGAAATTGGCCCATGAGACTTTAGAGGCTGGCAAATCCAAAATCTTCAGGGTAGGCAGCAGGCTGGAGGCCCAGGGAAGAGCCGATGCTGCAGTTGGAGTCCAACTCGCTGGCAGAGTTCCCTTGTTTGAAAGCCCAGTCTTTCTATTCTATTAAGTCCTTCAGCTGATTAGATGAGGCCCACCCACATTAGGAAGGGCAACCTGTTTTGTTCAACATCCACTGATTTAAATGTTAATCTGATCCAAAAACACTTGTAGACACACCAGAGTAACGTTTTACCAAATATCTGGGCACTGTGGCCCAGCCAAATTGACAAATACAATTAGCCATCCTGTGGAGCATTGTTCAAATCAGTGGTAGGGAGAGAATGGCAGGGGATGAGTGGTGGGAGGCAAAGCTGGAGATTTGAAAAGCCCTGCCAATGCGTGGACCTGGTTCCGATCCTGATCCAAAGAAATGAGCTGCAAAAAGGGACTGCTGAGACAAGAGGGGGAAACCTGACTGTGGGCTGGGCATTAGATAATAAAACGTATCCTTAAGCACAGAAAAACAGGTGAATAATGCCCATGCAGCAAACCCGGGACCTTTGTTGAGATGTGGGGTGCTGTGCTTTGGGTATATTTGAAAATTTACATAATAAGGTAATTTGGAGAAGTGTGATCTGACACTGTGTAGTGTCAGATACCTCCTCAAGCACAAATACATATTTGCTAAACTCTCTTTTTTTTTTTATCAGTATCTCGTGGATTCCCTCAGTGTTCTTTTTTTTCTTCTCAAATACATGACTGGAAATAGCAAAACCCACTTTCTGTCTCTTAGCACATAAAAGCCATCGGATTTGGAATTATGTTAATACCGTTTACCCAAGTTCCTGGAGAACATTTGCAAATCCCGCTGTGAGAGTGTTTCTAAATATTAGTAAAACATCAGGTGGCGACAGAAGCATGTGGAGGGTTGGGCCCGTGTTAATGGCAGGCTTATGCACAACTGGCTAGTTTGGGCTAAAGACATTCCAGAGATATTTTTATCTTAATTTGTATTTTATTCAGAACTCCTAGAGAAACGGCAATATCATGTAAATCCCAGAACACTTCATAGTTTCTCCAAATGCACCTCTATTTGGGCAATCTTAAAGGGATAGCAACATTTCCACAATTTCACGTGGAGCCCTGAAATGCAGCAAATCTTAGGAGACACGCAAGAAATGCATTTTAACGTTTCTAAATGAGATTTGCAGGTAAGGACCCACATATTTTCCACAAACCCCGAATTTATTTATGCAGGTTTCTAAGTGTTTTCTAAAAGAAAAAAGATAGATTTTCTTGCTTTAAAATTAAAGGCTTTTCTCCGCAATAAATGTTCACTTTAGAACCCAGTAGGGTTTCTCTTGAAAAGAAATAAAACCGTATAATTTCTTTTTTTAATCTTACTGAAAGGAAGATGTCCCATGCTGTCTTCGAGTAATAATTATATCAGTAAAAAACTGCATAGTGGGGAGAAAATATCCTCATGTTCCACAGGAAACCAAACCTCCCGCGTTAGGTGGTTATCTAGCGGTTATTTCTATGGCCAGAGGTTTGGGCGCTGCCTGCATTTGGAAGGAAAAGGAAAACACTAGCCCCAGCTTGTCCAATCAAGGGCAAGAGAAATGTCACGACTGTTGCCGTGACATGGAAAGAACTGGGAGACAGGACAGCCTTGTCCCACCAGCCAGGGTGAGGGCTACTCTATTTTATGTGGCCACACCTGAGCCTGCACTTGCATTCCTTTGCCTGCAGAGCGGTAAATACAAATGCGTACAAATCACTTCTAATCCTCTGCAGTTCTGATGTCAGAGCCAAGGGTTCCAGTCCCCTCACAGGTCCGTGCAGGTGGGCGGCCACCCCGCCAGGACGTAACATGCAGTTAAGAGACAACAGACAGAGCTTGCCCTACTATTGGGGGGTTTATTTCTTCACAGGAATTAATACCAACCCCCTGAAATGTGGGGACTGAGGTATAAGTTCAAAGAAATTCCTCACTTACTTAAAACCAGTGGAAGTCCATTCCTGCCACAGGTGAAGCACGCCCCTAAACCAAGTAGATCTGTAATTCCATGGAGGTATTTGAAGAAGGTTTAATAACCAGAGTAGGGAAATGGACGGTGGGAGACTCAACTCTTTCTCTTTTGAACCTATTTCTCCAGCGTCATGGGTTTTCAAAACATTGATTGCTTTTCCATCAAGCCAATTTTAACAACAAGCGAAATATATTTAATGCCTAACTGCAAATATGGTTGAATGATCGTAGATGTGTACATAATTAGTAGCCGCTGGCAATGAACAAAATGCATTGCTTTTCTGGAGCCTGCGAAAGGACAGAGCAATGCAAAACGGCCACAACCATTGTGATGGGAACCGAAGTCACCTCCTGGAGGAAGGATCGGTGTTGGGGAGAGGAGGCCTGTCCACCCCCCCCCAACCCCCCAATGCAGAGGTGCCAGCACCGTCCTGTCCGACTCAACGGCAAGTGGAAAATGCCATGGTCACCGCTTTCCCAAGCACGGGCCTGTCACACCATGAGCTAGGCTTTTCAGAACACCACAATTCCATGCACAGGTCGTTCCAACCTGACGGAATGCTAAAATTAAACACGAATCGTTGGGCACGTTAAATGGATGGCGTCTCACAACCACCTGCCTAGCAATGAAGCATTCCTGGGAGTGACGGGGTGGGTCCCTGGAGAGCTATTAAATATAATGACAATGCGCATCAGGACTGAAAGCGGTGGGGACACCGTCTGCAGTCATGGGAGGAGAGGAAGAGCTCTGCCCTCCAGCCCTGGCCAGGCCAGCAAGGAGGCGGGGACCAGAACCCAAGGCAGGAGGCAGGAGGCAGGAGGCAGGAGTGCCTGTGAATGCCCCTCCCAGCAGGGTCTCAGCTGCTTTTCCATAAACTCCTAGTAAATAAAAATTAAATGTAAGGTACTACACTTTTATGTACTCAAAGAGCTTTCCATTTTATGGCTTGCTTCCATGAGGGGTGGAGGAGAGAGAGAGAGAGAGAGAGAGAGAGAGAGAGAGAGAGAGAGAGAGAGAGAGAGGCTGAGTATGCTGGAAGACAAAGATTAATTGCTCTGGGGAAGATCAAGGCCTCGCTATTAGCTTTTCCTCGCAGGCATTCCCCACATCACTCATCTAAAACACCTTATAATAGTGTGATGGAAAGGGAGGGTGATTTTTATGATGTGAGTTAAATGGAAATTAGGGTGATTTTTTGAAACTCTAACATATGGCCCTACTGATTACTTTCCCCAACAAATTTTTCATGTGGTCATAATCTCAATTTGAATAAGAGTCTACAGGGGGAAATGGGAGGTATGAACACCCTGTGCCCTCGGGCCTCCTCGGAGAACAATAAAAACCAAATTTCCTCAAGTCAAAGGAAAATTCGAGGCAAGTAGAAAATTAATGGTCATGAAAAACCAACTCCAGAAACATTTCCCTGCGAGTGTCTCTCCTAACACTAATTTCCAACTGGAACTGGTGAGAGAGAGGGGATGTTGGGGTAGGGCTGCGGCCGGAGAGGCTGTGTGAGGTCTGGAGAGCCACTGGCCAGGCAGTCAGGACAAACACCATCACAGCAGGAGCCTTAGCCAGGCCACAGGGCCTTCCAGACATCCCTCCAGGCACGAGGCACGTGGTAAAACTTCACTTACTCAACTGTGTGGTCTTTCTCAGCTCAAAAACATCTTGTTTTAAATTATAAAAGAAATACATGCCTACTGCACAAAATTTTGAAAAAGTACAAAAATATAAAAGAAAAAGAACATGTAAAATCCCAAGACCCAGAGATAATAGCTGCTATTAGCTATTGCCAGTTTGGTATTTTCTAGCCCCTTTTTAATATTTTGAATACGTGTGTGTGTGTGTGTGTGTGTGTGTGTGTGTGTGTGAATTTAGCCCCTTTTTGAATATATATATATATATATATATATAAATTTATTACCTAGCTATTTGAGACTGTGAGGCTCCTGGGTCTGGAATGCTCCTTTTTATTTCCTTTCCTACGCTCCGCACTATCCAGTGTCATTAAAGAATCCTGATAAAATCCTTTGTCAAAACCTAAACATGTAAATGTCCACAGTGCATTCCATCCACGTGGATACCACGTTTTAATGATGACATTTTTAATTTGCCTCCTCCACCACCAAAGTGCTACACATTTGTAAATATCAGGACACAGTTTGATTAGAGAACTTGTATGTTGTTTCTTAATATCAGAGACAAGTTAGGAGCTAAGGATTAGATGACAAAGTATCGGAACTTACTGGACAGTGCAGAGCGTAGAAAAGGAAATAAAAACGAGTGTGCCAGACTCAGGAGCCACCCAGTCTCAAATATCCTAGATTATGAACTTATATATATATATATATGTATAAATTCTCAGTGGCGTTTGAGAAAGACCGGCCAGACACCAGAAATTCAGGATTTGTTAGTCATCCGGGAAGACGCGATCACTAACCCAGCGCATGGGCAGAGGTTTAACGTTGCCTGTGATGCGTGGCATTGCATCTGCATGAAAAAGTAGGTCTTCTGTGAAAAGGGCAAGAAAAATCTCCATGTCTGTGAGGATCTCCAGGTTGCTCTGGAGTGAGGATCTGATTCCAAAATGCCCCTCATAGCCCAGCTGGTGTGGCTCAGCAGTTGAACGTGAACCTATGAATGAGGAGGTCCCATTTTCCCGTCAGGGCACAGGCCCAGGCTGTGGGCTCCATCCCCAGAGTGGGGTGTGCAGGAGGCAGCCGATCCATGATTCTCTCTCATCGTTGATGTTTCTATCTCTCCTCCTCCTCCCTTCCTCTCTGAAATCAATAAAAATATATATATTTTTAAATGCAGAGAGGGGGGTGGTTGGTGTGGGGGCACCAGGCACAGTGGTCAGGAGCCCGAGGGTGCGGGCTGGTTGTCCAGGAGTGTGAGTGTGACTCCACATCCTCATCTGTGACCAGGGTTTCCCTGCAGCCTCAGAGGGCTGCTGTGGGTGTGCAAGGCTGCGGACAGTGCTCCCCACACGGAGGTGCTATTGCTACAGTTGCAATCCCATGCTCTTGTGTGCATCACAGTGCATCATTATACTCACACAGTTACTGATTTACCGCTGCTCTTGTCGTGCCTGCTAGTAACACGCTCTCTTATACGATTCACTACAGTATACTGTGGTCAGTACAATAATATAGCTATGGATGATATGGCTGTTGCTAAAAATATAATGATTAGAACTGTATAGTTATGAATACGTGGCTGTTAATAGTATTAATAAAATAGAGCTATTAATAATGTAGTACTGTATATTGTTAGTATTGGCAATATTTTTTGCCAATGGTGTTTTAGGGGAAATAAAGTGGCATTTACATTTTAAAGACGTTATTATATCTGTGTGTTTCCATATATGTTTCTGCATATATGTGCGTGGCATGTGAGTACCTGAGTGTATAAAACAGATTCCTTAGGAGACCCTTGGTTCAAAAAGAACACTGGCGTGTGTTTTGACTTAAGAGCAGGAGACGATTTGAGGAGAAACACCTGGGTACGGTTTTCACGCTGGCTCCAGTCCCCTCCGGGACCACAGACGCTGGGGCAGAGGGACTGTCTGCATCCACGTGGGCGGGGAATCAGGAGGACGCGGGGCCTTTGGGAGGAAGGTACAAATCAGGAGGAGGAGACACTGGGAGAGAAGCCAAGGAAATTGATTTTATTGGCAGAAAACGAAGGAGCTGAGGGGAGGAGTGGGCCAGGCAGCACGTCCCCCTGGGCCGCACCCAGGCCTGTCCCCAATGCTGCCTCACCCCCCTTCAGTCTGAGTCTCCGAAAGGAAGAGAGTGACTGCCTCCCTCCAAGCTTCTCCTCAAGCCCAAGTTCAGGACACACAAACGATTGTTGTGCCCGACACAGCACTGGCATCCAACATGTTAGCCATCATCTAAATAAATGTTACACTCGGAGGAAATTGCAGGAGGAGGAAATGAAGTCCAAGTAGGAAGCTGGAAAGCTGATTTTGTTAGGGAAAGAGAAAGCTAGTGTGAGGAGCCCAGGGAGTCACAGGAGGTCCCAGCGGGTCTGTGGGGAGAAGCCAGCTCAGCCCCTTACCTGCAAGTGAGTCTTTAAAACTCCTGTCAAAGCCAAATAAAGCACCACTGTCCCGGGTGCTTCATAATAAATCTCAGTGCTTTGCTAATTGCCTGTCACCACTGCAAACAGTATTTGCTTTGGGGGGGGACTTTTTTTTAAAAGGCTCTGGAAATAAATCAGAACTTTTAATTCATCTGAAGACAGACTGAGAAAAAACAAAACAAGGCAAAACAAAAAAAGCAGTTGATTGGGGGTGTGGGAGAAAGGGCTCTAGGATTAACAGGCTAATCTTGGGCATTATCTGAAAGAGGACCTAACCAGAAGTCAGCTAATTGTTTATGTACCATTTTCCTTCTAATCGAAAGGCAGGGAGAAGCCATCGCGATAAAGATGGCCCCTTGGAAGGGTTACCCACAAGGTGTCCGGCACAGCGGTTCCCGGCAGGATTGGAAGGTGAGGCCCACCTTCTCCACGGGGCTCAGGGCCCCGAGGGCCTCACGCTGAGCTAATCGCTTTCTTCAGCAGCTGCGAAGGCCACTCGTGCCGGCAGTTTATTTCCTAGGAAGTGGACTTTAATATAATATCACGTTATACACCCAGAGCTTCGTGCTCCTCGAAATCGCTTCTTAAGTCCCACCAACGGACAGAAATCACCTGCCATAACAGGAGCGTTTTGTCACCAAAGATAGGTGACAGGGGCCACTGCCAACTGCTCCAAAATACGGCGGTTTTCCAATGCGATGTTTCAGTCGTTTCCATGCAGAGCTTCCATTCCAGGGCTGACAGCAATGACCCTAGCAGAGTCCCTGAGACTGAATCACTTTAGAGTTTCAACAAGAAAAATGTCAAACTGAGATTTAAAAAAAAAGAAAGAATAAAAATCTATAGCATGTCATTGAGGGGCGAATGGGCAGAGCACAGGATTTTTAGGGCAGTAACACTACAGTGCGTGATACGCTAGTGGTGGGTTCATGTCAGTAGACATTTGTCCAGACTCATAGAATGTAGGACACCAAGAAGGCCAGGCCCTCGTGTCTGCTATGGACTCTGGGTGATGATGTGTCAGTGCAGGTTCATCAATTGTACCAAATACACCATCTGGTGGAGATGTGAATGGGGAGGGGGGGAGCAGGGGGTACATGGGAAATATTTGTAGCTTTCTCTCGATTTTGTTGTGAATCTAAAATTGCTCTAAAAATAAAGTCTGTTAAAAAGAATCGATAGCAGATTATTAATCAGTGCTATTAAATTTCATCCACAATCAAACTGGGCCATTTTTTCCCCCGGCGCGTCTGTGACTTGCCGCAAGCTGGCAGGTCTTGGGTTTGCCTCCCTCGGTAGGGAAGGGGACATGCGCATCCCTGAGGTCAGGACATTTAAGAAGATGAGAGACTGAGACGGAGGGCATCTGGGTGTCTTCTCCAAGGGAAACATCTAACAGGTGCCACAGCCCAGAGCAGACCTCCCCCTCCTCCAGCCTCCGGAAGCGAGGCCCAGGGTCTCAGGGACCCACGTCGCGGTCCTAGCCTGACCCTTCCCGCCCTCCGCTACAGAGTCACCACAATCAATCCCTGGACCACAGGGTAGGTGGACCTCACGGGTGACCAAGCAGCCACCGGCAGCCTTGCCACCCACCCGTGTGCACACATCGGATTTTTTTGCAGGTCCTGGAACTTTGGGTTGTGTTTTTAAAATGTGTAAAAGCCATACCTTGGTGGGAACGAGGGAGAGACATATCTTCATTCTGTGTCTCTATCCGGCACTTCTGCCAGTTCCCTCTCCTCATTGTGTGATTATCAATATTGATGTTTTCCTGACAAAGCAGCCTGGCAGGCTGAGCAGAGTTTGTCAATCGCTGAAAATAATAAAAGTCAGGTAACATTGTAGTCTGCTGTGTTACAACCCGGCTTCTTTCACTATCATGGCATAAAGCCACACCACTGTCCCATCCCCAAAGTATTATTTTACCCTCATTTTATATACAGGGAAACTGAGGCTCAGAAAAGCTGAGTAACACGGTGAGGTCAGGGCAGGTGGAGAGCAGGAGGCTGGTGGCTCACCTTCCCAGGTCTTCCCATTGCAGCCCCAGCCCCCCAGCCCTTCTCTTTTATTCTAGTAGCTCCAAGGATTTGAAAACAAGAATTACCTTGCTTTTAGATCCAAAATATGACATCATCAATGAAGAACCAGGCGCTGGCAAGATCGTGCAGGTATTTCGGGCCTCTTTACAGCCAATTTGGGTCTGATTGACACCATAATAACAGCCCTTAATAGACCCCCAGGGTGTTTGGCTGTGGGAGCCAGTGTGATGCAGACCCAGGCTGGGAATGGATTTGCTGGTTTTGCAAACACCCACAGCCCCAAACCCCAAAGTATTATTTTGTTGCTCATTATGGAAATATCAGCGTCACGTGAAAAGCAATAGAAACACAGGAGGCGGTGGATTTTTTTAGGTAGAATTGAGGCTCCGCCGCATGCACGGAAATGAAAGCCTCCCGAGCAAAATGATTTATAAATAAAAGAAGAGCCACTCGCATGTATTATAAATGATGCCTTTCCCGTCCTGGGCATCACAGAATGTTTCCCAGGGCCTTACAAAGCGCAGCACGGCAGGGATGTGATGAAGGAGGGGCCGCAGGATCCGCACGTGGGGGCGGCGTGGCGGCGGAGAGGCAGGGGGCTCCTGGCCTCCTCTGGCCTGTGATCCTTCCCAAACTGAGAAGAGCATGGCAAGAAGCCTAGTTAAAAGAGAGCAGATGTAGCAGGAAAGCCTAAGTATAACACCAGCTATCGCCACTGGTTCCACCCCACTGGGAATGAGGGGGACACTTTCTGATCTGACAGTGAATTTTTATAAAAGGTACACGTTTTAAAAATGTCACTTAAGGGGAGAAAAAAGTGCGCCGGGCTAATCTTTGGCCCCAAATGCAGTGTGTTTATTTAAGGAGTCAGTACTGAGTTTTCTGGGGAAGTGGCTGTAATGAGTGGAGGCTGGAGCAGCACCCTGATCCGCCGGCAGGAGCCGCTCAGTGGAACCAGAAAGGGGCTCCTGCTGATAGAATCCCGCACTCCCCTTTGTCTGCGTCTGATGCATCTACTGATCATTCGCATTAAGGCTCAGCCTTTCCAAGACAGCAAAGAAGAGGGAACCCTCTTTGCTTGTCACATTTCCACAAAGACGCATTCTTCACAGGTCACAGAGCGGACAGAAATGGCCAATGAGAAAGGGCTCCAGGAATTACTGGTGGGCCTATTTTAAATACCGCTCAAGCGAATATACTCTCAATATATGTTCCTCCATAAGTTTATTTTACTTTTAAAACGAATAGAATGAACGACACTGTGAATGTTCCACTGGTGCCAAATTACAGAGGCCAGTGCTGTCTGCCGGAAATACAAGGCAAGCCACATACGGAAATTAAAATTTTCTAAAACACATCATAAATGTAGAAGAAAGAGGTGAAAATAATTTTAATAATATGTATTTAAACTAATCTACCTAAAATATTATTTTAATGTGTAAATAACACAAAAGTCGTAATGAGATAATCACGTTATTTTTTCTTGACCAATCTTTTAATCCAGTGTGTGTTTCCCATCACCAGCCCGTCTACTAGTGAGTTTGGACAAGCCACAGTCCAAGCCGCCCAGGATCACACACGGCCTGTGGTTGCCGCACTGGACAGCACAGAATTAGAACATCTAGTCTTACCAGGTTTCAGAAATGGGATACTCTTGAACTGAATTTTATCATAAAACATATTTTATGCCACAACATTATTTGTGTGTCAGTTAAGAGCGTGAAAATATTTAAAGTCAAATACAAAAAATATTTTACAAGGCATTTCTTATTCCTAAATGTCTTGATCAGCTGATGTCCTATATGTGAAGCAAGAAATTATTAGTTCTCATGATTTAGTTTATATGGTAGGTGAAAAGTTGAAGAACTATTAGTGCAATGACTCCAACAAGCTTTGAATAAGCGATAAAGATTTAAGAATAACGGAAATGAATATCAGCAAACTCTGAGCACTCCCCATAGGCCAGGCACCCTGGTCAGAGCATCCCCATAACACTACAAATACGCACCGTTACTAACCATCCTGAAGTTTAAGAAAAGAAAGATTGAGATGGAGAGAAATAAGCACCTTAACGTTGCAGAGCCTTCCACCTCCTCAGGGCCTCAACTGTGATGGAACGAGGTCACCATGCCGTCGGGGACATCAAAACCCTGTGTGTGGCTGCAAGGAAGTCACTCCTCCATCCAGGCTTTCAGAGGGCGTGTTTGAGACAAAGGAGCGTCCAGGTGGGGTGTGCTTCCGAACAACTTTAGAGAGAAGCATTTTACAGGAAGAATGAAAATGCAAGAAAAATGAAAGCATAACATACCCCAAAGAATAACTTCTGACTAACTTACGAACTGTGTTGACTGGTGTTCAAATGCCAAAACCAGACACTGCCATTTAAAATATAATGTCTGTCCACCGTGGTAAGAGTTCACCTCACAATCTCTTTGTTCTCTGAATGTATAAAGGAGGAATTTTCTTGTGAACTTTTAAAAAAGATTACCATTATGGGGGAGGGGGGGGACAACATATGGGAGACAGGTAAAGGGAAGGGAGGGGAGTAAAGGGGGGGGGGCAGTGGACAAGAAAAGACATTATCACAGAGACACGTTTTCTTGGTTTTTGCTTTTCTTTCTCTGGACTCCAGGAATCTTAGCCCAGGCTATTGCTTCCCTCTAGTGTCTGAAATGCAGAATACAGATGACATGCTCTGAAAAAAATGGACAAACCTCAATTCAGCCCAGAATCAACCCAACTTTGGGATCGTTTTCATTAAAATCCAAAAAAGACAAATGACAGGAGTAAAATAATTATCTAGTTTGCTTGCATCCTTACAAATTGTGGATTATTCTCCCCCCTCCCCCCTTTTTTACAAGTATTTAAATTCCGGGGCTCTGAAAAAACTATGCTAGGAAACAGAATCTTCGCAAAAGCTAATCAACTCTGCCTGCATGCTATGCTACCATCTGTGTCCAACATTCCTGAGAAGTTTAGCACCGATACCTGGCTCTGTTGTGTATTTGGTCAGTGGGTTGTTTTGGCTAGGTTTGGGGGTTTTGTTTTTTACAATCTTAGCTGTAATTCTCACTCCTCATCTTAAGCCATCATTGATAAACCTGAATTGTTACTGTTTCAGAAATAATGAAAAGTTAGAGTTCCACCTGAAATGTTGAAAGCGACAATGAGACACAGGAAATACTAAATCGCTTCAGATGTTTCTACAGTTTTGTGAGGACCTTGTTCTTAGGCGTTCAGCATCCACATTACTGACCATTGCAATGACCATCACTGTGGCAAGTATTACATGTGCCAAGAAAGACAGGATAACAGGTTAGAATTGCCCAGTCTTACTGCTGGGAGCAGAGTAGGGTCAGCAGGAGACTTGGGAAGCGTCAGTGGGGTGACAGGAACTTGGAGAGGAAGGGCCGCTCAATGTTAACCAGCATCCCCTCCTGCTTGATGCGGCCTCTGTCTTAACTGAAGACCCGCTTTGCCAAGATTTGGCCCCAAATATTGCAGGACTGCTTTAACAAGCAGCAGAAGATTCAGACAACGACGCTACACAAAATATCCACGTTTTCTAGACCTTTCACATTAGTTTTTTCCTGGTATTGAAGACTTTGGAAATTGTATCATTCATACATGTCTTCTGGGTTTGTAAAAAATCCAAGAAAACTGGCAAAATCTCAGAGCTGGTCTTTTATCTTCAGAGAGAAACTAAACCAGGGTTGCATGCCTGAGCGCTCACTATGTGCTGGGTACTGCTTTAAGCTCGTCACAGACTTCTCTTAATTTGATCATCACCACGAAGGATGTGGTCGGAGCCATCAGGTCCTCCGGGACACCAGTCTGATCTGCCCAGATTAGTACAGCCTGTGGGTGGCACAGAATGCGTTCTTAGGAGAAATAAAAATGCACTTGTACAAAAGCAGCCCCTTGGGGGGGAACTTTAGTAGTATCTGTTTTTCACATTGTCTTATTAGTCATATTTAAAGGGCTCTTTCCCCTCCACCAACACATGGACTATTATTTGAATGGCCCACGCAGCCCCCAGTTTAAATCTGGGAATGACACGACCCCAAGCCTAAATCTGTCCTGTGGCTTTGCATTCCCAAATCCTGAGTAAATTAATCAGAGCAGGTCATGAATGGGTTTCTCTCCTCAGATGTTTGCTGAGAACAGAACAGATTTTTTTTTTTTTAGTTTCTTTTTTTTTTTTTAATTGCTTAAAGTATTACAAAGGGTATTACATATGCGTCCTTTTTATTCCCCCCCGCCCTTGACAATCCCCTGGCCTCCCCTACCCCCCAGTGTCTTATGTCCATTGGTTATGCTTATATGCATGCATACAAGTCCTTTGGTTGATCTCTTACCCCCCTCCCTCCTGCCTCCCAACCCTCCCCGGCCTTCCCACTGCAGTTTGACAATCTGAGGCAGCTCTGCCTCTGTATCTATTATTGTTCAAAAGTTTATAATGGTCTCTATTATCCATGAATGAGTGAGATCATGTGGTATTTTTCCTTCATTGACTGGCTTATTTCACTTAGCATAATGCTCTCCAGTTCCATCCATGCTGTTGCAAATGGTAAGAGTTCCTTCCTTTTTAGAGCAGCGTGGTATTCCATCGTGTAGATGTACCACAGTTTTCTAATCCATTCATCTACTGATGGGCACTTAGGCTGTTTCCAGATCTTAGCTATGGTGAATTGTGCTGCTATGAACATATGGGTGCATATATCCTTTCTGATTGGTGTTTCTGGTTTCCTGGGATATATTCCTAGAAGTGGGATCACAGGGTCAGAACAGATTTTTAAAAACCACTGATGTGCCAGATATTTACAAGATCCTGACAGAGTCCTGGCCAGATGGCACAGTTGGTTAGAGCGTCATCTCATACACCAATAGGTTATGGGTTTATTCCTCCACCAGGCCACATACCAAGATTTCTGGTTCAATCTCCAATCCAGGTGCCTAGAGGAGGCAACCACTTGATGTTTCTCTCTCATCTCTCTGTCTCTCTTTCCCTCTCTTAAAAAAATCAATAAACATATCCTTAAATGAGGATTATAAATAAATAATTGTGACAGGGAGCTTGAATACCTAGAAAAGAAAATGATTACATAGATGCATTTGATCAAACTCACAAGTGCTCTCCCCCTTGAACCTGAACACATCTCTGCTCCTTTTCAGTGGGTGGGCCCATGGTCTACTTGGCAAGAGTTGGATCAGCAAGAGTTTGATCAGTTGAATTTAAACATTAGTTAAGATTTAAAGCTCAAAATTAAACAAACAAAAATGCCAACAGGGAGGCAAGAGCACACAATGGAGTAAAGAAAGTCTCTTCAATAAATAGTGTTGGGAAAATTGGACAGATACATGCAAAAGAATAATACTAGACCCTCAACTTACACCACTCACAAAAATAAACTCAAAATGGATAAAAGACTTAAACGTAAGATGGGAAGCCATAAAAATATTAGAAGAATACATAGGCAGCAAAATATCAGCTATAGCTCATAGCAATATGTTTACTGACACATCTCCTAGGTCCTAGGACCTATGACAATGGAAACGAAGGCAAAAATAAACAAATGGGACTACAGCAAAATAAAAAGCTTCTGCACAGCAAAAGAAACCATCAACAAAACAAGAAAATCACTGCATGGGAAAGTATATTTGCCAATGTGACATCTGATAAGGGTTTAATCTCCAACACTTACACAACTTAACAAAATGAAGATAAGCAATGCAATCAAAGAATGGGCAAAGGACTTAAATAGACACTTTTCAAAAGTGGACATACAGAAGGCCAAGAGACATAGGAAAAATTGCTGAAAGTCACTAATAATCCTAGAGATGCAAATCAAAACCACTATGAGATACCATCTCACACCTGTCAGAATGGCTATCATTGCCTGGCTGGAATGGCTCAGTGGTTGAGCATTGACCAGAAGGTCATGGTTCAATTCCCAGTCAGGGCACAAACCCAGGTTGCAGCTCGATCCTTAGTGTGGGGCATGCAGGAGGCAGCCGATCAATGATTCTCTCTCTCATTGATCTTTCTATCTCTCTCTTCCTCTCCTTTCCTCTCTGAAATCAATAAAAACACATACTTAAAAATAAAAATAATAAAATAAATAAAAGAATGGCTATCATCAACAAATCAGCAAATGACAAATGCTGATGAGGATTTGGAGAAAAGGGAACCCTCATGCACTGCTGGTGGGAATGCAGACTGGCGCAGCCACTATGGAAAACAGTATGGAGTTTCCTTAAAAAAATTAAAAATGGAATTCCCATTTGACCCAGAAATCCCACTTCTAATAATATATCCCCCCAAAAACAGAAACAACAGTCAGAAAAAAACATATTCATCCCTATGTTCATAGCAGCACAATTTACAATAGCTAAGATTTGGAAACAGCGTAAGTGCCCATCAGCCGATGAGTGGATTAAAAAACTGTTGTACATCTACACAATGGAATACTACACTGCTATAAAAAAGAAAGAATTTTTACCATGTGTAACAGCATGGATGGACCTAGAAAGCATTATGCTAAGTGAAATAAGCCAGTCAGAGAAAGGTAAGTATCACATGATCTCACTCATTTGTGGAATATAATGAACAGCATAAACTGATGAACAAAAACAGATCCTGAGACACTGAATCATCAAACAGATCATCAAACCTCAGAGGGAAGGCAGGGGAGGGAGGGGGGGGGAGCGGGATGGATAAGAGATCAACCAAAGAACTTGTGTGCATATAAGCATAACCAATGGACACAGAGAATGGGGGGAGGGGGAAGAAAGCCCAGGGCTGGGGGGCAGGGGCAGGCTGGGAGAGGACAATGGAGGGAAAAGGGGACATGCTTTAAAAAATAAAGAATTAAAAAACAATTTAAAAAAGAGCATACAATGGAGTAAACACAATCTCTTCAATAAATGGTGTTGGGAAAATTGGGCAGATGCATGCAAAAAAAATAAAACTAGACCACCATCTTACACCATGCACAAGAATAAACTCAAAATGGATAAAAGACTTAAATGTAAGTCAGGAAACCATAAGAATCCTAGAAGAAAACATAGGAAGTAAAATCTCAGACACCACAAGTAGCAGTATTTTTGCCAATATGTCTCCTAGGGCAAGGGAAATAAAGAAAAAATAAACAAATGGGTCTACATCAAACTAAAAAGCTTCTGTGTAGCAAAAGAAGCCATCAACAAAATGAAAAGGGAACCCACTGTATGGGAGAACATATTCGTCTATGATACATCTGATAAGGGATTAATTCCCAAAATATATTAAAAAAAAAACTTATACAGCCCTAGCCAGTTTTGCTCAGTGGATAGAACATCAGTCCAGGGACTGAAGGGTTGAGGGTTCGATTCCAGTCAAGGACATATACCTCAGTTGCAGGTTCAGTCCCTGTGTGGGAGGCAACCAATCAATGTGTCTCTCTCATATTGAAGTTTCTTTCTCTGTGTCTCTCCCACTCCCTTCCACTCTCTCTAAAAATCAATGGAAAAATATTCTCAGGTAAGAATTAACAAACAAAAAAAAAGAAAGATAGAAAGAAAAGAACTTATATAACTCAACACCCAGAAGATAAATAATCCAATTAAAAATGGGCAAAGGACCTGAATAGACACTTCTCCAAAGTGGCCATATACATGGCCAATAGATGTTAATAATGCTTGTCACTAATCAACAGAGAGATCCAAATTAAAACTACACTGAGGTATCACCTCACACCTACCAGAATGGCTACCGTCAATAAATCAACAAACAACAGGTGCTGGCAAAGATGGGGAGAATAGGGAATACTCTTGCACTGTTGGTGGAAATGCAAACTGTGCAGCCACTGTGGGAAACAGTATGGAGTTTCCTCAAAAAATTAAAAATGGAACTTTAAACACCAATCAGAAAAACTATATGCCCCGCTCACAGCAGCATTATTTAGAATAACAAAGATCTGGAAACAGCCCAAGTGCCCATCAGTAGATGAGTGGATAAAAAATCTGTGGTACATTTACCCAATGAAATACTATGCAGCTATAAAAAAGAAGAAACTCCCTTAACCCTTTGCAATGGCATCAATGGACCTGAAGATTATTGAGCTAAGTGAAATAAGCCAGTCATAGGAAATATCACATTATCTCACCTATATGTGGAATCTAACAAACAAAATAAACTGACAACCAAAATAGAATCAGAAGCATGGATACATGGGCCATACTGAGAGAGGGGAGGGAGGTGGGAAGGACTGAAAGAGATTAACCAAAGAACACAGATGCATGTATGCATAGCCCATGTACACAGACACTAATGTGCTGAAGGCCTGGAGTGGGCTGGGGGCTGGGTGGAGAGGGGCAAAGGGAGGGATGAGGGACATCTGTAATACTGTCAACAATTAAAAATAAACAAATAAATAAATATAAATTTAAATATTTTAATTAATAAATAAATATGCCAACAGTATTTTTAAAATATGTTTTGAGAGAGAGAGGAGGGAGGGGGATAGAGAGTTAGAAACATTGATGAAAGAGAAACATCATCAATCAACTGCCTCCTGAATGCCCCCTACTGGGTATCGAGCATACAACATGGGCTTGTGCCTTGACTGAGAATCGAACTGTGACCTCCCTGGTTTCATACTCAACAACTGAACCACACTGGCCAGGCCACAAACACTCTCTCTCTCTCTCTCTCTCTCTCTCTCTCTCTCTCTCTCTCTCTCTCCTTTCTAGGGGTCTTCCAGCTTAAAAAAAAAAAAGAAAAAGAAAAAACCATCTCAGGACATGATTGCAAGGTGTGGGCAGCTCCTCGGCCAGCAGGAGGGTGTGTGGTAAGCAGTGCAGGGCTGACTTCTAAGTTCTCTGATGGGAATCTAACTGGTGACCTCTTGGTTCATGGGTCAATAATCACTAAGCCACATCAGCCGGGCTCAACAGTATTTTACTTTGGTCAGATCTACACAAATGGGAGTCCTTCCACAGAGCACCAATGTCTGCTTTGAGCTTGGCCCTTGAGAGCCATTCCAGTTTCTGTTCTTTCCTTAAGCCATGCTATGGGGTCAAGGAATTCCCACTGATACCTTGAAAGATGTCTGACTGCAGAATCCACCTAGAGTTTACCGACTTCTGCGCATGGGCCACGAAGTTTCAATCGCACTGTACATGCGCGCCCGCACGTGGTATTTTGTGGAAGAGCCACACTCAAGGGGCCAAAGAGCCGCATGTGGCTCGCGAGCCGCAGTTTGCCGACCACTGACCTAGACCTTTTACATTTATCAAACGTTTGTAGTAGGTTCACACACATCCAATGATTTCCTATTTCATGGGGTTAGCTAATAGGTAGTGAGATTATGAAATTGCCCACTATCTGAGTAAGTTGTAAAATGATGACTTACCTAATATTTAATTAAATTATGAAATTCTATGAACACAGAGTGCAAGCTGGAGCCATAGGTGTCTGAGAAGAGGATGCCCCTTGACGGTCTGTTCACACCGCCCATCCTCCGTCCACTCAGAGGCTCCCTTGCAGTATAACGGGCAACTGGTTATGACCGTGGTTCTAACACCTTCCACAGAGTAACGGCTCAGGAAGTACTCATTTGAATGAATAAATAATGTTAACAACCCCCCACACACTTTCTGTTTAATGGACTAAACATCAGCTAGCGCCTCTTCGAGGACGGACAGATGTTGGAGGCAAGATTGTTTTTCATTGATGTCTCCTGTCCACTCAGTTTGTCAGACTGCTAAGGGGATTCACAAATTAGAGTGGGACCTCCACTAAAAAAAAGTTAGTGATAGGGTTTCAGAATTCCAGTTGGAAGAAACCATAAAATAACTGGCTTCGTCCTGTTCTCCATGCCAGTTACTCACAGGCACTTGGTGATAGGTGTTCTTGATTGCCATGACATCGTAACTGGGGAGGCGGGGGGGAGGTCTGTCTTCTATCATAAACACATGCATTTAGCTTAAGATCTATCCCTGTGTCTATGTGTTTTTTATAGTCAAGACTGTTTTCAAATATTTGAGAATATGGTTGAAAAATAAATCAAAGACTCAGAGACATTTAATGAACTTTAAGTTTTGCCCCATCATTATGCAAACAATAATCCCCATTATTTTTTAAATCAAGTTTGAAATAAGGATGAGTGGTTTTAATCCTAAGACTTTATTATTCATTGCTTTGTGACTTCATTGTTTCTCTGAATGTCAGGATGCAGGTCCCGGGGTGGTGACTGTATTATGTGCTTAGGTAGGAAATGGAGGGGTTTGTGTTAACTGATTGCCTGTTCAGAGAATGGTGCGTGTGGAGTGCAAATTGTAGATGTGTAGACCTGGGTACAGTCCCCACCTGGAAGGTCAGGGAGGCTGAGGAGATTGTCTCCCAGTGATCCATCCTCATGCTCTGGCTCTAAAGCCTTGAACTTCACCACCAGCTTCCCTGAGTCTCCAACTTGCAAACAGAAGATAGTAGGACTTCCCAGATTCCTAATAACATGAGCCAGTTCTTCATAATAAATCTGTCTATCAAGCTAGCTATTCATCCATACATCCATTCATACATCCATTCATCTCCATTTCACATGGATATCTATCTATCTATCTATCCATCTATCTACCTACCTATCTACCTATCTATAATTGGTTCTGTTTCTTTGGAGACCCCTGAGACACCACTCCTCCTCCTTTCCCTGGGCCCCAGCACAACTCTACCACTTTTTTCTTGGACTGTGGCAGCAGGATAGTCAGCAGGAGGTCATGTCCCCTAAATGTCCCTTGTCCCTCCCCTGGGAGAAGCCATCCTGCAGAACCGTCCTGCATCCAGCTCCCTCCTCTCAGCATTTGATGGCTCTCCTCTAGTTCATGAACATTTCACTCAACTGGTTTTTTTCTTGCTTATGTAACACCTGTCTTTGGAGAAAACCTGGTCACCATCCTCCAGGGCAGGAAAGGAGGCGACTCAGTCTGCCTCTCTATGAGAGTAGTCTGCTTAGTGTCCTCCCCTATTAGAACAGAGTCGCCCCAAGAGAAGCCTGGGTCACCCTGTTCATTACTCTGCCAGTATGCACAATGACCACACCCACAGAAGCCAAGTTCCTTCCTTCTTCTACCCTGAACTTTACACTGAGCAACTACAGGATCCCAGGTTCTTGTGTCCTGCGGTCTAAAGCCAAAGTAGTAGACTTTGACTACTTAAGGGGGAAAGGGGAGGAGGAGGGTCCTACCAAAGGGTCATGAGCCAAAGCATAGTGAGACCGACCACCACACAACACCTGAAACAGAGTCAGAGCTGAATGCACTGCTTGTCACAGGGAAGGGGGTTATTCTTCTAGAAGGTCGAAGTATAGAGTCAAGTGTTGGTCTGCTCCAGGAATATGGGCCCCGTGGAGTTTGAGGTCTGCTGGTCGCTGGCACTCAGCATGTGTGTACAAACGTGTCTACACCTGGATGACTGACTTTGGGAGCTGATACTGGCGGCTTCCACAGTGTGCTCACGGAGGCAGCTGTCACTGGTCCATGGACTGAATTTCAAGCCGCCCCAGAGCTACGTGCTACCACGGCCACAGAACAGCCTGTCTGTTCCTCAGTTTATGGGAACATTTCAACATTTTCAATGTATTATTAAAGAACAAGTTAAGAGCTGCCAAAGGAAGCCGTGCAGCACTGAGGACATTTGAGCAAGTCCTTCTGAATCTACTTCAGATCTGGGTGAGACCTCCACAGACCTGGGTCCTGGGCTCACGGTCTGTCCTGTCCTGATATTTGTAGCATCCTGAGTAAGAGCACAACCTTGGCTGGCCCCACGCTGCATGTCAGACACTTAAAAATGAATCCATGTCCGGCCAGCATGGCTCAGTGATTGAACCAGGAGGTCACCTTTTGATTCCCGGTCGGGACATGCCAGGGTTCAGATCCCCAGTGGAGAGCATGAGGGAGGCAGCCAATTGTTGATTCTCTCTGGATGTTTCTATCTCTTTCCTCCTCCCTTCCTTTCTGAAATCAATATAAATACACATTTTTTAAAAACATAAAAAAATGAATCCTAACTTACATACCATGAAATAAAGGAGGAAGTATTCAATCAAATATTTTCTAACAACAAAATTTTAAAATACCTGAGAAAGTTGTAGTTTTTATATGACTGAAAAGTCTGCAAACTATTAAAGGTGCCCTGTTTGTGTACATGTTAAAGAATCAGCAATGTTTCGATGAGTAACAAAATACAAACATAATTCATGAATTCTCACATATTTTTCTATAAAAATTATTCTCTTTCCTTTATTTCAGAAAAATTACTAATTATGTTCTTACAATTAAGCTTTTTATATTTGTTCTGTTACAATGACCTAAAAGATTAAAAATAAAATTTAATTGCATAAAGAGTACACAAACTTGATTGTTTTAATCAAAATGTCACTTCCAATGTAAATATATAAAAAATATTAAAATTATATTTCAAATGTGGTCTTTAAAAATTTACTTTTAAAACTATAAAATTAAAAAATAAAATCAATGAATATAATATTTTTTTATTTTTTTTAATATATCTTTATTGATTTCAGAGAGGAAGGGAGAGGGAAAGAGTGATAGAAACATCAATGATGAGAGATAATCATTGATTGGCTGCCTCCTGCACGTCCCCTACAGGGGATCAAGCCCGCAACCTGGGCATGTGCCCTTGACCAGAATCAAACCTGGGACCCTTCAGTCTGCAGGCCGACACTCTATCCAATGAGCTAAACCAGCTAGGGCAATGAATATAATATTTTAAAAACAAGATCAGGCAATGCTGAATTCTTTTTGTGTTTTTTTCTTTTTTGCATTTAAAAAAATCTTAGTGAATAATCTATTCTATATATAAAAGCCTAAGCAACCAAACGACCGAACAACTGTTTGACCGGTCGTAATGATGTGCACTGACCACCAGGGGGCAGATGCTCAATTCAGGAGCTGCCCTCTGGTGGTCAGTGTGCTCCCATAGCGGGAGCCCACTCAGCTGACTGACAGGCACCAGAACACTGGGCTCACAGCTGGCGAGCACAGCTGCAGCGGCTCAAGCTTCTCCCGCCTCCACAGCAGCGCACTACTGGTCAGTGGCAGCGGTGCAGCGGGGGCCAGGATGAGCAGGAACAGTGCAGCACCCGGCCCAGGCTCCTCCCTGGCTGCCTGCTGCTTTGCATACTATTACATCCTTCGGGGGATGTCAGACTGTGGGTTTTGGCCCAGTCCCTGCATCAGGCTGAAGCTGGCAGTTCAACATCCCCCAAGGGGTCCTGGATTGCAAGAGGGTGCAGGCCAGGCTGAGAGCCTCTAGTTTTACTTTATAAAATTCTAGAATTCAATGTCCTTCTAGTTGCCAACAGGGGAGTCATTATATCTCACAACCTACATATCTGCAAGCTTCACAGCAATTCACATTATTTGAAATTGCATATTTTGGCCACCACATGCAAATGGCACATGGAGAAAGCAAGGAAATGAATACTTGGCACTAATGGAAAATGATACCTTTTATCACACAAACTTATTGTATGCATGCTGCATGTGAAGGAGGAAGTGACAAGTTAGTTACCCGGTCTTTTCTCTTACCCAAGAATTTCTGCTGTTTAAACACTCCATCCTCTGAAACTGTGCTCATCTCCTGTACAGGCAGAGACTCAACTCAAAACCCTCCTGGCATTTTGACACAATTGCCTTTGTTGCAAGGGGGTAGGTAGAGGTAAGGCAAGGTACGGAGGACTCCCCTAATTCAGTCTTTCTGTTCTATAGTGTTTGTCATAAACACCAAATTAGTGAACACTGGACAGTCACTCTCAGGAAAATACAGGTCACAGTCAACCAATCCAAACCTCGTTTTATATACGTTTCTTTTAAAATACATATTGTTTGATATCTATTGTTGCTTCGTTAACAGTGAACTCACTGCCAACAGCAAGTAACTTGTGCTTCTTTAAGGAAGCCTATCTAGCAATTGTCATTTCATTAGGCATCTCGCAGCCTTTTTATGCTAGAAACACTAGATGGCGCACCAGGGCAACACTTGGGAGCCACTTTAAACAGCAAATCACCAGCAAAAGCACAAAAATGCACAAAATGTGGCACTATATAGATGGTGCAAAGGACACCTGTTTACAGTATGAGAGCTGGAGCAAGAAGGCAGAGTGTCACTTTGTTTTGTTGGGGGGTTTTTTGTTTGTTTTTTATTTATTTTTATTTTTTTATTTTTTTTAATTTATTGCTTAAAGTATTACAAAGGGTATTACATATGTGTCCATTTTATCCCCACGCCCTAGACAGTCCCCTAGCTTCCCCTGTCCCCCAGTGTCTTATGTCCATTGGTTATGCTTATATGCATGCATACAAGTCCTTTGGTTGATCTCTTACCCCCCTCCCTCCTGCCCCCCAACCCTCCCCGGCCTTCCCGCTGCAGTTTGACAATCAGTTTGAGGCAGCTCTGCCTCTGTATCTATTATTGTTCAAAAGTTTATAATGGTCTCTATTATCCATGAATGACTGAGATCATGTGGTATTTTTCCTTCATTGACTGGCTTATTTCACTTAGCATAATGCTCTCCAGTTCCATCCATGCTGTTGCAAATGGTAAGAGTTCCTTCCTTTTTAGAGCAGCATAGTATTCCATCGTGTAGATATACCACAGTTTTCTAATCCATTCATCTGCTGATGGGCACTTAGGCTGTTTCCAGATCTTAGCTATGGTGAATTGTGCTGCTATGAACATAGGGGTGCATATATCCTTTCTGATTGGTGTTTCTGGTTTCTTGGGATATATTCCTAGAAGTGGGATCACAGGGTCAAATGGGAGTTCCATTTTCAGTTTTTTAAGGAAACTCCATACTGTCTTCCATAGTGGCTGCACCAGCCTGCATTCCCATCAGCAGTGCACGAGTGTTCCTTTTTCTCCACATCCTCTCCAGCACTTGTCGTTTGTTGATTTGTTGATGATAGCCAGTCTGACAGGTGTGAGATGGTACCTCATTGTTGTTTTGATTTGCATCTCTCGGATGATTAGTGACTTTGAGCATGTTTTCATATGTCTCTTGGCTTTCTGAATGTCCTCATTTGAAAGGTGTCTATTTAGGTCCTTTGCCCATTGTTTGATTGGATTGTTTATCTTCCTTTTGTTAAGTTGTATGAGTTCCCTATAAATTTTGGAGATTAGGCCCTTATCAGATATGACATTGGCAAATATGTTTTCCCACACAGTGGGTTTTCTCATTGTTTTGTTGATGGTTTCTTTTGCTGTGCAGAAGCTTTTTATTTTGATGTAGTCTCATTTGTTCATTTTCTCTTTAGTTTCAAGTGCCCTAGGAGCTGTATCAGTGAAGAAATTGCTTCGGCATATGTCTGAGATTTTGTTGCCTTTGGATTCTTCTAGAATTTTTATGGTTTGCTGTCGTACATTTAAGTCCTTTATCCATTTTGAGTTTATTTTTGTGTATGGTGTAAGTTGGTGGTCTAGTTTCATTTTCTTGCATATGTCTGTCCAATTTTCCCAACACCATTTATTGAAGAGACTATCTTGGCTCCATTGTATGTTCTTGCCTCCTTTGTCAAATATTAATTAAGCATATTGGTTCGGGCCGATTTCTGGGCTCTCTATTCTATTCCATTGATCTATATGCCTATTCTTGTGCCAGTACCAGGCAGTTTTGAGTACAGTGGCTTTGTAATACAACTTGATATCTGGTATTGAGATCCCACCTACTTTGTTCTTTTTCAGGATTGCTGCAGCTATTCGGGGTCTTTTTTTATTCCAGATGAATTTTTGGAGAGTTCGTTCTAGATCTCTGAAGTATGCCGTTGGTATTTTAATGGGAAGTGCGTTGAATTTATAGATTGCTTTGGGTAGTATGGACATTTTAATGATGTTGATTCTACCAATCCATGAACACGGTATGTTCTTCCATCTGTTTCTGTCTTCCTCTATATCTTTTTTCAACGTCCTGTAGTTTTCTGAGTAGAGGTCTTTTACCTCTTTAGTTAAGTTTATTCCTAGGTAGCTTAATTTTTTTGGTGCGATGGTAAACGGGATTGTTTTTATAATCTCTCTTTCTGAAAGTTCACTATTGGTGTATAGAAATGCCTCAGATTTCTTGGGGTTAATTTTGTATCCTGCTACATTGCCAAATTCATGTATTAAGTCTAGTAGCTTTTTGATGGAGTCTCTAGGGTTTTGTATGTATAATATCATGTCGTCTGCAAATAAGGACAGTTTTACTTCCTCTTTTCCAATTTGGATGCCTTTTATTTCGTCTTCTTGCTGAATTGCAATGGCTAACACTTCCAGTACTATGTTGAACAGGAGTGGTGAGAGGGGGCATCCCTGTCTTGTTCCTGTTCTTAGGGGAAATGGTGTTAGTTTTTGTCCATGGAGTATGATGTTGGCTGTGGGCCTGTCATATATGGCTTTTATTATGTTGAGGTATGATCCTTCTACTCCCACCTTGCTGAGAGCTTTTATCAAAAATGGGTGTTGAATTTTGTCAAATGCTTTTTCTTCTCCAATTGCAGTACATTTTGGGTGTGTTTTGCTTCCTTGTCTTCTAATTCACTAATTCGGTCCTCCGCTTCTCCTAGTCTACTGTTGATACTTTCAATGGAGTTTTTCATTGCAGCTATATCACTCTTCATTTCTTCTTGGGTCTTACTTAAGTTGTTGATTTTTTCATCTGTTTCTTCTAGCTTCTTCCATATGTTATTGATTTTTTCATCTGTTTCTTCTTGCTTCTTGCAGAGGTTGTCGATTTTTTCCTCCATCCGGTTTATGCACTCTAGGACCCTTATTCTGAATTCTTTTTCTGTCATGTTGCATGCCTCTGAATTACTTAGCTGCTTTTCTGGAGAGTCCTCCTTCTCTTTCCTTTGGGGGTTTCTTTGTCTACCCATGTTTGATCTCACTGACATATCTAGACGTTGAGTCATTCAGTGGTTGCTCCCTTGGTGGCAGTGACTCCTTGATCTGTGGTTGCTCTTCGGGCGGTTGCGGTAGCAGCTCCTCTTCAGTTGGCAGCAGCTCCTCTGGTGGGTGCTGTTCACAGCTGTGGTGGCTCTTCTGGCTGGTGGGGCGAGGTTTCACGTACAGCTGCTGTTCCTCAGCAGAGGGTGTGGTGCTCAGGAGATTGCTGTTGCTTGGATCTGCTGCATTGATTTAAAGGCACAAAATACAACACAACAAGGCACCACGTACCAGGCACTATACACAAATATATTCACGATATTAATAACCCCAAATACAGGTGACCACCCAAATTAAGAGAATTAGGGGATAAGGAAGAAGGAAGAGAAAAAGATAAAAGAGAAAAAAGAAAAGAAAAGTAGGGACCAAAAAAAGGAGTGCAAAAATGAAATTGGGAAAAAGGAGGGGGGGAGATAAAAGCGAGAAAAGAAAAGAAAAGAAAAGAAAAGAAAAGAAAAGAAAAGAAAAGAAAAAAAGAGCGAAAAGAGAGAATGAAGTGGAAGAGGGGAAGAGACTTTTTTATATGAGGAGAATACTCCTATAGAACAGCCATTAATCCCAACAAATTCCAGCAACAGCTCCCTGGAGATGAATGCAAACTAGAAACAACCAATAATATAACGATGAAAATAGAATGGAGAACATTAATCCCAAAATAAAATAAAGAGAAAATAAAATGGCACTTTAAAAAAAAAATGGTAAAATGGTAGCAGTAATAATACTGGTTAAAAATAAGCAGGTAGTAATTAAAAGCATAAAATCCGGTGATGGAAAAAGAAGAAGAAAAAAAAGAAGAAAAAGAAAAGAAAAAAAATTGGTTTCTTAGTTAAAATGTGAAAAAAGAAAAAAAAATTGCAGTAGTGAAGGTCCTTCGGTTCTTCTATTCTTCAGTGTGGCTCGCCTTAGACCTGCCAGGTATTCAGGAGAGTGTTGAGTTTCCCTGCGATACACTGTTCCTCTGTGTGTAAACCACAGTCCTTATTTTAAAGCAAGCCGCATTTGTTTCCCAGACTGCCTTATTTTGTGTTTAGCAAAGAGTCAGTTTGTGGGTCAGCCTCTGGGTGGCAGTGTTCTGGGGTTGGCCTCTGAGGCTATAGGGCCTCTCTGTCCAGTGGAAGCTCACTGCCCAGAGCTGGCTGCGTAATAGTTAGTTACTGGTGCTGTGTTGTTGCTGGGATTGAAAATCCCTCTGTAGGCCATACCCTGTTAACTCCCAGGGACTGATCAGGTTATTTTAATCCTTGATCTCATACGGGGTGGAATCTGGGTGTGCCTGTACTCCTTGCCTGGGGGCTGGGGGGAGGAGTCTCACTCTCCGGAGAGAATGGCTGCCCCAGTCCTGGGCTCAGGGGTGTCTCAGCACTCAATTCGCTGCCACCTCTCCCGGCCCCCCTTCTCTCCTCAGTCTCTCCCCAGATTCCATTCCTCCGCACACTCTCCCTCTCTTCAGCACAGGTGAGTGTCTGTATCTGAAATGTCCCATGAACAGGATTCAGTGAAAACAAACAAACAAACGCCGGCCGCGGAAACGGGGAAGGCTTGGTTTCTGTAAGCTTCTTCTCTTACCGGGACTGCATGGTCTGGTCAGCTCTTCAGGCTGCCCCCTTTAGGCTCAGTCCTCTGTGATCACAGAACCCAGCTCTCAATTCCCCCGGCGGCGCCAGGAATCCCGCGGTTCTCCTTTCGCCCCGTCAGGGGCTGTGCCTGTCCCAAGGGACGCGGCTGTCTGCCACGCGGTCTCCCTCCGACTCTCTGGGCTCCTTTGTTTGTTTTTTAAAACATATTTTTTATTTATTTCAGAGAGGAAGGGAGAGGGAGAGATAGAAACATCAATGATGAGAGAAAATCATTGGTCAGCTGCCTCCTGCATGCCCCACACTGGGGATTGAGCCTGCACTTCATTACTGCTGTGCATGTGCTCCATGTGAGTGACATAGGTGCTTATGTAGGTGGGTTCCAACTTATGGTGAAAATCACGTTACGTTGCGCTATAGGAACGGATCTCCGACGTAACCCAAGGACCTACTGTATTTGCATATTAGGGTGTTATATATATAGATTATTTGCAGAAGAAAGAGAAAGCTTAAATTAAAAGTAATTTTATATGTTCAATAATTAAATGTTAGTTACTTACAAAAATTTTCTTCTAGCAAAATGTGCTGACTTGAAATTTCAAAGGCATCATGACTGTGTGACCCAAGTACTGCACTAGGACCCAGGACGTCTGGACTTGGAGCTGCCCGCCCCCCCCCCCCCTCCAGTGTTCACCCTTTCCTCACCCTGAGAATTACAGAGCCATTGATCTTGGCAGTTTCCTAGCTCTAACCATCATAATCCTTCTAAAAAAGTGCTGCTGTGTCAGAAAGGAGCTTTTGCTGTCTGTGCTTGAAAAAAATAGACATGCATTTTATGTTATTTAAATTAAAGTCTTCAAAACAATTAAGTGAAAACATAGAATTAATAAAATTTTGGTTTGGATACACTTAGAAAACATTACACTGAGTGAAATTAGCCAGGCATAAAGGACAAATACCGTATGATTTCACTTCGATGAGGTCCCTACCGTCGTCAAATTTATAGAGACAGAAAGTAGAATGTGGGTGCCAGGGGCTGTGGGAGGAGCACGGGGAGTTGGTGTTTAATGGAGACAGTTTCAGTGTGGGAAGATGAGAAAGTTCAGCAGATGGATGGTGATGATGGTGAATGTGTTCAATACCACTGAACTGAACACTCAAAAGTGGTTACAATTTTTAAAATCTCTCTTTGCTGGAAAAAAATGGTTAAAATGATAACTTTTATGTTACATGTATTTTCCCACTATTTTAAAAGCCTGTTTGAAAATTACACACACACACACACACACACACACACACACACACACACACCACATTTTAGCTACATAAACAGGGTTTCCCAAATTCCCATAGCAAGCCCCATGTCAGGTGTCTGCAGTAGGGGGCGGGCTACAGGGTGTCCTGCAGGGGCCCACTCTCCAGCCTGAGAAGCCCTGCTCACTCTTTTTCTGTCCATAAGAAATGCAACTATTGCACCCGAATGCATCATGTGACAAGTAGGAATTCCGTTAAGAAACCGTTCCCGGGAAGTGTCCATGACCCCTTCTCCTGCTGCAATGCTCCTCCCCCCAGTTTCTTAGCAGCAACTTCCCAACACCAAATGAGACCTTAAGTCTGCAGGCACATGTCCCTGGAGGATAGTCAGAGCATCAGTCTGCACAAACTCATCAGTGCTGCTCAGACAGAAGCCAAGAAATCAAAGATTCATACATGCTGCCACCCGTATTTAAAATGCCCTGTGCGTCTGCACAGCAATTATCAAAGTGGCCTTTGGTGCCATCCCCTCCCTCCATTCCTTCTCACCCTGGCAGGGCCCAAAGTTAACACCTGCCCATCCCATGTGCTGCTCGTTCCATGATTTCATTCTCTGGCAGGGAGGAATGATGGGTCAGGGACTGAATTCCTGCTATTAAATTAGGGAGAAAATCTGGTGCACCTTTCAGGTAACCACATGGATTAGCTCTGTGCATGTCACACAGCGCTGTCACATGCCATGAAGAACAAAGTTGTTTGTTGTTTTTTATCCTGATGAAGTGTAATTTATTTATGTTATTTTCTTGCATATGCTTTTGGTGTCATATCTAAGAATTCTTAGAAAACTCCAATGTCATAAAGATTACCTTCTCTATTTGCTATGACAAGTTTTGGGGGTTTTTTGTTGTTTTTGTTTTGTTTTGTTTTGCTCTTACATTTTGGTCTTTGGCCCATTTTGAGTTAATGTAAGGTAGGAGTCCAACTTTATGTTTTACCATGTAACTATTCAGTTGTCTCCACACCATTTGCTGAAAAGACTATTTAGTCCCCACTGATGTGGAAAATCAATTGACCAGAGATGTGAGCATTGATTTATCGACTCTCAGTTCTATTTCACTGACCAATCGGTCTACCCTTACGCTGATACTAGTGTCTTGACCACCATTGATTCTTAGTAAGTGTTGAAATCGGCAAATGTGCATCTTCCAATTTGGTTTTTTTAAAGGGTGGGATTTGTTTGGTTATTCCAGGCATCTTTCAATTTCATGTGAACTTTTTAATCAGCTTATCCATTTCTACAGAGAAGAGAACAGGATTCTGATAGGAATGGCATTGAGTCTGTAGGTCAATTTAAGGACTATTGCCTTTTTAACAATGTTAAGTCTTCCAATCCATACATATGGGAACTTTTCAAATTTTGTTATTTATTTACATTTTCTTGAATGTCTTTCAGCATTGTTTTCTAGTTTTCAAATCATAAGTTTTGCATTTTTTTTGGTTAATTTGTTCCCAATATCTTATTCTTTTTAAAAAAAAAAAATATATATTTTATTGATTTCTTACAGAGAGGAAGGGAGAGGGATAGAGAGCCAGAAACATCCATGAGAGAGAAACATGGATCAGCTGCCTCCTGCACGCCCCGCACTGGGGATGTGCCCGCAACCAAGGTACATGCCCTTGACCGGAATCAAACCCGGGACCCTTGAGTCCGCAGGCCGAAGCTTTATCCACTGAGCTAAACCGGTTCTGGCCCAATATCTTATTCTTTAATGCTATTATGATGCAATTGTTTTCTTAATTTCCTTTTCAGATTGTTCGTTGCAAATGCCTAGAAACCCAATTGATTTTTAAATATTGATCTTGTCTTTTCCAACCTTGCTGATCTCATTTATTACTTCTAGTAATTTTTAGTGGATTCCCTGGGATTTTCTATACACAAATCGTTGATTTTATTATTTTTTTATTTGAACAAGCCTTTCTATTGTGTATATGTTTACCAGGCAGTGCTTTAAGCGCTCTGCAAATCTGAACGCATTTAATCCCCTTTGCAAGCATCCAAGCAGGATTATTTTTATCCTTTCTTCGCAGATGAGGAAGCTATCTCTGCCCATCTGAGGCCAGGGCGCGGGACCGAGAAGCTAATTTCCAGCCCACCCTCTCCTTCAGCCCTGTGCTCACTCACCATCCAGGGCCTCCAGCTTTTGTTCATCTCCCTCCCGCCCTCCCGTGGTTGAAAAGTCTGCTCCCTGGCTCTGCAAGATTTAGCCTCCTCTAGAAAAACAAGCCCTGCACAGCTCGCTGAGAAGAGCTTCCTTCGTGCTCCCAGTGGGGTGTGAGCTCGGGAAGAGGCGGGGTTATTTGCTGCATCATTTTGGGGCCCTTACTTCTGGGAGACTCTCTGCCTTGGCCTGTAAACCAGCATCGCTGTTCTGCGATCACTGAGCCCTGGTGTGAGCTGCCCTGGCACACGGCCAAGCAGTCTAGAAGGTGCCCCGGCCATGTACCCGCGTGCGCAAACCACAGTAGGACCCCTCTTCTGGCCCATCGGGGGCACACATTTTCAAGCTGAATCAACATGTCTGGAGATGTTCGGAAACCTCCCCAGGGCTGCCCAGCTTGGCTTGACAAAGCCAGGCGTGGACTCGCAGGTCTGTGTCATTACAGCTCATGGAAGCTTTTAGCTGCAGGGTGACGCTTTCTCCCACACCCGTGGTGAAATATGTATGATTCTTGTCCGTCATTCATTTGCATTTCCTAATTAGCCCTCGCAGCTGGCGGGCCAGCGGCTGAGACCTGGGCCAGCATCCTGCTAAGGACGCCGGAGAGGGGCTCCTCCGAGGCAGCTTCTGCGGCAGTTACAGTGTCGTGTCTCCCCCTGGTGGCCTCTCGGCTCCATGCAAGCCTGCCCGCCTGCGGCCGGCGGAGGGATACCGCGGCTAAAACACTGATCAGGCAACACTCAGCACGAAGGCCTCCGTGATGGCACGGAATCCCTTGTGCTTCTGAATTGGCGGGGTCGGGGGGTGGGGGTGGGGGGAAAATGTCTGGAGGGGACACTCTTATTCTGAAAGCTGCCTAACAGCGAGGATTAAAGGGCAGTGTATGCATCGGTGCAAGACTTAAAAAGTTGAGAGGATCCTATCAATCCGTCATGACCAAGGATGCGTTTCATTCATGTTGCGCCCTTGCGCTCACGGAGCTGCGAATGGAGAGGTGGCACACACAGCCGGAAACCCTGATGTCATCACGCCAGACTTCATCCTCACAGAGCTCTCTGTGATGCGGTCCTCCTCCTCCTCCTCCTCCTCCTCCTCCTCCTCCTCCTCCTCCTCCTCCTCCTCCTCCTCCTCCTCGGATTCCCAACATGACCGGCTCCACAGAGCAGGCCGGTGGCAGCAGCGCCAAATCAAGCCCAGGCAGCCTCCGCAGGGCCTCTGTCCAGCCACCCGAATGCGCTCTGCTGGCGATGGGACAAGGACACACAGAAGGAGAGTAAGACAGGATCACCCAGGGAACACAGTCACTAGAGGAGTGCTGGTCTCATTTGAGTTCATCAGATCTAAGGAGACACCATGAAGGCGTTAACATAGCCTCTAGTCTAGATGAAAAGTAACTTTAGCCCGCCTGGCCTGGTGACTTATATACCAGGAGGTCATGGTTAGATTCCCCGTCAGGATATACGTCCAGGTTGTGGACTAGTCCCCTGTGTGGGGCCTGCAGGAGGCAGCCCATCAATGATTCTCTCTCATCATCGATGTTTCCCCCTCTCTCTTCCTCCCCCTTTCCCTCTGAAATCATTGAAAATATATTTTTTTAAAGAAAAGAAAAGTAGCTTTATACTTAGGCACACAGAAGGATATTCAGAACCCAGTGTGATGGATTGAATATCTATGTCCCCCAAGTTCATATGTTGACACCTAAACTCTAATGGCATAGTTAGGAGGTGGGACCTTTAGGAGGAGATGGGGTCATGAGGGTGAGACCCCCGTGATGGGATTTGTCTCCTTATAAAAGAGCCCCAGAGCCCCCTCCACCCCCACCCCTTCTTCCATGTGAGGACACAGCGAGAAAACACCATCTATGAACCAGGAAGCAGGATCTCATCAGAACCTGGACCTGCCGTGCCTGATCTTGCACTTCCAGCCTCCAGACCAGCGGTTCTCAACCTGTGGGTCTCGACCCCTTTGGGGGTCGAACGACCCCTTCACAGGGGTCACCTAAATACATCCTGCATATCAGATATTTACATTACGATTCCTAACAGTAGCAACATTACAGTTATGAAGTAGCAACAAGAATAATTTTATGGTTGGGGGTCACCACAACATGAGGAACTGTATTAAAGGGTCACGGCATTAGGAAGGTTGAGAAGCACTGCTCCAGACTGTGAGAAACAAATGGCTGTTGTTTATAAGCCCCAGGCTGTGGCCCTCTGTAATGTCAGCCCAAATGGACTGAGGCAGCAGGTTAATGCGCGCAGAACATGCTTCATGAATTTCTGATTAACTAGAAATGCTGGCACAATTCAGAGGGCTAAGTGCTCTATGATCTACTTTGACTATTTTCAAAGCACAAATTGTCTCCACATTTATTCAATGGCACCTCTGTCTTTAGTGCACGTGGCTGATGGATGAGCCCTCACTCGCCGGAGCCGATTCCACACCAGGCTGACGGGGTCAAGTATCCAGCTGGATGGTTTCTGGAGGTCACTGCACCTGCTCATTCCTCAGGACCCTGGAGGCCTGGGGGCTTGTGTACCTTGGCTGGCTGGGGACCAAGATTTGAGCGTAGGATTGTAGACAAAGTAACTATGTGTTTAAAAAATTAGAGAGCAGAAATCAAAATACTGCAAGGGTCGCCATAGTGGCACCCAAGGACCAGGGTATAGCGGTTAAAGACACAAGTTCCTGCCTGCCCCAGGCTCACACCACAGCCGTGTCTGGGGTGGGGCGTTCCAACAACCCCCAAGGGATGCCGGTGCAGAAGAGCTCACGGACCGCCACCCTGAAGGTGGGAGCGTGAAGGTGCAGGGCCCAGCGAGGCCTCTCCATCGTGTCAGATCAGAGGTGGCCTCAGGGGTAAGTGGGGGAATGCTGACAAGAGCTGAGGGTGGATTCTGAGAGTGCGGACACTGAGTTCAGACAGAGGAAAGGTCCATCGGGACATTTTAATGGCAGAGGTCGGGACACCAACCGAGTCCTCACTGTAGCAACCAGGCCTCCAGCCATTCTCTCTGAAGCTCCAGGAGCCGAGGTTACGCCCCCCACCTTCTCCACCGATTGCTTTTCTCTTTCTCTCAGTTGATAATGGAGACCACATGGATCTCCGAGCTGCCACCAGCATCTAAGTGAGAAAGATAACCACCTCCTTCTCCAGCCCTCACTCACCGAAGGTGCATCCCACCTGTTGTCCTGCTGGCATTTCCACTTCCATTCAATCTGTATTTCTAAGCTTTGTGGCAGTGGCTGCTGCTTATTCCTAACTACTCATTTTTCCTTTCTTCTTATAAAAAGAACCCATGATTTGTAGCTGGCACCTGGCCAGAATACATTCCCAGCCTCCTTTGCTGGTTGGTGTGGAACGAGACTGAATTTAGGCCAGTGGGATAGAAGCAGCAGTGGCGGCTTCCCAGAGCCATTTTTAAAAGCCTTTTAAAATTGTGAGTACCATTTTCTTCAGCCTTTTCTCTCGCTGGCTAGAATGCAGATGTGATGGCTAGATCTTCAGCACTCAAAGGGGGGCTATGAGGTGAGCGTGGGAATGGAGACTGAAGCTGGTAAAGCAGGTGGACAGAAGGAGGCTGGGCCACGCCCGCTCTGGGCTAACTACTGGGATTTCTTGTTCTTTTCAGCCAAATGTCAATGTGCCCGATGCATGTTTCAGCTGTGAGCAAGGCACTATGACATCACAGGACTATGCCGTGAGCAGACAGACACGATCTGTCGCCTGTTATTCTGAGGCCGTTGTGCATACTGTTTGCCCAAAGGAGAGTAAATGCGTAAAAATCTCCTTCCAACAGCCCCATATCCTGAAGTTCGGCCCCACAGCTGGGCCTCGGGTCGCGAAGGCGTGAGGATTGCAGATTCGATACTGCAGCTGATAGGAGACAGATATGGAACATTTATCTTTTTAACAAAATGATCCCAAATTATAATGAACAATGTTGGATAATAATCCCATGGCTCATAAATGAAAACTTGTAGGAAACTAGAAATCTTCAAAGTGAGAAACTGGCATGTAGCTCACGTTCAAGTCATGCTAGAGAAGTGCCCAATACCATTCACGGCTGACTACTGGGCCCGGCATAATTACGGGCGGCAACGACGTTAGACTAGCTCATTGCCAAGTTTGTTACACTGCAGACTCTGTGTTTATTGCACAAAGACCACCGTCATCGGTTCGGGAGGTGTGACTACCTGCTAACAACGCTTAGAAAAGTAGAAGGTGCCCAGCCTGCAAGGCATCCAGGAGGCTGAGGCACGTGGAGAAATTGAGGGACAGAGAGGCTCCAGGGACTTCCTAGAGGCCAAGCCGGCCTTTGCCTTACACGGGGGACACTCACTGTGGGTGCAGAGCACATGAGAAGAAAGTGGGATTGTGTTTGTCATCTCCTTCGCGCTCATGCCATGGCTGCACTCCCAGTATCCCACTTGTAACAGATGAACAAGAGAGCCATCACACATCTTCCTAACGGGGCACATTTGGGGCAATGTGGTCTGAAGCTCGTGGCTGAAACTCTAAGACCGAGTCGTGTGGACATGATACTCTGCTTCTTCCTGGAACTTTGCCCAAACATGACAATTATTCTTCAGTGACCGCAAACTCAACTTAACTTACAATTTATAGACTTCCTGGGAAGTGTTCCGGATAAATGTTTGTGATATTAGCAGAGATGATTAACAAACTGGGAAATTGTTTTGTGCCGTCAATTTATGTAGAAATGCTACTTTCAAGAACTTTAAGAATGATATTGGCATGATCTAAAATAAATACTTACAAAAAGACAAGAAGGCTAAGATTGAAAGAAATAACCCTAATTTCTTTCTATTGTTGTGGTAAAATATACAGAACATACATTTTATTATTTTAAGCATTTTTAAGTGTAGAACTCAATGGAATTAAGTACATTCACATTGTCGCAACCATCAGCATCATCCATCTCCTGAATGTTCTCATCTTCTTCAAACTGAAGCTCTATCCCCATTGAACACTAACTCACAATACCCCCCTCACCCCCCCACCCCAGGCCCTGGTAACCACCATCCCACTTCCTGTCACTAGTAATTTGACAACTTTAAGTGCCTCCTACTGTGGAATCATATAGTATTTGTTGTTGTTGTTGTTGTTTTCTGTCTGGCTTATTTCACTTCACACAATGTCCTCAGGTCCATTCAGTCAGGATTCCCCTCCTTTTTCTTGCTGAATAATAGTCCACTGTGTGCATAGACCACAGGTTGTTATCCATTCACCTACCGATGGGCACTTAGGTTGCTTCTGTCTTTTAGCTCTTGTGAATAATCCTAAATAATAAAAGGGTAATATGCAAATTGACCCTAAAGGCAGAATGACCAGGAATGACCAGTCGCTATGATGCGTACTGACCACCAGGGGGCAGATGCTCAATGCAGGAGGAGCTCCACTCAGCCACAAGCCAGGCTGACGGCTGCGAGCGCAGGGCCTCGGCAGCGCTAAGGTAACTCCTTAGGGAGCGGGCCTCAGCTACATCCCCTGAGGGGTTCCGGACTGCGAGAGGACGCAGGCCGGGCTGAGGAACCCACCCTGAGTGCACGAATTTTCATGCACTGGGCCTCTAGTGCTGCTATAAACATGGATGTACAAATACCTGTTTGAGTCTCTGCTATGAATCATTTTGGATAACTACCCAGTGGTGGAATTACTAGATCAATGGTATTTCTATTTTTAAATTTTTGAGGCACCACCATATGGTTTCCACAGTGGCTGCACCATTTCACATTCCCACCAGCAATGACTGGGTTCCAATTTCTCCACATCCTTGACAACACGTTGTTTTCTGGGTCCTTTAGTCCTGATGTGTATTAAGTTGTACGTCACTGTAGTTTTGACTTGCAGTTACCTAATAAGTAGTGACACTGAGCATCTTTTTGTGTGCTTAATGCTCATCTGTGTGTGTTCTTTGAGAAATGTCTATGAAGTTCCTTCCATTTTTACTTGGGCTTGTTTTCTGTATTGAGTTAATAATGTTAACCCATTAGCACATCTCAAGAACCTGTTATAACATTCTAAATAGTCACTCATGAAAGATTTTTATTCAAAAAAAAAAATCCCAAAAAGTTTAGATGTGAGTTATGAAAGCTTACCTTTATCCAGTGAGAACTGTGTAACCTCAAGCAAATTCAAATGAGGCAATTTAGCACTGAATCCATTAAAAATTCAATTCCCTGTGTACAAGGTCAAACTTATTAAACAATTTTCCTGGGACCAGAAATGCTCTGGTTTGTAATAGTCATGACACAGCAATGATGCCATTGTCTATAGTTCTCTCTCCTGATTCCTCAAAAAGCACATTTTCTAAAACAAAACCTGGCAGATTTTTTCCTAATTATCCTAATAGTGGGGGCCTCTATTCTGTTATACCGGAACAGTTAGAAAGCAGGCTTGTACCATTTCACAGTTTGTTTTGAGATGGGTTACGTGAGCCACACACACTCTCCCAGCCAGGAAAGAGCAGAGTGGACACTCGAGCCCCGGTCAGCGTGACTGTCAGTCCTCTGCCTGGTCCCCTGCACCATAGCATGTGCTCGATGCTGATTCTTTCTGTGTCATTCCTGTCCCCTTCCCACCCACTAAATACCACTGCTATCTTGTTTTCCTAAATATGTTAAATGTTTGAGAAAAGGCCAGTTTATTACTCAGTGTTCCCAGGAGAAACAGAACCAACAGGATGTGTATGTATATATATATTTTCTATGTATATATTGCTATATATACACAGAAATATTTATTTTAAGGAATTAGCTCGTGTGATTGTGGAGGTTTGGTAAATCTCACACAGGGAGGGGGAGGCAGCAGGCTGGAGACCAGGGAAGAGCTACAGCTGGAATCCATCTGCTGCAGAGTTCCCTCTTGCTCAGGAATGGTCAATCTTTGTGCTAGTCAGGCCTTCAACTGATTGGATGAGGCCTGCCACACTGGGAAGGACAATGTGCTATACTCAAAACCCACTGATTAAATATTAATCTTATGCAAAAACTCCTTCACAGGAACATCCAGGATAACATCTGCCCAATCATCTAGGCACCATGGCCCAGCCTAGTTGATGCATGAAATTAACCATCAGAGGCAGCTAGGAGAGTAGTCCCCTCACAGAAATCACATACAGGAGGGGGGAAAGGAAGATGAGAGGAATCCACACACAAACATGAACACATTGTGCTGTATTTCATTTATTTGCTTATGTCCATGGTGTCTGCTTTTGTGGGGTGGACTGAGCTGTCACAAGGAGACAAGCAGAAGTGCATTTGAAGGGAGAGGGAGAAAAGGAGAACTGAAAACCACCAAAACCCCACACCCTTCAAAGTGCGAGGTGAGATGGTTTTCCCAGCCCACAAGGCTTCCTCCCCCTCCCTTACACTCCCCTCTACTGGTGCAATTTTCCTTAGAATCAGGGAGGTGGAAATAACAAGGGAATAAGCTGGTCCTATTCCAGCAGGCTGCTGCCAGAGGTTTAGTAAGATCAGTGGAAATTGGGTAATCCTAATTCCAAGAATGGGAGGAACTTCCGGGAACGCCACAGGAGGGCACTGTTTGACTCTTTGGGGAAACCACTTCTACCTGTGGAGGTAGGGAGGGAGGGGAAGAAGGAACAGGGAACAGCAAGAACAGAGGGCTGGGCGCCCTACACCACCAGGCCCACGTCCACCAAGAAACACTCAAAGTAGACCTGGACTTGGCCTTTTGTAACATTCGGAAATGCGAGAAAATGGCTTGCAGCCCTCTGAACAGAGCCGTCCAGGCCGTGCCGTAGGCAGCATGGGCTGAGCAGCCTGAGAGTCTCCACTTCAGCTGTCAGACACACGTGTCTGGGGCACTAAGACGCACAAGCTCAGCTTTCACTTCTCACTTAAATGTTTATTTTCTTAACCAAGTAAGCCTGCTTCTTTCATTTTCCCATCAGCTGCTCTGAAAGGAGAGGAAATGAGGACATCCACAGTTTAAAGCAAAAGGAAAGAGGGAAATTTGGTATGTACAGATCTTCTGTGGTCTTGCAGATTTGATGTGGAACTCAACTATCTACAAACCTAATGGCAGATAGATGCACCCCCACCCCCACCATGCTCATGTCCCAATCCCAGGAGTCTGTGAATATGTGGCCTAAAAGGACTTTTAGATGTGGTTTTACTAAAGATTATGAGATGGTGAGATTACTAGTATCTGGGGATCAGATGGACCCAATGTGAAGCTACCCTCCGCCTTTGATGATGTGAAGGGCCACAAGCTGAGGGATCCAGTTGCTTCTAGTTTTATATATATATTTAAATATCTTTATTGATTTCAGAAAGGAAAGGAGGGGGAGAGAGATAGAAACATCAATGATAAGAGAAAATCATTGATTGGTTGCCTCTTGCACACCCACTGGGGATCGAGTCTGCAACCCAGTCATGTGCCCTCAGGGTGACCTCCTGGTTCATAGGTCAATGCTCAACCACTGACCCACACCAGCTGGGCACTGGGTGCTTCTAAAAGCTGGGAAAGCAAAGCAAACAGATTCTCTCCTAAAGCCTGGGGAGCAGCCAGCCATGCTGAAACCTTGATTTAAGCCCAGTGAGACCCACTTTGGACTTCTGACTCCTAGAACTTTAAGATACAGTGTGTTGTGTTAAGCCAGTTCATTTGTGGTCATGTGTTAAACAGCCACACCTGAGGCCAGGAAGCATTAAACCGCTTCCCACAGTCACCTGGTCACAAATTAGACCAGAACAAGGGCTGTGAAGACCCCCGAGTGAGCCTGGCTCTAACCTTCAACTGAAGAAAGCTACACATTTAAATGATCTCATATCTGTTCCCGATAAACAACTGCTTTAAGGGGTAGAGAATGAAGTAACAGGTACGTGTCTTCAACTCTTTCATATAAGGGCTGAGAAGGTGGCCCTGTCCCTCTGGCCTGTGGGAGATTGGTCTTTAGGCGCAGGCCCTCTGGGCACCTTCCTCCTGGGAGGAGGGGTGACATTCACTGTTGTTACACTGGGAGAGACACTCCCTCAAAAATAGGTATGGTGGTGCTCATTCAAGAGAAACTGCTTTCCTTAGGAAGTCATGTTTATTCTGTATTTCAACCCCAGAATCTACATTGTTTGGAAATCTATCCTTGAAGCTAATTCTAAAATACCAAAAATAATGGGAATAAAGGAGCACGTAGAGAGATTTTGTTCTTGCTTCCAGATCTTTGTGGCTCTCAGTGGCCACTGTATCACATTTAAACTGTAAAAATGGTGAATGGCTATAGTCGACCCTAAAAAATTGCCAGTCACATGTTTCCCATTAAACCAGACAGGTAAGATATACTAGGTTTTCTGTATGTCAGGCTGTCGAGTAATACTAGTAGACAAGTACCCATTATACCAGCATTTCGAATACGTTGGAACCTAGGTGGTTACAGAAGTGGTAATTTTATTAATTCCTTACAGATGTTCAAGAAGTGCTTCTTAGCTTGAAATGTAACTGACAGCTTTCTTCTCGTTATGGTCCTTTTCTTAAGCCCAGAGGAGGGACTTCCATGTTGGCCTGGGACAGGCTGCAGGCATGTGCCTGACAAAACACTGCCCTTGAGGTGTAGGTTCCTACGGAAATCTAAGTGTTATAGTCATTGCCAAGGCCCCAGGGGTTGGCTTACTTTTCTTCCTAGATAAGGAGACACAGACAGGAGGCAGTTAAATCCACTTGTGAAGGTCACCATCCAGCAGGCTGAGCTAGATCCAAACCACAGTCTGAGTGCAAAGTCCAAGCTCCTTATCAAGAAGTCACTTTTCTTTATGTTTTAAAACACAAAGCTGGCTGCTTACCAGGAAGTTTCAGAGAACCACAGCAGAGCGTGGGGCCCAGCGCACAGGCCAGACTGCCTGGCCCGACCCTCCGGTGTGTGACTGTCGCTCAGTGTCCTTGTCTAGTTACCGGAAACACTAATAGGACTTTCCTCATAGGTTGTTAGATTCCGTGGGTTAGAAATGCTTGAAGGGCTTAGAATAGTACCCGGCACACAGCACAACACTCACTGAAAGTCTAGTCACGGGGATGGATGGATTTCAATCGAAAGACCTCTCTAAGCCTGGCCAGTGTGGCTCTATGGTTGAGTGTCAACCTATGAACCAGGAGGTCACGGTTCAGTTCCCTGTCAGGGCACATGCCCAGGTTTTGGGCTCAGTCCGCAATGTGGGGTCATACAGGAGACAGCCAATCAATGATTCTCTCTCATTGATGTTTCTATCTCTCTCTCTCTCCCTTCCTCTCTGAAATCAATATAAATATATATATTTAAAACTCGCTCAAACCTAGCTATGTTACTGAGGCCCAGCTCTGGTCAGTGTGAGCTTCTTTAATAAGAGGTCCCCAAACTGACCACTGTTAGTTGGAATTACATCATATCAGGATCTGCATAGTAATTGAGGAAAGTGACTTATAAACATAACCATCGTGGGAGAAAAAGAAAAGCTTACAAAAGAGAGTGAACTCATTAATTTTTTTTTTCTGGCCTATAATAGATAACACCCCATGGTTCTGAGCACACATGTGACTCCTGGTGAAAGATATTTTAAGGATATAATTTGTTTTCTGGATCAAGTAAGTATGACAGATATTTAGGAAAAATGTCAATTATCTCTAGGTCGATGGATGAGGCATCGTTGTTCAACAAAGTGGAATCTAAGATATAGTCGAGTTATATTTGGAAGTTCCTCTCAGTTACCATCTAATTTTAAAAATAGACTAAGAAACTTTGAGGAACCTGAAGGAACTGAGTGAGTCAAAGGGACCCCGTTATTCTGATGATTCAGAACGAGAGGAAAGATATCACTCCCCAGTCCTTTTGTTTAACACTGAATCCCATTTCTCATAGCGACTAAAATAGCTAAAGCCAAGACTTCCCTTTCTAAAAAAAATAAAATAACCTAAAGTGAATAAAATCCCCAATGGCCCGAGTGGTGACACCAGAGCCCAGTGACCCCTTTAACCGTTACACTGATTGTTCCCAAGACTCTGGACATGTTCTGTGTGTGTGGTTTTAAATCAGGTCATTCTTTTAGAAACCTTTGGGAATCTTTGTTGCTTCTCCCATCTTACTGCTTCACAGGCCCAATTTTTCTATAAACATGGGAACTCATGCCCAGAAGGAACACTCAGCGTCAGAAGCATTCCTCCTGACTCAGCACCACTCAAAGAGCCTACAGGAGGGGCTCAGAGTAATAATTTATTCATCCCTCTCAAAAGCAAGCACGGCCTTTATTAAAACCAGAAAAACACTTAGGAATGATGCGTGACAGTTGGAAAAGCGATGCGGTAACTTATATAACACAGCACCCTCAATCAGAAGGCACCTTTCTCAGGTCCACATTCTTTTTTAAACCATTTTTTATTTTTTAAATTTAAATATAGAGTTGATAAGCAATATTATATTAGTTATATCAGTCTCAGGTGTACAATATAATGATTTGACATTTTTTTAAATATATTTTTTCATTAATTTTAGAGAGAGAGGAAGGGAGAGGGAGAGAGAGATAGAAACATTGATGAGAGAGAGAATCATTGACCAGCTGCCTCCTGCACACCCCCTGCTGGGGATCAAGCCCAAAACCCAGGCATGTGCCCTGACCAGGAATTGAACCATGACCTTCTGTATCTTAGTTTCCACTTCGGTGCATGGGTAAACTCTGAACCACTGAGCCACACTGGCAGAGAGATTTGACATTTTTGTACCTTACAATGCGATCACCACACTAATTCTGGTAGTCATCTGTCGCTGTGTAAATCTATCACAATATTGACTATATTCCCTTTCATGGTTTTCACCCATTCTCTACCTCCTCCCCTCTAGCAACCATCCTTGTCCTTATGATCTCTGCTTCTATGAGTCCGTTTTTGTTTTGTTTTGTTTAGATTTTACATATAAATTAAATCATATGGTATTTGTCTTTTTCTGTCTCACTATGTCACTTAACATAACACCCTCTGATCCATGTTGTCACAAATATGGCTTTCATATGGCTGTGTAATATTCCATTTTATATATGTACCATGTTATCTTTATCCATTTGTGTATTGATAGACACCTAGGTTGCTTTCATATCTTGGCTATTGTAAATAATGCTGCAATGAACATGGGGGTCACAGTATCTTTTAGAATTAGAGGATTTTAACCTGGTGTTTTATATTCTTTGGCGCCAGATTCTTCACTGTCAGGAAATGTGAGCTCAGCACATCTAAAGCAATTCATGAAGATGAAAATTAACAAGTTATTCAGAGTACTCAGTAGAACCTGAGCCATAGAGACATTCAATAGACTTTGATTCTGGTCACTCACTCCTTCTCAGTAAGGAATAGATCACTGTTATCTACTGTTTCTTTAGGAGCATTCTCTCTGGTCAGGGCTGTGCTTTCTCTGGGTCCTGCTTCACTATCAGATCTTATCCACACAGACATGTCAACCTCTCCTGCCAGGGCTTTTATTCCAAAGTGTAGTCTTTGCTTATAAACTTGTTCCAAGACTAGTCTGTACACTGCGCTTCTCTTCTCTGTGTTCTAGATGTGGGACACGGCTTACAGGAATGAGGCATCTCTCATCTGGGTGTCCTCCCTCTGTTCCCCTTGGGAAATCTGTTTTCCTCTTTCTGTGATGGCACTGAGGGTGGGGTTTTAGGGTCATTTTTACCAGGAAACCACTTCCTACCTAGAAGAGGATTGAAAAGAAACCAATTGTTTGAGTAGCACGATGGCATGGCCTCTCTCCCTCTCTCTGTCTCTGCTTCTCTCTCTCTCTGCCTCTCTCTCTCACACACACCAGTACCTACTCAAGAACATCACTGTTTCATTATTTCAAGCTCAATGTCACGCAGGTTAAACACGATTACAAAACATCTCAGACTCTGTGATTATATTGATATATTGACTGACCAGATGTATAATGAGAACCAGTCAATAGAGGGCTTGTGTGACATTATTGTTTCCATGTCCACCCCCACAGGATGGAAAGGACTTGTCCTAATAGGACAACACCATCTGTGCTGGGAAGCAGCCCACTCCAGAGCCAGGGAGAATGGTCAGCAAAGCTCAGGGTCCTAAAAAGGGAACAAATTCTCAGCATTGGTTACTATTTATACTGAATCCATGCTACCTGGAGAAAGTGCACTGTGTTGAAAGGAAGAAAAGCCATGCCACCCTATGAGGACCTGTAAATCATTTGACCCGCTGCCAAGAACATTCCTGGGAAGATGTCCAACTCTGTTCCTTAGGGAAATTATTCATTGTCTTCTAATTGTTTTTATTGAGGTATAATTGATAAAGATGCTGGTCAAAGGGCACGAAGCTTCAGTTCTAAGATGAATAAGGTCTGAGGATCCGAAGTCCAGTGGTGACTCGACTTAAAATGCTATAATGCGTGCTTCAGGTGGCCAGGGGTGGATGTTAAGGGTTCTCATAATTTTTCAATCTGGGAATAAATATGACTATTGAGAGGGCTGTGCAGTCTCCTGTCTGTGACTTGTCAAACTGTCCAGAAACTAATAAAACCTCAAGTTGTATTGGGCAGGATTTTGCTTTGTCAATATTGCAGTCATGGTAACAGCCACATAAAACTTATTTAAAATTACTCTTTCGATATGTATGTGTTTTTAAATTCCAATGTTAGTTAGCTAGGGGGAAAAAATGATTTGTTAACAGCTTTGCTGAAATATAGTTCACTCAAACTATTCCAACAAAACATCTTCTGTGACCCGCATTACTCTGGAATTGGTTCACGGCGCCACAGCCACTCTTGCTAAATGTGAGGCATCTGGGTAGTTCCTATTTTCACTGTATGAAAGGAAACATGCTGGTCACCTCCCACAAAAGCTGATGTCACCTCCAGGACACCGAGGACTTACAAATCACCCCAAATGTGTCAGCCCGGTTAGTAAGAGCACCCAGAGTGTGCTGCTTTGTGGCCAGGGGGCCTGCAGCCTGAGCCTGTGGGAATACCCTCCGCCCTCCCTGCCCACCCTGGCCCTTGGGATCAGCCGGGCAGCCCCAGACAGTCTGAGAAGTGCAGGGCCCCGCTCACAGCCACCTCAGCTCACACCTCCTGCTCCAGGGCTTGGCCATACAAGGAAGTCTTCTCCAGCCAGGATGACTAAGCCCTGACCTGCCCATGGAGGAGGGGAAAGGGAGCACTGCCTCGCTGTCAGCGCCACCACGTTTGCTCTGGCATGTCCTTTGGTGACCACTGCTATTCCTCCTCCTGGAACCAGTAAAGTGGGACCCAAGGTCTAGGAGAAGGAGTGAGCTGTGAACTAATTTCAGCACCTACCCCTTGGCACTGAGGGGTTGAGTCCAGCTCTGTCCAGCCCCCAGGGACTGCCCTACCTCTATAGTGCCAAGGCAGCCTCTCATCTCTAACTTAACCCTCCAGCTCCTGTAGACTCATACTGAGTCTCAACTTCAAATTCTCAGGGCTCCTCCTTACCCAGAGCCTGCCAGCTCCCTCCCCCTGCTCCCTTCCCCTACTCCCTCCCCCTGCTCTCTCTCCCAGCTCTCTCTCCACCATCCTGCCTCTTCTCCCCAAGCTCCCCTGACCCCCTTGCTGGCTACTCCCCAGCACAGTGTCCACACAAACCTTCCTTTCACCGGGCACACATCCTTCTCTCTCAAGGCCTTTGCTCAGAACATTTCAGCCCTTACACTGTCCCTCTGTTGACCGGTCACATAGCCATTTCTGGAATTGGGCGTTAAACCCCGGGGGACTGAGGTGGACCCCTCCAACCTTCTGCCACACTTTGTGTTCATCGCCCCCAAGAGGAGAGAGCCTTGCAAACCCAGTGCTGGCCCGGGACCACCAGCAGAGAGATGGTGTCTCAAATGTACGACAGGGGAGCATGTGAGACGGAGGAGGCCCAGGCCCAGAATGCTGGGAGTCCCTGTAGAATGTGTCGGATCCTGGGACACAGGCTGCTCTGTGGCTGGGAGCCTCATGTTCCCTGAAGAAGATGCAGGCTGCGCTCCCACTGCCTGGCCTCACGAAGCTGGGAATACAAACGAAGCTCAGTTACTGTCCTACCTACAGTGTGTGTGCACGTGCGTCTACATGTATATAGTAACGAAGAGGACAAGAGCGGTCAGAGAAGAGAGCTCACCCAAACGGGGTTCAGAATTCATAAGCACGATCTGAAAGTAGCCATCTCCAGAAAGGAAAACAGAAGCAACAGAAGCAGGGCTCACAGAAAGAAATGGGGACCCATTTGCTAATAAAGTGAAGCTATTTCATCAGGACACAGATAACAAGTTGGGGGGATAAATGTGAACCACAGAGCCTTGTTTATAAAATGGATGTGAAGAATAGAAGCAGAACAGACAGAGACAGTCACATTCTAGAAAAAGAGCCGCCGCCTTCCCTGTAGCAGAGTCTCCCCAAAATGATCAGGGAGACTCTGGGTGGTTGGCCAGGATCTCTGGGCAGAAGTGGTGAATCATTCCTCACTTTCTCTCTCCCTCTCCCTTTCCGTCTCTCTCTCCTACTCTCCCTTATCTTCTCCCTCCCTCTCCATTTATCACTTTGGTAGAAAATTCCCTTAAGATAATCCAACAACATCCACTGTGCTCCCTCCACATATATCAAACTGACCTCTTACCTATGCATCAGTTTCCTACTATTCTGCCACCAGGAAAAGCCCACACTCCCCCTAACAGATCCTGTTGTGTTATTTCTATGATTCCAAATCACTAGAAGAAGAAGAAGAAGAAAAAAAACCTCTGCAAAACCCACTCACCAAAAAGTGGGAGAATCTTAGCATGTCCTTTGTGTGTGTGTGTGAGTGGGTGGGTTGGGTGCTAGGAAGCTCAGGGCAGAACCTGAGCTGCATGTAGAAGCCATGCGGACTGTTAGCATACGTGTATATGCTGTCTTGGCATCTAAACTTTCTACTCACATTATACTCACCTGACTTTGGATGTGTCCTTTAACTTTTTGTTTGTTTGATTTAAAACAAATCTGAGAGTAAGTCTATAAAGAAAGTTTCTGAACCCTCCACTGAGGTCAAAACATTGGCTTGGAGGCGGAAGACCAGTAGCCAGGCAACCTGAGAAGAGAGGGGCGCCTTCTGCTCCAGAACCAGGCGCCAGGGACAAAGGTTTCTATGTGCCGCTCCACAGTCCGGAGCCTTGGAGAGCAGCGTGTTTTAGTCAAAGAGGCCGAGGTCAAGTGAGGCAATGACATAGAAGGGACTTCTTCCTCCCAGGCCTCTGGGCTGGCTGTGAGAGCCATGGGTCGGGTTGGGGAGTTGGAGCTGGAATCTTCCAGATTCTCTTCACGGGAGAATTCAACTGGGTACCCGCAGGGCCGACCCTCCTCCCCATGTCTGCGAGGACTGCGGCCCTTGTGAAGCTGGCTTATTTAATGTTGTTGACAGTATTGAATGTTGGCATTTAACTGAATCCGCAATCATTCTCAGAGCTGGACAGATTATCTTCATGTTTCTAGTGACCGATTACATTGTTTCCAGAACAATTTAGCTTCCTTGCTAACAGTAATACTGCTTCAGTCTGTTGCCCGCCTCCTTACCAAGTCTAAAGTCACATATTTTTATATCAAATGTGAGAATTGATGGTAGAAGCAGAACAGGTAAGAACTTATTGCTGTACCATCATCACAGAATAAAGAAAGTGGGGACCACAATACTAAGACACTAGAAAGCAGGAGACACTTTGAGTAATATTGAGTAATATTCTAGCTGAAGTATTGGCCGGGGTTTTCCATCTTTGACCAGCAGAACTAGGTTCAAACTCAGGTCTCGACACCAAAATCTTAAGTTTTTTCCCTTACCCACCATTAATTTTGGTGGCGGGGGTGGGGGGTTGTTAACAAAAATATATTTCATTTTTTACTACCGACAGACACTTTGCCAAATCAAAGATAAATGAGAACAGCTATCCAAGAAGAAGAAAGGAAAAGCAGGCGGGCATCACCAGTGTGAAGAGAGAACACCTGTGAGAACTCTGGTGCTCCCACTGGGTGCTGGTGCCGCTGTCCTGTCTCTGCTCACTGCACAGGGGGCGTGGGTTGAAGGCAGCATTTCCTAGTTTAGCACATTTACTCTTGGATTTTCCTAAATCTAGGGGAGAAGGAGAGGGAGTGGGAGGAAAAGGGGGGTGGAAATGTAGCTGGGGTTGCAGATTAGCTCAAAGTTAGCTCCTGATTGGATCCAAGGGGAAATGCCAAGAAGAGAGACAGAGTTTAAGCCTGCAGCCGGTGAAGGACCGAGGCCCTCTGTCCAGCAGCCCTGGGGATGAATCCTGCCCACGGCACGAGTGCATGCAGTCCTTCCCTTCCCCCGACGAGTTTCGGGCTGTGGGCAGACACTTGTGAGACCCTGAGCAGAGGGTCCAGTGAAGCCCACCTGAATTCCTGATCCCTGGAGTGATTGTTCCTATGATATGTGTGGGCTGGCATAAGCCACACAAGTTTGCAGGAACTTGTGAGGCCGCAATAGAGAATTAAGGTGCATCATGTCCTACTGAGGTGAGCGGCACAGTTAACCGGGCATGCAATTCTGCTCTCTGGTATTAGAGAGTTCTCTTCTAAGGCCAGAGTTGAGGTACCTCCAGTTGAACTATTAAAATACATGTATTGCAAAAGAAGAAGGACAGAGAGATGGCTCTGTCTTTCCATGTTAACTGAGATCTCTGTATATTATTCCCTGAGCTTAGTCGGGGCAGAATGACACATTTCCTATCTGAACCACAGCTCTGTGTAATTCGCTTTAAAAAAAATCTTTTGTAAAAACAGTCATAACTTTGGGGGTCTGACAATTCTAAACTTTATTGTTTTTATTTAACTGTAATATTTTTATACCCAAACAATACTAGGTCATAGGAGGAAAAAACAATTCTTGTAATAAGCAAAAGAAAGGAAATAAAAATGTCTAGATTTATTTACACATATATACACACACATATGCACACACACAGGCCTCCATTATTTCTAACCTTGCCTTTTATTAATGTTTCCTGAACGTATCTTCAAGTCAATAGATATTTACCTTTATGACCGAAACAGCAAAAAACCGTGTGTATTTTTATCATAATTTTCATCATTTACTGCCATGTTTGAACACTAATTGAGTTCTATCATTTTCTAAATTACAGACAATCCGATGACAAATGACCAGTCCTCTAAATTATAAAAACATTATATTTTAAGAAGATAAAATTCAGTGTACACCAACTTTTCTAAGTGTAGTATGCTCTAGAAAGGGAGGGATGATTCTAGAGCACAAATTCTGGGCTGGGGGCACTGGAGACCTCTGAGTGGAGGTGCTCAGAGCCTCCTGTCCTTGGAGAGTAAAGGCCACCTGTGTGCCATCGCCAAAACACCCAGTGTCCCTTTCAGCATCACTGGCCCTGCTGGGCTCCATCCATCAGCCAGTTGCTCTCAGACTCTGCAATCATCAGAACAGCTGGGAGCTTGTTAAAAATACATATTCCCTGGCAGCACCGGGAATCTGGGGCTGGGGAGGAGGGGAGAAACCACACACCATTCACCTGGCAGCACTCTAGGAAACTGGACTTCAGTTGTTCTGATGGAGCCAGAAAAAAAAAAAAATAAGCCAGGTGATTTCCATAATCATAGGGGTTCAGGATTCTCCATTAATCCTGGCCTACAGCAGAGATCAGACTTCCAGGCTTGTCCATGGCAGGCATTTTTTTTTTCTCTTTTACAATAAAATTTTGATGCTCAGAGACATGAGTGGGAAGATGAGGTGGAGCGTATTTACACAAACACCCAACCTAAGTCTGTGCACCCCTCTCCCCTTGTGTCTGGAGTGGCCCTATAGCAAATAGCTTGATTGTGTTGCTATCACAGGGTTCTCTAGGATAGTGGTTCTCAACCTTGGCTGCACATTGGGATCACCTGGGAATCTTTTTAAAATACTGATTTCTGGGCCTCATCCTCCAGAAATTGTTTCTTTGTTATGGGGTGGGGCCACAACATTAGTAACAAAGAAACAGAATTTCCGGAGGATGAGGCCCAGAAATCAGGATTTTAAAAAGATTCCCAGGTGATTCTAATGTGCAGCCAAGGTTGAGAACCACTGATCAGGTGGACCGAAGGGCCTTTCTTAATCTCTTTCCCTCTTGTATCCATTCAACAAACATTTATTGCGCATCTAGCAGGCTCAGTTTGTTGTGCCATCCCCACTGTGACCTGCAGATGAATGGGACCTCATATGAAACTCTTGGGGTCACTGCACCCCAGTACCGGTGCCTCCTGAGGCCACGCCCCTGAGGGGTCCGTCTGAGTGTCAGCCGCAGGTAACTGGCCGGAGGTTAATCTCCGCAAAGTGTCAGCTTGTTCATCAATCCCCCTCCACACACACACTGGATGCAAGTATCTTAGATTTGGAACTCCCAGCAGGGCTGAGCGCATCTGGCTGACAGCTCAGGAACTCCGTTTCCTTAGGTAGGAACTTAGGTCTTATCTCCACCGCCAGCCTTTCCTCACCTCCTCCCACCCAAGCCGGGCGCTAAGGTCCCTCTCCAGTCATGTTCCTTCTTGTCCCTCGTGCAGGCAGGCGGGGGTAGGGAGCGCCAGAATCCTTAGGGGGACAGGGGTCAGGACTTTGTCATCGCCGGCAGCGACGCCTACGTTTGCTCACCAACTAGACTAGAGCATCCGTTCCGATTCCTTCCTCTTGACCTGAGGCTGGAGGGGAAAACTGGGACAACCGAGGAACCTCGAGGATTCCCGCGGGTCCGAGCGCCATCTGGCGAGGAATTCTGCAGGAATCAGGGCTCGAACTTTGGCTGGAGTTCTTTCCCTTCCGGATGGTGCTCCCACCCACCAGCGGGGCTCCCCTCAATGAGGTGCTCCCCCAACCTGCAGCTGTCCACCCCGGCCCACCGCCCCCCACCTGCGGTGTTACCAACCCCCGCCCCCCGGAACCTGCGATGCCCCACCCATCTCGTGATGTCCCTCCCACCGGCTGCGAAACTGTAATGTGCAGCTCTACCCACCTGCAAGGCTCCCACAATTGAAATGGTCCCGCCTACCTATGAGGCTCCTCCCATATGCGATACGCCCCTTCTCGAAAGGTTCCCACTCACACACCCGGGCTCTTCCGCCTGGGAGGCTCCCGCACCTTCGAAGCCGGCCCACCAATGGCACGCCCCGCCCCGCCCCGCCCCGCCTCGCCCCGCCCCTCCATCTGCATAGCGCCCTGCCGAGCTGTACGCCCCTGCCCATGGCACCTCCTCCGCAGGCCCCGCCCCGTGTGCCCGCCCCTAGCTTCCGATTGGCGCGCACGGAGTGGGCGGAGCGAGCGGTTCTGAGCGGTGGCACCGCGGGCGGGGTGCACTGGCTGCCTAGCACCCGGTCCAGCGCGGTGTCTGGCCTGTTCGCCATGGACCACAACGGTGACCCCTCGGTCCCCAGAGCTTCCTTCCGAAAGTTCCTGGAGCAACTCTCCGGGGCCGGCAAAGCCATCGGCGTGCTGACCAGCGGCGGGGATGCCCAAGGTGCGCTACCACCTCCCCGGGCCGGGGCGGAGGGGGACATCGGGGAGAAGGGATGGAGGTACCAGGGGGAAAATGTGGAGACCCGGGCAAGCAACAGGGGTACGGGGAGAAGAGAGATGTGGGAGAGCAGCCCGGTGCCCGGGAGCCGCAGGGGTACCTTGCGTGGTTGGAGCGGGCCGGGCAGCCTCCAAGTCCCTGCGGGGGCGCGAAGGGAGGGGTATGGCAGCCCAAGCCGTCATCCGGAAGATGAATTAATTTTCCACCTCCACGTTATTTTAAAAATTGAGGCTGGCGACGGGGTCGTCTGGGCCGCCCTTGTAGGTCATCTAAATCCGACTCGTAGGGTGGGTCCGGAGGCCCCTGCAGGTGGGTGACAGCGCCGCCACCTCCAATGCCAGGAGTCCCTCCCGCCCTGTGCTGCGGAGGAAACGGCAGTACCCGCAGCGCGTCCGGAGGACTCACGCCCCTACGCGGCGCGGGCGGGGTCCCCGCTGCCGATTTCGCGACGCATCGGGGGGCGCGGGGGTCCCCAGACGGGGTGGCCAGGCGTCCGGCACACTGCACGTTTACACCGGGAGATTTAAACAAGGGGTTTCCGCCGCTCTAATCGCCTTTCCCCTTCCGGCTGTGACCAAACCGAAAACTAAAATGGGTCACTCGGCCTCCCCGCCAACCTCTCTTTGGGGGAAGGATTAGGAAGCGGGGACTGCGGGACGTCACCAGCACGGAGCGCGGACTCCAGGCGCCCCACCGCCAGCGTGGAGGCGGATTTCGGGGAGATGTGGACAGGAGTCCGAGGCCCGCGGACGCACCAAGAAAATATTTCCATATAATGGGGGAAGGAGTGACACGGCCACGCCCAGGCTGTGGCGCTGGGTGCACATGGGGGCGCCGGGGTTCCCAGGGAGCGGGTTTTCCAGATCCAGGCAAATCCCTGGGTGGAGCGAGCCAACCGCTAGAAAGTGGATGGGCGTTTTCAGGCGGATGCGGACCTGGAGCCGTAAGAACCATGCAGGCGGGGACGCGTCCGGTAGCTGGTGTGTGGTTTCTCCCCTCCTCCCCAGCCCCAGATTAATTTAAAGACTCTGCGGCCTCATTTCCACCTGTTCGGAGGCCACACACAAGGTGGAGGGAGGCGTGGGTTAAGGTTCTGGCGTCCTAGCCGGTGCCCACCCTCCCCGCGACCTTCCCTTTGCCCTTGAGCGGGGCGTGGCTGGCTCGGGTGCTGCCGGTTGGCGCCCTTGGCGCGCGTACGTGATGCTTGGCCTGTCGCTGTCCGTGTGCCCTGCGCCCTGGGCCCTAGGCACCTGGCGCGCAGCATCCCCAGAGCGTCTGTGCCAGGGGAGACCCTCCCAGTCCTCTTGAACGTGTCTGTCGCAGCGTCAGTCATCGCCCCCGCCCCACAGGCCCACGCCTTTGCCTCCCGGGGAAGCAGGACTGTTCTAATTTGATATCCTGGTAAAATGACTCAGGTTTTCAACATTCCAGAGAAAGAAAATGTTGTGATATAGCAGAGGCCGGGACTGAGGAAATGCAGAGTGAAATCAATGACATCGCCCACCTTACTTAAATGAACAAACACCAGAAAATGTGCCAGGCTGGGTCGTGTGGGGTCCTGGTGGGGCTGAGAGTGGCTTCCCTGTCAAAGGCTTCAAAAGCACGTGTGCCTGCAGATGCTAGCACAAATGAGGAAGCATCTTAAATGAATGGCATCCTGCCCCCTCCAAAGAGCATAAAACAGTTGGCACAGGAAGGGGAACTGGCCTTAAGCCTCCAGGCTTCAAGGTCAGTGTTTCAAGGTTATTTTATAATTAAGGTGCTATGTCTGTTGAAAAAATAATATATATATATGGGTCATTCCTTTGAATCCTTGTCTAAAAATTTGCTTAACCACCTGGTAGTTGGCATACAGGCACTCAGGATAATGGTGCAATAGACAGAATCAGCATTTTCTCTGTTACTCATCCTGGCCCTGCCACTTGTGAGCAGCTATAAAAGAGTTCATTCATTCCGTTAGTCCACACCTCTTCTCAATGGAAAGTATACTTTGAAAACAAAAACTCTAAGAGAAGGTTGTTTGATTGGTGTCCTGTCAGGTTACTAGGAGATGGCAGTTCTCACCTCAGCGGGTAGCATCCTCTTTGATGTCCTGATGCTCCCACCTGGCACATCGGGGCTGCCCTACATTCCTGGCAACCCACCGTGGGCGCTTGTATGCCCTCCCTCCCCCTTCCAGGCAGAGCTGTGGCGGCTGACTGTTTTTTCTTGGACTTCATGCAAAACACCAGATGTTCTATTTTGAGTCCATGTTGGATCTGCCTGAGCGTTTGGGAGCATTTCTTTCCGAGAGAGCTCAACGGAGACATGCTCAGAGAGTCTGTCTTGGCAGTGGCAGATTTACAGACCCTTAGAGTAGGTTATTCCCAGAGATGCTTTGGGCTGCCCACCATTTCCCCACTTTCTCTTGATTCTAAGTTAGATCAGTGTTGGCTTTCCTCTGAGATCCAACAGAAGGATTTTTACAGGTCTTATCTCCAGGCCTAATTACACGGCTCCAAGACATATGTGTCTTCATTTTGGAGGTGGGGACAAAGACCCACAGTGAGATAATTGACTTAGCTAAGGTTATGCGGCTTTTAAATGGCAGTGGCAGGATTTAAGATAAGTTTTAGGACATCTCAATCTAAATGCTTTCAGGCCATGGTGCTCTGAAGGGACCTTTCTCAGAAAATGCCTTTTTACAGTGACAGCAACCACTTTAAAATACAGTGAGAGTGGCTGAAGTGAAGTAACACTTGATTCCAAAGTGATGAAATGCTTTTGATTCCCAATGGAATTTGCATTATATAATCTATTAAAGAACAACAACACCATAAATCCCCCATCTATATTCCTGACTCCCTAGCCCCACTCATTAGGGAAGAGTATTTCTAAAGCTAACTATTCTTTTTCTTTCATTACTTGGGTTTCTTCTGTTGTCACAAGGAATCTGTAGACTTAAACTGATTTTTATTTCAACCTAAAATAAGTTCCCATTGCCAAATGGACAGACATAATCATGACTCAGTACCCACCCTCAAGCAAGATTGTGCCACACACCAAAGGTGACTCATCATCTTAGATACCAGCTGTGGGCTTCAGGAGGGGCTGGTAGGGCTGAGAGTTCTGAGCAATGGAGTGGACCCTAAGGGCAGAGTGAACACCAGGCTGAGTCCCTTTTTGCCCATGGCAGAGTGAATAGCACTCACATAAATCTAGTCGATGTAAGTCTTCCCATTCATGGTGAGAATAGCTAACATTTGGTGACCATTGCTATGTGGCAGGTGCTAATGCTTCACGTTCTAACTCATCCTCATTTGACACGTGAGCAAGGGAGCTGTGAGATGCATGGAGTGTACTTTGTACATCTTAGAAGTTTGAGGTGTCATCTGCTAAGCAGTAGGGCTGCAGTGGAAATGGGGGAGCCAGACACAGGTGCCATTCCCCAGGGCCATTCCCCAGTGCCTTTCTGGTGCCCAGCACAAAGGTTGGCAGCTCACTAAGAAGTGTGGACCAATTCCTTCCTCTAGGCATTCCAGCTGTTTTCTTTTCTCATGAAGTCATGTCAATTAACTAAATCTCTGCTAATCCAATGCACTCTTTCATCCTGAGCAATGTCTGGGGACAGTGAACGCCTGGAGATTTGCAGTCAGAAATGTGAGGTACTTTGGATGGGGCCCAGGCACCTAGTTGGCCTTCACTGACGTGGATTTCTTGAACATTGCTTTGGGGTCCTGCTTGGGGCAGGGGGTGGGGTGGGGCGGGCGGTGGGTTCCTTCTGTGCCGGCCCTGAATTGTGCAGGCATTAGAGCCCGGTAAGATGCAAAGGACAACTGAGAACAGTGGGCATCTCGCCTCACCGCTCCAGCCCCTTACAATCCTGGAATTCTGTACATTCTGTCCAGGGATCTTTTCTTTTCTTTTTTTTAATATATATTTTTATTGATATCAGAGAGGAAGGGAGAGGACAAGAGACATAGAAACATCAATGATGACAGAGAATCATTGATGGGCTGCCTATTGCATGACCCACCCTGGGGATAGAGCCCACAACCCAGGAATATGGTCTGACAGGGAACCAAACCCATGACCTCCTGGCTCCTAGTCAACAATGTTCAAACACTGAGCCATGACGGCCCGGCCTCGGGGGATCTTTTCTGGTTACAGTGTAATAACTTAACAAAAGTGAATGGGTCTAGGAGGCAGAGTGTTAAAATGCTAATGTTAACCTCATGTACACTGTGGGGAGTCTTTGCAATTGCAAAGTTGTCTACAGATGCAAACACAGTTGTGTGACATTTTGTCATCTTCAAAAAGCATGTTTTCCCCTTTGGTTCAAACCTTTGATCAGGGAGAATTGGGGCTATTTGAATATGATGCACCCATCCACTGGGCTGTCAGAAGCAATTCTAATTAGAGACATGAAGGTAGGGCAATGCCATTCTAAAGGCAGACATCAGAACACAACATTGTCCATCCACTACGACTGTAATTGTGCTGAGAAGGTGTCTGGCTAAAGAACAGATGGCCATGTGTTAAGGAAGCAGTTGAGTCACTTTTCCAGTTACTCTTTCACCCAGCTTCCTAGGCTGCTGTGTTTTTATGTGTTACCAAGTGTCTGCCAGCAGGCCCCTTTATCCTATGTGTCTTCCCCCTGATACTTAGCATGTTGGGGATTACAGTCCTTGTGCTTGTCAGGAGGGAAGAGGCGGCCAAGCTGCTGGGGAGCAGTGCCCGGAGCTTCTCTCTGCCAGCAGTGAGACGGGGTCTTCCATTTTTTCATTTGGAAAATGAAAGTGGAGTCACTCAGCTCTTATCTCCTTCCTCCCCTCCCCCTTCCTGTTCCCCTTCTCAGTGAAAGGCTGAAGGCCACAGGAAGACAGGAAGGACAAGGAGAATGTGCAAAAGAGAAAGGCATGTCACTGCTCTGCCTCTGGCCCTGCTGCCCCGGGGCCCACACCTTCCTCTCTGTCCTTGCCACGGTGCAGACTGTGATTTAGAAGGTCTAGGGGACATACGTACTACTATTTGTAATACCTTAAACAATAAAATAAAAAAAAATTAATGTTACCCCAATAAATGGAATGAAAAAAAAAAAAAAGGTCTAGGGGAGGCCTGAGAATCCACTCCAGCTGCTGGTCCCACTGGTCTGCTGAGGACACACTTCAGTTCTGGGTCCACGGGGCGTTTAGGAACCCAGGCAGCTCAGACCCCTCCAGCAGTTTTCTGCGAAGGTTCTCTGACCAGGAGTTTCACTGGATTGTAATATGGGACCCTGTCTATCGAAAGGTGGAAACGAGTCATCAGTGGGGTCAGAGGTTTCTTTTGCTTAGATCAGGGGTGGGGAATCTTTTTTCTGCCAAGGGCCATTTGGATATTTATAACATCATTTGTGGGCCATACAAATCATCTACTTAAAAATTAGCCTGCTCTATTTAGTCAAACATTTACTTAACTCACCCCTAATGCCTTGGCGGGGCCAGACCAAATGATTTCTCGGGCCTTATAGGGCCCGCGGGCCGGACATTCCCCACCCCTGGCTTAGATGATGTGGGGAAGGGTTCCCTGGGGTAACCGGTGCAGCCAATCCTCCCCATCTTTAAGATCTGCTTTAACATTCCAGGTCTGTTTTCATTTAACTGTTCCACAAATTAGCAATGGCCTCGTAGGTGAGGGCAGACCTCAGCCCTCCGGCCCTCCTCTCGGTCAGTGGCTGTGTGACCTGGGGGCAGGTGAACATGGGAAGGAGGCAGACCTGGGGGAAGCCCTGGTCCTTGGAGTGCCCAGGACAGCCTGTGTCAGGGACCCTCCATCTGACCTGGGGCAGTGGCAGCAGGAGGCAGCCTGGGGAGGCGGCAGGGGAAGCCTGCAGGGGCATTCAAGGAAGAGGTCAGAGCCAGATGGGCAAGGTTCCTGGGGAGCGGCAGGTGGGGAGGACTTTGGATTTAGCCTGTGTGACCTGGAAGCCACCTGGAGGCACTGGCTGCCTCTCATAGGGGTGGTCTTATGGAGGGGGGTGGGGGGCAGGGGGAGAAGAGGCCAACTTTAGGATCTCAGGAGGAGCAGGATTGGGCGTTGGGTGGAGGGTTTCGGGGGTGGGGCTGGGCACCTGGCAGGGCCCCCTCTGCTTGGAGGAGGGGACCAAGGAGCATGGGATAGGTTTGTAAATGGAGGGTCCGGCCTCTGATCGGGCTCCCTTTGCAGCAGGAAGCAATGCAGAGTAGCAGGGGAGCGGAGGTGGAGGCAGATAGGGTTGGTCAAAGGACATTCTTTACAGCAGTGCTTATCTGCTTACCAAGGGGGAACCAGCAAACACCAGCGAGGAGACAGGCCACACTGGATACGTGCAGTGGAGTAGTTGCCGCCTTTCAGGAGGAGCTCTGTACTAATGCATGTGGCAGAACTGACTCAGAACTTCCCTCGAAAGGGCATGTCTGAGCTGCTGAGCAGGGGAAATGGGGCTCGGGCGGGAGCTGTTCTATGTGTGACTCACCACATGAAACAAGAAGCAGAAGAAGCAGGTGATGTTAATTTTAAATGTATATTTTAGTCAACCCAATAGTTCAATCCAGAGCCCATATAAAGAGCATTTAGATAGCTCACCTTATTTTTTCCCAGTGACATTCAGGCTTACTCCACAGCGAGGTTCTGGCACAATGTGCTCCTGTTTAGAGGGTCCCTATTGACTGTTTACGTTGGAATAACATGGAGGGGCTGCTGGCCGTGGCCTCACATCTGCAGCGGAGGCTGGGACACAGCGCGGCAGGCATGCTTCCCCTGCCGCTGGCCAGGCGTGGAGCCGCTTTTCCAGATGTCTGCTTGGCTGCCTCCCTCACTTCTCTGATTCCCCGAAATAGCGCTTCTCCTGGAGGCCTGAGGCCAGCACTAGCTCCTGGCGGACAGTTGCAGCCCTTCTCTGCACCCCACGCTCCAGCCCCCCAGCCCTGCTCTGCATTTTATTCTTCCCCTGACCCCCTTCCACCACAGGTGTCATGTGTTTATCCTGTTATTGTTAGCAGCCAGGGCCAGCCCCACCAGGGCCAGGAGCTTCCCCTGAATTTCTCAATGACAGAGAGCAGTGTCTGGTCCAGAGAAGACACGCCTTGCATCTTGGGTGGATGGATGGATGGATGGATGGATGGATGGATGGATGAAAACCCCCCTCGGGATTTATCTAAGTTTTCTGTAGACTTTGAACACAAGACCCAGCAATTTGGATCGTCCATGAATCAGAGACTCTCCCAACTTCATAACTTTGATTCGAGGGGGAGCTAACATTATTATACAGTTCTCCTTAGGATTTTTTTTTCCTGTCAATTCCTAAATTATTAAAGGGGAAAATGTGATGGAGAACTCTAGTAGCAAGTGCAAGTTAAGCTGTGCTTTAAGTTTGTTTTCTAACATATCCCACACCTTTGCTTTGGTATAAAGATGGAAGCCATGTGAATTCAGGAAGAAACCAGTAAGAGGACTGAGCAACCTGACTTTATTTTTCAAAAAAGAGATTAAAGATCAAAATGAATTGGGAAAGGATTATAAGTACTGAGAAATGTGCAGGGAACATGGCTAAATGGGATCCGAAAGGAGGTTTCTCATACTCTTCAGGTCACATAGGAAACGACAGAATGAATCCCAGTTATTTTATCAGAATCAACATATTCCTTGTTTCTTACAAATTACTCAAAGTTTAAATTTCACCAGAACAGAATCTTAGGAAGCATTTGGAAACCTGGAGTCCACCCCACTCCCTGATTCAAGGAAGAAATCACGTAGTGACTAGCTTACCTACATGATGGTTTAGCAAGAAGATGTTAATAGGTAACGTCAAGAATAACCAATGGACACAGACAGTAGGGGGCATGTGCTGGGGGCGGGCGTGGGTGGGGAGAATTCAATGGGGGGGAAAGGAGACATATGTAATATTTTCAACAATAATTTAAATTTTAAAAAAAGAAAGAAAACAATCTAACAATCTATTTCTATTTTACCTAAAGTAATTACCATACACTTCCCACTTAACTCCTTCCAAATTTTTTTCAAACTTTAGTATTGGTTCCCATCACAGCATTGTACATCCCCTGAGGACGGGGGTTTAAATTTTTGCAAACGAGGAGGACATTACTTTCCAAATATGAAGATTCTTACTCGGTGGCAGGATTGCATTGCCCCATGGAAATGATTGTGAAAGCTGTTTTAATTCCCAGGTCTGGCTACCAAAACCAAAACAAAAGCAGAGTGAATGGACCCGGCTGTGTGGAGCTGTCACTGAAAAAGCAGTCTGAGTGCAGAGTGAAAGGCCCCGAACTGTGTGTTCTGAGTGGATGACGCTGAGCCCCCGGACAGTGCTCTGCAAAACAGTGAAACCAGAACCTGGCCCTGCTCACGCAGCAGACTGTCAGGCCCCAGTGCAGGGGCCGGTGTCGATCCCGGCCATGTGTGTGAGAGGCCACGGGTGAAAACGGGCTTTTTCTGTGTTCCTCGGTGTTTGTCCTCCAGGGTGCTCCTCGGAAGGCAGACACCTGGAGGGCCCAGCCCCTGCAGCATTTTGGGTTCCAGCTGTGCACCCAGTTGAAAAGGAGAGCTAGCTAACCGAGTGGGCCCCACACCAAACAACAAAACTGGAAGGGCAGTTTTTTCTTAAAGGTCCCTTTGGTGATTCTAATGCAGAGCACAGCCATTGCCCTAGGGCAGCGGTTCTCAACCTGTGGGTCGAAACGACCCTTTCACAGGAGTCGCCTAAGACCATCCTGCATATCAGATATTTACATTATGATTCATAACAGTAGCAACATTACAGTTATGAAGTAGCAACGAAAATAATTTTATGGTTGGGTCACAACATGAGGAACTGTATTTAAAGGGCTAGAAGGTTGAGAACCACTGCTCTAGGGAATTAGGTCATATTTTAAGGTAAAATAAAATGAAGACCAAGGTTTACACACCAGCTTCGCTTCGCCGTTTATTTTATTTTAAATATATTTTTTACAGAGAGGAAGGGAGAGGGATAGACAGTTAGAAACATCGATGAGAGAGAAACATCGGTCAGCTGCCTCCTGCACACGCCCAACTGGGATGTGCCCGAAACCAAGGTACATGCCCTTGACCGAAATCGACCCTGGGACCCTTCAGTCCACAGGCTGACGCTCTATCCACTGAGCCAAACAGGCCAGGGCCATTTATTAATTTTGCTCATGTGGCTATCAGTTCATCTGCTCAGAGCCCAACCTCCCGGTCTCCCCAGGAGCACCCAGGCCCCTGGGGCTGCCTTGTGCATCAGCCAGCCCAGGAGCTGGGGCACTAAGCTCAGTTTTTCCTGCTCTGAGCAGAGGACGCCCCTCAGGCCCAATCAGGAGGCTGCTAGCTCCCAGCTGGGGGAAAGGCCAGCTGGTTTTACTAAATCACCGGACCTAGGAAGTGAATAAAGCCTGTGAGGCTGGGTGCTACTGCTCAGAGGCAGTTCACCTTCTGGGAGCTTGGTGAGAGGGCGGTGCTCAGGGTGCTCCCCTGCCTGGGAAACTCCTGGGGCCCAAGAGCCCCGGCCTGGGTCCGCTGCAGGAGGAGGGGTGACAGGCCATTTCGTCGTAAGTACAGCTGCACCCCAAGAGGCAGGGGCAGACTGAAGCCAAGGCTGACGTGAGGATTGTTCCCAGGGGTCCTCAAACTACGGCCCGCGGGCCACATGCAAATACAAATATTGTATTTTTTCCCATTTTGTTTTTTTTACTTCAAAATAAGATATGTGCAGTGTGCATAGGAATTTGTTCATAGTTTTTTTTTAAACTATAGTCCGGCCTGCCAACGGTCTGAGGGACAGTGAACTGGCCCTCTGTTTAAAAAGTTTGAGGACCCCTGGTTCAGACGGTGTGGGACAGAGGTCAGTGTTGGGCAGGCTTTATTGCACAGGGTTCTCCTGGGCTCACCTCTGGATCATGTCCCCCTTGTCACAGTTTCACTCTTGCCATTTCTTATCCACTTCTAAAACCCCCAACTTGTCTGTCATCTTTTATCCCACTTTTATGAAGGTTTCCTTTCCCCCACCCTTCCCCCTTGGGAACAGGGGCTTCAGGAAGGGGGTAGTGGGGTATCAACCTTGCAAATCTCCCCGAAACAAAGCATTGGTGTGGTGTAACGTTGGGTGGTTAATTTAGCAGTGACAGTGGCCACAGCAGAATACAGGCCTAGACTCGGAGCCTTTTGGGAGGGACCCCGAGGGCTTGTTTATCAGGTCAGGTCTGAGGGTTGAGGAGGCTCCATGCACACCTGACCCTGTGAGCAGGGAGATGTGGGCCTCAGCTGTAAGTGCCATAAACCTACACAGGGCTCCTTTTTCTCTGCATCCTCGCCAGCACTTGTTGATCTGTTGATGATAGCCAGTCTGACAGGTGTGAGATGGTACCACATTGTCGTTTCGATTTGCCTCTCTCGGATGATTAGTGATTTTGAGCATGTTTTCATATGTCTCTTGGCCTTCCTTATGTCTTCTTTCGAAAAGTGTCTATTTAGGTCCGTTGCCCATTTTTTGATTGGGTTGTTTATCTTCCTTTGGTTAAGTTGTATGAGTTCCCTGTCAATATTGGAGATTAAACCCTTATTGGTGATAACATTGGCAAATATGTTCTCCCATTTCTCCCATGCAGTGGGCTTTCTTGTTGTTTTGTTGATGGTTTCTTTCGCTGTGCAAAAGCTTTTTATTTTGATGTAGTCCCATTTGTTTATTTTCTCTTTAGTTTCCATTGCCCTAGGAGCTGTATCGGTGAAGAAATTGCTTCAGCATATGTCTGAGATTTTGTTACCTTTGGATTCCTCTAGTATTTTTATGGTTTCCCGTCTTATGTTTAAGTCCTTTATCCATTTTGAGTTTATTTTTGTGTATGGTGTAAGTTGGTGGTCTAGTTTCATTTTTCTGCATATATCTGCCCAATTTTCCCAACACCATTTATTGAAGAGACTGTCTTGACTCCATTGTATGTTCTTGCCTCCTTTGTCAAATATTAATTGAGCATAGTGGTTTGGGTCGATTTCTGGGTTCTCTATTCTATTCCATTGATCTATATGTCTGTTCTTGTGCCAGTACCAGGCAGTTTTGAGAACAGTGGTTTTGTAATAGAGCTTGATATCTGGTATTGAGATCCCACCTACTTTGTTCTTCTTTCTCAGGATTGCTGCAGCTATTTAGGTTCTTTTTTTTTTTATTCCAGATGAATTTTTGGAGAGTTTGTTCTAGGTCTTTGAAATATGCCGTTGGTATTTTGATGGTGAGTGCATTGAATCTATAGATTGCTTTGGGTAGTATGGACATTTTAATGATGTTGATTCTACCAATCCATGGGCACGATATGTTCTTCCATTTATTTATGTCTTCCTCTATCTCTTTTTTCAGTGTCCTGTACTTTCCAAGTACAGGTCTTTTACCTCCTTAGTTTATTCCTAGGTATCTTAATTTTTTTGGTGCAATGGTAAATGGGATTTTTTTTTAGTCTCTTTTTTTGTAAGTTCACTTTTGGTGTATAGAAATGCCATAGATTTCTTGGCATTAATTTTGTATCCTGTTACATTGCTGAATCTTCGTGCACTGCTGGTGGGAATGCAGACTTGTGCAGCCACTATGGAGAACAGTATGGAGTTTCCTCAAAAAACTAAAAGTGGAACTCCCATTTGACCCAGTGATCCCACTTCTAGGAATACAGTGGGGCCTTGACTTACCAGTGTCCCGACTAACGAGTTTTTTGAGATACCAGCTGTCTCTCAGCTGATTTTTTGCATTGAGTTGACAGAGTAATTTGAGTTAACGAGCTCCTTAACGAGCTCCCTAACGAGCTCGGTCTTGGAACGAATTAAACTCGTAAGTCAAGGCCCCACAGTATATGCCAAGAAGCTAGAAACACCAATCAGAAAGGATATATGCACCCCTATGTTCATAGCGGCACAATTTACCATAGCTAAGATTTAGTAACAGCCTAAGTGCCCATCAGTAGATGAGTGGATTAAAAAACTGTGGTACATCTACACAATTGAATACTATGCTGTGGTAAAAAAAAGAAGGAATTCTTACCATTTGCAACAGCATGGATGGAACTGGAGAGCATTATGCTAAGCGAAATAAGCCAGTCAGAGAAAGATAAATATCACATGATCTCACTCATTTATGGAAAATAATGAACAACATAAACTTATGAACAAAAACAGATCCAGAGACAGAAAAGCATCTTTCAGACCGTCAAACCTCAGAGGGAGGGTAGGGGAGGGTGGGGGTATGGGGGAGAGATCAACCAAAGGACTTGTATGCATGCATATAAGCCTAACCAATGGACACAGACAACAGGGGTGTGAGGGCATGAGTGGGGGGGGTTGAGCGGCAATGGGGAGATAAGGACACATATGTAATACCTTAATCAATAAAATAAAATAAAATTAAAAAAAACACAAAGATCATAAAAAAACCCCTATATAATAAATGGGTGATATGCAAAGTGACCATCTTCCCTCACAAGATGGCCGCCCCCATGTGTCACAAGATGGCCATGCCCATGTCATCACAAGATGGCCACCACAAGATGGCCAGCAGGGGAGGGCAGTTGTGGGTGATCAGGCCAGTAAGAGAGGGAAGTTAGGAGCTACCAGGCCTTCAGGAGAGGGCAGTTGGGGGCAATTGGGCCAGCAGGGGAGCAGTCAGGCATTGATCAGGCTGGCAGGGGAGTGGTTAGTGGATGATTTGGCTGGCAGACAGTAGTTAGGGGCAATCAGCAGGCAGACAGGCGAGCAGTTGGGAGCCAGCAGTCCCAGATTGTGAGAGGGATGTCCGACTGCTGGTTTAGGCCCAATTCCTGTGGGGTCCCAGATTAGTGAGGGTGCAGGGTGCAGGCTGGGCTGAGGGACACTCCCCTCCCCCACCCCTCTACCCCCCAGTGCATGAATTTCATGCACCAGGCCTCTAGTAAATAAATAAACCTGCACAGGTGTGAGCCAGGGGTGGGGCATCTCTTTCCTGTCCCAGGTTTATCTTGATCAGGTGTTATTTACAGAATATTGGTTTTTGTTTTTGTTTTTTCATAAAATGGCATAACTTGTTTTGTATTTAAGGCCACTGATGAAATTTCTTTTACGCTGGTGATAAAATTGTCTATTTTTCACCTCCTCCTCAAATCCCAGACTGCTGGTCCTTTTTAGTACTATTTTCTTTGAATTTGGCAAACTATAAATAAACACCTGTCCCTTGTGTTGTTTTGAACTGGAAGGAGTTGCCTGCAGGGTTGTAGGGAATCAAGGCAGCTGGTGGCTGAGCAGAGCTACTCTAATTAAACGTGCACCAGGCGTTTCTCCAAGGATGTTCACCTGTGGATGAGCTTGCAAATGCCCAGCCCTCTGCTCTGCGTTTCCCCAAGATCCTGATGCTATCCCAGATGCAGTATGTCAGGCCCATCTTTCCTCCAGGAGACTTCTGAGAGGTCACAATTCCCTGTGGTCATGGCCAGTGCATGCCTGTCTCTTCTCTAACTGCTGTCCTGTCCTTGCCAGGTATGAATGCTGCTGTCCGTGCTGTCGTGCGCATGGGGATCTACACGGGGGCCAAGGTGTACTTCATCTATGAGGTCAGTGTCCCACGGCAGTCCTACCTTCTCTGGCTCCCAGGTATCTGTGCCTTGCACTCGCCCGGAGCTCTCACACCTGCTGGGGTCAGGCCCTGCTGACTGAAACCCAGGGCCAGCAGTGACTGCATGCTGAAGGCCAGCAGGGGAGCCCAGTCCCACCAGAGCTTACCTGGGAGGATGTGCTCCCTGGTCCAGATGTGCCTCTGTGAGATTTGTGTTGGGGAGCAAGGGGTGGAAGGCACGAAATTCCATTTTGATGTCAACTGGTCTTGCAAGATTAATGATCTCAAACTGGTTGTATTTGTAGCTCTAATTCCTTATAGAAGTGATATACGTAGAGTCACTTAAAATGGGATTGAATTCGAATACATTAAGATAATTGGGATAAATTTTCATAAAATGGCATGACTTGTTTTGTATTTAAGGCCACTGATGAAATTTTATTTACGTTGGTGATGAAATTGTCTATTTTTCACCTCCTCCTTCATGACCGCTTTGAGCTTTTCATCCTTAATGTAAAGCCCAATTCCTACTGTTTATCCGTTTTCTTCAAACTGAGGCCTCTGAAATCCAGCAGCAGTCCTGGCGATCTAGGGATGGGTGGTGTTTGGGTGGAAGGTGTCAATATAGTTTGGAGCACATGATTTATTTCAAAAATTACAAGAAAAACTGCAAGTTATGTTTAGATTTTAAATTTATAAAACATAATAAAGCTTATAAAAAGGAAAGAAGAGAATATATTTTTAAATAACTTAATTCCTTCATTATCACTGCTAGTATTTTATGCTGATTCTTCCCAATGTTATATATGGGAGAGACTGGGAGGAAATATGTACATTACTAAAATTACAGCAAAGGAATTTTGTATAGTACATTTTCTACCTACCATTGCACTCTATATGCCATGTACATCCCACAACTATTGCTTTAAATGTCTATATAATATTCTGTCATGTTGATGTCTCAATATTTACCTGGCCCTTTGTTTACTCGGTCATTCCTTTGCCAACCACTGGACTATTTGGGTCCCTGCCCATTTCTCGACTATCATAGCAAGTTCCATATTAATATCTGAGGCTCTTCTATGCTGTGCATTATTATTGTGATCCCAAGGCACTGACTGAATTGGAAGACACGGCCCTCATACTGGGTCCCAATGTGTCTCACCAGTAGTTTCTGAAGCTTGTCCCAGTCCACTCTGCACCCCCATGCGACCTCCAAAAGTGGTACCAGACCCACTGGTTCTGTGTGTGTGGCCCTCCTCTGAGTCACTGGAGTGACCTTTTACTAAAGTCATTTTCTCCTTTTGTGACGTGACTCCCATGGTCTCTGCTCATTGGTCTGAATAACCATTTATCGTTTGCTGCAAAGATGTTTCCTCCCATGCTTTGGTTTGCTTTTCTACATTGTGGTTCTGTGGGTTCGGGGTTGTGTTCAAACGGTGGGTCCCATCAAAGCAGTCCCAGACTATTGTTCTGTCATTTTCCATTTGAATGTGTTGAGGGTCAAATTGCCCTTGTGGATGTCCGTCCAGGCCCTGGCCCGGCAGCCGCTGTCTCCTGTTCACTGATGTGGAATGAGCACATGAGACACAGGGCCACGGGCACCACTTTGCTGGCTCCCCTCCCTTTGATGTTTGAGTTTGCACTCAGATGACTGTTCCACTTCTGCTGAGGAGCGTGCATGCATGTGCCCAGCTTCCTCTGCCCTTTTATTTTATTTTGGGGAGGGGAGGGCATTGCATTCTGCCTTTGAACTGGAGAGAAGACTCCACACCTCCCTGATGGCAATTCCTAACATGTGAACGTGGCTTTAAAAGTCTCTGGGGGGTTGGAGCACTCTCAGGTCAGCTTCTTGTTCTAATTAACAAAATGTTTTCAGCTTTGCTGAAGACGAATTTACTTAGACTTGTGGTGTACAGCATGCTCCCCTGGAAACCTTTGATTGCACTGGCTGCTGCTCCGTCAGTGTCTGTGGCCCTCCCCGGTGATGCTGCGGCCGTGCTGAGCTGGAGATCCCTCCCCACAGGACGCACTTGGTCTTCATGATGACTTTGCAGTGTGTGCAGGGAAGGGAAGGAAGTCATTTCAGTTATTTTATGCTTAAAAGAACTGACTCATCCTCCTGGACAGTTTGCTGGGAAGAGAGCTCAAATCCCACATCAAACACCCCCCAAAAAATTTCTGGAGACTTTTTTTTATGTTTTTATTGATTTCAAGAGGAAGGGAGAGGGAGACAGGGATAGAAACATTAATGATGATAGTCATTGATTGGCTGCCTCCTGCACACCCCCCTACTAGGGACTGAGCCTGCAACCCCAGATTGTGTCCTGACCAGGAATCAACCACTGAGCAACACTGGCCTGGCTGGAGACATTTTGATTGTCCTGTTATGAAGGGTGGAGGCCAGGGATGCTGCGCAACATCACACAATGCACAGGACAACCCCCAACAAGGAATTATCTTGCCTAAATGTCAGTAATGCTGAGGTCCAGAAACCTGCGTTAAACCAAAGGCCAAATCTGTATTGGTTGGTTTGAATGTTGGTAATCTGATGGGGCTAGAGCTGATGGCTGTGTGCCTGTCCAATGTTTGAGTACTGGACCTGACCGTCAGATTTTAAGAGTTTTGTTGCGTGTGATTTATTTTTAATATTTTTTTCAATCATAATTGACAGAAAATATTATATTAGTTTTAGGTGTACAACACAGTGGCTAGACATTTATATAACTTGAAAATGATCACCCTGATAAACCTATTACAAACTGACATGATACAGAGTTATTATAATATTATTCCCTGTGCTGTACACGACATCTCTGTGACCATTTTTATAACTGGCAATTTGTACTTCTTAATTCCTTCATCTTTTTCACCCATCTCCCAGCCCTCCTCCTATCCCACAAGACAATCAAAATGTTCTCTGTATCTATGAGTTTGTTTTTTTTAGCTTGTTCATTTATGTTGATTTTTAGATTCCACATATAAGTCAAATCATATGGTATTTGTCTTTCTCTGTCTGACTTATTTCACTCAGCATAATACCCTCTAGGTCAGTGGTTCTCAACCTTCTGGCCCTTTAAATACAGTTCCTCATGTTGTGACCCAACCATAAAATTATTTTCATTGCTACTTCATAACTGTAATGTTGCTACTGTTATTAATCGTAATGTAAATATCTGATACGCAGGATGGTCTTAGGCGACCCCTATGAAAGGGTCGTTCGACCGCCAAAGGGGTCGTGACCCACAGGTTGAGAACTGCTGCTCTAGGTTCATCCATGTTGTCACAAATGACAAGATTACAATCTTTTTTATGGTTGAGTAATATTCATTGTATATATACTAGAGGCCCGGTGCACAGATTTGTGCATGGGATTCCTCAGCCTGGCCTGTGCCCTATTACAATCCGGGACCCCTTAGGGGGATGTCAGACTGCCAGTTTTGGGTGATCCCTGCCAAGCCTGCGCGGACTGGGCGAAACCTGCAACCCAGCATCCCCTGAGGGATGTAGCAGTGCTGAAGCAGCAGGCAGCTGGGGAGGAGCCCTAGCTGGGGCCAGGCACTGCGCCGCTGCCACTCATCCTGGCCCCGCTGCGCCTGCCACTGCCACTTGGTAGTGCTGCCGCAGAGGTGTGAGAGGCTCCTGCTGCCGCAGCTGCACTCACCAACAGCCTGGCTTCTGGCTGAGTGGCGCTCCTGTTGTGGGAGCTCACTGACCACCAGGGGGCAGCTCCTCTATTGAGCGCCTGCCCCCTGCTGGTCAGTGCACATCATAGCAACTGGTCGACTGGTCGTTCTGGTTGTTCCGGCCATTCAGCCATAACGATCGCTTAGGCTTTTATATGCATAGATACCACATCTTTTTAATTTTATTTATGTTTATTTTTTATTGAATTTTGGGGTGACTGGTTAATAAAATTATATAGGTTCCAGATGGGCAATTCTATAATACATCATCTGTGTATTGTATTTTGTGTTCACCATCCCAACTCAAGTTTCCTTCCACCACCATTTATCCCCCCTGTACCACATCTTTCTTATCCATTTCTCTATCAATAGGTACTTAGGTTCCTTCTATATCTTGGCTATTGTAAATAATGCTACAACTGAACATAGGGGTGCATATGTCTTTTTGGGTTAGTGTTTTGAGTTTCTTCAGATAAATACCCAGAAGTGGAATTGTTGGGTCATACAGTAGTTCTATATTTAACCTTTTGAGGAACCTCCTTACTGTTTTCCATAGTGGTTGCACCAATTTACATTCTCAATAGTGCACAAGGGTTCCCTTCTCTTCCCATCCTCATCAGCACTTACTGGTTTATTAGTGACTAGAGGCCCAATGCACAAAATTCATGCTAGAGTAGGCCTTCCTTCCCCAGCTGCCGGCACCGGCTTCCCTCTGGCACCCAAGACCTGGGCTTCCCTCCAGCCACCAGCAGGCACTGGGGACCTGGGCTTCCCTCTGGCCGCTGGCAGGCACCTGGGACTCAGGCTTCCCTCGCAGCCCCAGTTTCATCCGGAAAGACATCTGGTCTAATTAGCATATTATGCTTTTATTATTATAGATAGCCATTCTGAAGGTGTTAGGTAGTATATCATTGTAGTTTTCATTTGCATTTTTCTGATGATTAGTGATGTTGAGTATCTTTTCATGGCTATTGGTCATCTGTATGTCCTCTTTGAAGAAGTATCTATTCAAGTCTTCTGCCCATTTCCTAATTGGATTGTTTGTGTTTTGGGTGTTACATTGTATGAATTCCTTATATATTTTTAATATTAGCCCCTTATCAGATGTATCACTGGTGAATATCTTCTTCCATTTAGTAACTTATCTTTTCATGTTGTTGATGATTTTCTTTGCTCTGCAAAAATTTTGTAATTCCATATATTTTTCTTTTGTTTTCTTTGCCTGGGGAGACATATGCAAAAAATATTGCTAAGAGCAATGTCAAAGAGTTTACTGCCTTTGTTTTCATCTAGGACATTTTTGTCTAGGAGTTTTATGGTTTTGGGTCTTACATTTAAGTTAATACACTTTGAGTTTATAACAAGAAACATGACTATAATGGTGTAAGAAAGAAGTCTATTTTTGCATGTATCTGTCTAATTTTCCCAAAATCATTTTGTTGTTGTTGGTCGTTAATCCTCACCTAAGGATATTTTTCTATTGATTTTTTTAGAGTGGAAGGGAGGGGAAGAAACAGAGAGAGAGAGAGAGAGAGAGAGAAGCATGGATCTGAGAGAGACACATCAATTGGTTGCCTCCTGCACGTGCCCCCACTGGGGTGAGGATAGAGCCTGTAACTGGGATATGTGCCCTTGACCGGAATTGAACCTGGCACTCTAACCACTGAGCCAAACCAGCTAGGACCCAACATCATTTATTGAAGAGACTGTCTTTACCTCATTGTGTAGATTTGCCTTCTTTGTCATGATTAATTGACCACACAGATGTGGGTTTATTTCTGGGCTCTCTATTCCACTCCTTTGAGCTACATGTCTGTTTTTATGACAGTACCATGCTGTTTTCTTTCCTTTTTTTTATTTACATTTTTTTAAAATAATTCTTTATTGCTGAAAGTATTACATATGTCCCTGTTTTTCCCCCATTGGCCCCCTCCAGTCCATCCCCCTGCTCCAGGCCTTCAGCACCCTATGGTCTGTGTCCATTGGTTATTCATATATGCATACAAGGTCTTTGGTTGATTACCTCCCAGCCACCCACCCTCCCCTGCCTTCCCTCTGAGATTTCACACTCTTTCCATGCTTCCATGTCTCTGGATCCACTCTGTTCATCAGTTAATTTTGTTACTTAGATTCCACATAAGATTGTGATCATATGATACTTGTCTTTCTCTGGCTTATTTCACTTAGCATGATACTCTCCAGGTCCCTTCATGCTTTCTCAAAGGGTAAGTGATTCTTTTTTTTTTACTGCTTCATAATATTCCATGGTATAAATATACTACAGCTTTTTTATCCACTCATCTACTGATGGGCACTTGGGCTGTTTCCAGATCTTAACAATTGTAAATTGTGCTGCTATGATCATAGGGTTGCATACATTCTATATATATATATTGATTGATTTCAGGCAGGAAGGGAGAGGGAGAGATAGATAGAAACATCAATGATGAGAGAGAATCATTGACCGGCTGCCTCCTGCACGCCCCCCACTGGGGATCGAACCCACAACACAGGCATGTGCCCTTGACCAGAATCGAACCCGGGACCCTTCAGTTCACAGGCCGACACTCTACCCACCGAGCCAAACCGGCCAGGGCCATACATTCTTTCTGTTTGGTGATTCGGATTTCTTAGGATATATTGCTAGAAGTGGGATTACTGGGTCAAATGGCAGTTTCATATTTAATTTTTTGAGGAAACGCCATACTGTTTTCCACAGTAGCTGCACCAGTCTGCATTCCCACCAGCAGTGCAGAAGGGTTCCCTTTTCTCCACATCCTCGCCAGCACTTGTCATTCCTTGATTTGTTGATGATAGCCACTCTGACAGGTGATACCACATTGTCGTCCTAATTTGCATCTCTTTAATCGTAAGTGACTTTGAGTTTTGTGGGCTTTTTTTTCATAAGTCTCTTGGCTATCTGTATGTCCTCTTTGGAGAAGTGTCTATTTAGGTCCTTTGCCCATTTTTTATAGATTGCCTTCCTTTTGTTAAGTTGTATGAGTTCCTTATATATTTTGGATATTAACCCTTTATCAGATGTATCATTGCCAAATATGTTCTCCCACACAGTGGGCTCTCTCTTCATTTTGTTGGTGAGTACCATGCTGTTTCAGTGATTATGACCTTGTATAGTTTGCTATCAGGTAGCATGACATGTCCAACTGTGCTTTTCTTTCTCAAGGCTGCTCTGGCCATTCAGGATATTTTGTGGTTCCATATAAATTTTAAGATTATTTCTTCCAGTTCTGTAAATAATGCCATTGGTGCTTTGATTCTGTGGATTGTTTTGGGTAATATGGACATTTTAACAATCTTAATTCTTCTTATCAATGAGTACAGTATATGCCTCCATTTATTTGTATCTTCTTCAGTTTTGTTCTTCAGTGTCTTATAGTTTAACTAGAGGCCCAGTGCATGAAATTTGTGCATGCGGGGGTCCGCTCAGCCCGGCCTGTACCCTCTCGCAATCCAGAACATCCCTCTCACAATCCAGAACCCCTGGATCCTAACTGCTCACCTGCCTGCCTGCCTGATCGCCCCTAACTGCTCTGCCTGCCTGCTTCATCACCCTAACCCCTCTGCCTGCATGCCTCATCACCCCTAGCCACTTTTCCTGCTTGCCTGCCTGCCTGATGCCCCTAACTGCTTGCCTGCCTGATCACCCCTAACCACTTGCCTGCCTGCCTGATTGCCCCTAACTACTCTGCCTACCTACCTGATTGCCCCTAACCCCTCTGCCTGCCTGCCTGATCACCCCTAACCACTCTGCCTGCCTGCCTGATGCCCCTAACTGCTCTGTCTGCCTCATCACCCCTAACCACTCACCTGCCTGCCTGATGCCCCTAACTGCTTGCCTGCCTGCCTGATCGCCCCTAACCACTCTGCATGCATGCTTGATTGCCCTTAACTGCCTCTGCCTTGGCCCCTGCCACCCCAGCTTTGTCCAGAAGGACGTCCAGAAGGTCATTCAGCTGTCTGGTCTAATTAGCATATTAGGCTTTTATTATTATAGACTAGAGGCCCGGTGCACAATAATTTGTGCACTCGGGGGAGGATGGGGGTCCCTCAGCCCGGCATGTGCCCTCTCACAGTCTGGGACCCCTCGGGAGATAACGACCTGCTGGCTTAGGCCTGCTCCCGGGTGGCAGAGGGCAGGCCCAATCCCTAGGTGCAGCCCCTGGTTGGGCTCAGAGCAGGGCTGATTGGGGAGTTGGGGCACCGCCCCCTGTCATGCATAGAGCAGGGCGGATCGGGAGGTTGCGATGCCACCCTCAGTCACGCTCAGGGTAGGGCCGATTAGGGGGTTGGGGCACTGCCCCCTGTCACACTCAAGGCAGGGTCGATGGGGAGGTTGCGGTGCCATCCCCTGTTATGCACAGAGCAGGGCCAATCAGGGGGTTGGGGTGCTGCCCACTGTCACTCACAGAGCAGGGCCCATCAGGGGGGTTGGGGCTCCGTACCCTGTCACGCACAGAGCAGGGTCGATCAGGGGGTTGGGGAGCTCCCCCCTGTCACGCACAGAGCAGGGCCGATCAGGGAGTTGAGGAGCTCCCCCCTGTCACTCACAGAGTAGGGCTGATAGGGGAGTTGGGGCACCGCCCCCTGTCACACTCAGAGCAGGGCGGATCGGGGGTTGGGGCGCTGCACCCTGTCACACTCAGGGCAGGGCTGATGGGGAGGTTATGGCTCTACCCCCTCACACACAGAGCAGGGCCCATGGGGGGGGGGGTTGGGGCATTGCCCTCTATCACCCACAGAGCAGGGCCGATCAGGGGGTTGGGGCACCGCACCCTGTCACACTCAGGGCAGGGCCGATGGGGAGGTTATGGCTCTACCCCGTCACACACAGAGCAGGACCCATTGGGGGTGGGGGGGGTTGGGGTGCCACACCCTGTCACACACAGAGCAGGGCCGATCAGGGGGTTGGGGCACTGCAGCCTGTCACACACAGAGCTGCAGGGCGATCAGGGGGTTGGGGAGCTCCCTCCTATCAGGCACAGAGCAGGGCTGATCAGGGGGTTGGGGCACCTTCCCTGGTCACACACACAGCAGGGCGGATAGGGAGGTTGTGGCCCCGCCCCCTATTACACACAGAGCCACAGGGCAATCAGGGGGTTTGGGCGCTGCCCCCTGTCACGCTGATCCCAGTGCCGGGAGGCCTCTTGGCTCCACTGATCCCGGTGCTGGGAGGCATATTACCCTTTTACTATATAGGATAGAGGCCTGGTGCATGGGTGGGGGCCGGCTGGTTTGCCCTGAAGGGTGTTCTGGATCAGGGTGGGGGTCCCCACTGGGGGGAGGGGCTGAGGGCTGTTTTCAGGCTTGCGGGTGACTGAAGCTCCCAACCACTCCTTTTTTTCCTTTTTATTCTGGGCCAGCTTTAGCTCTGAGGCTTGGCTCCAGCTCTTAGGCCTCAGCTCCTGAAAGCAGGTATCTGGTTTGTTTGGGTTCTATAATCGAAACACTGTTTCAACTCCAGCTCTGAGATCCCGGCTGGCTGAAAGCAGGTTTCTGGGGTTTTGTTTAGCTTCTATATTTGTAACAATGTTTCAAACTGCAAGCGCGGCAGGTGGGGAACGTTGGAGTCCTCCATCACTGAAGCAAGCAAGCCTCATGTTCTCTTCAAGCTGCCTGGCTGCCGACCGCCATCTTGGCTGGCAGTTAATTTGCATATCGCCCTGATTAGCCAATGGGAAGGGTAGCGGGTTGGGTACGGCTAATTACCATGTTTCTCTTTTATTAGATAGGATGCTTGATGTTGTCCCAGAGGTCCCATAAACTTTCATTATTTAAAACATTTTTTCTTCTCTCTGTTCTGATTGGGTGTTTTCTGCTACCTTGTCTTCCAAACCTCTGATTTAGTCCTCTGTTTCGTCTAATGTGCTGTAGCATCATTTCAGTTATTGTATTCTTATTTCTGGTTTCTTTATGTAAATTCTCACTGAGATTATTTACTGCTAAGTTCATTGAGTATCCTTATAACTATGTTAAACTATAACTGATAGATTACTTGCCTCGATTTCATTTAGTTTTTTTCTGGAGTTGTGTCCTGTTCTTTTACTTGGGGGATGCTTCTTTGTCTCCTTATTTTGGCTGAGTCCCTGTGTTCGTTTCTTTGTATTAGGTAGAACTGCTACATCTCCCTGTCTTAGCAGAGTGCCCTTATTTAGTAGGCATTCTGTGGGGCTCAATGGTGAGTCTGTCTGATCACCTGAGCCATGTGCTCCAGGGTGGCCTTTGTGTGGGTTTTGTGTATAGTTGAGCCTTGATTGCTATGGGCATGTCTGTGTTGCATTGACCTTCAGGCAGACTGGCTATTTGGGCTGCCCATGACTACAGTGGATGAGTTGTTGTGCAGGGCCCAACCCCAGAGAATGGGAATCACTTTATCAGAGCTCTCTGTGCTAGCCAAGTCCACCCCTTGTGTATGTCATTTGTGGAGCTGGTTGGGTGGTGTTCTGATGTGGTCTAAAGCTGGCTACCAGGTGTGTTAGTTCTGGAGCTTCTTAAGAGAGGCTCCAGTGCAGGTTAAGGTCAGCCACCACTTGTGCCTGGCTTGGGGCTCTCAGTTGGAACTACAAAGTCATCTGCATTGGTTGTCACTTGTGCTGGGCTTGGAGGTATTTGGGAGTTGCTATGCGGTCAACCAAGGTCGACTGACAGTAGTGCTCCAATTGAGACCCTTTGGTGGACCTCGTGATGTGAGTTGAGGCTTTCTGGTCGCTAGCCTTTAGGAGGTTATCAATGATGGTTTTTCTATAATTTGGTTGTATTTTGATATGGTCATGGGGGGAGGTGAGCACAGCATTTACCTACCCTGCCATCTTGACTGGAAATCTGTTTGCTTGTTTTTTATTGGCACTCTGGCTTGTGGCTGTCTGTCTGTGTTCTGGCAGATATTTAGATGTATCCCGGCCAGTATCTACCAGACTCCCACATTTTAAAACAAAGGCATTGAGATGGAACACATCATCTGGGGTGCCCATGTCTACAAAGCTTTGAGCTCCTATTCTCAACTAGGACAGGAGGGCTGCAGGCTCCACTTCCCTCATAGGTAAAGGGGTCTTCCTCCTATGACTTGTGGGGGCTGCATTCAAGTCCTCTCTGCAGGAGGTGCCCTCTGCTTCCTGCCCCTTCCAGCAGGGGGCAGTGAGGAGGCCTGAGTCTGAGCAGCCCCATCTCCGCTAGGGAAATCCAGGATATTCTACAGTTACTCCATAGGGAAGATGCCATGGTTCTAATTTTCATACTAACTGTTTTATTGGTAATTGGCACATTTGATGGAGGGCATCCCAGGGCGTCCCACTGATTGCAGCGAGTGTGACTTGGCCCTAGGAGTGATCAGGTCTTTGACGTCCTTGGATATGGAGGGGAAAGGGCACAGCTTGCAGATAGAAGCACTTGCGCTGGAATCGCTTGTCTAGAGGTGATGCAATGCTTCTGGTGACACCCTGCCCCCCACTCTTAAAGAGAGAGAACTTCTAGTGAGCGGAAGGGTTTCAGTGTCCGCCCTCCCTAGGGGCTCACCCAGTCCCCTCTCAGCCCCACAGGACTTTGCACTGGGGTTCAGTATTATCTCATTGAATTGAAATCGTTTGGGTGTCATCATCTCTTCTTGAGAGATGTAATGAACCTGTATCTGCTATTCTAAAATATGTCTAAATCTGCCAGTTTTTCCCAAGTCATTTGGGCAGCAAACCTGAGTGACGCTGCGTGCAGTCCTTTCTTGCCCACCCTGTGACTGTCCCTCAAATGGGAGGAGGTGACTCCCCTCGAGACAGTGCCAGCCCACACATGCTACATTGTCTGTGGTGCTTAGGGTTCCAGTTCTGGCACATCTGCCACCCCATGAGTTTTGGGATGTGATTATGAACCTACATACACATCCCAGTGTCATGTCAGGGGATAAATAAACTAAACTTCTGGCCCTGTTTCCTCATCTGTCCAGTGGAAATCTTATTTACCTTCCTGCACTTGGAAAGCATTGAGCACAAGCTGGGCAAAGGGGGTGTGGGGCTGCGGGGTGGGGTGTGATGTGTGTGCCTTTGACTCCATTGGTTTCCTCCAGGCACAGAATCTGGAGAATGTGGGCTCTGATCTGCATTCACTTCTCTAAAATCCCTCTCAGAGCTGCAGCTGTGTCCACATGTTCTGCTGTCTGGGTCCTGCGCTAACGGACAGGGTTGCCTTCTACACCACTCACCAGCGCGCTATTGGCATTTGTAGGGGATGATGGGAGGGTGGTGGTGGGGTGTCATGAAGGGCCGGTTGCTTACGCAGCAGTCACCAACCTTTTGGACCTCATGGACCACCTCACTGGTGGTCTGTGACCACTGGTTGGTGACCGCTGGCTTAGAGCATCCCTGCCTCTGCCCTGAGAAGCCAGCACCCCACAGTCAGAAATGTCTATTGACACTCAGGTGTCCCTCCTGAGCCAACTCTTCCTCCTGGGGGGCCACTGCCCCAGATCTATTTGGGTTCAAATTTAGGAGATGTTTGGTTTTATTTTTTAAAACATCATTCAGTAACTTATCCAACATGTTTATCCATTTATAGTCCAGTTTTTTGGTTTTTTTGTGTTGTTGTTTGGTAATCCTCCCTCACCCAAGGATATGTTTATTGATTTTAGACAGAAGGAGAGAGAGAGAGAGAGAGAGAGAGAGAGAGAGAGAGAGAGAGAGAGAGAGAGAGAGAAACATCGATGTGAAAGAGAAACATCAATCTATTGCCTCCCATATATGCCCCAACCAGGGATCTAACCCACAACGTTTTTGTGTACAGGACAATACTCCAACCAACTGAGCCACTCGGGCAGGGCCATTTATGGTCTAGTTTTTAAGTCTAGCTAGAGTTTTTAAAGTGACCCACACATTAAAACAATCAGCATTAATTATTGAAATGAAGGGGTTGGGATTTTCTTTTTGAGCAGAAAATGTATGGAAAGTGTATCAATCCAAAAACACGGGTGTTTCTGCTGAAGGTCTGGCACCGATTTGTTCTATCTGGCTGGGCGAGCGGTGAATCTGGGGCAGCACTACGTGTGCTGCCTGCCGAGCCCTTGGGCGCCCTTCGGGGACCGGCGGGGTGGGGTGCAGTTAAGCCGATCTTTCCACTTACTGAGCCAGTTGTTGATTTTTTGTTTACCTTTGAGGCTAGGACATTTTCCCCTTAGAAACGTACAAGTAAGTGCCTTTACCTAATTGGCGATGGAGAGGGCAAGCACATCACATGTCTTTGCAGAAGACTGCACTGGGGAGGCCTGCCCTGGGCTTGGGCGGATCAGACAGACAAGGCGGGGGAGCCCTAAGTGACCTGCTGGCGCTGTCTTGTGATTTAGTGTAATACATGGGTTCAGAATCCCATTGGCTAAAGGGGCTTCTGCAGACTTGGGAAATCATTATCATTGCAGCTCTTCAGATGTGACTCCCGGGAAAGCCTTCCCTCTGAAATACCTGGACAGCTGGGCGCTCAGGGAAGGCGCTGGTGAGTGTCAGAGGCCTCGCCTGTCCCTGTCCTCCCAGCATTGAGGAGAGGCTGGGAACAGTGCCCATCACTGTCCGCAGCCGCTCCTCTTGGTGTTAAAAAGGAGGCGTTCTACCTGTGAGAGAGTCAGAATGTCCTATTGTTGAAGAAGAAGGGCATTGGGACAGCCTCAGGAGCCAGCCGTCTGGCTTTCCCAGGCTGGCTCAGGGTCCCGCTCAGTGAGTGGCTTTCTTACTGGGGCTCTCTGCAGACTGTTTTTCTTTTTCTCCCCCTCCCTCCTCCCTATCTCCTTCCCTCTCCATCTCCCCCTCCCTTCCTCCCTCCCTTCCTTGCAAGCTTGAATAACCACATGTAATCCAAGCTGCACTGGGCTGGGACACTGATCACGATGGCCTGACTTACACACTAATAAATCAGTTTTAATTGTCAGTTACTAGATTGGCATCATTCCCCCTTCCTAACAGAAACCCTCTCTCTGCCATGGGGCTCATTATTTCTCTTCTGAGATATGATGTGCCACCTGCTGTCAGTTTTTATTTTTATTTTTAATCCTCGCCCGAGAATATGTTTTTATTGATTTTAGAGAGAGAGGAAGTGAGAGGGAGAGAGAAAAAGATCCATGTGAGAGAGAAATATCTATTGGCTGCCTCCCATATGCACTCACAATCTGGATATGTGCCCTGACCGAGAACCAAACCCACGACCTTTCAGTATACTATACGGGATGATGCTCCAACCAACCTAGCCACACTGGCCAGGGCTTTGGTCGCAGTTTTTAAAGTGAGAAATGTTATGTTGTGTCCAAACAAAATAACAGCAACACGAAAATCCTCCGCCTTTTCCAAGGAGGGCAGCGCAGGGAGACCTGTCGGCCACCCCTCCCCACGGGGGTTAGAGATCTGGTTCCACCTGTGCCTTGGACCCTGTGGGCAGGGTTGGGTGCTTATGTTCCCTGAAGGGACCAAGAACAGGTTAGAATGTCAGGGTTGTCTGGGGACTCAACCTGCATCCCCCCGGCATGCAGGGTTGTCTGGGGACTCAACCTGGTTGTGCATCCTTTTCTCACCCCTCTTGTCACCACCTCCACCTCCCCCAATGATTCCCTGAAGGCCAACCAAGCAAGGTGACCAGAATCGCACGTTTCATCTCCTGGAGGGCTTACTGTTTCTGCATTTTAACTTCCTTAAAGGGAAAGCTACTCACCCATGAAATGTCTGTCTAAAAATAGTCACAGAGATGCTCCAATGTCCAGTTCACTGTCTCTCTGGTAGCTGATGGGCGGATGTTTATGCTAAACTCCTCCCGCCCCGCCCCTCCCCTGCAGGCACATTCCAAGGTTGGTTGAGTTTCTTAAGCTAATGCATGAAAGGCAGGTGACCTCGGTCCCTGCACTACCTCCCTTTCCACGGGAACCTTGGCTGGTGCGCACCTGGAACAGTGAGCAATAATGAGGACAGTGCTAGCTCCCAGCTGGATGCTTCCTGTGGTGCCTGTGACGTGGTCCTCACGCCATCAGCATGGTGCTCTTGACTTCAGACTATATCGAGTGACTGCCAACATTTAGTGTTCAAATCTCAGAGTGGTCATCTCCCTGCCCCCCTCCTCCCCATCCCCCCTGCCTCCGCCTTGGCCCACCTCCCCCACTGCTATCACCATGGGCTGATTAAATGCTTGACTGTGAGGTGACAGGCTCTCTCTGCTCTAGAGGCTGGGGACTGGCTCCGTCCTGCTGTGGCTTTCAGTTTGTGACTTGCTTGGAATTGTGCATGTTAGCTGTAGCTTCAAGAAATCCAGGAATGCCAGGGGGATCAATAAGTCATGTTGGTTTATTCCTGGGATTCCACAAGCCCAGGGATTGGGCTGTACAATGACCTGTGTTGTTCTGACATGTTTGAAGATTTTTGAGTTGATTAATCATGACAAGGACAAATCCAAAGGCTACACAGGCATTTTCCCTGAAGTCATGAAATCAATGAGCATAGTTCCCTGGACCAGAACGTTTGTGCCTTAGAACCTGGTGGGGTCCGTAGGCTCTGGATGGGGGGAGAGGAAATGCATGATTGGAGGTTCTGCACATGAGTTTCCTGTGGGCAAAGTGAACTCATAATCCCTAAACTTGAAAATCATTGACCTGGAGAACCTTGGCCACCTTGTTTTCAGGCACACCTCGTTGTGCGCAGTGGCATTTACTGCATCTGCCACTTGAGAGTGGTGCAGAGCCCACCCCTCCAATTGCTTGCTCTCAAGTTCTGTAAGTGAAAGGCTGCAATTTACTAAGGAATAAACCAGGGAAACCTTACCCTTAGAGGAAACAAAAATATGTGTTTCCTCAGAAGCAGCAAAACCCCTGGAGAAGTCTCTGAATGCCGGTGAGGACAATATCTAGAAAATACTTGTGGTGGTTGGAGTGTTTGCCATGTAAACAGTGAGTTGTTGCCTGAAGGATGCAGGGAATCCAACCCGGAGAAAGCACCACAGAGGTGACGAGACGGGGACACCTAGAACAGACGCATCCTGAAAGAAAAAGCCTACTGTGCGTAGCACAAGGCTGCAGTTTCCCTTGGGTCTTCAATTTAAAACACACACACAGATCTCTTATAAGAGAACTAGAAGCCCAACTCGGCCCCGCCCACCTGCACGTGCCTTGATGTGCACGCAGCCAGTCTTTGGTCGTTATGGCATCACGACCATTGGGTTTTTATTATATAGATGCCACCCACAGACGGACTAGCTCTTACTGGTTTTAGAGTGGATTTGACAGACGTCTACAAACAAGTCAAATTGAACACAGTGTGGTCAAATGAGTCCACGTAAACCATTCTGTGTTACATCTGGCTAAGGGGCTCTTGGGTTCATCCTGTGAATGAGAACCAACAAGAAAGGTAGTGTTACTTTAGCTCAATATCTAAGCATGGCTTTAAAATTTTTATGGTTTTGTTTTTCTTATGTGAGTCATAGAACTGGCTCTGAAGGCAGTTCTTCCACAGGAGAATTTTAGAAAATGCCTTAGGCTCTGGCAGTATTGGAGCCAGTAGTCAGCCTCTTGAGGAGATCACTAGGAGAGACGTAACCTGGGTGTGTAAAGGGCGGCACATTTGTGTAAAATCAGTCTTCCTCACTTAGTAACAGCTCCCTCCTAAAAGGCTGCCCCAAACCAAGGTTGGTGGCTATTTTTCAAATGTTATGTGAGTTTAATTCTCTGCCACTTGAAGAATGAGTCATTCCCTATAACTTGGCCCATGTGTGCAGGAAGGCGGGAGCTGGGAATGCAATCATCACGAAATCCTCCTATTTCTTCTGCATCGCTTGCTTTACCGTATGTGTCTCTGCCACACGAAATAATCACTTATGTCTGGAGAACATTTTACTTTCCAAAATATGTGTTATGGTTTGTGAAACTGCTTTCCATGTTCCAACTCTGGAAACAAAGGACCTCTACATGTTTTGATTGAGTCAGGATTTCCGTTCTGAGGCATTAGGGCACCTACTAAAGGGTCAGATCCTATGTGGTGTCTGACGGGGTATTGTAGGAATAATCTGGAAGGTGAATCCGTCAGCGACATCTGTGTCTTCCCTGTAGGCGATGCTGCAGCCGATGGCTCCCTTGCCTTACCTGTTTAGTTACCTAATGCATGAACGCACAGAAACTGCTGCCGCAGCCATTGGTGTGGGCTGGGAGGTCTCCACTCTCTTCCCTGTCAGAGCCTGTGGTCAGTGTAGTCAGTCGGTTTTCCCTCCTGCTCTGCCCAGGACGGTCTGGTTGAGGCCTGCTGTTCTGGACTAACTAATGGTAGTGCTTTTTCTCCTCAGAAGTATGCAGGTTTGGACGATATAACATCATCTCTCTCTGTAGGGCTTGTTTCAGCACAGGGCTGAGCATCTGAAACTTGGCCCCGGGCCACAGGCCTGCTCACATGCACCTCCCTGCCTCTGGAGCTTCATAGCACTGAGACCAGATCTCAGCACTGCCCCCAAGTGCAGATTCTCCCTAATGGTCTCCAGCCTCAGAGTGGCATGCTGTGCAGTGTCTCAGTGACAGGCACTGTGTTTGGGAGTGCAGGGGTGCCAGAAACAAGTCAAATGACAACCCTAAGACTAATCTCCCTTTCTCTCTCTCTTTCTCATCTATCTCACCTATTATCTACCTACTAGAGGCCTGGTGCACAGATTTGTGCACCGGTGGGGTCCCTTGGCCTGGCCTGCGGGGATCGGGCCAAAACTGGCTCTCCGACATCCCCGGAGGGGTCCTGGATTGTGAGAGGGTGGTTCTTGGGTGACGCACCCCGGAATAGGGCCCCCTCCTCTCTGGTTCCGGGTGTGTCACCCAAGAACTGCAGCTGCCAAGTCACCGCAGCTCAGCAGCTCCTGTGTTGAGCGTCTGCCCCCTGGTGGTCAGTGCGCATCATAGCTACTGGTTGGATGGTCGAGCAGTTGGACGGTTGCTTAGGCTTTTATAGTATATATATAGATCATCATCTGTCATCTGTTTATTATCTATTCATCCATCATATATCTGTCACCTGGCTATCTGTCCATCATCTATTCATCATTCACATATCAACCATCTATTATCTACCTATTTATCTACTTATCTATCCATCTGTGTATCTATCTATTCATTTGCCTATCTATTGTTAAAATCCTGTGAAATAAGATCCTTGGGGATAACTCAGGAGGAGGAGGGAGCTTGGTTTTGCCTATGGTCCTAGAGCTGGGGGTGCTGTGGGCCTGGTGCAGCCTCTGTCCCTGAGATCGCTCACACACCAGGGAGCAGCTTAAACAGTGGCTTTGATAAGTGCTCCTCTCCCAGAGGGAGCCTGGATCCAGTCACTCTCTTGCTTATCACCCCGCTGTCCTCAGCGACAGCCACACTGGCTCCATACTTTAAATGGAATAGGCTAAAACTGCATGCTGTGAGGCTTACACAGCAGGGAGATGGAAACAGAGAGATGGAAGGGGTCCTTAAAGTGACTGAGGTGTGCTTGGAATAAATTGCATGGCTTCCCCATGCAGACAGTGGGAGGTTGTGGCTGTCTGAACCAGCTGTCCTGGGGTCTGAGGACAGCAGGGCAAGCAGGGGCCAGGGGCCAGGGCCTCAGTGACCGCAACCTGCAGAGACACTCTAAGGCAGTGGTTCTCAACCTTCCTAATGCCGCAACCCTTTAATACAGTTCCTCATGTTGTGGTGACCCCCAATTTCATTGTTACAAATTGAACATAATTAAAGCGTAGTGATTAATAAAAAAAAATATATGTAATTATATATGTGTTTTCCGATGGTCTTAGGCAACCCCTGAGAAAGGGTCGTTCGACCCCCAAAGGGGTCGCAACCCACAGGTTGAGAACCGCTGCTCTAAGGCAAATCTGCTCTCCACTTCTCTTAGTTCTTTGTCATCTCATGTTGGGTTTCCCTCTCCTGTTTGTTGTATATGTGACTCAAACACTAGACTGTGCACATGTGTATTTACATATTAAAATATATTTATGTTATATAGGATATAATATATCATCTATACTAATAATAGCCTAGGTGGTTGTCAATCTCTTAGACACCATTAGGCAACAGGCAAACCTCATATTCCCCACGGTGCCCTGGATGAGACTGGACCGACATTCCTACTCTTAGAGATTAAATTCAAGGGGCTTTCCCACTACTGATGACAGTGAGTGACACTTGTGTGGACGGTCTGCAAATGCTGGGCTCCTAGGCACTTACCTTCATTTTTACTGGTATTCACATTTCATGTAGTTTAGGATCAATTAATACTGCAACAATATTTACCCCATTTTTAAAAGGTTTCATTCTCTCCCCCAGGGCTACCAAGGCATGGTGGACGGCGGCAACAACATCATGGAAGCGAACTGGGAGAGCGTTTCCAGCATCCTGCAAGTGGTAGGTGCTGGGTTCCATAGTCTGCTTCTCTCTGTAAGTGAGTCACTCCCTGAGTTTGGAGCCTTTAGTCCTTATAGTCCTCTCAGACTTAAAGCAGATTAGCGTGCTGCCTGGCAGCAGGAAAGAAGACACTCTTAATGTGTCACTTAAATTTTGTAAAAACACTTCCCATCATGCAAATGGAGGAAATATCCCTGCAATAAAAAATGTATGCATGGTAGCTAGCATTCCTCATGGTACTGGGAGCAGATTTGGGGTTTGTACACCAGATTCGTGTTGCGGCAGCTTTGATTTGTTGGTGCTGTGTGTTTAGTGGTGAATACCTGTGCCTGTTGGGTTTTCTTGATAAAACCCAACATCAGGGTATCACAGCCTGGGAGAGACCCCAGCCAGCGGCTCCGAGAGCCCTGGGTTTGTTTATTTATTTATTTTTAATTTTTATTGATTTCAGAGAGGAAGGGAGAGGGAAAGAAAGTTAGAAATATCAGTGATGAGAGAGAATCATTGATCAGCTGCCTCCTGCATGCCCCACACTGAGGATCAAGCTCGCAACCCAGGCATGTGCCCTGACCATGAATCAAACCACGACCTCCTGGCTCATAGGTCAGTGCTCAGCCTCTGAGCCACGTGGGCCGGGTGGGCCATGAGTTTAGAGGGCAGGCGGCGCCCTGCCCTGGCCTGCTCCAGATGGAGAAGATTTCTTTGGTGTGCCCAAACATGAGGTCATCACCACTTCAGGCAAAGAAACAGCTGCTTACTTTTAATGTAAAAGGCGCCTGCCCAGCTATTTTATGCTTATACTTAATTATACCTAGTACATTTCCAGAACACTGTGTAGCTCAGCAAAGGCCCCACACAGCTGAGGAGTGGAGAGCCCACGTGGCGAGAATAAACTCATGAAGCACTACTGTGGGTTTACCTTTGTAGCATATGTATTCATCTGTGGCTCCTGTTGAGTACTCTTTTAAAAATTTATTTTTATTAATTTCAGAGAGGAAGGAAGAGGGAGAGAGAGAGATAGAGACACCAATGATGAGAAGAAATCATTGATTGGCTGCCTCCTGCCTACCCCCCAATGGGGATTGAGCCCACAACCCAGGCATGTGCCCTGACTGGGAATTAAACTGTGACCTCTTGGTTCATAGGTCAGGGCTCAACCACTGAGCTACACCAGCTGGGCCTTTTATAATAGAAGGAATAAAATGCATATACTGCCTGTGAAGTTGCTAGTGCATGGATAAAATGGGTGAATGGATAAAAAAATTATGGGAAAATATATGAATATTATTAGTCATATAACAGAAGGAACTCCTGCAATATGGGACACAGTGGATGGATCTTGAGGGCATTATGTTAAATCAGTGAGACAGAGAAGGACAAATACTCATTGATAGGTAGAATCTAAACTCACAGAAGCAAAGAATAAATTGGTGTTTGTCAGGGGTTGGGGCACGGGGATATGGTAAGATGATGGCCAAAGGGTAGATGAATACATTATAAGATGAATATGTGCTGGCATATCAGTACAGCATGGTGACTGTCCTATATAATAAAAGGCTAATATGCAAATAGACCCAAAGGCAGAATGACCAGTTGCAATGACACACACTGATCACCAGGGGGCAGATGTTCAATGCAGGAGCTGCCCCCTGGTGGTCACGGCTGGTGAGTGCAGCAGTGGTGGTGGAAACCTCTCCCACCTCCACAGCAGTGCTAAGGATGTTCAACTGGGGAGTGGGTCTAAGCCATCAGTCAGACATCCCCCAAGGGCTCACGGACTGTGAGAGGGTGCAGGCCAGGCTGAGGGCCACCCCCCCCCCCGCCCCCCGAGTGCACAAATTTCATGCACTGGGCCTCTAGTAGTGAATAATTCTGTATTGTATACTTGAAATTTGTTAAGACAATAGATCTTAAGTGTTCTTACAGCATACACACAAAAGGTTACTATATGAGGTGAGGGGTGTGTTAATTTATTTGATTGTGGTAGTTATTTCACAGTGTGTACATATATTAAATCATCATGTCACATACTTTAAACAAGTTCATAATGATGTGTTATACACTTGAAAGTTGCTAAGAGAGTGAATCTTACAAGTTCTCACCACAATAAAGAAAGGCAGTTATGCAGACTGATAGATGTATACACCAGTCTTGTTGTGGTAATCATTTCACAGTACATGCACAGATCAACTCAGCACATTGTGCACCGTCAGCTGACATCATGTTTGGGATATGATAGCAGGATGTACGTTTTAGTACCCATCACAGAGCCATAAGTCTGCACGTACACCTTTACCTATTTCTCCTGGAAAGAGACAGAAGGAAAGTTTGGAACCCATCAACACTTAGGTAGAGTGATATTTGCAAAAAATCAGGACAGTGTTGTTTGAATTCCAGACAGTGAGCTGTGTGTGCAGGGAGCATTTCCTTTCTCCTGTTGTGATTGTGCAGAAGACAAGAGATATGGGGTGGCTGTGGGGTGTGTGTGTGTGTGTGTGTGTGTGTGTGTGTGTGTGTGTGCGCGCGCGCGCATGCTGGCTACTTCTCTGCATCTAAGCCAATCCTGGTTTCATACCTGTGGCCCTGGCTGTATTATCTCCACACCGTCTATCAGCTGCTGACTTAACTTCCAGTTGTTAGAAATCACATGACCCTCTAATTGCTCTTGGTCAGATCAAAATTCAGAAAAGCAGCTTACCTTTGCTCTGTGCCCTGCACCTGCCACCCAGGCGCCCTGTGCTGTGCCAAGTCAGAACGCCGGCCCGTCACACTGACAGTTACGCAGGACCACTGCTGATGAGGGAGCTCTGTGAAGTGAGGGTGCACTTGAAGGTTTGCATGCAAATCCCAGTTTTATATGTGCTTCCCAGATACATGTCAGGGAGCCCTGCATTTTTCTAACTGCAGCTAGGAATTCTTCATTTATGAAGCCCCAAGTGGGAAAGCTCACAACTGATCTCTCTGGAAATGGGATGGCCCAGCTTCAGTGTTTGTGTGTGTGTGTGTGTGTGTGTGTGTGTGTGTGTGCATGTGTTTTAATATTTAGCCTTTAAGAAGGGTTGAGATGTGGTTGGAAATAACTCTCTTTGGTGCACAGGTTGCTCTTTTGCTTGTGTGTATGGTGAACTCTGAGTAATGGAGGGGAGCCTGGGGCCTGGGCCTCCGACTCAGCGCTCTCTCACCGAGGCTGATGGCAGCGCTGGGCTGCCTTAGGCTCCGGGTGTTGGGGGAGCTCAGGGTCTGGCTGCCCGACTGCACAGCCTCCGGATGGCTGTCATCACCTTGCAAACTCTTGTCTACATGTTTAGCTGACATTGCTCCTTGTTTCCAGACCCTACTTGGCTCCCCCTGGGCATGGAGCCAATGTCTCTATCCATTGAATTCCAGAAGGAGCTAAAAATGGAGGAATGACAAACTCTCACAGCAGACAGCCTGTGGGAAGCCCTATGTCTGCATCAGCACTCCCATGTGCCGATCTGCCCAGCTTTCTGCGCAGTTGTTAGGAGACAGATTAAATTAACTGGGATTTCGTTTCTTTTTCAGGGCGGGACCATTATTGGTAGCGCCCGGTGCAAAGCCTTCCGTACCCGGGAAGGCCGCCTGAAAGCTGCCCACAACCTGGTGCAGCTGGGCATCACCAACCTGTGTGTAATCGGCGGGGACGGCAGCCTCACCGGGGCCAACATCTTCCGGGGGGAGTGGAGCATGCTGCTGGAGGAGCTGGCCCGAGATGGTGAGTCGCCGCTGCTCTCCGGGGTTTGCTGCCTGTCCCGTCCTCCCTGGCCTGCAGAGAGCTTTGCCTCATACCTGCTGCCTGTCTGACTGTCCCAGAGGTGTTGGTGGTGTCAGACCTTAGTCACTGCCTCAGAATTCAAATTGGACCTCAAATAATAACCATAACTTATTTCCCTGTACTGTGGTAACAGTGTTGTTACATAATTGCAATTTAATACAAAACATGAGCAGGGAGTCTTGTTGCTGGAGGTGGTAGCTGCACCAGTTGCCAGTAGCAGGGGCCTCCCCGTACCTCCTGTCCACCGCACCTGGGCTGACGCAGGCTGGGGGTGATACGGAAGAGGAATAGCCGCCCAGGTACCTGCCTGAGCTGCCCCAGTTTCGACCACTCTGACTGGGTGTCAGCACATCTGCTCACTGTGTCGGAGTGCGAAGTGGACACGACCAACTGGTGGGCTAGCTCCCCAGGGGCCTCTAAGAAATCAATGTAATGGTTATAGAATATCCTTAACCACTTAATTCTGTGATTGTGATATTTCCTTATAAAGAGCCATGCTGTTCTCCCTGGTGTTACCAGGCAGAAGTCAGTTTACCCACTGACTGCAGCGTGTGACCCCTCCCTTCGAGTTTAGCAGCCCCATGCTCTAACCCGCAACAGCTCCCAGCTTGTCCGCGCCTCCCTGTTGTCTGGCATGGATTTCCATGAGGGTATAGGACTAGGTCATGGAGAGTTTTAAAAAAACAAACAAACCGATAGATGGACAACGCATTTCGAGTTGTGGGTTTCTGTCCCCCTGGCCGACCTGTCTCCCAGTGATGGAGCGTGTGGCTGTGTCCTTGCAGGCAAGATCAGCAAGGAGGATGTGCAGAAGTACGGGCACCTCAACATCGTGGGCATGGTGGGCTCCATCGACAATGACTTCTGCGGGACAGACATGACCATCGGCACTGACTCGGCTTTGCACCGCATCATCGAAGTCGTTGATGCCATCATGACGACAGCCCAGAGGTAGACAGAGGTGCCGGTGGGTGGGCAGGTGGCACCGGGCACGCTGACGGGCCCTCATACTGGCTCTGGGAGGGTGCACAGAGGGTGTTCTGGTGCAGCTCTTGTCACTTGAGTGTTAGAAATGGTGCGAGAAAATTGTTCCGGTTCACTTTTTATTTTCAGTTCTATGACGTTACTTCCCTCCCTCCCCGATTATAGAAGAAAAGTATGTTCATTGGAGAGAATTTAGAAGACAAAAATCATCATTGTCTTAAGTCCTGCCGTGTTCTCAGGCAGGAATCGTGGAAGCAAAAGTGTGGGTGCATGTCGCCACAGCCCTTGTTAGAGACGTGGGGAGGCATCCCGTCCCCCATGTTCCTTTTCTAGCCTCACGCACCCAGGTGTGGATGAAGCTGTAAAATGTGGAACTGGAAAGGGGCTGCCCGAGCCCCTTTACTCACAAAAGTTTGAAAGACTCTTGCAGTAGCTTTTGCTTCTGTAGAAAACGGGTGCTGTTTTGGAAGCTGGGGCGCCTGCCATAGCTACAGAGCAGCCTTGCTGTGTGCGTGGCTGACCACGCTTGTCTCCCTGTGTCCCAGCTCTTCCCAGCCGTGGTGAGTGCACGTGTCCTTTCTCTTTTCCAGCCACCAGAGGACCTTCGTTCTCGAGGTTATGGGGAGACACTGCGGGTACGTATGTGCAGACATGATCCGGGTGGAAGGACCTCACACCCCTGGAGAGCCCTGCACCCCGTGCCAATGTCCCGGGAGAGGTTCTCCAGGGCCAGCGCCTCCCGCGCAGGCTCAGCGCTCTGTCTGCCCTGCAGCCCCCAAGCTCTGGGTGCCCAGTGGCAGCCTGACTGCATCCTGGTTATTTCCATGCAGGTACCTCGCCTTGGTGAGCGCCTTGGCCTGTGGGGCGGACTGGGTGTTCCTCCCGGAATCCCCGCCGGAAGAGGGTTGGCAGGAGACGATGTGCATCAAGCTGTCAGAGGTAACTCGCTCTCTGCTTCCGGGCGCTGGCCGTGCCCTGTGAGCGTCTTTAGGGTTTTCAGTTTGGGAGGGTTTAGACAGGTGGGAACGGTCGGATTCTAGGGTGAAGCGAAGCTGGGTGCAGGGCAGCGGCAGGTAGTGGCTGTCCGCAGGGGTCTGTGTCCCAGGGCTGCAGAGTGAGGCGGTAGAGAAAAGCGACAACCGTTCCGTTTTCCATGCAAAGCACCGGTTAGCTCTCACAGAGGAGGTGCTGTGAGGTTGCAGCTACTGAAAGGTACCGGCTTTGGGGGGACACCTGTTTCCTGTTTGATCTCCACCGATCGGTAGGAAGACCTGTGTTCTCACTCTGATCTGAATGTCCCTCCACACTGGCCTGGGCTACGACGCGTGTCTCAGCTGGTGTCCCCTCTGTGCAGGGCTTGGGGTGAGGTTGGCACACTGCTCTGAAGCCGACACTATAGACCACTCCTGTAAGGCACATCTCCCTCTGTGAGGCACGTGAGGTCTCACGTAACACACCAGCTTTCCGGACAGAAACCCCAGTGTGGGGGTTCCCACGCTCTGTTTTTACAGCCCTTATCGCTGGCCTCCAGGAAATGAACGTGAGCCGATGGCACAGGCTCGGTGCAGTTGTGTACAGCAGGCACATCGGCACTGCCCGCACTGGGACACGTGCAGCAACGTCACTGGCACCTTCAGGGTGGCAGATTCAAAGACAGGAATTCACAGAAAATACCAAATAAACTTTGCTGACCTAAAGCCCTGGGAGGAACTGTCAGGCATGCTGCACCTTGGCTTGGTAAAGCCGGGCCCCTGTATGAGGTTGGAGCTCTTAGCCGCGACTGCAGGGAGTGTTCAACATTCAAACACTAGCAGGGAAGTGACAAATGAGCTCATCATTTCTGGGCCTGGCCTGTGCACGTGGTGGTACTCTCCGCCAACCAGCTGGTGCTAGGGGCTACATGGCTGGCTGCAGGAGAGGAGGGTGGCCCGCCTGGACGGGTACGTCTGTGTGCTGCAGAGGATACCTGTGTCATCACCACCGCACGGGACATTGTGGGCATCCTGTCTGGGGAGCGCAGTCAAAGGTCAACCAGCAAAGCCTCCAGCCTGGGACGCCTGGGTGCCAGAAGCTCTGGTGGCACCACTAAATCTCAACCCCCTGCCCCCTTCTTCACCTACTCACCCAGAGCACCTCTTCTCCCCTCCCCGTGTCCTTAGTGAATGGAGTGTGTGACATTAGCTGACCATTTCTACCTCTTGTCCAGTTCAATATACTGGCCCTGGTTTTGTTAAGAGCATTTAGTCATTAGAGGGTTTTAATGTCTGTTTCCTTAGAACCGGGCCCGGAAGAAAAGGCTGAATATCATCATTGTGTGCGAAGGAGCAATCGACACCCAAAACAAACCGATTACCTCGGAGCAAATCAGGGAGGTGAGTGTGTCCGTCTCCCCACCGCTCCTCCTCTGCCTGCCTGCCTGCAAACGGGAGATGCTGGCACACTGGCAGGGGGTCTGGCACAATGCATTATTATTCTGAAACGTTTTTTGTTTTTTCTGATAGTAAAAACTATTTTCATAATGACTCAGAGCTTTAGTGGCATGAGGCTCACACAGCTCCGGCTTCTGCAGAGCCAGTGCTGCTGGATACTGTTGAGACTATCCCCCAGGGCTCGCCCAGGAGAGAGGGGCAGTGGAGAAGGTGGGCATGGAGGGTCCCGCTCTGGGCCCAGCCGCTCGGAGAGCCAGGAGGGTCAGTTCCCAGCAGCACACCCTGTCTGTCCCCTTCTCTCCTTGGGAGCATCCGCTGAGCATGTTCTTAGAGAAAGCCGGATGGTGGACAGGAGTCACCGCCCCTCCCTGCCTGCAGAGGGGCCCCGCCTTGGGTGCTGGCTCGTCAGGCCTGTGACCTGTGACGGGATCGGCCGGGCTCCCCGGTTATGGGGACAACTGGGCACGTTCTGGACATCCCAGGGGGACAGACAGGCTCTGGTTGAAGCTGCCCATCAGGGCAAAGGATATTGTCAACTTGGTTTCTCAGTTTTGCCTTCTCTATTCCTGTGCCAGCTATGCACCTAAATCTTAAAATACTGAGAGTTGGCTGTGAAAGATATCAGCCAACATTTCCTAGTGTTTATGGTGAATGGCCCCCGATGTTAGACTTTGGTCTTTGAGTTTTGGCTAAGAAAGAATTCAGACAGAGAAAGACAAGTATGACATGTTCTCACTCATATGTGGAATCTAATGGACAAAATAGATCCAGAGACATGGAAGCATAGAACAGCCTGTCAGAGCTCAGAGGGAAGGCTGGGGTGGGGGTGGGGGTGGGAGAGATTAACCAGGGAATTTAAATGCATATATTCATAATCCATGGACACAGACAATTGTGTGGTGAAGGCTTGGGGGTGGTGTGCAGGGAAGCCGGAGGGGGTCAATGGGAAAAAAAAAAGACATCTATAATCATTTTAAAAATTAAAGATAAACTTGAAAGAAAGAAAGGATTTAGAGCCAAGACTCAAATATAAGCAAAAGTTTATTTAGAAAGTCACAGCAGTAGAAGAGGTGAGCCTGCTGGGCTGTGTGGGCTCAGGAAACAAGTTGCAGAGGCAAAAGAAAGGCCGTGGAGCTTAGGAGAAAACAGGCAAAGAAGTCACAGAAGCTGAGGAAGAAGGGAGTGGGGAAAGGGTGCCCCGGCCGCGCTGCTCTCCCGGCCCTGGAGCTGAGGTGCAACTGAGGCCCAGATGTCATCTCTGGTTTGACCCAAACGCTGTCTCTGTGGTCAGCAGACCCAAGGCTTTGTTCCTCAGATTAGTCGATGCGGGTCATTGTCCTGAGGCTTAGTGCTTTAGGAGTGGTTGTGCAAGGGCTTATCAGGATGTCCCGTGAGCCTCTTCTCCCGCCCCCTTGTTCCTCCTCTAAGGGGCTCTAGGACCAGCCCAGCGACCCTATGCTAGGGGAGGAAAGGTTGCCCTGGGGGCGAGGCCCATCCGACAGCTGCCTGCTGCTAGGCAGCCCTGGGTGACCTTCCTTACCTGGCTTGTCATTCCTGCTCTGCTCATGCCTGTCTAACTGCCTGCTATCGCAGGAAGTCATCTGGAAAGTGAGAACAAAGCCTTTGCTTTCCCACTTAATTGAAGTGGAGACTGAACCATGAAACTCACGGAGCGAGCCCAACCCCGTTATGTTTACAGAGGAGTGCGTGAGGCCCAGCGGGTAGTGGCCTGTCCCTGCCTCTCAGCTGTGTGCACAGGGGTCCGGCCTGAGAGGACACCTTCACTTACTGGGTCACGCTTTTCAAAGACACTGCAAATGTCGGGCGATTCAGGAAATGTTGACATTTCAACAAAGTATTAATCATGCTTTCAACACAAGCTGTAGAAACTTCATTTAAAAAAAAAATCATGTTATTTATGTTTATTTGCAAGGTAGAAATAAAAATCCTATATAAAAAATTAAAGCATTATTTAAAAGCATTTTCAGTTAGCCATTAGCCTAAGCATTCCTTCAAGAACCAAACTTTAGGAATTAGAACATTTCTCCAGTAGATCTGAAGAAAGAAGAGAAAATTACTTCCCGGCTCCGGCCCGTCTTCTAGTGGGAGCCCATCTGCCCGCACCTGTTCTGTGTCCCCTGATGGAGATATTTCCCGCAGCTGGTGGTGAAGCAGCTGGGATACGACACCCGCGTGACCATCCTCGGACACGTGCAGAGAGGCGGGACGCCCTCGGCCTTTGACAGGATTTTGGTAAGTGAGGGTGGAAGCTGTCCGGCCAGTTCCCAAGGAAAGGGGCATTTCTGGGAGCACCAGAGACGGATAGCTGCTCCCTAGCGCCATCTGGCAAAAGCGTCTGCCTGCAGCACGGGGCGGCCTGTCTCCGAGACCCTCCAGGCCTTGTTGTCATTGGAGACTCAGACCAGAACAGTTCCCAGGCCCCAGTCACCCAGAAGCTAGGAGACCACACCCAATGGACAGTGGAGGGTGACAGGGACTCTAGGACAAAACCCAGGCTGTGGGAGGTGGCATTCACATGCAGGTTTCTAGAAAAAGAACCAGGGACAGCAGAGCCCAGAGTCCAGATCCTGGGTTGTTAATCTTCACTGTTCTTTACACCACAGACTCTCCTCTCCCCTCCCCTCCCCTCCCTCCTCTCCCCTCCCCTCCCTCCCTCCCCTCCCCTCCCCTCCCCTCCCCTCCCCTCCCTCCCTCCCCTCTCCTCCCCACCAGTTCTGAGTGGAGACTAAATCTCTCTGTTGGAAGTGGGTTAAGCAGGAAGGACTTGGGTACCTAACTGTACTCAGTCCCAGAGAACAGAAAGGCAGCTGAGGCGGATGTGTTTAGGACACAGTGGGGCTGTCTGAACCACAGGGGACAGGGGCGCATGGATGCCCCTGCCTGGAGGATCGAGGGGTCTCCGGTGAGAACGCTGCCTTGGCGGGTGGTGAGCCTTCTCTGACTCTCATGAATGTCACTTGCAGGCCAGCCGCATGGGGGTGGAGGCCGTGGTCGCCCTCCTGCAGGCCACGCCAGAGACCCCAGCCTGCGTGGTGTCGCTGAACGGGAACCAGGCTGTGCGCCTGCCCCTGATGGAGTGCGTGCAGATGGTGAGCTGGGGAAGGGGCGTGCAGGCACAGCAGGCACCTTGTTCCTGGTCTGTGGCTGCCAAGCGCAGGGGAGTTAGATGACCTTCACCAGGACGTGTGGCGCTGCCCTGTGGGCGTGGCAGCTGGCTCCGTATCACCCAGATTGGTTGCTTGTCTCAATTCTGCGCTCATTTTTACGGGAGGTTAAACTATCAGGAAGATTGTGCTGGGAGGGTCCTTGAGAGTGGCTGGGAGGAATCTGGGGGGGGCAGAGCTGCCCAGGGCCTCCTTAGCCCCTCAGATTTCGGCTGCTCCTTCCATCCTGTTCCCAAGGACGTTGAGTCTGTGGGGTGACCCTGGCCTGGCTAATTCAGGGGGCATTCGTCCAGGGCCAGGCTGTAATTCTCCACCTGAGTCCACGAGGGGAGGTGGCAGTGAGGTGCATTAGAAACTGTTCTTATCTTTCATTTCTCAAAGTCTGTTCATGACTGTCGTCCTACCTGGTCTTTTCCAGCAGCCCTGAACTACATGCGCTTGATAACATACAGAGGGGTGATTATGTAACGCAGTCACGGGGCTTGTTGGAAGTTACCTTAGACACGTCACTTCAAAGCCTGTGGGAGGGAATTAAGCTGCGTGTCTGTTTGTTATGTATGTATGTGTCCAAAGGTATTTTTTGTTTAAGCATATGTATGTCTATATGTGTTTGCATGCGTGCCTCTGTGTGTGCATACATATGTATTTTTGTCTTAAGCATGTGTGCCTGGACATGTTTGCATGTGAGTGTGTTCATATGTGTACATGAGTGCATGTGCATGTGTGTTTGTATGTGAGGATGTTCGTGTGTGTACATGTATTTGCGTGCATGTCTGTGAGAGAGTGAGATAATGCGCCTGTCCCTTCAGAGATAAACATGTAGGTACAATCTGGCTTGTCCTCCAAATGACCCTACATTACGGTAAACTAGCCAGATGGCTCACTAAAGGCACAGTGAGCCCTTCATTGGCACCTGCTGTGTGCCAGGTGTTTTCTTAAGAGCCTGGTGTGTTTTATAAAATGATTTTTTAAACTGATTTTCAGAGAGAGAGAGAAACATCAATGTGAGAGAGAAATATGGATCCAATCCATTGCCTCCACACATGACCTGCCTGGGGACCGAACCCACACCTTTTGGTGTATGGGAGGAGGCTCCAACTGAGCCTCAGCGGCCAGGGCAAATCTGGCATGTTTTATAGCCACAGATGACACTAGAGGTAGGGGCTGTTCTCCTTATTGTACAGATGGGGAAACCAAATAAATAACTTACCCGAGATCCTCGGGTTGAAGGTCCTACTTGGGTGTGTCGTCTGCACGCCTTTCCCTTTGCCTGCGGAGACCCCTTCCGGGTCCCCAGCTCCCAGGTCCTGTTGACTTTCTCCTTCCCAGAATCCACCTGCGAATTTGTCAGGACCTTGTGCGAGAGATGTATTTCCTTCTGCCTCTGCTCTCATAGACCGAAATCCCGAAGATCTCAGGACCTCTGCCTGGGGTGGCCGGCGGCGCCCCCTCATCCTCTTCAATGACGTGGCCTGAGCTAGTGGCCCTGGTGTCTCCCTCACAGCCAGGCGGTGCCAGGCCAGCTGGGCCCACTGTGGATCCGCCGCAGGCTGCTGAGGCGGGACGTGAGGGAGACGAGGTGGAGGCACCGAGCTGGGCAACAGGCTGCACCGAGTCCTGACCCTGCTCTCTTCCTCTTTCATCTCTTTCAAGACCCAGGGCGTCCAGAAGGCGATGGATGAGAGGAGATTCAGCAATGCCGTGCAGCTCCGAGGAAGGTGACTCTGAGGGGGACTCTGTCCTGGAACGTGTGCTGTTGGCCTGGCCCTTCCTTAGGCCTGGGAAGTTATCCACTCAGAAGGCCCCGCGAGGTGTGCTTGTCCGGTCCCACTGTGAGAAGGCAGGATGAAGATGGCGAGCAGGCGCCATTGCTATTCACCCAGGTTGAGGGCCTGCCTGGGCGAATAGTTAGCGGGGGAAGGTTTATTTCTTTGTTTATTTTGGGCAGGGGGTCATTGAATGTAATGAGATTAAGATAGGAAGTAGCAAATGGGTAGAGTGTTGGCAAAGAAACCTGAGAAGCACTGGGCGCCTTTGTCCCTTAGCCCAGTTACACGATGTATATGCCCCACATACCGTGTCCCCCCCCAGGGCAGCAGGACCCAGGTACCCCCAAGGGACAGGACAGCATTTGCAGACTGCCTGTTCCCTGCACCACTGTTCTCTGCGCCCTACTTCCCTGCACCTTCTAAATTTGTTTCAACAGAGTCATTCTCTTCTAGGAGCTTTGAGGGCAACCTCAGTATCTATAAGCAGCTCGCCATCAAGAAGCCAGACTCCCAGATCACCAAGGTGGGTGATGGCTGCCTGTCAGCTCCCAGGGGTGTTCCTGACGGTTCCTGCTGACCCGGGTCCCCTGCCACCTCCCTGCACTTGGCCGGCCACTCCTGGCACCTGGTGCTTGGCAGGGCCCCCTCCCAGGGGTGCATGGAGCAGTGACACAGCTGTGACAGGTGCCGCGTGCCCCCTGTCTTACAGAGTGGCTTCAACGTGGCTGTCATCAACGTGGGCGCACCGGCTGCCGGGATGAACGCGGCCGTGCGCTCAGCTGTGCGGGTTGGCATCTCAGAAGGACACAAGATGTTTGCCATCTACGATGGCTTCGAGGGCTTTGCCAAAGGCCAGGTGGGTCCCTCTGGAGGTGCCCAGTGGAGGGATGTCTTTGATGGGAAAGTCATGGGCAAGTGGGGGACCTCAGGCCCCACCAGGAACACAGCAACTGTGTGTGTGTTTTTAAATATGATTTTATTGACTTTAGAGAGAGAGGGAGAGAGAGAAACATCAGTCAGCTGCCTTCCGCACCTGTCCTGACCAGGGGTCAAACCCACAACCTTTCAGTGCACAGGATGGCACTCAACCAACTGAGCCACAGCAGCCAGGGCACAGTACCTGCTTTTTAAGGAGAACTTCTGCTCTAGGGTCCCATCCTAAGGAAGGGTCTTTCTACTCCTGTGAGACTGACATGTGCTTGCCCGTGTAGGTCTCACAGTAAATCTGAGATATTGTCCCCATTTCCCTTGTGAGAAAACTGGACAGAGACAGTAACTTGACCGCGGTTGCACTCTCAACTCGGTGCGTCCTGTCCACAGGGTTAGTTCACCTGGTCACTTGGCGACTATTTACTGAGTTCTCATGCTGTGGAATTAAGTTTGTGAAGAAAGCAGACAAAACCACTGCTTCCGTGGAGCTTTCATCTTAGGGAGGGAGGTGAAGGTAAGTGAAAATAGACTGTGTAAGTGTAGAGCAGGTGAGGAAGTGCTAGAGGGGCCACACGGAGGGGCTGGGTGAGCCCTGGGGCAGGGGTGGGCATGTCTGCAGCTGGGAGGGGTCTCAGATGAAGGGCTGAGCAGGTGCTGTCCCAGGCAGGCAGGACACTGCAAAGGCCTGAGGGGCTCAGAGGTGGGAGGGGCTAGTGGGATGCCGCAGGAGAGCAGGTTGGGGTGAGGTGGGGAGGAGACGGGCCAGGATCTTCGTAGGAATTGTAAAGAGTTTGGCTTTTATTCTGAGAAGACGGGTTTTGAGCAGGAGCCTGGCACGTACAGACTATGGGGCAGAAGTGGGAAGCGGGAGACTAGTTGCGAGGCTTCCACTGTCACCCAGGCAGGAGGTGTGGGGGGCGTGTCCAGTCCGGCCACAGTGGTGTCCATGAGACGTCTTCTAGGGTCTTGGGTGCATTTCAAAGGCAGAGCCAATAGAATTTGGTCCCTAAATATGCACAGGGGTGAAAAAAGGAGGTGAGAATGAGCCTGTTTCTCGCCTGAGTGGCAGCTGATGGACGCGAGGAAATGTAAGAGGCGCTGAGATGCCAAGATGTTCAGTGTGTGTCTGGTGGGCATCCCTGGGAGGTGGCCAGTGAGCAGACAGAGGTCATGGTCCAGGTCTTTAAGAGGCTCGGGCTAAAGATGCGTGTTGGGGACACCGGAATACAGGTGGTGCTTAAAGTAATGGCATGGAGAGGGTGTGAAGGGAAAGGGTTTTGCTGTTGAGAGGAGAGAGGAGAGACCTAGCCCAGGAGATGGGCGTGCGGAGGGAGGGAGGGTGCACACACCCAGCTGGCATCATCTATCCTTCTGGTTTTTTAAAATTTTTCATTAAATAAGTTTTTTTTAAATTTATGTCAATTAAAAAAACACACAATGCTGTTCATTTTTCCTTTAATTCCCAATGGTAGAATTTGGCCGACTAAAGTGTCAATCTATTTTACTGATGGAAACGAAGCTGCAGGGATGTCCCGGAGGCAGGAGGGCTGCCATCGCCGGTGGCTCTGTGTGACTCCCTCGGCATCACGATGGACGCCTACAGATAGGCAGCTCGCCCGGAGGTGCCGACCTCTGAGCTGTTTGTAAAACTTGTAATCCCCTTCCTTTCTCACTTGAGCCATCATTCCCTGTTTGCATCTTAGATCAAAGAAATCGGCTGGTCGGATGTTGGAGGCTGGACCGGACAAGGCGGCTCCATTCTTGGGACAAAACGGTAATTTCCCTCCTTGATTCAGACCTACTTTTAGGAGGAAGAAAGGGCCCCATTCTAGAGGAGGAGCTGGGACCCGTGCTGGGAAGGCTCCGCAGCCTGGCCCCGCCCAGGAGGCCCCAGCGGTTAGGGCTGGGGCTGAGACCCACCCTGGAGAAGAGACCCTGTGCTCCCAAGTCTCTCCTGCGCCCGGGGAGAGGAAGCCGGAGGCCGGCAGGAATCCACTTCAGTGGAGGTGATGAGGATGAGGGACATCACTGAGCTGCAGGGACCGTGTGTGTAGACCACGACAGAGCAGGTGGACAGTGGCTTAGTGCCTGGGCACCGAGCTGAGTGGCACCCACACTAGAGGCCAGTCCCAACATGTTTCTGAATCAGTAAGCCTCCGTTTCTCACCATAGCTGTTGGTAGCATATGCATTTTAACCAGGCACCTTTGCTTTATGTGCTGTCCTGGCAAAGCTCTGGGTGAGCTGGCAGCCCCTCCTGACGATGTTTCGAGAGCTTTATCTTAGACACTGGGAGGACCCTTGCTGTGACGCACACCTGCTGGGTGCCCTGACTGCCCAGGCCTGGATGTGTTTGCTGTGTAGCTTCTTCTTAGTCTACCAACAGCACTGGCACGGTGTCCTCCAGGCTGCAAATCAGAACGGCTGGGCCAGTGTTGGGGGGCTCTTGGGAAGAGTCTGTCATTTGTCTGACTTGGCTGTGTGTGAAACAGGTGATAAACAGGAGCGCAAATATGAGTGGGTGTAACTTTAAAGGAGATGAAGTTGGACAAAGTATAAAACTGGAAGTTTCCCTTTAAATAATATTTGTTGTGAATATTTGCAAGTTATTAGGGTGTGTGTTTTTTTCTCATGAGGCTGCAGAATTCTTTTGAGGTGAAGCTCCTGGACAGCTGGGAAGCTTCTCCCTGTTTTCTTTTGCAAATACACTCCTTAGGGACTTGCTCCCTGGCCACCCCGCCATGGGTTGCTCCCCCACGCGGTTGCCCCCCAGCCACAGGGAGGAGGGAGCCGGCTCCCACTGCAGGTGCCTCCCAGCGCCACCCTGAGCCAGGGCAGGCGGCCCACAGGGTGCTGGTGATGCTTGGTCCACCCTGTGAGCCTGTCTGGCCTCATCTCTCCTGATCTGTTTTCAGGATCCTCCCCGGGAAGTACTTGGAAGACATTGCTGCACAGATACGCACCCACAGCATCAACGCGCTGCTCATCATCGGGGGGTTTGAGGTACGTCCCCGGCTCCGTTCCCGGTTGGCTCTTCCACCCGTAGGCTTGAGTGGTGGCCCGAGCCGGCTCCACCCAGCTCCCCACCAAACAGGGTCATAGCGCCCAGGCCCAACTGCCACTGGACAACTGTGAGGCAGCACGTAGCAGGTGGTGGGACTCACCCAGCGGGAGGCGACCCTGACTCCGGGACGGGCCCGTCTGTCCTATGAGTTCTGGTGCTTTCCAGGTCGACAGGAATGAGTCTCCCCTGAGGCTGCAGTCCATGGCCATCCAGAGAGGAAGGGGGTTATGTGGCCAGCTCATTTGTTTTATCCCATATTGGACTGTAGGCCTTAATTTTTTTTTTCCTTTTTAAAAAATAGATTTTCATTTATTTCAGAGAGGAAGGGAGATATGATAAGAGAGAATCATTGATCGGCTGCCTCCTGCACACCCCACCTGGGCATGTGCCCTGACCGGGAATTAAATGGTGACCTCCTGGTTCACAGGTCGACGCTCAACCACTGAGCCATGCCAGTCGGCATTTTTTTTTTTTCTATTCAACCAAGATCAGTCCCGTGATAACCTTATGGTTTCCTTTCAAGAAAATGCAAGAGTCTCAACTACCGAGACACTTGCCAATGAGAGACTTGGTCTTACGTCTACATGACGACATCCCCTGGGCCCCTTGGTGCTTAAAGAACTGCTTGTCCCTGTTGTGACCTTCATGTGTTTCCACGTTGACTTCCTAGTGGTCCTCTCGGTGCCCCACTTCTGCCCGCCCCCCAACTGTGCGCTCTTGTCTCACAGGGCTACCTGGGGCTGCTGGAACTGTCAGCCGCCCGGGGGAAGCACGAGGAGTTCTGTGTCCCCATGGTCATGGTTCCCGCCACCGTGTCCAACAACGTGCCGGGGTCTGATTTCAGCATCGGTGCCGACACCGCTCTGAACACCATCACTGACGTAAGTCTGTGTGGCAGCAAAGCCGGTGCCGCGGGCCCTCGCCGAGGGCGCTGACCGAGGGCGCCTGGCCCGTTTTTATCTACCAGTGCACTAGAGACACAAGCCGGGTCGGGGCGTTGGTTTGTTTCCAGAAAAGTATTTTTTAAAAATCTGACCCTCTCTGATCCAGCTCCCAAAGATGTGTACCACGTCTTTCCCCGGGCTGCGCCCGCACCGTGTCCCTGCGGGACAGCATGGCAGCTCCGGCACTGGGGGGCAGTGCTTTGTGATTTGGACGATCATTCAGATTAGTTTTGTGGGGGGTTTTGGCTGAGCCCCATTTACTTCCAGCCTCTGTCACCTACCTGTGATGAGCCCGGGTCCGATGGCCCTGCTTTGATGTTTGAGGACAGAACCTGAGCGAAATATTTTGTAATTTTATTCACTGACCTGAACCTCCCTTTGGCGTTCATTATTCTTTTACCTGAGCCCGTCAGCATCATTCTCCGCATCGGAGATTGGGGATGTTAAGTTACATCTATAGAATATTGGTGCTATTTAAGGTTTTGTTTTGTTTTTTGTTTTTGTTGTTTTGTTTTGTTAAATGGCAATAACATAGAAATGTATCCTTATTATTGTATTTGCAAGTCACACTTGGGAAATCCCATGTGAGTTTGCAGATCAGCATCTAACATAGAAAGCTTTTTTTAAAAAAAAAATTCAGTGCCTACATGTTTTCAGTAAATTCTGAAGTTTAGTTTTCCTTCTGAGACCTAGGTCTTGTGAACGATTTTCTCCCCCTTAAACCCATGGCATCCGTTTTGTTCCTAGTGCTGGTAAATAAAAAGAAATGCTTTTAAAATAAAATTCACTGGTAAGTAATGCTTACTGCTTGTCTGAGAGCTTCCTAAACTTTCTGCGATCTTTTTGCTAAAAAGCCCCGCCCTGTGTCGCCGTGTCCCCGAGCTGGAGGCCCGCGCTGTGTGCGCCCCTAACTGCTTGCTGGCCCTGCTCCTGCTGCCTGTGACTCCCTGCTGCTTCCCCTGCTCTCCTCGCGGATCTCCCAGCTGTGAATCGCAAGGTCCTGTCTGTCCCCATGTGAACTCCACCTTTGCTTGTAGCGCTCTTTTCCCTGCTTTTGTTGGATTTTGAATCTGATTATGCTGAGCTTGTAGTTGAAGCAACTGGAATTAATTTTTCCTAACTGTTACCTAATCAGAACCCTGGTGGTCGGGGGGGGGGTGGGGGGTGGTGGGGGTGGGGGCGGGGTTTGACCGGCGTTTCTGCTGGTCCTGCCAAGGCTGGCCTCTGTTCCTTGCGGTATCTGATACCCACTTTAGGCACCCACACAGGACTCTCCGGCTTTGTAATTCCAGGCTCCTCTGCTACAAAGAATCCGCACCCCCCCCCCCCCGCCCCAGATTATGAGGAAGTAATACTTACATGTATGTTGTTGAAAATGTGGCACCAGCCGTAGCCGGTTTGGCTCAGAGGATAGAGTGTCAGCCCGTGGACTGAAGGGTCCCAGTGTCAATTCCAATCACGGGCACATATCTAGGTTGTAGGCTTGATCCCCAGCCTTGGTGACGGGCCAGGCCGCCTTTGCCAGGTGAGCCAGGTGGTCTCGGTGGTGCCACGGTTCTGGTTCTGGTTGGTGATCTGGGATGATGGGAAGTCAGAATGCCCCCTCATGGGCCTGCTCAGGGTACCCTGGGGCTGTACGGACCAAGGGATGGGCACAGTGTGTAGAAACTGCTGTTTCTTCCAGAGGTCTGTTTTGTTAAAGCCAAAATGAGGTTGAATCCTTCTCAGGAGGTTTGGACTCAGGCCCAGAATGCCATAGGTGCTCAAGGTGAGAAACCCAGAGGGCCTCGGGTTATCAGCTGTTGTGTCTCTGCATATTGAGTCATCGTCCTCACAGCCATTCTCTCTTGCCAGCACTTAGCTCACAGGTGCATTGCAGGAACCTGCTCTCAGTGCACTTACCCTTCAGAAAGGGGCCAGGTGTCCGGGCCAGAGCTGTGGCTTCGGGCTTTCCAATGGGTGCTGTCCACCCCCAGAGCCAGACACTGTTCAGCCAGAACACAGTGCCGTGTGCTGAGCTCTGTGCAGCCCCTCAGGCCGCGGAGGCAGCCGCAGACACAGCCCTGCTGACAGCCGGAATTGTGAGGGAAGAGATCCAGGCTTGTTTCCCTATAAATCCATCCCGTTTCTTTTCTCGGAGTAGACATCTCCAGTGCCCGGGGTCACTTCATGCCATTGTCACATGTCTCCCCTCGGACCCTGAGGCAACACGGGGGGGCGGGTGATGACAGAGTAGCTGTCAGGCAGGTGAGTGACCCCCTCACCTTCCTCTTGGCTCCCTGGACTAACCCGCCGCAGGCCCACCATCCACTCACTCCCAGGCCATAGGTGACTCGTTTCAGAGAACCATGGGACAGCAGGGTCCGGGCCTGCCTCCCACGTGGCGTCCCTGCTGTGCGCACTGGCTGCACAAGGGGGATACATAGTGACCATACAAGGGGCTGTTGGCCCACACATGTCCACCAAACGCTGGCTGTGTTGGAGCTCCGTGGACGCGGGGATGGTGGACAGTGGACCTACGTAGTAATGAACTGCTTTGTCCAACACTGGAGGCAGGTGATCCAAATCTCTGCATGTCCCCAAGAACACCTGGCTTTTTCGACATCAGAGCCAAACACTTTCTCCTTGGGGTCCCAGAGCAACCTGGGGTTCGGGCTCCTCCGTGCTGCTTGTGTAAGCACTGCAAAGGGCCATGCGGGGACGGTCCCCCTGCACAGGGCAGAGGACAGGACATGGCCACGTGGTGGCCACCTCACTGATGGGGGTCATTTGCAGAGTCTTAACGGGCAGAGCCTCGCCCCACTCCCTGCGGGAAGTCCCCAGACTGGTCAGGCCCTAATTGGTTTGCCTCCCCTTGGAGATGCCTAGAAAGGCCAGCTGTTCCCAACGCCACTTCGGCCCTGCTTTGCTGCCTCCTGATTGAGTCCGTGCTGGGCAGTGAGCACCCTGCCAGGGCCAGCACCCCACACCCCCTGCACTGGTGGTCCCCGTGCCGAGGCCTGTGCCCGGCCCGGTCAGGTTGCCCTGCACCCGCACAGCACTGGCCGCAGTTCTCTCCCCACTGACACGCACGAGGAGCTCGCCCGCCTGCGTATGGCAGGTGAGGCGCCCGCCGCCTGCCGGCCCCATCACTGCTGCTTCAGGCTTCCCAGAGCTCAATCACGTTCACACAGGCACGGGGCAGCCACCAGGAGTTCTGCATCCCCATTTGCATCCTGCCTGCCACCATCAGCAACAGTGTCCCAGGCACAGACCTGAGCCTGGCCTGTGACACTGCCCTGGACTCGCTGGTGGAGGTAAGGACAACCCTGGGGCTGCTTCCCAGATGCCCTCCTCCCCGGGAGCACTGCCACCGGGATGAACTCAAGTGGAAACTGAGAGGGGAGACCTGGCCCGCCCCCCGAATGAAGGAGCCACATTTATGATCACTCCCTTTTGTTCCATTAGTGGGAGGTTATGTCACACTTTCCATGACAGGGCGGTTTTCCCACCTTCATCTCTGTAGATGCTCTGGCACCCCAGTTCTGTCCCTGGAATGATGCCCCTTCCCGAGCTCCAACCCGCCCGGTGCCCATTAGTGTCAGGCCCTGGTCACTGTCAGATGTGCGCGGCTGGTGAGTGGGCACAAGGCCTCTGCTGTGGGCGTGGTCCTCCCGCCACAGGGAGAGGAAAGCGGCCAAGCGGGGCCATGACGGTGACCGCCTGGCAGCGGCACCGGCACCTCCTTCAGACCATCACATCTCGTGAAAGCCCTGACTCTGTTTCAGGGCCCCGCTGAGTGGCACAGCCTCTGAGGCCGAATGAGGATGCGGGGAGAGGACAGGAAGGGCTGGCATTAGGCCCACTCCCCGGAGTCTCTTGCTCCGAACTGATGGGCACGTCTGAGCTTCTTGCTCCTCTTCTCACAAAGCTGTGGCGGGAGGTGGGCTTGCCCTCCGCCTCCAGCAGGGGGATGGCCTCGATCCCAAGCTGGAGGCTCCAATGAGCCTTGCAGTTGCTGCTTTCAGGTAAAATTCTCTCATAGGCAGACCCTTAGAGCAGCCACTGGCCACCCTTGGAGAAGTCACTGGGTGCTGGTGGCTGCGGGTGCCCCCTTCACGCCTCTGCGGGCACCGTCGGCATCTCCCGCTGCCATCCCACTTCTGCCCTCAGCTGCACCTGCATGTCACCCAGCTTTGCCACTGGTGTGCGCTTTGCGGGGGGAACCCTCCTGGCCCTGGCCAGCCTGGTCTGGACCCCAAGTCCAGCCTACGCTCCTCCTCCTGGGAGCCCAAGTCATGGGAGGCCACCTCCTAGCCCGTTAACGGGACAGGACTGACAAATCCACAAATCCACAGATTCCTTTCTATCTTGCCCCATTCCAAGTGCCACTTTATCCTTTCACATTCAACTTGCATTTTTATAAGCCCAGTGTGGCGCAACGTTAGAGGCATTGGACCTGTCACGTGGGGTTTTTCCTCCAGTGGGACAGGACCCAAAGATTTCTCTCGGAGAATCGTCTGTCAGCCACTGGAGGGGGTCAAGGTTCACCAGAGGCCGGAGGGGCTGGTGGAGCTGGTGGGGCGTCCGGGCCAGGCGGGGGCATCTGCCCTCCCTGATTCCTTCCTCTCACCCAGAGCCAGCCCCTCCCCACCACGTGCCACCCCCTCACTTGTCAGGACTGCTTTTAGTAACTGAATGAGACTGGCTGGAATACCGTACTATTTTTAGAAGAAAGGAATTTGGACCCTCAGACACAACCAAAGTGATGCAGAGGGAGGAGTTAGGAACAGCATACCTAAGCTGCAAGCAGTGGCGGAGGGTGCTGGCCAGCGGCCACTGCTGACACTGTGGCTCACAGAGAGCAGGGTCTTGGCTCACGGCCGGGGCCACGAGGGCGCCTGACCTTGGCGGGTTGGTGCAGAGATGCCCATGTTCCTACTGGCCTCACAGGGGAGCTGCTTTGTGGGCATGTTCTTCTGCCAGTCAGTGGCTGTAACCTGCTCCCAGCACCGGGGACAAGGATCTCTGCCTTAGGAGGCCTGCTGGGGGACCCCGCGACTCTGCAGCTGGGGGGGGGGGGGGGCGCGGGATCTGGGCATCCGCCCATGTGGGCAGCCCTGTTCCATCCCAGCCCCCAGGATTCTTCTGAGACAGACTGTGCAGGGCAGTGTAAGTGCTGGGTGCTGCCTCAGAGCCCAGGCGAGCACCGCGCAAGCACCCTCGGGTTCCGCCCTGGCCCTACAGCAGGCGGGCCTTCAGGGGCCTGTCTGGTCCATCCCCCACCTGCGTCAGACAAGAATTGCCCTCAATGCTCTCTCCTCCTCCCATCACAGCTCCTAGAGATTACAAAGCATGTGCTGCCTCTGGAATAATTAGTTACTGTAATTAATTATTAGGGGAAGGTGAGGTTCCAACCAAGGAACTGACAGCCTAGTTAGGAGTGACAACAACTGGCCCCGTGTGTGGAAATCAGAATGCTCTCACAGGTGACGCAAAGTACTCACGTGAAAATGTCCGAGTCGATATACTTTTGTGTACAAACCTCCTCTTCTTGCCCCCAAAGATTCGTGACACCTGCCTCAGGCCCACCACCCTCCAGCCCCCTGTGATTTCCCTGAAGATGCAGGATGGTTTAGTCCCAGGAGTCCGTGCCACAGCCTTCACTGGCTGATGGATGGGTGGGATGCTTTGATTCCAGTCACTGCCAGATATGGACGGAGCCCCAATTGTGTCCCAGGCATATGAGCCCAGCCTGTGACCAGTGAGGGAGACAGCCCAGGTCAAATGATTATACAGAAGGGGCAGGAGGTGGGCTGAGGCGGGGTTTGTGAAGAAAGGCCTGAGTCGGGGGAGCCTGCCTGGGAGCTGTCTCATCCTGGCGGTCAGGCGGTTTCCCTGATGGATGACACTCACGTCTGGGTCACGTTGACCAGGCAGGAAGGGGCTAACGCTGGCTCCTTTGCTCCCAGATGACCGAGAGGATTTCACTGGGCTGAGGCCAAGGTGTTGGCAGGCGTGCACCCTCCATCGGCTCTGAGAGAACCTGTTCTGCTCTCCTGGCTCCTAGAGCTGCCCTTGTTGCGAGCGTGGCCTGTGATCCCTTCTCATTTGCGAGGCCTGCAGGCAGCATCTTGCTTCAGTGTGACCTGACCTGTCCCTGGTCAGCCCTCCCTCTGCGTACCTGGGGGCCATTATCCAGCCCACCATGGGCAGAGTGTGTGAGGGCCCCGGAGCAGGACAGCGCTGGAGTGGGCTGCCCCGGGGGGTCCATAGGAAGGCTTTAAAATACTCGAGGAAGAAGGTGATGTGACTCAATGCTGGGGAAGGCAAGGGTTGCATCAGAGCGTTTCATAGACGGAACTGGTTAGAGGCTTGACAGGCTTGAGAAGAGAGGACAGCAGCCTGGTGGCAGCATGTGGGTTTCTCTGTGTCCTGAAGAGGGTGATGGCTGACATTTCCTTAGGAGACCTGCCATCCGTGTGTCTGGAAGATTCGTGGGGCCTTTGTCTAAGAGCCACTGTCCACCTCAGTAGAGGTGCCCTGGCGTAGGTTGAGGGTGATCAAACCCAAAGGTAATGGGGGGAGAGGGGGCTTCTATTTATTTATTTTAATTTTTTTATTGATTTTTAAAGAGAGAGGGGCAGAGAGAGAAATATTGATGAGAGAGAAACATCATCGATTGGCTGCCTCCTGCACGTCCCCTACCGGGGATCAAGCCCGCAATCGGGGCATGTGCCCTGACTGGGAATTGAACCAGCGACCTTTTGGTTCATGGGTCGACCTCAACCACTGAACCACACTGGCCGGGCTTGGGGAGCCTTTTAGAAGAAAACCAAATAGAACTTCCTAGTGACTGAGGTCAAGACCGAGGCCGGCCGTCTCTGCCCCTGTGTGGCAGACACTCAGGACCTGCCAGGCTCTTGGCCACTCCCGTCCCAGCACCGGCCGGCCACGTGCTGGAATGACCCGTCCTTTTCTGTGTCCAGACGTGCGACCGCATCAAGCAGTCCGCCAGCGGGACTAAGCGCCGCGTGTTCATCATTGAGACCATGGGCGGCTACTGTGGCTATCTGGCTAACATGGGGGCCCTGGCGGCCGGTGCGGACGCCGCCTACATCTTCGAGGAGCCCTTCGACATCCGAGACCTGCAGGTATGTGGTGTGCTTGTCTCCGAGTCCTTCAGTGCTGCCTTTGTTGTTGTTGTTGTTGTTTTTTTTATTTATTATAGATTTCAGAGAGGAAGGGAGAGGGAGAGATAGAAACATCAATGATGAGAGGGAATCATTGATCGGCTGCCTCCTGTACGCCCCCACACTGGGTATCAAGCCCACAACCTAGGCATGTGCCTTGACCAGGAATCAATCCTTGACCAGGAATCAATTCTGGTTCACAGATTGATGCTCAACCACTGAGCCACTCCCCAACCCTGTTGTTTAGATGGTGCGATACACCAGGTCATAGGCACTTACAGTGACCTACCCCCACCCCAATCCAGGTTGTGTGCAGATGCACTGACTCTGTGCTAGAGCTCTATGGGCAGTGACAGCGTGAGCTCATGGGTCAGGCGGCTTCCACTCACTCACGCTTGCGCAGTTCCCTCCACTGGGCAGCCACTGTTTCTGTAGCCATTTGACAAGGGCAGCTAGTGCTTCCCAGGATGAGCACTGGGCTCCCGAGGCTTCTGGTGCCTGTGGTCCAAGTGTGGGAAGGTCCCAGTGGTTAACCCCCTTCCTGGAGCCCAGTGGCCACAGGACAAGCAGCTCTGTCCACTGAAATGTGGGATTTAATGAGAGAACGCGTGGCACCTCCTGCCCTGTGTGGGACACAGCAGTGGACTTAATGCACTTGGTGGGCACTGCCAACTATAAACAAAATGGGCACCAGACTTACCTCCTGCCCTTCCCTGCAGCTCACTTCCTTGTTTTTTTCATTAACCGATTTTATTTTAGAGCAGTTTTCGGTTCACATTAGAGATTTCCCATATATATACACAGGGCAGCCTGCTCACCCAGCACCCCTGCCAGAGTAGGACTGATGATGGAGTCGAGAGACCCACACTGACATGCCATCAGCACCCCACAGTCCCAGTAGGGTTGTCATAAGGGCTCACTCGGGTGCCCCTGCTGCTTTTAAATGGTCACATCACGATGGCTATTCTTCCAAATGGATATGGGTCTCCCAGGGCTCCCAGCTTTCAGTGGAGGCTAGTGGGGCAAGCACAAGTTAGTTTGGTCGCTCAGCCCAGGCATGGGTTGGAGGTCAGCCTGTTCAGGGCAGACATTGATCAGTAAACACAACTGAAATACACAAAAGCACAAATAAAACAACTTTGTAAAAGCTATGATTTTGTTACTTTTGTACCGAATAAATCAAGTAGAGAGATACTTGATGTTTTTACTTATCTGTGATTTTTTTTTAAATCTTGACCTATGAATTTCTCTTCGACACTGAATTAAACATTTATACTTCACACACCTGCCTAAAGATAGTGCCTCACCATCCCATGCCATCGCGCTCGGCACGAAGTAGGTGCTCACAAATGTAGTGATGAATGGGATTTGCTTGTATGTATATATCTCATTTTTTGCATATTTTTCTCTCTCAAGATACAGTATTCCTTTCCTTAGGGAATTTGTGCACACGTTTGAGTCTAGAAAAATTTCTCTTGGCCTGGAAATGCTCGCTAGGCAACCATATGTATGAGATTCTATATAAAGTGAGGTGACAGATATTTTCCCCCAAGATAAAAAATATTGTCATGAAAATAGGTAAGAAGCAATAAAATAAATTTATAAGCTTAGGCAAGGACACAGAATATACGGATTAAGGTTTTAGGATGGAAACCTATTTTGGAAAGTGTTTCCCATGGAAGCTGAGCTCTACCCCCTACATATGCCCAATAACATGACCTTGTTTGTAATCTTCACTGCAGGGCTTGTCACTACCTGATGTATTTTCCGAGATCAGACGAGATCGGGCGTGTTCAGGGTGGTATGGCCGTAGACTACCTGATGTATTTTCTGTTGTGCTCGCCACCAAAATGTCAGCTCAGAGCAGTTGCTACGTTCAGCAGTTTGGGTTGCACGGTGCCTGGCACACAGTAGGTTGCTTAGTAGGTTTCCCGTGTGACTAACGTAGCACTCTTTCCCAGTCCAATGTGGAGCACCTGACAGAGAAGATGAAGACCTGCATTCAGAGGGGCCTTGTGATCAGGTAACAGATCTCAGTTCTCATCTAAGACCTGGCTTCTCAGAAATCACCCACTTTGCGATCTAAAATGGGTGGGTCGGGGGAGGGGGGGGCGGGCCCTGCTTCTCCACCACCATCCTGGGTCCTGCTGGGAGGACGCAGTAGAGATGCTGGGCTTGTGCGAAAAACTTGCATATACTCAAATGAGTGGAGGGTAATCTTTAAAAATTCATTTTTGCTTTGTAATTACTTAAACTACACCGCTGATATTTATAAAGAGAAGAAAATGTGTGCAGTCGTGCATGGGATCAGGACTGAGGTGGCTGTAACATCCTCTCAGTGCCCGCGGGGCAGGCGCCCCCCCAGCCCTGAGCCCGTGCTTCCTGTTTCAGAAACGAGAACTGCAACGAGAACTACACCACCGACTTCATCTACCAGCTCTACTCAGAGGAGGGCAAAGGGGTGTTCGACTGTAGGAAGAACGTGCTGGGCCACATGCAGCAGGTAGGGCCGGCACCCCATCCCTCACGAGTGGCCCCAGTCCCGCAAAACAGAAAGGGGAGCTGTTAGTAATGTGACTTCCTTTTAGATGGATGATTAAAAACATCTGAACTATGTTCCAGTTCCAGTTAGAAGTCATACCAGATATCACCAGCTTTAGGAATTCCGTTGTGAAATTTGGGTAGATGGTCATCTTAAGGAAATGGTCAACTTTCATATAGGAATATCAATTAACTGGAAAACCTTATTCAAAGTATCTCATTCAATATTGGGCAAAAATAAGCATCCAAATAGGAACATCAGACAAGTGATACTTATTTGAGATTTGCACGGAATCAGAGTGAGGTGGAAAGAACCCCGGGCGCACTCTGTAAGTGCCCCGGATGACAAGCAGGGTGGGTTGGAAGCACAGGCCCCGCCTCCTGACCGCACGCCAGTCTTGTCCCATCACCACTGACCCCTCCTGTGTCCTAGGAACTTCTAACTTTGGGCCCATTGTTCACATCCGTGGGTCTCCGAATCTCCTGAATCTATGACGCAATGCTAGGCAGGTGTGTATTTTGTGAAAGGAAACTGGGACCCCCGTCCCCATCCCAAAATAAGGTTAAGGAATCCTGAAAGAATACTGAAAATGATGCCGACCCGAAGGTGACGAAAGCGCTGTGGTTCCTGCCTCACAGGCTCAGCCTCGTGGGCAGCAGTCACGGGCTTGCTTTTGTCTGGTCCCAACTATGCACAAGGAGGTAAAATTTAACAAAACAAACCTTCAAAGCCCGTATTTACAAACGTGATGTGAACTTTGTTGAAGAGTAATTTATTTCTACTTCATTTTTTAAAGTAAACAGCTAGAAAGGTGTGGTTGTTTAATTAACATGTAACTAACCACCCACAGGGAGGAGCGCCTTCCCCATTTGACAGAAACTTTGGAACCAAAATCTCCGCCCGGGCCATGCAGTGGATCACGGGGAAGCTGAAGGAGGCGCAAGGAAAAGGTGCTGAGTGGCGGGGTGGCCTGTGCACAACATGACGCTTTCACTCTTACCAGACTCTATGGTTGCTAGATACGACATTCAAGGTTATGATTAGGTGTAAATGTGATGGATACGAAATGCTTTATTCCCGCTGGTTAGAGATGGGAGGCATCGGTCATCAGTGACACTCTTCTTAGTAAAATTGCTGTTCACTTGTGGGCTCCTCTGCAAGAGCCTACGATGTGATCTCTCCTTGTTTTCTCCCTTTGCCACCTGGACCACTTTGGACTGGCCCTGAAGATACTTTCAGATTTTCTCCTTGACTCATTCACGACTCCTTTTTAGAGCAGGCAAGGAAGGAGCAGAGGTATCCAGACTGTTTTCCCGTCCACCTAAGTGTGTGCTGCTCCCTTACTCCACCCTCCCCGCCCCTCAGCACAACCGCGGATGTGTAACCATCCCGCCACTTCCTTCAGACTTCACTGTCTGATCAAACCTTCCAGGGTGTTATTAGTCCCACTTTGAGTAGGGAATGCCTTCAATACTTTGGGACTACAAATTCTTAGTAACGTTTAACTGAAGTCATTCATTCTTCCTGCTATTTATTGCTTGCTCTTGGATACTCTGTTCACGACATACTTTTCAATCATGAAAGGATCTTACACACTTTTTGCATCACATGGCATGGTCATTTAAGTCTTAAATGCATTTCCTAGTGTTAAGCCCACTTTGCCTTCCTGGGGAACAACCCCCCAACCCCAGCTGGTCTGGGTTTTTGCTTTGGCCATTTCCTGCTCATCCTGTCCATCAGGTGCTAGGTCAGGCTTGTCCTAACTTTCTCAGTCGGGGGGTTCCTCCCAGAAATAATTTGTAAGATGTTTTCATTTTTCGATGTTAATAAACTCCAGACACCTCCATCAAAGCTTCTGTCGCTTTCTCTGTAGGGCAGGGGAGGCTGACCTGCTCAATTTCTTTACTGTTTATAGAACTATCTGTGTTTCTTTTTTGTTTGCTCATTTTTGTCGGTCTTTTTTCATGTTTGTTTCTTGCATCCCTTTTGTAAGTTACGTTCTCTAGGAACTTTTCAAGTTCATCTAAATTTTCAAAAACTTTGCCATGAAGATTTTCTTCATGTCCTCTTTTGTTTTTGATGCTTGTAGCCCTTCTGGTCCCATCACTGCAGGATTAGTTATTGTGCTGGTACCTGTAAGTCCCTCCCCTCCGTTTTCTTGACCAATCTTCCCAGATCTGTGTGTTTAAGTGCATTTCCAGTGTTTGACTTATACAAACACAGCGATGTAAAGTTTCAAACTAAATTCAGTCTTCAAAGAACTGGCTTTGATTTTTTTTTTCTACTAATGTTTTTTACATTAACTTCTACTTTTATATTTCATCCCATAAAAATAAACCTGGATTTATTTTCTTCTTTTCACTGTCATCTAAGGAAGCTTACCTCACTAATTCCCAGCTGCTCACAGTACGTGCAGTCATGAGTGTACTTTCTTACTAGCATGGACCTGAACTCCTGCTGCAGTTTAAGCCAATCTTCCCAGCCCAGTACTTGGTGAGCTATGCATTCACCAATTACTCCCCATGGGGTGTCTCACTGCCAAGCACAGCGAACAGCTCATCTCAGGGCTAATGTGGAGCAAGGGTGCCCCATCATCTCTGCCTCTTTCCCCGAGTCTTAACAGGGACTCACAGGGTGTTCTCCGCCCACCTCGTCACAGCTGCAGGGATCCTGGGAGGCTGGCTTCTGCCCAGGGAGGATGTGAGAAGTCCCAATTCTTCAATCTCCTCACAGGATTCTGCTCCCTCCCGTCAGCAAACCTTCTCTGGCCACTTTGCTGGCCTCACTGGCCATTTCACCTGACCTTTCCACACAACCAAGCAGCCATTCTCAAGTCACTTTCTGTCCTTTATAGGAAGAAAGTTTGTAAACGATGATTCCGTCTGTGTGCTGGGAATATGCCAAAGAAACCTTCTTTTCCAGCCTGTGGCAGAGCTGAAGGAGAAGACAGACTTTGAGTAAGTAAACCTTACTGCAGGTAGAAGGAATGGGGACAAGAGTCAAGGACAGAGGGACGCCACTGTCACAGTCCCTGTTCTCACCCCTGCCCCTCTCATCCGCAGGCACAGAATTCCCAAAGAGCAGTGGTGGCTGAAGCTGCGGCCCCTCATGAAGATCCTGGCCAAGTACAAGGCCAGCTATGAGGTCTCTGACATGAGCCAGTTGGAGCACGTTCACACCGGCCCCGAGGAGCCTGCAGCCATCTAGGCGCCACTGCCCTCCAGCGATTCCTCGGACTTCCTGTTTACCGCCCATTTTTGTAACACGTATGTTATTTATCAGCACTTTATGTGAGTACTGTGGACGTTAATCCCCAATCACACAGCACCGCCCTGTACCCTTCACATCCCCATTGGATCCTAAGCCTCCAGTGAGTTGTCTGCTGTGTCACACACTGTCTCCTGCTTTACCATGTGCATTCCCAGTGGAATTAAACATTTGGCTAAAACTCAGACCACGGTACTAAGTGCCTTCCATTTTTTTCAGTAGGCATTTAAACCTCAATCTGGGGGCAGCTACCAAAGGTTCTCAGGCAGTGTCCTGGGCAGGTGCTAGTCATGTATTTTTATAGGGATCAGTGAAGTGGGCTGCACGAAGCAGTCACAAAGGGAAAGGCAATGCTGTGACACACAGACCTGGGACATGGCAGGTGTGCAGAGAAGGCCCAGACCAGGACCCCAGGGGAGGTGACCAACTCCAGCCACACGGGCTCCTTTAAAAACACCATGAACACGTGCGTCGTGCGTCGGGAAGGTGAGCTTCCACACTCGACCTCAGTCCTCGCTGTGCACTGAGGAGGGTAGGACATGTCACCTAGCGTCTGGAGGGAAAAGCATTTCTGCCTCTTCTCCAGCCTCTGCTCTTGTCTGGGGTGAGAGGAACCAGTTTGTCCACCAGCTGTGGGGGAAGGAGTCGTGCACAGCAGAGAAGGCGGATGATGAGAAATACGGGAAGACCACGCAAAGGAGCCAGTGTCCCAATAAAGCGAGTCACACAAATTCTGGGCTTCCCAGTGCACGTAAAAGTTATGTTTACACTACACTGTAGTCTACTAGGTGTGCGAGAGCAGTATGTCTAACTAAATGTACAAACCTTAACTAAAAAATACTTGATTGCTTAAAAATGCTAAGGATCATCCAAGCCTGCTGGAAAGGGTGTGGACAGCCCTACTGGGCGCAGTGGCCACTGAACTCGTCTGTGGAACGCGCAGCGCAGTACCTGCGCAACACAGAAGGCGCTCTGCCGGTGGCCGAGTTTAGGACGTGAGGATAAATTGAGTTCACTTTCTGTCTGAAAAAAGTAAAGTGAGCAACAGATGAGACAGAGCCCTTCAGCAAAGACAAAATGGGAACAAGTTAATGCTTATTAACACCAAACACACCAGTTCTCGAAAGGGATCCCATCAGGCTGCCTTGCTGAGGGTGTGTCTGTCCAGAATTTCCCCCAGGTCCTTGGTGTGACCACACTTTTTTATAAACGATGTTGGCATACCTTTGTTCACTTATTCATTTCACTCATTTTTTTATTAGAGGTCCTAAGAACTACTTAGCAAAATGTCATTTAAAATGACTAAAGCACAGGTAGGTCAGAGTTGCCTTTTATTTTAAGTATTTAAATAAATGTTCTATCATTATCAAAGTCTTACAACAGTTGTTCATCTCTGGCATTTAATACATGATTATTTCCATTTCTTCATGATCACCCACTTCTTTAAGACAGAAGAGTTTGGGGATGACCTGACAGGCAAGTACATACATACCTTTGGCAACATTTTAAGATTAATAAATGAGGAAGATATTTGGGAAAAACCTTCCAAATTAAACTTGGCTCTGCTTGCTTCTCTGGGGCCTGTGAGCCACGTTAGCCACGTCCCGAGCACAGCCACAGCTCCTTGTCATCTGATGATCCAGGAAGGGTCCTTGGCGATCTTCGTGTTCTCTGGTCCCAGCAGAGCCAGCCCGTGGGTGCTCCTCCCGACACCGAGGTACCTGAAAAGATGGGGGTCAGGACTGTTTCCACATCAGCCGCCCACAGGTTCACACTTCAGGCCACGTGACCGTACTCACTTGTTGCTCACATCAATGAGACCTTCACGGTGGACGGCAAAGAGCTGTTCCCTGTGCGCTTGCTTCAGCTCATCTGAGAGGCCGTATAGGAAGTGGTCCAGCCCTGAAGGAACACAGGTGACTGGGGAAGCTGGCAGGGACAGCATGCGGCGGCTGACCGTTCCACAGACCCTGCTCCTAGGTGGCTGACCCTGACCCAGGCCCCTTTGGGGAAGAGGATGGAGATGAGTGAGGGCCGAGTCAGGATGGTCTCTGCCCCTGCCCAGGGCACTGGCAGTCACTGAAGCTCTGAGGTGGTGAAATGTGACCCCTTTCAAGCAGCCAACCGAGATGCTCATTCTCAAGGTGGAAACTGGCGTGTCACAAAGGAGGCGGCGGCAGGGGGTGAGGTGAGATGGGTACACATCTCGGGAACTCAGCCTGGAGTTGTCTGGCCGCACCATCCATCCAGGTGCTTATGTTTTCTATTCCACGTACCTTTGTCCGAAGGAGCCACAGGAGCGTCCACAGCAGAGAACACGGAGAGCTTGGCCTCGTCAATGTCCTGCTGTGAGAACTTCCCAGACTTGGCCCAGTCCACAGCCTTCGCAAAAGACTGGAGTGTTTCTGTGGAACGTGGATCCCTGGGAGAGCCGAAGAGTTAGTTACTCACATTTACCACAAAAAAATAAGCAATAATCACATGCTGACTTCACAGCTTCAACACTTTACAGCTATTAACTTTATGCTTAGTCCCAAAATCAACACTCTGGAAATTTAAACCTGGCCACAGGCCATCTGACCCTCTCCCTGCCCTTGAAGATGGGGTCTGTTCACCCAGCCTCACACCAGGTGCACCCACTGCGACTTCCTTGGGAGGAAACGTCGGACTGAATGAAAGACTCATGGAGAAACGCTAAGAAAGGTTAAATGAAAACGCTCCTTTCCAAAGGACGCACTCAGAATAGTTGAATAATCACCCAATCTGGGCCGATCCTGGAGCCCCGGCACCGTCTCAGTGGGAAGGGCTGCAGAGGCCTTTGCCCAAAACTACGGACTACAGGGGCCAGGAGACGGGGCCTTAGGTGGTGGTTTCTGTGCTGCAGCTCCCGGCCCGGCCACTAGGAAATGTTCAGAAGTTGCAGCAGTCGGGGGTAAAGAGTAGTGCCTCAGAGGCACACAGAGTCCTTCCCCTAGAGTCTTCAGGCAGAGAAAGTTAAATGGGCAAAAGCAGTCAGGGGAGCCGGGAGCCCAGCCTCTGCAAGTCCATCAGCCAGAACGCTGCTCAGGTCACCTTCTACTGAAATATGCTTGTCGCCAAAGTGCCAGGATTCACTTAAGGCACAAAGTTTCCTGTTCCCTCCTGCTTCCCTGAAACCGAAAGGACAGTGCTGGGGGTGGTTAAGTGCCGAAGAGGTGGGGAAAGTGGGAACAATTGTTTCTCACGCTCACCCCAATGTCAGGTATGATATTGATGATTTTGAGCCAGTGACTGTCAGTGACATGACATTGTGTCCACATGTATGAGATGGTCAGAGAAAAGCTCACCTATATGAATAAAAGGTGAATATTCCATTATGACTGAGTTTAGCGCCTCCACCGTAGGCACCACCTTTTTCTCGAATTTCTGTGTGCAAGAATTTTGCAGTCATCAAACGTGCCAGGATCTTCAGACTGAAATAAATGATTAAGAATGCAAATTAAAAACATGGCTGGCAAGGAAATAATTTTTAAAAATGTCAAGTGTATAATTAGGTGAAGACAAAAATAAAGTAGTGGCTTAAATGACGGGTGGGAGTGGACACACCTTCCCACACACTTCTAGCTCCCTCTTAACCGCTTCCCACCAACAGGGAGCATGTTAAAGCCGCAGCCACAACTCGGACCCCCACATCAGTGTGAGTGTGTGCATGTGCACATGGAAGGCTCTTGACTAACTTTCCACAGGCATCTTCCCTAGGGTTTCCCTTGGTTGGAGTGTGCGTTTTCTATGTTCCCACTAACTTCCATTATCAATGCTAACAGCTGATGCCCTGGAAAGAAAAGGATGGTCTGGAAAGCACCTTCCCAGGGCACAGTGAGCAGGGCCACACCGTGACTGCCATCCGCATGAGTCCAGGTGGCCCTGCTCTGTGTGAGCACTCGGCCCAGCAGGGGACACAGCCTGGTGAGAAGCTGGAGGGAGAAGCGTGTTCCTAAAGACGGGGCAGGGTCGCTGTGCCGCCCTCACGGGCGGGCTCCACTCTGCCCACAGGGGTTTACCCTCCATGTGTTTTTCTTTAGAAACTTGATTCTCCTCTCTGTGGCCACCCACCCGCCTTGGAGTCGCGGTTTCCTTGCCCTCCTCGTTTGTACCTGGCATGGTCAGGGTGCGTGTAGGGGGCAGTTCTGACACATTCACCGACGTAGTTCACGGGGAACGGAAGCAGGAAGTGTGTCTTCATCTGGCAGGGCGTGAAAGTGGGCTCCTGCGGAGGGAAGGGAAGGCCCGGTCAGGCCGCGTCATGGGGAGTGGCCCACGGGTGCTTCCCGTACAGGTGCCACCTGGACTTCTGAATGTCCTAGTTCCTGTGGGCATCACCAGCCACGGTCTCATCTGAGAGCAAGGCACTGACGATCACAACACGCCACACAACCACAATGAAACAGCTCGTTCTACGTCATTTCTGTCGGTCACTGACTGTGCGAGCTTTCCTTTCCTTTCCATTTCTCTCCAGGAACACAGTCAGTTGCCCTTTCTGTGATGAGCCAAACCCAATGCCCAGTTGGTGAATTAACACTGACTCGGCAGTCAAGTTAAAATGGAGGCAGGGTGATGAGACCACGTGGAGGCACAGAGGTCTTCATGGGCACCAGGACGAGAGACAGGACTCCCTGGTCGTGCGTGCCAGCAGTGAGGGACTGACTGGCAACCTGGAATGGGCCGTCAGCCTATCCAGAGTCGAACTGGGCCGGCTGGTTCTGAAATGACAGGGCTGTGTTCACTTACTGTGATCAGCTTTCTGACGATTTGGCATCCACTAACGTGTGCGCTTCCTCCACATCCGTTAGGCACAGCTTTCTGAAAGTGTTTCCAAGAGGAATGAGAAAAATCCTAAACTCACTTCAAATAGCTAAGATGATACATTCCAGAAAACTCATAGAGCTAATAACAAGTGTTAGGGCACATTTGCTTTGGTGTTTTAAACAACGTTTTAACTACATAGATGTCTATGGGTTTTCAGATGGTCTGGGAGCCGAGGCACCACACCCCTTCAGCTGGGACTCTTAGGAGGTAGGGGGGCAGGTCCATTCGGGGATGAGGGATGCATGGACATAACCAAGGGGAAAGCAAAAGTTCATCCTCTGTAGAATGTGCATATTGTCAGCCTTGTACGTGAGGAGTGAGGCTTCTCTGCTGACCCTGGTGAGCGAGATTAGAGCCACTCTGGAAGTTAATCACATGCCTAGCGCTTACTAGATGTGATTACCTGCAGCGGTTCTTAACCTGTGGGTCACGACCCCTTTGGCTATCGAACTATCCTTTCATAGGGGTCGCCTAAGACCATCCTGCATATCAGATATTTACATTACGATTCATAACAGTAGCAACATTACAGTTATGAAGTAGCAATGAAAATAATTTTATGGTTGGGTCACAACATGAGGAACTGTATTTAAAGGGCCAGAAGGTTGAGAACCACTGACCGACAGCCTACCATGCATTGCTGAGTCGGGGGAAAGCCTCTAGCTGCAGCCAGACCGGCCTCCTCAGGGCACCATTTTTGGCTGTTCTTCCAAGAGCATATCTCAGACCCCAGTGTCCTGCCTCATCAGGAGAGTGTGCCCAAGCGCTCCAGGGACAACAGGAGCACAGGGTCCAAGGCCAAATTAGAGGGTTTGAACTCACTTCTAACTGGGTCAGCCCTGGGCCGCACCCAACCTAGTCTCATCAGCAATGCAGACGCCAGCGCCCGCACACAGGACAGTCTGGCACGCGCCTTCCCTGAGGGGGCTCTCACCTCCACCACATGCGGGCGCACCGGCTTCCGCTCCTTCTTGCTTCGCCCCACGCTTCTTAGGAAGTCTCCCACTGCCTGTTCCGTCTGAGACAGCTGCTGCGGGGTCGCATTCACTGCACATCTGTTTAAAAAATCACGTATGAACAGGAAACCCTTACTACATCTAGTATAAATAACAATAAAAAGGAGATAGTATATTGTTTTTGTATAAAATAATGCTCAAAAATATTAAAAAGAAACAGTAGCCAAATATGGAAATATCACAGTTTGATACTTCACCACAATGCTTTCAAGTAATCAGAAAGCCTGTCTTATCTTTCAATAGCTCACAGCTAGTACAGTTGTCAAGATGAAAGACAGCGTTTCTGACTCTAAATATTGTTTCCCTGAAGCTGCCAACACCTTCACACTTCACTGTCATAGACTGGAAACTGCAATTCCTGTCTAGAAGGGAAGTCAACAGTTGGCAGGTGTAAACTGGACATTAAAGTAGGAAATTGCAAGTTGCCACCTATTCTCTCAAAAATGTATTTTTATGTAACCCTTCCAAATTCTACAGAATCACAGATAATACTATGAGTTATTGGAACTATATAGTAAATTGACAATCTATTTTTCTTCTTTTGGCTCTGAATCCTAAATTTATTTCAGTTAAATTACACACCATTATAGTAGTTAACTATATTCCAGGCACTATACTGACTGCAATGCATTCTTTTCTTTTTTGCCATAAATCTTCAAAGTATTGTTTTATGGAGGAGGAAACAGAAGGTCCAAGTGGTTAAGCTGCCTAAGGCATTATGAGTACAAGTGTCCGTGCTGGCCCGAAACTGGCAGTCAGTTCTGCCCAGGGCAAAGCCCCTCACCAAGCTTAGGCTCCCCTCCTGCCACCCAGATGGTCTGGGGAAACCTGCTGGTGAGTCCAAGAAACTGAAGGGGAAGGTCCTGGAACTCTCCATGTAGAGCTACAATCTAACCTAAATCCGTGGCACTGATAACACAACATGTCAATCATTTTGACATTCTGCTCAGGCTCACAAACCTGTGGGCTTCAGGCCACCTGTATGTGGACGGCTCTGCTCCCAGGTGTTTTCCTAAACTATCGTGTCATAATTAATCTCACAAGGACTTTGCATTTTTACTCTGGTCTTGAGCAAGCTAACTGCACTGGGTCTCACGGACAGCTCATTTACAGAACACGTGCTGTTTACTTTTAAGAGCAATACGACTAAATATTTGCAGTAAATCCACCTCACAGTTCTTCCCATATGAAATTTCTTAATTAGAACACTGAAGTCTAGAACCAATTCTGTAACCTACACCTTCACTTGAAGAGCATCTCCACGCTACACTCAATGAAACTGGATGCCTCATTACTATCTTTGCTCAGAACCACAAACCCCTACCTCATATTGTTGCAGTTTAATAAATGCTTCTTGATGCGCGGGAGCTTTCTCAGGATGGGGCTGATGTCTGTCATTTCTGCGATTCTCTTCATCAACCTCACCTAAGCCAAAGGAATCAGCACATAGAGCAGACACCCTGAGCAGAGCAGGGAGCTACTGGGGCAGAGCAGGGACCAGACACTCCTCCCTAGTCTGGAAACCAGACAGATGCCCGATAGGGGAACCATGATGCTGTGACTGTGCCAGATGCACCTGCCTGCCTTGGGGAGGGGTGGGAATGGGGGGAAGAGAGAGGAGGGTAATTCCTCATGAAATTTGGTCAGTTAGAGAGTTAGCTTTTCTGAGATATAAATAATTTAGTACTAGGTAATTTTGTTAACTCTGCAAGACCTGGCTAACCCGGAATACCCAATGGTCCCCTCTGCATATCACCTGGTCCATCCCATTGAAGGTCTCCTGCAGGTCCCCCGCGGGCGTCAGGGTCCTGCTGGCTCTGATGGATGCATAGAGGTGGCCTGAGTCTGGAACTCCGTTGGACAGCTCTTGAGCAGTCATCTTAACCAACACTTTGAAGTGTTCTTCTTCCTCAAAGCATGGGCTATGGACAGGAAGAGTTTGCTAAGTTTCTGGAGCCCCCGCAGTTCCCATTCAATAGCATGGAGAATGTGTAAGTTTTCAGACAATGTACACATCCTGAGAAATTTTACAGTCCATAGGAATTACAAGTGGAATTAGGCTCTGAAATCAAGCCACCAGAGAGTAAAACCTCCCTTTAGCACACTTCAGACCAGCCCTGTGATACGGCCACAGCATTAACATATCTGCAAATCAAGTTACCTGTTAAATATTTCACTCCACAGGTGCATCATGTCTGGTAGGTTTCTCTCGAGGCAGAAAGATGAAAAAAATACACCCTAAACCAGGAAAGAAAAGAAATTATTTAAAAGAAAAAAATATAGACACCAGAGAAACCAACCTTTGAACACCCTGTGATGGAGAAACAAATGGTACCTGCTCGTAGGTGTCCAGGTGGGAGTCGTCAGGGAGCACGTGGGGAGACGCTGTCATCCCACCCGTCTTCAGCTCTATCTGCTGAGCCTGCTCCCTGTAGTCGAGGACTCCACAGCCCAGCCTGTGAACAGCAGGGAGTTCCCTAATCACCAATGTGATCTCGGCCCCATCACCTTGAATTACAAGCTCGGCTCAATCCAAGAACCACGCCTGTACAAACTTCTTACACCTCAAATGTACATGCAGGCTGAGTCGTCACGGGCCCTCTCCCCAGGAGGAACCAGGTCTCCCGTTCAGGGGTCACTCAGCACTGTCCAGTCCACCAGACACCTGCTATCCAGCACTAACGTAAAATGCTGAGCTGCGCTCCCAGTGCTAGGCTTTCAAATGTTCACTGTGTCTTCCCTACTCTGTTCTTCCAAAACATCCGACAGACTATCTGTTCAAATATTTGGTAGTGTTGGGGGTGAAATTCAAAAACTAAGCCTTTTTGCATTTTTAAGAAAAGCTGAAGTCATCACTACCCTGATGTTGCTTGTGGTAGAAACATTCTAACTGCTGTTCCTACTGAGAGAAGTAATTTAAGCCAAGAGACACTGTGAGGTTTTTCTAAAATGATCACAGCCATAAAAGGACAAAGAGACGGAACCATATTTTTTACAAGGGCAGGGAACTGTGCAGTCACTCTGCAGGTGGGCGCTCCCAGTGCATTTAGCTCCTGTGCATATAGGACACAGGGCCCAGCCATTTACTGCGGTGATTTCCCTTCGAAGCCTCTATGTACCTGGATTATAGGAAGGGAACCCAGCTGACAGCTCCCATCACCTCCCGCTCAGCCCACCCCCATCTCAGCCTCCGAGTGCCAGCAGAGGAACAGGGACACAGGACAGACATGCAGCAGTGCTGTGCCTGCCTGTGCTCTCAAATCTGCTCAGGCATCTGCTCACCGAGGATGACAGGACCACAAAACCAGCACAGACAAGGGCATACGGCATGGCGGCTCAAGGACATCCCAGGCCCACATGTCAGACTTAATTGTTTACATTTTCTGACGCAAAACCATCATTCTTTTCACAATCTTAAAGAGCTTAGTTGCTGAGGTAGATATTTTGAAAATTTGACTTATAACCAAGGCTTATAAATATTTAGTGTGCTATATTTTAGTAAGGAAATATGATTTTCATAAGAAAAATCTCAACAAATATTGAACCCTTTATACCCTGTAACAATGCTATGGATTATGAAAAACAAATGATTCACTAAAAAGTAGATTATGAATGCATTAAAACAAAACGAACATAGAGAATATCCACCAATGAAATATACAAATGCGTGCTGAGTGTGCAAACGTGTCTTACTTAGTGAGGACGCTGCAGAAGAGCGGCACGTAGGGCCGGAGCTCCTCGGGCAAGGTGTTGAGGCTGCAGAAGGCCCGGAAGTAGACCACGCCATTGGTGGGCTGGGCGCAGTATTGCACAGGGACGTCTCCAGCTGGAGAAAGAGGTGATTAACTTCCAAAGTTTTACCATTACACTTGTAATCATACAGTCATTGTTTAATATTTTTAAAATGGTAGTGCTTTTCAAGGGTGGAGGTTTAAAATTTATATCAGCAAAGAAATACTACTCATTTGCTATAATTTAGACAAATGTCCCTATTGTACTTTTATATGGTAAAATTTAAACTGTCTTTAACACTAAAGTGCTCCTTGCTTTTTGAAGAATCAGTAGAGAGAAGCAGTGTGCTTCGGGTCAACAAATGCCCTGGCATTCAAGCTGGACCCTGCTGGCCTCTGTGCGCCTCACCTCCTTACTCAGAGTGGATTGTCATTCCTGCAACACAGACCCCACTCTTCACCCAGCCCAGATGCCTCTCATCCTAACAAGTCCCTCCCCAGGACCTGATGGCCCCACTATGAAGCCCCAGGCACCCCCGGTCCCAAGTTCCCCAGGGGGACGTTCTGTGTTCTCTTTCCACATCCCTAGCACAGTGCCCTAAACCAGCAGAGGAACTAAGGTACTCACTGGTGACTGACCTGTCCCCACCAATTCTGATAACAATCCCTTAATGACTTTCAGTGATAAACACAAACTGTGGGGGATTAGATCAGTGGGATGTTAACCCGCTTTCCGGAAGACAGGATCTCCTTTGCATGTGCACACACATGCACACAAAAACTCAGACGTGGTCAACAGGACAGGCCCCGTTACAGACAGAGGGCCAGTGACAGACGCTTCACGGAAGTCAACGTGATGCTCAAACACGCTCTACACTCCTACACTGGCGGAGACAAGTCAAAGTGCAAGGCTGTCGTCAGAATTCCCTCAGGACAGAGCAATGAAGTCACGTCTTGCCATATGAAGCTGAATATCTACTCCGACAGGGAACGTTGTGCCAGAGAGGCCTCTGTGCTTCCAACCAGAAGCTGCTGACAGACCAGGGAGGAAACTCCAGGATGAAACTCGAGATGCCAGGGGCCTGCAACTCCTGTTGGCTCCCCACACCTTGACACAAGGCGCTGTGCGGCGCTTCCCGTCCCTCCACACTAGGCTGTCCCCTGGCCTAGATTGCCGGCTGAGCTGGAGAGCGTCATGGTGGGGACTCAAAGGCTGCCTGAGCCCTTTAAGACCTGCATCTAATGCTGCACAGCATCACTCACACTCTCCTGACTCCAGAGGCTAGGAACAGAGCCCACCACCCACACTGGGAGGCAAGGATAGGCTCCTCCTGGGTAGAGAAGTCTGTCGCCACTGAGCGGTAACAGCACCCAGGGAAGCATCAAGAGCAGGACTACAGAGTCATAGGGGTGCTCCCATGGTTCACATGGCCCGCGCACCATGCCGGCCGGAGCTCACTGACCTGCCAGGGCCACCGCCAGCTCAGTGAACGGGATTCTGGGCTCAATGTCTGACACCTTCAGCGCTGGCAGACACGAGGCATCCTGAGCTTTGCTTTGCTGAGTCTGTAATTCTAAACCTAGGGAGGAAGAAGGGGGGTGGAAATGTATGAACATTTAGGAAGATAATAACCGAAAGATCTTTTGTAATTCATCTCTTCTGTCACTAATTCGCACCCACCCTTGCCGAGTGCTGGGGTGTGAGCACTGCCAGGCCAAAGTGAAGCAGACACAGGAGCATAAGCACTGCAGGTGGCTCTTCCCTAATCCTCACTCTCAATGACCTAGAGCAGCGATTTCAACCTTGTTCATCTCACGGCACACATAAACTAATTACTGAAACTCTGCAGCATGCAAAATTTTTTGTTCATCTGATAAAAAAAAAAAAAAGGTATAATTTCAATTGATTCACACCAAACAGCTATTGTGTTGGTTGTCACTTTTTTATTTGACAACCTAAGGGAAAAGAGGTCAGTGCCCCTGACTAAACAGCCAGGTATTCCAAGTGTGTGCTAAAAATTCTTGTGGCACACGGGTTGAAAATCGCTGCTCTAAAGGAACCGTTGTGCTGGTAGGGGTGGGACTTTGCTCAGACAGGTCCCTGACTCCCAGGTTTTATGCTAGATAGAGGGACTGAACTCATTTTTAGAGCTTTCAAACTATTGTCCCATCGCATACACTTTCCCAACTATAAACATGCTCAAAACACATGTTCTAGGCCTGCCTGCCACTGGTCTGATTGGAGGGGAGAGGCTCCCCTTCCCCAGAGTCTGCACAGACCACTGACTGTCGGGAGGGAACCAAATGGCTCCGCGCATGACCAAGGACAGAGCGGAGTAGTGCACGTGTGACCAGCCCGCACAATCTGTCAAACACCCACTGCATCATGTCACAGGATAACCGATCCCCTGTTGTCGCCGAGCTGCCCTGACCTCCAGGTCCACCTCCCTGAAGTTCCCAGAGAGCCACTGACCACAAAACTGTCCCCTGAGACAGAGGTGGGTTTCTGGACAGCTTGTTAGAGGCTCTGCTGGGGTTGGGCCCCAGGTCCAAGCACAGGCTGACCCACCTCCCCTCGGAGGCCCGTCCCCAGCTCATCCCACAGCACCAGGGGGATGTGGCTCCATGCACCTTACACTCAAACCTCTTGGATATCCAAGGCCCTCCTCACCTGCTTTGTCACCCCCACCCCAATCAACCAAGTCACCCAACCCCTTGACCCTCAGACATTCTCTATTTCTGTGCATTTGGCCTGGAGGTCTTTTGCCTCTTTGCCTGTCAGTCCTGGAAACAGTTCAAAGGCCCATCTCCCTTGTCCTCTGAAACACCCACTGCTCCTTTCTGAATGCACAGAAACTGTTGGCATCGTCTCGTCTGCTCCCAGGTGAACTCCCTCCCAATGGCAGGGACTACAGCCCTTCACAGTACTTAATATGTTACATTATAGACCCCTACACTGGAAGGTTATTTAGAGTTTTAAATCAGATAATTTCCCATTCCCATTTTCCCTTGATGCTTATCTTTAGGCTGGACTTTGCTTTCTCACGCTGAATTACACATGTAAGACTAACTGAGATGAAATAACCACTAAATGCACTAGCACTGTGTCCTACTTAATGAATGCTGCAGTGATCTGTAAAATAAAAGCACACTTTTGTAATACGGGCCCCCATTCGTTCACACACAGGTGTGCACTAGAGTAACTATTTCCTTAAAACAGCACACACCTCCATGGCCAGGCCAGGAATCTGATCACTCAGGGAGCATATGTTCTGTTGCTTAGGCATGCATTACCTTCTGTACAAATGGCCTTAAGTAAAAATGGAAGATGTTTGTTTCTATATCTTGGCTATTGTAAATAATGCTTTCAATATAGGGGTGCATATGTCTTTACAAATTAGTGTTTTCATTTTCTTTGGGTAAATACCCAGAAAACGACTGCTGGACCACATGACAGATCTATTCTTAATCTTTTAAGGAACCTCCATACTGTTTCCATTGTGGTTTCACCGATTTAATTGCCATTTGTGACAGCATGGATGTATTGGAGAGCATTATGCTAAGAGAAATAAGTCAGAGAAAAACAAAAACCATATGATTTCACTCATATGTGGAATATAAAACAAGAAAGCAACAAACTAACTCACACAAAAAACAAACAAAGAAACACTCATAGACAGACAATACAACAGTGGTTACCAAGGAAAGGAGTGTGAGAAGACGAAGTGGGTAAGGGGTCAAATACACTGTAATGAATGGAAACTAGACATTTGGTGATGAGCACAAATACATAGAGTACATAGATGTCAAATTATAATGGTGCATATCTGAAATTTATATAATCTTATTTACAGCAAAAACAAACAAAAAACCCACCAACAGTACAATGGAAAATGGTTGGGAACTCAATCAAACTAAAAACGTTTTGCGCAGCAAAATAAACCATCAACTAAATGAAAAAGCAACATATGGAATGGGAGAAAATATTTGTAAATCATATATCTGTTAAAAGTTTTACATCCAAAATATAAAGAATTCATAAAATTCAATAGCAAAAGATGGGCAGAGGACTTGAATAGACATTTTTCAAAAGAGCATGAACAGATGAGATGGCCAACAGATATGAAAAGATGCTCAACATCACTAATCATCAGGGAATTTCAAATAAAAACCACAGTGAGACGCCATATTATATCCATTAGGATAACTACTATTTAAAAAAACCTAGAAAATAATCAGTGCTGGTGAGGATATCTCGTGCCCCATTGGTGGGATTGTAAATTGGTACAGCCGCAATAGAAAATAGTATAGAGGTTCCTCAAAAATTAAAAACAGAACTATTGTATGAGCCAGCAATTCACTTCTGGGTATTCATTTGAAGAAAATAAAAACACTAATTCTAAAAGAAATATACATCCTTATTTTCATTGCAGCATTCTTTATAACAGCCAAAGTATGAAAGCAATCTAAGTGTCTATCCATGGAAAAATGGATAAAAATGTGAGAAATATATACAACAGAATATTGCTTGGCCATCTATAACAGGGGTCCTCAAACTACAGCCCTCGTGCCACATGCAAATAGAAATATTGTATTTGTTCCCGTTTTGTTTTGTTACTTCAAAATAAGATATGTGCAGTGTGCATAGGAATTTGTTCATAGTTTTTTTTTAAACTATAGTCCGGCCCTCCAACGGTCTGAGGGACAGTGAACTGGCCCCCTGTTTAAAAGTTTGAGGACCCCTGATCTATAATAATAAAAGTGTAATATGCAAATCAACCGAATGACTGAACAGCAGAACGACCATCCAGACGACCTTCCGGACAACCATGCTATGACATGCACTGGTGCCAGGCCAGCCAAAGCGGGTGTGATGCAATTGGTGGGGGGGGGGCTCCCCCATTGCCCCATGATCGCCCCAAAGAGGGAGGCCCAGACTACCTGGCCAGCAGCGCTGCAGTGGGTGGGCAGGTCTTTCCTCTGTTGGGTGGTCAATCGCCCCACAGAGGGAGGCCCAGGCTGCTCAGCTGGCGGTGCTGCAGCAGGTGGGCAGGGCCCCTCTCTGCGGAGCCATCAATCGCAGAGCCATCGATTCTGGAGCCCCATGATCAATTGGCCTGCAGAGGGAGGCCCAGGCCACTGGCCAGCAATGCTATGGTGGGTGTGCGGGGCCAGCCAGCGATTGCCCCGCAGAGGGAGGCCAGGGCCAGCCACGCGATCACATCCCACACCTATCTCCCACAGAGGGAGGCACACCGGTGGCAGGGGACAGGGGGAGCAGCACCAAAGTGGCAGCAGTGGGGTTTGGGCCAGCTGCAGGCAGCCAATGGAAGGAAAGCCCCGATAGGCCCTGATCGCCGGCCAGGCCTAGGGACCCTACCCAAGGGGTCCCAGATTGCAAGAGGGTGCGTGCAGCCAGGCTGAGGGACACCCTCCACCATGCACAAATTTTGTGCACCGGGCATCTAGTAAAAGAATGAAATGTGCCATTTGTGACAGCATGGGTGGGCCTAGAGGGTATTATGCTAAGTGAAATAAGTCAGAGAAAGACAAATACTATATTTCACTTTTATGTGGATCTAAAAAAGCGAAATAAAATAGAAACAAACTCATAGGTACAGAGAAAGTTTGATAGTCATCAGATGGGAGGGGGATTGGGGCAATGGAAGAAAAAGGTATTAAAAAGTACCAATTGCCAGTTATAAAAACGGTCACTAGAATGTAAAGTACAGTGTAGGGAATACAGTTAGTAATACTGTTATAACTGTATGGTGCCTGGTGGATACTAGATATATCACTTTGAAAGGTATATAAATGTCTAACTACTCTGTTAGACTCCTGAAACTAATAGAGTTAACTGTAATAGAAAAATAAATTTAAAAAATAATTTTAAAAAATTATTAATGAAAATATGATATATATACATAATTGGATATCATTCACCCATAAACAAAGAAAAAAGAAATCCTTCCACTTGTAACAACACAAATGAAACAAGGGCATTATTTTAAATGAATAAGTTAGAGAAAAACAAATACCATATGATCTCAGTTATATGTGGAATAAAAAATACAGATACAAAGAAAACCAAGCTCATAGATACAGAAAACAGATTGGTGGTTGCCAGAGGTAGGGGTGGGAGGTAGAAAATGAGTAAAAGGGGTCAAAGGTACAAACTTCTGGTTATAAATAAATAAGTCATGAGATATAATGTATAACAGGGTGACTAAAGTTAGTAACACTATATTGCATATTTTAAAGTTACTGAGTAAATCTTAAAAGTTCTCATCACAAGAAAAAAAATCTATATCTATGTATGGTGGCAAATGTTAACTAGATTTACTGTGACCATCATAATACATACATATAGGAAATGATTTTGTTGTACACCCAAGATTAGTATATCAAATAGACCTCAATTATAAAAACAAAAAAAGGATAGATGGATCTTGTCAACTGGCACTCACAAAAGTTTGTGTTTATTATTCAATTAGCATGTTAAATTTATGGGAAGATCTAAAATAGCCGTATGTCTAAAGAATTCAGAGATAGAATAATAGGTTGCATGTTGACACTAATTTTGCCTTTACTAGATTAAATCGTCTCAAACTTAGCTTGATTAAAATGGGGGTGTTGTATTTCTGTGTGTACTATGTGTATACTTTAATGAGACTTTATCAATACATAATTTACACATGTTGAAATTCACAATTTAAAAGATACAATTCAATAAGTTTTGACAAATGAACCACCACATCATGATACAGAACATTTCCAGCACCCAGGAAGTGCCCTCTTGGCTCACTGCAGGCTATTCCCCGCCCCCAGTCTGGCCTCACCTGCCTTCTGTCGCTGTCCTTTTGCCATTTCTAGAGTTTCATTAAATGTCCTCACTCAGTAGGTATTCTTTGTACTTGGCTAATTAATTTCCCTTAACAAAGGCTTTTGAGATTCACCAATAATGAGTGTGTTCCTCTTTATGACCCAGGAGTATTGCATTTTATGGACAAAGTATGTTGGTGGAAATGTGAGTTATTTCCAGTTTTGTGTGGACACACACTTCATTTCTTCTAAGTAAACAAGAGTATGACCACTGGGATTCCCAGTAAGTATATGTTCGGTGCTGTAAGAAATTCTACAACTTTGTCTTCACGGCACCTGCACCACACAGACCCGAGTGTGCCTTCCCCACAGCTCACGCCTTTCCCCATCACTGAGACGAGACCCGCCTCCTCTGATCTCACAGCTCACACCGTCCACAGTGCTGGGTGGCAGTTCACTACACACTGCAACACAACACACAGGACGGGGCATGTTATAGCACCTGATAAACAGAAGTTCTTATAAAATATGTGAAGTGAATACACCTTCTAAAGCTGCCTCATTTCCACCACTCCTGCCTTTCCTGCCCAACAACAGGGGGCGAATTTACTGAGAACAGCGGCCATCCTATCAGGCCTGAACCCGTAACACCCAATGCAGAACTTGCAGGTGCCCAACAAATACCTGTTGGTCGAAATAAGACTTGCCTGGAACTATATCTCAGTAAGAAGTTCACCAGGGTTGGGCAAAGGCTAAGAAATGACCAGGAACAAAATTGAGAGTCTGACCTTTGTCATAGATCTGCTGCTTGTCCTCCAGGGAAAGAGCGCTGACCTTTTGTTGCAGTTTTTCTGTTTCCATTTGTGCTTGTTTCTCAGAATACTTGTCATCTGGCTTCATTGATAATGTCAACTTATGCTGATTATTCTGCAACAACATCCACAGCAACAAAAGAACCAAATTAAAACAAGATGTTACTAAAGCCGGACATGCTGTACCAGCCTCTCTGCCTGTGTGCTCTTGGTCCCAAGTCCCACGTTCCATTTCAAATAGTGAGGACAGCACTCATCCAAAGATTGTCTTGGAGAGAGTATGTGAGCCAGATAAAATTCTTGCAATCGTACTTGCTTTGTAGAAATTACATAATTCATATATGCTGTTACTACTATTATTAGTGTGATTGTGATGATGTTGCAACCATAAATGTATTAATACTCAATATTTTCTTTATATCTTGGTTGTAGAAGGAAACTGTTTACACTTTCTAATATAAATTTTTAACTTCAGTCTACATTGAAGACAATTAGAAAAAATTTAATTTTTATCTAGTCCTCATTATACTATTAATCTCTCAAAGGCTGAATCTTCATTCAACATATTATAAATTATGACAAAATAGACATCAGCTTAATGTAAAAATGTTAGGTGACTTAACATGTTTCCTTATTTATTTCAACAACTGAAAGCACTAGCACACAAAATGCTCACGTGTATGTAATACTACAGAGAAGTGGGAGAATTAAAAAAAAACCTTTATGCAAAACAAATTATAATAACTTAGAGAGACTGAAGGTCAAATGACCAAATCATGCCCCATGACCAAAACAATGGCATCTAATACAGCAGTCAGCCTTCACGACAGACCCCACCATGGTCAGGGTCTCACTAGAAGTTCTACCATATTGACAACTATCTACCATGGAATTTACAACAAGTAGAAATGCCCAGAAATCTACAGAAATAAGGAGCAAGCATCAAAAGAATCCTTTATAAAAATGACCAGAATATTCACACATGTAGGTGACTTGTTCTCATATTCTGTATGTTCTATTAACAAATGTGCATATGTTTTGTTAATACATACACATTCAAATACTCATACATAAAAACATAACACATAGTCAAATCACATCTGAATCTGGAAAACCGAGTTTTTAAGTTAATATGAGCATTTAAAATTTTGATTAATAATTAAGAAATCATGTCACCTATTTATTAACAGAAACTGATTTACATAATGTAGATTATGTTCCCAATGTTCCTTTCATTATAAAATTCTATTTAAGAATAAACTTAAATTCTCTAATTTTCTTACCTTAAAATATTGTTTCACTTTCTCTTGCAAAAACTTTGGATTGTCCTTAAGGCACTGCCTGAACTGAGCCACCTGACTTCCCAGCTTCAGGAGCTCCACAGGGTCCCCATCGTGGTTCCAGCAGGAAGCTATGTACTGGAGCAGAGGTTTAAATCCACAGAGCGCATTACACAACGAACTCCACATCAGTTCAGTAAATATCAAAGGCAGGGCATTTTATTAAAATCTGTTTCTATGTTTAAAAAATACCACAGATGACTAATTATAATGAAAATTAAGTCATTCTTTGATTAAAAGAAGAAAAAATTAATTTTAAACCTTTTTGTCCCTAAAAAAATTTTTTAAAAAAGCACAGGTTTAAAACTATTTTTAGAAAATATAATTACCAACAGATCAATACTTAGCGATTCCTTTAAAGTGGTCTGAGTAAATCTATTTTACATATAAACATAAAATACACACACACAAAAAAAGCCAATTGAGCAACCTAGTAAAAAGACAAACTAAATTAAAAGTAAAGTTATATCAGATGCAAAATAGCATAACTTTCAAGGTTCAAGGGAAAGTTTCTATGAATTGCAATTATACAGTATTTTTAAGAACCACTAATTCCAAAAGTAACAAAAAAAAAGAAAAACAGGAGATGGCTGAGAAATTACACACAGAGGTCAGGGCAAGTCCAAAGCTGACAGACTGATGCTTCATTTGTATTTCAATTTTATGAAGTAAAGCTTCAATTCGATCATCTTCAAATCCTTTCCTAAAGAAATATTGAAAACAGAGATGCTGAAAAAAATATTTCTTAATACAAAGCTGCAATAATCAAAACAGCATGGTATTGGCAGAAAAACAGACATACAGCCCAATGGAACAGAACTGAGAGGCCAGAAATAGACCCACATGTATATGGGCAATTAATTTTTGACAAAGGAGCCAAAAATACACAATGGAGAAAGAAAAGCCTCTTCGATAAACTGTACTGGGAAAATTGGAAAGCCACATGCAAAAGAATAAAACTAGACTGCTATCTGACACCATACACAAAAATTAACTCGAAATGGGTTAAAGACCTAAATATAAGACATGAAACAATAAAATACATAGCAGACCCCTAGCCGGTTTGGCTCAGTGGATACAGCATTGGCCTGTGGACTGAAGGGTCCCAGGTTCAATTCTGGTCTAGGGCACGTACCTTGGTTGTAGGCTCCCAGCCCTGGTCAGGGGTATGCAGGAGGCAACCAATCGAGGTGTCTCTCTCACATTGGTGTTTCTCTTTGTCTCTCCCTCTCCCTTCCTCTCTCTCTAATAATTAATGGAAAAAATATCCTCAGGTGAGAATTAAAAATCAATAAAATAATAAAATACATAGCAGAAAACAGAGGTACTAAACATATAGACCTTGGTCTCAGAGAGGACTTTATGAACTTGACCCCAAGGCAAGGGAAGTAAAACTAAAAATAAATGAATGGGATTGTATCAAACTAAAAAGGTTCTGTACTGTAAGAAACCATCAACAGATCAAAAGACAACCAACTGAATGGGAGAAGATATTTGCAAAACAATACCTTCAATAAAGGGCTACTACTCAAAATATATAAAAGAATTCATACAACTACACACACACACACACACACACACACACACACACACACACACACAAAAGTTAATCCAATTAAAATATGGGCAGAGGGACCTGATCAGACACTTCTCCCAAGAAGACATACAGCTCTGCCCATGTTCATAGGTTGAGCATTAGCCTATGAACCAGGAGGTCATGGTTCAATTCCCAGTCAGGACACATGCCTGGGTTCGATCCCCAATAGAAGGTGTGCAGGAGGCAACTGGATCAATGATTCTCTCTCATCACTGGTGTTTCTATCTCTCTCTCCCTCTCCCTTCCTCTCTGAAATAAAAATATTTTTAAAATAATAATAGTAAGTCAGAAGGAAAAGGACAAGAACCATATGATTTCACTCAAATGGGGGATATAAAATAAAAAGCAACAAAGAAACAAACAAACTCATAGAAACAGATAACAGTGTGGTGGTTACCAGAGGAGAAGGTGGGTGGGGAGAGGATGAAAAGGATAAAGGGGGTCAAATACATGGTGATGGGAGGAGATTTACTTTGGGTGATAAGGTCACCACCAAGAAAGCAAAAAGCCATATGATGGGAGAAAATATTTGCAAACCAGGTTATCTGATAAGGGCCTTAAATACAGAATATTTAAATAACTTTCACAATCATAGAATTAAAAAACACATAATCCAATTAAAAAAAGGATCAAGAATTTGAATACACATTATTCCTAAGATACACAGTGGCCAGTAAGCAAATGAAAAATGTTCAACATCACTTATCATTAGGGAAGTGCAAATCAAGACTACTTCAGCCCTAGCCAATTTCGCTCAGTAGTTAGAGCACCGGCCTATGGACTGAAGGGTCATGGGTTTGATTCTGGCCAAGGGCACGTACCTCGATTGCAGGCTTGATCCCTGGCCCTGGTCCAGGTGCATGCGGGAGGTAACCAACTGATGTATCTCTCTCACATCAATGTTTCTCTCTCTGTCTCTCCCCGTCCCTTCCACTCTCTCTAAAAATCAATGGAAAAAAATAACCTCAGTTGAGGATTAACCAAAAAAAAAGAGACTATTTCAAATCCACCAGGATGGATATAATAATCATAAACCAGAAAATTAGGGGAAGATCTGTAAGAATTTGATTATCCTAAACATTAGACAATTTGGAGCTCTCATAAATTTTGGGTGGGGTTTAACTTGGTGTAGTGACTTTGCAAAACAATTTGATTTAAAAATTCTGCAAAAAATTAAATATAGAGGTACCACTTGACCCAGAAATTCCACTCTGGGTTATCTAGCCAAGAGAAAAGAGAAAATGTCTCCACACAAAAGCTTATACATACTAGTAAATGTTCATAGCAGCATTATTCATCCAGCCTCCAAAAATAGTGGAAACCCCAATGTCTATGAAGTGATGAATGGATAAACAATGTGGTATGTAACACATGGAATATTATTTAGTGATAAAAATTACTGAAGTACTAAAACAAATGTTTTTGCAACAAGAGAGCAGAGATAATATTTAAGCAACTAAATGTGAGGTTTTGTAGAGATGGCCAATAATGGAGAAGACTGGACCTTGCTGTAAAGTATTTAGGAACTGAGAAGGCTAGCAAATTGGTGCAGAGGGTCATACGTACATGATGACATCGTCAATGGTCCTGTCGATTATGTCTCGGACCATCTGAATGTCCTTCTCGGCGATCCCCTGCAGGCCCACACTGAAGTAGGCCTCCCGTGTGTAACCATTGTATCTAGAATAGGAAAGGTGATCATGCATTACAGTCCGTATGGCTTCCATCACTCACTCACCATGCACTTCTTCATTTCAAGATCAAATATACTGCAGAACAGAGCTAAGAACATTAAACTCCCAAGTCCTCCAGGACAAAGCAATGAAAGCCGTATCCTCACATACCTGTTTCTCAGACATAATTGATCACAGTGACACCACACCTTTTTAACATTTCTAAACATCACTACAACTTAAACTTTAGAGTTATGGCAAAATAAACCTAAAAATAGAGAACTGCTCAGTTTTACAAAACCTTAAGATTTCTAACAATATTTAACAACCTGACTTTTAAAATAGATACCAGTATGCCATTCTGAGATCTTTAAAAAGCTGCTTTTTCCCAGATACCCCCTGTAGGGAACATAAGTTAACACATTGTGGATGGATCACGAGAATTCTCGATTCACATTACATAGTATTTTACAAAGTATCATACTTTAAAAAGATATTAGCTTGTAAGAACATGTAATAAATAACTTCAAAATGCAATGGGTATTTAATTTTAAAGCGTGCCTTTAACATTTATGTAAAATGTTTTTGTACTCGTTCAATAGAAACTTATCTGGCCACTGGGTAAAGCTAGCAATAAGGCCACTGGGTAAAGCTAGCAATAAAACCACTGGTCTACAATGTGTCAGCTTGTACCGGATCCGTACTCTAGTGCACAGTTCTGTGCTGGGGCAGGAGGGGCCATCCTGTGGCTGTGGGATGTGAAGCATCCTACCTCCATGGCCCCACCCACCACATGATAGTAACCCTCCCTCCCCGGTTGTGACAAATAAAAATGTGTCACATTGTCAAATGTCAAAACTGCCCCCAACAGCAACCAATGATCTCATCTGAAGATAAATCTTACCCAACATCAGGAGAAAAGTCTGTGCCGAGTCCAGATTCAATTAAGGCTTTGTAGAAGGGGGAGTTGGGCCCGCCGATCAAGAGTGAAGACAGAAGGTTTAATGTGAAGGCTTCAAATGTGTCAGTGATCCTTCATTTTAAGAGGGACGTGGGTGGGGGGTTGAAGAGAAAAAGAGAAAACCATTGTCCCTTACGTTTTCAAAATCATTATAATCAGTACTACATTTACACTTTTTTCCAAAGAAGTTGAAGTTCTAGTAGAAATTCTTGCATTCCAACCTCTATTTTAATAGTTATATCAGCAAAAGAGAGTAATTATACTAGGACTTTTTTGGGAGTCCAAACCATAGAGTCAGTTTAGCTGCATACTGAATGCTACTGCAGGAGTGTGTGCAAGCACTCTGACATAGTACTACTTCAATTCGAACCGCACCGTCACACGACATGGCAGACAAAACACTGCAGAGATGGGGCAATTCTGTCAGCCTTGAAGCTTCTGAGGGCAGACAACCCTGATGGGTGGAGTGAGGCAGGGTTCCTTGCTGCCCACACCCTTCAGCAGCATTCACAGTGCTCTTCTCACACTCAGCCACCTGTGACCCCAATGGTAACGACTTCTGTTCTGAGCCCGTTTTTTTCTCTAGAATTGAGCTTTAAAATGCAGTGAGGAAGAAGTTACTTTCCTTCAGAACAGCTACTCAGAGATTTCCCCTCAAACTATTCTAGACATTGTCAGAAACCCCACTGACATCCAAGACCTACCTGCTGTAACCCTGAGCCCTAACCACCCAACCATTCATTCCTGACTAGAGAATTAAATCTGACCCTGCTCACCTGCGTCTCCTACTTCCACATGGATACTTACTCTGGTAAGAGGAAGCTGACACTGACAGTTGTTTGTTTAGAGGAACTTGCAGCCATTGAGTCCGGAGCACAGGTGATCTGAAATTCTCTCTGTAAAACCATGAAGCAGGCACAGCACGTGAATGAATGGGTTTAAACTAGTATAGATTACCTAGAGGAATAAAATGGTCCAAGAGATGCTTTTCATTAAATTAACTTTGTTTTAAAACAAAAACAGTAACTTGTATGCATGCATATTAGCATAACCAATGGACACAGACACTGGGGCGGTGGGAGCTTGCCCTCCAGGGTGGGAATGGCGGGGGGAGGGGGCATCAATCAGGGAAAAAGGAGAAAAACTTTAGACAAAAAAAAAAATACAGCAAATACTCCATTTTGCAAACCTCAACTTAATGGACTTCAGACTTAACCCACAAAATTACAGGTCTGCATGTCATATGTGAAAATTAACACCCAGTTGATTTTAAAATGCTTTTAACCAAGACTTGCTTATAGGTAATTAAATTAACAGGTTATTTCTTGTTATTAATTCAGTTATTTTTAACAAATTTTAGCAAATAGGCCATATGTTGGAAAAAACACTGTAGTAATTTCGCTGACAGAAATACTACATGTCTACAACGATAGTCTACATAATTAAATTCAAGAGCCACTGCTTCCAAATGTTCGGGAAAGGATTAGCACGTGATCACACTGCTTCATGCTCATGGTGAGTCTTTCTGCAGCAGTTTTAATTCATGTGGCAGATGTTCTAATGTGCACTAAGCCACGTCCCAACCGTTTACTTGAGATGACAGGTGAATGTTCGCCTATATACTAGACCTATTCAGTATAAATTTAAAATGACAGTAATACATATAGAAAACTTTTCTATGAAATTAAACTTTTCATACATACTTAATTTTAATTACACAAATGTGTCCACATAAGTAAAATCAGGTAAACTAATTTGCCAATTTTTTAAGGTATGCATTTGGAAAACCTACCTTATTATATAACAGACTTTCAGCTTTAATGGACACCCCTCGCCTGAATTAGTCTGTTATAATGAGGCTTTACTGTAATCATCTTTAGGTTTGAGAAGAGCTCACAACCACATTTTAAATCCCGTTATCAACACACAATTGGGGTCTTTGTCTCCACATACTAACAGGCTGGTACAACACTGATTATCCTCTGGGCGGCACTTACCGGCTTATCCCAAGGCTTCTGAGGCGGCACGGTGGTGCGTGGCTCAATTTTCTGAAATTTACTCAGAGCCTCTTCATGAATTTGTTCCAGATGCTGTTCTAGCGGAAAATTACCATAAGTAAAGAACCTAAAAATTTGAGAGAATATATTAGACTATTGTAGTTTAAAAGATTAGAAATCAGCACAGATGGCCTTTTTATATACATACACACGTCCACATATATTAGCTAACAAGAGGCTTCAAAGTGGAAATGAACTCTATAGAGGAACACTTTTTTTTTTTTACACTTAGTTTAACTATAAACACCAAACAGACACTTTTGCTCTTTTTATAAATAGGTGGTTCAAACCAAACAAAAGTTGTACAGGAAGAATTAAATGTAAATTTGGCAATAACTGCTCTTCATTTTAAATCTACTCTAACGGTGATACAAAAACCAAATAGGTTTTATGTTAAACTACTTTGTGACCTTGGCTACAGTAACACAATAATCCATGTAAGACTGAAAGATAAAGAGTTTCACAAAGTTCAATTTTAGGCTACAAATTTCAGATTACACATGTTTTAAAACCAACACATTCACTCAGCCAGGGGGAAAGGGTTATAATCATAGAGTTGATCTTCTTCTTTAATATAATGTCGGTTACAGTTAAAACTTTGGGAATGAGCCCTAGCTGGTTTGGCTCAATAGAGCATCGACCTTCGGACCAAAGGGTCCTGGGTTCAATTCCGGTCCAGGGCACATATCTTAGTTGCAGGCTCCTCCCTGGCACTGGCCCTGGTTAGGGTGCATGCAGGAGGCAACCAATTGATGTGTTTCTCTCACATTGATGTTCCTCTGTCTTTCCCTCTCTCTAAAAGATCAATGGAAAAATATCCTCAGGTGAGGATTAACAAAAAAAATAAAACATAAAAAACATTTGGGGAATGAGTATCTAAAAGATCCTTAAAAAATTTCCACTCAAACAGTAGCGCCGTGCAGACACGAGTCTATAAATGTCTGTCCCCATGAGTCACAGGCCACCTTGGGAAATGACAACCTGCACACCTGGAGCAGGAAGAGCCTGGGTTTGGGTGGGGGGACAGAAAACAAAGTTACTGAAGACTGAAACTGTCCGACAGGATGAGCTTGAGGGAGCTCTCTTGGGCCATACTTGGGACATGTGAACATAAAAAGATTAATTAAAAAAATCCATGTGATCTCACACCTCACATATATACATACATATATAAAAATATGTGTATGAGTATAATGATATTAAAAAATAAAATAAACCAAACAAGGCTAGAAAGAAAAGGGTATCTTTATGGGAAGAGCAACTGCCGCCTTGCCTCTCCCCAAAACTGGACAGCCAAGGGAAACAAGCACCCTGCCTTTCCCCTCAGAATCCTGTCTTCAGGGTAACCCACAGCCCTGCGGACGGGGAGAGCTCTTCTGTACAGAAGCCCAGCTAATTCATGTAGAATTATTATTGAGAAAGCTTTACTAAGTCTACTGAAGGAATTGCTCCAGGCAACAATCGTCAATGAATATGAGAACATGCACAGGTGGATGAGGAACTCAATGTCCACAAGGTGCTAGTTACCACCCCAGCCTACGCCTTGGTCTGGCAGGAACCAGCTTACAGTGGGTATCGCTGTCACCGTGGGGACCCGCAACCAGCTGCAGCTTCCCCCCGTGTAAGCAGGTCCGAGACATCTGGATGCAGCAGGGATGTAGGCATCAACTATGAAGGTAACCAAGTCTTTGAAGCCAAGTCCCCTTTGGGAAACACAGGAACACATCCACCAATGCCACAGAAAGGCAATCAGACGCCCAGAAAGTTTTTAGAAAACCCCACTGGCATAAGTTTTGAGAAAATCCAGAGGCAACCTGCCTACTTTCTTCAGTTTCAATGAAAACAGAGGGGACACCATCCTACACAAAGGGTACTAAAAAGACATAATGATGATGAAAGGCAATTTGTGGGCCTCACTTAGGTCACAAATTTAGGGGACAACTGGAAAGTCTGAATTTGTGGTAGGTGGCTTTGAGCAAGTCTTTATTTTCTTAAATGTGAAGATGGTATTATCTCATGTAAGAAAATATCTTTATATTTTAGGCTCAATAATCCACGTAGTGAGGGTAAACCCTCATATTTGTAGTTCCCTTTATTAGCGTTTAATTTTTAGTGATCTCTGAAATAAGCAATTTATCAAAAAATAAGTATCCAAGGTTTAATAACTGCCACCGCCATACCTGGGGCACTGTTGGGACTGAGGCATGAAGCTATGGGCACCTGTCACTCCGCCCTATGAGGAGGGTGGGCCCAGGCCCTCCTCCAGGAGGTGGGTAACCACCATGTTGGGCTGCAAGAGTATCACTGCAGACCTTTAGACTGAGCGTCCAAGTAAATGAGAAAGGCATTATGAGTGAAGAATCTTGTCTCAATTTACTTGGCTCTTAAGCAAACATTTCCCTGATAAATGTGAGAGAAGCTTATCACTGTGTAAGAAAAAGCAAGTCAACTCATAACCCAACACCATCCAACCTTAAAAACAAAACATCACCTGGCATTACTGGGGTGATAATGCGTAGCATGGAACTGTTTAAGCTGCTCCCACGTGAGGTCTGGGATGCACAATGGGTCACCACCAGAGATCACCGCATACGTGTGGTCAGGAAGGAGGCGGTTCAGAAGGTGCTGTGAGAATATCCTCTCGTTATCTGTCTTCAAATTAAAAAAATACACATATATGTAGCATAGTACACACATTATTACAACACAGCAAGTTAACCACATCCTGGGAGCATGTACCTATAACGCCTCACGAGTAAAACCCTCCCAATGATAAACAAGTGTGTTTAACAAAGTGTTTAACACATAGTGTTTAACAAAGCACCCGGTTCACTCATGATCTGCGCGCAGGACCCAGGGACCGCTCTCTTGGGAGAGAGGGTGCATCCACTTTGCAGTAGACCCTGGGTGATGAACGACACAGGGGAGGCTGTGGGAAAGATGTCCTGGGCTCCCTCTGCCCACGAGCTGTATGGGCGTTCCCATGGACATCCAGAGGGAAAGCAGTCATCCTCACTTGAGTTTTAACGTGTTTGAAAGAAATGATGCCCAAACCGAGAACTGAAGTTAAGACACAGCCGCCAGCCAGCCAGGGAAAGGGAGCAGCACGGATCACACAAGCCATACCACACAGGGCAGGTCTCCAAAGTCAGGGGCTAGGGCAGGGCCCAGGACAGAGGGTCTCAAACTGTCTGGCCGCAGACCCTTCATTCTCCCAAACCTTAGCGAGGTCCCCAAAGAGCTTCTGATGATTTGAGTTTCTTGATCATGTAGAGGTGTGTGTATATAATTTTTCTACATTAGAAATTAAAACTGAAACTGAAAACTATTTAATCATTAACTTAACCCACAAATATATGTTAACCAGTATTTTTTTAAAAATACTTTTCATACAAAACAAAAATCTGTTGAGAAAAATGACTCTGTTTTATATATTTTACAAATCTCTTTAAAGTCCAGCTTCATGGAAGGGAGCTGGCGTCTCTACCTGCTTCTGTGCTGACATCACACACCGTGCACCATGGTCTCGGGGAATTTCCTGCATGCTCAGTAGAAATGAGGTGGAAAAGATGTCTTACTTCTGTCATGAAAATATTATTTTCTCATAGACCTCCTGCAGATCATATGCGGGGTCCCCAGACCACAGAACTGCTCATCTGGAAAAGCGAGTTCTAGGGTGACCGGGAGCCTGGCCTTTCATTTTCCCTCCAGCTAATAAACCTCACACAATGAGAATATTAAATGACATAACAGGATGTCGATTACTTTCCAAACCTACTTATATTTCAATATTTTACAGAGTACGATGCTTTTAATACAATATAGAAAGGAAAAAACTCACAAATGCTCCCTTCATCTCATTGAAGACAACCCCCTTGAAGACCAAGGCTGTCTGGGGGTCACTCGGATTCTCATGTTCCAGTCGCCATCCCTCCTGCCAGAAATCGAGTTCTCGCAAGCAGGGAAAAAAGGCCGCATCCAAATACACAGACAGGAGATTCCGGAAGTCTTTGGGGTTTTGTGTGGAAAACGGGTAGAGAGTATAGTCACTAGCTGAAAACAAAAGGGAAGATTTTAAAATATCAGGAACTATGGTCCAGCACCAGTTACCTCACGGGCCTAGCAAGGCAGCCCACTGAATTTGCTCTTTAACTGCACTTGTAACAGCACTTCTGTGCACACCGCCAGCCTGCTGACTCTCCTATTTCTCCAAAATAAAACTCAAAACACCACAGCAGTCAACATAACATAATGCTACAAATGCCGAAATTCATAGCAATATTCTCCAAAGGAAACAGTTTTGACCTTTTCCAGAAAAACCTCACATGCCTTTTTCCTAAAACTCTAGTTTTGTTTTGCTTTTTTAAAAATCCTCACAGGAGGAGGATTTTTTTAAAAAATTGATTTCATAGAGAGAAAGGGAGAGATACATCAATTGGTTGCCTCCTGTACTCACACCAACCAGGGACTAAACTCGCAACCTAGGTATGTGCCCTGGCCGGGAATTGAACCCCCAACCTCTTGGTGTATGGGACAACACTCCAAGCAACTGACTCACCCATTCAGGGCTAACACTCCAGTTTTTCTAATCCAATCACAATGTGGCTTTCCTAAAGGATTAAATTTCTAACATCTTTCAACTAGACCTGAGAATAAGTTTATTCTTGTCTCCAGGGCCCAACTACCCTCCTTTATCTTAGAAACAGACCCCATCGCAGTCTCAGGCCAAGATGTTAGTCTTACCTGTGAAGGCATTCATAAAAGTGGACAGTGACCTGTTCAACATTTTGAAGAAAGGATCTCTGCATGGGTACTTCTGAGAGCCGCACAGGACCGTATGCTCAAGAACGTGCGGGACCCCGGTACTGTCCATGGGAGTGGTGCGGAACTGAACACTACAGCCAGAAAAGAGCCACCACGGGCATGTTAGCTCACACCGTCCAATAGCTTCCAAATGTGCCACTACCCCGGATTACTGGAATTCATCATTCTAACATGGTAATCTCTAATAAAAATGTTTGCAGACTCTCTCTCTATATAAAAGCCTAAGCGACCGTTCAACCGGTAGCTATGATGCGCACTGACCACCAGGCGGCAGATGCTCCAACCGGTAGGTTGCTTGCTGCTGGGGTCCAGCCGATCTGGACTGGGCGAGATGGGCCGGATACACACTGGAGCCCTCCCCGGTCCCTCCCCGACCACGATTGTGCACCAGTGTGGTCCCTCGGCCTGTCCTGCGCCCTCTCACAATCCAGGACCCCTCAAGGGACATTGGACAGCCAAAGAAAGGCCAAGGGACCCCACCAGTGCATGAATCCATGCACCCGGCCTATAGTAATGAATACAAGCACTGACTGCAAATGTAAACTCTACTGTACATGGCTGAGAATGTAGTCATTTAATCTTTTTTTCTTATATTTTCAGGGCACTGTCAGTATCATTTCTTTAAACCATGGTGATGCTCTAAGGCAGTAGTTCTCAACCTTCCTAATGCCGCGACCCTTTAATACAGTTCCTCATGTTGTGGTGACCCCCAATTTCATTGTTACAAATTGAACATAATTAAAGCACTGTGATTAATCACAAAAACAATATGTAATTATATATGTGTTTTCTGATGGTCTTAGGCGACCTCTGTGAAAGGGCCGTTCGACCCCCAAAGGGGTCACGACCCACAGGTTGAGAACCGCTGCTCTAAGGAGAAATGTTTAAGAATATGTTCTCAAGGTGCCCACTCACCTGAACAGGTTATTCGTGTCTTCTCGGGCCAAGTGCAAGTACCTGGCTCCTGTGCCGTCATGGCTGAGCTTTACGGCGGTCAGGAACAGTTCCGGGACAGACGTTACCTGAATCAACAACAAGAACATGAGGCCAAACTCAACTGGAAAGGCATCCTGAATGGTTACATTAAATCCACTGAGGGATCTGGCTGTACGCACATCAGGCACCACCTGTCCCAACCCCAAATCTTGCCGATGAGGAAAGAAAGAGCTAGGCTGACAATAATACATACATACCTCTCCTTTTAGAATGCTTATTACACCTTAAGCTTATACAGTGATGGGTGTTAATTATTTCTCAATAAAACTGGGGGAAAAACCTTGAAAAATAAAAGAATCCAAATAAGGTGTCATTACCATATTGCAGTAGCAATCCTAATCCCTTTGCATGGTCTTTAGGGCTCACCCTGTCATGCTTCACCGTTCTAGGACCCTGCCTTGGGAGAGCCCCACATCACTGGCTCTACGAATGTGGCCCTACAGACAGAGGGTGACTTTCCTTCTGAACTTAACCACCCCCTTCTCTATAAACACCCCCTTCTCCAGGAACCTTCCCCATCCTGCCATCATGCAGCTCCCCTCCTCTCCTGCCTTCCTTTGGCTCTCCGCACTTCCACCATGACGTTCATCCCACTATGCCTGTATTACCCCTGCAGGGGTCCTCTAGAATGTGAGCTGTTTGCCTTTGTGCATGTCGGCATGTCAAGCACAGCAGGAAGCCAACAGCCAGCCAATCATGTGAAACACATATTTCTCAATTACTGCATTAAAGGAAAAAAAAAAAGCGAAGTTTAAGCAACACAAAAACAAAATTAAAATCCTTTTCAACATAACTTAAGTAAAGATAGGAACATAATCTTTTTCCCATAATTCTGAAACCCACATGGCTCAAAACCAGAAAGTTTTTGCATAACGTTGCAGCAAATATATTTGATGATAAAACGACCTGAATGAATGTGGGTCATTCAGAGTCTTTGTGTATCACACTCAGTGTGGACTGCCAGGTTAGAAACATTAATGAGTTTGGTTTACTTTCTAAAATCAGGAGTTCAGGGATAGGATTGGGGACCTGTTCTTAGGAAGTACTTTCATTGCAGACTCCACACACACACTGCGCACCTACTGTGAAGCAGGAGGAAGCCAGGGCGCGGAAGAAAGATGAAAACAGATCCAGGGTCCACTCGAAGGCCCTCACAAGCTCCATTAAAGAGGTCAGGACAGGCCTTACCTGGCTCACGGTGAATCCATGGATCTTCTCTCCGACTTGGTACTGCAGCGCCCTCTCGCAGGCTTTCGTACTATTCCACCTCCATGCTCTGGGATGGGCACTGCTACAGTTAAGGAAAGTCATCAAAGTTAGAAGATGTGCAGGAAAATTGGGCTCACAGAGTTCAGCTACATAATGAAAATACTGTCATATGACGAAGATAATGCCAAGAAAAATTAAACCTTGAATCTTCCACACACATTCCAGAAAACAAATTTCTAGCAAAGTTCCTTCAATTTTTAATAATCTTTTATCTCAACTCAACTAAATCTTCATAACATCAACTAATAATTAAACATTGAAAACTGGTTTGAGTTAGTGGATAGAGCGTCAGCCCTCGGACTGAAGTAATCTGGGCTCGATCCTTGGCCCTAGGGTGGGACATGTGCAGGAGGCAACCAATCGGTGTGTCGCACATCCATGTTTCTCTCTGTGTGTCTCTCCCGCTTCCCTTCCACTTCTAAAAACCAATGAATTTGGATTAACAAAACAAACAAAAGAAAACCTTTATTTGTACAGGTATATAAATAACTATAGTGCAATTCTGACACCGATTTCCCTGAGTTGTGTGTGTATATATATATATATATATATAATCTCATGTCAAAATGCTTTACCCATCACAGTATCTCAATAAACTCAAACTACAGTGAAGTCCCATGACACACCCACCAAACAGTGAAAACTAATTAGTCTAGTAACACCAAAAGCTCTCTCACTGCTCCTGGGAGTGAAAACAGCAACAGTGACTGGGAACAGCATTTGGCATCACTTAGCTAATAGTTCATGCGCCCTGACATGCAGGTATCCCCCGCTTTTCAAAGTTCACCTTCTGCCACTTCAGTTTAGGAGACCTACATCACTATCTGTTTCAATAACCAAAAGAAATCCCAAAGGGATCTTCTCTTTTACGAAAAAAGGCTGAAATCTGAAATAGCATCCTGCATTTGTTTTGCAGGAGCCACTACAGAGGCAGCACGCACCCAGAGCAGGGAGCGTGGCCCCACCAAGCTCCTTCCCTGGGAAGCACAAGCATCTCGCCACCAGAGCTTTGAGCTGTATCTGTGAGCATCTATACTGAATCTCGACTTACTGTGTGTATTCTGCCTTTTACTATGTGTTAGTGTTATTTTATGGGCTCATTGGTATAATTTGGCAGGTTATTTTGGGGGTTTGGGACCACTCAAAGATGTTCCATATGAATTAATGGTAATTGCTTTTTGCTTTATGTCATTTCAGCAGAGGAGAGGTTTCACAGGAAGTGCCTGCTTTAGGACCATGGGGGAACCTGCAGATGTCCTGGAAACCTGTCCTAAGGCACCAGCACACATGTACAACAAGGCTGGCGGCATTCCTCGGAGTCCACCAACAGAGAGTGGATAAACTGTGCACTGTTCAATCAATAAACTCAGCCATCAGAACAGACTACAGCTACATGTAACAGAAATGTGGGTTGAGTAACCCTGAACCAAAAAAATAAAAATACAAATTCAAAGGATAAACAGTGTTCTCTTAAGCAGGTATTGTTCAAACAGGTTAACACTGTATTGTAGGAATGCTATATACCAGTAGATGGTAAAACTATAAAGGAAAGCAAGGAGATAATTTCTGTAAACCAGGAGAGAAATTACATCTAAGAGGGAAGGAGAGTTATGACGGATTAGGGGTAACCTTAAACTGGGTAACAGGGACACAACTTATTTTTAAATAAAAGTTCTCTCAACTATATTGTGTGTTTTATGGGATTTCCTACATTAACATATCTCACAAAAATATTTCTTTTAAAGATATGTACAGAAAAGAAACAAAACCTCAGGCAATATCATGGAGATATTATAACCAGCCAACATTTTCCCTATTGATTTGGCAAATTCTAGAGTTGTGGGATACTTTAAAAAGTTATGTATCATCAAGAACCCAACCACAAAAAGCAAAACAGCCAACTGTATGACTGTATGAAAGTATGGAATTGGGTACTTTGGGGCAATAAATGTGTTTATTAACACATTAACAAAAAATTAGGGTTTAGGGGAACATGGGCTCGCCCCCCATATTCTTTCTGGTCCGACTACACAGATGACAATGCTCCAAGACCACGAGGGCACCCCGACACATACTCCCCTATTTCTTCACCTCCTAGGCTAACAGTACCATAAATTAAACAAGGTTTTGTGAATGACCATGAAACTAAACTTAGCTTAGTAAAATGTTACACTTTACAAACTCATCGGACATGGCACTCATTCAAGGTTGAAAACCAAATGTAATGTTCTTCCATAAACAGAGTCATTTTAAAAAGTTCTAATCCTGGAGGCTACAATGTTATTAAAAGGCAGCAGCTTAAATTTAAGTACTTCCTGTGGAAGCCTCGGGTCTCTCAAAGACTCTAGGCCAGTGATGGCGAACCTATGACACGCGTGTCAGAGGTGACACGCGAACTCGTTTTTTTTGGTTGATTTTTCTTTGTTAAATGGCATTTAAATATATAAAATAAGTATCAAAAACATAAGTCTTTGTTTTACTATGGTTGCAAAGATCAAAAAATTTCTAGATGTGACACGGCACCAGAGTTAAGTTAGGGTTTTTCAAAATGCTGGCACTCCGAGCTCAAAAGGTTCGCCATCACTGCCCTAGGCCAACAGCAAAAAAGTGGGGCAAACATGTTAATGAGATCCATAAACTGCCACTTTTATCACACATTAAAACCCGCCTCAATGACCACCTTCACTTCAAACGCCTTGACAACCTGCACTTAGGGCCACCCACTTGGAGGTCCCAAAGGAAAGGGGGTCACAGGACAGCTCCCTGGGCCTGGGCCTGATTTACTCCACACTAACCTCGCTGCCATCACCCCAACCCTGGTTCCTGGACAGGAACTCCCTTCCTTGGGGTGGGTGGGGGGCAGGTTGCTGGGCAGGGGAAGTCATGGGAGGGAGGGGGCACGCACTCCCATCAGGGGGAACTAAGGATCGGTCACTCAGGCCCTGAAGGGGTTTTCAGGCTGGGGTGCTGGCTCCTGGAGTCCAGGAGCCCCAGAGGAGGGGTCTGAAGGTACTGGGGCTCACAGGGAGGAGTCCAGGAGTACTAGAGCCCACCGTGAGGGGTCTCGGGGTACAAAAGCCCCAGGAGAGGGCTCTAAAAATACAGGAGCCCCGTTAAGGGTCTAAGGGTACCGGAGCCCCAGGAGCGGGATTTGGGGGTACAGGAGCCCCCAAGAGAGGGGTCTTAGAAGTCCAGGAGCCCCAGGCGAGTGGTCTCGGGTAGAGGACCCGGGGTGAGGGAGCCACCGATGAGGAGTCTCGGAGAGGGATTTCAGGGTGTGAGAGCCCCAAGCGAGATGTCTCGGCGTACTGGAGCCCCGAGGCGTCTAGGATCCCAGGAGAGGGGTTTGGGGGTACAAAAGCTACAGAAGAGAGTTCTCGGGGTACAGAGCCCTGGACAAGAGGCCTCGACCTACGGGAGCCCCTGGCGTGGGCGTCTAGGAGTCCGAGAGGCCCAGGCGAGGGGTTTAAGGGTCCTGGAACCCCAGAAGAGGGGGAAGGGGGAGCAGGAGCCCCAGAAGAGGAGTTTGGGGTACTGGAGCCGACGGCGAGGAGTTTCGGGGGGACGGGAGTCTCCAAAGCAGAGAGCTGTGAGGCGGCACCTTCTGCCCGAGACCCTGAAGCCTCCAGCCACCTCCCCGCCGCCAGGCCCCCGTCCGCCGCCCGCCCCTCTCCCCACCTCCCCTCCTTCCACCGCCCGCTCCGCGTCTCACCAGAGGCTCAGCCGCAGCGCCCGGGGGACCCGCCGGCTGCAGCGCCACATGGCGTGAGTGTGACCAGTGCAGGGTCAGCGGAGACCCACTTATCCCGACGCGCTGTGCCAGCCGTGATCCCATTGGTTGGCGCCTATGGCGACGCCCTCTCCAATAGGCCGGCGAGGAAAAGGGCGGGCTCCTGCTGCGACGGGGCGGGACTCTCGACCGTGGGAGGCAACTCGCAGGAGGTGGGCGGGGCATCCAGGGCCTGCGGATTGCAGAACCTCAGGCTACGTGGAAGGGGCGGAGCCCGGGGGCGAATGCGCTGGGGGCGGGGCGTCGGGGCACAGCGAGGGGCGGGGCTGAATGACTGCACCGGGCTCACCCGAGGAGGGGCGGGGCCCGGCGAGGGGCTGCGCTGTGCAGATGAGCTGGGATTGATCAGGTGCGGGGCGGGTCTCCGGGGCTAAGGGGCAAGCCCACTCCTCGCCTCATGGCCTTGTGTGTCTGGGAAGACAGCACACATGACTTCTAAGACTTCAGAGTTCCCACGGGCCCTTCTTAAGCCCTCGGAGAGGCTTAAGGAGGGCAGAGCATGAGTGGATGGGCCCGCACTGCGCGGTGGGCTCCCAGGGGCATCTGAGCTGAACCACACCTGGGCATTGTGTGGGTGGGTGGAGCGGGGAAGAAGGCAGTACCCATGTCTGAGTTCCCCTCTCAGAGCTTTGGCCTCCTCTCTGTCTCCTTCATTTCTTCCCCTGGCCCACTAACGCAAACGGACTCAAACCCCTCTGCCCCTTCTTCCAGGCGCTAAAGAAAGAAGGCTAAGTAGCCAAGTGAGATCAGTCTCAACATATGAAAGCTTTGGCAGCAATGTAGAGAGGTCCATACTGTGATGAAAAGCCACCAAAAGTTTACCAAAAACTGTCTACAGGGCAGCGGATTCTGCAGTTAACCAATATCTATTAAGACAGTGGTTCTCAACCGTCTGGCCCTTTAAATACAGTTCCTCATGTTGTGACCCAACCATAAAATTATTTTCGTTGCTACTTCATAACTGTAATGTTGCTACTGTTATGAATCGTAATGTAAATATCTGATATGCAGGATGGTCTTAGGCGACCCCTGTGAAAGGGTCGTTCGACCGCCAAAGGGGCCGCAACCCACAGGTTGAGAACCGCTGTATTAAGAGGACAACCCAACTGCACCAGAACAAACAACAGTGAGGATGAGAAGCTACTGACACAAACACACTCCTTGCATATACCTTAATTTTAGTGAGCATTCGGGTGATTATTGTTCCTGACTCACCACAGCAGTTCTGTGATCTTGGGGAGACTGTTGGGTATTATTAACCCTACAGTGATGGTGCAGGAAACGGAGGCACTGGGTGGGAGGGTAAAGTGTTTTGATCTATCTGAAGAACAGATGCTGTTAGATCCAGTAATTGCCGTGTACTAGGATGTTCCCACAGGATACAACCTCACTGATGGCTGGCCTACACATACACACCCACAAAATAAAAATGTATAAATAATTATTTTGAGCAGCACCCAACATGTAGTCTCAATTTATATTAAGATAAATAATTGCAATGTGAAATGAAAAATTGTCTATGCAATATCCTACGTTACAAAAACATATCCCGTGTTATAATGAAACTCATTGCTTCAAGAAGATTAGCAAGTGAGCATTGGTCAGAATAGATTGTGACTGGGACTTAGAAAGGCAATCAAATGAATTTTGGAGTGTTACAGATTGAATTGTGTCTCCCCAGAAAGATATGTTAGAGCCCTAATCCCCACAACCTCCAAAAAGAGCTTCATTTGGAAATAGGGTCTCTATTTCAGAGGTCATCAGATTAAAATGAGGTCGTTAAGATGGGCTCTAATCCAATATGACCCGTGTCTTTATAAAAAAGGGCTATTTGGATACATTGAACAAGAAAGTAAAGATGCATCTACATGCCAAAGCACACCATGGATTTCTGGCAACACCAGAAGCTGGGGGAGAGGCATGAACAGATTCTCCCCGTAGCCTCAGAAGGAACCAATCTGTCAACATCTTCATCTCGACTTTCTGTCTTCCAAAGCCACGACATAGTAAATTTCACTTGTTCTAAGCCATCCACTTTGTGGTATTTACTTATACACATATGTGGCATTTTAATGCAAACTTTAAATACATGTACTCTTTTTTAAAAAAAAGAATAGATTTTTATTGATTTTTTACAGAGAGGAAGGGAGAGGGATAGAGAGTTAGAAACATCAGTGAGAGAGAAACATTGATCAGCTGCCTCCTGCATGCCCCCCACTGGGGATTGAGCCTGCAACCAAGGTACAAGCCCTTGACCAGAATCAAACCCGGGGCCTTTCAGTCTGTGGCCTGACGCTCTATCCACTGAGCCAAACAGGTTAGGGCAATACATGTACTCTTTCAACAGAAATTCACTTCATGAAAATTACCCTACAGTAATATTCTCACAAGGGCACAATGATGTATAAAGATGTTTCCTAAAGCATTTTTAGTTACAACAAATATTGAACAACATAACCTGGCCAGGTGGCTCAGTTGGTTGGAGTGTCATCCCATACACCAAAAAATTGTAGGTTTAATTCCAGGTCAGGGCACATACCTAGGTTGTGGGTTTGATCCCTAATCAGAGTGCATACAAGAGGCAACTGATCAATGTTTCTTTCTCCCTGTCTCTCTCTCTCTCTCCCTTCTTTTCTCTCTGAAAATCAACTTAAAACAACAACAGCCCACAAACATACCTTTTGGTGAGAATTTAAAACAAAAACAAAACAAAACAAAACAACATAAAATTCTATCAAAGAGGAGTTTTCTTAAATAAAATATAACACATTCATATAACTAAATACTATTCAGACAGTAAAAAATAGTGCTGTACATATATATTTTTATCACAAGGGAAAGGAAGCCAGAAGCAAGATGAAGCTTTCACATGAATGGGAAAAATATACTCCCATTTGAATGGTAAGAGTCAAAATGAGATTTTAATGATGAATCTAACATAACATTTTAATGAAATACATTTAGGAAGACCTAAATAAATGGCAATACATTCTATGTTCATAGGTAGGAAACCCAGTATGACAAAGATGTCATCTGTTGCCCCAAAATGCAATGCAATTCCAATAACAATCCCAACAGATTAGGAGCTCAAAGTGATCCTACAATACAGTTGGTGGGGAAGAGTCAAGAACAGGCAAATGAATTTTAAGAAGGACAATGTGGGAAACTTATTTTAGTAGAAATTAAGACAAATCTTATTATTCAGGACTTTTAGACTTATGAAGTCTAAAAACTACAACAAAATAAGACAGTGTGTATTAGCACAGAGAGAGGGGTAAAGAGGCTAAAGGAATACAGAGAAAGCCAGGAATAGACACCTAGAACTGGAACAGAATCTATAAGTTTTGTAATTATATGGGGGTGGGGGGATTAAATCACTACTTCAGATCCCTCTGCACCTACCCGGAGGCCATAGTGGTACTATATTTCTTTTAAGGACTTTAAGATTTACTTTTCTAATTTGTGCTTTTAATACACATGCTTTTAATTTTGTTCTGTTTCGTGTAATAGAAAATCCTCAAGATTGAAATGGCCTTAGAACAACTCATTAAGTTCGACCCTCCAACTTATGGCACAATGTTAGGGTTGGAGTTGAGGTGACCTCCACCCACACATCATCCTTAGCATGTATTTGCTGATGCCTGAAAAAACTTCAGCAGATAGAATTGCGCTCCAAAGAGCAAAATGCTTGGAATGCAAATACTCATTTTCTTAAATTTATGTTGAGAGTAAATGACTTTTATTGAATAATGTTGTAAAGGAAGATTATTGACAGGGAAATGAGATAGCAGGCATCACAGGATATGGGAGAAGGGTATTGTCACCAGGGGGAAAATGATAAAATGATGAAGGGAAAAATAAAACCCGTTAACTCCCAAAGACAATAGTTATTTGCTTTAAATGTTTCTTACCTAAGGCTAGCCATTATTCAAATTCTAAACATTGTGTGTGGTTCAGACATTTTAACAGCAACTCAAATGCTACCTTTTTCTTGTGAATGACTTGGTAGCTGGTGTAACTAATCCACAGCCCACTCAGCTGGTTACAATACGGAACTATTGTGTTTGACCTTGGATTTTCTCTGTAGTCTCGGATTACAGCATTCAGGTGACAATTCATTTTATAACACTGGTGACTGTTTATACTTTTGCCACCGGTTTCCAAGGTAGGACTGCAATGTGCTCAGAATCACTTTGTTTGGACATGTATGTGTAGGCTCCCAGGACACACTACCTAGTTTGCTGCTGCTGAGCTTTGCATAAAAGTTTAGAAACTAGCTCTTCATGCAGAGATTAAAGACATAGTGCTGACGTTCATGGAACCCTTGGTATATCATAGGTTACAGAAAAGTACATGGGAAATTACTGTGCCATCTAATGTGGTGCTCTAGGGGAGCACCAAGGCAAAGACCCCCTCACAAAATGATGGCTCAGCGAAGACTTCCCTGGAGAAGGAGTCGAAGGAGACCTTACAAAATGCTGAATTAATAACAGCGTGCCATGTCTGTATTCATCTCCTGTTGATGCTAGAACAAATTACCATGAATTTCATGGGTTAAAACAATGCAGGTTAATTCTCTTACAGTTCTGCAGGTCAGAAGTCCCACTCAAGTCTCACTGGGCTAAAACAAGGCGCCAGCAAGGGTGTGCTCCCCTTGAAAGCTCTAGAGAGAAAATGTCCTCTGCCTTTTCCAGCTTCCAGAGGACACACACACACACATTCATTGGCTTGTGGCCTCTTTCTCCATCTTTCTTTTGTCCTCCATCCAGTCTTTCTCCCAATGCCATATTTCTGGGCCTCCTGCTTCCCTATTTAATGACTCTTATAACTACAGTGGGCCCACCCAAATAATTCAACCTGATCCCCTTACTTTAGAGTCATCTTATTGGCAACCTTAATTCCATCTGCTACCTTAATTCCTTCCTACCTTGTACCATAGCATAGTTGCAGGTTCCAGGGATGAGGATATGGACATATTTGGGGTCATTATGTTGTCTATCATAATGTTAAAATAAATCTCCTTCCTGCATCATGAAATCCCAGAGGAGTCTTTAAAAATGAAATATTTACTTAATAAAAATTAATGTCTGACTAATCTGCTGTTGATATGTTAGTATAAAATTGTCAGGTTTATCGTCTAGCTTTTCCCCTGAGTGTTTTTCTTTAGTTTCATTTACTGGTCAAAAATCATTATCTCACAGAATAAATGTGAACTTTTATTGCCAACTGTTTGTTGGTCTTTTTGGTAAAAATATTCTAGTTTACTTGTATGAAGGAGGAATTTTAACATGCCAGAAACAGAAGGAAATGAATATTATAATCGAATTTTAAGGCATTGCTTTTTGGAGCTTTGAAACAAATACCTGTCAGTTAGAGAAAAATTAAATGGATACATATCAGAGGACAGAGGAAAGGAAAAAATACTCATGATGGCATTTATACAGCCTTGTTATGCATTATTGTTTGTGGCAGTGAAATAAATATTCATTAGCAAAATGTCTTTTTAGTGGAGACAAGCCAGAAGCAATAGCATACTTGCACAGCATAAAGCTCAAGGGGAGAAAAGCTGTTTTTGTTACTTTTCAACTGATGCTTTTTTAACTTCATAGAACATATTATTAAAGTAGATTCATTTCTATAATCATTAAAATTACTCTTTTGTTGATAATATTGTTAGAAAATATGAACTATTTAGCATGGTGTCTTTTAGATAGTAAGAACTGAATAAATGGTACTTTAAAAGCTTTAAAGCCCAGCCCTGGCCGGGTGGCTCAGTTGGTTGGATTGTAGTCCCATACACCAAAAAGGTTGTGGGTTTGATTCCCAGTCAGGCACATACCTAGGGTGCAGGTTCAATCCCTGGTTGGGGCACCTACAGGAGGCAACTGATCCATGTTTCTCTTTCACATCAATGTTTCTCTCTCTTTCTCTCCCCCTCCCTCCCTTCCTCTCTCTCTAAGGGATGAGGATTTTTAAAAAAGCTTAAAAACACGTATTACCAATTACAACCATTATGATGATAACTAGAGGCCCGGTGCATGAAATTCATATACTGGGGGGCGGGGGGAGGACCTCAGCCCGGCCTGCACCCTTTCGCCAGCCATGAGCCATGTCTTTCTGTGTAGTTGTCTGTAGGCCAACTGCTCTCTTCCTTCTCATTTAGAGTGAGCAGCATGTGAGGGCAGAGAGTACTGTCGAAGGACACAGAGGGCTGCCCGGAGCTGAGGGGTGAGAGGTGGACACAGAGGATGCTATCTCACCCAATTGTGGGGTGAGCTGGCCGGCCTTCACCTGCCTGACCCACTCAGGGAGGGACTGAGCAGGGTGTCTGCCTCTCCATCCTTCCATCTGTGACAGCTGTCACCCTTGCCAGGCCTCCCCTAAAGTGAGTTCAGCTCAATCCCTGAACATAAAAGGGCACGGGGAGGCGGGGGGGAGGGGGGCGATTCCACTCCAGTGCCCCCTGATTCCCAGCAACAGAACCTGATCTCAGGATGGTGGCCACAGCTACAGAACATAGATCTGTTTCAAGAAAAGTTGGGAATGCAGACTTTCGTATGAGCCCCTATTCCAAAAGGTGACAGTTTATTCACATTGTAGCAAAGGTGGGTAACGTCAGTGGGTAACGTCAGGGCCAAGCCGGGCCATTTCCTCATCCAATCTCTCTGAGGTGCGTGCACAGAACCAAGTCTCAGCTCTTTGCAGGACACTTCCAGGGTTTTTTTTTTAAGCCTAAAGGGCAGTAGTCTGTCTCCATTCTTGTTCTTTGGGATTTTTTCATCATCGGATAAAAGGATACGTACATTGGGGCAATCCTCTTGAGTTACAGTATTCCAGTTGCACCCATGTGAGGACGACAGTGCTCCTCAGAGGGAGGGAGCCAACAGATGGGGAGCAGGGAATTCTAAAAACCAAAGCGATGGCAGAGATGCTAAGCCTTTCCTTTATGCGTCTGACACCCCTCCTCAGGCGGCTTGCAGGACCTTTACCACTTGATGTCCTGGCAGGCTGCCCTGGGCCCTGCTAGGCGGTGTGCAGGGCACCCTGGGCCCAAGGGGAGTTGCCCCCCCCCCCCCCCCGCCCCAGCCACTCCTGGTACAGTTCCCGCACATGGGCGCTGGTCTCTTTGGGCCACACCGGGATGGCAGCATAGATGCCTTCCATCTGCTGCAGCAGTGCCCTGTCTGCACACCCATCATCTGCCTGGGCCTGGCCCCTGCTGCTTAGGCACGCCCTGCACAGGCCAGGACCTCCACAAAGTAGCAGGCGAACTTGCCCCTCTACAGCTTCAGGACCACTTCTGGATGTTCCGAAAGCTGTAAGCAGCCTCAAAGCGTAGCAGAACCTCTCTGTCCCTTTTAAGGGTGACCTCCTGGAAGTCTTTGTTCCTCAGGGTGCGGCAGGTGAGCATCCCCACATCCTCACTGAACAGCTCCTTGGCCATGTGCCTGAAGATGTGCGCCAGGTACCCCTTGGAGCTGGCACCCTCACGGAGCCTCACCTCCTCCTTCATGTCTCCAAACAGAGTGTCCACGGCGGCGTCATTCGAGGCGAGGTCACTTTGCTCCATTATCTGGACAGTTTCACCTGAGGTTAACACACAGTCAGCCCCTGGGAACTGTGTGAAGCTGTGAGAACATCTTCTCTAAGGGCCTCCAGTTTCTTGTCATAACCCGGGGCCACAATGACGTGGAAAATCTTGTCTGGGGACAGGTTCTGCTGGCTGGCGAAGTAATCCTTCACCAGAGAGCCCATGATCTGCTGGGGAGACTTTGCCATTCAGAGGTGGGGGTGATGGGGTGACCCAGCACGTGCTCTGTATATCGGACCCAGCCGGGCAGGCGGAGGTCAGCATGGGTAGCCAGGCTCTTCCTCACGGTGCTGGCAGTACTGACGCACAAATGCCTTCTGACTCTCCAGGATGCTGAAGTCCGCAGCTATCTTTATGTGACAGATAGTGCACCCCAAGGCTTTTGAGGAAGCCGCAGTGCCTTCTGGATGCATCAGTGACACTGAGGCTGAATTTAGCAACAAAATAAGGCAGAGGCTGAGGACACACAGACACTGCCAGCACCTTGTGTTGCGAAGTATCACATTTCTTATTAAGGTTCAGAACACGGAAGAAGTCCTTGGTGTTCTGTTGAGAAACTTGGACTCCTTCCTCTGCGGTCACACAACTGTCACACGTCAGGCAGTCACTCAGAAATATCTTGGCATCGGCCAACTTATGGAATTCTCCCTTCTCTCCGTTCTCCTGAGCCGGACTCTGGACGTTGACTGCAGCATTCTCTTGGTCATTGGTTTTTGGTTTTTTACTACATTCCTTCCATGTGCAGTGCTCACACTTCATCTGGAGCTCGAGTGACCTAGAGGAAGCACAGGGAGAGCAGTCACCACTGGTCACCCCTGGCACTGCTGGTGGTATCTTTTCTTCCTTGTGGAGTGTCTAGGGAGGGGAAGCAGCCACAGTGCCCAAGGTCAAATTCCAGGAGGTCAGCAGCGCTGTTGGGATCATGCCAGGGGCGCTGGTCCATTGGTGCCTGGCCTGTCCTCTGGAGATTGAACCTGCAGAAATACTAAGAGAGCCAGTCCCCACTTCTGCCCCATCTCCACCACTGATTGATCAGAGTCTGAGGGCTTAGAGGAGGGACCAAGTGGTCTGCTTTCTGCCCGCCTGCTCACCAGTCACTGCTGCCATGGATTCATTAGAGCCTGAGGGACCCCAGTTTCCCCATTAGCCATCCCCTGATCAATGGGAGCCTGCGGGCCGGGGAGGGACCAAGCGGTCTGCCTTCTACCTGCTCACCAATTGCTGCTGCTATGGATTCATCAGAACCTGAGGGGCCCCGGTTCCCCCGTTAGCCATCCCCTGATCAATGGAGCTTGCTGTTTGGTCGTCCATCTAGTCATTTAGGTCGTGACGGCCCCTGGTTTTTTATATATTAGGATTGTTACTCTAATAATCTAACTTACTCCAAACAGATTTCTTACAGGTTCTACTGGTTAGTAAAGAAATCACTGTAAAATACATATACACAGACACAGCCATTTATAATCAGTTGTTTCTTCATATTTTTGATAAAGGATAAAAAAGTTTCTTTCCTTGGAAATATTTACATTTAAAATGTATATTTTAGAGGTAGTTTTAATTAACCCAAAGGAATAAATTGCTGCAGCCTTCCCAGGACGTATAGTTAGCCCTTTAAACCTCTTATGGAAACCTGCTCTCCTTTGTAAAATGAGCAGGGCTAATGATCATAGAACTCACCCCAACTAATTTTGCTAAAAGGAAAGGAGTAATGTGCCTGAAGTGCTTACCAAACTGCCCCACAAATAGCTCTCATAATAATGTTTTATTTGTTACCCTGCTCAGAGTCTTTGGTGATCATCCCTTCTTCTGGTATTTTAGGTTCTCTAAAGGGTGTCCACTCCATGAGGGTCTTTACCAAGGCTTTGGAATTACTTTCTGCTGCTTTGGTGATGATGTTAGCATACAGAGGGTGTATTTAGAAAATTACCCAGATTCAATAAATTGCTTCCCACTAGGAATACATATGTAGCCCATGTAATGATCTCCACTAAATGGGTGTCCATGCTCATTGTTGTGTATTTATTTATTCATTTGTATTAGATTATCTAACCATTGACTTGATATACCTCAGGTTTTTCTTTTTCAAAATCAATTTTATATAAATGATTTAAATAGAGTCTGGTTTTAAAAGAGACCATGGATATTCAAATTCTTATAATATAACTAGAGGCCTGGTGCACAAAAATTTGTGCACTTGGGGGTCCCTCAAAAGAGCCTGTGCCCTCTTGCAGTCTGGGACCCCTCAGGGGATGTCCACTTGCTGGCTTAGGCCCACTTCCCAGGGGATCGGGCCTAAGCAGGCAGTCAGACATCCCTCTGGCAGCCTGGGAGCCCTCAGGGGATGTCCACTTGCCAGTGGGGAGCATGCCTAAGCTGCAGTCGGACATCCTTAGTGCTGCTGAGGAGGTGGGAGAGGCTCCCGCCACGACCTCTGTGCTGGCAGCCATCAGCCTGGCTTGTGGCTGAGCAGAGCTCCCTCTGTGGGAGCACACTGACCACCAGGGGGAAGCTCCTGTATTGAGCGTCTGCCCCCTGGTGGTCAGTGTGTGTCATAGTGACCAGTCATTCCCAGTCGTTCTGCTGTTAGTGTCAATTTGCATATTACCCTTTTATTATATAGGATAAAGAGGAATATGAAAACCAATATTCAGAGAAAGTATGTGTGTTTTTGATGAACCTGTTGAGCTATCTTGGTTGTCATTCCAAATTATTTGGACCAACTAATTGTTATCAAATTAATTACCCTGGATCTTCTAAATAAACTCCAACAGAATTCCTTGATTGCATTGTAAAAACAGCCTCCAAATCAGTATGCCATAGGTTTATAGATCTTGGAAAACCTGATTAGGATTCCATTGCTTGTCTGTAATCAGTCGTTATATGTAATGAGACTGGATTTAACAATTTTGATTTATTTTCATTCAGTAGGTCTGGTCTCTGATTTAGAAATGGACCTCTGAACCAATGGTTGTCCCCTCACAGGCAGCCTCAAGTCTGTGACAGGATTTGATGCTAAAGGCTCCACCCAAAGGTTATTAATTGGTAGTTATTATCTGAGCCTAGCAGAAGCCTTCTCCCAATAATTATATTGAAAACCTAAGTCTAAGCCAGCAGGAAGTAAGAAAAAGTGTGTCAGAATATACTGAGGAGCTGAATTCTATTAATACGGAGTTGAGACCCGGGTCCCTCCTTGAACTATAACACAACTGACTTTCATGCACTCTGGCCCTTGTATGATTTTTTAAAAAATGTCTCTGAGTTTCAATTTCTTTATTGCCTCTCACACATGCTCACAATGGAGCCCTCCTTACTTGGTCCAGTGGGAGTAACTCTAATCCTTTTGATCAACATAAACAAACTGAACCAACTATCAAAGTCGGCACTGAGTCAGTCAAGGGCACAAGGAGCTATCCTCATTTTGGATGAAAGTGTTGCAGTTTTTTCAAAATAAAGGCGATGGAAATCATTAATTCTTTCTCCTTTATTAAATTTTTATATACCTCTAATAATAAATGTTTAGCCTAACCTATACTAATAAAAGCCTAGGTGGCATCACGCCCTCACGTCCTCACAAGATGGCTGTCACAAGATGGCCACACACACAGTGGAGAGGGGTCCAGTGGCCACTCCACACAGTGAGGCCTGGGGGTCCTGTGGCTCTGCGTGGCACAGAGGAGGCTGGTCCCAGCATCTCTGCTGCCTAGTGCAGAGGAGGCTGGTCCCAGTGGAGGAGGGTGGTCACAGCAGGGGAGGGAGGTTGGGGGCGATCAGGCCAGCAGGGGAGGGCAGTTGGGAGTGATTAGGCCAGCAGGGTTGCAGTTAGGCACCAATCAGGCCAGCAGGGGAGCAGTTAGAGGCAATCAGGCAGGCAGGCAGGTGAGTGGTTAGGAGCCAGCAGTCCTGGATTGTGAGAGGGATGTCTGACTGCCAGTTTAGGCAGTCAGACATCCCCCAAGGGGTCCCAGATTGGAGAGGGTGCAGGCCAAGCTGAGGGATACCTCCTCTCCCCATGCATGAATTTTGAGCACCAGGCCTCTAGTGTTTTATAAAAACATAGATGGCCAGTCTATATGAATGATGAGCATATATTATCCGGTTCCTTGCATTCAGTATCACTTTATTTTCCATGAATATTGACTATGATACACTGTCTCTTTTATGAAGAGATATTTTGTCACATTTCAATGATGAATGTTTATACATCCCATGGGATAGTTGATAAACAACAGTTTATATAAAATCTAATATAGGCAATCTAACACCAATAGATGTGTAATTTGAAATATTTTAGCAAAACATTCAATATGGAAAAGTACTCTGTGAACTGTAAATTTCTTTCAGTTCCCTAAAAACTAAGCTGTTCCATGAACAGCATGTGTGTGGTTTGTGTTTTCACAGGTAAACTCTTCTCTCTCAGGGTTTTGGCAGGCATTTTCTAAGTGTCAATTGAATGTTGACAAGGTACAAAACAAGGTCATGGACATAATTCCAATATTGGGTTGTTGTTGTCAGGGGCAGCACAGCGTGCTTCCACAAGCACCAGGCACCTGGTTCAATCCCATGCCCTGCTCCTGCCAAGCTGTGTGGCTTTAGGAAATGCACATGCCCTCTCTGGGCTTCAATTCCTTTTCTGAAAAATTCATGCAGGCCTCTAAGGTCCCTTTCTGTTCTACCATTCTGTTATTCTAGGAATTTATTGTGCAGCCATGATTAGACTGGGGGAGAACCCCAACTTAAGAACAAGCACTATTCTTACCTTTGAAACCTTTAGCAGGAAATGAGCCATGCATCCCTCTGACCTCCATCTCTCCTGAAGCTGCTTTAATCTGTTTTACCATCAGACACAACACAAATTCTGCTGAGAAACAGACTCGGTGGATATATTGTAGAAATATATTTTTATTTGTGTATTTTGTATTATTTTAAAATCCTGAAAATAATAATTTTGTTCCCTGATAATATTCCCTCATTCCATGACCCATGAAAACTATTCCCTTGCATTACCTTTCTCAAATTTTTATCACATCTGTATGTCATCCTAAAATATATGTATTTCTTATTTGGGTTGATTTTAACCCTATTTTTCATGATGATATCATTTAAAATGGTATAACATGGTAGATAAATGTTGGAAAATTGCCCTCTCCACGGAATATTATATTACTTAGACTTTTTCACTTGGTTAGCTATCCAAGTCAAACCAGTGGTGGCATTTTTGGGTCAAATGAATATGAATGAGAAACATGCCTATAGAATCAGTTAAATGTAGTAGTTGGATACTTTTCCAGTCATAGATTAGAAATTTCAGCCATTGATAGTAAACCAGGGACAGAGTTTAATTCATCATAGACACAATGAAGTGAATAACAATAGTTTCTGTAGAACTATTACATCAGTGAATTTTCTCATTGTTCTCAGATACATCTCAGGTTTTCTTAAAGGTGCAAAATAATGCCCACTCTTCAGTCATTTTATTCCTTTCACTGATAAAATGATCTTCCCAAGAGAGCTGATTTCCTAAATCCTCTAATTTGATTTTCAGCAACAATGTGAATGGACACAGCCACTAGATGGCACCTTTCCCTTTAATGTCCACATTGTCCTTGGCAAGGATTCTGCTTTGAGTAAATCTATCCTATAGGTGGTTTATTTATTTTTACTGAAATTGCTTTCATGACAGCTATTCAAACTTACAACCACATCATGGTGCTTGGTTGAGATTTTATTTTTCAATATATTTTTATTAATTTCAGAAAGAAAAGGAGAGGGAGAGAAGATAGAAACATCAATGATGAGAAAGAATCATTGATTGGCTGCCTCCTGCACACTCCCTACTGGGAATTGAGCTGGCAACCCGGGCATGTGCCCTGCCCAGGAATCAAACTGTGATTTCCTGGTTCATAGGTAGATGCTCAACCACTGAGCCACACCAGCCAGGCTGGTTGGCTTTTTAAAAAGAGTGAGTGAAACAAAGCAATTGTCCCTGCAAATAAATGAAAAGTGACAGGGAGGCTGGAACTTGTGGCGAGCTTTCTTGTTTGACCTTCTCCAATAGTTAATAAACTAAACATGCAGAGCCCGTGTTTCATGATGGAGAAACCTGGACCTGAGGTCTGAAGGGAGAACCCACTTGCTCCTGTGCCGGGTTCTTGTTCCAGCATCTAGAAGGGCTCAGGAAATCTGGAGAAGGCTGTGCGTAGATTAACTAGGAGTCCAGAGACGAAATATAATTGTGAAAGGCATTTGGGGGTCAGAGGAGCTTAGCTTAAAGGAAACTAAGATCTAAGTTCTAAATTCTAAGTTCTCCTCATCTCAGGACCCCATGGTTTTTATTAACACAATTTGTCCTGAGGCAAGGCAGAGATATATACTTCAAAGGGTATACACAAGCATTGTCAGAATGGAGGAATTAGCCTACGGCTGTTCAGGTGTTTGGCCAGTAGGAGGCAATAACATGTAGATTAAGATGTCTGAGCTGTCTGGCAGCAAGCAATCATCCCTTTTCAGGTTTGGGGAAATGCCATCAGCCATTCTCAGATTCAGCCCTGCTGTCATGCTGGAACTGGAATTGGTTTCCGGCACTCCTGTCCCTCCCAGGATGCATCTTCCCCACTCATGATGCAGGTAGAGCAGCGGTTCTCAACCTGTGGGTCGCGACCCCTTTGGGGGGTCGAACCACCCTTTCACAGAGGTCGCCTAAGACCATCGGAAAACACACATATAATTACATATTGTTTTGTGATTAATCACTATGCTTTAATTATGTTCAATTTGTAACAATGAAAATACAACCTGCATATCAGATATTTACATTACGATTCATAACAGTAGCAAAATTACAGTTATGAAATAACAACAAAAATAATTTTATGGTTGGGGGTCACCACAACATGAGGAACTGTGTTAAAGGTTTGCAGCATTAGGAAAGGTGAGAACCACTGAGATAGAGGTTGTCTGTCCCCACGCCTAGGCCTGGCGCCCAGAGCAGTTCACACCTCCTGTGGCAGGAACCAACAATGACTCAAGCCAAGTCAGTAGAAACTCATTTTTCTAGTACTGTTTTGGGGAGACTCTAATCTAAAAGATACTTCATTCTTCACTCTGGGGAAGAGAACGGCCTCTGGCTCCCTCCGTGAAGCTGCCCTGATGTTCTTTGCAAACTTGCATTTAGCTGGGGCCTGAGCAGCTTCTACTCATGGTTTTTACAGTTTTACTGTTTTAAGCCAGTTTCTTTTTTTAAACTCTCTCCTGAGGATATGTTTATATTGATTTTGGAATGAGAGGAAGGAAGAGGGAGAAAGAGAAACATTGATGTGAGAGACAAACATTGATCAGTTGCCTCCTGTATGCACCCCGACCAGATATCGAACCCACCAGATATCGAACCTGCAACTTGGGTATGTGCCCTGAATGGGAATTGAATCCTCAACCCTTTGCTACATGGGATGACACTCCAACAAACTGAACTACACTGGCCAGGGCAAGCCAATTTCTTTTAAAGGCAGCCCCAACTCCTGGGGATTCAAAGTCAAAATCAATTTGTTGATTTTCTGACTACTTTCTTGCTGAAATTTTGAACAAACAATTTTGTTCTTGGAAATGCTACCCCTTCTCATCCTTTACTCAAGTTCTCAAGGTCCCTGGTGTGTCCTGGGTAACAGAACAGGTGTGAATGTGCAGTGCTCCCTCTCACCACCCTGGCAGCTTTGTATCCCATGAAGCATGAGGGGAAGTAGGAGAGATGAGAGTAGAGAGGTAGAGAAATGTCCTTTGCATGTGGAGGAGCTTGTTTTCTGGGCCTTGGATCTTTATCTCATTAGCTCTTGGTTTTGGTCATCTGACTGACACCTGAAAGCCACCACCTGCATTCTGACTTTTTGGTGACAGCCTAGATTCTTCAAAATAACTTTATAGGTAGGTCAACATAATTGCCAAGCACACTTGGCCCAGAATAATCTTTTCCCAGTCAGCCATGCCTGACTCCTTCACTTTTGTCAGGACTTTCCTGAGCTGCAGTGCATCCCTGGACACCCTGGAGATATCGCCACTCTAAGCCCTGGCCCTGCCCTGCTATTTTGTTGTTCGTTTCATCTGGGCTTTCACCAAGAAAGAAAAGTGTAGGAAAAGATAGAAGCAGAGGTTGAAGGCACAGTGGTTTGTTTTAGTCCCATATTTCCTGGGGACACCCTAGCAAGTTGCCCCCAGCCACTAACTCCCTGAGAATCCAGTAGCTCTGATAGGTCTTGCACCCCAAGGCCTCCAACAGGTGTCCCTAGGCTTTCCAGAAAAAAGGACACTAGGTGGCAGCAGAGACCCAGCTAACTGGCTGCTGTCCAGGGTGCCGGCAGGGAGATGCTGGGAAAAATCTCAGGTGGGACTTCTGTGATCCTAAGAAGACTAACTTGTGCTGGGTCCTCCTTCAGGATGAAGGTTAATTCTTCATTAATCTTCCAGGAAATAGTGGGAAAAGATGTTTCTAGGAAGGCTTGAAGCAACTGTGGCTCAGGATTTCCCCTAGGACCTTCTCAAAAGTGAGGTGATTTCAGAGGCATTCTCCTGTTTGGGGATTTCTTAGAGTTGAGTCATGATGACTCCCAAGGCTTTTCAGGGACAAAGATCTGTGTTAGGGGTCAGTGGAGTTAAGAAGGGAGTAGAGGGCCTTCAGAATGAGCTCATTCTCCCGTCATCACGACTGGGGCAAATCCCACTGTCCTTTCAATTGTTTGATTATTTGACACAGGCTCTAAACTGAGTGCAGGTTAAAAGGCCTCATAAAGTTGCCTCCAGTTGTCACAATTCCCCAAGGATACTTAGAACTACTGTGTGTGCAATCAAATATTTATTTGAGAATGTGAAAATCCAATCAACTGGATATCTGTGGGCTATTGATATAAATCAAACTTTATTTTCTTCTTCTTATTTTTTAAATTAAATTTATTGGAATTATATAGATTTCGATTAATACGATTATATAGGTTTAAGTATACATTTCTATGATACATGATCTGTATATTGCAATATGTGCCCATCACCCAAAGTCAAATAATCTTCCAGCCCCCTTTACCCTTGACTACTCCTTTCCCTCTGGTAACCACCCTACTGAATTCAGTGCCCGTGATTTTTGTTAGTTCATTTGTTATCACATTTCCCTGTTTATTCTTTGGCATGTAAATGTGATCTAAGGTACAGTTGCCTCTTTGCTACATGGGAATGGAATAACCAGTTTTTCAGTTGAAAAGCTGAGGGCCAAGCTGGGCTCCAAGAAGACTGGTTTTATCATGTAAATCATTACCTTTGAGGTGGTTGGTGTTCTCAGTCAGTTTATAACAAAATACCTCCCGTGAAGGGGGGAGGGGATGCATTAAACAACAGACATTTACTACTCACAGTTCTGGAGGCTGCAGTCCAGGCTCAGGGTGCCAGAAGGGCCAGGTTCTTGATGTGGACCCATTTCCTGATTTACAGATGGCAGCCTTCTCGCCATGTCCTCACCTGGAGGAGAAAGAGATCACTGATGTCTCTTCTTAGAAGGGCACTAACGCCATCATGGGAGCTCCACCTTCAGGACCTCATCACCTGACAAAGGCCCCCACCTCCTAACACCATCAATTTGGGGTTAGGGCTTCAATACATGGATTTTGTAAGGACACAAGCATTCAGCCTAAGGCACTGGTGAACACTGAAGGGTTGTGTTATGGGCTGAATTGCATCCCCCCCTTTCCCTGCAAATTCATATGTTGAAGCCCTAACCCCTAATGTGGCTGCACTAAGAGATAAGGCCTTTAAGGAAGTGACTAAGGTCAAATGAGGTCATAAGGTGGGGCCCTGATCCCATAGGACTAGTGTCCTCATAAGAGGAGCTCAGTACACAAACACATGCAGGAAATACAGACGTAAATAAGCCAGTTCCTGGTGTACAGGAGCTTTCCTTCCAGCAGGGAAGGGGGAAAGCTTTGTAAAATGAGATGGTAACTGAGAATCTGACTGAGGCCACATTAGAGAGGTGTGCGAAGTGCTTGGGAGGCCAGAGAAGGTTGTGATTGACTTGGAGAAAGTCTCAAGGCTGAGACTCCTACAAAAAGCACTGATGGTAATGAACTTCCTAGCTATGCTGATTGCTTATTCCAGAGGTGACAGCTAGCCACCCCTCCACAGGGATCACACCAATCCTGTTCTACAGTCGACCTGTGGAGACCACAGCAGAGCCGTGACTGCACAGCACACTGCCTTCCCCAGGCTGCCCCAGGCCTGAGCACAGTCCTCACTTTGGTCCTCATTCGGCTGCCACAGGACAAACTGTCAAGCGAGTGCAGTTAAAATATCTGATGGGGAAGCACAGGTGAACCTACATATTATTTTTGAAAATGTTTGCCATGAAATCTGAAATGCAATATTGTTTGCTCTTCCGAGGACTCGGGGTAAACAGCCCGAGTGACTATCGGGACACTCGCAGACAATGAAGTGTCACTGATGGGAAATGGTGACACAGGTGAGCCTGGGTGACACACATTCAGACTCTGGTGCAGCTCAGCTCTCTGTTCTCAAAGGCTCTTCAGCTGCTTCGCAGGAGGTTGTGGGTTTTCTTTTTCTTTTTTTTTTTTTCTTGAACTCCTGTCCCCTGGGTAGACTTCATTTCATGGAATGGCCACCAAAAAGTTTGTTAAACAAAAAGATACAAGAGCTGAATATCTCCCAGGTTTCTCCCTTTTTGGAAAGTGACATTCACCAGCTTTCCACGCTAAGTACAGGAATGAGGATGTTTCTCTCAGGTAATAACAATGGGGTAGCTGGGAACCTTGACTGCAGTACAGACCTCGAGAAGATACAACCGTGCCGGGGGGAGGGGGGTGGTGGGGGGAGGGGGGGAGTAATACGATCTCAGGCATGATTAACGTGATGAATGAGGAAGGCCATCCTCAGAGGCCAGGCCAGTCCCTTGACAAAACCTCCAGGAAGTCAGCTGATCATCTGTCCAATTTTCTCTCTGCTAAGAGATGATTTTATCTACTCTGCCAGGCCACAAAAAGAACACGAAGAAACCAAACACAGCAAAAAAAAAAAACAGATGCTGAAATAGATGTAGTTTGTTCAGTTTTATTAAAAACAAATATTTTGCTAACTGAAGCTGCAGAATTAAACACCTTTCTTAAAAACATGCGAAGTCCTAATCGCTATAAGGATCCAAGTAAGTAAACATTGTGCTAGAATATTATTTTTATAGCTTCTTTCTTAGGTTAGAAAATGCTTTGAAACCCCAGCTGGTTAATGATTCAGTTTTCCACCCACAGTCTTGTCTCCCAACCTGAGGGTATCTTAAGGACATAAATAGAAGACCTAACACTCTGTGGTCACGAAGAAGATTCAGCAGCAGAAAGCAGAGCAAATTCTTCCAGGATCCCTGCACACTCAGACAGGAGCTGCGCAGTAGCTGGCAGCCCCGGGAGCACTTTTCCTGGGACGCCCACCTGCTCCCGCCCCCCGTGCAATGATTGCGGCCAGCAGAGCGTACAGTCTCCAGCAGCCGCCGCCATGTTTCAATAGCTGTGCATGGCTCAGGGCTGTAATTCTCCACAGCAGGTGGTTCTAACACCTCCCAGGCAACAGTGGAAATGAGGGTTAATTAGTGGGTAGCAACCAGCTAACTGTTTATTGTAATCCACTGTTAGTCCACAAAAAACTATTGAGCAAAAATTTTCCATAAGTTTTGTAGGGGTTTGGAATTTATTTACTCAATTTATTTCAACATGGAAATTTTAAAAACCATTCAAACTTCAGTGGTCTTTGAACTTCCTAAAGTTAGCTGCATGTTGTTTATATTTACATTTTTCTTTAAAAAAAGGCCAAATAGCTTTAACCACAGTCAAAAATCAGTGCTCCCAGGCCCGGCCAGAGTGGCTCAGTGGTTGTGGTTTGATTCCCAGTCATGGCACATGCCTGGGTGGTGGCTCAGTCTCCACTGTGGGGCGTGCAGGCACCAGCCAATCGATGGTTCTCTCTCATCATTGATGTTTCTATCTCTCTCTCTGAAATCACTAAATATATATTTGTTAAAAATCAGTGCTCTCGGGACTCACCAGGACCCTAGCAGAGATAACCAGTGTGGCAGCAGCCGAGTGGTGTCCTAGCCTCCGGTTGCTGAGGTCCAGGAAGGTGCTCTGTTAGAACTACTTCCTCCTCGGCTTTGGAAACCCTGCTGCCTTCCTGCACAGGGCAGTGAAGAGCTGTCCCAAGGACCCCGGGCATGTCCCCAGTGGAAGATGATGAGCGCTTTCCCCAAGTGGACCCCTTCACTGGAATCCCAGTGCAGGGAGGTGCCCAGTCATTCCTCCCGAAGACAGAGGCTGATTGGCTTGTCAGCGCTTTTGTGTCTGGATGTCTAATGAAAATATCATTAAAGCAGAAGAGGGCATATTAAAATCCCTTTGAAAGAAAACAGGAGTATCCAAGACAAAGGTAAATGAGGGCATTGAAAGAAGTGTTTAATAGATTCCAAATCAACCAGGAAACCACAGCTACGTGACCTCCATGTGAATAATACACAGCTATAGAAGCCGGTTCTTTACATCACGTACTGCACATGGGATTACACAGCTCCCACACTGTGTTTTGCTTTGAACATGTTGGTCACATTCTCCAGACAGCGACACACCTGGCCTCATGTGAGAGTAAGAAGGTGGGTTGCTCTGTATTCACTTCTGCCCCTTGATGCTGTACATCCTTCACATTGTTGACTGTTTGCTATGGGGGCACCATTCAGCTTCAGGATTCACCATAAAATGCAGCTCTCAGGTCAGCCCACAACAGAAAACACTGTCAAGCCTTATGGTCAAGGTTAGGCATCGCTTCTGAAGGCAAGGCTCACCTCTTCCGTGCTCATAGTGCCCCAGTTAACAGGACCGAATTCTCAAGTTGAGATAGGGTCTCTGCGTTCTAGCAAAACCTTCCATGTGGTCTCATCAGGCCAGTTCTGTCAACAACACACAATAAAACCATGAACGAGGCCCCTGCAACGAGTCAAACTGGTTGAACATGAGGCTGAACCTCAAAGCTTCAAACCTTTGAAGCTTCCTCAAAATCCTGAATATTTTCTTTTAGAATTAACAGCGTTGCTCTCAATTGCTTGCTGGTATGGGACAACCTTGGTGAACGTATTCATCAATTCATTTGTTTTCTGGGCAATTGCATCCTTCAAGCATCCAATTATGTCCTGCTGCCCTTCCCAGCCATGCCCAGGCCCACAAATACTTCTTCACCCCCTGTATTACTCGGCCCAGCTCTGTTCTCTTGTGGATGACAGAAGGCTACTCTGAGACATCCATCCATGGAAATGTGAGCTTCAGTTCAAGTGTGTTTTTCTATAATAATAAAAGCATAATATGCAAATCGACCGAATGGCCAAACAGCAGAACGACCATTTAGACGACCTTCTGGACGACCTTCCCGAGGAAGCCGGGGCTGCGAGGGCTGAGCCCCTTGCACAAATTTTGTGCATTGGTCCTCTAGTAGTGATATAATTAGCTACTGGGTGCTCTACAGGCTGGGCCCACACCAAGCACGCAGTAACATTTATTTTGACAAGGCCTTTTTTGTACCCACTTTACCCAGCAAGGGCAGTTCAGGTTCTCTGAAAGGCTGGTGGAGACGATGGAGAGGTATCACTCGACAGATCTTCCATGTGACATGCAAAGTGACAACTCTATCCGTGCTTCCTCTTCTTTCTTTCTTTCTTTTTTTAAATTTTGTTTTTTTGCTTTAAGTATTACAAAGAGTATTACATATGTCTCCTTTTTTTTCCTCCCTTGATCTTCCCCCGGCCTCCCCTACCCCCCAGTGTCTTGTGACCATTGGTTATGCTTATATGCATGCATACAAGTTCTTCGGTTGATCTCTTAGCCTCCCTCCCCCCACCCCAACCCTCCCCGGCCTTCCCCCTGTAGTTTGACAGTCTGTTCGATGCTGCTCTGCCTCTGTATCTATTTTTGTTCATCAGTTTATAATGGTCTTTATTATCCATAAATGAGTGAGATCATGTGGTATATTTCTTTCATTGACCGGCTTATTTCACTTAGCATAATGCTCTCCAGTTTTATCCATGCTGTTGCAAATGGTCTCCTTTCTCTTCTTAAAGAATACCTTTCAGCATTTCATATAATCCTGGTTTGGTGGTGATGAACTCCTTTAGCTTTTTCTTATCTGTGAAGCTCTTTATCTAACCTTCAATTCTGAATGATAGCTTTGCTGGGTAAAGTAATCTTGGTTGTAGGTTCTTGCTATTCATCACTTTGAATATTTCTTGCCACTCCCTTCTGGCCTGCATAGTTTCTGTTGAGAAATCAGCTGACAGTCGTATGGGTACTCCCTTGTAGGTAACTGACTGTCTTTCTCTTGCTGTTTTTAAGATTCTCTCTTTGTCTTTTGCTCTTGGCATTTTAATGATGATGTGTCTTGGTGTGGTCCTCTTTGGATTCCTTTTGTTTGGTGTTCTCTGTGCTTCCTGGAGTTGTAAGTCTATTTCTTTCACCAGGTAGGGGAAGTGTTCTGTCATTATTTCTTCAAATAGGTTTTCAATATCTTGCTCTCTCTCTTCTTCTGGTACCTCTATAATTCTGATGTTGGTACGCTTGAAGCTGTCCCAGAGGCTCCTTACACTATCTTCATATTTTTGGGTTCTTTTTTCTTTTTGCTTTTCTGGTTGGGTGTTTTTTGCTTCTTTGTATTTCAAATCTTTGACTTGATTCTTGTGATCCTCTAGTCTGCTATTGGATCTCTGTATGGTATTCTTTATTTCAGTCAGTGTATGCTTAATTTCTAGTTGGTCCTTTTTCATATCCTCATGGGTCTCACTAGATTTATTGAGGGTCTCTCTAAATTGATCGGCAGTTTCTAGAAAATTCTTGAAAAACCTTATAACCGTGGTTTTGAACTCTATATCCAGTAGTTTGCTTTCCTGCATTTCTGTCATTTGTGACCTGTATCTTTGTCTCCACATTTTGGCTGCTTCCCTGTGTTGATAGAATGGCTTTGTGTGCTGGGTGTCCTATAGGGCCCAGTGGCTCAGCCTCCCCAATTACCTGAGGTGGACACTCTTGGTGCACCCCTTTGTGGGCTTTGTGCACAGTCTTGTTGTAGTTAAGCCTTTATTATTGTAAGTATCACTGGGAGGAATTGACCTTCAGGTCAATTGGTTGTGAGAATCAGCTGTGTCTATGGTAGGAGAACTTCTGTGCTGGAGACACCCTTCTGGGGCAAGACTTGCTTCAGTGGGACTTTGGTGCTCACTGAGTCTGCCTCCTGAGTGTGTCCCTTATGGATCTGAGGAGTTGTAATCTGGATGGTCCCACTCTGACCACTGGGTACACTCACTGGCTCTTGGATCTCTAAGGAGGTGCTAATTTAGCCTCTGCCTGAGGCTACCCAGCAAGAGCTACGGAGAGATCTGCAGATTCCTCTTCTTTGCTTGCGGTTTGGAGGTGCCCAGATGAGGCCCAGCTATGAAGCAATGCAAGCTGCTGTGGGGCCTTGGGCCTTCTTTTGGATGTTCTGGGTCTCTCTGACCCAGCTGCAGTTTTTTAGGTAATTTTAGATTGCAAAGGGCCATGCCATTCATATGCAAAAGCCTCTGCACACAGCTTGGGTGGGGCGGGGTCTCAGGGAATCAACAGGGTGGAGCAAACAGCTATGCCTGATCCTTAGCCTTGCCCTAAGAGGTCTCGGGTCTCAGTGTCCCAGTAATCGCTGCAAGCGCCTCTGAGAGAGAGCCGCCCTCGAGTTCCGACCGATGCCAGTCAATCCAGTTTCTCCCCATATGAGTCTGGGTCCCCAGAGACTCGCCAGGAACTGGAGTTCAGAGCAGTTGGGAGCCTGAGACTCCCTCCCGATTGAAAAAGACAATGGCGTCCTCAGTTGCCAGCCCTTTCGCGCATTCCTCTGTACCTCTGCCCTTTACTTCCTTACCTCCTCTGAGTCTCAGTGTGCTTTTCTCTTTCCTTCTAGTTGTAGAATTTCCACTCAGTCAGCCTTCCTGTAGTTCTGGATTATGTCTGTTTTGTCTTTTAGTTGTATTTTTGAAGTGGTTGTGCAAGGCAGCAATTTCAGTTGTTTACCTATGCCGCCATCTTGGTTTCTCCTGTTTCCTCTTCTTTAATGCACACATGTATGGGTGTGTCATGGAGGGAGTGGAGGGCTCTGGTCTCAATCAAGCTGCTTATAAACAAGTAATTACCCTTCTAGAAATAATTCTATTCAAAACACATTAAGAAAATATACAGTCTACACAGAGTTTCCTCTCTGGATTGCCAACATTATAAATGGACACCCCAATTGTCTTGTGATTTAAAAGTCAGAATCAGTATTACATAAGTTAAATAAAGTTGAGAATCAAATGAGTATATTCTAGAAACTCTTTTTTAAAAAAAATTCCTCACGCAAGGACATGCTTAGAAACGGGGGCGGGGGGAGAGAGAGAGAGAGAGAGAGAGAGAGAGAGAGAGAGAGAGAGAAGAAGAAGAAGAAGAAGAAGAAGAAGAAGAAGAAGAAGAAGAAGAAGAAGAAGATAGAAACATCAAATGAATACCTTCAGTCTCATCCTAGGTATATGCCCTGACTGGGAATGGAGCCAGCAACCTTTCAGTGCACAGGATTACCCTCAACCAACTGAGCCATACAGGCTGGGCTAGAAACTCTTATGATGCATGTTTTTTAAAAGATAATCAAACAGAGTCACCAGGAAAAACCTTTGATCTCAGATACGCCACTTTTTGGCCTCCAAAGTATATTATTTCCTTCTGATTGTGTCAATTAAAGAAGATTACCTTTAATAACATAAAATAGAGATACTTTTGGTCCCATTAAGTTGTAGTTCAAGCCTGCCTTAAGCACTAAAGATAAAAAAAATATCCTCAGCATTGCTTAGGGTGAGGGGTACACACCCCAGCCCAACAAATTTCTGTGGCGATTATATCATTATAAAAAATATTTTGGACCTCTGTGCCACAGTCCAAAGACACCTAGATACGAGTTTGGTATATGAGAATACAATGGAGAACACTGCTTCTTCAATCAGATGAAAAAAGTGGTAAACATTTACATGCCTATTTGTGGCACAGTGCCACCAATGAACAGTCTCTTAGCTCCATAAATTTGCAGAACTTTTGAGAGCAGTATCCTACTGAGGCATCAGAGAATGGGATGGCCAAGGTGTAGGAGAAGAGGTCAAAAAGGTAAGTTGAGGACAGAGTTTATGTCCTGAAGGCTAGTTGAGGAGTTTGACACAGGAAGTATGAGAACATGTGCCTCCCAGGGGACAACCATGCTTTGCCTTAATGAAAAGCTGTGGTGCCCTTTGCGAGCCTTGCTGAGTGCAGCATTTATGGTCTCTCTCTGGGGTCTTTTGTGTGACACTGCATTTAACCTGCACAAACACCAACACATAGCGTCTCTGTGAATGCTTCCCACTTTACCAACTGGGAAAACTGAGGCTGTGAGACCTCTCCGATACCTCGGCGTCCATGCAGATTGTTGGAGGCAGAGTGAGAAACAGAGGGAGGAGATTCTGAATGCTGGTGGGCCTGGGGCCTGGGCGGTGGGAGGTGGCTGGGCTGGGGTTCCTCTATTGCCCCGACCTTTCAGTCCTGCACATCAGAGCACAGATGTAATGGAGGAGCTCCCCAGAGTACACACGGCGCCTGAGTGGACAGCTAAGAGATACTGCATCGGGGCTGTACTTTTTACTTCCTTCACTTTCCAGATGATTAACTTCATTTTAAATTTCAGTGAGTCATGGCCATCTCCAGCAGAGCCAAGCTGACGTGGGCCACCTAACCTCTCCTTTTTCTTCTCAAAAATGCTTGTAAAAACCTACATGTGATCAGAGAGAAGAGCCATTTGGGGAGGGGTAAGTGGAACAGAATTAAAATCTAATGAACAGCCAAGTGCATAGGCCAAAAAGGGATGTAAATTAGGCTGAGTTTGGTCATTTTAAATCAACTCCCCAGACTCATCCTTCATCCCAGCGCTGGGCTGCGGCTTCTGGCGTCATAAAGCAGGGTTTCAGCTGTCTCCCTCTGACATGTTTATGGGTTCCTGGGGTGCTGTCCTCCGGGGTATTTCAAAGCCCTGCTCAGCTGTCCTCATAGCAAAGCCAAGGGCTGGATTTCTCTGAAAATGAAGCAACACTAACATGACCTTCATCGCTGTGAGTTAAGGCCTATCCAGAGCTGGCAACATCAAAATGTGGGTCCCTTCGTTTTGGCAGGGCCCTGTTATTGCTGAGGTCAAAGCCGGAGGCTGGCCCTGGTCTCTGGGCACCGGGTCTGTGAAGCACAGCAGACACCCTGGCCTGCTTGCCACATGGATTCCCAACCCCCTTTGCTTTCCCTTTCAGTTTGCATCTGTGGACAGGGATGTTCACACCTACAGGGGAACTGCATGTGGGACATCCTGGGTTTTGTGCTAACAACTTTGTTATATTTACAGTCTTCCTGGGGGTACAGTATAAAGAAGGTCATAACATCATAAAATAGCAAAGAACTCGGGGATGCAGTCCCACCTTTGTTTTGGTGAAGGAGGACCCGGGGCTGCAAAAGGATAACTGACATCTCAGAACCACACAGCCCGTGTGGGACAGCAGGAGCCTCCTCCCAGGGAACTGGGGCTGTGTCTTATTCACTTGCTATTTTCCCCCCAATTCCCATCCCAGGATATTTTTCCATTGATTTTTAGAGAGAATGGAAGAGAGAGGGGAAGACAGAGAGAAATATCGACATGAGAGAAACGCATCAATTGGTTGCCTGCTGCACATGCCCTGACCAATCAAGGCTTTATCCATTGAGCCAAATAGACTAGGGCTTATTCACTTATTTTTAATTCTGATAATACACATAACGTAGCATTTACCACCTCAGCCATGTTTAATTGTACCTCGGTGGTGTTAGCCCCTTCTCATTGTTGTCAGCACCATTCAGATGTTTCCATCACCTCAAACTGAACTCTTCCCCCATGAAACTATAGCTCCTCACTCTCCCCAACTCCCCAGCCCTGGCAACCACCGCTCTAATTTCTCTATGTCTTCCAGGTTCATCCATGTTGTAGTGTGTGTTATAGTTCCCTCTCTTTGTAAGGCTCATTACTATGCCATCATGTTATACATTTTGTTTATTCATTCATCTACAATAGACACGTGAGTTGTTTCCACATTTTGCTGTTGTGAACAATGCTACTATGAACAAGTATCTGTCCAAGTCCCTGCTTATTTTTTAGTATCATCATTTATTCAGTCATCCTCATTGTGGATGGTAATTTGATTGCTTCTTTTTTCACAGTTTGAACCAAGATGTTCACGGTCTTTTCTGGGCTCTGTCAGTGAACCCTGCCAGATCCCTGAAGCTAGACCATCTCCTCTGGTTCCTGCTTTTGATTATTTAGAGTCTTGTTTATTTTTGCATGCCTAACACTGAGCAAAGTTACCAACATAAACACAAAGTCAACTTTTGTCACATGATATATGAATAAATTAATGTCCTATAATAGCTGATCTTTTTTTATCTCTTAAAAACAGAACAAAACAAGATGCTGTCTCCACTTTAAGACAGCAGAATAAAGACATCTGTGTGTTTTTTCTCCTGCATAATGTTATCCCCAGAGAATAAGAAGAACAAAAGCCAGACAGCAAACCCTATGTTCCATGAAGCTTATACTATAACCATGAACGATGGAGCGCGTGCAAGAGCATTGAATGCAGGGAAGATCAATGGGAAACTGAATCACCCAGAGAGAGGTGCCCCTGAGAGCCAGCAGGCCCTGAGTTTTCTCATGTGATGCTGCAATTTCAGGGCAGAGAGGGGGCTCTCTGTTCGGAAGAGTGGGATCTGATGTGAGGGAGCTGCAGAAATTTCCATTAGCACCACTCAGGAATGGGAGATACTGCACAAACAAACAAAAAAATAACTGCACTTTCTGAGAATTCACCATGTGTCAGACATTATGCTAAGCACTTTAGATGTGACTTTAAAAAATGACCTCTGTAGCGAGATCAGGGGGACAAAGGCTTCTGACTGTGAGCAGCACACAACCCTTATCTTCTATTAGTTGGGGAGAAGTAACGATTAAAATAATGCACACACATACAGGCACATGCTTGCATGCACACACATACACGCACACATGTACACACAACATGCAAACTTAGATGCATGCATGCACACATGTACACACATGCATGCATACACACACAAAGCTGAGTCACAGGGAGCTTCTTTTGAACCATGGGAAACTGCGACCTGGTCCCGTCTGTATCTTGCATAAATAGCTGGACTTTTGTTAAAATATTAATTTAATAAGAAAGGAAAAAGCATGGTATCTATTAAAGATTATATAAGAAAAAAGGAGGAAAGAAAGAAGAAGAAAAAAGACAAAACACACCCAGCCATGAAGTAAATAGAAACAGGCCAAGGGTATTCCAACCAACTCGATGAAATAATCTCTTTTAGAAAGGCTACTGCAGCGACACAGAACTCCAAATAATGGAAACTGAAAGAATAATGGTACTTATATAATTAACATGAGCTGATTAATTAATTAGTTTTTATTAACCATCTAGCATATGCTCACTCTACTGATTTTCCTCATTATAAACAGACTCAAAAATGATATTCAGTCAAAAATAAAGGTTATGGTGGGTTAAAAATACACTGCCTTTTATTCCATGGGTTTCTAGATAACATCAATTCAGTATGACCCCTGAAGCATAGCCCTTAGTATTCCAGACAGCCTGCTGCTGATTGTCCATTTGTGTGAGCGGGCCTCATTGCCAGAGGTCATATATGGTAGGATGGCCAGCAATGATTACAGAGAGTCATCCTGCAGAAGCATCAGTTGTTTAAAAAAGAAAATTGGCTGAAGTAATTCTTTCCAACTAGACCAGGGGTGGGCAAACTTTTTGACTCGAGGGCCACAATGGGTTCTTAAACTGGACTGGAGGGCTGGAACAAAAGCATGGATGGAGTGTTTGTGTGAACTAATATAAATTCAAAGTAAACATCATTACATAAAAGGGTACGGTCTTTTTTTTTTTTAGTTTTATTCATTTCAAACGGGCCGGATCCGGCCCGTGGGCCATAGTTTGCCCACGGCTGAACTAGACAGTTCTACCCTATTTCTTTTTTTTTTCCTGTAGAAAAGAAACATTTTACTGTATAATTTTATATATAACTATAGATTATTCAGAGCTATAGAACATTTTCACATTTTCCCTTTCATCTTCTAACCATGCCTTGCTATAAAATGAAATATTCTGGTTTTGGTTTCCTATCATAGTGATTTTGAATTTTTTAAACACTCTATTTTATAGCAAAACTAGGGGCCCAGTGCACGAATTCATGCACCTTGAAAGGAACTGTGGGCTGTGAGGCTGCAGTGGGCACAGGGGCGCATCTCGGCCCATCCTCTGTATCCCCTTCCGGCCCCTCCCACCATGGCCCCCGGTCCCCCGTCTGCTGGCAGCCCCACTCCTGCCACCACCACTCCCATGTGCTGATGGCACAAGCAGGGCTGGCACCAGCAGCAGATGTGAGCAGGGCTGGCGCCTTCAGCAGGTACAAGTGGTAGCTGCTGTCCTGATTGCCCTTCAGGAGCAGGGGGAGGTGGAGAAGCCCTCAGGGACAATCAGGGCAAGCAGCCGCCACTCACACCCACTGAAGGCGCTAAGCGATTGGGACCAGTGCTGGGCCCCGGCAGCGGGTGCAAGCGGGGCTATTGCCAGCAGCGGGTGTAAGAGGTGGCTGTTGGGCCCAATCATCCCTCAGGAGCAGGAGGAGGTGGAGAAGCCTTGAGCAGTGATCAGGGCCAGCAGCCGCTGCTCACACCTGCTGACAGTGCTGAGCGATCGGGGCCAGTGTTGGGCACCGGCAGCAGGTGCAGGCACCGGGCAGGACTGTGGTGCATGGGAGCAAAGAATTTTCAGTAACCACCAGAAGCTTTCCCTGATGATGGCGACCAGTGCCCTGCCTTGGTCTGGCACCCCCACTCACCTGCTCCATCATCCCACTGCGGCCAATGCCTGCCATGTTCCACACACATCCCCTGGTGGTCAGCACACATCATAGCGACCGGTTGTTCAGTTGTTCTGCCATTCGGTCTATTTGCATATTAGGGTTATATATATATATATATATAGATTTAGAGGAAGGTACAGTGATTTCCCATCCATCTCTGCTCCCACACATATACAGCCTCCCCCACAATCAACATCCGCCCCCCCCCGCCCCCAGATAGAACATTTTGCAATTGATGAACCTACACCGACTCATCCACATCATCACCCAGAGGCCATGTTTTACATTAAGGTCACTCTTGGTGTGAAATATTCTCTGGGTTTGGACAAATGTATAATGACTTATACCACCTTTATAGTATAATACAGAGTATTTTCACTGCCCTAAAATTCTTCTGTGCTTTACCTATGCACCTCTCTTCCACGTCTCTATTTTTGTCTGTTAATGTAGATTTTAAAAAAATCATGAGGCATCTGATTTTTACCAAGAATTTTGACCACATCTAGGATAATAGCTGTAGCTCAATGACAGAATACATATAACAACTCAAGGAGCTTTTGACTCAATAAATTTAAAATAAGGTACACATGCCCTGGCCGATGTGGCTCAGTTGGAGCATCATCCTTTATACCAAAAGGCTGCAGGTTCCATCCCTGGTCAGGACATATATGGAAGGCAACCAATCAACATTCTCTCTCTCACATTGATCTCTCTCTCTCTCTCTCTCGCTCTCTCTCTCTCTCCCACACACACACACACCTTCCCTACAATCAGTAAGAATATCCTTGGTTGAGCATTAAAAAAATAAAATAAAAAATAAAACAAGCTGTTCACATACAAACTTCAGTTAGTGGGACTGAACATATTTATGTAGATTATTCAACGCTCAGTGTATTACTGAAATGATCGTTGAATTTGATTCATCTCACCAGGATTATTATTTGAATCTTACTTTGTGTAGCTTCTACCTGTGTACAATGAAAAGCAACGCAGAGGTTTGACTGACCAGCAGCGGCAAACAGCAGTGATCCCACACACCAAACCCTTGTGCTATTTACACAGGAGAAATACACAGGGCAATTGTGGTGGTCAGACTGAAAGCATAACTCAGCTGAGGATTTGCTGGTGCCATGAGCCAGAGGACAGTCAATATTTTTAAATCCAGTCTGGAGACTGAATTCCAGCCTCCTTAGCCCTCTGAGTCACAGTCATTTCAATACTCCAGATGGAGGAAAACTGGGCTTTCTGACTACAGTGAGAATATTTACCTGATCTTCACTACCAGGGAAAATCACTGTCATGGCAAAACAGGCTTTCATGTAGAATTATATTGGTTTAAGAATATGGGGTCTATCCATCTGACCCTATTGTCTTGGATTTATTAAAACAATAAATTATTAAAATACATTAATTCAGATTCCAATCACATTAATGTTTCATCAACCCTTCATTAATAATAGCACATTAGATGAATTGCAAATTATAAGAAATGAAGTTAATCATGAATTGACAAATTTTCTCTACAAAGTAGTTTCCAGAAATTTAATCAATTCCAATTCATACATTCACTTGACAACTATTTCTTTGGGTGTCAATCACAGTATGAGATGTTGTGAATGTTTATCAAAGAGGTGTGAAATGAACAAAAAGGAAGAATTAACATTGTTAAAATGTCCATACAACCCAAAGCAATCTGCAGATTCAATGTAACTCCTATCAAAATACCAATGGCATTTTCCACAGAGCTAGAACAAATAATCCTACAATGTATATAGAACCACAAAAGATCCCAAAAAGCCAAAGCAGTCTTGAGGAAGAAAAATAAAGTTGGAGGTATCATGCTACTTGACATCAAAATATACTACAAAGCCATAGTAATCAAAGAAGCATAGGACTGGCTTAAAAACAGATCAATGAAACAGAATAGAGAACCCAGAAATAAATCCATGCCTATATGCTCAATTAATATATGAAAAAGGGCCGGAACCGGTTTGGCTCAGTGGATAGAGCGTCGGCCTGCGGACTGAAAGGCCCCAGGTTCGATTCCGGTCAGGGGCATGTACCTGGGTTGCGGGCACATCCCCAGTAGGAGATGTGCAGGAGGCAGCTGATCGATGTTTCTCTCTCATCGATGTTTCTAACTCTCTATCTCTCTCCCTTCCTCTCTGTAAAAAATCAATAAAATATATTTAAAAAAAATAAAAAAAATAAAAATGAGCAGAGGACCTGAATACAGATTTCCTCAAAGAGGACAAACAGATGGCCAGGAGACATGAAAAGATGCTCCATGTCACTAACCAAAGAAAGATACAAATTAAAACCACAATGAGATATCACCTCACACCTGTCAGAAGGTTATCATCATAAATCAACAAACAACAAGTGTTGGCAAGGATGTGGAGAAAAGGTAAACCTTGTGCTTCTTGGTGGGAATGCAGACTGGTACATCCAGTATGGAAAACAGTATGGAGGTTCCTAAGAAAAAGTAAAAATGGAACCTTCTTACAACCCAGCAATTCTACTCCTGGATATTTATTTGAAGAAATACAAAACACTAATTTGAAAAGATACATGCACCCCTATGTCTATTGCAACTTTTTTTACAATAGTCAAGATACAGGTGCAACCTAGATGTCCATCAGTAGATGATTGGATAAAGGAGATGCAGTACATATCTATAATAATAAAAGCATAGTATGCTAATTAGACCAGACATTCCTTCTGAACGAAGCCAGGGCTGCAGCCACTGTGGCTGCTAGGGACAGATCCACGCAGCCGCCATGGCTGCGAAGGCCTACTTTTGCATGAATTTCATGCATCAGGCTTCTAGTCTATATATATAAAAGTCTAAGCGACTGTTACAACTGGATGACAGGCTGGTAGCAATGACAAGAACTGACCACCAGGGGGCAGATGCCCAATGCAGGAGCTGCCCCCTGGCGGTCAGTGCGTTCCCACAGCCAACCTCCCACAGTCCCTACTTCTGGCCTGCGGCCCTGATAGGCCCCCATCGCCAGCCAGGCTGAGGGACCCCACTCATGCACGAATTCATGCATCAGGCCTCTAGTATATAATAAAATATTACTCAGGAATAAAGAGAATGAAATCTTGCCAGTCGTGACAACATGGATAGAGCTAGAGGGTATTATGCTAAGTGAAGTAAGTCCGACAAAGAAAGACAAATACTATATGATTTTACTTATATGTGGAATCTAAAAACAAAATAAATACACAAAACAGAAACAAACTCATAGATACAGAGAACACATTGATTGTCGCCAGATGGGAGGGGGTTTGGGGGGATGAGTGAAAAGGGGAAAATACATTAAGAAGTACAAGTTGGCAGTTACAAAAATAATCACAGGAATGTAAAGTACAGCATAGGGAATAGAGTCAATGATATTGTAATAACTATGTATGGTGCCAGGTGGGTACTAGATTTATCTGGGTGATCACTTCATATGTTATATAAATGACTAATCACTATGCTATACATCTAAAACTAATGGAATATTATATGTCAACTCTAATTGAAAAAAAAATAAATTAAATAATACTAAAAATACAAAAAATAGGGCGTGTGTGGGATGCTGCCTTTGACGATGGGATATAGAGGCTGCTCATCCCCACAGAAATAATCATTCTAGATTGAATCATCAGAGAGAAATGCAGCACAGGCAGACACAGATGGGGTGACTTGCGGAGAGAAGAAAGAGGGAGCAGTGGGAAGGGGAGGACCAGTAATTCGGACAGAAGATCTCTAGCACGCCTCCCCCGCCCCCCATTCCCCTGCCCCATGCTCTTAGGCTGTGATTTCAGGATAAGCCAACAGGGCCCAGGAGGACTCCTGGTTCACCATCTGGATGTTAAGTCCTTGAGGGAATCTGGCCTAGGAGAGGGAAGCTGAATGTCCAGGCTTCGGCAGTAACTATCACAATGCAAGCTGACACTACAGGGGGAGATGGGAGTCCAGCCGAGGGCCGGCTCCAGCTCCCAGCTGGCCTCTCAGCTTGTGCTCAGTTAAGGGAGCCCTCCTACAAGAGGCTGGAGATGAGGAACTGGAAAAAGAGATTTAGTGCATGTGGGACAGAGGACTTCAAAGGAGGGAGCAGCAGTAAAATAGGAACAGGACAAAGGAAGCACCATTTCCAGGCATTGGGTCTCCTCTCAGAGAACATGGCTGGGCCCAGCGATGCCGGAAGCAAAGCACTGGCTTGTGGGCTCCTCAGTCTGAGATGGTTCTAACTAGAGAGACACAGGGACACAGAGAGGGCTACCTGTGGGCTCTGTGGGTCCCTACATGGCTTCCTCCCAGGACAAAGGCAAAGGGAGGGAGAAATCATATTCTAATGTAGGATTTACATGAGATGGCCACATGAAGATATCACCAACCTGAAGAAGATAGATTATGGAACCCAGATGTCCACTTAACTTGGCAAATTAAAGAGCACCGCAGTGAACAATAGCAAGGTGCACTTTATTATATTGTTGTCGCTTTGTGTAAATGACCCACCTGGCCCTTTTCAGCCAATGGTTTTACTGTGATACTGAACTTGTACTGACCCTGTAAACCATACACAGAGATGACGGCACTGATTTTCCTGGGTGTGAAGTTCAAGGCGTCATGTGTTTTCATAATGAGCTTATGTGCCCCACAGCGTGGGCGTGGCTTTGCTGTGGAAGCCACACAGCACGGTCTGTTTCTCACATGTGCATCTTCACGGGGATTGGTGTGGGGGCATTGCCCTTGGGAATCACACATCTATTGACCTCTGTCAGCCCATGTTCCCATGATGGTAGGGGCAGAGAAAGAATGAGGTGAACCAAGTGGGGCCTAAAACTTCCACCCATAGGAAATCCTGTGTCACTTCCACTCCCTTTTAAGTAGCAAATCACATGGCGATGGCTGAGCTCAAATGTGCTAGGGCCTGGAAGGAGGACAGAACATTTGTGAGACGGCCCTGGCTTGTCTCTCCAGGAGCTCCCTTTCCATTAGGTAAACTGCGATGTGGAAGGAGGTACAGCCTTCCACACACAGCCTTTCACACAGTGGGTTGGTGCGAAAGTCACTCTGAGGAGCCTGGCCAGTTCTCTCAGTTGGTGTAGCACGACATTCCAGCTGTGCATGCTGTTTAGCTCTCTTCGAAGGGGTGGTAGCTGAAGCGATTCAGTTGGGTTAAAATTTTATCAGTAGTTATATTACTGAAAATAGTATTTAATCACTTATTCTATTGAAGCAGCTATGAAGACACATCAGCTGGAGACACTGCAGCCTAAATGTGCATCTGCTATGGGCTAAATGTCTGTGTCCCCTCCCCCCAATTCACATGCTGACACCTAACCCCCACTGTGAGGATTTAGAGGAGGGGTCCTCAAACTTTTTAAACAGGGGCCCAGTTCACTGTCCCTCAGACTGTTGGAGGGCTGGACTATAGTTTAAAAAAAAAAACTATGAACAAATTCCTATGCACACTGCACATATCTTATTTTGAAGTAAAAAAACAAAACGGGAACAACTACAATATTTGTATTTGCATGTGGCCCGCGGGCCATAGTTTGAGGACGCCTGATTTAGAGGATGAGGCCAGTGGGGGGTGATGAGGTCACCAGGGTGACGCCCTTATGAGGAAATTAGTGACTTTATAAAAGAGACCCCAGAGAGCACCCTCACCCCTTCCTTCCGGAGGACACAGTGAGAAGGTGCCGTCTGTGGACCAGGAAGAGGGTCTTCACCAGGCACGGAAGCTGCCGGCAATGTGACCTTAAACTCTCAGCCTTTGTGGCTGTGAGAGATAAATAGCCCTGTTGAAAGCCCTTGCATTCTGTGGTGTTTTTGTTATAGCAGCCCGAGCTTTGTAAGACAGCATCTCTCAGAGGCAGGAAAAGGAAAGACCATGTGTATGTTTTCTAGGGGTTTTGGCCTGTGGACCCCAGGCCCCTGGGAGAATAATAGAAACGCCTGGGAATACTTTTGAAATGGGCTGGGTGTTTGGAAGAGCACAGTTGGGTGCAAGCTAACAATACAGTCTGCCACCCCGATCTTATGTGACGCCAGGAATGATGGTCTGGCCCCACTGTAGAGGCTGGAGGTTGAGGGAAATGGAAAAATGGGTGGGGCATCTGTCACTTCAGCCAGCCCTTGCACAATCTCCCTGGAACTCTTGGGGACATTTTATTGGCCATGTCTTGTTATGTGTTAGACTCTCTTCAGCCAGTTTGAGTTCATAAAACAGGAATGAAGTGAAACTGCAAGTGGATAGCTCTATGGCTTGGCCCCTCTAGACAATCAGAAAAACTTATTGAGTGTATAAGAGAGAGAGAGTGTGTGTGCGCGCGCGCGCGCGTGTGTGTGTGTGTGTGTGTGTGTGTGTGGGGGTGGTGCTCTCCCTCTGATTGGACTAGAGAAAGAGAGGAGTATTGCCTTCTTAAGGTTCTCTGACTATGGGTCCACGTGGAACATGTATAGCTGGGGCTGGAGGTGTCAGCAGCCCATCTCCTGAAGCGAAGGAGCCTGGGTGAAGACCCACAGAGGGAGGGACAGGATGCCAGGCCCTCCCTCTCTCTGCACTGCTCCAAGCCCTGAACATCCTCTGGGCTGAGGGAGACACCGCTTTCCCTCCAGCAATATATCACACCCTTGCATCAGATTCTGCTTTCGTCACCGAAGAGCTGTTCCTGACCTTCTGGTTGCTCAGGGTTGGACTAATATTAAGTGATTTGAAACTTCTGAGGTTGTCATGCTATTTGGAGAGCAAATTTCCCCCTTAATAATTTTCTGTGAGCTTTTGGCAGTCCACGCTATTCCTCATATTTATTTTTGCACTTGTTCTCAGCCCACAGATGTTGTCATCGCTGAGGTAAACCCCTGGTTTAGAAATTTGGGCCAAAAAAATTGTGGTTTCTCTTTCAGCTTTTTAATGCAGCTTCAGAACTGTTTATTATTTCTAAATTTCTTGCTAAGATATCAAGAGTTGGGGAGGAAATAGATCACTCTTAAATTAAACCAACTTTGAAACAAGTTTGTTCTGGTGCTACTGTAATTGCATTTGACATTTTTCCTTTAAACAAAGTCACACACTGCTAACAACTTAAATAAACCTTATTCTTTGGACATGAGATTGAGAAACTCACTCTGGCTCACTGTGTGGGTTGGATCTTTGTGGCCCAACTCTGTCCTCTCTCCCCTTCCAAGTTTGTTCCCCTCCATTGCTAGTATACATACACACACACACACACACACACACACACACACACACACATACACCCCTTTTTTTGTCGGCCCTTTGCCATTTGTTCTCTTTACTCATCTTCACAAAAGCAAGATCTGGTATCTGTCAATTCCAAGATGAATGGGTAGGCTTGGACACCCCAGTCCAGTTGCCTGAGGCTCAGTCCTGTCTGCTGGTTGGTCCCACTCCTATTGGCCTTTACTGGTCATTTTCTCTTTCTCTGAAGCAGCTTGTCCATATTTATTTCATCTTTTAAAAAGTTAAAAAGTTTGCATTAAAAACCACAATTTCCAGTAAAACACGGTATCGAATATCCTTCTATTGCTGCCTTCAGATAGAGGGCTGTGAAATTTTGTGTCACCGCATCAAAGCTCATGCCTGACTCCCTCACATGCTTGATTAGTGATATGTTTTAGCTCCTGCCTCAATGCCGTGGATGGTAGTGGCAATGGTGTCAGTGATGGTGATCATGTTGGTGTAGCGATGATATTATTGATGGTGTTGATGCTTGTGTTGTGTTTTTGATGGTGATGTTGGTGACAGTGTTGGTGATTGTGCTGGTAATGTATTATTGGTGGTGGTGGGGTTGGTGATGGTGTTTGTATTGGTGATGTTGACATTCTTTGTGATGGGATTGGTGATGGTGTACATGTTAGTGATGGCAGTATTGATGGTGCTGGTAATGGTGTTGGTGTTCGTGATGATGTTGGTGGTTGTGTTATTGATGGTGACATTGTTGGTGACAATGTTTGTGATGGTGATATCATTGGTGATGGGTTGGTAGTAGGCCCTTAGCCTAGCCAGTGGTCAGCAAATTAATTAGTCAACAGAGCCAAATATCAACAGTACGACGATTGAAATTTCTTTTGAGAGCCAAATTTTTTAAGCTTAAACTATATAGGTAGGTACATTGTTATTAACTTAATTAGGGTACTCCTAAGGCTTAGGAAGAGCCACACTCAAGGGGCCAAAGAGCCGCATGTGGCTCGCGAGCCGCAGTTTGCCGACCATGGGCCTAGGCCATTTCACAAAACAATACCCAGAAGCAGAGAAGGCCAGTTGCCTATGCCCATATCAAAAGGGGCATGTATTCCAGGAGGAGTCTAAAATTCAGCACATAGGTTTGCTAAGGAAGGTAGAATCAATGATTACCTATATGTGCTACTGTTTGCAAACACCATTTTCAAAAAAGAAAAGTTATAACCACTTCAAATTGCTTTGCATTTTATATCTTTGTGTCATTAACTCTGCCTTTCTCACATCCCCTCCTCCCACAGCAAAACACATTCCTCAAAAGGTGAGATAGCCTCTTCCTCTCTCTAACAACAGACTCAGGAGGCATTTCTCTTTGATCTTCTTCCAGGAACGCTAATGCGTCTCTCAAGAAGCGAGTATAGATTTATCCATGTGCCCTGCTGGGGTCCCACCCCAGCAGGTCCAGGGGTCCCCAAAGGTGTGGACGGAGTCGGCGAAGAAGGAATGACACAGAGGCAGCGTTCAGTTGATCAGCATGGTTGGGTTCTCTTGCCTGGTTCTATTGCCAGGTTCTGTAGGTTCTCCAGGTTCTAGTCAGGTTCTGTAGCCATGTTCCCTCGCTAGGTTCTGTCCAGGTTCTCCAGCCAGGTTCGGTCACCAGGTTCTAGTCAGGTTCTCTTGCCATGTTCTATCCAGGTTCTGTAGCCAGGTTCTGTCTCTAGGTTCTTCAGCCAGGTTCTCTCGCTAGGTTCTGTCTCTAGGTTCTGTGGCCAGTTTCTGTCCAGGATCTTTTGCCATGTTCTCTCGCTAGGTTCTGTCTCTAGGTTCTGTGTAGGTTCTGTGTCTAGGTTCTGTGTGTAGGCTCTGTGTCCTGTTGTCTTGTTACATCTGTATTTATACCAGTTGATTCCAATCCTATCAATCTCTATTCCAAAGGTTAGGGTGTTTCTTATCTCCATTCCAGGGAGTAAAGATTATGTAGCTTAAGCATGATTGTTCATAGTTAAAGTGATTAACTACCGGCCTGGCACTTAGTTAAGGGGTTTTATTCCCTCCCTAACTTCAGGGAAAAATCCCTACCTGGGGAAACAACCTTTCTCAGAGACCTTGGTTAAAACACATAGTGCCAAGAAGGTGAGCCAACATATTAAGAACAGTATGCCATATATGCCAGGTCCCTTGAAACAGCAAGCATGGACCAGCTCCCGGCAGTGCCCTCCATGGCCCATCACTGGCATGTTTTCCTCTTTGGAGGGTCTATGTAGACAGCTCAGAGCCCAACCTGCATCTCCCTTCCAAGGCATATGTAGGCTCTTTTGTGTGCATTTTGTGAGCTGAACACATTGCAGCTGCTTAGTTTCCCCATGCTCTGGTTTCATCACTCATTTCATTCTTTTTCAAGCCCATGTATTTTTGTAAGACTTTTAAACTCTTCTTGCAAAAGACAAAGACGAAATGAATAACCTGGAGGAAACCTAAATTTGGCCAGAATAAAGACAGAGGAAGGGACATGCTAGAAGCAGCCTGGTCCCTGCTCAAAATGTTTTGTCCCCATCTTCCCTTCATCTGGAAACAGTTATGTAACACATCACACCTCAACTCCCCATGTTTTGCCTCAACATTTACTTTTTGTTCCTGCAAAGGTAGTGGCATTGATTCTGTGTTCCTAATTTCTGTGCAAGTTCAGGTCCAAGTGATCCCATTGGCAGGAGTTCTCCTGAAGGAACGGTGTGTCAGATCTTTCCCGAGAGACTGTGGCAGGCTCTGCTTTTATAACTCTTAGCACTTTCATGGTAGCAGCCTGGCCAGGCTGATGAGTAGCTCAGAAGTCATTCTACCATGAAATCCACTTGACTCCTTCCTCCCCCTGCTAGCCTGATTCCTCTCTCCTTCTCTCCATTAGGCTGAGAGAAGACATTCTTCTACCGAACGTATTACGTTTAGGAAGTTCATTTATAAAGAGAACACGGATTTGGGATAAACTACGTACAGTTAATGTCAGTAAAAGAAACTTTTTTTTCTCTAACTTGTTTCCTAAATTCTCTAATGATCTCGAGTGGGTGAACACAGACTTCAATTTCTAATAGTCTCAGATGCGGTGCCCGAAAGGCGCCGGGCCCTGGCTACTTCTGGAATGTCGGTGGAATGCAGCAGTCTGAAACTTTGCTCTGACACATTGTGAGGGGGACAGATGGGATGTGTTGCCCATCGGGGTGGGGGTTGCTGGCACTACTCCAGAGACAGATATAAATTTTAAAAACTTCCTTATGGAAAATTTCAGACAGATGCACAAGTGGACAGAATTACAAGCCCCATGCACTTACCAGCAGTCTCTAAATTGTCAATTTATGGCTGATTTGTTTCACCTGCTCAACCTATTCTCCTCCCAACCCTGCTGTCCATTGCAATTACTTAAAAGGAAATCCCAGAGATGTGCAGTGCTTCCATGAAGGCACAAGCAAATCACCCCTATAATGACCCGTGTTGCTTGTTTGGAGCCCCCAGCTCCCCTCAAACCACAGGGCCCATCATGGTGACACTGACTCATCTTCCACAGAGATGCTTGGGAATCTTGAGATATAAAGTGTGGGGGTGGTTTTTCAAAATAGCACATTATTTTCAGAAAGTAAATATCTGTCCTTCTTTTTCTAAGTTAAAAAAAAATATCTGTTGTGAGGTTTATGGGGTTTGGCTTAGAGGGTTAGGGACAGAGGGTGCCTATCTGTGTTCTACAGAGGACTGACACACACACCTTTTTCAACAAAGAGCTTCACACCTGGAAAGGAGTGTGCATGAGCTCCTGCTAATCAAGCCAAGCCCTGGATGGCAGCGTCACTGGGGGAGAAGTCTTCCTGCCTGGCCCCCTGCCCTCTGAGGAGGAGAGAGGAAACAGGAAGGGAGTGAGTGTCACTCAGAGGAGTCTGGCCTCTTCCAAGCCAAGAATTAAAAGGGGACACAGACGATGCTCTCTCTTGAGACCAGGGACACATGTTCTCTGATCTGAAAGGCAAAGCCAAGCCTGTGCATCATTCATGAGCCACATACACCACTTCTAGGCTGAGGGGAAGTTACTTACAGCATCTAACCCTTTTTACAAATGACCGTGCCCAGGATGCAGGCTGAGTTACATCCAAGGCAAGTGTTCTGTTCCTGCTGGGATCCCACCGAGTTGGGTATAACACATGCTTGGCAATGAGTACACACCTGGTATTTGCTGCATTTCTTCACCATAGAACAGGATTTCAGTGGCAAGCTCCAATAGTGAGCCATCTAAGAATGGAAGGGCATGATGTGACATCTATTTATACCTATTTTCCAGCAGAAAAATCCCCTCAGTCTTTACACCAACATGACTGAGTGTGTGTATAATGGAAAGGGCAGTGCAGGTGTCCTTTGCTTCTTGGGGGAATGTCATCTTAGTATTCTCCAGGTTTTCCAGCTGCTGCATTCAGTGGGCCACATCGATGACAAACCGGGGCGAGGTGGGGTGGGGTGGGGTTGGAGGTCAAGGTCGGCCAGGTAGAGACCACTGCCAGGATCCAAGGCCACCTTTCACCCCCACACATCCGCACTGCTCTGTGCAGATACATTCTGTGTATGGAAGCATGATTGCAGGTGACCACTCAGAGGAGGCCAAGTTAGAACACAGTGGATAGAGAGCTGGACTCAGGGCTGAGAGGTGCCTGGGAGCAGACCAGGGGTTGAGCCCAGATCCAGGCCAAGGCAGCTGCATCCCAAGAAACCATCGTTAGGAATGGGCAGAGGGGACATTGGTGGTGGTGTGGCAGAGTGGACCTTGTGCAGAGAATGGGTCCGATGCTTTTTTGTTGTTGTTTGTTGTTGTTTTGTTTTAGTGCCAGCCGAGGACACCTTTATTCTGCTGCAGATGGCCTCCGGTCAGGCAGGATGGCCATGGTCCATTTTTGAAATGAAAAATAATGACTGCATGACTGTCATCTTAATTGGAGATGTAAGGAGAAATGGAGGACTCTGGTGGACATCGCCAGCCCTCCCATAGGCCAGGATCGGTGCCTGCTGGTGTGCTTCTCAGCCATTGTGAGCCCCGGAGGATACAAGCTCGGCTGGCCGTGCCCTGGGACTCTGGCGAAGCTCAGTCTCAGGCTGGCTGACCTCACAGGAGCGAGTCTGCGTGGAGCAGGCATCTGGAGATGCAATCAGCACTTGGCTGCGTCTGGACTCGGCAATGTACGTGGTCACTGCTGCCCTGCCAGGACCTGACGATTCCACAGAAACCCCGGCTTTGGCCTGGATGTGGGTGGGATCGCGGCCTTCCAGGAGCAAAGCGCGTTTACAGAAGACACGCCGTGCGGCCGGGCATTCCTTCCGCACCGTTCTTCTCCCAGCAGCAGGGTGTGCAGGGGGATGACCTCAGGCCTGTCCTTTCAGGAAAGGCCAGGGCGGAGGGGCTGCATGTGACACCTGCTTTTTCCAGCCCTGTGCTGGCCCCTGGGCCGATTGCACCTGAGTGCAGGTCTCCTGACGGCAGGCGTGGCTTTCATCACAAGCAGAGGGGCCCTTGAACCAATAAGACAGCCCCCAAGGGGTGCGTGGCATGGGGTGCAAAAGGCGCAGTGTCTGCCTGAGCAGGTGACCAGTCCCCTTCCAGTCCCGCAAGGAGGGGACCGGGAGAGAGAAGGGACAGGCTGGTTGTCATACAGAGCAAAGCAGATGCACTGCTGGGAAACAAGGCAGGCCCAGAGGGAAAACACCCAGGACGTCATTTCCACGCCTGGGTCCCCGTGTTTCCCGTCAGCCTCCTGCACACCTAGCACCGCCTTGCTCAAGGCCCTACCGTCTGCCACCCAGGACTCCCCTGGGCCGCAGCCTCACCATCTCAGCCAGACACCCTCCCTGGTCTTTTCCTCACAAGATACCAATTTGTTTTTCCTTTTCTTTGGATGGAGGGGACATGGATTCAATATATCAACACTAATTTAGGGAGAGGTTGAAAACACAGAGTTCATTCTTCCCTTCCCAGCGAGAATTCCAGAGCAGAAAGAAAAAGCTCTCTCCCCGCCTCGGAGCAGGAGGGGAACCAGGAGGCCTCTCCTCTCTGCGTGGATGCTGTGTGGGGATGGGCGCTCCTCCAGGATGGAGGAGAGAATGAAGACACGTGAACCAAGTTGTGACTCAACAGTGCGCAGAGACGGTCTGCATAGAACAGCCAAAATGTCAAGGACCTGGGGGCAAGCTGTCCTCTCTGACGTGCACATTTGCATCTAGATGTTTTCCTGACGCAATTAAATGATGTTGCCGGTGCCTCAGATAACAGCAAGGACCTTACAGCACGCCCTGCTCCCCGAGGCTCCTCCAGCCACAGGAGTTGTGACGTGTTCCCCGACAGCCCAGGAGGTGTCGCCCTCGTCCTCAGAATGGAAGCTACCATCTCCCCGTGCACCTCCAGCTTGGACGTGGAGAGAGGTTTATTAGATTTCAAGGAAGCCAGCCTTTCTAATAGTAAAGAGATCACAATGAGTAGGAGAAATGGAATAAAGCGATTCCATCATTGAGTAAATCTGTGATTCTGAACAGCAGAAAACTGCCCTTCCCTAGCCCCCCCCTCCCTCCACCCCCCACCCCCGGGGGGAAAGGGAAACGTGCGGTCTGCCTGCCCTGCTTTGCGATGAGGCCATGCCTAATGCCTGCATCCTGTCCTGTCCCCTGGCTGTCCCCATCTCCCGTGATGCATCTGGGCAGAGGTGGGCAGGCTTGTCTCTCCTGCCCAGTCGCAGGGGCAGCTTGGGCAGATAAGAAGGCACCGCGCAGACTAGAACAAAGACTCATGGGGCTGTCTGGGTGGAGTGACGGGCAGGCACATGATCTGGGGACTTGGCGGTGTTCTCGGGCGGGCACATGGTTTTCTCATGTCTCCCAGCTGCTGCTCAGACAGCCTACCTGTATTTTACTGAGGAGAAAGCGGCAGCTCAGCGGGATTTTGTGACTCATTCACAAGCAAAGTCCAAGTCAACGTGGGTTTCAAACAAGAGGTCTGTTTGGCTCCAAGACCCACACTCTTTGCCCTGCACTCAGACTCCCCCCACCTCCCAGTTCCTGTCCTTCAGGTGGGCAGCTGTGAGGAATGAGAGAGGGGCCGCTGGAAACATAGGGAGAATGACTCCCCGCAGTTGCTGCCTCTGCACCTGTGGGCTGATGGTTGATGGAGGAGTGGGATCCCGCACTGACATCAGAAGGAAGCCTGTGGGGCTTCGCCAAATAGGATGTTTTCTGATCCCATCCAGGTGAAATGAGAAGGAGTTTGGGACAAAGGGCCGCAGCAGGAGGAAGTGGGGGCTTCCCTCCAGGAGGCGTGGATCGAGTGAGCCTTGCTGTTGTTTCCAAGCTGTGCCTATGGGCTTCAGGTCACCCTGCACAGGTACACAGACTCTGCCTCCCCTCCTGCCGCCTCGCATGCAGAAATGACCGCCCAGCATGACTGGAACAGGGCGGCCTGTGTCATCACCGGCCACGACTCTTAGACTTGGGCCACTCTTCCATCAACTTGCAAGTTGCAGACACCTGACCCCGGTCTGGAGACTCGCCACCAAAGGTTGCAAGCGTGCTTTGCCAAAGAGCTTCTTATTAAGAGCGACTGCAAATAACTGGGCCGACTTGCGAGCGGTGGAAACCAAGCCATGCTGCACAATAAATGGAGACTCCTTTTCTGCCACTTCATTTGCTACAGGAGGCCTGGTATTTCTAGGCACCACAGCTCAATGTCAGTAAAGGAGGCGTCATTTTGTGTTTAGTAGAGCACTAAATTGGTGATGTATCCTTGTGATGCCGGTGGTGAACCTCCACGTTACCATGGCAACGGTAGTCCTCCCTGGTCTGCTGTCCCGCTGTTCCTGAGACCAGCCAGCATCCAGCAGTCCTCATTTACTTGGAGACCCTAACAGTCCATGCTTCTGTGCACAGAATAAAACCAGGCTTGTTAGGGCTCCAAATGGCTTGTGTGCTGAGAATGCCTCCGACTCTGTTATTATGTCAATTTACTGCATGTTCCTGAAGCATTAGCATTAAAATAAAATAGACAATTAGTGAGCTGCAAATGACTCATGCACTGATATTGTACAAATTTGTCTTTTCATATTCAAAGTGCTCGTAAGAGCCCCAAGTTCTACCTACTCAGCCACTTACTTTGGGATCTGCCTTTGACACACACACACACACACACACACACACGCTCACACATGCTTATACACACAGGCGCCCACATTCACACACAGATTTGTGACCATCGGGTTTACATGACACATCCCTGCTCTATAAGCCACGTGTAGTTGTGGAAAGAGAACTGTGGAACCACCGTGGGATGTTGGGGAGGGGAGTGAAGGAGAGAATCAGTGTGTGGAGGGAGGAGGAGGCTGAGGGAGAGAGCTGGGCAGTCACTCCAACCAGGTTTCACTGTGTTCACCTCTCTTTCCAGGACAGCAGGCATCCGTCCCAGCATTCTTTGAAAATGATGGCAGCTAGTTTGAAGAGAGCCTGACGTGTGTGTGGGTTTTGTATGGGTGTATGGGGGTCTCATGTGTTGGGTGTGTTGCCTGTATGTGTTTTGGGTGAGGTGGGGAGGATGGGGAGACAACATGGAGAGGGGAGGAGAAGAGAGAAGAGGAGACATGAGGAGGAGGGACGTGCTAGGGAGGGTGGTTTTCCCACTGAGCCCGAGCAGAGGACCCATGGACATGCCTGAGGCCCTGTGCTGCCCTCCCCACATCCCATCTCAGGCTCAGAGGGTCATTTCTGAACCACCGAGCTCTAAATACTTACTGGCTGACTTCCCGTCAGGTTCAGCTGCTGTCACCAAGCAGCAAGAACCCCCAGGAGAGGACCCTGAGTTCTGATGGGTTGGGATAGGAAGGTCTGGACAGTGAGTCTTAAATTATGGTCCTTGTGGGGAAAACCCACCCCTGAAGATCTTCCCCACCAGGCCTGGGCTCCCCATGGGAGTTTCATGCACAGGACCTCCTGCAGGGGTCCTTCCATCTGTCCACCAACCATTTCCTGGAGACTCTAGTAAATGCCTTCACCTAGAGAAGCCAAATACAGCGAGCCATTCCCTCATCACTAACTTTAACATCAGCGGGAAAAAAATAACTGGGACACGGCGAACTTCAAAACAGCACGCTAACAGCAGCCAGCATTCTTCTGGAATTTTAAAAAAATACATATTTATAATTTTTTAATATAATCATGCTGTGACCCAGGCTGGAAACTACTGTGACCGCACAGGCATCGTCTATCCCCACCCCCAGTGCTAGTAAGTGAATTAATGAAAGGGCAAACGATTTTCCTGGTGGCTCCATGGCGTCAGGGCACTGAAAAAATATCTAAACTGCTTACAGGCTACACTGATTCATGGAGAGACTTGACGTCTTAGTAATAAACTAAGAGGGAAGTATGTGAAAGGGAAAGTTGCAGGAATGACATAGTACAGCTGTGTCTATCAACAATATTTCAAGTGAAAACACACATTCCAAATACCAATGTTTTGTCCACTCAGTGCCAAACACTTCGATACTTAGAATCAGAACACTTTACCCAAGAAGTTGGCCTCAGTGGGAGTCCGTGTTGCCTGAAACACGCTTCCAGATCTCTTCCTGGTCTGGTTCCCCACCACGTGCCTTGGTGCCTGGAGCGGACACCTGGACACACCCATTGAATTAACAATGCCACCCCTTTCTTTACATGATACTGTTTTGGGAGTGAGATAAGAGAAAGCTCTGGTCCCTGTAAATGTCTGATACCTTTCTCATGAATAGAAGATGCGCAAGCCAGTAGGTACCCCATGGGCATCTCTCAGGATCCTCTGAGGTGACCAAGAAGGGCATGAATCCTGACAGGTCACCAGCTCCTAAGTGTGACATTTAGGAAAGCCACCCAACTGCCTCATACATTCAACAAAAGCCTTTTCAAAAACAGATATGGACTCAATTCCTGGGTTAACCACCCTTCTTTGTGTGAGGAGGTTTTATATTCACACGTCCTTGTTATTACTGCCTTTGATGTCTGTAAATGACAGGTATCCTCTCTTTACTGGGTTGGGTCACTGCCTGCGGGGTACTTTCTGTAAGCTCCCTGATTACTGGCTTCACCCTGCTCTCCACTTGTCTTCCTTGGTGATTAGGGGCAATCTCACCGTTCCTGCAGGGCAGAGTTCCTTGTTTGTTTTAGCAAATGTTCCTAATAGCCTTAATCTGCTGTCAGGTCCACAATGTGTTCCTCAGCTTTCGTGATAAATGAAATCTTTGGACAGAAGTGCTGATTTCTAAGGACTTGAAGAGGCTACAGGTTTTGTTTTGTTTTTTTTTAACCTTTTAATCTTGCTGTGATGCCTAGAACTAGGCCACTCTCAACCACTCAGTTTTGCAAAGCTTTCACATTAGTTGACCTAATTCTTATACCCTATTTAAGAGGAGGGACCTTAACTGCAGAACTGTTGGACTCTCTAGAGCTAACCTCAGATGTAGGAGAGGTGGCAAGCTCCTGTGTGGTCCTTTGGATTGGTGTTGAAAATCTATCTGCAAACATCTGTCAGACATTCCACTAGATAATATACTCCTTTGAACCAAAACATTAAGTCTTTAGAAAGTACAGTCCATGGCACAAATTGCTCACTAGACGATAGCAGCTACTGGGTGATGGAATTACCATCTTTCCTCCTTCCATGGGGACCAGAAGAGGGCTGAGATGCTGTGGCATGGACTCTGGGGCAGGGGATTCCCCATCAATCACCGTGCGATAGGGAAACCTAGGAAAAGCACCCAAACCATGGAGCTCCAAGACACCAGGACACAGAAGTCTAGTCATCAAAAGGCAGATGAAGACATGTGGTGCTAAATTATGTCACCAAGAGAAAAGGGATCCTGAGAAGTTGGAGATTGAAAGTCACCACTGGGGTGATGTCTCAGAAGGCCTGCTGCTGTTTGCGCTGAGCGTGAGCAGCTGCCTGGCTTTGATAGCAATGAGTGCTAATGGTGTCTATGGACCCGGGAAGAGTCAGCGTGGAGAACTAGGGCCTGGCTCAAAAACTGCATAGCTGGAGGCAATCCCAAACATCACAAGCCACATAAAGATACTGGGTGATGCGTGTGTGGTGGGGAGGGGAGGAGGAAGGGGGTAGGTGTCAAAGCCAACCCAGCAGGCTTTGTAATTTCCTTAGGGCTTGTCTTGTTACCACAGAGAGGATAAGTGCAAAGGGCACAGGTAAACCCAAGAGTGACTGCAGGTGACGAGTGAGTGATGACAGAGCACAAGTGACCTGAGGAGAGGGCCGTGCATCCAGCCCCTTAGCACATGGGCACAAAGGAAGGTGTGCACATAGCTATGGGGCTGACTGGCTTGTGATACTCTCATTGCCACATTATTATTTCAGTCAACACTGGTCAACATTCCAGCCTCATGGGCTGGTGTTGCAGTCTTGAACTCACAGAGGCTCAGTGTGGAATTGATTTTTATGTTCAACATTAATAAAAGCCATTGCTCCCCAGAAAGCAAGAACCAAGAGCAACCATGCCAAATATCTATTTTGTTATGTTATAGATGTTCACCTGATATCAGAGGAGGATATTAAAGGACAGATTTTTGTGAAAGAGTTGGGGAAATGTACCTTCTTACTTTTTAAAAAAGAATTTTAATTCAACTTATTGAACATATGCTGGGCCTGTAATACGTGGAATGTGCTGCTGTGGGGAGTGGAGAGATAGACAAACCATGCTTCCTTCTCAGTAGGAGGGTTTACACTCATGGGAGACAACGGTTTATATGTGTATCTGTCAGGGCCCTCCAGAGAAACAGAACCAATAGCACAGATAGGTATTGGGGGAGATTTATGATAGAAAACTACTTACATGGTTATGGAGGCCCAGAAGTCCCACATCTGCCACCTGCAGCTGGAGACGCAGGAAGCCTGTGGTGTAGTTCAGTCTGAGTCCGAAGGCCCCAGAAGCAGGACCACCAAGTGCAAGGGCAGGAGAAGATGGCCCCAGCTCAGCGAGGGTGAATCTTTCCTTCCTCTGCCTTTTTGCTCTGCTCAGGCCCTCGTGGACTGGATGAGGCCCACCTGCATTTGGAAGAGCAATCTTTACTCAGTCCACTGATGCAAATGCTAATCTCTTCCAGAAACACCCTCCCAGACATGCCCAGAAATAATTTTACAGCTCTCTGAACAAATCTTAGAACCGACAAGGTGACACATAAAATTAACCATAACAGTATGTTAAAATCATCACACAAGAAAAATTAGGATAGACATGTGGTACTCTACAGTATGCGAGTGAGATGTGGAGAGATATCAGTTGCATCATTTCTAATGAACGAACATGTGAAGGGCCCTGTATTACAGACCGTGTCTCATTCACAAACAGAAAAGAAGCAAAACATCACAGGTGTGTTATGAGCTGTGAGGGAGATAGTCCTTCGTGTTTCTGTAATTGACTTAATCTTGATTTGACCTTTCGGATGTAAAAGGCAGCTTTATTGTCCATCTGGATGTTCAGGAAACTCAATAAGTAAAGGTCAGAAGCCCGATGACTGTGGCTTAGATGAGAAACAGAAGCACACAATCTCATTCCTGTCCCCAGGCAACGGTGGCCACTCGGAACTGGTGCGGGGCCTTCCTTCTAACTTCAGCATTAGATGAGGTCCAGGGGCAGAACAGACAGGATGCAGCAGCAGGAGGGGCTTAGTTTCAGGAAGAAACAATGCCCGTCCGAGGTCGTAGGAAACAGAATCTGTCTTCACAAGTGAGGAGCACCCAGGTTTCTTTCCAGATCACCATCAGATTCTCACTAAATTTCAGCTCCTTAAGTCAGAGCTGTGTGAAACCTACAAACATCCTCCCCCCCACCCCACCGCCCCCGCCGGTTTCAATTTTCAATGAACTAACTGTGGAGAATTTGAAAGTGTCATCTCCATGCAGTTTGCACAGTGACAAAATGCACACATACCAACTGGTTTTCATTCTGACCATTTGAGTCAAATAAATCTCTCCCCCCCAGCTTTATTGAGGTACAATTAACAAGGAAAATTGTATATACTTACTAGTAAAGCGCAAAATGTGATGATTTGATATATGTATTATTGTGAAATGATTGCCACAATCAAGTTAATTAACACATCCATCACCTCACATAATTAGAACTTTTTTTTTTTTTAATAGTGAGAACATTTAAGACCTGTTCTCATAGCAAGTTTCAAGTAAACAATAGAGTATTAGCTATTATCATCATGCTGGGCATTGGATCCCAGAACTTATCCATCTGATAGCTAGAAGATTGCACTCTCTCTATAACATGTCCCCAATTCCCTCTCCACCAGCTCCTGGGGACCACCACTCTCCTCTGGTTCCATGAGTCCCCACTGTTTTAGATCCTCATCTGAGTGAGCTCACAGTATTGTCTTTCTGTGTCCAGCTTATTTCACTTTGCGTACTTCCTCCGGGTCCATTCATGCAGAAATAAATGTTTTAGACAAGCATGCTCGCATCAGTGTTTTTGTTCCAAAGACAGTTTTGTGGCTGTGTGGGTCTGTGCTGTGGGAATGTGAGGACTGGGTGACCCATCTTCTCAATGAAGGACTTGCCTGAAAGCTGAGGCCCACAGGGCTGGCGTGTGACAGTGTTCCTCCTCGGGGCCTTGGAGCCTCTGACTTTCTATCTCAGATGGAGGCTCGAAAGGCACATGGCAGTCTCAGTGCAGAAGTGGATGTGTCTCCATGTTGTGATGTGGCTTTTCTGAAATAAAGCTCATTACTAACTTCTAAATGTCCTATATATGAGACGAAGATTTGCTGAGTACAGTTACCCTGGAAATACAGGGCTGCTGATGTAGACAGGGCAGAGGCAGGGCCGGGAGGAAGTCAGTGGGGATGCCAAAGGCCCACTCTCTGCCTTCCACCTGTGAACTGAGTTTCCCTAGCCCACTCTTGATTGACTAGACCCCCAGTGAGCCTGGCACCAAGTCAGAGGGGCCTATGCCTTCTGGTTGGCACATGTGCCACCACCAGCCACAGCAACGAATAATCTATGTGCAGCCTCCTTCAAGTCAATGTGTCATTTAGTGGAGCATTTATCAAATTGTGGGTCATGACCCATTAGGTTCATGAAATTATGGGAACTGAAAGAGAGAAGGAGTGCGGAGAGGGAGAGAGGAAGAGAGGAAACAGAATAGAAAATATTTGTGTGCAATGACATAATAAAAGGCTATCTCATGAACTTTTATATAGTTGTATATGTGTGTGTGTGTGTGTGTGTGTGTGTGTGTGTGTGTACTAATCCTGATATTAAATCTAGTTAAAAGGATTTGACAGGCACTATAATAATGCTATATATTCCAAGCAACATATACATAGGGCTTTTACATCTGAATTATTTTTCCCCAAAATAAAAAGCCATTGAATGGCAAATACTGTTAAAAGTTTACGTGGAAATATGTAAAATTTATATTTATTTGAGTTATCTTTTGAAATTGCACTTGATCTTAGCCAAAAGGCCGAGAAGCGATGAGTTATCTTTTGAAATTGTAGTAATATTTTTTTCATCAATTTTCTTCCTTTTCTATTTTTTTGACTGTGTATGCAAAAATATGTATTATCTAATATAAGTAGTATTTTTTGTGTTTTTTAATCCTCACCTAAGGATATGTATTTTTTTTATTTTAAACAGAGACAGAGGAGTAAAGAGGAAGGGAGAGAGAGAGAGAGAGAACGCATATCTATTCTAACCAGGGAGTGAACTGAAACCTAGGTATGTACCCTGACTCAGAATCTAACCCACAACCTTCTGGTACACAGGATGATGTTCCAACCCACTGAGCCACACGGGCCAGGCAGCAGTGTTTTTAATAATAGGCACTAGCTAACGTCAGCACCTGCACAGTGAGCGTCTTCCCAGCGAGGACTCATGGGGGCGTGCACAGATTTTATTCTCCATAAGATGAACACCGGACAAGGCACCGGACAGGGAGCAGTGAGTCAGGCAGTGGAAGGTGAATCTCGGATTCTGTCTCCTACGTGATGTTTCATGAGTCCGAGCTGCTGAGTTGGTGAGTGAATAAAGTAATGACCTTTTTGCTTCGACTCTGTTTTCCCCTTGCTAGGTGAAATTGTATTGTTTCAATATATTCATCCCATCGATGGGCTGCAAATTTATTCTGACTTTAAGGAGGAACCCATTTCACAATATAGTCACTTGACATAAGCCTGTGATTAGAGCAGTTTGCAAAGATTTGTTCTTTGATTTTATCCGCTCTGTGAGTGAAGCAGCAATCTGGAGAGAGTGGAGGGAAACTGTGACTCAGCGGCCTTTTGCTGTGGTTTGTGCTCTGTAATCGGCCAGGGAGTCTGGTTGTTTTCATAGAAACCAAGGAAAGTGCTGGAAAAAGTGAGGGGGAGGGTGTGGTACCCCCACCCGAGGTGTGCCAGTGCCAGATGTGGTTTAGGATTATTGTACCTTGATGGCTGCTGCATGAAAAACAGTTTTTGCTTCCCAAAGATTCAATGTTTAGTTCCAAAATTCAAATCCAGCTGGAGGAGTAACATTTTCTTACCTAATTATTTAATTCAATTTGGTTTCTCATGTTTGTACATAAGGGCCCCAGAGCAAAATAGTTCATCAAAAAGGGATAAAATCAGGTTTGCAGTTGCAATAATAAGATTTGTAAAGAACACAGTTTCATAGTGAATCATAAGGAGATGATGACGATGATAATGATAAAAATGTTCATGTATTTGATGAACTGATTCTACACAAGTTCCCTGAAATCATAAACCTGGATCAAGTCATGTTAAATAGAACACATTTGGCCTGAAACTTCTCAGAAATATGCACATTTTGTAAGGTGAGGTCCAGCCTAGCAGGTTTGACCTTAATGACTTGTATTAATTTAAAAAACAGAACGTCTGTGACATACAATGATCAAGTAATTTAGGATGAAGGCCACATAATATAAACCACAAAATGGAGGTCTTTTCTAAAGGAATACAGTGACATGCGGTAATGTGGGGATAAGGACACATATGTCATAACTTAATCAATAAAGAAATTAAAATAAAAATTTAAAAAAGTGACATGAGATTTGACCAGTCTGAAAAACATCCTGCATTTACTGGTTACATTTAATTTTCTAAAACAACTCAGTAGTACTTAATTAGTAGTCATATGTTTCTTAGTGAAAAATAGTTAGAAAGTAACTGATTCTTTCTCTTCATTGTTATTTTCAGTTAAGAATTTCTTCCAGGCCCTAGTCCAGAAATATCAGGTGTAACTACCAGGACACGTGTGGTGAATGGCTGAGCTTGGGAAATCACTAAAATGACTATGTTAGCATTACAAATCTAAAGACATTCCAAGCTTCGAATGTCTAATGACAGGAGTTCCCAGTTGAATCCATTTGAGGCTGGGAACCTGTGGTGTAGTAACCAACTTAATGCCAGTTCTCTGTGTTCTGCATACTGCTATGCATGGTACAGACCCATATGTAACACAGAATGCTTGGTTTCTGACACAGAGGTCAGGTTATGCTCTGGGACATGAATGTTTCATGGTCATTTTGTCACCTTTGTGTGAAGCCTGGTGGCCTCCAAAGTGATAAGCTCATTGGCAAGCCTTTAGGTCTCACTCATTTTCTGCTCAACACTGGGTGAGGGCCAACACCTCCCACCTCACAGACTGAGGACACAGCCATAGCGAGGACAGTGTCACGGCCTCTGGGAAAGTATCTCTGCCCAGGAAACAGCGATCCGGAAGCTCTCCTCTAGGTCTTCACGGAGCTGCCAGATTCACTGAGTTCTTTGGCCCGTCTGATCCTCAGCACAACCTCACGAGAAAGGCAGGTGTCCACCCCCATTGGAGAGATGAGGAAACTGACCTCCCAAAGCACAGAAAGGGGGCGAGGCCTGCTCTGAGGCTTTGATAAGTCCCAGCTCCTGCAGTGGCCCCATCGACAGGAGCAGCATGAACCATGTCGGTCAGGCAGCCTGACTCCTGGCACTGAGGGGCAGACAAAGGGCAGATGGCAATGCTATAGTCCGTATGCACTGAACTCTCTGGTTCTGAGGCTGTGCCTGTGAATGGAATTACAGGGGAGCAGGCACAGAGAAAATAAGCATCATGTACCATTATTTCCCCACCCGAACTAATTGCAACACCATTCTTCAAAGCTTCTAGAAAGAGCTTCCAGAAACACCTGTACTAATATTTCATTTCTCTCCATCCCCTCTCTCATCCACCGCTGGGCCTGGGCCATTAGGCAGCCCCATGGCTTCCTTTGCTCTAGACTCCATCCCTCAAACCACGGCAGATGTGGAGACTTCAAAATGGACCGTTTGGGAGGTTTGGAGGTTAGTCATTTCCCAGTTCCGCTAAATCTGAATCAGGAATGGCTGAGGAGGCACAGTGCATCTGTCTCTTTTTTGCCAGACACAAAGTCAACAGAAAAGATGCCACCCCTGAAGCGATGCCTACAGTTTGGGGAGGCCACCTGTTTTTTTCTTTTTTTCCTTCTTTTTCAGACTTTTATATAAGGCAGGCTCTCAGTCCACTGCCCATTGGCATTTGCAATTCAAACCCCACTTCCCAAGACTAAAGCATCTGTCTAGGCAGTGACATAAACTTGGCCACCATGTCAAGAGTCCTCATGCCCAAGTGACACTCAGGGCACGTGCACAAAAGTCTAGTTTGCCAGTGGGCTCTTTTTTTCCCTTTGTCTTACTTAAAAAGTTGATGATATCATTAACGGTAATAGTTTAATTCCTGTTTTGTTCAACTTTAAGTTTTTATAAGCACTGAAATTTGCTTTTCCTAAGTATTTATGAAACATTACAAAATGGGTCAATTTAATCCCTAAATATTAGTCTCCTGAGTGTACAAACTGAATTGGTCTTCACGTGCTATCAGAATTTAAATCTTGTATTTCTTCTAAATAATGAAAACATGTTTGTTAATTCATATTTTCACCTCTGTATAGAGCTGTGTGTCATGTCTTGGGAAAAAAATATACAAAATAAAGCCTAGATTCCCAATTGCTAGTGAAAGAAATATGAAGAAGGAATCTTCCACAACCCATCCTCCTCCCTTTCTAGTGCCCTGGAACTTCAGCATCCATCACTAACTTGTGGCTCCCAGCGACGTGGGTTGGCAGTATTCGCTGTTACAGTAGGGTCCATTGTAAAGTCAGAAAATAATTTTGGTGAAAAATGCACACTTTCCTTTCCTCTTTCTAAGTGTTCCATTCTATCTACACTAAACAAACTCGGACCCTTCAAATAGTCTAATATTATTATTGAAATTCAGTTTTTAAGTTATCCCTGAAAAATAGTTTTCTGTTATAGTTCTACTGAAAGTACACACTACCCTCCTCACGCTGAGCATGGTCATTCCCCATCTGGGGATCTTAGCCCACAGATTAAAGGACTGAACCAGACAGTACACAAGACAGAAGAAATATTTCCCTTTCCCACACGATGTTGATAAGCCCTTCGTTACAAATGTCACCTCTGAAATGGTGGGAGTGAAGTAGAGATGCTTTCACGTGCATAGTGATCTTTCTTTCAGACAAAAACAAATGTTTCAACACCTGTGAAAATTTGGTTACAAATACTGGTAGTGTTTTCTTTTAAAAATATTCCAAAGAGAATTATTGGCCTGTTTTCTTTTTGTGTCAGCTCAGAATTAGGAATAATGCCCTTAACATTTGGGATTTATCTGAATTAAAGACTTGTAACTTCCTCAAGGGTTACAAGTCATGAAGAAGGGTTTCTGACAGCTTTCCCTATGAATACTTATCATGCCATGAAGCAGGAATGAATGTTAGAGCTCATTTAACATGTCTGCTTGTCTATTATCTAGCTACCCGCCTATTCTATCTATCTATCTATCTATCTATCTATCTATCTATCTATCTATCTATCTATCTATCATCTATTTATCTGTATTTATCTATATCTGTCTAATATCCATCTTTCTACCTATCTGTCATCTATCTACTTTTCTATCTGTCTACCTATCTACCTAACTATCTACCTACCTATCATCTCTGTCTAATCATTTTCCTGGTTTTTATTAAAAAATTTTTTTTTATTGATTTCAGAGAAGAAGGGAGGAGAGAGAGATAGAAACATCAATGATGAGAGAGAATCACTGATCGGCTGCTCCTGCACACCCCTTACTGGAGATCAAGCCCACAATCAAGCATATGCCCTGACCGGGAATTGAACTGTAACCTCTTGGTTCATAGGTTGACACTCAACCACTGAACCACGCCGCCTGGGTCATTTTCCTGTTTTTTTTTGTTTTTTGTTTTTTAATATATTTTATTGATTTTTCATAGAGAGGAAGGGACAGGGACAGAGAGCCAGAAACATCGATGAGAGAGAAACATTGATCAGCTGCCTCCTGCACGCCCCCCACTGGGGATGTGCCAGCAACCAAGGCACACGCCCTTGACCGGAATCGAACCCGGGACCCCCCAGTCCATAGGCCGACGCTCTATCCACTGAGCCAAACCGGTGCTGGCATGTTTGTTTGTTTTTTATCAACCCATGCACCTAGCTTTTCCACTTTTTTGTGCTACAGAGGTTTTGATTTCTTTATGTCTTTATTTACAACAAGGAAACACAATCTGAAAGAGAAATCACAGGTAAGTGCTGAAGGCTAGATAGCTAGAATAAGAATCAAGGTCTTTTAACTCAATTATACAACTTTGCATAAAATCTAATAAAATAATTAGAGTACCACTGCTTTCTGAAACAAACAAACATTTGATTTTCAGTGAGCTACTGGCAGATAACGAAGGTCTTAGATCCTTTTCTATATTAAAGGCATGTGATTTGGAATGGGACATCAAGGACCAACTCTTACATTTTCACATCCAGAAAAAATAATTGTTTAAATGCTACAGGAACAGTAGCTGTCTCTTTAGCTGTCCCAAGTGTTTACTTTTATCTAGTAGCCTGTCCACTCTTTGCTAGTTACATAGAATAATCCTCCTTGCCTCTTTTATTATCTTCAGCTACTTTTGTTACTTTTTCAAGAGATCAAAGTTGTTTAGCCATTTTGTTCTTTAGAAGCAATTTTCACTACATTTTATTCTCACTGATTTTTTAAACGATTGTATACTATTTTATATAGCCTATAGATTGGCAGCAGGAGTTAACAAACACACATGCCTCTCACAGGATGAGGTTAGATGAACGCTTCATGTAATTAACCAAAGGATGCAAATATTTATGAAAGACATCTGACCTGGCAGATGGGAACAGATGCCACCTCTTTCTAGGCAGCTTCCCGTGACCTCAGTACTTAGAGTGGAGACCTATGGAATCATGGCTGCCTCTGTGGACAGGCCAGCTCTGAGCTTCGTTCTTGTGGTGAAAATGGCCTTGGATGTGCAGGCCTTGCTGATAAATATGGCATTCTTCACTTTCTTAAATTCAGTGGAGCCTGTCAGCACGAGAGAGAGACCTGGTCCTCCACACCAGGGGGGATCTGGTTTTCTACCTGCAGCATTCAAACTCAGCGCTGGCCCCATCTCATGTCCTTGCAATGAGTTGTCCTGAGGAGGAAATCCATTTTCTCAACCTGAAACGTCTCTCCTGCTTCATGAAATACACTGGGAGAATATATTTCCCAAGATTTTGCAGTTAAAAAACCCACAAACAGTCTGTAAAGGGGGCCTTGGGAAGGGTGGGTTTCCTGAGCTCTCTCCCCCAGGAACAGCATGCCTCCTGGACGAGGAGATGCAGGACAGCTAGGCTGGGGGAGTCGAGTGCCAGGATAGCCCCAGGTCCATGTCCTTGTCTATGCCCCCGTCCACGGGCAATCTTCCGTGAACCGACATTATCATCAGCACCACAATGAGAGATCTGTTTAAAAAATAATTCCAATGATCTGATTTTTATTTCTGATCTTTTTGGAAGTACTTGTAGCCAACACTATTTTTAGCAAATTTTAATTTTGTTTTCAAATCTGAAGTTATTCTCTCAAGTTGATGTGTGTGTGTTGCAAGGAATGTTTTATCTTTCCCCTGTCTTCATTTCCTTCTTTATTCAATACACTATTTATAAGGAGGTTTCTGTTTCTATTTCTTTTTCTGGAATTTTGGGGAAAAGAGGAAAATATCTTTCACTAAAATCCAGGTGAGAAAAGGAGGTGCACATAGGTTTCTAGACTGGCCTACAGACAAAGGTTTCGGGGCCAACGGGGTCTCTCTCACCGTCTTTCATACCCCTCCCCCATTTTCTAGACATCCTGTTACTATGGTTACTCCTTGTCTGGTGATACAGGGAGATAGAAGACAGAATTTTAATTTCTGTTTCACCTCTGTTTCCATTTTAATGAGGTGTGAGTGACCTCCCTCATTGTTACCAACTCAGCCACATCTTCTTAGGATCTGGACTCTGCTCTCAAAGTTGGAATTCTGTGGCTAGAATGAACGTATTTCCACAGGGTTTGAAATGTGTCCTTTCAAATTATATCTTCTGGAAGGAGAGGAGGGAGGGGTGGGAGAGGTTTTATCTGTAGCATGGCTTTGCCAGAAGAATTTTAACAATACATGTGTGCCAGAAGAGACTGACGTTACCGCATTGCACAATGACTTTTATCATTTCACTTCGTCATCTGTGTGTCAAGTAACAGTGTGCCTTCTGGCAGGAGAATGCCTCCCTGGACTTGGTGTACCCTCTCTGCTGGGGACAAGTGAAGTCTAGGTGACTTTCATCCTGGGTTACTGGTGTCAATTCCATCCTCGTGTGCAGGTTGTTCAAAGGAAACGCGAGTTGGCCTCTGCACACAGGGTCCTCTCCTTCCGCCTCTACTCTAGTGCTCAACAAAGAAAGGCATGACAGAGCCCAGAACCTACGCAGGTGACAGCAAAGCAGACACACACCCAGACACTTCCTCAGCTTGAGGTTTAGCCCATCCTGTTCTAGCCTTCTTTTCCTATCCACACACTCCACGCCTCAGTTTGATTTGTGTTCCAATAAGATCAATGAAAAGATTTCTCTTCCAGTTTGAAGGAATTGTTTGGAGATAACTGAGGCAAGTAGATTATTTTATAGATAAGAATAACTCAGAGCAGAGAGACCAGAATTCCTATGATTTGCAGAAAGAAAAAATCAGTGATGTTGCTGGCTCTGGGCCTGAGCTTGTCCTCCTAATCCACAGCCCCCTTTCTACTGCAGATGTCAAGGGGAGTCCCTGATTAGAGGACTAGAGGTTTCAGAAGGTAGTAAAATTAATTCATACTCATATCCTTTATCATTCAATTAAAGTAACTAGCAACTCCACAGGACTGCCCAGAAAATGTGGGTCCAGGACAGGCAGGGCTTGGGGACATTCTTCTCCTCTCTCAATATAGCAGCTCTAGGAAGGACCAACATTGTTGGTGCTGAGCATCCACATGGCACAGCAACAGGTCCTCAGCCTATCAGAGGACATTGTGAGTGAGAGCACAGCTGTGCAGAGGACACCAGATGACGGAATATCACACATAATGAAGCTCCAGTTCTATTTTCATTCCTAATTTCTACCCAATTCTCTAATCAGTGGAGTTGCAACCTAAACCTCTTTGCCAAATTTGCCTCCATATTTTTAAAAGTCTCACTTCTAGGGGCATCCTAGAAAATAAAATGTATCATGGAGTTGAGCTCCACCGTGGTGGTGTGAGGTCTCCTGGGACCGTACTGGAGTCCTGAAGACCCTGCTTTATGCTCAAGGGTGGTGTCATTAACCAAGAAGGGGCGGACCAATTCCATCCCAAACTACACCACTCCATTACTGAGTCTCAGATAAAGCTTCTCTTTCTCTGAGCTGCATGCATGACACTGTAATCAGCAGCAGCTGGATGGAGGGGTTCATGGGGGTTAGACATGTCCTGGGTGTCCATCCCTCTCTGACCCACATCCTTGGAGAATGCTTTTTTATTTTTTAAATGAAAGGATATGTAAACTCACAGTGTACTTTTTAAAAGGTTAAATCCTACATATCCAGGCCAATATTTGTTTAAGCAAAAGATGATTTGGCTGAGGGACCAGGGAGAGACCTTTAATTTGATCTGATTTTACACAAGTATTTCTGCATACAGAGAGGATGGGATGGTTTCTGAGCTTTATCAGCACCATCATTAAGTGTCTACTTAGATGTTGTTCATCTTTGCTCTGAATGTCATTTCTTAGATGCTGACTTAGGGCCCACGGTGATAACCCCGGCTTGTTCTGTATCAGATGCACACAGCTGGGCGCATACCAGAGAACTGCTGAGGGAGCGAGTTGACTGTTCAAACAAAAGTTTGCAAATAGAAAAGATGTCGATCAAAGCTCTCTGCAGTGGAGGGGCATCTAGAGATTATTTATAGTTATCTAAAGAGAAAAGTGGCAGCTGGAAGAAGCCATCTGTCTTGCATCTCCTTCCTGTGGCATCAGCTGGATACAAAGCCCCATGAAAAATTGTCCTGCTCTGAGTAAGGGCTCTTCAGCAAGTGGCTGACTCTTACATGTGTTAAGGGCTGAGATGAAATGGACATCTGTTCAAATAAACCAGACTCAACTGATCAGAATGATCAATTAGCCCACGTGCTTGCTTGTTTGTTGCATTCCATAGTTAGAAGCAAGAGCAAAATCCCAAGAAAAATAGGTCATGCTGTGAACTGATCTCAGAAAACATGTGCATATCCTCAGGCTGGTTCTTCCTAGAAGAAACTGTTATCATGGAAGTTGGGGTGCCCCTTTCACCACTGAATGCTGGGGTCCTTATGATATATTGAGAAAAAGAATTTTCTGCGACTCGCATGGGAGAATGAGTGATTTTTATTTGCGTGGAATTATATTCCTGGGTTTCCAAAGACCCATTTCCCTCAGTCCAGCGTTAGAAGTGTAGCTGGGGTTTCAGTAGGGCTAGAAACAAAGCCAGTGTCCAGAGTTTCCAGTCCATATTGCAGCTGGGTCTAGTTCAGCATCAGACTAGTTGAGTCCATTAGTCCATTGTGTGTGGGGTCCACATGGTGGTAAAGCATGTGGGAGAATTCAGGGAAACAGGAGCGTGAGAGCCCCACAAAGCAGGCATCAAGAGCAACATGCCAAAAATAACCACAAAAAAACCCGAGAGAGCAAACTCCTTTATTTAGGGGATTAAATATTCCATATATTCCCACATTTGTAGTGGTCAGGCCGATTCTGGACAATGACCTCTGTTGTCAAGTATGACTGACAGCAAGCACCTTCGCTAGTCCCCCCAACTTCACTGGGCATGCACCTATCTTCCCTTTGCTGGACTCCTGGTTAGTGTAAAGTTGTAGCTTCCTGGTGAAATTGCCCAAATGGCATGCCTATAATATTTGGTCTTCCCTTTGCTCTTTTCCTGTTATTAATAACTAGGTTAATTACAGTGGTATAAAAACTCCTACTCTCTATTCAATTTAAAGGTTGATGAGGTTTATATTAGGAATCATTACCATGGGTATCAATCATTAAAGGAATGTTTGATTAGGCTCACTGACTTCTTTTTATTGAGACATAAGCTCATATTTTACAAAGAACTTGCCAAGTAAAAGGAAACAATTTAGTGACAGTTAACCAAGACTCTATGACTGTCTAGAATATCCCATTCTGTTAACAGTGTAAAAAATCAAATCTTGAGAGACAAGACATAACTTTGAGTCACCTAAGGATATTTTGTTAGAAAGAGGAGGCACCTGCCCAAACTAGTAAGTTATGAACTAGAGAGAGGCCACCCACATCATTGCTGAGCTCACCCACTCAAAAGAAGAAGGAAGAAGAGAAGTAAAAGGTAAAATATATGAGTAGGGAGTCTTTGATATGCAAGTGCCCTGGGTTGTGATCTGACACTTATGAGTTATCTAATCTATGGGCAGGGCTCAGGCACTCAACAATGAGAAGGTTTAGGGGCATCTCTGTTCAGTTCCAGGTATGTCCTAAAACCCAAGTGAGAATCTATATAATAAAAACCTTCTAACAACCAAAGACCAGTCACCAGCAGGCTGCGTGCATGGTGAGGCGCATGTGGGTGGGCAGGGCCATGCAATTTCATGTGCTGGGCTTCTAGTCAGATATAAGCGGTGATGGCTTTGGGGTGAGACACACATAGTTTTAGATCTTTACATCAGCAGCTTGCTAGTAACCCTGGCAAGTTACCTAAACTAAGCTGACTTCCCTCCTATGGTTGTATGAAGATTAAACAGTTATAGACATGAAACACTTTGCATGGTGCCTGACTCATGTACACACACAATAAATATTATTAGTTAAGAGATACAGAAAGTTGAATAGAGTAAGGAAAAAAAGGGCTTGTCAAAGACTATTGATTGCTGTACAGAATGCATTTTCCCTTTCTCCTTAATAAAAGACCACATTTCCCACCCCTCCTTGTAGCTAGGTATGGCATGGGACAAAATCCTAACCAATGCATGGAACCTCTTTATAGGAAAGTGTGAAAGCCTCCTACTCCACCTATTCCCTGGCTGCAGTGTGGAAGGGATAGCTGGTGGCTTGACAGCCATTTCTAACCATGAGGCAGGAGGCTAAGAATAGCAGAGCAAGATGAAAGAGCCTGGGACTCTCCACTGACCAGGAACCCATCATCCCAGCCTTTACCTGCTATCTCCGGACTTGTTAGTAAGGGAAACAACTTTCTATCTTGTGAAAGTAATCCTTTTTTCCCCCTGTTTATCTGTTAGCCTAATCTAATCTTTGTTTCTTTTTAAAATATTATTGATTATTTAGAGAGAAAGTAAGGGAAAGGAGAACATTCCTCTCTGCCTCTTACACTCACCCTACTGAGGATTGAGCCCCCAACCCAGGCATGTGCCCTGACCAGGAATCCAACTGGTAACCTTTCTGTTCATGGGATGATGTCTAACCAACTGAACCACACCAGGCATGGCCCTAATCTTATTTTAACTGATGTTCAAGATCCCTGATTTAAGGATTCCAAGTAAGTTCAGGTGAATCAGTTGGCTAGGTGGAGGTTGAACTCTGGGAGAGTAGAGTAACTCAAAGGGACCCCCAGGAAGGCCTCTGAACCTAGTTCTCTTGTGTTTTTATAATGTCTATCACTTAGACATGATTGATTCAATCATTGATCTTTGTTGATTCAACCTCTAGCTCCTCTCGCTTCTGAGGAGATGGGAGTGGAGGGTGGGAATGTAAATTCCAACCCTCTAATCACTAATCACATGGTTGTTTCCCCTGGTAATCAGCTCTTGGTCACTTCAGCACAAACTCTGTAGTGGCTGAAACAGACTTATTTAAATAACAAAAGACACCTTTAAATAACTTTTATTCCTTTATCTCTCTTATTACTTAGGGAGTTCCAAGGGTTTTAGGAGCCCTATACCAGGAATAGGGACAAAGACCAAATACATGTTTGCTGTTATATCACAACACCACAACCTGATGTAGCCAAGAGGAAAAGGCTTTATGTCAAGTGGGTTAAGATACCCATAAAGTCATGACTGCCTAGGCCACCCAAATGTCAACAACCTTATTCTCCCAGAACTCAATTTCCTTCCAAGTCCTCCACCTGATCCCCTTTATCTCCTCAGCTTGAATTGGAGGACCTTGCAGTTAGGCTGGCTTTGCCACCTGTTAAGGTATGGCAGTCACAGCAGTATGTACTTTACTATCATGCCCCATGATTCTGATGTTTTATACTCAAACATGTGATCTTGAATCAGCATGACTGTCCTTGCAGCAACTAATCAAGTCCATGAAGGATGTGTCCTGAGGACAGAAGCACAGCCTGTCACCCTGCAGGGGAGGGGACGTGCTGGTGGGTAGGAGAGGTTAGCCCGAAGGAGAGAGGAATGAACCAACTCATACCACCTTTCTCACTGGTCCCCACCACACACAGGAAATCAAGGAGGAGACAAGGATGATATTAGCCAAAATCACACACTAGTCATTCCTGGGAAAAATCAAAGTGTGTGTCCATCAGGAAGAGGAGGTCATAGGAAGCAGTTTAGGGCAGTATTGATCCAGGTCTGCAGTATTGATCCTGATTTGCAGTATTGATTCTGATCTATAGTACTGATCCTGATCTGCAATATTGATCCTGGTCTATAATATTGATACTTGTCTACAGTATTGATCCTGGTCTATAGTATTGATTCTGCCTGGTATGTAGTATTGACCATGGTCTGCAATATTGATCCTGGTCTTTAGTGATCTGTGGTACACAGTAGATCATGCCCCTGGTTAATTGATTGGAGTGATGGTATAAGTTTATTGCCTTGTCCCTGACCTTCTATTGTTCTTGATACTTCTATAGTCTATTCAGGCAAAAAACAAAACAAACAAACAAACAAAAACAACAACAAAAACACACACACAAAAAAAACCCCCAAAACTTCCATAAACATCAGAACCTATATCAGCAGACCTGAGGATGTGTCTGGCCCATGGTGGAGTTTGTGAGTTCTGGTAGTTGGGTGGGCTGTTAGTCCTGTCTGTGGTATTATAAATCCAGGATGCAAGAGAGGGAGCAATTGGCTGGCAGGCAGAGTACCTAGTCCTCATCTTATGAAGTCAGTATTGATACACTTTTAGTCATCAGGGAATAGAGGGGCTCAGTTTTCATGCATCAATTCCAGCAAAATTAAGCCATTGGGTACATTGTACACTCACTTCTGGTAAAATCAAGCCATTAAATGAATCCCCTAGTTCCCAGCTTGCCAAACGTTTTGTTTTCTGTGCTTCCCAGATCGATTCCTACAAAACATGCAGAGTGTTTAGTCCCAGTGGCCTTTTATTTTGTTACTTTTAAGGGATTAGAATGTGGCCTTTGTTTACCCGCTGCCACTTGTACTTTTTTTACCCCCCCCCCCGCTTTCTAATTTGCAATTTGTGGCTGTTACACATAACCCAGAAATGACTCATGGGGATGGTGGTACCACCTCCTTCTGACCCACTGGCTTAATTGCTTCCTCTGGCAACTCACACTTTTATGAACACATACTCTGAGGCCTCTAGCAAGGCCACTTCATGAAGTATCGTGGTTTTTTGGGGGGTGCGGGGAGTCACCGAAGAATAACAGGATATAGAGTATTGACCTTTCTCAGAACCTTTTCTTTGTTTAATATTTCAACTCTTTTTCTCCTACAAAGCTTTTCCCAACAGAACCAACCCATGAAACCCAGTTCTCCACAATAAGGCCACGTCAGACGGGGCATAAATGGAAATTGATCCACATTAATGATACACAGCACGATCCTTTCAGGCTGTGTTTATACTGGCAGTTATTCTTCGACACATAAAGGACGGTTCCTTTACCTGCCAGCAGCTGCGGGCTCCGGGCCTGGTGTGTGGCTGGAAACTTCACTTTCACGGTGTCCTTAGCATCTGTGTGTGGTCACATATCAGCTGTGCCCTGAAAGCCTGGGAGATGCCCAGGGTGGGAATGTCACAGGCTGCGAGACCTGCGGGGAGGCCTCTGGAAGCAGACACTCAAACCCTTCTTGTTTGTAAGTATCTATCTCTCCTTCTTGCTTTGAATGAAAGGGAAGTTTTAAGACTGATGTCAGGACTCAGTGTGGGCTTGGCTACCTTTCTGAGAGATAGTAAGGACTGGGGGACATAGCTAAAGCTCCTTAAGCTACCCTGTCTCCTTTGTCAGCCTGAGGACCTGAAAAATGCTTTCAATGGTTTGCCTTTTGGATTTAGGGCTATTGACTTCCAGGTGCATCATTTTTAAAGTTTAAAAAGTTGTAGTATTCTTGCTAGAGATTTAAAAAATCAAAACTTTATAGAATTCAAAGTGAAAAGTAAAATATTTCATTTTCTCAAGTTTTTAGTGTTGTTTGTTTTTGCCTAGTGTAACCACTGCAAATATTCATCCATTCATTCAACAGTAGTTACTAAATTCCTACTATAGTTTCATACTACATTCCAAGAAGTGTTGAGGCAGTTGGAGGTGTAGTGAACAAGTAAGGCTTTGTCCTCCTGAGGCTCACAGCCTTGGGGACGGTGGTGGTGTGGACATTGAAGAGAAACAGTGATTGAACAAATAGCCATGGTAGCTGAGGTAGCAGGTGACGGGGGAAGATACTGCTGTAGATAACGTAGACCAGACGGCCTCTCAGACAGGCAGAATTGGACTGGGTGTCCTTTGACAAACACTGTTTGTATTCTGTATGTGTATCTCATAACCGTGGCTTCTTCAAGAGCAGAAATGGGACTGGAAAGCATCTGCATGTGTAGGTGTGTGTTTATCTTTGGTCTTCATAGGCTTGCGCTGGGCACGTTCAGGAGGTGGTACCTGCCAACTCAGGAAGCATTTCGAGGACAAGAGGTAGAGATTGGGTGAGCTCTCCCTGGTGCTGAAGAACATGTATTTTCTGTGGTCATTTGAGAATTAAATCTACAAAGATACATAAGCATCTGTGAGCATAGCCCTCACAGAGCCTTCTGAAAAGCCAGCTTTGAATAAAAGTCTGTTTCTCTTATGAGGTATTTCCTTCTTTTCTGCATTAAGTAGCATCCCCTACATTCTGAATATGACCATTAAAAATGCCTAAGTGGAAGGTCAGGTTTTAAGCAGTTCAGATATCACCTTCCCGTGGTGCTCTGGCGCAGGTCCCTCTGCTCCCAACCTCAGCCTGATGAAGGGGACCCTGTGCAGCTGTGCTCACCTCGCTGAGCATCCCCATGGATTGGCTTCTAAGGAGCCTCCTTGGCGTGCTTCCACAGGGCACCACAGGATGACTGACCAGCATCCCAACTTGTAAAAATGTCCTGTATTTAAGACATTTGTCCACGATCTTGAGAAATCTCTGGTGGCATCAGGTTTTCCTTGTCAGTCTGCTTTCTACTTTTGCTCATTCTTCTGACACAAATGAACCACAGTTCAGGGGCAGAGGGCTGTGGTAGGCACGGCTGGTGCTGGAAAAGGGACTGTGGCTGGAAGTCCCCAGTGTTGCTTCAGGGCCCAACGCCAGTGGCCGAGAACATCTGTGGCAATCATATGCTCTTCCCTGGACTGGATATTGAAGGAGCCGCCCATGGGCCATCAGGATGCACATCGATGAAGCACACATTGCAAAGCTGACTTCTGAATGTTTGTGTCCCCCCAGAATTCATATGCTCACACCCAACCCCCAAGGTGATGGTATTAGGAGGTGGGGCTTTGGGAGGTGGTGAGGACATGAGGGTGGGGCCCTCATGATGGGATTATTGTGCTGATAAAAGAGACCCCAGAGAGCTTCCTTGCCCCTTCCTTCCATGTGAGATCATAGCAAAAGGATGCTGTCTATAAACCTGGAAAGGGCCCTCACCAGACACTGAATCTGCCGGGACCTTGATCTTGGACTTCAGCCTCCCAAATTGTGAGCTCTGCGTGAGTGAGCCCCAGGTGGTGGTGTTTTGTTACCGCAGCTGGAACACTGACTTGGTAGTCTCTGAAACCCACAGTGAGCCCAGCTGGAGTCATGGAAGGAGGTTGTCAAATATTAATAATGTAAAACTTTAGAATTGGGGAAACCCCTCTGTGACCATCAAAGAGCTAACAGTACTGTCTATAAAATAGAGATTCAGTCACTCTGGATTCTTATACATGAGGTCATAGGAGGAGCAGAACAAGGATTAGAATTAATGAAATCCTAAGAATTCCAAGGAGATAAAAAGATTTTCTTGGCTTGCCTGGTGTGCAGCTTTTCTCTTGTCACTCCTGTTAAATTCTTTAAAAATCTCAATACTACTTTGTACTTGCATGTCACCTGTCTGACCTTGAGATGGTAAAAATTGAAGCTTTTTCTTCCTTGTCTACAGGGAAGGCCTAGACTTTGTGTGCTGGTAGTAAAAGTAGGACTATTCTTGTTGTGTTAAAATATACTCAAAGGCAATTTGATGAGATGGGGTCTAAATGATATTTCTGGTCTAAATGACTGAGCTGCATGTTATTTCCCAGGATGGTAAGATATGCCTGAGTTACAGATGGATTCCCATCTGCTTTTCATCCCTGCTTCACTGGGTCAACTCTGATCTGGTCCTGGTCAGAGCTCTGGGCTTCAGATGAACCCAGACATTATAAAAGGTGGGGAAATGACCACTCGCTAGAAAGATTTTCCCATCTATACTCCTAATGATGGGAGCCCTGGACCTTGAGAGATGTTTCAATATGGAATGTGTCAAAATTCATGTCTTGCATTTGGTTCCAGTGCCTCTTGCATAGTACACAGCAAACAGAAGCTTGTTAAATGATGAATTTGTGTAATCTGACTTTCCAAAGCACCTGAAATAAATCTGTACATGTTTAGATATTACACGTACACATATACTCCTTACTAAATTTGAAACTTCCTAGAGAGATGGAAAATGGAGAAAATGTCCCTGGGTGTGACATAATCTGCACCCCCAAGGTAAACCTGTCTGTTGAACCTGACACCTTACTGGGTCCGGGTGTCTGCCAGTTCAGCGAGAGTTCTGTGCTTGCCTTCCTGAGCTGGCTGTTTACAGGGATTAGGGCTCAATTCATTTGGGAATCCTTGAGCACATCATTTTTGCTATGCAATCATTTACTCCCAAGGAGACCACAGTTCTGACTTAATCATTCTTATGACAATACAGTAACCTGGTGTCCCTACCAACCCACTCGGAGCTCCCAAAGCAATTCTGACTTAAATGCAAGGACATTGGCCTTGTGGGATCAAGTAGCTCATCAGCCACCAGCTGGACTAATGGGTTGGTTTTTCCCACCTTGCTCTTGATTTGGCTCACACCATTGAAGATCTGTTAGGGGACTTCTGGCCATCCAAGACAGTCTTTAAAAAATTGAGCCAAATGGGAAAGTCAGAGGTTTTAAATAGATGTCACCTTCAGGTGACTTTATGCTTTAGCAAATAGACCAGTTTTCTGGGAGAGAGCATTAAAGGTAACAGAAAAACCTGGGAGACAGTCTTAGCAGCTTGGTCCCCAGTTGAGCTGCCATATAGGACCTCACAGTGGAAGGTCACAGACAGCATTTGTAACTCATAATGATCGTGTCTTCTTTACCTGCAAAGAATGGGGCTCCCAAGCTCACCCAGAATGGAAAACCTATGGAGACAGAGATGGTCAATGGGCCGGGAACCTCACACCGCCACAGTTAGATAAAGTAACTGGCATTTCAACAGCAGGTTATAGGATATTGCATTTATCATGGAGTGATTTTTATTTACTTGGTATTTGGGGACTCATTCATGAGGAGATTGTCAAAATACTTTCAGCAATGAGAACACGCATGCATAGGGTATTGAAATAGTATGGGGAAGTGAACACTGTTTTATCGCAAATTTGCCCATTGGCCAGTTTTAAAAACAATTTTCATTAATTTAAAATGAGCCTCCTTCTTAGAATCCCAACTTTTTCTATTTGAAGCAGGTAATACTCAACCTGGGTTCAAAATGAGGATGAATATTCAAAACTTCATTAAATAGTAAAATGCTATTGAGTGAATACTGGCTTGTACAAAGAGAGTATAATTGGAGGCAACGGTTACTTTCTAGCTGAATAGATACCTTCTTATTTCTTAATTAGAACACTGAACGGTCTACCATCTTTCATTCAAAGACCATTTCCTCCCTGCATTTTAAGTCACTGGAATTTCACCCTCATGGCACAAGCCACAATCTGACAAGAGATTTGCTTTCAAAACTACTTCTTGGATGGCAACTCGGTGTAGCCTGATTAAGAAGTTTAAACATTGCTTACTGAGTTACCTTCTGGGGGAAACAGCTCATGTTAACGAGCCTCTTGGGAGTCGTGGAGATCTTGCCGCCTAACTTCAGATTTTATGTCATGCTTCATGCTAAAAATAACACACAGAACACCGGCTGCCATTATCTCCTAATGCAACCATGGCGATCACAGTGTGGTGTCCTTTAAAAATGGCAAAGCTTCATTAGGTTAAAGTGAAATCCACATTTCTTCTTAAACACCCACATTCTGTGATTACAGGAGCAGTGACACATCCCTACGGCTGTGGAAAATCCGTTCTCCCCAATTCCTGCTTTTTACTGTGGTTGCTTCCGATTCTTTCTCCTCACCTTCTCCACCTTCCATTTATTAAGCCTGATGGAGGAAAGAAAGACTTTGGCCAGTCTTATTAGCTTGGAGCCAGTTCTGAGAAATGGCTAATTAAGTTAATAGTCTGGGTAAAAGGAAAGGGTCTTTTATTTGCATAGAAGCAGAAGTTTGGCGAGCACTGCATAATGTAACCAGTCTCTGGGGCGCAATTCCAATTTATATGGGTTTAAATATCCAGGTCACCGTGACTAAGCGGGGAGGTCTCAGTGATATGTAAACCCTTCAGGTTTGCATGTAGCCACGCAAAGCTCCCCATTCTGTCTTGAGAGAGGCTGTCATCTACTTGAAAAACAAAGCCAGGAGAAGCACCTGGCTAAATCCCAACGTATTTGAATTGGTCGAGTGGAGCAAGTGTCACATTACTTGGTTTTGGGAATATTCCCCCCTGTAATTCTTTCCTGGGGAAGTGACATCAGGACTCTGCAGTCTATAGAAAACATACAGAACAGAGTCTGCCCACAGGGCCTTCCTGGCATATGCATTACAATGTGAATCCGATCATTTCTTATTACCATCATTTGTGGTTACATCTCAAACAGATTTCACTCATGAGCAATCGATTTTGTGAACAGAAAACTGAAATGCTGTTGGCACTTGTTGATGGAGAGGTCCTTGTGGATGGAGGCAGGGCCAATCACTGTGCCATTTGCAAAGTTTATATTCTATATAATAAGAGGGTAATATGCAAATAGACCTAACGGCAGAACAACCGAACAATCAAAGCTTAATATGCTAATGATATGCTAAGGCTGCTCAACCACTTGCTATGACATGCACTGACCAACAGGGGGCAGATGCTCTGACCAGTAGGTTAGCTTGCTGCTGGGGTCTGGCTGATGGGGACTGAGCAAGATGGGTTGGACACTCCCTGGAACCCTCCTGCGGTTCCTCCCTTCCCTGGCTCAGTCATGCACCAATGGGGTCTGTCAGCCTGGCCTGCACCCTCTCACAATCCAGGACCACTTGGGGGATGTCGGAGAGCTGGTTTCAGTCTGATCCTGCAGGCCACTCCCCTTAGGAGGGGCACCAGACGCAGGATTCATGGCTGGTGAGCACTGCTGCGGCAGTAAGAGCCTCTCCTGATCGGGACGGATTGGGCACAAACCCGCGGCAGGCACAGTGGGGCCAGGATGAGCAGGAGCAGCAGGTAGGAGCTGTAGGCAGTGTTGGACTGCGGAGTTTCGGCCAGATCCCTGCAGGCCACCCAGAGGGACCCCACCCACACACGAATTCATGCACTGGGCCTTTAGTATATACTAGCATATATACTTCATATTTTATTGATTTCAGAGAGGAAAGGAGAGGGAGAGAGAGATAGAAACATCAATGATGAGATAGAATCTTTTATTGGCTGCCTCCTGTCTGTCCCACTGGGGATCAAGCCCACAACCCAGGCATGTGCCCCTGACTGGAATCAAACCCAGGACTCTTCAGTCCACAGGCTGATGCTCCATCCATTGAGCCAAACCAGCTAGGGCCATTCGCAAAGTTTCTTGGCTAACCCATAGACACAGTGCTTATGAGCATCTGGGACGGCTGTGGGAGGGAAGGAGAAAGAAATGTACAGACTATAAAGGACCATTTGTGCAAAAGCAAACGATTGATTAAGAAAAGGCCAGAATCAATCAAAAGATTTATTCTAATGTGACTGGCATCCCTTCCCCTTCTTACTTGACCACTCATGATTATCATAAAAGGGTTGATGGCCCATATTCCTCCATTATTTTAATACTGTCACAGTAGAATGCTATTTGCACAATTTCTATTCTCTTACATTAACATTTTAAGTATTAGGCAGTAGGATGAGAGGGAATGGAAGTGAAGTCTTTTGAATTATTAATGGGTGCTCTTTGCTTATGCATATGTGATATCTGAAGGATAGTGGCAAGCATAATATCTACTTGTAATAAATTCCCATTTAAAAGAATTATTATTAAAAACAGGTGCAAGAGACAAAACTCACTTAAATGATATTATTTAAAAATTGCTATAAAATAAAAACAATTTCTTACACCTCATCTTTATTACATTTTGATCATATCTCTCTCTCTCTCTCTCTCTCTCTCTCTCTCTCTCTCTCTCTCTCTCTCTCTCATACACATGAAAAATCCTAGTGTCAGAAAACTGCAATCATTAGTGCAAGCGACACTGAAGGTATATAAAGCTGATAAAAGCTTTGCTTTGAAATAAAGCTCCTATAAAGTCTTTTGCTTCAAGTTGGCCTTGGGGACTGATCACAGTGTGATAAAATTATTTGATGGTTCACTGATTTAAATCTCTTTTGCTAGAGTTCTGCAACCTCAACAAAGTTTTGCCTCATATTGCTCTACTATGGTGAGTTTCCTATACATTTCTCTGTACGTATTTCTCAGGCACCCCTGTGTTATCTTCCTCTGTTGGTGGACACTTGAAGGATCTTCAGTTTTAAATAAAGAAACTGTAACTCTCCTACAAATAAGCACACAAAGGAATGCACTCATGCATCTGCCACATTCTTATTTTTAACAATTTGCTCAATTCTCTTTGAAATCAGTGTTTTATTAAATAAATTTGCATTAACTCTTCAGTAAAAACATTTGGCTTTATAGCAGGCCTCCCCCCACCACCCCTGCACTCTCCACCCTCCAGTGGATACAAAGAACGAAAGTGCACAGACTGAATACATTGTGTAGATGAACCAATGGCTGCTCCAAAATCTGTGATATTATTTAAATTGCTCTATGAATCTCTAAACACAAAACTATCCCAGCGGTAAAAGTAAACTGTAGAATGTTCTATCTTTGTGTAGCACCTCATCTTTGGCAAGGCTCTTTGTATTGCTAATTCATTGTGGTTTTACAACAGCCAGCTAACACAGTTTAGAATATTGATAAACCTAATCCACAGGTGAGGAAGTTGAAGTCCAAAGAGAAGCTGTGTGAGGTCACAGCATGAGTTCATGGCAGGGACAGGAGGAAGCCAGTGTAGGAACATCCTTTTCCAGGTTCTTCTTGAAGATGAGCCAGCAGGGAGATGGCATGTGCTACTCAGGGGTCTCAGAGAAATGGAACCAGTAGGAAATAAATCTATAATAATAAAAGCATAATATGCTGATTAGACCGGACAGCTGAACAACCTTCCTGATCTCCTTCTGGACATCCTTCCAGATGAAGTCAGGGCTGCGAGGGCAGAGCCTTTTGCATGAATTTCGTGCATAAGTGGGGTCCCTCGAGGTGGCCTGTGGGGATCGGGCCACAACTTGTGCCCCCAGGCTTGCAGCCACACAGCCCCGCCTGGCACCCTGCTGTGGCCTGGCCCCACCCCCTCACTTGCTCCACCAATCCTGTCGCGGTCCCGCTCTTATCAGGATCCACCAGGGCCGGCAGTGCCTCCATTGCTGCCTCCTGCCAGCGCCACGTCGCCTACTCCTGCCATGTTCCGTGCCGCCCACTGGTGGTCAGCGCACATCATAGTGAGCAGTCGAACTCCCCGTTGACCAATTTGCATATTAGGCTTTTATTTGTGCACTCGGGCGGGGGGAGGGGGGGTCCCTCAGCCTGGCCTGTGCCCTCTCGCAGTCTGGGAACCCTCCGGAGATAACGACCTGCTGGCTTAGGCCTGCTCCCGGGTGGCAGAGGGCAGGCCCAATCCCTAGGTGCAGCCCCTGGTTGGGCTCAGAGCAGGGCCAATTGGGGAGTTGGGGCGCCGCCCCATCATGCAGAGAGCAGGACAGATTGGGAGGTTGTGATGCCACCCTCAGTCACGCTCAGGGTAGGGCCAATTGGGGGGTTGGGGCACCGTCCCCTGTCACACTCAAGGCAGGGTCAATGGGGAGGTTGCGGCACCAACCCCTGTCACGCACAGAGCAGGGCCCATCAGGGGGTTGGGGCGCCGCCACTCTCACACTCAGGGCAGGGCCGATGGGGAGGTTATGGCTCTACCCCATCACACACAGAGCAGGGCCCGTGGGGAGGGGGAGGGGGTTGGGGAACTCTACCCTATCAGGCACAGAGCAGGGCTGATCAGGGGATTAGGGCCCCGCCCCCTGTCACACACAGAGCCGCAGGGCGATCAGGGGGTTTGAGCGCTGCCCCCTGTCACGCTGATCCTGGTGCCAGGAGGCATATTACCCTTTTACTATATAGGGTAGAGGCCTGGTGCACAGGTGGCGGCTGGCTGGTTTGCCCTGAAGGGTGTCCTGGATCAGGGTGGGGGTCCCCACTGGGGTGCCTGGCCAGTCTGGGTGAGGGGCTGAGGGCTGTTTTCAGGCTGGGAGTGACTGAAGTTCCCAACCGCTCCTTTTTTTCTTTTTTCTTTTTTTTTTATTCTGGGCCAGCTTTACCTTGAGGCTTGGCTCCAGCTCTTAGGCCTCCGCGGCTGAAAGTAGGTTTCTGGCCTTTGGTTACAATGTTGCGAATCTGCTGGCTGAAGTCCTGCGGTATTTGTTACAATGTTTCTTAAACTGCCCGCTCAGAGGCCTGCAGCCACAGGCGGGGAACATTGGTTTCCTCCAACGATCCTCCGTCACTGAGGCAAGCAAGCCTCATGTTAGTTTCAAGCTGCCTGGCTGCCGGCCGCCATCTTGGCTGACAGTTAATTTGCATATCTCGCTGATTAGCCAATCAAAAGGGTAGCGGTCATACGCCAATTACCATGTTTCTCTTTTATTAGTGTAGACTAGAGACCCAGTGCATGAATTCGTTCATGGGTGGGGTCTGGCTGGCCCAGCCCCAATTGGAGCAGATCGGGGCCAGGCCTGTTGGGAGGGGGAGATGCTGAGAGCTTGGCCGGTGGGCCCACCAAAATTGGGGTCCGATCATGGCCAGGATGGCTGGGGGGAGGGGCTGAAGGTGATTGGCCGGCAAGCCCCATCCCCAATTGGGGGGGGGGGCTGATTGGGGTTGAGGTCAGCCATGGGGAGGGGCTGTGGGCAGTGGGCTGGTTGGCCCCACCCCCAAATGGGGGTGGTAATCGGGGGTCAGCTGCCAGGGGAGGGGCTATGAGAGGTTGCTGTCAGCTTATCAATAACTTTAAAATAAACTTCTTTAGTGTTCAGTCATGTCCTTACTTTCAAAGGGGAAGATGATCTGTATAACCTGGTGCCTTGTCTCTGGAAACGGAACTCTTTCTGCTTAGCTTCCAAAATGTAGCTGCTTTTCTTTCCTACCTGATTTCTTAAGAAAAAAAAATTGTTGTGAGTTTATATAAGACCTTTTTCCATATTTTATAGTGGGAGTTCAAGAATGGGCCAAAATAAATGTGTGTGTTATCCACTCTCCTTATGTAAAAGTCCGCCCGTGTGTTTTCACGGCACCGCAATATTCTGGCCAAGGAAAGCAGATGAAGCTCCAAAAATAATACGGAGGTGGAGTGGGTGGGGGATCTCTAGCCAACTGACACCTGGAAAGAAAGTTTCTTTTTTTAATGAAACAAAACAAAACAAAACAAAACAACAGGTAAAATTTCCCAAGTATGTTTAATGAAGTATTACCACTTTTCAATAAAAATAAAATTAAGCAGTGTTTATAGATTTTAAAGAAACATACTCAAATTTATACACTGAAAAGTGGTTGCCTCCTTCAAAATAATCCCATGGGAAGGGTAGGTACTCCCAAGGTGAGGCAGCCTGTGTCAAAAAAAATTGTATTTGTGGAGTTAGTTTCTTTTCTCCCTCTTCCTCCTCCCTTTTAAATTAAAGCCCAATCTTTAAAGAAATACAATTGCTGGTAGTTTCTTACTTGACTGGGAGCCCTTCTAAAAGGGGGTTCTGATGGTCATTAAGAGAATGCCTGGGAACCCAATGGAGATAATTGGCTCCACCTTTAGACCTGACTAATGCTGACAACCTACATCTCATGGTCCCTTAGCAGGGGTGGGCAAACTTTTTGACTCGAGGGCCACAATAGGTTCTTAATCTGGACTGGAGGGCCGGAACAAAAGCATGGATGGAGTGTTTGTGTGAACTAATATAAATTCAAAGTAAACATCATTACATAAAAGGGTACGGTCTTTTTTTCCAATAGTTTTATTCATTTCAAACGGGCCGGATCCGGCCTGCGGGCCGTAGTTTGCCCACGGCTGGTCCCTTAGGGAGAAAGCCACTGTGTTTACATCAGCCCTCCCCTGATTATTATTTTTATTAAAAAATGTATTTTATTGATTTTTTACAGAGAGGAAGGGAGAGGGATAGAGAGTTAGAAACATCAATGAGAGAGAAACACCGATCAGCTGCCTCCTGCACACCCCTCATTGGGGATGTGCCCGCAACCCAGGTACATGCCCTTGACCGGAATCGAACCTGGGACCCTTCAGTCCACAGGCCGACGCTCTATCCTCTGAGCCAAACTGGTTAGGGCTGTTCTGATTATTCTTAACTATGGCTTCACTACCTCCTGATGTCACATTAACTTCCTATACTTTACTTTTTTAATTTTTATTTTTTTAAATATATTTTTATTGATTTCAGAGAGGAAGGCAGAGGGAGAGAGAGAAACATCAATGATGAGAGAAAATCATTGATCAGTTGCCTCCTGCATGCCCCACACTAGGGATAGAGCCTGCAACCCGGGCATGTGCCTTGAGCAGAATTGAACCTGGGACCCTCTATCCACTGAGCCAAACCAGGTAGGGCAACTTCCTATACTTGAAAATAATCCCCTTTTGTGTATATCTTGCTTTGTTCCAGAAGTAGTTTCCTGATAAACAAACAAAAAGAAACCACTCATGACTGTCTGGAATTGGTGAGAGTCTTAGCCTCCTAATGTTGCATCAGGTCAACTCCTGGTGGTGAAAACTGTGTCAGAAATTCACTGGGTTGGTGTGAATTTCTAAAGTTATACTCGTCTGAGTCATCTAATACAAGTTAAAAATAATCAAAAGCTTCACACAGATAATTATTTCTTAGACACCCAAATTACACTAGATTTACTGTCAGAGGAGATGTAATACATCTCAAAAATGAAGGGAAAATGAATTATCTTAATTTTAGAGTAAATGAGTATACATTTTAAAAAATCATGGAGAAATTATCTATAGACCAAAAAAAAAAAAAAAAAAAGAATAAAAAGGAAATTCAACCTTGTGATACTTTATATAAAATGGACTAAAGCTCTAGCTGGTTTGGCTCAGTGATTAGAGCATTAGCCTATGAACTGAAGGGTCCCCAGTTTGGTTCTGGTCAAGGGCACATGCCCAGGTTGTGGGCTTGATTCCCAGTAGGGGGCATGCAGGAGGCAGCCAATTGATGTTTCTCTCTCATTATTGGTGTTTTTTTTCTCTCTCTCTCCCTTCCTCTCTGAAATCAATAAAAATATTGATTTTTTTAAAAATTTTTTATCTAATAATAGCCAAACATGGTAATTGACCACCTTCGCTATGCCTCCCATTGGCTAATCAGCAAGATATGCAAATTAACCGCCAACAAAGATGGCGGCTAATTTGCATACTGCAGACAGGGCGGGACAGCACGAGCCGCCATTCAGGCCCCCATGGGCGACGCCAGAAGCCGCTTGCCTGCCACTGGGGACCCGATCTGGTCCTGGGCCTCTGGCAGGCCCCGGAAGCCCCAGAAGCTGCCAGATATGGCAATAACTCTATCAGTAAGCACTCTGAAAGTCAGTAGCATAAATGCACCAATTAAAAGATAGATTATGAGGGTGAATCAAAAACAAAACCCACTTTCAATATAAAGACACATATACATTAAAAGTAAATGAATTAGGCTGCAGCCTGTTTTTCTCAGTGGATAGAGCATTAGCCCGTGGACTGAAGGGTCCCAGGTTCGATTCCAGTCAAGGGCATGTACCTCAGTTGCTGGCTTGATCCCCAGTCCCTATCAAAGCATGTGCAGGAGGCAACCAATCAATGTGTCTCTCCCTTTCCCTTCACTCTCTCTAAAATTCAATGGAAAAATATCCTTGGGTGAAGATTAACAAAAACAAAGTAAATGGATTAAGTAATATTAAAGAGATTATAAGAAAAATTTATTCCAAATTTTGCTAGTTGTATAATGGTTATGTTTAAATTATTAACACCTAAGAAATTGGGTGAAGGGTACATATAATATGCTGTAGTATTTTATAGTTTTTTTTTACATGTATGATATTATTTCAAATTAAAATATTAAAAACTTAAAAATTAATAAAATATTAATTGAAATGTATTTGCATTACATGAAAAATCTCCTAATTGCTTCTAGCATAATTTATTAAATTGTGCTAAAATTTACAAAGGTTCAATTAAAAAATGTCTTAATTCTAAATGATATAAGAGAAAATATATAATAGTGCAGTTATAAGCACTTATCTGAAAATAAAAATTTAAAGAAGTGAATTTAAAGAAGGGATTAGCCAAAGAAAATATATGCACAACCCATGGACACAGACAACAGTATGGTGATGGCCAGAGAGAAGTGGGGGGCAAGAGCTGGGTAGAGGGGGCAAAAGGGGGGAAATAGGGACATCTTATATCCTATCTAATAAAAGAGAAACATGGTAATTAGCGTACGACTGCTATCCTTCCCATTGGCTAATCAGCGAGATATGCAAATTAACTGCCAGCCAAGATGGCGGCCGGCAGCCAGGCATGGAAGCTAACATGAGGCTTGCTTGCTTCAGTGACGGAGGAAACCAACGTTTTCCGCCTGCCTTGCTGGCCTCTGAGCTTGCATTTTGAAACATAGTTACAAATATAGAAGCTAAACAAAACCCCAGAAACCTGCTTTCAGCCCACCAGGATCTCAGAGCTGGAGTTGATACAGTGTTTCGATTATAGAACCCAAACAAACCAGATACCTGCTTTCAGCAGCAGAGGCCTCAGAGCTGGAGCCAGAGCTAAAGCTGGCCCAGAATAAAAAAAAAAAGGAAAAAAGGAGCAGTTGGGAGCTTCAGTCACCCGCCAGCCTGAAAACAGCCCTCAGCCCCTCACTCAGACTGGCCAGGCACCCCTGTGGGGACCCCCACCCTGAAGGGTGTGTGACCAGCTGCAAACAGCCATCATCCCCTCATCCAGGCTGGCCAGGCATCCCAGTGGGGACCCCCACCCTGATCCAGGACACCCTTCAGGGCAAACCAGCCAGCCCCCACCTGTGCACCAGGCCTCTATCCTATATAGTAAAAGGGTAATATGCTTCCCAGCACCGGGATCAGTGGAGCTGTGAGGCCTACCGGCACCGGGATCAGTGTGACAGGGGGCAGCGCCCAAACCCCCTGATCGCCCTGCGGCTCTGTGTGTGACAGGGGGTGGGGCCCCAACCTCCCTATCCGCCCTGCTCTGTTTGTGACACGGGAAGGCGCCCCAACCCCCTGATCAGTCCTGCTCTGTGCCTGATAGGGGAGAGCTCCCCAAACCCCTGATCACCCTTTGGCTCTGTGTGACAGGGTGCGGCACCCCAACCCCCTGATCGGCCCAGCTCTGTGTGTGACAGGGTGCGGTGCCCCAACCCGCCCCCCCCCCCCCCACGGGCCCTGCTCTGTGTGTGATGGGGTAGAGCCATAACCTCCCCATTGGCCCTGCCCTGAGTTTGACAGTGGCGGTGCCCCAACCCTCTGATCTGCCCTGCTCTGTGCGTGACAGGGGGGAGCTCCCCAACCCCCTGATGGGCCCTGCTCTGTGCTTCACAGGGGGTGGCGCCGCAACCTCCCCATCGACCCTGCCTTGAGTGTGACAGGGGGCGGCGCCCCAACCCCCCAATCAGCCTTACCCTGAGCATGACTGAGGGTGGCATCGCAACCTTCCGATCCGCCCTGCTCTGTGCATGACAGGGGGGCGGTGCTCCACTCCCCAATCGGCCCGGCTCTGAGCCCGACCAGGGGCTGCACCTAGGGATTGGGCCTGCCCTCTGCCAGCAGGTCGTTATCTCCCAAGGGGTCCCAGACTGCAAGAGGGCACAGGCCAGGCTGAGGGACACCCCCTCCCCTCTGAGTGCACAAATTTTTGTGCACCGGGACTCTAGTAATAATAATAAAAGGCTAATATGCAAATTGACTGAACAGCAGAATGGCCGGTTGCTATGATGCTCACTGGCCACCAGGGGGCAGACGCTCAATGCAGGAGCTGCCCCCTGGTGGTCAGTGCACTTCCATATGGGGAGTGCCACTCAGAAGCTGACCCATGGCTGGCCAGCGCAGAGGTGGTGGCAGGAGCCTCTCCCACCTCTGAGGCAGCACTATGAATGTCCAACTAACGGTTTCGGCCTGATCCCTTGGGGGACTAAGTCTTTAGTCAGACATCCCCTGAGGTCTCCCTGGCTGCCAGAAGGATGTCTGACTGCAAGCTTAGGCCTGATCCCCTGGGGAGTGGGCCTAAGTCAACAGGTGGACATCCCCCAAAGGGTCCTGGACTGCAAATGGGCGCAGGCCGGGCTAAGGGATCCTCCTCCCCTGAGTGCACAAATTTTTGTGCACCGGGCCTCTAGTTTAAATATAAAACATAAAACTATACAATTCTTAGAAAAATAACATAGGAAGAAGTCTTTAGGACCTAGAATTTAGATACAACATCAATAGCAAAATACATAAAAAGATTTGATAAACTAGACTTTATCAAATTAAAACCTTTTGCTTTGTTAAGGACTCTGTTAAGAGCCTTAAGACCTTCTTTGACAAGCTATAGATGGGAGAAAATATGTGCAAACCACATGTGTGACAAAGGACTAGTATCAGGAATAGATAAAAAAAAAAACTCTTAACATTAAAACAAACAATTCAATCAGAAAATGGGAAAAGACGTGAAGAGACATCTCACTGAAAAGGAGATACGAATGGCAAAAAACACACATGGAAAGATGTACAACATCGCCAGCTATGCGGGAAATGCGATTTTAAAAACCATGAGTTACTATTAACACACCAATCAACCAGCTAAAATAAAAGATGGTGTTGACATTGAATGCTGGCAAAGATGTGGAGAATCTGGATTTCTCTTACACATTGTAGGTGGGACTATAAAATGGTACATCTAATTCGGAAACATAGTGTGGCAGTTTCTCAATAAACTAAACCCACACTGTATAACCTAGCAATTGCTGTTCTGTGGATTTATTTTAAAAAATGAAAACTTATACCTGCACAAATTAGGGTAGATATTTGTCCAAAATAGCACAAACTGGTAACAACCAAAATATCTCTCAGTAGGTGAATGGTTAGACACACTGTGACACAACCATATCAGGGAATCATACTCAAATAAAAAAAAAAAAAGTAACAAACTATGAGTGCATGCAACTTGAATAAATCTTAAGGGCATTACACTGAGCAAAAAAGTGCCAATCTCAAAAGATCACTTGTTGTATAATTTCATCTACATAACATTTTCAAAATTAGAGAAATGGAAAACAGATTAGTGGTTGCCAGGGTTTAAGGAGGTAGGGAGGTGGGTGTGACTATAAAGAGGCACACATTCATTTCTAAGGCTACCATAACCAAATGACCACAAAACCAGGGGGCTTAAACCAATAGGGATTTATTCTCTCACATTTCTGGAGGCTGAGTCTAAAATCATGCTGTTGGAGGGGACAAGATCTCTCTGAACGCTCCAGGGGACAATTGGGAACTTGTCTTGCCTTTTCCAGCTTCTGGCAGTTGCTGGTAGTCCTTGTTGTTCTTTGGCTTGTATATGCATCACTTCAATCTCTGTCTCCAACTGCATATGGTCTTCTTCCTGTGTGAGTCTCTGCCTCTTCTTATGAGGACACTAGTCATTGGAGTTGGGCCTTACTGAAATTCAGTATGACCTCACCTCATTACATCTGCAAATACTCTATTTACAAATAAGGCCACATTAACAGGTACAGGGGTGAAGAATTAGACATCTTTTTGGAAGACAACAAATCGACAGGGTAGCACCAAGGATATCTTTAAGGTGATTAGATATCCTGTTTATCTACAACTAGAGGCCTGGTGCACAAAAATTTGTGCACTAGGGAGGGAGGGGGTCCCTCAGCCTGTGCTGTGCCCTCTCGCAGTCTGGGACCCCTCGGGGGATGACCACCTGCTAGCTTAGGCCTGCTCCCCAGGGGATCGGGCCCAAGCTGGCAGTCAGACATCTCTCTGGCAGCCCGGCAGCCCTCGGAGGATGTCCACTTGCCAGCGGTGAGCAGGCCTAAGCTGCAGTCGGACATCCTTAGCGCTGCTGAGGAGGCAGGAGAGGCTCCCACCACTACCGCTGTACTGGCAGCCATCAGCCTGGCTTGTGGCTGAGCAGAGCTGCCCCATGTGGGAGCACACTGACCACCAGAGGGCAGCTCCTGCATTGAGCATCTGCCCCCTGGTGGTCAGTGTGTGTCATAGTGACCAGTCATTCCCAGTCTTTCTGCTGTTAGGGTCAGTTTGCATATTACCCTTTTACTATATAGGATAGAGGCCTGGTGCACGGGTGGGGGCTGGCTGGTTTGCTCTGAAGGGTGTCCCGGATCAGTGTGGGGGTCCCGCTTGGGTGCCTGGCCAGCCTGGGTGATGGGCTGATGGCTGTCTGCAGCTGGTCACACCCCCTTCAGGGTGGGGGTCCCCACTGGGGTGCCTGGCCAGTCTAGGTGAGAGACTGAGGGCCGCTTGCAGGCTGGCCGGTGACTGAAGCTCCCAGCATCTCCTTTTTTTCTTTATTCTGGGATTTATTTACCTTCTATAATTGAAACTTTGTTGCTGTCACTGGAGCTGAGAGCTGGCTCTTGCTCGCTCCAACTCTGAGGCCACGGCCTGCTGAAAGCAGGTATCTGGGGTTTGTTTAGCTTCTATAATTGAAACTTTGTTGCTTTTGGAGCCCAGAGCTGGGCCGTGGCAAGAGGGGAACCTTGGCTTTCCCCATCACTGGAGCAAGGAAGTCTCCTGCTCACTTCAGCTGCGTGGCTGCCAGCCGCCATCTTGGTTGGCGGTTTATTTGCATATCACCCTGATTAGCCAATGGGAAGCATAGCAAAGGTACGGTCAATTACCCTTTTTGTCTTTTATTAGATAGAATGGTGGTTGCACAAACGAAAAAGTGACATAGAACTAGGCACACGCATTGTATCCATGTGAATCTCCTGGTTTTGATATTGTACTGTAATTATGTAAGATGCAACTGTTGGGTGAAACTGGGTGAAGGGTACACAGGACCTCCCTGCATTATCTTTGCAACTTCCTGTGAATCTGCAACTATTTCAAAACAAGAAGTTAAAAAGGTCCACACAAAAACCTGCACAGATATTTATCAAGCTTTATTCATAATTGCCCCAAACTTGGAGGCAACCAAGGTTTTCTTCAGGAGGTGAATGGATAAATAAACTGTGGTTCATGCAGACAATATACATCATTCAGTGATAAAAAGAAATGAGTCATCAGTCATAAAGAAAAAATGGAGAAATATTAAATGCATATTACTAAGTGGAAGAAGCCAATCTGAAAAGGTTCCCTATTGTATGATTCCAACTCTGTGACATTCTGGAGACAGTACAATAATCAGTAGTTGCCAAAGGTAGAAGAAGGGGGGGGGGTAATAGGGTGAGCACAGAGAATTTTTAGGGCAGTGAAACTACTCTGTATGAGACTATAATGGTGGCTACATGTCATTAGACATTTGTCCAAACCCACAGAATATACAAGATTGAGAGTGACCCTAATGCCAACTATGGACTTTGGGTGATGATGACCTGTCAATATTGGTTCATCAATTGTAACAAAGATACCATCTTGTGGGATATTGATAGTGGGGAAGGCTTTGCACATGTGTGGACAGGGTGTATATGGAAAATTACTTTTCTTCACTGTTGCTATGAAACTAAAACTGCTCTAAAAAAGTCTTTAATAAAAAAGTAAACAAAACATCTCATTTATCTCTTCCCTCTCCTTCTGCACCTACAGGTTGAATTAAGTATATAATCCTTGCTATGCAGGAGACACACACACACACACACACACACACACACACACACACACCTATGTTTTTCAAGGGGTGACATGAATGTTGGGTATGTGGATATCTCTGTAGAAGAGCACAGTTCGGTCAGGGAGCCCACAGCCCAGTTGAGGAAATGGTGAATGTCAACTAGAGAACGATTCCAAACTACTTCACAAGGCTGGAGACTTTTCATGAATAGCCCATCATATACCTATTTATTTCAACACCCGGTCAGGGGGGATACTGGCCATTCACCTGACCAATCAAGAACTGGTTACCTGCTGTCTCCTTGATTGAGAAGCACTGAAATTCTCTTGTCTTGGTCAGGAGAGAAAATGTAATGTTATTGGTGTTTTTGGTGACCCCAAAAGTCAGAGTCTTTCAGTATAATCTGGTTTTCCTTCAAAGCCATCCACACTTATTTTATTTAGAAATCTGAAGAAAAGCTAGAAGTTTTACCATCAATGCGCCACTGATAGTAATGGCATCTGTTTCTGACACTGAGGTTCTTTTGGGGTGAACTGAGCTGCTGGTTCCTCTGGAAGGAAAATCGTGACCAACAAGGTCATGTGCCAAATATTTTTTCCTCACCTGATGAGGCAGTCACTTTTAATGTGAACGTTATGAAGAGTTCTTTTAAGCCTTTTCATGTGGAAATTCAAGATATGGTTTCAGCAATAAATATGAAACAGCTTCATTGAAAAAATAACTGAAATTGGGTTTTGCATGAAGACAAGGTGCCATGTTCTACATCGACTATAAGATCACATATTTATTTCCTGTCTCCTTTTTGATAAATGTGCTGTATGGCAAATACCTTATTCTGTGCTAGTGTTATACAAAGGGCTCAGGCCTAAGAGGTAGTTTTCCTGAGCTGCGATGATCTGATGGTACAGCCAAACTCACAATGTGGAAAATGGGACATTTTATGAAGTTCATACATTTTCAAAATTGCTCCCACAATGATGCTTTCATTTTGTGTTAGGACTGGAATGATGGCCTCTATCTGTTCCAGAAAACTTCAGTATTGCCTCAAGTGAAAAGGGAAACCTCATATTTCAAGGCCACGGACTGTAAGCCATTCACATCTCACAAGGGAACATATGCCAGTTCCTTTTATGGTAAAGAAAACAGTGATGTATGAGAATCTCTGCCCATCAGTCTTCCTGGCTGGAAGATCGGCCAGCCTGGCTTCTGCAGCACGATTAAAATGTAATGTGTCCCAGTGAGCTAGTGAATACCAACACTCTTTCCCTTTCTGTATGGAAACGGCCCTTTTAGCGGATAAAGCTATTAGCCGACGAAAGTATTGACATTTTTATGGGATTGTTTTTGGAAAAGATCAACATGTAACTCTAAATTCAACATATGGTCGTGGTCAAATTGTGTTCCTACTGTGTAAAATGCTTGAATAATCACCTACTGCCTTCTCTTGGCCAGGGCACAGGGAGAAACATGATTAATTTCAGCCATATCCCTTAATCTCCCTCCTTGGCTCTCCTCCTGTCCTGCGAGGGCTGATAAATCTTAGCCCCTGCAGATTATTACCGTTCCTAATAGTCTTATAACATTAGAAAGAAGTGAGGCTCGATGGCACAAAATGCATCCAACAAATGAAATCACATAAATAATTTAGGTTTCACAATTTAATTTTTATGGGGTGTTTTTTTGTTGTTGCTGTTGTTTATGAGGCATAATAAGGACTGCTGGCTTATCCTGCAGTCAATAAACAGGGAACATTTTGGCACCAAAGATTTCAACGTTGTTTTTGTCTGTCACCACTGGCAATTCCCAACTATCCAAGTCCAGCCCAAGGTCATGCTTATGTTCATAAAAATGCCATCAGAGAGGCAACTACTCTCTCTCTCTCTCTCTCTCTCACACACACACACACACACACACACTCATATCTGCCGTCTATTTTTTAAAATAAAATTAACTGTCCTTTTATTTTGTGTTAGGACTGGAATGATGGCCTCTATTTGAAGGCCAGTTAATCTGTTCCTTTTTTTTGTTGTTAAAAATATTTTCCTTTCTTGAGCCTAGAGCAAATCTTACATATGTTGATCGGCTTTGAAATAACCTGTTCTAACTTGTGATCATTAGTAAATATTCCTTAAATCCTCTGGTTCTTAACACATTTATAGAGCTCCTTCTGTGTGCCACAGACTCTGCTAAGTATTATGATAGGTGTCGAGAAACCATGATTCATGCCCTTGTTCTCACGGAGTTAGCCCTTCATATACACGTGAGCATTTAGGTGAAAAAACATAAAAGCTTCTGAATCATGCAAGCGCTGGTGTGAGACAGTACCTAATTGACAAAGGAATACAGAAAAGTCTGTTTGACACCACAGATGTAGAGACTGGTCCAGGGAGTAGCTGTTCGAGTCCAAATAAAAATATTTGTGGTGAGCAACATATAAAATTGTACATTGCATTCACAACGCAATTAGTGGACAAGTAATATTTAAAGTTATGTTTATACAAGTCTGCTGTGTCACCATGATTTCTCAAACTTAAGTTGATTGAAGGCCAGTCTGAATGTTTAAACATAGCTTAAGGCTTAGTCCTTTTCATAGAGAGCTGAGTTGCTTTTGTTCAAACATCTTAGGATGCTGTGTGTAGTGCTAAGGGCTAGAGATAGAATGAGAAAAACAATATACACATTTCCTGCCCTCCTGGTGAGTGTGGTCTAGTCTGATCTAAGACTGGAAGGAAGAAGAACGTGAATGACATTTCCATTCACTGGCTATCTGCTCTTGGCCACCAGGCAAAATGTAATTCACACACACACAAATCCCCAAACCTAAGGACTTGAAGTAGGAATTTATCCACTCTCACTCGTGTGAGTGGACTGGCAGTCCTTGTGCTGGTCTTGGGGGTGTCATTCACAAGACGGTCTTCAGCTGGGCTGAGGTGAAAGGTGTAGAAAGGCCTCCTTTCCATGTCAAGGCCTCAGCTGGGTCCTGCATTCCCCTGCATGTGTCCTCTTTCTTTGGTAGATCAGATGGCTTTCTCCCATGGTGCTCAGGGGCCCATGAAAGTAAATTGGATCTCTTATGAGCGCACCCCAAAATGTCACAGGGTCGGTCCTGTGGCATTCTATTGGTCAAACCAAGTCACAAGGTGAGCTGGATTCAAGGGGAGAGAAATAGACCTCATCCCAGTGGGATGAGGGCTGCTCTGTGCAGGGAGGAGGGAGCTGTTAGCACCCATCTCCGTAGACACACACACACATCTACCTCCATATATCAACCCATGCTGTCTCCATGCCAATCTTTCAAAGGAAGGGCTTTCAATATTATTTTTTGTGCCTTTTCTTAGGTGAGAAAAACGGAGGCTTAGAGATATAAAAAAAATTACTTCTCAGAATTATCTAAACATTCAGGAGAATGTTAAGAGTAAGGGGTTTAAAATAAGACACACTGGCGATTAAATGCTGCTTCTGCAATTTACTGTCTGAGAAACTGAGGGCAATTTATTATATCTATACAATAGGAATAATAATACCTATCTCACATGGCTATTTTCAGAGTTGAATAAGATGGTACTTAGCATAATTGCTTAGCATAGTGCCTAGTGAGCAATCAGCACTCAGAGTCTGTTGCTGAACATATTATTTTGGATTAAAATAGGAATGCGTATTATGTGGTCTGAGAGGAGGAAAAAAAGTTACATTAAGAATTGGCAGCAGAATTCTTTAGGAAGAGAAATGGCTATTGATTAGGAAAACTTAAAACATTTTGGCTATTGTGATTGTGGGAAATTGCCTTCAGGTCATCCACCGGAAGGTCAAATGAGCCAAGAGACTGCCTCTGGGGTGTGAGGTGGTTAATGAGGGTGTGGGGACTGGAGGTGAAGGTGAGTGCAGAAGGACAGAGGGAGAGGGAGTGTGTGTGTGTGGGGGGAGGGAACTGGAGCTTGGGCCTGAGAAGAGGAGGGGACCTGAACAGTTTCCAGGCTCCCAAGGAATAGGGAGAGAGAGTGGTGAGGTCCTTTAATAACTGATACTTTATATTAAGCCATTTTTATGCTCCAGTCCCCTGCCCTCACTATTATCCTGTGATCTTTCGTAAGAATTCTACCCCAATCTGAGTAACTCAATGAATGAGTTCAAGAACAGTTTCCTCCAGTGTCCCTCCTTCTGTTTTTTCAAAGCACTAGGTTTGTGCCACCAAACAGGGGTGAGAGCTGCTTTTCTTCCTTCATCAACCCCTGTGCCTGGCAGAACACCCAGCACATCGCGGGTTCTCAGTAAAAGTGGAGTACTTGGAAGGAGCTCAAGTTTCATTTTGTTTATTTGTTTTTCAAATTTTTATGTAAGGGCTTAGAGTGCACAAGCAGCTACACAGTGTGAGAGATTTCCAATGGGAATAAGAAGCCTGGGTGTTCACTATTTCAGTTAATGTAGAGCAGGAAAAGGGAACAATGGAGACATGGGGATTCTACAGAAGCAGGAAATTGGAGACCCTGGAAAATAGCCTCAGCTCCTATAGGTGGTTGGGTGAATTTCAGTTGTCTATGTGTTTTTTGGGCCATATTTGGGATGGGGGACACTGAATCATTTTAATTTTTCTTAACATATTTTTATTGATTTCAGAGAGGAAGGGAGAGGGAGAGAGAGATAGAAACATCAATGATGAGAGAGAATCGTTGACCGGCTGCCTCCTGTATGCCTCCTACAGGGGATCAAGCCCAAACCCGGACATATGCCCTGACTGGGAATTGAACCGTGACTTCCTGTTTCATAGGTTGATACTCAACCACTGAGCCACTCCAGCTGGGCTTGAATCATTTTAATTTCCATCTTGGGAAGCAGGGGCATCCCCACAACTGGGAAACTAACTTCGGGGTTGCATTGAAGGTTGAAATTTTACACAAGGCATGAAATTCTTGTATTTTCCACGAATGCAACCCAATTCAACTTGGTAAAAAGAACACTGATTTGGTGGCCAAGAGCTCCGAGTTCTAGCCCCAGTGTGTCACTACTTGGCTCTCAGATTTTGAATTATTTGATTTTGAAGTCTCTAAAATAAAATGCCTCATTTACAAAGTGAAGGGATGAGATGTCCCGTATGGTGTATGGTTTCTTCCTTGGACCCATGTCCTTTATTTGCAAACTGATAGACAGCTAGGGTACATGGCAATTAAAATCAGAGTGGAGAAAGTACAGAAATTTGGTAGTGTATAAAGAGCTATTGCCAACTCAAAAGAAACACAAAAGATAGTTCGTTTGACACATGGGGGAAATTGTCAACAATTACCGTAACAGGAAATTAATGAATGAATTGCAAATGGCCAACAAACTACTGAAAACATGTTTCACTTCAATAATAATCAAAGATAGTCAAATATGAAAGAAGACGAGATATCAATGTTCACTTATTAAGTTGGAAAATATTTTTTAAATGCCTCACATTGAATGCTAAGTGTGCCATCAGCTTGTTGGTTGTTAAGTATCAAAATCTTTTGAGAGGTCAGTTTGGCAATATTTATCAAGAGCATTAAAAATTTATCTTTGACACAATAGTCTGACCCTTTAGCAGCTCAGAGATGTCTGCATCTGTGACAAACACATTTATTGCAGGATGATTCATAATGATTCAACCCTGAAAGTTATTTAGAGATTCACAAAGAAGGCAAGAATTAAATACTTGATGATACATCCGATGACCATCTATTCAACCACTTAAATCTGGACTTTTAAGAATATTTTAGCCCTGGTCAGTTGGTTCTGTTGTTTGGAGCATCATCCCATACACCAAAGGGGTGAGGATGATTCTGGTCAGGGAACACACACCTAGGTTTCGGTTTGGTCCCTGGTCAGGGAGTATATGGAAGCCAACCAATCGATTTCTCTCTCTCTCTCTCTCTCTCTCTCTCTCTCTCTCTCTCTCTCTCTCTCTCCCCCCCTCTCTCTCTTTCAATAAATAAAAACTTACCTTGGGTGAGGCTTTTTAAAAAAAGAGTATTTTATACTATGGGAAAATGTTTGCCCATAATTTACCATAATTAATGGTAAATGCAAATAAAGAGCTCATCCAAACTGCAAATTCAGTGTCATCCTATGGTAAAACACAGACAAGGTACCCAGAGAAAAACACTCAGAAAAAAAGACACCCCAATTGCTAGAATGCTTCTTTCAAAAGTGATTGGATGATTTTAAATTTGTTCTTCATGCTATTCTGAATTTTCAAAACTCTAGTAAACATTGTGATTTAAACATTCAGCAACAAATGTGTTTTCCCCTTCAGTTATTCTTCAAATCCCTGGAGCATGAGCACTTGGCAGCATTTCCAGGTGTGATTCAGCGCAATGCACACCAAATACACCGGGCATTTACTTTAACGGCTCCAGTGCAGTGCAGTGCCCAAATGGGAATGCCCGAGAGCTGATTTTGTTTTTGAATGCGGCACACAGGGTCCCCCTCATCCCACCGGCAGCGAGAGGCAGTGCACCCACGTTAGCCTGTCCACCGACATGGGCCAGGGCTTACTGCCACATCAACTTGAAAGGCGACCAGGGACCTGCTGTCACTTCCCTGAGTGCTATGTCACATGGCTGAAGGGGCTGCTCTCAGGGGAGCAGAAAGCCACCATAAATATTTATAAGGGATCTTGTGTTGCTGTGCCAGAGGGCAGTTTATTATTAGAAAAGTCACAAATAGAACTGAAAAGCAGTGGCAAATACATTCCAGCTAGGTGTGTCTGTGTCTATGTTTATATGTGTGTATACATGTATGTATGTTTATATGTACATGCTTACATGCGAATACACATGTAGTGTTACATCTGTGGATGTGCTCCATGTACTTTATAACCCCCTCATTCTTGCCTTCCTTCTTTTTTAGCTCTCCACTTACATTTATCTGGTTTTGAAATTCAACCTTGATTGGTGCTTGTAGCGCCTGTGGCCCTTGTGACATTTCATCCAGGAATCCCAGTGTACAGTTGCCTGGTTGTTGCCCTGCAGACAGTCTTTCAGACAAAACCAGAATCGTTGAGCATGCTGTGCCTGCCCTCAAACTCATGTCTGTGTTAGGTTAGAAGTGAGGATTCTCCGTACACCTCACCCTCCTCCACGCAGCAAGGTCCGTGTGCAGTCCTATGCGTTGCAGACACTGAGGCACTGCTGAACAGCTGTTTTCAGTTGCAGGCCAGACCCACTGTCATAACACGGCAAGGTGTGGCAGAAGGTGTGACTGCTACTAATGAAATCATCAAACTTTGGTGACTTAAAAAAAGTAGTTAAAGTAGGTTCATGCTACCTCTAGAACTCCACCGCTCTCCCCTGCATGGGGGTGGGATGTTGTGAGTGGTTGAGGAGGAGGAGGTTTCGGTAGGGCTTGTTAGGAGGCAGGTGAGGCAGCTTGACCAGGGCCCCCATGCCCTCCCATCCTTCCTCACCTCGTTCAAGGCCCACTTTGCTCCTCTATGGACATGGTCTTTTCTGCTCACCACTGTCCTCCAGACCAAAGCGAATGGATGTTCTCAGTCCTCATCTCCCGGCCCTCACTGACATTTGAGGGTCCCTGCTCCTTCTTTCCTTCTTAAACACCCGCCCACCTTAGCGTGGGGAACACACGTGACTCCGGTTTCCAGCGGATGCCCCATCAATGCCTCTGACTGGTTTGTCCTCCTTCTCTGCTCCTAGACTTTGGCCTGTCACGGTGCATCTCTAGGGACTTCCCTAGGCGCCTTGCCACATGTTCCCCTCCACATGTTTGCTCCAGCTCACTGTCGCCCCTCAGCTGCATACTTGATGATGACGTCATTTTATGTTTCAGATTCAGTGGGTCCAAACCCCTGGCTTCCCGTTCCCCCAAGAAAGCTGGCCTCTCCATCTCCCCAAGTTAACCCTTTGAGTGCCAACCAATATCCTAGGAACTATGCTAAAATTGCCAAGGCATTTGTGCTGATTTTACAGCAGTTTAGGAAAAAAATTATGAATCGCAAGTAAATGAAGTTACATGTTCAAAAACTTAAGGAAACCTTTACTACATTGACATATTTAGCAATTATCATCATCACTAATAAAAGCAGACTTAGAATTGGACACCATTTCGAAGCTTTGATAGTGCTCCTGGCACTTTTGGCGAAAGACAGGAGGAGCACGATAGCTAGCGCTCCCCGGCACTCAAGTGGTTAATAATAGCCCCATTCTTCCAGCTCTTAGGCCAAAACCCCCAGAGCAGAATGGAAAGGAAAAGCCCATTGTTATAGGCTGACCTGTGTCCTTAAATCCATGTGGGAAGCCTCAACCACCAGGACCTCAGAATGTGACTGCATGGGGAGGTGGGGGTCTTTACAGAGGTGATTAAGGTAAGATGAGGTCACTGAAGTGGGCCTAATCCCATATGACGAGTGTTCTTATTAGAAGAGGAGTGTAGGACACAGACACACAGAGGGAAGAACATGTGAAGACACAGGGAGAAGACGGCTGTCTACACGCCAAGGAGAGAGGCCTCAGGAGGAACCAGCCCTGATCACGCCTTGTTCTCAGCTTCCCAAGATGGGGAAAGGATAGGTCTGCTGTTGCTGAAGCCTCCTTCTGGTCATTTGTGCTTTGTGACATCAGCCTGAAATGACTAATACAGCACCTTGTGTAAAAATAATTCAGAATTTCTTTCTTTAAAAAAATGATTTTATTGATTTGTAGAGAGAGAGGAAGGGAGAGAGATAGAGAGAAACATCAAAGAGAGACAGAAACTTTGATTGGCTGTCTCCTGCATGCCTCCTACTGGGGATTGGGACTGTGACCCCGGGCATGTGCCCTGACTCATAATCGAACCCATGACCTTTTGGTTACTGGAATTACACTCAACCACTGAGCACACTGGCCAGGCTAATTCAGGATTTCAAGACTACATGGACAAGCATGAAACCAATGCCAGGTCCATCTGAATGCAGATGCTGAGTGACTTCCTGTCCCTTTCCTATGAGGCCACCTGCCTTCAGCTTTGTTCCTGTTCACACTCACGTCCAATCCTCCCGCCAATCTTCCTGCTGCCTTCAGGACATACCTAGCTGGGGTCGCCCCTCCACACTGTGATCCCAGCATTATCTCTGTGTTCCACGTGACAGTCAGGGTGGCCCATTTGCATTATTGAACACCTTCCTCACTCCTCTGCGTGCATCCTCTCACGGCCTGCCCTCACTCAGAGTGAAATCTTTTCACCATCCGCAAACACCTGCCAGATGTGTTCTTCCAGCCCCACCTTGACCTCTGCCTCTTCTGGCTCCTCTTGTGTCTCCTGTGCTGGACAGTGGTAGGATGAGGATGGCATGTGGGGAACCAGAGGTAACATCAACCTGGGATGGGCGGGGCTTTCAGAGGGGGAACACCAGGACCATCCTTCGCATGCATGCCCACCTCTGCTCATCCTCAGCTTCTGCTTGTTCATCCAGAGGTGGCACTATCCACCCTCTAAATGTCACCCCAAAAACAAACAGACAAAGAAATAAATGTCACCTCAGGGCAGAGACTCAGAGTCTGTAGTCTTCCTTCCCAGGCCTGTCCACAGGCTCCCTCCAGACAGAAGAAAGCGAGAAGCCGGGCTCTGGAGCAGCTGCAGGCCGGTATGTGGCTCCAGCAAGTGGAGCTCGCAGGGCTTTGCTCACAGCCAGGAGGCATTTTTCTGGGCATGAACCAGCTCCTCTGTGACTCTGCATCCCCAGACCCCTGCAAGGGGCCTTCCTAGCCTCACAGGCTGGCTTTCCAGCTGTGCAAGCCCCCACATCCTGTTTTATCCCTCTTTCTTCTGCAAAGGCCTGATTTCCTGACTAAATGCTGCTAGAGACAGTCATGTTGCTGGGAACCAATCTGAGCAGAAAACATGGCAGCCCGTCCGCTCAGATGCCAGCACCGGAAGCCCTGACTCTGCCTGGCCCTTAGAATGAGACGGCTCACAATCAACCATTTCAACGGGCCATCGAAACAGTCAACAAACCAAAGCATTGGAGACCATAACTTTTAATCTTGGGGCTGTTATTATTCATGGATCACTTTGGACAAACGACCTTTTTTTATAGTTTTTAAAAATATATAGAATAAAATTAACTGTTTTTCCTTTGATGAAGTGTCAGAAGGGAAAAAAAATTAAGGTTATTTGAAGACAATTTGGAAATTTTCAGATGTAATGACACAAACTTATTCTGACTTTCCTTGATAATATAGAAAAAAAAATGGATATGCACAGAATCTGATTAAGAGCGCAGGTTCAGGAATTTGATTGCCCATGTTCATGTCCTGGCTTTGTCTCTACTAGCTGTACAACCGTAAGTAAGCAAATTAAATTTCTTGTGCCTCAGTTTCCTCCGCTGTTAAAATGACTACCAGTACTTAAAGGGTTGGGGGGGGGGGGTGGGGGATTAAAAATTAATCCAGGCAAGGCTCAGAATAGTGTCTAGCAACTTGAAACCCTTTTAAGTATCAGTTGCTATAATCACTGCCCACCAGTATAAGTATTTTATTATTGTTTATAAATACACTAACAAAATATAAGTGGTAATTACTATGGCTTAGTGAAGAGATATATGGTGTACATTTTTTTTAAAATCTTACTTTAACCTGTAAAGAAATAACCGCTATTCAGATCAGGGGTAAAACCAACCAGTCGATTCTAACGGAACTTATTTTGATGCCATGGTACCAGAAGCGCCCCATACACAAGACACTCCTGCTTCATTTAGAGTAACGCAACAGTAAACCCAGAAATACTTAAATGCAACTTATTTTATCAGAGAAATTTTACAGCCCTTATCTCATTTACTATAGTTGGCCACAGAGCTTCATCAGTAAGAGAAGCAGGTCCTATGAAGTCACGATTTATAGATGAGGAAACTGAGATGCCCGGGGGTGTTTTGCGGACAGGACTAGAAGCACACCGCAGGCCAGGGTCTTTCCGCTGCTCTGAGGAACTTCCTCCATCGGCGCAATGCTTGCACCGAGAAAGCCGGAGTATCTCAGCTTACCAAGGCCAAGTCAACCTGAGGGGGACTCGACTTCTCTCTTCATTCAAGGCTTTCTGTTGCCAGTTAAATTGTGGTGAGTGTGTGTGTGTGTGTGTGTGTGTGTGTGTGCGTGCGCGCGCGCGATCGCACGTGTGGGTGCACGCATGTCGTGGTGGAGGGAGGAGTGTGTGTGATTATTTTTAAGTAATGTTGCCATAGGTGAGTGATTTTTATAAGCTTCCTGGTAAATGATGGGTTGGATCTGTGTAATTAACTGTAAGCAGCGAGCAAGCTGTGAACCAAAGCAACATAAATAACAGTTACTGCTCTTCTACTCTGTAATCTGGAGGAGAGACATTGCTCAACGCGCTTTCCTTGACACACGTCGGCCTCTTATTTACCACTGAGGAGGTGCAAGCGGGGTGAGGCCCAGGCACACTGAAGAAGCCGGGACGGAGGGCTGGAGGTGTCCTGATTGCAGAGGAGGCGTCTGGATGTGATTGTTCTGCTGCGAAGCGCTGCCTGGGAAGCGTGCTCCATCACAGCCACACGCTGCGCTCCTTTTCTCCAGCTCAGAAACCTATTTCTGGATCAAGCCAGCAGCCTGAATGGAGGTAGTGAGAAAATTAATCAGCAAAATCTTCTGAAATCGGATGTCTTTTTAAAAATTCACTCCCTTTACTCCTAGGAGCTGACAGGGAGTAATAACTCTTCCCCATAAAGAGCTGGCTCAGCGATCTCTTCTGCATCCTGGAGAAAAGAGCACTGAAGATGAAACAGCCTCACTGTGATGGCAAAGCGTTCTCCTTAATGGTATCTGTGCTATACCTATCGTTTAAAGAGGAGCACACTCACTTACAGTCTTAATCTACCAAATGCATCCTGTAAGGTGTCTAGGTTTTTTGATAACAAAACATATTTAAGTTCCAGTTTGTTTTGGATACTGTTTGTAGATGTGAAATAGAGTAATTTCCCAGGAAACTGGGCCTCTGGGGGCTGAGAGAGGCTCAAGTCATCACATGACACTGGCAATCTGTGAGATTTCTTTCTAACATGTCCCCCAGTGTGGGGAAGACTAAGTTATAGTGATCATTGAGAGGGGTGCTGCCTCAGGGGAGGCTGGGTCGAGCAGACATTGCGCTGTAATCAGGCCATGCTGGGCTCCTGGGGGAATCTTATTTTTTTTTTTAAATATATTTTTATTGATTTCAGGAAGAAGGGAAAGGGAGAGAGAGAAACATCAATGATGAGAGAGAATCATTGATTGACTGCCTCCTCCACGCTCCTCCTCTGGGATTGAGCCCACAACCCAGGCATGTGCCCTTATCCAGGAATCGAACCGTGACCTCCTGGTGCATAGGTCGATGCTCAGCCACTAAGCCACACTGGCAGGGCTCCTGCGGGAATCTTGTTGACCCATCAGGTGTGTAGGAAGGGCAGGTGCTTCTGTCTGAAGACACCAGATATGCCTGGCATGAGAGAAAGCTGTGACATATCTAACCCGGGCTCCCCAAGTCAGGCATTCAGTGACTTATGAGCTTGTGAGCCTGTGCTTGGAGATCTACTGAGACATTCCTGACCCTCAGCTTCCCCTGAGCAGGGCTGAATGACATCAAATACAGAGATTGTGTGTGTTTTTAATTTTTTTATTTTAAAAAAATTTATTGTTGAAAGCATTACAGATGTCCCCTCCCTTGACCCCCAATTGCCCCTTATACCCCAGTCCTCGCTACTCCCCCCCCCCCAGGCCTTTACCACACTATTGTCTATGTCCATGGGTTATGCATATATGTCTGTAAATTCATTGGTTAATTTCTTCCCGAACCCCACCCTCCCCACCTCCCTTCCCTCTGAGATTTTCATGCCATTTTGCTTTGCTTATTTTTCCTTTGGAACATTGCAAATGAAAATAAAGAAAGAGCAATTCTCTTACCTATGGTTAAAAATAAAGACTTTTTCAGGGTAACAACTCTGTTGCTCTTTTGGATGGTAGGAGACTGAAAGTTAGATGCCTGAAAAGCCAAGAGCAGTGCTAAAGAAGCAAACTCGAGTTCTGCTTACAAAGGGACATGTCCCGATGGCTTTCCATTGCGTTTATATATATCATCCTTTTAAGTTCTTACCAAGCAATCCTCTGGCATTTCTAACTGGTTTAAAGTTGTCTTAGACTGTGGGCCTGCGCTAACAGAGTATCATAGACGGGTGGCTTATCAACAACATAAATTTATTTCTCACAGACTGGAGGCTGGAAGTCCGAGATCAAAGCGCCTGCAGATTCAGTGCCTGGTGAGGACCTGCTTCCTGTTTAGCAGACAGTGTCTCCTCTCTGTGCCCTCACATGGTGGCAGGGGACAGGGAGCTTTTAAAGGACACTAATCCAGCACACGGTGCCATACACAGATCTTCTAGGTGACATAGGAACCCACACCTGAAACCTATGCGATCACGTCAATCAATGTCACCCCAATGAATTTAATTAAAAAAATAAAGGACACAATCCCATTTATGAAGGCTCCGACCTCCTGACCTCATCAGCTCCCCAAGTTCCCACCTCCCAACACCATCACAATGGGGATTAGGTTCAACATATGAATTTTGGGAGTTGGCAGAAACACTTAATGTATAATGAGTTCTTAATGACCAAGTCAAGTTTTCTGCCCCCAAAATGACCAAAGAGGACAGAGCGGCCCCCCCTGACCCCGGGCCTCATGTGTAAGCAGTGACCCTGTGGCCTCAGAAGACGTAAGCAGCCCTCATGTTTCAGGGTCCTGTGAATCAACAAACAGAGCAGCTCCGCACCCGGACAGTATAGAAACAGGTGTCCCACAGTCTGACTTTTCTTATGGTCCAATAAAGGGGCCACATGTATTCCAGTTTGTATATAAAACAACGTGTGACTGGAAGAGACTTGTCAGATGAAAGAACAATTCCCAGGGAAACACTGTTCCTCAGCCACGGGGGCCCCAGCATGAACTCAAGGAAGCTAAACGTGGTGTCAAGAGGACTGGACTCAACACCGCTGTCCTTTGCCCTTTTCATGGTAAAAGGGAGGATGTGCTGCTTTTCAAAGACAACCAAAGCCGACGAAATCCTCGTTCGAACAACCAGGAACACCGAGGGAACGGAACGCTTTCAAACTGGGTTTTCCAAACTTCGTTAGGAAACTAGGAGGCTTGTTTGAGCTCTCTGTGTTTTCTTCGTTCAGCTCATGCAGGATCAGATCAGAGTGACTAATGGCAGTCACATGTGCCCAGTGGCTTTTTGTTTGTTTATTTGTTTTTTAAAGCAGAACCTGCAGTTGGGAAGTGGCTTTTAAACTTACTGAGCCATACTGGCTATTCCCCCCTTTTTTTAGTATTTAGGCTCGGTATTTAGGATTCACTATTACGTCTCCATGTTGAGGAGCAAGACGGTGAAATCTGATCTCTAACATGGGGTGGCTGGGGTGGGGGTGGGAGGGGGGTTGTGGACTGGGTCAGACTGGATCTGACCGAGGGAGGGACAGGAATCTCACAGGTGTCCACTTCAATCCTGCGGGGGGCGGGGGGGCTGCTCCTGATGGCACACCCTCCCCATGGTGCTTCCTAGAAAGCTCTGCCATTAGAGAATCACGTCAAATCACAGTAAAGACTGTCGTGACGATGCGGGACACTGCAAAAAAAAAAATAAATAAATAATGCTTTCCATCTCAGTTTCTCCTAAGTGGAAAGAATTGGGAAGAATTTTCACTTTGCAAAAGCAAAGAGAAAAGATGGTGCTTTTGAGGCAGAAACAGACGCTACAATATGCTAACAACATAGTAACAATAATTAAAAGTTACCAGACTAATTAAAATGCCAAGTGTCTGACAATAAACAGCAATTACACAGCCTCCCAGGGGATGAGCCACTGCAGAGTGGGTGGGTGGGGAGTGAGATCATGTGGAGATTCCCGACGGCAAACCTCCTCCTGGCCAGGCACTGTCAGGGGAGCCAGGCCGGTGGGCGGCTCGGGTGCTGTTCAAGCGGTCGTGCGTGGAGGTGTGAAAAGGGAGCCAGCACAGCCAACCCAGAGGAGCGAGCTGCCTTGCACAACTTATGCCTCAAACCTTTGGAATGTTAAAACAGGGCAAAGCTTTGGACTGGGCCTAAGCAGCCTTGTTTCTCAAACAACTGTTGGCAAGGGTAACAAGAGAGCAGTTATTGTGACGACTAGGCTGATGGCCACTGAACGGAAAATTAAAAACATCCTTTAGAATTAGCGTCACTATGTCAGCTTATCTGCACCAATGGCCATGTCTTCCTTCTGTGGATGCGATTGGTCCCCGCCCTCTCCCCATATATACCCATTGCCTTTTCTCCGAATCGGAACACTATTTGGCTTCCTGCCAGAGTCAATGCTTCCCCTATAGCTATTCCTTTTTTTTTTTTAGAGCTCAAATAAAGGCTTGTTGCCTCTCACTTTGGCTTTTCGTTTTTAGGCTGTCAGAGGGAAGAGGAGGAAATGACGTGTTTAGAAGCAGGAAGGATCCAGGAAGGAGTCGACAGAAGGTGTCTCTCTACTTTTAGAAATGCTTTCTTCACTTCTCACCCAGACTGTGTTCATGTGCTGAGCTTGCAGGACCCCCTCTCTCTGCTTCCCCCTCCCTCCGTTTTGCATTCTTTCCTGAGATGGTCAGTCAGGTGAGGCCACAAAAGGAGACGGAAAAGGGGCTCAGGAAAAACACGCACAGGTTTATTACACCCCCGGGTGCTAGAGGCAGGAGCACGCGGCGCCCACCGCAGGGCCACGAGGGGAAGCACCAGGGAGGTCAGAAGACAGAGACAGGAGCGGGAGACAACCTCAGCCACAGCCTTTACTGGGGTTTCCATTAAAAGGGAAGGCAGGGCAGGGGAGCAGTTTAGGGCGGGCTAGTTTGACTGACTCCGGAGGTTTGGGACCGCAGGGTGGGCCCTAGTTGATTGGCCCCTGGCCCTGGATGATGAAGGCGGAGGAATGTCACCTCCTGGGGTATGTGGGCCCACAGAAGCAGGCTGCCTCTGGATGGGTAGTTTGCCGGTCATGGGGGTGCTTCCCTGGGTGGCCTCTTCCCAGCCAGAACGTTTTTTAAGATGTCACAACATTGTAATATACTTAAAATTAAAAAGATATTTAATACACTCCCCCATCCCCATCAAAATGCCATTCCCCCAGAAGGCAGAGTGAGGACAGGAAATAGAAATGTTAGAAACGCAATAGACATTTATACTCAGCCTCCCTCTGAAGACGATTTGGGTGCATCTAATGCCGTGCCATAGCAGACGCATAGAACAGACACCGAGCATGAAAGGGCTCGCCTGTTTCCCCGGCTCTGCACACCTACAGCTTCTCATCTAGCCAGGAGGGAGGGACAGTGGGATGGGTGTCAGGGAAAGCGATGGGCAACAGGCAAAGGCGTTGGTGAGGCACTAAATTCTAGGGGGGATTGACCGAGTGCACTGTTGGCACCTGCCTGGCAGAGGCAGAGGGGTTTCCTGTGCCACCTGTGGTCGCATATAACAACCTGCTCTGCTCCATGCTCTTCCAGTTCTAGTCTCTGGTTTGGGGGCGTGGGTCATATTTCTTGGTTTTGGCTCACAACCACATGTGAGAGGCAGTAGAGGTGAGTCATTGTGAATTTTTTTTTTTTAGTTTTTCTTGATTTTAGAGAGCAAGGGAGAGGGAGAGAGAAAGAAACATTGGGGGAAAAAAAAGGAAACATTGATGTGGGAAACACCAACTGACTGCCTCCTGCACGCCCCCTACTGGGGATTGAGCCCGGAAACACAGCCACATGACAGGCACCGTGTGAGCCCTCACTCATTCAGTTCTTACATTCTTGAAGTCAGTGTTAATCACTATTGCCCTATTTTACAGATGAGGAAACTGAGGCCCAGGGAGGTGACAGAGTTTGCTGCAGGCTACACAGATAGTAACAGATGTGGAGTCAGAAAAACGAAGATCTGAGTCAATCTCAGGTGTCAGGGGTCCCACCTGCCTCCTTCCCTCCATCCCTCCCGGTGGCTCCTGCTTGCTGTAAAACTTCTTACCCTGAGAGTTCTGGGACAAGAAGGCAGTTCTTCCTCGGCGACACTCAAGAACATGAGTGCTCTTGTTCAAAGACAACCAGAAGTGTTTTTACAAGAAGACAAGGATAATTTAATTCTGATGCCGTTAAATTAATAAAACTCTCAGGGCTTGGCTAGTGACAATCTAATTAAACTTACAGAATGTGGTTCAATTATGTAACAAAGTGGGTTGACTTTCAGACAGATGAGTTCTGGATACACATCCGCCGGCTAATCACTTGCCTGCCATATAAGGTAAACTGGGATTAAATATTTCATCACATAGAATCCTCAACACATTCCAACTCCCTGTCAGGGTCTTTTGAGGGCAGAGGTCAGCTCACTCTGCGGCTGTGATTATTGATGAAGGTATGACTGCCACCTGCCAGTTACGATCTGGCCAAGCTGGAGTTGGCAGCGTGCGCTTGGCCGGGATGCTTCTAGTCAGGCTAACAATATCACCGAGAACTCACTGTGAGGTCCTGCCACTCCTTTGGAGAGCAATTTGGCAAAATTTAATACAATTGAAGGTGCACCCCGAATGAACTCAAAGTCACCTGCTAGGTGTTGACCCCTGGAGAAACTCCCACACACGTGCACACTGAGACACATACAAGAAGATTTGTTGCAGCCTATTTGTCCTCAAGAGAAACAAGAAATACTTTAAGTGGCCATAGGCAGGAAAGTGAATACTTACATTTTGGTACATTCATACAGTGGAATTTTTTGTTGTTAAAATGAGATAATTAGAGCTTAATGTATCAAAATGGACACATCACAGAAAATAGTGAATAAAAAACAGAAGATGTAGAATGACATTATAGTATGATGTCATCTATATAAATTTTAACATACTATGATGACTACATTCCCTCACGTATAGTAAAAATACCAAAGCATTATTGTGGCAATTTAACCACCAAAATTATGATGATAGTTTTCCTTTATAAAGGATAAAACAGAAAGAGTTGGAGAAGCACATATGGGTGATTTAAACTCTAAATATACCAATTTATTTCTTTAAAGTAATAAGGACTGAGGTAATGATGTAAAATATTGTTTTTAATGATGCTAGGTTATGAGTGTTTATTGTTCTCGATGTTTTTTTTTGTGATGCTTGAAATAGCTCATAATATATAAAGAACTTCCTGTAAGCTAAGCATTAGGATGTTCAGTATAGTAAGAATAATGCCTGCACGGAAGGTTCAGGCAGCCAGAAAAAAAATATATGGCATATAAAACATCCTTCTAAGTGGTACCACAAGCAGCAGAGATGGAATAATGACTCAGCATGAATGCTGTCTCTAAAATGAGCAGACTTATATGACAACCTTTCTCTTGAGCGAAATTTACTCCCAAAATAACTCACTTCCCTGAATTTTTCTCTTTATAGATGTGACATACATATGAGCTAGCATTTCAAAGCGAGCAGTATGGCCCTGGAAAGAAGTACAAAATGCTCAAGCCCTTGGAAAGACAGCCTCACTGGAGGGGAGTGCCTGGCTGCATACCTTTTCATTTTATTCCTGAGTTTGAATTAATTTGGCTGGTTATGTTATAAGAAAGCAAGCAAGCACAGGTGGCTCTGAGCACCTGCCAGACGTTTGATAGATTGAAATCTTGGCTTGAGTGTGTCACCATCCACAGCAGGTGACTATGGCAGACTCCATTGATGGCACCTGGTCCATAGTTTCCTGCTCAGGTTTCTTCCCTAGCCATTTAAACATTGCTTCAAACTACAGTATTTCAATTCACTTCATGTTTAGATGAATTTGGCAGAAGTCAGAAAAAAGTCAGCTAAACAAATGGGAATAATTTAAGCAATGATCATAAGCCTCTAGTGGGTAAGGACTAAGCTTTCATCTGTCTCCAAAATATTCCACACCACTCAATAAACTCTCTTAGTTGCTGATTAGCATAATTCCAAAAATACATTTAGTTCTTGCAGTGACAGAACTGCTCATGATGAAGAGAATCAGTCAACCTTACTTTCTTGACCTCTGGACCTACCTAGAATGCTTTAATATGTGTCCAATACAGCGTTCTTGTTACAGTGAGCAATGTAGGTTATTATTAATATTGATTATTAGAGTCCTATGCTCCAACACAAATGGAGGCCAGGACTTTGCAAAGAGGTTCACTGTACACAGAGGTTTAAAATGATATTAGCAGGATTTTTTACATAACAATTTTTAACGAGGTATGTAGCAAACACCTCTGGCTCTCCATGTCACGTCTCTGTGGCCCACGCGTGACTTCCACTCAACTTTGGTGCACAGCTCACCGAGCTCACTGCTGTGATGGCCTCCCACCTTGAGTACATGCTGCATGTCTTTTCTTTTTGCATCAGCATCTTGTTCAGTATTAGGGGGCTCATCACAGTGCAGAAGGCAAGTCAGAAGGATGCACTTCCTCAGTGAGCTCTCGGTAAGTGCTAAGGCCTCCTGTGTTTCAGGGAAATGGTTCTGGTGGCTATTCCACACTTAGGTGTGGCTTTCTTTTTATTTTATACTAGAGGCCAGGTGCACGGAATTCATGCACAGGGGCAGGGGGGTCTCCTCAGACCAGCCTGCACCCTCTCCAATTTGGGACCCCTTGGGGGATGTCCAGCTGCCGGTTTAGGCCCAATCCCAGGGGCCTAAACAATCTGGGCCCCTCTCACAATCTGGGACTGCTGGCTCCTAATTGCTCACCTGCTTGCCAGCCTGATCACTCCTAACTGCCTCTGCCTGCTGGCCTGATTACCCCCAACTGCCCCCCCTCCCTTGCCAGCCTGGTTGTCCCCAACTGCTCCCCCCCCCCCTCCGCCAGTCTGTTCACCCACAACTTCCCCATCCCTGTGGGCCTGGTCACCCCTTACTGCCCCCCTGATGGCCTGGGTGCCCCCAACTGCCCCCCATGACAGGCTGGTTGCCCCCAACTGCCCCCCCCCCCCAGCCTGGTCTCCCCCAACTGCCCCCTCCCCCCGCCCCTGCTGGCTTGGTCACCCCACGCAGCCTGCTGTTCAGTTGTTTGGTCATCCCTCACTAACTCCCCTTCCGGCCTTGTCGCCCCACGCAGCCTGCTGTTTTGTCATTACTGTGATGGAGTCCTAGACAATTTGCATATTCTTCTATTATTAGTATAGTTAGTTGAATTTTATATGACTCTGAGACTGTGGCTGGATGTTCTTGGTCAGTTTTAGAAAATTTTCAGAAAATTCTCCCCCTTTCTGTCTTTTTTCCTTCTGGGATCCTATTTACACTGGTACCCCTTTCTTCTGCCTTCTGAATATTTTATTTTGACTGACCTTCCAGCTTCTTAATTCTCTCCTCACCCTTCCTCAGCTTCTGTTTAAGTCACCCACTGACTTCTTAATTTGAGTTCTTGTTCCGTTTTGTTTAGAATCTCTCTAGTTCTTTCTTGATAGTTTCCAGTTCTTTAACTCTTCTTTTAGCTCATCTGATAACATCTTCATCTGAATTACCTGTCTATCTATTTCTGTTGTCCACTGTTTTTCTGGTATGTATTCTATTATTTTTGATTGAGTGCTAGACAGTGTATATGAAAATAAAACTACTTTGGTGCATAGGATGACGTTTTCTTTCTCTATAGAGATGCTCATTGCTTGGGACAGTGGCTGGGGGCAGTAGACATCCTGGAACAATCTTATCCACTTGTGGAATTAATAAGATTTTAAGCTGAGCTTCAGTTCCCAAGAATGCTGACCTCTTTCTGGTCCTCATTATTATGTGAGTGAAGCTTTTTCAGGGATCTGCTCTTTGTAGACAGTGGACTCTGATTTTTGCTCACTATGTCTATGAGGTTGACAAAAGTTCTGCTCAGCTTCTAAATTTCTCAATTCCTTCTTTGAAAATAAGCAGAAGCCCTTGGGGAAAATGTCCCCAATGTCAGGTTCATTAGCATGGTTTTTATATTCTCCTGGATCTTATATTTCTTACCTTGTTATTTCTTCAATGATTTTCAAACACATTAAGTATGTTTTGTTTTCTTTCTTTAGTTGTTCTGGATGGCAGACTTGGTACACATTACCTAGTCCTACTAGTCTGCTAAGGCTATGATAGACAAATACCTCAGATCATATGGCTTAAACAATATAAATTTATTACCACATGGTTCTAAATTCCAAGATCAAGGAACCTACAGTTTAGTGTCTGTGAGGATGTGCTTCCTGGTTTATAGACATGATGGGAGGGATGAGGGAGTTCCATGGGGTCTCCTTTATAAAGGGTGCTAATCCCATCATGAGGGCTCCACCTTAAGACCTAATCACCTCCTGAAGACTCCACCTCCAAACATCTTGGTGGTTAGTATTTAAACACATATATTGGAGGGAAGGGACACAAATATTCAGTCACTAGCAAGGACCAAGTCATAAAACTCTTAGTATCTTTAGAACCTTCATATTGTTCTACTGACTAGTGCTATCTGCTCTTTCTAACAACAGTAGCAATAACAGAAAACCCAGGATTCTCTATTATAAAAAGTCAAGCCAAAAGAAATATTTAAATTGTCTTCAGGAAATCCATAAATAATTCACTAATTTGAATCTTTTAAAAAAATCTGCTTTATGTAAATTAAGCAACTACTAAATGTCAAATTTATTCTTACATTGTTTACGATAGATTTATTTTCAGTAGTTGTTTTATTTTCTGCAAAGTTCATGCCAAAAATGTGAAAATGCATTTTCCATTAAATTATAAATAAGTAAAGTTTGTTTGACAATTTCTACATTTCCTATTTTCAAGAAAAATTTATGCCTAAACCTAGACTCTTGTAAATTGTTAAAAATCATCCAAGTTATTTGTTTTATGAAGTCTTAGTGCTTATGGAAAATAGCCTTTAAAAACTACCTTTCAGCGTGCAGAGGAAGAGTGCCAGGCCCACTCACAAAGACTGCTCATTTGTGGCAAATGTGCTTTGCTAAAGGGTAATCTAAATTATTTTCCTAAGAAATGTTCAGGCTGGAACACTGAAGAGGTTTACAGAGCTTGGAAATTAGTTGGTCCAAGCATAACAATGGATATTCAAAAACTCTGAGAAGTGACAGTTCTGAAGAGCACCATACTGGAAAGCAATTAACGTACAACAGAGTTCTGGCATCTCAAGAAGGAGACGTAAACATAAGAAAATACGTGTTCCACTGCAGGTCCAGTGCCTGGTGTTTGGGTATGTTTTACCATGGAACCCTCTCTTCTTATGTGCTCTTACTTAGTATCTCAAAGTAGGAAGCATAGATAAAGGCAGAAATTTGTTGTTGTTTTTTCTCCCTTCCTCCCTTTATTCCTTCCTTCCTTCACTTCTTCTATTTTTCCTTCCTTCCTTCTTTTTTTATCTTTCATTATAGAATAATCTGTCTTATATGCTCATGATTCATTCTAATATTCCCTTGTTATTTACCACCCATTGGTAGCAGGATTTACGGGTGATTGGCAGGGCTTTATGTCAACCTCAGTCTCCAAATTTTGTCTGCAATGTATTGTGTTGACACTATAGCAAGACAGACATGCCCAGCCAGCACGTCTCAGTGGTTGATCGTGTACCTATGAATCAGGAGGTCATGGTTCGATTCCTGGTCAGGGCACATGCCAAGTTATGAGCTTGATCCCCAGTGTGGGATGCGCAGGAGGCAGCTGATCAATGATTCTTTCTCACCATTGATGTTTTTTTTCTCTCTCTCCCTCTCCCTTCCTCTATGAAATCAATAAAAATATCTTTTTTTTAAAAAAAGACAGTCGTGATTCACATGGGCACATAGTTACTTACATACTCTGTTGTATGATGCTCATGCTTATCTTAAATTAACACACACACACACACACACACACACACACACACACACACACCCTCTGGAGAAAAGCTATAATCTGCCTAAGTAATTTCCTATTTAAAGAGCTCAAAAACAGAAATAGGAACAGAAGAAAAACACTTACTCCATGAGACACCACAGTAATAACCACCACAGGCAAGATGTGCTTATGACATCAAAATCAATGGGCAAGACTTTAAGAAGCAGGATGCCTCCCTGGTCTCAAGTACCTGCCCCACAAATATTAAATACTGTGGTAATTTTAATGTATGTCTCCAAATTCCTGACACTCCTCAGTCAGTGCAAGCTCCTGACACGTGCCCCTTGAGTAGGGGCCACCCTTCATTACTCTAGTGAGTAGAACATAAAAGAGAACAGCAGTGACTTCACAGTGGAGGAACTTCACCAACAGTAAGCTGAGTCAACATCCTTTACCCAAATGCAGCGTGATGGGGAGGGCTCCTCACCTTTGTAGGATTCTTCCCCAAACGAAGATAGCAGAACAACCCAAACTGAGGGAGATCCTACAAATCCCCTGAATGGCACTCCTTCAAACTGTCAAGGTCATCAAAAACAAGGGAAGTCTGGTAAGAACTGTCACTGATGAAAAGAGACGTGCCGACGGAATGCCATGTGTTACCTGGGCTGGTCTCTGGAATATCAAAAGAACATGAGTAGAAAATGATGAAGTCCTAACGTTTGCAGTTTAGGGTTCCGTATAAATGTTCACTTCTTAGATTTGATAAATGGGCTGTAGTTATGGAAAATTTTAATAATATGAGGCAATGTGGTTTATCCATACAATGGAATATTATTCCGCCTCAAGAAAGGAAAGAAATTCTGGCATGTTGTAACACAGATGAACCTTGACATTATGCTAAACCACTCACAAAAGGACAAATTCTGTATGATTCCACTCATTTGAGGCATCTAAAGTGGCCAAATTCATGGATACAGAAAGTAGAATGGTTGTATCCAGAGGCCAGGGAAAGAACTGGAGAGTTATTGTTTAATGAGTTCAAAGTTTTCAGTTTTGCAAGATGAAAAAATTCTAGAGAACTTACAACCATGTGCATTGAGTTAACTACTGGACTGTACACTTAAATATGGTTAGGATGATACATTTCACATTGCATTTTTACTCAAAGAAATATTATTTTTTTTAAAGTAGTCTCTTTCTCCCCAAGGAAACAAACCAACTTAAAAGGAATAACCTAAATCTTTTTGCTTCTTCCCCACCAAAGCTGTCTATTGTATAAGATTCATAAATACAAATCTTAGAGACAAATTATTGCACGTTTGCCAGTAGAAAAAATTGCACATCCTCTGCCTTGAATTCCTGTTGAGTTTTTTTATATTCCAGAATAATAAGAATAGCAAAAACTCTTTGTCTTCAGCTCTGCAGCTGCACATTGTGTCCAATGCTTTGGGATTTGTTATTCTCCACAACAAAGCTGACGTCGCCTTCTTGTCAACAGACTGGTTGCACCTGCATCACCTACAGCTCTAATGTCCCTACCAGACACTTCCTGTTTTTCATCTTTGCTCCATTGTCCTTTATCCCACTGTTGTCCATGCAGCTTTTCATCTTTAATCCCCATTATTCAAGGAGTCCTAAATTCAATTGTGTTTTTCTTCTTTTTCATGGACAGTACATAATATAATCTGGAATGCCAACAGCTTTCATCTCTTCTAGGGAGGAAACTATGGGGATGCAGATACAAGATAAAAAACAACCATATGTTTCTTAGATGTTCAGACAAAGTAACACATCCAAGGGACCAAAGTATTAGATCTGTCATTGGGAGATCTAACTACAAGTGGAAAACATTCCACCTTCCTGTTTTTCGTTCAGGTATTTGCGTTTTTTTGAATTGTTCTTTGCCCTCTCCTCAGGGATTCATGTTGGCATTCCCCCAAGTGCTCAGACCAGAACTTGGGGTGATCCTGGAGCCTTCACATATTCTTTCCTCTACAGCCAGTCATTTGGTCACTGGTTCTATCAGCATGACTTCCTTGATTCGCTGGGGCATCCTTGTCACTATTTCCAGTGTCACCACCTGCTTTTAGTTACCCTAGGTTACAGACAACCGCCTCCTAACTAACCCAGTCTCGTGTCCTCAGCAGCCCATCCAATCCAAACCATTCTCCCTGGGGAGCTATAACATATAGCAGTCTTCCTAAAATTAAAATTGATCCTGTCAATATATTTTTTCCCATTTCTTAAAATATTCCAATGAGTTCCCTTTTCCTTTTAGTAGAACCAGCATGAGAGACACAAGTGCCTCATTTAAACTGGTAATCTGGCAAGCCTTAAATGTACTCTCTTTAAAACTTGTACAACATTTAATTAATGAGAAAGAAACTGGCCTTTAAACAAAGAGTATCTCCTGTTCTGTATACAATAAGGGATTTACTACATGCATTGAATATTAACAAATAATCATCTTATGTAGAATTCTTTGGTTTTGTGGTGTTCCCATATTCACAAATCATTTGTCACCTTTCTCTAGTACCCTTTTTAAATTTTATTTTCATGTTTGCCATGTCCTGCAGTTGTACTGAAAATCCAGAACAAAGCACCACAGAGACGCTGCTCACATCTCCATCTGCACCGGCAGAGGGTGGGTTAACTGATGCTCATTAACTGTCCCTCAAGGTGTTCAGCTGCTTCATGAGCAGTTTCCCCAGGTTTGTAAGGTGGTAATGGCAGCGGTCACCTGAATTAGTGCACAGCCTGTCTCCAGTATTTCCACAGATTGGCTCCTGGAGCACCAGCTGTGCTGGCCCAGCCCGTAATCTGCCTCCAGCCTGGAGAAGCTCAGATTCTTCAGCAGGGTCCTGGGTACCCCACACTGTCCTCCTCCCTCCCCCAGATCTCCTGTGCTGTCTCCCTGGGCCCCTGAGCCTGGGGAGACATTCCTGCAGGCTACACAGTCTACCTTCCTGGGTAGTAGAGCAAGACAGAGAAGGAGACGGTGGGCCTGGTGGGCAAACATCACCCAGCTCGTTTCAGATCATGTGTTCCCACAGGGAGGGGAAAGGCTCTCCCCACGCTCATCTATCATTGCAATTATTAAACGTGCTTCATTGTCAGCTCCTCCCTGGATGGTAAGTTCCTGGAGGGGAGGTGCTGCACTATCCCTATGCTGGCAGAGACAATGCCATCAGACTGAGGGCTGGGGTGCTGGAAAAGACGTGGCCGTGAAGTGGACATTTCAGTAGAGTCTTAAACGGAAATAATTCTTCTCTCTAAAAAACAAAGTTTGAGAAAAACCTTTATGAGCCTTTCTAGAAAAGTAACATAAGTAATTTGTGCATAAAATCATTATTTAATTAATTAATTAATTTTTAAAAAATATATTTTATTGATTTTTTTTACAGAGAGGAAGGGAGAGGGATAGAGAGTTAGAAACATCAATAAGAGAGACACATTGATCAGCTGCCTCCTGCACACACCCTACTGGGGATGTGCCCGCAACCAAGGTACATGCCCTTGACCGTAAATGAACCTGGCACCCTTCAGTCCGCAGTCCGACGCTCTATCCACTGAGTCAAACCATTTAGGGCACAAAATCATTATTTTAGAGATTGTGTGTGTAGGATTTACACACCTTCTTAATATTTAAAGTCTGTATAGCACACGTACCTCTTCTTCCTGTGGTGTGTGTTCCTAGTAAGTAGTTCCTTTTTTTTCCCCCTATTTGAGTCTAGACTAGTTCATTTCCTGGCTTCTTCATGGTGTGTTCACATCACTTTATAGGATAAAATTAATCATGATTCATTAAATTTGCTAAAAAAAAAACACCCACTCATATTCCCTGGGCCAAGTTCATTAAAAAAATCTCTGTGGTTGAATTATGAATTATTTCCCCCTGAATCTGAAGGCAGCTCCTATGAGGCACCAGTGACAGGAGGCCTCCCAAGGCAGATCTGGGGACTGGGCAGCCAAAACTCAGGGCCTGCGTGGCAATTTCTGGATGAAAACATCGCCACGGGTGAGGACGAGGCATATGGTGGTGCTCTCTGCTCGGCATCACTGAACTTCCAAGCACAGACGGTAATTAGATTATGCACGTTGTGCTGGGACGTGCTGCAAAGAGAGTCTGTGTGAGCTGGTGACACAGCTCCTGTGTCAGAGCGAATCTGTTATCCATTGAAGGACTGTAGGCATTTATCTTCTGAAAGCCACAGTTGGGAAGATGAAACTTTAGATCTAAGACATTTCTCCTGTATCCTCTTTTCTTCCAAAATTAAGGTAAATTCTCCCCAGTGGATGGTGTTTTCACGTCTATTTCTATCCCTTGGTCTCTTTTGCAGAGGTGGGATATATTCCTGGTTACTTCTCAGATGAGTTTATTAATGTATGTTATTAATTGGTATATTAATGTATTTTATATATAATATTAATAGTAATATCAAGAGTAACATATTTTTAAGAGCCACATGCAAATATCTTAAGGAAAATAAGAGTTGGTTTTCAGAACGCACATCACGAGAGGCTCTCTAGGTGTCATGTGCATGCCATTTCTGCAACTCGCATCCTGACAATGTCTCCACACCTACTGGAAAATGCGCCATTTGCCCCTTGCTAAGCATGTCCCATGTCTGAATCAGAAGGTTATTTATTCATCAGGTTAAGCAGCCCATGGCTGCCAGCACAATGGTGGATGCTGCCACGGGCAGAGGGAGCAGAGATGCTGTTGGGGGTGACAGCTGAGAACACAGAGCTGCAAGCCCCAGGCGGCGAGCCCTCCAGGGAAATTGTACAGGAGGCTGGAATGACAGCCCTCCAGTGGAAGGGACACACCCGCTGCTGGTCTCTGAGTCTCCTCTCACCTCCTGCTCTTGAGTCTGGCTCTGTCTCTGGGCTGCAGGGACCCTGCTCATGCCCTGTGCTCAGGTGCCTGTGGGGAGACTCCGGTCCTCTGTTCTCAGCCCCAGGTGGGACAGGCTGACTGGACCTTGATTTAGGGAGGGACACAGTCCCAGAGGCTCTGAGAGCTCTGCTGAATCATTTGGTACAAGTTGCAGAGTCTTGAATCCAGCAAAAAGTGGACTCTCAGAATAAGCTACCAAAATATTTTCTCCAAAGTGTTACTTAAAAGATATTAGTAGCCCTAGCTGGTTTGGCTCAGTGGATAGAGCATCAGCCTGCAGACTGAAGAGTCCCAGGTTTGATTCCCATCAAGGTCACATGCATGTGTTGTGGACTCGATCCCCAATGGTGGTGTGGAGGGGGCGTGAAGAAGGCAGCTGATCAATGATTCTCTCTCATCATTAATGTTTCTATCTCTCTAGACCTCTCTCTTCTTCCCTGAAATCAATAAAAAATATAGTTAAAAGAAAAGACATTAGTAAATAATGCCCGATGTCAAGGGATTGCCCCATGAAACAACCTCATGGGGCTTCAGATGTGATGGTCCCAGTTAGTTTCAGAGCATCCATTCCCCTAACTCCTAAAAATAAAAGTCACCTATACATTTGTTTTTAAAACAAATATATTTAAATTATTTTTTTAAAAATATTTTTTTGTTTTAACAGTTTTATTGTGATATCAATGAAATAAAAGATTATATGTATTTATGGTGTAAAATTTGATATTTTGATATATGTTGTGAAATGATTACTACCATCAAGGCAATTAACACACCCCTCGACTCCCATAGCAACCTTGTTGGTGTGTGTGTGGTGAGAACACTTAAGATCTACTGTCTTAGAAAGTTTCAAGTGTACAATACAATATTGTTAACTATAGCCACCATGATCCCAAAACTTACTCATCTGATAACAAAATTTGTATCTTTTGACCTATATCTGCCTTTTTCCTGTTCCCCAGTCCCTGGCAACCATCATTCTATTCTTTGCTTCTATGAATTCAACTTTTTTAGATCCACATATAAGTGATGGTCACAGAATATTTGTCTTTGTCTGGCTTATTTCAGTTAGCATAATGTCCTCCAGGTTCATCCATGTCACAAATAATAGAATGTCCTTCTTTTTAACCTTTGAGAAAGTTAGATTGGCTCAGTTAGCTGGACCACTGTTCCATGCACCAAAAGATTGCCGACTGAATTCCTGGTCAGAGCATATAAGGAAGGCAACCATTGACCTTTCTTTCTCCCATCAATGTTTCTCTCTCCCTTCCTCTTTCCAAGTATATGACCTCGGATGAAGACTAAAAAATAAAAATGATTGAGATTATGAAGTGAGAGAATTGGGGAGAGGGAGAGGAATAATTATCTTTGATCCAATTAGCTTTTATAGATAGTATCAGTATCCTTCAGTTGGCTCTTCACATGTACTACTTCGTAAGGTGACTAATTCTTATGCTTTGTATTTGGAAATAATTATGAAGAAAGAGGAAGTTCTAACAATAGTTTTGTAGAGTCTCAGGTAGCCTTGACTCACCTTCCCCCATGATGTGAAGGTACAGGATTGCAGTTCAAGTTCAAAACCAGGATGCTGATAGGCAGTGCTGGAAACCAGACCATGCAGACCTTATTCAGTGATCACCATTTTTCACATACTTTAGTATGTGTGTGTGTGTGTCTGTGTGTGCGTGTGTGTGTGTGTGTGTGATCTCATGCAGTCTAATCCTGTGAATAAACTTCTATAACCATCACATTAAAAATGCAGAGCTGCTCATTGCCACTGAGGAGCCCCCTTGTGCTGCCCCTTTATACCTGTACCCTCATCCAGTTTGCTGTGTACATCATGGATTTATTCCTCTTTATTGCCAAATAGTGTTCCATTCTAGGATGGACCACAGTTGTGTAACTGTTATGTCATAACTAGCTAGTGTTATGTCATAACTAGCTAGTTAATATTAATAACTAGTGGCCCAGTGCACGAAATTTGTGCAATGGGGGGAGGTTCCATCAGCCCATCTTGCACCCTCTCCAATCTGGGACCCCCCTGTGGGATCGGGCCTAAACCGGCAGTCGGACATCCCTCTTGCAATCTGGGACCTCTGGCTCCTAACCGCTCACTGGCCTGCCTGCCTGATTGCCCCTAACCCCTCTGCCTGCCTGCCTGATTGCCCCTAACTCCTCTGCCTACCTGCCTGATTGCCCCTAACCTCTCTGCCTGCCTGCCTGATCGCCCCTAACTGCCCTCCTCTGCTGGCCTGATCTTGCCCCCAACTGCCCTCCTCTGAAGGCCTGATCTCGCCCCCAATGGCCCTCCCCTGATCGCCCTTAACTGCCTCTGCCTTGGCCCCCACCACCATGGCTTTGTCCGGAAGGAAGTCGGATGTCCAGAAGATGGCTGGTTGACCCAGTCTAATTAGCATATTACCCTTTTATTAGTGCAGGTAGATTATATAGGATGGGATTGCTTAAATGGGGGTGGGGGGTGGGGAAGCCTTTTACAGCAGGAGGAGATGCTCTTGGCAGACAAAAATACATAATACTTATATCTGGACTGATAGCCAGCCATATGCACTATACTGCCAAACCAGTCATTAAAAAACTAAGAACTGCTTTCTTATACCTTACACCAAACAGCTGTTGCCCTTAAAACCCTTCCTCAGCCCCCACCTTAGGTTCTGCCTTGGCAGTTCACCCAGATTAGGTTTTGATTGGTCAGTTTCTATGCCAGTCAGCGTCAAAAGCTCTGCCTCCTAGATAGCCATTGGCTCCTCACAGTTCACTCACATTTGGTTCTGATTGGTCAGTTTCTATACCAGTCAGGGTCTCTGGGCCTGTCTCCAGGACTGATCAGAGAGGCGGGGCTGATCATCAGCCCCCCGCGGATGCCCGGAGAGAGGGAGAGAGGCAAGGGCTGATCAACAGCTGCCACGAAGGCTATGAATCAAACCCTGCTTTTCCAGGCCTCTCTCCGGGCCTGATTCATAGCCCCCTTGGCAATCAGTGCTGGGTCGCCACGGCCCAGCACTGACTGCAGGATTGACTGTCAGTCAGTCGAGCCTTCAGTCATTTTGGACATTACAGACCATGGGTTTTTATATGTTAGGCTAGAAAGGGAGCAAAGGGGAGGCCAGAAATTATAAGCATGGTCATCTGGGCAGTTTCACCAGGAAGCTACAGCTTCACACTCCCCAGGGAACCACCAGTCGAGCTCCTGCAGATCACTGGGGGAAGGAGTCAAACAAAGGAGAGATGGGCACATACACAGTGAAGTTGGGGTGACATAGGGAAGGCACTTGCCTGTCAATCTAGCCTGGGAAAAACATAATTATCTAAGGGGGTGAAGCCACTGCAAGCATGGGGAATCTTGAAAGGTTAATAGGTTAAGCTCCTGGTTATAATGCCCAAAGAGTTCTCTCTCTCTCTTGCTCCTCTCTTGCTCCATGAACCACACTCACCAGCCATGTGGCTGTAAGCAGCAGCATGACCCATGGCCATGTGGATTCCACACGCAATGGACTACAGCTGGGAACACAAGTTAAGTTAGCCAAATGCTGTACTGGACTTTATTATGGAGTGAAGACACTGGGAAGTGGCCTTAATACAAAATTGGACCTTTTCCATGTCAGAACAGAGGGAAATAGGACATCGGAAACCCAGGGGTTTAAGTCCATAGAAATAAAGATTACTCATCCTCCCATGTGAGTCTCAGTGGTACTGTTGTCATTAACCCAGTTATTAATTATCAGGAAAGGGGCAAAAGGAAGGCCAGATAATAGAGGCATTCCATTTGTGCCAGAAAGCTGAAGTTTAACTCTTTAGGTTTGCTCCCCACAGATCTTGGGGGAAAGGACTGGACAAAGAAAGATTAGACACATGCCCAGTAAGGTCTAAATGACAAAGGCAAGGTGATTACTTGTTAGTCACACCTGGGAGCAGGTTATTGGCCAGAATAGGTGTGTTCACTGCCAGGGCTCAAATCTGAGATACATAAGCTCCTGAACAAAGGAAGGTCCCTCTCTTCACCCTATTGCTCTCTTGGGACTCTTGTTGTAGGGGTGTGCCCTCACACGCTACACTTGCCCATATGGCCTACAGCCCTGTGGACCCCACACAGTGGACTAATGGACTGTGACTAGCCTGATGCTACATCAGATTCAAGTCTACCATGGAACAGGAACTTTGGACACTGGCTTTGCTTCTACCTCTGCTGAAACCCCAGCTGCACCTTTTCCAAGACTGGATTAAGGGATATGGGACTTTTGAAACTGAAGGATATAACTTCACACAGACAAAAATCACTCACTCTCCCGTGTGAGTGATTTTAAAGTCTTAGAAAATCCTCAACATTATAAGAACCCCACCTTGACTAGCAATGGATAAAATCCACCTGCTCAGTTCTTGGATAACATTGGTGAATTCCTTTCCTTGTGACATTGTAAGAACTCCACTTCCACTGGTAACAGGTGGGGATGCAGAGAGCACCCCACTAATAACATAACCTTTCACCACTGAGGAAAATGTGTCCAGTTTTTTTGCTGTGATAAAGGAAACAGCTCTGGGCAACCATGGGCAGCTTTTTGTACATACCAATTTTTATTTCTCTGGGATAAATGCCCAAAAGTCCATTGCTGGGTTATTGGGAGTATTAGTATATGTTTGTGTTATATGAAACTGCCATACCCTATCCATTCCCACCAGCACTGAATGAGAAAGCTACATCCTTTCCAGTACAGATGCAAGAGAAAAGTAGCCTTGCCCTTTCTGTCTGTCTGATTGTGGCAGACAAGATTGAATGGGGGAATACAGGGGGAAAAAAGAAAAAGAAAAAAGAAAGCTGCATCCTCCCCAGAATTTGGCATCATGACTATGAGGGGACAAAGTTTTGCCACCCCAAAAGAGGCCTTTTGGGATATTGATTTTAAGCTGCTTATAAAAATGACTCAGAAAGAACCTTTGGCCCTCTCCTTTTATCTGCCTAAAGGAATACAGACCTGTTTCAGGCACATTCACCTGAGCATATGTGGACTGTGTGTGGTAGACAGGGAGAAAATCTAACAAAGCCTGTTTGTTGGACCCTCGTCTGAGCCCTATTGTTTCTGGGTGGCCACACAAAAATTTATCACATGTTTGCTCTTTCTCATCTACCTGTGAATTGTCTGCTTTCCCTTTTATCCCTTTGAAATTCCAGACCCCTGCCTGCCTCCCCTTTGTCCAGAATGCCTCCTGGGGTCTCAAATTCTTATGGAACCCATATATATACACATGTAATAAATTTTGGACATTTCCTCTTGTTAATTTGATGAGTACCCAGCCAGAAAAATTTAGACAGGTGGGAAATTTTTTTTCTACTCCCACAGCTCCTTTTTATTTTAAGTGTCCTACGAGGTGTATAGTAATATCTCACTGTGCTTTAATTTGCACATTCCTAATGGCCAATGGTGTTGAGCATCCTTTCATGTGTCTTTTTGCCACCAGTACCTTCTCCCTGGTGAATATCTGTCCATGTTTTTGCCCATTTCCTAAATGAGCGGTTTCTTTTTTTCCTGTTGAGATTTGAGAGTTCTTTACATATTCTAGACCAGTGGTCGGCAAACTGCAGCTCACGAGCCACATGTGGCTCTTTGGCCCCTTGAATGTGGCTCTTCCACAAAATACCACGTGTGGGCACGCATGTACAGTGTGTTTGAAACTTCGTGGCCCATGCTCAGAAGTCAGTATTTTGTGGAAGAGCCACACTCAACGGGCCAAAGAGCTGCATGTGGCTCTCGAGCCGCAGTTTGCCAACCACTGTTCTAGACCAAAGTCTTCTCTCAGATATGTGGCTTGCAAATAGTATCTCCAAGTCTGTAGTTCATCTTTTCATTCTCTCAACAAGAATTTTCAAAGAACAAATTCTGATACAATCTACAAAGAATTAATTCTGATATAATCTACTTTATTAATTTTTCCCTCTTTGGTTCATCCTATTTTCCTCTTAGTCTTGTAGTTTATAGTTACTTTTAAATCTACGATCCAATTTGAATTAATTTTTTTTATACAGTGTGAGGTTCAGGCCAAGGTTGTTTGTTCTCTCTCTCTCTCTCTCTCTCTCTCTCTCTCTCTCTCTCTCTCTCTTTCTCTTCCAACATCATGTTTCAAAATTATGGTTAAAAAAACACATACAATTTACCATCTTAATCATTTTTAAGTGTATAGATCAGTGGCATTGAGTACATTCATGATGTTGTGCAACCATCACCAATCAGAATCAATCTCTGAAAGTTTTTCATCTTCCCAAACTGAAACTCCATAACCATGAAAAAAGCACTTCTCATTTCCCCCACCACCCAGCCCCTGGTCTCCATTTTCTGTCTCTAAGAACTTGATTTCTCCAAGTACTTCACATGAGTGGAATCACAGTATTTGTTTGTTGTAATTGTCTTACTTCACTTGGCATAATGTCCTGAAGTTTCATCCATGTGGTACCATGTGTCACGTAGATGTTTTTTTTTTCTTTTTAAGACAGGCTAACAATCCACTGTATGTATAGACCACATTTTGTTTATACAAAAGACTTATTTAAAAATATGTTTTTATTGATTTCAGAGGCATGAAGGGCGAAGGAGACAGGGATAGAAACATTGATGAAAGAGAAACATAGACTGGCTGCCTCCTGCATATCCTCTACTGGGAATTGAGCCTGCAACCCCAGCATGTGCCCTGACTGGGAATCGATCCATCAACCTCCTGGTGCATGGGGAAATGTTCAACCAAGTGAGTGATACTGCCTGGGCATATTCAAAAGAATTGAAAGCAGGATCTGGAGGAGTTATTTGCACACACATGTTCATAGCATTATTCACAATTGCCAAGAATTGAAATCAACCAAAAATGCCCAGTTTCTTGAAAAACTGTTCTTCCTCCATTAAATTGCCTTTTCTTCTTTGACAAAAATCTGTTTGGTGTATTTGTGTGGGTCTATTTCTGAATTTTCTACTCTGTTACCTTGGCCAACAGTAAGTTGCCTTGATCATTGTAGCTATTTATTGAGTCTTGAAGTCAAGTAATGTGCATCTCCCCATTTCATTCTTTTTCAAAATTGTTTTAAATGTTGTAGTTTCTTTATCTTCCAATATCAATTTTAGAGTGAGCTTGTTGCTATTGACAAAACACTGTGCTGGGACTTTGGTGGGGATTTTCAGAGGTCAATTTGGAGCAACATGGCATCTTTACTAGGTTGAATATTCCAATCCTCGAACACAGCATGGTTTTCCATTTATATAGATCTTCTTTAATTTGTAACTGATTTTTAACTACATATACGTCTTCTATTTTTATAGATAGGTTGAAATTCATGAAATCCTTAGTGACAGCTTTGGAATCATGTCCAACGAAATGCTAGAAATGGCTCATACCAACTCATGAGGAGCAATTGTATGCCTTTCTTCTCAATTCTGACCTTGGTGATGTCATTGTGGTAGCCTGAAATTGGCCATGGACAGTGGGCAAATGGACAGTAGATAAATGCTACAAAATAGGCTCTTCCTCCATCCCTCTGTGCCTTCCTTTCTTCTTTCCTGTTTCTTTTCTTCTTCCCTCTCCTCCCTCCTTCAGTCTCTCTCATTATCTTTTTTTCATTTTTCATTTTTTTTTGGAGGACACTGTTAAAGGATGAGTGAGAGACTGAATTTAGAAATGTCCCTTTGGTAGATCCAAAGACCTGACTTCAACTTGTATTTACATTGGAAGTGGCAATTCATTACAAAAAATTTATAATCAGAAAAAGGACAAATTAGTCCTATTATCTATAATAATAAAAAGGTAATATGCTAATTAGACTGGACATCCTTCCAGACGTCTTTCCTTCTGGACAAAACCGCAGTGGGAGGGGGTTGGGGCCAAGGTCCTTGTACCAATTTTGTGCATTGGGCCTCTAGTGTATCCATAATTACCCATTCACCTCCTCTTTAAATAAAACCTTAATCATAGTCCTATTGATTGCCAAATACAATCCTGTTGGCTAAAATTGGTATTTTAATTATTTACACATGTTAAACTATTTGGTCATTTAGGTAGTAATTTTGTTCCAAAAAGGGAGTTTGGAAATTGAGAGTCAATCATTCAATGAGAGAAGATCAGCTGTCACACCTCTTTCCTCTCCCGCTTGAGCCTGTGAGCACTTGGTCGAGGTTGAACAGGGCAGCATGGGACAATCTTAAAATTTGGAATCAGCTCATCTCACGTCTGAACTCAGATTCTGTGTTTGTTTTTTGGTTGTTGTTTTTTTGGTTAATCCTCACCTGGGGATATTTTTTCCATTGATTTTTAGAGAGTATGGAAGGGAGGGGGAGAGAGAGAGAAACATCGATGTGAGAGAGACACATCAATTGCTTGCCTCCTGTACCGCCTGGGGCTAGGGATTGAGCCCATAACCGAGGTAGGTATGTGCCCTTGACCAGAATCAAACGCGGGACTCTTCAGTGCGCGTGCTGATGCTCTATCCACTGAGCAAAACTGGCTAGAGCTGAACTCAGCTTTTGATGCTTCTTTTGTCTTTGACTTTAATAAATCGCTCTATTCCCTTTTATCAGTCTTTTTACACTACAACATAAATGCTATCATTTTGAAATATGTTAACAGTTTTTAAAACATGGAAAAACAAAAGACTAACAGATGATCCTAAGCTCTTACTTTGAGGGTCCAGAGAAAGCAACAACTGACATTTACATGAATCCTCTTCTCAGTCTTTCCCTGTGCCAGGATATAACTATTGAACTGTCTTCTTTCTCCTTTATTGCTTCCCCCACCACCAGAAATATTTTGTCACTGACCCACATTTTGTCAATATTTTCCTTTGTCATAAAATAATGTTGGAGCCGAAACCGGTTTGGCTCAGTGGATGGAGCGTCGGCCTGCGGACTGAAGGGTTCCGGGTTCGATTCCGGTCAAGGGCATGTACCTGGGTTGCGGGCATATCCCCAGTGGGAGATGTGCAGGAGGCAGCTGATCGATGTTTCTCTCTCATCGATGTTTCTAACTCTCTATCTCTCTCCCTTCCTCTCTGTGGAAGATCAATAAAATATATATAAAAAAAATATGTTTTAAATAAAATAATGTTGGAGACTTAACAATAGCTGCAAATAAGTGAAATGATAGGCAAAAACCAGAAACAATAACCAAAAACAAACAAACAAACCCACCAATAAACAAATACTTCCCACGTGTCTGAGAATAAAATAAGATGATGTTGAGTTAAAATGGCAAAGAATTCTCATGGCTGTGATTATGTTTAGGACACAAGAAACACTTGGATTAACATTATAAAAAGGGAGGGTGCAACTAGGAGGAGCCCTAGAATCTTTGTTTGAAAGTGATTATTGTGATGGATAATTTTCATGATGAAGCTGATGGAACCAGTCTGTCTTGTATGCTTCTAATACAATTCAGACTGGGAAGCCAAAGAGGATCTGGACAGCCTTTCAAGGTCCTTCCAAACCTGTGGTTCTGTGATTAGTCTGAATAATTGATGATCTAAATTGTAATTATTTACCCCTTCAAGGTAGACTATGCATAAAGGCAGTTGTGGAGAAATATTGTGCAAACACTCCAGGGGTCATTGAGATGCTGATATTTCCTCCTTAGATCTGCTGTGAGTTACTGCTTGTGTAGAAGCAACTTTGCTTCAGGTCACATCACCTGACACCCATGACAGCCTGCCATAACTAATCAATAGTGCTTTTCTTGTTCTTCCTCTTCTTTTATTTATTTATTTATTTATTTATTTATTTATTTATTTATTTATTATTCTTTTTCTTAAAAAACAATGGATCATGGAGAAAGAAATTTATTTCCATCCTCAATTGGATGCTCCTTGGTAATTTGCATGCTGTATAAAAATTCCGCAGTCTCTTGTCATTATTGTCTTAATCTAGCAAAACAATACCTGTAGGGAATTGCTTCCCTGGACACAGCTAAGGACTTGGCACAGACTCCATGCCTATGAACAGAGTCATAGACTGATGAGGACAGAGGTAGAGAGAAGCTGACCTGGAATTAACCCACTGGGATGTGACCAGCCACAGATACTGCCCATGCCCAGTACCTGACCTCTCTCTGCCACAAGCACAGCCCATCACTCGCGGTCAGTGTTCTCACTCATTTTCCTCTATCTTCGCTCTATTTATAGTTGAGAACACTCCACTTCCCCCAGGTTGAAATACATTAGTTGCTATGGGAACGTGATGTCCCCTGCAGATGGAGTCTGATGTCATCTACAATTGCAGAGCACAATGGTGGGAACCCAATGTCCTGGCTGGAGAAATACCCGAAGGGCCAGAATGGGAAGGAGGACACGATGCGCAGCACAACTGCTAGAAAGGGGCTACGGAGCTTCTGGACCAGGTGTTCCAGAAACAGAACAGAAACCCACCCACAGTGAGGTAAAGGTCGCTCCATGGCCTCAAACCTCCAGAAATGTCTGGCGGCTCTCTCTTTTTCAGGAAATGAACACTGGTTTTATAGATGACAGCTGAAATACCTACATCTATGTATAGTCTTTTTATTTTATTTTTTTAACCCCCACCTGAGGACATTTTCCCATTGATTTTTAGAGAGAGTGGAAGAAAGAGGGAAAGACAGAGAGAAAAAATCGATGCAAAAGGAACACATTGATGGGTTGCCTCCTGCATGAGCCCCGAATGGGGAGGAGCCTGCAACTGAGGTATGTGCCCTTGACCGGAATTGAACCTGGGACCTTTTGGTTCACAGGCCAATGCTCTATCCACTGAGCCAAACCAGCGAGGGCTCTTTATATGGTCTTGATAAGTAGTATAATAATTTAATTTCAATTGAATTTAGCTTTTTTAAATGAGTGTAGGGGATATGATAGCACTCTCTCCATAGTGTTTCTAGTTTTCCCTGATATGAGAGGTAGTTTGTACAGGTTATCAAGCTTCTCTCTAGCTCAGGCTTCTTGGGAAAGTGTTCATTCAGGAAATTGAAAGTGGGAATGGATCATGGAGTCAACAGACAATCATCAGGTCTCTAACTCAGAACTGGAATAACAGGCCTTCTGATCCTTCAATGTTATCTCTCTGGCCTCCCTAGTGTGGGTTCTTTCTGGAGCAGGGCAGTGACCTCCTCGCCAGTACTAACCCCAGTGTTTCCATCCCAAGGTGCATCCAAATATCTCAGGTCCCCTCATCCATAATTATATCCCCACAATCTTAATACAGCTGGAGAGCAAACAGGTAAGTGAGCAACACTCACATGAATGATGTGAAATCCTGTTAAGGTAGTTCCAGCCCACACAGATTTCATCCTTCTTGAGATATCACTTTCACATTCTGCTATATATAATATCTTTATTTCTTGAAACTTAGCAATGCACAATATACTATTTTATATATATACTAGTAGCCCAGTGCACAAAAATTTGTGCACTTGGGGGGGGGGGTTCAGTTATTAAACATATATCTGCACAACACTGACCACATTGGTGGTGGTGGTGGTCTTGTCAGAATGTGTTATATTATGCAGATGAAAATCTATTTAAACAGATTTGATGTAGATATTTTCAAAGATGAAAGAATTGTCCCTGTCAACTATTTTAGTTGATTCATATCTTCAGTAATTGTCATCATTGCAAAGTTTTCAGTCCCCATATGGATTGCTGGATATAATAGATCATGTTCTGTCCCTGTCCTTTGTAGCCTTTGTTACCTTAAGAACTCTAGTTTTCCATTTATATTTTAAGTACCAACCTTACCGGTTTAAAAATGTAAGCTTTTAACACTGCTCTCTCTGTTCCGTATCCTTCCAATGAAAAGTGGAGTTGGGCTGCAGCACAGGAGAGAAATTCAGAAGGGGAATATTGAAGTAATGATTGCAGTAGGAGAAGAGGGAACCTATTTCCCTGGCCACAGGTGCTGGCGTCCTGGACCACAGGGCTGGCAGCTTCTCCGGGTGGCTGCAGCCTGGGACCTCGGGCGGGTGGCTTGTCCATCTCCTGGGCTGCAGCCAGCCGCAGGGACTGGCGCCTGGACCAAAGGTGGGCGGCTTCTTCTTCTGGCAGCTTCTTCTTCTGTGCTTCCAGGGAGGGCAGTCAGTTATGTGTATATGTGTGTGCATGCAAACATAGGCGTGTACACGTGTGTATGTGGAAATCTGCTGGGCAAGTCAAACCATAGAAGAGTTGCCCCCTATCTCTTGAATCTTCCAGAGATATCCCCCACTTTTTTATTCTATCACTATTGGAGAGTCAGTATTTGCAGCCAGCCAGCCAGTAACTCTCTCAGTGTCTATTTCTGACTTCTTCTTTCCCTGTCTGTCTTCCAACCCCTAATCATATTTCCACCTGGATGCATCATATTTATTCCCAATATGCTGTATACAGAAGGAGTCAGGATGCTGTCTTCCCATGAATAGTACTCAGTAACAAACCAATTGCATTATAGTTGGGCAATGCCCCTACCTACCCTTCAAATCCCTTCCACCATGTTTCCCTTTTTTTTGTTGGATTGTTCTGCTGCTCCTTCTCCTCACCCCACCACCCTTGGATCGTAATGTAAAATTCTTTTACCATGTCAAGAAATTATTAAAAATACAGGTACTTTGAAAAAAAATACAGGTACTTCTCTGATCACCCACGCACGGGGGGCAGGGTCAGGGGGTTGGGCAGGGAAGAGGTGACTGCTGGCCGCCCGAGATCTATGTGGCAGCACATAGAGGCCAGGACCCGGTCTCACGGGTTTTACCCACGCAGTTTGAAAGGTGCTCGCGATCTATGTGGTGGCCTGGACCCGGTCTCATGGGGTTTGCAGTTTGAAAGGTGCGCGCAATCTACGTGGCGGCCAGGACTCGGTCTCAGGGGGTTTTACCTGCACAGTTTGAAAGGTGCTCGCGATCTACGTGGTGGTCAGGATCCAGTCTCATGGGGTTTGCAGTTTGAAAGGTGCTCGCGATCTACGTGGCAGCACGTAGTGGTCAGGACCCAGCCTCATGGGGTTTTACCCGCGCAGTTTGAAAGGTGCTCGTGATCTACGTAGGGGACAGGATCGCCTCTTCCCTGCCCTGCCCAGCTTTTCCAATCACCGATCACTGGTGGGGGAGGGCAGGGAAGAGGCAGCCACAGGGGCTGCCTCTTCCCTGCCCCGCATGGCTTCTCCGATCCTGGCTGGGGGGCAGGGCAAAGGCGGTCCCGGTTCTCATATCATGGCTGGGGGGTGGGGCAAAGGCCCCCGGTTCTCCGATCACAGCTGGGGGGGGGGGGGGGCAAAGGTGGCCTAGCCTGTGCCTGGGTTTCTGATCACCATCAGCGGCAGGCAGCTTCTTCTGTCCTTCTCCTTTCGCCACTCAGCATTGTGCCTACATATGCAAATTAACCACCATCTTTGTTGGAAGTTAATTTGCATATCACCCTGATTAGCCAATGGGAAGCATAGCAAAGGTACGGTCAATTACCATGCTTGTCTATTATTAGATAGGACTAGGGGCCCAGTGCATGAATTCATGCACCTTGAAAGGAACTGTGGGCCACGAGGCTGTGGTGGGCACAGGGGCAGGTCTCAGCCCATCCTCTGCGCCCCCACTTGGCACCTCGAACTGCAGCTCCTGGTCCCTTGTCTACCAGCAACCCTGCTCCCACCACCACCACTCCCAAGTGCTGACGTTGACGGCACCAGCCCTGCTCGTACCTGCTGATGACGCAGAGCGATTGGAGCTGGCGCCAACGCCAGCAGTGGGTGTGAGTGGCAGCTACTTTCCCAATTGCTGCTCAGGAGCAGGGGGAGGTGGAGAAGCCCTGAGGGCGATTGGGGCCAGCAGCTGCCACTCGCATCCACTGACAGCACCTACCAATGCACTCTAAGGGAGGGTACCCATTTTTAAAGTGGGAAAACTGAGTGTTTAAACAGTTACCAAATAGGGAGCCAGGACCCAGTCTGTCTGATTCCTGTGTCCATCTCTCAGGCCCTACCTCACATATGGCCTTTCCTTAAATTGCTTCAACCAGTTCTACACAGAGGCAAACAACCACAGAGAAATGCCCTCCTGGTGGTTTTCCCTTCTTCCCAGGTTCTTAGTCTGTTTTATTTTTGGCCTCTGTTCATTTCCTGAAATCTGGAAATTAACCCCCACCTTGCTGACTTGCAGGTCAACAAACTCAAGTCAAAAGTTGCCTCAAATAGCATCCTTTCTTTCTTTCTTTTTTAAAAATATATTCTATTGACTTTTTTTTAGAGAGGAAGGGAGAAGGAGAGAGAGATAGAAACATCAATGATAAGAGAGAATCATTGATTGGCTGCCTCCTGCACGCCCTCTACTGGGGATCAAGCCCACAACCCAGGCATATGCCCTTGGACGGAATCGAACCTGGGACCCTTCAGTCCGAAGGCCAACGCTCTATCCACTGAGCCAAACCAGCTAGGGCCATCCTTTCTTTCTAGTCTCTCTCTCTCTCTCTCTCTCTCTCTCTCTCTCTCTCTCTCTCTCCCCACCCCTTTTTCTCTCTCTCCTCTCTCCCAACTCCTTGCTTTATAGAGTTCTTGTCAGAGTACCAAGGTGATATTTCAACAACATAGGAAAACCTGTGGTATAAATCTAATAAATGAATAAAATTCAGCCATTGAACCCGCAACTTTGCTTCTCTGAAGTATTCCCGCTACACGGTTACACTTTCAGTTAGTGCCTATAATTGCAACAATATCAGCTGACATTCTTGGAGATAAAAATAAAAAATATATAAACCCTTACTTTGGTCTGCAGGGAAGAAGCACATGCTCTGCCTGCCAGTCTAACTGAGAAAGTCTGTTATCAGATCTGACTCTATTACTGGAGTTGAGTGTAATTGTGTCTCGGGTTGGGATGTAGGATGTGAAATGTGATTAGAGCAAGCCATTATTCTGTGGATTAATGACACAAGGAGGAAGGGAGACAATGACCTGTTCGCTGGATAAAGGACAGAGTAGAAGCTGCTCCGAGATGATCCCAGTGTACTGAAATTGCTTATTTGCATACAAAGGTGTTTAATGGAAGTGCCATTTCTATACAAATATGTCATAAATAAATGAGTTGGTTAAATAGATAACTTAAATATAAACCCAATAAAGGTTAATGATCTTTTCTTTTCTAAAAGGTCACTATAAAATAAATCAAAGGCTTATCAGGTGATCACTTTGTAAGCTATATAAATGTCTACTCACAATATTGTACATCTGAAACTAGTATGTCAATTCTGACTGAAAAAATACATTTTTATAAATCATCTGAAAAGCAAATTGGTCTAATCTTACTTTATTTGGCCACCAGGACAGGGAGATGCTTGAGGACAGAGCTGTGTACAAGGCTATCAAACCCCTTTGTAGGTGAGCAGGTTTGGAAGCTGAGCCACCTTCCAGATTCATGCCCAGTGTAACTGGCCCACCCACAGGAACTCTCTTCACCAACATCTACATAATGGAAGTGGATGGAAGGAGGACCCCTGATTTGTAGGGGGGAAAAAGAAAGAATTCTTAAGTTCACCCCTACCTTTTGGTAAGGAAAGGCAATAAACATTAATAAATAATTAAAAGGAATGTTTACCTGGAATTGATCTATCTTAAAAAAATAAAATGTGCCCTAGCCGGTTTGGCTCAGTGGATAGAGCGTTGGCCTGTGGACTGAAGGGTCCCAGGTTCGATTCCGGTCAAGGGCATGTACCTTGGTTGCGGGCACATCCCCAGTAGGAGGTGTGCAGGAGGCAGCTGATCGATGTTTCTCTCTCATTGATGTTTCTAACTCTATCCCTCTCCCTTCCTCTCTGTAAAAAATCAATAAAATATATTTTAAAAAAATAAAAAGAATAAAATGCATTATAAAAAGATGAAGAGCTGAGAAGTACAGATTGGCAGTTACAAAACAGTGAAGCATAGGAAATATGTTCAATAATATTGTAATAACTGTGTACGGTGCCAGATGGGTACTGAGAATATCAGGGGAAATGCTTTGTAAAGTATATGATTGTCTAACCACTATGCTGTACTAATGCTGGGGGTCTTACCCAGCATCTAGAAGGGTTCAGGAACCTGGAGATGGTGCTGTGTGTAAATTAATAAAGAGGCTAGAAATATAAATTTGTAATCCATGGGGGAGCCAGAGAAGACCTAGCTTCAGTAACCAAGTTCTCTGAATCTCTGGACCCCTTGCTCTTTATTAATACAAATTGCCCTAAGGCAAAGCAGATATAGATATCAAAGGTTAAAATTTGGTATACAATAGGCATTGTCAGATTGGGGGAAACTGCCTTTGGCTGTCTCAGTAGCAGGCAATAACATGTAGATTTTCAGGTTTGGGGAAATGCCCTTAGCTATTCCAGCAGCAGGTAATATGTATTCAGCCCTGCTGAATCCCCAAGTTCCATCAACCTTTTGATGAAACTTCTTGCATTTATGACATGCTAGAATTAGCTTCTGGCACTATACACCTGAAGCTAATACAGGATTGCTGGGGTCCATCCCCAGCAGGTCCAAGGGTCCCCAAAGGTGTGGACGGAGACAGCGTTCAGTTGATCAGCATGGTTGGGTTCTCTTGCCTGGTTCTATTGCCAGGTCCTGTAGGTTCTCCAGCCAAGTTCTGTAGCCATGTTCCCTTGCTAGGTTCTGTCCAGGTTCTCCAGCCAGGTTCAGTCACCAGGTTCTAGTCAGGTTCTTTTGCCATGTTCTATCCAGGTTCTGTAGCCAGGTTCTGTCTCTAGGTTCTTCAGCCAGATTCTCTCGCTAGGTTCTGTCTCTAGGTTCTGTGGCCAGTTTCTGTGTCTAGGTTCTGTGTGTAGGTTCTGTGCCTAGGTTCTGTGTCCTGTTGTCTTGTTACATCTGTATTTATACCAGTTGATTCCAATCCTATCAATCTCTATTCTAAAGGTTAGGGCGTTTCTTATCTCCATTCCAGGGAGCAAAGATTATGTAGCTTAAGCATGATTATTCGTAGTTAAAGTGATTAATTACCCGCCTGGCACTTAGTTAAGGGGTTTTATTCCCTCCCTAACTTCAGGGGAAAATCCCTACCTGGGGAAACAAACTTTCTCAGAGAGGTGACCTTGGTTAAAACACATAGTGCCAAGAAGGTGAGCCAACATATTAAGAACAGTATGCCATATATGCCAGGTCCCTTGAAACAGCAAGGATGGACCGGCTCCCGGCACAGGATAATATTGATTGTAAAAAAAAAAAAAAAAAAAGAAAGAAAGAAAAAGAAAATGCTTTTTCATGTATTTAAAAATGGATGATGTATGTCAAATTAATATGGGATTTATATTCTACTGGATACATTTATAAGACTGGTATAATACTTTGTTTCTAGCCATACACTATTTTTTTAAAAAAAAGAATAGCATTATCTCTAATAATAAAAAGGTAATATGCTAATTAGACCAGACTTCATTCTGAATGTCCTTCCTGATGAAGCTGGGGCTGGAGGGAAGCCAGCCCAGGTCCCAGGTGCCTGCAGGTGGCCAGAGGAGGGAAGCATTCCAAGTCCCAGGTTGCCGGAGGGAAGCTGGTGCCAGCAGTCGGGGGAAGGAAGGTCTACTCTTGCACAAATTTTCATGCATCGGGCCTCTAGTACATTAATAAAGCTTCAGGTATTTAGTTAGCAAGGGTCATAAAAGAAGGAATGGGTGATCTTTCAGTTTGAAGAAGGTGCAGATCCTGAAATTGTACAAGATGGACCTGGGCTACACGTGGACTATGTTCTTAGAAAGAAACTGGGATCATGGAAGTTGTGCTCTCTCCTCCCAGCTCCTTTTCCTGCAGACTCAGCCTCCTGATTGCTCCTGCACCCTTCTTTTCAGAGGGTCATGGTGTCCATCTTTATTTGGCTCATTGAAAAAACAATTTTCCAAGGTAGGCTTTTGTATTTAAAAAATAAAAGTGTTAGGACAAGGAATTGAGGACAGGACGTTACTAATTAGTCAGCTTTTCCCGACAGTGTGGCAGCATGATGAGGAGTGCCGAGTTTGGACATGGAAGGAACTGGATTTAAGTCCTGCTCCATCACTGAAGGTCTGTGAGCTGCTGGTGGTGGGCCCCTCACTCACCTGCTTCCAATCACTTTCTGCATTTGAGATGAAACATAAGGGGGGATTGGTTGATAATATTCACTGTTCAGAAATCCTCTCGAGATTAAGCGCAGTGTAGGTGGAAAGGGGGCACAGAAATTGTGGCTTATCAGTGCTTAGTACATGAGAGCTGCCTTCACTGCTCCAACTCCACAGCCTAGCAATGCAGACCAGAAGAGTAGAATGGCACGCGTGATGCGGAAAAATCACCACGCCGAAGAATCAAAGAATGCTTTATTTACAAAAACCTTAGAAGTAGTCATCCACAGGAACTGTCTAAGTCAGGAGCAGGCTGGCTTCCCGGAGCATCTCGCAGGCCCCCGAGCTTGGTGCAGGGCTCTCCTCCTACTGTCTGGAGATTCTTAAAACCTTTTGAACAAGGGAACCCCCATTTCACTTCGTATTGGGCTCTGTGGATTATATAGGCCGCATTGGCAAGGCAGGATGGTGTTTATGGGGGTGAGAGTGTAGGTATTGGCACCCTTAACCCTAAAATCTGACTTTGAGAAGCATGGCTCCAGCTGAGGGGTCAGAGTCAGCAAATGAAAAAAATTGCGCAGATATACTCATACTAAAAAAAATTATTCATTGTTGATCTGAAATTCAAATGCAACTGAGCAATCTGTATTTTATCAGGCAACCCTACTCTCGGCCATCCCATCATTTTTATTATCCCAGGAAATTGAGGTGTATCAGGTATCAGCCATGTGCCAGATACCATGGTAAGTGGTCTGTGTCTACCAGCTCATTCAAAGCTGTTAGCACACGTATCCCGTGAGTGTTATCATCATGCTTGTTCAGACAAAGAAACTGAGGCACAAGCAGGTGGATAAGTCCATGAAGAACCCATGACAAGTAAGAGAAGGTGCCAGGTGTCTGGCCACAAAGTCCAGCTCTTCCATCTCAGTGACTGAGAGGAACTTTGCAGAGAAGATGAATTTGGACAGAAGCTGACTCAGAACTCATAGTCACTCCCAGGCTCTGCTGGGTCTGACTTAATAACCCAGAACCAGTCAAAGAGACAGATAAGATAGTTCACTTATTGTTGCAGCTGGTTTTGTGAAAGTAGTGTTTTCTAAGAAAAACAATCCATGTACAGGGTGAGTCACTCTCGAACTAGTTTACTCATTGCGGTGTAGGCAGAAATTATTGCATGTGGCAGAAGGTTGAGATTAAATTCCTTCAAGCACGTCTGAAATCTTATAGGTTCAGAAAAATCCCAAGCTTTTCATTCCGGTGCCTTTTTTACTTTGAGGATGAAAGCTGCATGCAGTTAGAAAGAAACGTAATCCACATATTCCAATGTCATTTCCACTTAATGAATCAATATGTCAGTTTGTCAGCTGATGTTTGTGTAAATATTCAGAGCTCTTTTGCTGCAAAACACACAAAACATTCTTCCTGTATATTTTGTGGTGCAAAATACTTATTTTAATTTCCTAAAAAGTGAGTACATCATTTTTATCTCTTTCTGCTGAAGCTTTGCAAACTGTAAACTGCAGTTTCACATTATCCGGGACTGTGTCCAGGTGTTTTAGGGGCGCCTGGCTGAGGAGCTCCCCTCTCCTACCCATGAGTGGAGGTGGGTCTTGTCCTACTCCCCCTGACCCTGTGCTTCCTACATTGCCCATGGCTTTTCCTTTTGTGTCTTTGTTCATTCCACTTTCCTGATATATTCTTCAGCTCCACCCAACATCTGTACAGATGCACTTCCTACTTAAAGATTAACTTAAATATTAGTTTTTTTCTGCATTGAAAATATTTATTGAACCAATGAATCAGTCAATTGGTCTGTCAGAATTAAAAAAGGAAAAAGAACAGGGTAAGGCAAAAATATTCACTATTCCCTTAAAAAGAAACAACATTAATGAACTTCAACACATCGACAACCTTACATGGATATAAATAAAGAAAGGCAATGGCTCATGTTCCTACAATGTCAGAAATCCCCAAATCACCCACATAACTCTTTAAAACAAAACAAAAAAGCAGAGGTTTTTTTTTACACATAATTAAATGCCATTTGAAAAATGAAAACTTTCTTCTCAACTACAGCTTTAGTTTAGATTCTTTTTTTTTCCTGCAAAAGCCTCAAGAAATAGCACAGAGTGTGAGAATTTAACTTCTAAGACAGCGGTTCTCAACCTGTGCATCGCGACCCCCTTGGGGGTCGAATGACCCTTTCACAGGGGTCGCCTAAGACCATTGGAAAACACACACATAATTACATATTGTTTTTGTGATTAATCACTATGCTTTAATTATGTTCAATTTGTAACAATGAAATTGGGGGTCACCACAACATGAAGAACTGTATTAAAGGGTCGCTGCATTAGGAAGGTTGAGAACCACTGCAAATATTTATTCTATGAGAGAAGCAAGAAAAAATATTCCAAAAGGACATAAGGGGCTGGGAAAGAAGTTTTCATAAACATGTAAATATAACAACCAAGAATAGGCCAGGGATTACAATCTTCAATCTAAAATGTTTTTGTGTTTTTTAGCTTTTTAAAAACATAGCTCTAAAGAATGAGTGAATTCCCTGAAATCACTTTAGCAAATCCCTAGGCTATCTTAAATAATTGCCCCTGCATTAATATATTACTGTTGCTGTTAATAATGTAGAGAGATTATATTATTATTATTAGTTTTATTCTTTCAAATGAAGATATTGAGCTATTTACTGGGACAACCAAAGTTATTCAGTGAATAAGTAATTAATATAAAAGACAAAGCTAACTCTTTTGAGACCAATTAAACTATGGGTTTCTAATAATTAGTCTTGGAATTTATTTTATATTTTATACATTTTAAAAAATGTTTTAAGATGGTTAAAGCATTAAAAATAATTTTACCTAATAGATTGGTGATCTTATGTTTTCATGAGTTTAATTGGGTATTTGTTACTATTGTTTAAATATCTGTAAAGATGTGCAAATATTTAGAAGGGTGGTTTGCTATTAAGGAATATTAATTGTTTAATAGATGATAACATTAATACATTGATTATCATAAAATGCATCACCAACAGGTTCTTCCACATAGGTTCCAGCTGAATCTGCTCAGCTAACAAACATGTCAAGTAGGTATAAAATTGTGGATTTGTCAGAAGACGCAATGCGACAGGGAGTGGAGTCTGAGTTAGACTGAGCCAAATATGGAAATGTTATTATAACAGGTTTTTGAAATTGTTTACCGTGGAAAATTGCCATTTCAAGGAAGATTTATAAATGTTTTACACAATGGAGTGGAGAAGTCTAGTTAGTTTGGGAAAGGCTGGGTGCTCTGTCCTTTTTTGGGCCACGCAAGGCTCTTCATATTCCAGGTGCTGAGATATCCTGCATGGGGGCTATCAAACAGAAATGCAACAGGAAATCGAAAATGCCTTTTGGGTTTTTCTTATAATCATGTTGAAAAAAGAATAAAATGAACAGGTAAAATGAATTTGAATAATATATCTAACCCAGTATTTCCAAAATCTTACCACCTTATCACATAATCAATATAAATATATTAATGGGCTATTTTACTTGTTTTTCCATATTAAGACTCAGAAATCCTGTGTTTGTTTTTGTGCATCTCAATTCAGAATGGTCACATTCACAAGTGGTCCTTTACTGAAGAGACCTGTTCAATACTGTTCAGTGTCCACCATTTCACACCTATGTATGACGTTAGCAATCTCCTCCATTCCTGCACAAATATTCGCTTTCATCTGGAAAATTACTGACATTTCTCTGAACCCTCCTGTACACTGAAGTCATTTGTAGGACGGCCACCAAATGCTGGGCTGATGTATGAAATTAAAAATTTATTTTCTAATCCATGTGACATCTTCTTATTATTAAAGCACTAGAGGCCCGTTGCACGAAGAGATTCATGCAATAGGCCTTCCCTTCCCCTTGCTGTTGACACTGGTTTTCCTCCGGCATCCGGGACCCAGGCCTTTGCTCTGGACGGAGCCTTCAGTCTTCACGGCTCCAGATGGAGCCTTCAGTTTTTGCTCGGCCGCTTTGCCCCTATGCATGCAAATTAACCGCCATCTTTGTTGGGTTAATTTGTATACTCTCCTGATTGGCTGGTGAGCATAGCAGAGGGATGGTTAATTTACATGTTTGTCTATTGTTAGGTAAGATAACTTCTTTTTCTAAAACACTTGGTGATCTCAAGCTACCTTCAGTCATCTCAGGGCCCAAGGGATGATGGTTTTTTCCCCCCATCAAATTTCCTTGCTCCTCGAGGCTCCGCCTGACCCCAGCTCTGGCTGCTGAGGACCTGGAGCAGAGGCACCTGAGTCCGCGGCGGTTGGGACAATGTGGTTCTTTGTGTGGGACCTGGTCCAGGATTTCCTGTTCAAGCTCAACCTGGAACCTGCCGAGGGCAGCCCGCTGGGGCCCTGGACCATGCATCGTGGCCACAAGGAGGCCGCAGGCAACCTGATGTCCATCTTCATGTACAATGTGAAGTCTGGCTCCAAAGAGCAGACCCAGGTGGCCAAAGCTGCCTTCAAGCTCCTCAAAACTCTCAGGTACCCCAACATTCTGGCCTACATTGATGGGCTGGAGACAGACAAATGGATCCACTTAGTGACGGAGGCTGTGACTCCACTGGGAGCAGAGGCTGTGGCCCCAAGGAGCTGGAACTCTCCTGGGGGCTGCACCAGACTGTGAAAACCCTCAGCTTCTCCCTCAATGACTGCAGTCTCATCTACAACAATGTCTACATGGCCATTGTGTTTGTGGGCCGCACCAGGAAATGGAAGCTTAGGGGCTTGGACTACATGTACTCAGCCCAGGGCAATGGCGGGCACCCCCCTGCAAAGGGATTCCCGAGCTTGAGCAGTATGATCCTCTAGAGTTGGCTGATGACAGTGGCAAAGCCATCACAGAGAAGTGGTCAGCCGCCATATGGCGCTTGGGCTGCCTCATCTGGGAAGTCTTCAATGGGCCCCTACCTCAAGCCACCCCTCTGCACAACCCTGGGAAGATCCCAAAACTGCTGGTGCCCCATTATTGCGAGCTGGTTGGAGCCAACCCCAAGATGCATCCCAACCCAGCCCGCTTCCTGCAGAACTGCCGTGCACCCAGTGGGTTTATGAACAACCGCTTGGTGGAGACCAACCTGTGCCTGGAAGAGATTCAGATCGAAGAGCCAGCTGAGAAGCAAAAGTTCTTCCAAGAGCTGAGCAAGAGCCTAGACTCATTCCCGGAGATTTCTGCTGGCACAAGATGCTGCCCCAGCTGCTGACTGCCTTTGAGTTTGGGTATGCAGGGGCTGTGGTGCTCACCCACCTCTTCAAGGTGGGCAAGTCCCTCAGTGCTGAGGAGTATCAGCAGCAGGTCATCCCTGTCAGGGTCAAGATGTTCTCATCCACTGATCTGGCCATGCACATACACCTCCTGCAGCAGATGGAGCAATTCATCCAATACCTTGATGAGCCAACAGTCAATACCCAGATCTTTCCATGAGTCGTGCATGGCTTCTGGGACACCAACCCTGCCAACCGGGAGCAGACGTCAAGTCCATGCTGCTCCTGGCCCCGAAGCTGAACGAGGCCAACTTCAATGTGGAGCTGATGAAGCATTTAGCTCAACTGCAGGCCAACGATGTGCAGGGCCCCATCTGCTGCAACACCACCGTCTGTCTGGGAAAAATCGGCTGCTTCCAGGCCGCTAAGGACCCGTTTGCCCTGTCTCAGATTGCCAGTGTTCTGGGCTTCGCTGCCACCCACAACCTCTACTCAATGAATGATTGTGCCCTGTGCTCTGTAGTCTCACTGTGGATCCCGAAAAATCTGTGCAGGTCCAGGCCTTCAAGGCCATTTGAAGTTTCCTTTCCAAACTGGAGTCTGTGTCAGAGGACCCCGCCCAACTGGCCAAAGTGGAGAAGGATGTCCATGCCGCCTCCAGCCCCGGAATGGGAGGAGCCGCAGCCAGCTGGGCAGGATGGGCCATGACAGGGGTCTCCTCGCTCACCTCCAAGCTGATCTGTGCACACCCCACGGCTTCCCCTGGTGAGCCCAAAGTCTCCCAGAGACCCACACCCAAGGGACTTCCTGCCCCAGCTCCCACCCCTGCCTCTCCCACACCCATTACCTCAGGAGACTGGGAGGCACAAGAGGAGGGCAAGGACACAGCGGGGGACAGCAGCGCTGCTGACAGATGGGATGACAAAGACCGGGGAAGCTTGGAGCAGGAGGCTGAATCTGTATTAGCCCAGCAGGATAACTGGAGTACTGGGGGCCAAGCCAGCTGCGCTGGGCCGACCAGTAACCCTGACCACAAATCTCCCGAGTCGGACTGGAGCAGCTGGGAAGCTGAGGGCTCATGGGAACAGGTTTGGCAGGAGCCGAGTCCTCAGGAGCCACTCCCTGAGGGCATACTGCTGACCAGCAAGCATAACTGGGGTGGACCAGAGCCCAGTGACAAAGGCAACGCCTTTGCTGATCTGTTGGGTGTTGGGAGGTTGGCACCCAGCCAAGACCTGATTCATGGGAAGACAACTGGGATGGCCTGGAGACTGAGAGCTGGCAGGTAAAGGCTGAGCTGGCCTGGAAGAAGCAGGAAGAGCGTCAGCGGGAGATGGAAGCAGAAGGCTGCCAAGGGCCCCATGACGCTGGGGACCCGGAGGACTGAACTGCTGGTGTGGGTGGTTCCCGGCCACAGAGAACAGCCCCATGGATGTATTTATTGCACACACCATGCCAGCCAGCCAGCCTGGCCAAGCACATCTCACATGTACATAATCAGAGCCACAATAAATTCTATTTCTCTCTCTCGCTCTCTCTCACACACACACACACACACACACATTTTCCTTACTCTTCATAATTCTCTGCTGGGTGAATTTGAGCTGCAATGGGAGGACCAGACCTCTGTCCAAGTGTTATTTCATATTTTATTTTCCATGACAAGGCCTAGCCCCTTCAGAGGATACACCTATAGTGAAATGTGGGTGCTCTGGGGGACCAAACGGGAAAGGGGTTTGGTATAGACAATCTTTGGGTGCTGCTACTTTCCAGGTGTTAGGCCGATCAGCTTCATCCCTCTGTGGTCAAGGCCACCTGTTGGTGGAGAGATGTGCACCCCAACTCTCTTCCACTAGTTTACATGCTATTAGCAAGACACCCCAAACAGCAATGAGCTGCTTTCTAAATGGAATTAGTCCACTGTAACTTTAAAAATTTCAGGGAGAGAGCCACTTCAGAGATTCAGAAATCGAGGGCTTACTAAGAGATGTTAGAGAAGAAGCCTCACCTGTAGAGCTCTGCAAATTATCTGCAGCTTCTTTTAAAAAAAGCTCTTTGGCCTGGAAACATGCAAGGAGGCTGCTAAACCAGCAGATTCAGAGAAAGCAGCACTCAGGAAATTGATTTGAAGCCAGAGACACAGCTTCTAAGGTGGTGATGGGGTCGAGGGGGTCACTGAGTAATAGGATTTCTCAGAACTGCTAATGATCCTGATTCGGTCATTTTCTGCTTAAAAAGACACTTTGACCTTCTCCAAACCCAAATATATGCTTCCTGATGGGAGGTGGCTCCATGCATAACCTACTGAAGATTAGATTTATTAGGGAAACTCTGGTAGATCCCTAAACCCAGCAGGAGAGGCGATGCTGCTATTATTAATTGATTAAATGATCTCTTTTATATGGCATTATGCAAACATGTATATATGGCATAAATTATGCAAAACCAGTTTCAGCATGGTTAATAAAAAGGCTGAATAAAAAGTGCTAAAGTAGGTTCTTTTATTGATTTTTTCTTTAAAAATTAAATGGCATTTTACTTAATAGCATTAATCAAACTGGAAGACCATCTGTATTAAAACTTAAAAAAACTGTTTTCGGCTCAGGGGAGGCCTGAGCACCTGGGGTGTGAATCCGGGTTAGGATAGCCCTGAGATGAAAGGGTTTGCCTGGGATGTACATTTGCTTCTCAGGGTTCTCTTCTACTTAACACATTGCAGACGGATCTCGAGAACTCTTGCTTCATATTACACAGTGTTTTACAAAGTATCATATTTTAAAAAGTTATTCGTTTGTAAGAACATGTCATAAATAACTTCAAAATGCAACGGGTATTTAATTTTAAAGCGTGACTTTAACATTTATGTAAAACATTTTTTGTACTTGTTCAATAGAAACTTATGTGGCCACTGGGTAAAGCTAGCAATAAAACTACTGGTCCACAATGTGTTAGGATCAGTCTAAATAGGAAAGAGTATTCAAATGATTTGGGGTTTTACTTTTTCACGATGGTCAATGCCTGTGAAATTGATCAAAAAAGAGAACACAGTTTACTGAAACTATCTCGATGTCAGATACCCAGAGTTTGATTTCCAGTAGGGGTAACAACGAGTTGTGCTACCTTGGAGAAGTCCCTTAGCTTCTCTCAGCTTCATCTATAAAATGAAAATGAACATGAGTATTTACCGCTCATAGTTATGGAGAGAATAAAATGAGATAGCAGATGCAAACCTCCAAGCACCTAGCTGACAACTGGTCAAGAATATACACACAGGCTATGATAAACCATTCAGAGTACTAATGCAGCAACTGCATGGTAGGCCCAAGAGTTCAAATGTCATCCATGGGGCTGATCACCACAAAAGACTCATCAAAAAAATAAAGTATGACAAATGGCCAATAAGCACATGAAAGGATGCTCAATGTCGCTAAGCCTTAGGAAAATGCAAATCATAAGCACAATGAGATATCACCTCATACTCATTCGGATGTCTAGTATATTTTTCAAAAAAGCTGTTGGTGAGAATGTGGAGAAATATGAACCCTTGGGTGCTGTGGGTGGGAACATAAAATGGTGCAGCTGCTGTGGAAAATAGGATGGTGGTTCCTCAAAAAATTAAACATAGGACTACCATATAAGAAATTCCACTTCTGGGTGTTTAGCCAAAAATAACTGAAAGCAGGGACTTGAACAGATGTCTTACACCGATCTCACAGCAGCATTATTCTAACAGCAAAAAAGTGGAAGCAATCCAAGTGTCCTGTGGTTGCCAGGGGCTAGAGGAGGGGAGAATGAGCAGTTAATGTTTAACAGGGACAGAGTTTCCCTTTGGAAAGATGAAAATGTTCTGGAGAGGGACGAAGGTGATGGCTGCATAACAATGTGAAGGTATACTTGGAAACAGTTAAGATGGTAAATTGTGTGTTATGTGTCTGTTACTACAATTTTAAAATACATACTGTGCTAATAAAGTCTTTTCACGTTGCAGAATAGTGAGGTAGTGATAAGCTTCCTTTTTGTCCTGTTTTCCCAGTGACAATACATTTCTTCCCTCACATGTTTGCTCATTCATTCATTTGGTGCTGGGACTTGTGTTGAGCCCCTTTAGTACATCAGCTACTGTGGATGGCAAAGGGTAAAGAAATAAATGCAGCCTCGTGTGGCTCTTCCCAAACTTGAAGCCTTGAAGGAAGAGTATCACAGGACTAGATAAACACAGGATCATGTGACAAGTGTAACTCCTAGAAGAAGCATTTGTAAGATACTGAAATAACATAAAGAACGGGAAACATGAGGATGAGAAAAGGAAAAGTAATGGCAAGAAAAAGAAGTCCATTTTACATAAACTCAGTGGATGACTATAGGCATCTCATTGGCCTCTCAATTTTTAAAAAAGAAAAGACTAGATTTATGTTATCATTTCTGCCATTTAGTTCAATTTTTTATATTATAAAAGAACTAGAGGCCCAGTGCATGAAATTTGTGCATGGGGGATGGGTCCCTCAGCTCAACCTGCACCCTTTCCAATCTGGGAGCCCTCAGGGGAGCCCTCACGGCATAGGCCCACTCTCCATGGTTCTCTGCTCTCTGTGGGGCCTGGAAGCTCTAAGCCCGCTGCCTAGAGGCTCTCCACGGCCCAGAGGCCCTCTGTGGTTGGGTCGGGACGCTTGCCTTGTCGCCATGGCGATGACGCAAATGTCCCTTCCCAGCCACTCCATGTGCACGTGCACTGCCCAAAGGCCCTCCGCATCCTGCCTTGGCCACTCTGTGCCCGCTGCCCAGAGGCCCTCCACGGCTGGGGCAGAACACTTGCCTCATGCTGCGGTGATGAAGCAAGCATTCTGCCAGGCCGCTCACGCTGCCTGCTCTCAGCAGCCACCCCTCCAGGACTGGGGGATTTTGGCTGGGCTGAGGGGACTGGGTGCAGCCATCTTTGTGATGGAGTGATGGTTAATTTGCATATTACCCTTTTATTAGATAGGATCATTGAATTGCTGAGAATGCTCAAGATAATTTAACCTACTCTGCCAGGGTCCAACCCCAGCAGGTCCAGGGGTCCCCAAAGGTGTGGACGGAGTCGGTGAAGAAGGAATGACACGGAGGCAGCGTTCAGTTGATCAGCAGCCTAGCCAGGATCTCCAGCGAAGTTCTGGTCAGGATCTCCAGCCAGGTTCTCCAGGTTCTCCAGCCAGGTTCTGTAGCCATGTTCCCTCGCTAGGTTCTCCAGCCAGGTTCTGTCCAGGTTCTCCAGCCAGGTTCAGTCACCAGGTTCTAGTCAGGTTCTCTTGCCATGTTCTATCCAGGTTCTGTAGCCAGGTTCTGTCTCTAGGTTCTTCAGCCAGGTTCTCTCGCTAGGTTCTGTCTCTAGGTTCTGTGGCCAGTTTCCGTCCAGGATCTTTTGCCATGTTCTCTCCAGCGAAGTTCTTCTGTCTCTAGGTTCTTTGTAGGTTCTGTGTCTAGGTTCTGTCCAGGATCTTTTGCCATGTTCTCTTGCTAGGTTCTGTCTCTAGGTTCTGTGGCCAGTTTCTGTCCAGGATCTTTTGCCATGTTCTCTCCAGCGAAGTTCTTCTGTCTCTAGATTCTGTGTAGGTTCTGTGTCTAGGTTCTGTCTCTTGTTGTCTTTTTACATCTGTATTTATACCAGTTGATTCCAATCCTATCAATCTCTATTCCAAAGGTTAGGGCGTTTCTTATCTGCATTCCAGGGAGTAAAGATTATGTAGCTTAAGCATGATTGTTTGTAGTTAAAGTGATTAATTACCCGCCAGGCACTTAATTAAGGGGTTTTATTCCCTCCCTAACTTCAGGGGAAAATCCCTACCTGGGGAAACAACCTTTCTCAGAGAGGTGACCTTGGTTAAAACACACAGTGCCAAGAAGGTGAGCCAACATATTAAGAACAGTATGCCATATATGCCAGGTCCCTTGAAACAGCAAGGGTGGACTGGCTCCCGGCACTACTCCCTATTTTGCACATGAAGAAACTGAGGTAGAGTAAAAGGTCCCACTATAAAATTAGTATCTAGAATACAGATTTTTTCAAAAGTGCCTGTTTTTTTTTTTTTTTTTAAATACCATACTATCTTTTCCAAGGCAGCCAGAAATGTACCAGTAAGAACCAGAAATGATCCAGTTCTTACTGACATCACATGATCTCATGTTTATATAGCACTGTCTTAGCTTTTCAATTATCATTGTCAGAAGTAAGGTATGCTTTTACTTCTGAGAGGGTCAATGACTTCATTCTGGTTAGAAAAGTCATGATCTATGCTGCTGACGTACTTGAATGTAAGTCTGTTCATTTACTTATTAGTCATTCATTTACTAGTAACACACACTGGGAGTTAGGTGCTGTTAAACACAGTGGGAGCACAATAATGAAAGAACACACATTGCCCTAACCCAATGGTCGGCAAACTGCGGCTCGCAAGCCACATGCAGCTCTTTGGCCCCTTGTGTGTGACCACAAAGTTTCAATCACACTGTATGTGCACACTCACACGTGGTATTTTGTGAAAGAGGCACACTCAAGGGGCCACAGTTTGCCAACCACTGCCCTAACCGGTTTGGCTCAGAGGATACAGCGTCACCCTGAGGACTCAAAGGTCCCAGGTTTGATTCCGATCAAGGGCATGTAACTTAGTTGCAGGCACATCCCCAGTAGGGAGTGTGCAGGAGGCAGCTGATTGATGTTTCTAACTCTCTATCCCTCTCCCTTCTTCTCTGTAAAAAATCAATAAAATATATTTTAAAAAAAAAGAAAAAAAAGAAAGGACACACAATTCAGCAGTCCCTTCTTTTTTTTTTTTTTAAATATATTTTATTGATTTTTTACAGAGAGGAAGGGAGAGAGATAGAGAGTTAGAAACATCGATGAGAGAGAAACATTGATCAGCTGCCTCCTGCACATCTCCTACTGGGGATGGATATGCCTGCAACCCAGGTACATGCCCTTGACTGGAATCGAACCTGGGACCTTTCAGTCCGCAGGCCGACGCTCTATCCACTGAGCCAAACCGGTTTCAGCTCAGCAGTCCCTTCTTAAATAAAGTGTTTCTTACCATCTTTAACAATTGTCAGAATAAATTTTTTGGACAAAACCCAAGTAGAATTTCATAAGCAGTTATGTGCTCAAGTGTTCTTGATATATTAACCAGCAACATTTAATTCTTCTATAGGTTTTATTTCCTATTTGGAGCCTGAGACTAAAAATTGATCATTATGTGAGATGGGGGCTCTAGGGAGCAGAGAAGATCTTACAGCAAGGAAAGATGATGACTTTAGTTTGGGACCAACTGAATTTGGATTTCCAGCAGCATGGCATCTGGGAATACTGGCAGGCACTTGAAAGTTTGAGTGGAATTAAGTGGGAGGTCAAAACCAGAAATGGAGACTGGAGAGTGCCCGCAGAGCTGAGAGTTGAAGCGTTGTGTGATTATGCCTCCCGTCAAGACGGCCAGGACACCTCTGTGGTCCGACGAGCTGCAGCAGGCACATGCACCTGGGGACTGTGGGGCATCTCAGCAAGGGGGTGTAGGGAGGACTCAGAGGATTGGGCTTATACAGGTGGTTTGGGGGAAGGTCAAGGATGCGGGGGTCCACCCTGGACGGAGGCAGGATAACTCTATGACTGGGTATCTTCATAAATCCTTTTTAGATGTAGAGCAGAATGGAGCAGGACGAAAGCTAGAATTAGAAGAATCCTATTGGTCTGAATAATGGGACGTTTGGTCATTTTTGTAGCTTGTACAATGTTCATAGTTTGTGTTCAGAAATAATTACCCTAAGGTCTTATTTGTGTCTTGATCCATCTGGGTCTCAGAGTGGCCTTGATGGATGTTGATGTTCAGTTTTCATGAGAACACCCAGGCTTATCTGGATGTCCCAACTGGTCCAGGATGGCAGGGCAAGGCTTCTTTTTCAGGAGGAAGGAGGGAGGAGGTTCAAGAAAGCACCTTGGCACCCCCCTTCCCTCCTAACTTGCAATTTGGACAGTGACAAAGAAAGTAGAAGTGGAATGAGAAAAACCCAGAAAATGCAACATCAGCTTTCCCTGTTTCACACTTTAAAACACGCATACTCCTGTGTTGGGAAACAACAAATAAAACAGTATAGTAACGTGGTGTAATTTAGAATCGCCATCCGGAAAAGTGGGTGTCATGCAGAAAACTGTTCCCTTCGTTTATTATATTTACTCGGAGTAGGTTGTAGCCAGTCAGTGCCTGACTAAATCCCACAGTTCGTTCACAGTTTGCTCTGTTATCAAGACTCCTGCATCATTTTTTAGAACTTGCATCAATGAGATAAAATCGTGTCTGTCTTTTAATGTAATTTTCCATTTGCCTGTGACGATTTTTCTGGATCCTTCCTGGCCTGCTTGGTTCTTGTTAGGTTGGATTTTAACATTCTTGCCTCTTGCTCAGACTCCCAGGGATGTTGTGAACAGGGGATAAATGGACCGCTACGCTTTGCTTTCGAGAACAGCTTCCCAGACTTGGTTTTCTCAGACCAGATTTGTGAAGTTCCTGCAAGCGCCATGGTTACTGCCCCTTTCTGCCACAGCTGATGCTGCATATTTGCATGGGACTGGAATCTGCCTCCTAACCCAGATTGCTCAGTTTCCTCATTGAATGTGAGTTTCTTTTCATCTTGACCCACACCTTCCATTGTACGGGCCCTGGCGTTCTACACCCTCCATCTCGGCACCTCGGGGGGGATTTGAATGTGCGTCTCCTCTCAGCCCTCCTAAGATACAATGCCCGGGATGTCCCCTGCCACAGTGCTCCCTGGGGAATGTGAGAAACTCCGACACCCCTCAGCCTCCCTCTGTCTGCCTCAGAATCCCCATGACTCCCCAGAATGAACTCAGCGAGATGGAAGTTCGGGGAGAACAACCTGGCACAGAGCAGGCTGCAGCCTTCTTGGCCGAGTCCCATCTGCCTTTCCGGGTCATTTTCCCCTGGGAACAGCCCTGGCAGGGAGTGTGCGATGTGTGGGTGTTTTCCAATCGGGACTTTGCGCCGATTGCTTTGATGGCTCCATTCGTTATGCTCATTTTGATCTAGCATTTGAAGTGTGAAGACAGTGAGCACGGGATAGCCATAAAGGGGCTATTGTTGCCACATTTCTTTAGACCAGTAAGGAGGCCTGCAAACCGCTGGTAGACTGCCAGCAACAACTCTGCAAAGCTCCTCCCTCCGCTGGGGTCTAAGACATTAAAAGCCCAGAACTGCGAGTGGCTAGGAGCCATCCTCAGCCCTGTAGGAAGATTGCTTTGCGGATTAGGAATCAAATCTGAGCAGTTTTGGAGCCTGAGAGATGTCCACAGGCCATTGTCATTTAAATAAGGTCCTTTCAAGCGGTTCTTAGTGAGCTGAGGCCTCGAACACTGTGCATTTTTCCTTCCTGGCTGACGCAGAAGCGCCCGGTGGAGAATATGTGGATGTTTCCCACTATACCAGAATTACACAGGATCTGTCAGCAACTGACACTGTTAATAAAGGATTTACACATATCATGAAAATGCCTACATATAGCTGAAATGCATGCCAATTGGTTAAATTAATGTTGCAGCAAGATAGTTTGGAACTTTTGAGTTCTTCTAAGGGGTAATTGGGCCCTTAAATAAAAACATATGGGTGGTAGAGATCCCAAGTGCTTTAAATCAGCAGAGGTTTGGCAATCCCATGGCTTTTAGTGTATGTGACACAAGCAGAGTTCATTAGATCCAGGCCCAACCTCGTACCTGACGTCAGCAGAGTAATTAATCTTAAGAATTCCCTGAGCCAACAACTGACAGTGCACTCATAATCCACAGCTGTGTCCTCTCTTTCACCGGGGCCACTGTGACTTTTACTACTTCCTAAAATGCAAGCTTCCAAGTTTCCTTTCCTCAAGTCTTCTGGTTGGGAAGGTCAAATGCAGATCCAGAAAATGAAAGAAAAGTGTCCATTTTATGTGTGGGGAATGTATTGATACACCTATGAATCCATATTAACAAAGACACACAATCCATTCTGATATGGTTGGATGCTTATTTTCTGATGTAATATATTCCTGAAGATAAATAGGTCTGTTATACAAGTTTGGCGTAATTGAGTGGAGACCTTGCAATTACTGGGTAATATGTTATTCTTTATTTTTAAATCCTCACCCAAGGATATTTTTCCATTGATTTTTTAGAGTGAGTGGAAGAGAGAGGGAAAGACAGAGAGAAATATCGATGTGAGAGAAACACATCGATTGGTTGCTTCCTGAATGCGCCCTGAGCAGGGCCTGGACCAGGGAGGAATCTGCAACCGAGGTATGTGCCCTTGACCGGAATCAAACCCGGGACCCTCCAGTCCACAGACTTTTGTCCATTGAGCCAAACCGGCTAGGGAGGTAATGTGTTATTATCAGATAAATGAAGCTGTGAGATAAAAAGCAGTGAAACAGAGAACTACAGCTTCTTCCTCGATAACCCAACGATTTTTTTCCCATTTCCCTTACATGTTTGGGTTTTCTTTTTCATGTACTATAGTTACAGATAAATTTTATTCCCATAATACCAGTATTTGAGAGAATCTCAATGAACACCAAGTGGGTAGAAGATTACTTGACATTTAAAGTTGGGAAACTCAGGTTGAAAAATCTATTTTTAGTAGCGAAGCCCTGTGAAATATAGTATACATAATCCATGTTAAAATTCCAGAAAGCAGAAAATGTCTCTTCAATTAGAAATATATTCTGTAAATGTCGTACTCTACTCTTGCCTTTCATTTTACCAGTAGGTTCTGCTTTAGTAATACAAATTTTAAAATAAGATTTAGGTAAGGAATCTAAATGCATATAATTATGCATTATTACAGTCTTTTCTAAATAATAGAAAATTTTTGCCAGCCCCCCCAAAATTATCACAGTATATCTAAGCAAAAATTAATTTAAATTACAATTTACATTATTACATTTTTTATAGATATAGCAAAAAAATATCACAGAACTGTCTTGTGAAAATTCTTTAGAGCAAGTTTATGGAAGCATTATTTTTTTTTTAATTATGAAAACAACTGTATCACATTATCCAAACAATGATAGAGCTTTACATCACCACCTACAAGGATTCTGACTTAACCTTTTTTTTACTCAGAAAGAATATGTTATAACTATCTTAAAATTATCTGTTTTATACTATAAGGCACAGCCATTTTCAACTTTATGTCTTATAAATTCATTTTTCCTTAGGGCTTCATCTCAGAACTTTCATTGAAAGTAAATTGTTTGGAAGAAAAAAAAGAGCATTGCTTCTTGAATCCATAACTCATGCATTCTTTTATTATCTCAAATGATTTGAGAAAAAAGGGAAATGTTCCTTTCTGTTAGTCTTGGTTGATCATAAGTTTTTTGTTCCAAATTCCTACAGTGATCCCCTGCCGTCACTGATATTTTTAGAAAGGCAACAAGGAGAAATCGAGAAAGAAGGAACTAAGTGACTGGTAGGGATTATAGAGATCATCTACTCCAACACCTTTATGGACCTAAAAAAGAAACCATGACTGCAGAAGGTAAGGGAATGTTGGAAGGGCAATGGGGAGAGCAGCGTAGGAGGGTGATCGTTTGAAAGCTGGAGCTTCATGATCCTGGACCTGGCTGCGTATCTACTGTGTGAGCTAGGGCACATTGCTTCCTCTGCCTGCTGCATTTCTTCCCTGTGTAATGAGCACCATGACCTACTCATAAGCTTTCTGTGAGCAGTAAGTGAGATGAGATGGTACACAGGGGATTGGTACTGAAGGAGTCTAAAGCTTGACACACTAAAGCTGCCTTTTGGAATATTGATTTTAAGCTGATTATTAAAAAAACAAAAGACTCAGAAAGAACATTTATCTCCCTCCCTTTCCTGCCCAAGAGATTCAGATAGAAAAACCCGCTCCAGGAAGAAAATCTCAGATGGTCACATTAGCCTAATTTGAATGAAGTGTGGTACATAGGAAGGTGCCAAGCAGGGGCCTGGTAGCTAGATCACCTCCTGTGTCACATTGAAGCAAAATTTGCCAGCTGCGTATGTTCTGCTCTTCCTCAAGTACCTGTTTCCTTTAAAGTCCTTTCATTACCCCCCATTTTTCCTTTGTTCAAAATGAGATATATGCCCAATTTTATTTCACTGTCTTTGGGATTTTCATGCTTATGCATATTCACTGTGTGTATATATTAAAATTTGATTTTCTCCTGTTTATCTGTCTATGTTAATTTGATTTTTAGCCCAGCTAGAAGAAGTTAGGTGAGAGAAAAGGTATTCTTTTATTAGCCCCCACATTCCAGAACACCTTCCCCGCAATCCCCACCTTGGATACAAAACTTCTTGGATGCTCAACTTCCTTATATAAAACTAGAGGCCCAGTGCACGAAATTCGTGCATGGGTAGGGTCCCTAGGCCTAGCCAGCAATCGGGGTCGATTGGGACCTTCTGGCTGCCAGCCAGGACCTTCCTTCCCCAGCTGCCGACCAGGGCCTTCCTTCGTTCCCTGCTGCCCCCTGGTGGTCAGCGCACGTCATAGCAAGTGATCAAACTCCTGGACTCCCGGTTGGACTCCCGGTCTAACTCCCGAGGGGACGCTTTGCATAGATGATGTAATATTTGCATGTAACCTATGTATATTCTCTAGATGATTATAATACCTGATACAATGCAAATGCTATGTAAATAGTTGTTACACTTTGTTGTTTAGGGGTCAACTTTCTGAAATTAAAAAAAAAATTTCAATTGGTCGAATCTGCAGATACAGACCTGTGTAGATGGAGACCACTGTGTATGATGTCTGTTGCTGGCTGTTTCCTCTCTTAGGAGAAAAAAACATGTGAGCTTAGGAAAGAGGGGATGAAAATAAAACACAGGACTACTGAAAATAGCCTTTTCCTAGCCTCTCTAATCCTTCAAACACCTCCACACTGTACCCCAGATACTGAAATTAGGAGTGCGGAGTGAGCAGAGTGACCCATTGACACGTGCTTCCACCCATGGAAACTCCAAGTCGCCATTTACCCCATTCATTGCTGACATGGAAAGGAGCTTAGACAGCAGATGATTTTTCTGGGGCCACTGATTTTCCTGGGGCCAGGATGACGCTCCCAGTCATAGAGTAAAAGAGTCACTGTCTGAATTTCCTCCTTTTAGAGATTCAGTACCTTAACCTAGAGTGTGATTCCTGTTGAAATGTAATGTGTCTGCCTGTCTTTAAAGTCCTAAATCTGGTTCTTGTCCTACCCATGTGAATTCATTTTGCACAAAACTCCGACAGGAGCCTCTCATCCTCCTCTACTCAGCCTATGTCAGAGCCTGGAGCTTTTGATCTCCCTGTTCCCACATCGAACAACCTTCTCCAATCCTTCTCATCATTCTAGGCTCCATGCATACCCTCGGCAAATCGGTATCTCTTCTTGAAATCTTCAACAACTCCATTCCAAACGATTTCCCTCATCTCCTGAAGGCTGTGGCATTTCTGTTATGCACAGTTTAGCATCATCTAAGGAAATATGCAGGGGTTGATGACTCCAAAGAAAACCAAGAAAGCAATTCATTCATTCCTCTAGTGTCCGCTATTACTCCATGCGCTGCGGAAGGCACACACTGACATTGAAAAGTGATTAGATGTTTCCTGTTTCTTAAGCATATAAAATATTGTAGACTTAATAAATATTTGACTAGAAAAGAAAAAAAAAATGAATGAATGGATAAATAAACGGCACAAGGCCTGTGCCTATACAGTCCTTGTCTCCAGAAATTTGCCATATGAAAGGGAAGATAAACTGTGCAATTTTCTCTAGCATAAGACAGAATGGCCACCATATCAAAAATAATCTGTGAGTCAACAGAAGAGAAAAACTAATTATGAAAAGGCTTCATAAGGAAGATAGGATGTGAGTCCATTTTGAAGGAGTTCAAAGATGGAGACAATCTTGAAGAAAATGCCAGAAGAACACTGTGGGGGAATACAGGACCTGATGGAGCTAAGCCATGGAGGGCTGGGAATGCCTTAAATGCTAGTCTGTGTTTTACTTGTTTTTCTGTCCTCATTCTCATCCCAGTACCTGTGTGCCAGCATTGCTGCATCAGTATCCGGCTCTATGTACTAGTAGATGGGTATGCTCTCAAAAGGTGGGGATTTGGCTATTAGAGCATTTGGCAGAGGTGGGAAGTGAGTCTCACAGCCCGAGGGAAGGTCTTAGATGCTTGTCTCAGGATATAATAGGATGGTGAACAGGGCACAGTCTTAGTCAGCTCAGGCTGCTATAACAGAACCCCCCAACCAGGTGGTTTATAAAAAATAAATTTATTTCTCACAGTCTGGAGGCTGGAAGTCCAAGGTCAAGGCACCTGTGGATTCAGATTTGGAGAGAGCCTGCTTCCTGGTTCATAGACAGTCATCTTCTCACTGTGCCTTCACGTGGCAGAAGGGGCAAGGGAGCTCATTTGGGGTCTCTTTTTTAAGGACATTTATCCCATCAGGAGAGCTTCACCCTCATGACCTTATCACCCTCAAAGGCCTTACCTCCTAACACCATCACACTGGGGGTTAGGTGTTGCATATGCATTTGGGGGGATGAAAACATTGGCAAGGAAGTGGAAATTTTGGAACCCTTGTACCCTGTTGGTAGGAATCTAAAATAGTATAGCCACTATAAAAAACAGTATGGCAGTTCCTCAAACAATGAAAAGTACAACTACCATAGGATTCAGCAATTCCCCTTCTGGGGATATACCCAGAAGAAGTGAAAGCAGGATCTTGAAGAGATAGTTGTACACCCATTTTATGGCAGCATTGTTCACAATAACCAAAGGTGAGAACAGCCCAAATGTTCATCAACAGATGAATGGACAAACACAATCGGTCTATCCACACAAAGGAATATCATTCAGCCATAAAAAGGAAGGAAATTCTGACATATTTTACAACATGGATGAACCTTGAGGACATGACGCTCAGTGAAATTTGCCAGTAACAAAAGGACAAATACTGGATGATTCCACTATATAAGATACCTGGTATAGTCAAATCCATACCGACTGAAAGGGCTGGGGGATGGGAGTGGGGAGTTATTGTTGAATGAGGACAGGGTTTCAGCTGAGGTGATGAAAAGTTCTGCACATGGATGGCAATGGTGGTAACACAATATTGTGAATGTATGCCACTGAATTGTACACTTAAAATGTAAATATATGTAAATTTCCCCACAACAAAAGAAAGCCCTCTAAATCTCCTTTTTGTTTTTCTGGGAAAGATAACCTAACACAAATTAATAGAGAAAAAGCATCCTGAAATAACATTTGGACTTCCGGCTGGTGATGGTTATCTGACCAGACTTGGTGCACATCTTGTTTTGGCTGCAGAGACCTGGCTAGAATGTGAAGGATAAAAATAGAACCTCTGCTTTTAGCAATTTTTTTCAAAAGTTGGAAGCACTGACACTTTTATGCAAAGGTCAACATTGTCTTCTTGTGTCCTCTTAAGAAGAGTCACCTCATAAGGAATAGCCCTCGATTTTGTACAACTCAACTGAGGGGCAGGATAGAAATTAAATAGACACATTCAGATGAGATTTCCTAAAATCTGTCTTATACCATTAGGTTCCTACCACCTCTTCTGAGCGCCTAATCACATGAACATCAAACATTTGTTCTCCAAAGTACATTTTAGCCAGAAACATGCCGAAGAAGCAAACACAGTAAGTGTGGTGCCACATCATGTACCTACACGCACACAACTTTGATGAGCTCACCTAAGTTGTCAGGAACTACGCCCTCCCAACAGGATCGATGGCTCAATAGAGTTACCTGAATGTCAACCTATTTTTCTTTTTCAGTTTTAGTGTCACTCCCCTGCAACAAGTAATGTGAGATTCTTTGAAATTCTCTGTGTTTTTGACAGTGGTCTCCTACTGAGCGTGAGGTTTTAATTTGCATTTTCCTGATGGTTAGTGATGTTGAGCACCTGTTCATGTTTCAGAGGGCTTTTAACTCTGCATTCTCTTTGGTTTGAGATTGGCCTTTTACTGGGGAGTCTAACAGTGGGCTTACACCCCCAGTGGAGCTGGCATACACCCCAGCTCAGAAGAACCCTATCCCAGCTTTGGGAGGAGCCCCATCCATGGTGCACAGCCCATTACTCTGGTTTTAGGCTTAGTGCTGAGGTGGGTACACTGCTTACTGGTGTCGCCACTCTCTGACTTGTTCTGCCTCTGTGTGAAGTGGGTCCAAACCAAGGTCCTCCAAGGATTCAGGTCAGGACCCCTCTGATCTGGCAGCAAACTGTCAAATTCACACCAGGAGCTAGGGGGACTTGAGAGGTCACCTAGACCAGTGGTCGGCAAACTGCAGCTCGCGAGCCACATGCAGCTCTTTGGCCCCTTGAGTGTGGCTCTTCCACAAAATACCAACTTCTGTGCATGGGCCACAAAGTTTCAATTGCACTGTACGTGCGCGCCTGCACGTGGTATTTTGTGGAAGAGCCACACTCAAGGGGCCAAAGAGCTGCATGTGGCTCCTGAGCCGCAGTTTGCCGACCACTGACCTAGACCACTGTTTTCAAACCCTCGAGGTTCCCTTACGAGCCTCTTTCTAAATGAGGTTATGGTGGGACAATGCTTGTGGTGCAGCAATGGGGTTGCTTTGCAAGAGGGAAAGGGGGAGGCAGTCTTCACCTGCCCACAGGCCCCCAACATAATGAGCACAAGGACTCTGTTGGGGAATATGTTCAGAAACCATAGAGCTGGCCAATCTCTAATTATATGGATGGGCACAAAACTAGTCTATGGTGACACAGCCTGTTGGTGACTGATGGAAGACTAGAACTCCAGCTCCAATCTCTCTTTCTAACCTGCCTCTGCCCTGACCCTGGTCACAGCATCGCCTGAGAGTGTTAAAGAGTTGGGGTAGAAGGAGGGATTACTACATTATCCATAGTTTTAAAAACAGAATTTATACTGTTGTAGATGCCATCATGATTTCTATATATAAATTATATGAATTTGATACATGTTTATTTAGAAATATCTAAGTGCTAGGTATTTTGAAGGATATAAATGTTAATTAAATATAGATCTAACATATTCACCGCAGGGGAAATCAAACCATATGTGAGTTTGCAGATGCTTGGGAATATAAAGAAGGGAAAGCTGCCTTCTAAGGGGTGAGGAGTGGGCTCAGGGGCCCTGGTGCATGTGGCCACTGGGGCAACAAAAGGCTCTGCTAGGAGGGAAATAGAAAAACATTCAAACAAACTAAACTGACTTTTGACAGAAGGCTAAGGCTTCAGTGGCAATGTGGTCAGAATGGGAATTGAAATCTGAGGCCAGAAGACCAGTTAAGACCATGTGAGTGCAGATTAAGGCAGTCAGAATGGGCTTATAAAGAAGTGGCCCTGTCTGTGGGAACCAAGACAAAACTTCAAGATGAGGACTATCAACTCCTTTAAAAGTTCTCTAGTAATATTTGCTAAGGACACAAAAGGTATAGAGTAATGAGCACTCAAAATATAAGGAGGATTCTAATGCTGAAGAAGGATAAACTGTTTTATTGGCCATCTTCAGAGAATGACCATCTTAAAATGAACAATACTAATGTAGACAGGGAGGAGAAAAGAATTATGTTCACATATCCATTAAGAGCAAGGATTCTCTAGAATCTAATAGTGGGAGCCCAGACCATGAAGATTCTTCATAGAAAACTAGAATCATGGCCAAAGGTCTTACCTACCAGAGCAGGGAATAGATTACACTTATACACGGATTAGCTACTTAGCTGACTTCGGTCTAAGTTATAAAAAGCCAAATGTTAGGAAAAGTTCATATTCAAACAGCCTAAAGGATGGAGCTCTCTTCCCTCATCTACCTCCATTATCCTTCCCTCCCTTCCTTCCTCCCTTCCTCCCTTCCTCCTCTCTTCCCTCTGTCCCTTCCTCCTTCCTTCTTTCCATCCATCCTCTTTTAGAGTGTGGAATTCTGAAGAACCCAAAGTCTTCAGCAATGTGCAAAGGTGGTGTTTATGGTACCTGGTGTTGTTCGTGCCGCATGGAGCCAGGATGCTGGGGCAATCAGAGATGTAGAGATAAGCTTTAAGGGACTAAGGAGTAAGAAAAGGACTCCTGGACGTCCACATGAAGTGATTTCTAAGTGGACAACTGGGTAACACAATGGTGAAAATGAAAAACAACTTTATATCATGCTTTGAATGCTGTGTGTACTCAGGATGGCCCAATAATAAAATGTTCTTGCTGGTGATGGACATGCTTATTCATATACCTTCACAGATGCTTATGGATGTTTTGCATATGTTGTAAGGTACAATGGAGTGATCTGAGGGCATTCCTGGCCAATGAACCAGGGAGAAAGAGAGCTAGTCTAGGAAATGACAGAGTCTGTGACCCACAGTCATGACTACCAAAAATAAATGCAGTGTTTGAGTGGAAAGAGTTTAAAAATCCTTTAATCCTACCACCTTGCTGAGCGGTGGGGCATCCCACTATTTTGACAGATGAAAAGAGGGTTAAGTTACTTGTTCAGGATCCAATAGCCACTTTGAGGCAGGGCTCTTATTAAAACCCAGGCCTCTGATTCTCAGCGAAAGTCTTTCCAACATGCAGCCACTCAATGACCCACTGGTAGAGGTCACCCAAGCCCATCTCCTCCTGTAGCTGGTCAGCTCATGTCACTTTATCCTCCACTTGAAGCATGTTTGAACCAGGCACTACTCATTCGGCTTTGGACAACATGGAGAAATGACTTACGTACCACCAGCCTCTAGCCATCATTTTAAAGAAAAAAATCACCATTCAGATTTGGGGTTCTCTGGGTGACTATAAATGTATCTCATTGCATATTTTATTGGGCAATAATTTTCTTCCTGCATGTGCAATGATTCCTCCTAGATTAGCTTTACAATCTGGTGAATATTAAATTGTTATCACAGCGTGGCTTCTTCCACTTCATTTTATTTTACTACCACAGTTAAGGGCTCAATGTTGTAGTTACATTTAATTTCACTTACAATCAGGGTCTGTTTGGTCACCTGTTACCTTCCTCCAGCTTTGTGAATTGGCTTCTGTATCTAGGGCAAAGCCAGAACAGGCTGGTGCCCAGGCAGCAGGCTTGATGTAATATTTCTAAAAGAGGTGATTCCTCCTATTTTAATAGTGCCCTGGTACCCCTCCTATTAGTGGTGACATAATTGTATTCGTATAATTGACTTGTCTTGTTCCTTTTTCTGTACTCCCTAACAACTGTTCTCTCCATACCATTGTGTTGACCATGTGCCTAACATTTATAAACCTGATACTTTAACATGCTTTGTTCTGGACAAACTGTAACATCGAGTCATCACACCTCAGCCCTCTTCTCCTTGGGGGAGTCCTACTCTTTGGGCATGCTTTTCAGATACAGGCTTAGCAGTCCAGAGCCTACATCCCAACCCCTTCTCTATGGGGTTCTCACACTCCAGGCCACTGATCCCCTGCTCTAGTCACTCAGGGCTGATATCAGACAACTAGGGGCAGCCCCTATGGAAATTATCAAACAAGTGAATCCTAAGCCTGTTTGCCCTGCCTTGTTATTCTTCCTTTGGAAACCACAATAAAGACTCTTGACCACATCCCCTCCCCCTCTGCCTCCTTGCAGAACCTGGTGTTTCCTCCTGTGGCCCTGCATGGCATGGTGTGCCCTCACCTCTTGTCTCCTGATTTGCTGGCCTTGGCATCACTCAAATTTTCTATTAATACATTTTATTTTAAAACCTCTATGTATCTTTACTTATTATCAACAAGGATATGAGTGAACAACAAACACACCCTTTTTAAGGATTGTAATCTTTCAGGAGAACCTCTGATGTGTGGGAGGTGGAGTAGGCTGCACTTGGCGGTGAGCTGGGAGGTAGTGGTGGGGTACAGGCTGGTTTGGTGAAAGTCTCACTTGGAAAGCTGTAGTGTTGTACTAGTTCTTTTTGTTTTGTTTTTTTAAAGCTTTTCCAAAGTTCAGACTTCGATTATAGTCCTACCACTAAACACTTACTTCTTGTAAGAACTTGTCAGGGTTCCCACTATTTTAATGTTTTCTACTCCTGGCCTGATATCCTAGCCATAAAGCACCTACACACCATTTCTCAGCTCAGAGGCCGTTCCTTTTTGGGAGAGAAGTGTGGCGAGGGTTTAGTATGTAGACACTTCCAAAGCTCATGGTCTCTTTTTTTTATTTGAAATTTAATAACTATGAATTATTACAAAGGTGATTAATTAAATCAGGCTCTTTCCTTTACTCTTCCAAAATAGTCTCGAAAAGCTTCCCAACTGGAAAGTCACTAAAAATGAAAAAGGGTGAGCTTTGGGTTTACTCACACAGAAATGTTCCTGCCTGCCGTGGACGGCAGTAATAAGCAGACCCGCTGCACCGAGTCTTGAAAACCCCGGTGTTGCTATGCGATAGATGTCAGAAGCATTCTCCTGACAAACAGCTGCGCAGGGCAGCACTTGCTGATGAATGTCCTGTTCTAGCAGGCTGTCCCCAAAAACTCGGTCAGCGAAACAGAAAACTAACACCAAAGGTATCACTTTCTCCAAATGTGGGTCTTGTTTTAAAAAAGCCACTTTTAGAAGCACACAAAAGGAATATTTACAATGAGGACACAGGAAATAAGTCATTTGCTGGGGAGCAATGCAGCGAACCTCTCAGTAGAGAGACTTGTTCCTCAAGGAACAACATATATTCCCACTAAATAAACTCAGGGTGCTCAAGTGACAGCTCCCTCCCTCCACCTAGTTTGCATTTGCACTTGCTTGGAAAGGCTGACCAATGTCCTCACGGTCACTTTTGTGTCAATGCAGACACCCAGACGTTCTTATGAATCCTGACTCAGGAGCAACAGATGACGAAGAACAACACGTGTTCATGACATATCTGGTACATGGGAGTAATGTGAATTTGGTGTCACCCCTTTTTCCTTTGGATGACAAACCTCCATTTTCCCCACCTTCTCAGCACACCTGAAAGGCTATAAGATGCTGTTTGAGTACCTGACCATCCTTCACGTTCATCCACTCAGTGGATGAGACCGTGAGGCCCACCTAGTTGTAAATCAGTTCTACTAACACGTTCATGAATTTTGAAGAGGCAACATATCTGTATATAGTAATGATTTGAGATAATTTTTAGTTGAGGAATAAACAAAAATTAATGGGAAAAAACAAATCCTTTGTAATGAACACCATCATGTGAGGAACAATAATAAGAAAGAATATTGCAAAGTCAACAAAGTAAATGAGAATAGAAGGAACCTACATCCAAACTAAAAATCCCCCACACCCCAATATGTCTCTCTCTCTCTCTCGCTCTCTCTCTTTCTCTCTCTCTCTCAAAAGACCAGGATAACCAGGGCTCCCCAATCCTGAAAACAACTTGTCTTTGCTGACTTGGTCTTCACCCCTCATGCCCATCCAAGGGCTCACCGAGTGACCAGATGCACAGGCCATGGCTAGACCCTCGAGAATGTCTGTAGGACTTCAGGCTCAGCCCATAGGCTATGTTGTGCATTAACTCCCCACATTTCCCAGGCTCTGACATCTAGCTCTGGGAGTAAATAGCTACACTTACAATAGATAAGGCCAGAAGAGACCCTCTATCTTTACCAATTCTGGGGAAAACTGCTGAACAAAATGTAGGAAACTGTTCTAGTCAAATCGTGGAATAGCGGCATTGGCACCACCAGAGGTGTGCATGTGCCTATGCACACACGTGTTAGAAATGCTTATTCTGCCCTGGCCGGTGTTGCTCAGTGATTAGAGCATTGGTCCATGCACAGAGGGTCTTGGGTTCAATTCTTGGTCAAGGGCATATACATCGGTTGCAGGTTCGATCCCTGGCCCCTGTTGGAGCTCATGTGGCAGGCATCCAATTGATGGTCTCTCTCACATCTCTCATGTGAGAGAGATGCATCGATGTTTCTCTCTCTCTCTCTTCCTCTATTTACCTCCTTTATACTTTCTCTAAAAATAATCAATTGGAAAAGAAATATATCCTTGGGTGAGGATTAACAACAAACAAACAAACAAATGCTTATTCTCAGGCCTCATCTGGCCCTGTGTGTCCAGAACTAGCATTTAATAAGGTCGTAGGCCATTTATTAGCTCATGAAAGTGTGAGTAATACTGCTCAAATCCAGCAGTTCTTAAATGTATTGGTCTTAGGGTTGCTCTGCACTCTTAAAACTTTCACAGTTTTCTAAGAGTTCTTGTTTACTATACGTGGCTTATGCTTATCTGTATTTACCAAATGAGAAAATTTTAAGATTTTTTATTACCTTTTTAGAAATTAGAATAATGAGCACATTCCATGTTAATATGAACAAGTGTTTTCTTGAAAAATTGCCATGTTTCCCATAAAACATTAGTGAGAAGAATGATATTATTTTATGTTTTGTGGGAAACAGCAATTCTCTTTCATGTCTGGTTTAACCCAAGGCAGCTGGGTTTTCATCTCTGCTTCTATGTTCAACCTGTTACGATAGTATACATCACATGACCTCTGCAATACTCCACTTACATTCATGAGAGAATGAAAGCAAAAAGACAAAAAGTACTGGAATCATTATAAAAATAGTTTCGACCTGACATGCTTTTTGAATATGTCTTGGGGATCCTCAGGGTCCTGGTACTACTGCTGCAGGACCACAGTTCTAGTCCATGCCCCAAATTGACTAGCTTTTATGTCTTTTTCAGCCAGTGGTAACATTTTCTATTTTTCTTACTTGGAATAGTAATTCAACACCAGGTTATACTTTCTCTGAGCTCCACCTCTGTTCTGAGCACTTTCACATCGTTACTATGGAGACAGACACAGAAAGAGATTCAGCAAATTCACTTGACTCGTCCACCTAATGAGAAGCTAGAATTCAAATAACAGATCTTTCGAATCTCAGTCCTACCTCCCAGAGTTGTAAGAATTATTTGTAAACTGCAAGTTGATGAAGTGCCATAACATACTGCCAAGTATTATTATTTGCAGTGTCTTTAAAATTCCTACCAGCTAGTCTGTTTAAAATGACAGGCTCCTCCATGAATACTGAGCAGAGAGAAAGGCGCAGCCCTACAGGGACTCCACAGAGAAGAGACAAAATTTTTAATTTGCTAAATGCACATGAGACTCTGAGCAAGAGCCAGGAGCAAAGGGAGCCCATGCCTATGCCCAAATTAGCCAGATAGATGGGTTAGAGTTGACAGGCCATGATAAAATATTGTGTAAATCAACTTCAGTTATGGAATTGGACAGTGTGATGTTTTGATTTTAGGAAAATTGGGGAAAATGGGATTTTGTTGGTTTGAAGCAGGATTCTTTAGTTTAATATTCCAAAGCCAATTCTGGAATAGATAGAGAGACCCAGTCAGGAGCAGTGGCAGCCACAGTGAGGGTCTTAGGGAGGCTCTGACCTTGACTCACATGTAATTAGGTGCCAGGTTAGCACAGCCTGCCCATAGCTTGTTGGGAAGAGCCGACCTCTCCCTCTCTGTCACAGTTAACGCTCATTCACTCCTTTGCTACAAGGGTCTTTGACCGAAGATCTTGCTGTCTCCTTCCCTTTTCAATAATCTGCTTTGCCAAAAAGTAATAATTAATCTATCCTACCTGTTGGTGTACTGGACAGTCCTACCTAAAGGAGAAATTAAGAAAAGGTTTTGGATATATCAAGTTTAACTAGAGATATAAGATTCATTTTAAAATTTTCAGACCCTGTGCTATGTTGTATGTTAAATACCCAACAGAGGACTTCACCTCAAAGTTCCTGCAATGATTATTATGTTTTCAGGGCAACTAAAATTCAGGTTTATAGCTACAGATAATTATGTAAACATGTGATGTCACTGGCGATTTCATCAGCCCCTGTTTGTGGTGCTGTAACAATTTACCTTTCATCAGCACATACTGTCTTTATCACAAGGTCTTCTGAAAAGTGGGGCAGCTGTTTGAGTCATAAAAGATAAATATATCCTGAAATGACTATTGTTTTGAGTCCCTGAATCATTTCAAAGGACATTTCCAGTGCAAATAGATGATGTAACTCAGCGTGACCTCAGTAATACACCTGCAAGTCCTGTGATTTCCCAGGATCATATTAAGTCTGCAAATAGACTGTCACTCACAAACAGTATTGTAAACGAGATCCACACAGTTCATGTCCTGTTCAAAGAACACTCACCTGTGTTTTGAGCCACAACAATGTTCATTTTCTTAAGGGAACGTAACTTACTTTACATCACTAAAGCTTTTATTACCACCCACTTCCCACACATAAAATGCACTAGTAAAAATTTTGGTATACCAGCAGTCTGCATTACACAAAACCGATAAAAAACAGATTAAAAATTAAACATTTATGACCCAAGGAACTGCTGAACAGACTATGCTGAGAAGAACATCTGTAACCATAAAACTCAGTCTTGAAATCTGAATTTGCCTGTTGTGCTTACTTAATTACTGTGCAGAGTAACTTGTTGGGTCCTGATAGGGCAATGACTGAGTTGTAGGAAATATTATTCCCTCAGAGATTTTCTCTGCAAATTCTAGAGGGGAAAATTATCTTTCCAAGACCCAAGTGTAACTCCCATTACTATTAAATGGGGTTGTATACATGAAGCACTGGAGACTGGACCCCAGAGTAGATGAAACAAAGCAATAGTACTAACCTCCTACATCCATATCTGTAGTAGTCTTCAAATTCTAATTTCTTAACCTGTGAAAAAAGAATAACACTTGCTTTTACTCACTTAGATGAATAATTGAGTTTTTTAAGTACTTTTATTAATAGGAATGTAGACTTATAACTTGATGGTAAGTTAGGATTACTTTCTCCCCAGGACCCATCTGGTCCATATTGATTGCACATGTCTAGTCATTACAAACTGTGTTTTGGTCATTTTTGTGTCCTCCACGGAGCTAGCACAGATTCTTAATACCTGCTTCCTAAGTGAGCTGAAAAAATTACCCAGGCAATCAAGTTTTTTTTTTTATATATATATTTTATTGATTTTTTTTTACAGAGAGGAAAGGAGAGAGATAGTTAGAAACATCGATGAGAGAGAATCATCGATCAGCTGCCTCCTGCACATCCCCTACTGGGGATGTGCCCGCAACCCAGGTACATGCCCTTGACCGGAATCGAACCTGGGACCTCTCAGTCCGCAGGCCGACGCTCTATCCACTGAGCCAAACCGGTTTCGGCGGCAATCAAGTTTTTTACTATAGTTCTATAGTATATTAGTATAGTTATGATTTCATATCCAAGTGGCAAATTCAACCTACATAAGATTTGAAACTATCAAATTTACCAAGTTTTTAATTTAGGAACAATGTAAACCTTCCACATATGAGTTTCCAGATGGCTGTGTTTAGTGGATCTCTGGTCTCAGTAGGAAAAAGAAACTGTGACCATCTTAGCGAAAAAATAAGGAACAATGAACCAGAAAAGCAGGTTTCAGTTCCAATTCTGGCTCCAAGTATCTGTGTTATCTCGAGTTCTCTTGGTTGTAGTTCATTATTAGTCATCTTGGGATGAAAATATTTATCTCTGAAATAAGATAATAGGTGTAAAACTGTTCTCAAAAATTCAATATCGGCCACACGTGTTTGTAACATCTTTGTTATTTGCATAAAGAAGTATTTTCATGTTGTTGAATTATTCATGAATTATAGTAAATGCGTCTGACATAACAAATTGTATCCAGAGGTTGGAAATGACAGTTAAATCGCTCTCCTAGATTTGTTTCCAGAAACAAACACAACTTTGCAAATATTAATACACTCAATAATAAGCTGCCATGTCAGAATAGGAATACAGGAACAGTAAAATGGATTAATCTCTAGTGCAAAGATAATGAAGATCATCATGAAATGACACATGTTTTAAGTCATTGGAACCACACATAGAGATGTATAGAGCACACTATTAAATGTCTTTATATGTACTTCCTCACTCCATCATGTAAACAACACTGAATTGTGCAAGACATTATTTGGAGTTACATTGCTTTGCTTCCTTCTCAGTAATTGAAAAGTGACAATCTAATAGTGGTATTTGTAAAATAATTCTTGATGAACCAGAGAATACGTCATTGATATGACTGGCTGATTTACCCATTATGTTCCATATCTGAGAAGTGCCTTTGAGAAAAGTTCTAAACGTGTTGTAGGCTGGGATAATTTAGATTTTGGGCCTTATCCATATATTTGCATTTGAATCTCAGCTTGTAGTTACAATGCCAATGACCTTGGGAAGTAATGTTGAGGAGGAAAGAGTTTCCTCTACCCTTCTCTAGGCCTATAAAATAAACCAACAACAAGCAAGTTAACAAAAGAAATATCATAAAATCTATTCATTTTTAATATTACATGCTCTAGGGCAGGGGTGGGGAACGTCTGGCCAGTGGGCTGTATAAGGCTAGCAAAATCATTTGGTCTGGCCCTGCCAAGGCATTAGGGGTGAGTTAATTACAGGTTTGACCAAATATAGCAGGCTAATTTTTAAGTTGATAATTTTGTATGTCTCATGAATGAAGTATAAATATCCAAAATGGCCCTTAGCATAAAAATGGTCCCCATCCCTACTCTAGGCCATCACAGGAAAAAAGTGAACACCCCAAAGTGCAGGGAGATTTGAGACTTTATATACTGTCTTAATAGTGTTATGGGGGTGTGGGCATCTTCAGAGAGTAAGTAACTTTTAGGAAAGACAACTGGGTCCTTAAAAGAACAGATAGTATGGTGATAGTTTGTGCATGGTGCTGATTTCTAATCCCCTCGCTGGTGGTAAGAGTCAACCTCCCTGGGAAGTGAAGCTACCTGGAGCGGACCAGACCTGTCACCTGAGCTCCTTTTGAGGGTCTGAGTTTAGGCAGATGAGGGGAGTTCAGAGAAAGCCTCTCCCTGCATCTGCTGCCTTCAAGTGCCTTCAGCTCAATACACCAAAGCAGCATATTTTGGGGATGTGTGTCCTAAACGTCTTCATTTACTTATCTTCTTAGTTCCCTCATCTCACCAATGGATTAAATGGCCTGAAGTTCCCTTCAAGCTCTAAAATAAGTATTTGTTTTTTTAAGTATAGATAGCATACAATATTATATTAATTTCAGGTGTACAAAACAAGGTGATCACAACCCTAATCTTAGTAATCGTCTATCTCCATGCTAAGATATCATAATATTACTGACTATATTCCCTTTCTTGAGAGGGAGCAGGATGATAAATATTTGAAGGGCACCATTCAACCAAATTATAATACTAAGTTCAGAGCCTTTTAACTTGTCATAGTTACAAACTGAACATAAGAAAAAACAAAAACAAAAAACCAGCAGCAGTCATCCAAGACAAAAATTGTTTCCAGTGTCTTATTTGTTTAGAAGTAATATAAGTCAAAATAAAAAGAGTAACACAATTATCTTCCATGTTTTTTCTATGAGATAGATGGCAAATGTAAATAAAAGTTTTCTCTATATTTTAAGAATAAATGTAGCCAAAACCGGTTTGGCTCGGTCGATAGAGCATCGGCCTGCGGACTGGAAGTTCCCAGGTTCAATTCCGGTCAAGGGCATATACCTCGGTTGCGGGCACATCCCCAGTGGGAGGTGTGCAGGAGGCAGCTGGTCGATGTTTCTCTCTCATCGATGTTTCTAACTCTCTGTCCCTCTCCCTTCCTCCCTGTGGAAAGTCAATAAAATATATTTTAAAAAAAAAAGAATAAATGGGAAAATATCTTTATAAAAAGAATATCTGCTCTCAGGTGGAAATCTTTTTATGCCAGTGTTGTCCCCAGCTGGTTCGATTTTACTTCCCAGCTGGTCATTTATTAGGGGATGGTAACAGGAATGCTGAAAATCCCATAAGGGCCATAATACTGGTTGGCATCCTTGAAATAACACAGCCTTTAATCACGACTTGTGGAGAGAGGGCGAGGAACGCTCTGCTGGTATTTGAAACAGAAAGATGATATGGAAACCCCCTGGAGGACAAACAAGCATTTGGGGGATCTGAGCTAAGCATTTCACCAGTGACCTTTAGCCGGTACAGCTGTGTCCCCCAAAATGAGAGGCTCATTGCCAGTGATGAATGGACAGTGGTTCTACCCACGTATGTCTGCCCCACAGCCATTATTCTGTGATGTGTAGCTCACAACGGTTAAGGTTATTAAGATAACAGTACTTTGTTATTCCGCATGGATTTTCCTAATTGCAAAACACCTTATGATTTATTATGCAGCCTGTGATTAGCTGAGGCTAGACCAATCGATATCCTATTAATTACTAGCCGCTGTTTTACATGCACTCTAAAATATCTGAATTCAGAACGTTGTGAAGTTATCTCAGCCAGCAGCCAAAATGATACACATTTTTCATAAACACAAAAGGCTCATTTCATCTAAAGAGGAAGCCATTACGCCAGGGAAAATGGAATGCCATTTCTATGGGAGCAGACAGATGACTCTGTGTTAAAGAGAAAGTCATCTAATTTGTGGGTCGTATCCTGTTCTTGAGTAGCTTTGGTAAGGATCTGTCTGTGAGGCTAGCATTCTCCACCAGTAGATAATATTTCATGAAAATGAACATGGCCCATTTTCCCCAAAGATGTCATTATTCAATTGAACACCAACATCTTCTGACTGATAAAACCAAAATTCTAACAGTGAGATTCGTGGTAACCAATATTAATACACCCCGCAGAATTGGGCACACACGTTCAGGTGGTCGTTCCAATTATTTTCTGACTGAATAAAAGCAATTTGAGTCTTAGGACTTTTTAAAGCAAATTGCTTTCAAAGATAATTATTCCCTCTAATGATGTTAATAAGATTGATGGGGATAAAGCCTTTGGTTGCTGCTAACTAATATTCCACTTGCACTCCGTCACGCTGAGTGTCCAGCCAGACAAGTGAGGGACAGTGTGTCTGGGAACCTTTGCACAGGGCAGGTGGTGGTGGGACTTGAATCTCCCCATGTTTGAGTGCTCTTCTCCAGGAAGCATGCACACAGGTTCCCAGCTGTGTTCTCCTTACTCTCTTGTACTATGAGACCACAGCAATGGACAGAGGCAAAGGGAGCAGGCATACCATGCCCCGGCTCCTGTAACCTGCAAGAGAGAATCTGGATTGGCTGCAGAGCTGGGCCCTTTCATCTTAGTGCATGGAGGGTGACATTTCCTATGGCCCGAGTCAGGTCACTGGCCCAGGACCCAGCTGTGCAGTCAAGACTTTGGCTTCTCCCCCTAAGTCAATGGAGCCTTAAGTCAATGACACCCATATTTTGGTAAATGATTATTGTGTTTTGGGGAATAGAGAATAGGAAGAGGTGATGAGAGAATCCCCATGTTCCTGAAATAATTTTAGGGGTTAATGTCCCTGAGAAGGGGTAGCTTGACATTAAACTCATGGGCCATAAAAATAAAACAGTTTTGTACCTTTGGTGTGTATTTTACTGAGAGATTTAAAAACATAACTGAACAATCCTGGTAAGACCCACCACCCAATGGTGCAGGCAGACATTCCAGTCTCTCCACTTCCTCTCTGACAGGCCCTGTCTGCCCCAGGCCTGACCTCTGGACACCAGCCCCACAACTAGAAGCTGGGGCTTCCGCACAAGGCCCATCCTGGTCCATATTCTTCCAGAACATGCCCTGATGGGACCTGCACTCCATGTGCCCCTACATGAAGATTTTCCAGAGGAGGGAGAAGGAAAACCAGACACAAATTCCCTCAAGGCCTTTGTTTTAGGCTTTAAAAAATTAAGATAATGTGTCTCCTTAAAAAGATTACCTATCAACTTATCTCCCTGACTTACAAACAAAGCAGAAGGAGGTCTTCCTAGATTTTGGCCATCCCCCCACACCCCCTCACCCAGAAGAGTGAAAGGGGCAGCAGGAACCTTTATTCTAATCCTGGAAGTCCTATTGTCGCCCTCAGAAGAAGGCCTGCCATGCTCAGGGACTCTAAAGCACAAATGCTGTAGGCTTCCGAGGTAACTAAACTAGATAACACCAACTTCCTAGGTAACACTAACTAAACTAGAACCAGTTCAAATAGAACAGGGAATGCACTGCCTCCAGAGAGATGATCACGGAGCCAACCCTGAGGCCGGCTGACCCATAGTGCATGACAGCACCACAGCCCCCATGCCTCCATCTCTCTGCTCCACTACGCTGACTTCCATCATGTGTTCTCTCTTTCAGGCCCCAAGACACCCTCATGTTATGTCTGTAGCAGCTTCAAGAATCAAGAAATAGGACCATCAATAATTTGTTTTAATTATTAAGATTTAAGTACCCGCAGGTTTTTGGGTAAGAGGCTCTCTGCTTTTCAGATTTAATCACTATGCTCTAAAATAGTTATTTTTCAGTTTGAATTTTCTTAGGAAAACAAAAAATTCAAACCTTTAAATTATATTTGCTTAACAGATTGGGTTATGGTTGTGGGTGCCAAACAGAATCATCGTTTTCTATGAGAACGTGTTTTTTTAGAGAATATTCTAGGCACTGCCATTCTCCAACTCCTCGTCCTCAGAACCTTGATATCCTTGTTTAAATAAAGCCCTAACTAGGGTGCCAATTTTGAGCTTAGAAAAGATTATGGTAAATGAATCTTTCTTCTAAAAAGTTATGCGGTCTTATGATGAGCTTGATAACGGTAACTCTCCCCAGGAAACACCTGCAGTTCTGCTGGGAGACAAGTGCCAGACAAAGTGCAGATTCTGTCTAGGAAAGTCCCTAAAAAACCAGAAGTGTCACTGGCCACTCCTCATGAAGAATCATGTCTGCTGTGGAAGTCGGGTTAGGTCAGACTCAGGTTGCAAATTCTCCCAGAGATCCAGGGTTGCTCTCAGTTAGCTGACTCCCAAGGTTTGGGCTACACTGTGGGAATATCTGGCCCATCCACCAATGGGACCTGAATGGATGGATACTTGCCTGCCCCAAAGGAGCTCCTGGTCAACCAGCCATTGGGGTGGGAGACTTGAGAGAAGCTTTGTCAATCATATAGCTCAGGTGGTTCATTGATGGAAAAGGCCAAAAGAAACAAGGAAGTCACAAGCGAGGAGGGCCCTGAGGGATGATTACTAGTGGGGAGTCACCTGTGTAAGAGAATGAGTTCTCTTTTTTCCAAAGTATTCTGGTTACAATCAGAGTTTAAAAATAGCTATGATCTTAAATTTCTGTGCTTCCCTATACTATCATTTATAAATGAGAATATAATAAATATGTTTTTAGATCAAAAAAAGGGAAAAGTAAAGAAATTAAGGCAGGAAGGAAAGAAGGAAGGAAGAAAAGGAGGAAGGAAGGAAGGAAGGAAGGAAGGAAGGAAGGAAGGAAGGAAGGAAATAATGTAGTTTTTTTGGTTTGACTTTTTAAAAATCCTCAACCAAGGATATGTTTATTGATTTTTTTAGAGAGAAAGGAAGGGAAAAGAGAGAAACATCAATAGATTGCCTCCTATACATGTCCTGACTAGGAATGGAACCCACAACCTAGGTATGTGCTTTGACTGAGAATCAAACCCACAAGGAAGGAAGGAAAGAAGGAAGGAAGGAAGGAAGGAAGGAAGGAAGGAAGGAAGGAAGGAAGGAAGGAAGGAAGGAAGGAGAGGAAGGAACCTACCACTCTCAGACTCTTGATGGAACAACTACAAAAGGGGAAAGAAATTGATTCCAGGAAGAAAATTAAAAGAAAAAGAAAATCAAAGAAACTAGCAAACATGACTAGAGCTAAAACATACTTTGACTATTATAAAAACATCAAATTCTGATATGGGGGTTTGAAAACAAGGTGAAAGAAAAATATGACCCAATCATACCATGTCAGAAAGTAATGAGTTATCTATTTAAGGCTATCTATTTTGATTCTTGAATTACTTTTGAGAAATGTAGCAAACTGATTAAGTGTTAGTAAGTCATGTGCATGAATAAAGTTGAAGAGTATGAAAAAAATAAAGCTCTGATATATTTCTGTTGGGGTATAAAATGATGCAGGTGCTTTGAAAAGCATTTTGCATGCACACACTCTTTACATGCTATTACACATGACTGGTGAATGAATAAAAACATTGCAAATCCATCCCTACAATAAAATACTACCGAAAGAGCAAAATAGTGATACCATCACAACATGGATAGATGTCAAAAGTATTTCACTAAAGTTAAAAAGTCAAACACAGCCTTGTCCTGGTGGTTCAGTTGATTGCAACATTGCCCCCATCCCATACACCAAAAAGCTTGTGGGTTTGATTCTCAGTCAAAGCACATACCTAGGTTGTGGGTTCCATTCCTAGTCAGGACATGTATAGGAGGCAATCTATTGATGTTTCTCTCTTTTCCCTTCCTTTCTCTCTAAAAAAAAATCAATAAACATATCCTTGGTTGAGGATTTTTAAAAAGTCAAACCAAAAAAACTACATTATTTCATTCATATAAATTTTTATAAAGAGCAAGGCTAGAGTGACAGAATGCAGATCAGTACTGGTCTGTGATGGGGTTGGGGAAGGAAACTGATGATAAAGGAAAATAGGAAACATTTCAGTGATGGAACTGTTCTATGTCTTGACTGTGGTAGTGGCTTTCCACGCGTATACAATTACCAAAATATACTCAAGTGTACACTTACAATTATAATTGAGATCAAATCATCCAAAGATGTAATATCACAATTTGAAAAATATGCATAATAGTGAGGCTGTCTTTGAATACCAGTGGTTTCCTGAGCAATAGTCTCTACCTCTAGGGCAGCCTAAGACTCAATATCATTCACATTATATTTTGATTTAGAGAAGCACAGACTTTTGACAGCAGCTCTAAACACACCAAATCTTGAATCATACAATGCTAAGGAAGAATATCCCCTATTTACCATTGTCCTCCTGGGACAATTTACTCCAAAGAATTAGTCTGAATATTTTGGAACTATTTTTTGAAACTACTTTTAGGACTCTGAGTACATTATCCTAATCTGTCTCAATAATAGGAAGTCTATGTCTTGGAAATTGAGTTTCATTTTTGCAACTAGTTAAAAGCCATTTGAAGCTAAGTCTCTTGAAATAAGTGGGCAACTGAGTATTTTAAAAGGTGGCCCTCATTTGGATGCTCAGGCTCCGACAGGCTAGTCCATCAGCAGCCTGGGACTTTTGAGTTCTTCCCCATCTCCATGAGCTCCAGAGTCAGGTCTCCTCAGATGCATGCAATCAGGATGGCATGCTGCACCTTAGTCAATGTTGTTTTTGCTTTGTTCCTGGTGCACGTATTTCCAGTATGTGCAAAGAAAGGGCTGGTAGAGCAATGGTGAGCCACTAGATGTGGTAAGGAAACATTATTTAAAGCTGTTCAGCCTTTAGAAGATGGTGCCAGTGATAAGCAGTGGGAATTTTAGGGTGAGACTCGGTTCCTGGAGATTCATCTTGAGTTTGACTGCAGTCACTTTCAGTTTCAATGGAAGAGTCAGGATGGTGTTTAGAAAGTGGACATAATCTGGAGTGAATTCAGTTCTGAAAATAAACATGTGCCACATAGAGCTGAGGTAGAATGGATCTTCAAGGGGAAAGGCCGTATAAGAAAAAGAGGGCACACAGCTGATTCTAGAGACCACACATCGCTCAGCAGCCTCCAGCCCTAATGTGGAAGCTAGAGTTTGACATAAAAACACTTTGATTTTATTTACATATTTTAAAGGTTAAAACTGAGAAAGGATGATGTTTATCTATTGCCCAAGTGAAAGTGCAGTAAGAAACATAGATTATCTTCATAAGATAATCATAGCACACCCTCTGCTAAAATGTAGGTCGAATACATCAGGTGTAATGTTGTTTATAGGTAGAAATGCTTAGCAGAGTTCTTACAATGGAGAAGCCAGTCTGTGATCAGATACTGGCCCACACTTGGACCCAGTTGGTTATAGAACCACAGGGATACTATCAGCCAAACCCAGACTGTGGGAAATTCTATAGCACAAATGAACTCATTTCTTCAATGACCCAGCAAATAAATTCCATGAATAAAAGGTGAAGTGAGGAATAAGAACTGCTAAAGCTAAAAGAGATGAAGGAAATCTGCCAACAAAATGCAACACATGGTTTTTCTTTGGATCATGATATAAACAAACCAATGGTAAAAAGATGTTTATTGTGAGACAATCAGTGAAAATTGAACACAGACTGGACAGTAGATGTTATTAAGGAATTACAACCAATTTTATTGGGAGTGATAATGGAATGTAGTTAAGTGTAAAAATGTTTTTTGGCACATAAACATTTATGGATGAAATGATACATTGAGATTGGCTTTTAGGTTTTATAGTTAAAAAGTGGTAGGGATGATGAAACTGGAAAGGAAACATTGAAAACTGTCATAGACAGGTTATGAGAGCATGGAAATCTACTATATTATTTTCTCTAATATATGCATGTTTAAAGTGTTCTATAATAAAGTGTTCTTTAAAATAGCAAGTAAGTGAAATGATGTCTGTTTGGTAATCTTGGTTATATTGGCTTGGCTGAGATGTGGTAGAGTCCTTGCTCTAGCAATGTGGGGACTAAGGGCATGATGTTGGTGTCATATGGACAGGAGTTCAAATCCTGCTCTTCCAGGACAATGGTTGGACCTGGGTCACATTTCCTAACATCTCTGAGCTTCCCCCAGTGCCCAGAACACAGAATTTATTAAATGAATGCATGAAGGAATAGTTGAAGCAAGAGATAAAGCTTGTAGCACAAATGTTGACAATAGTAGTCTTCATAAATATTTTCTCTAAGCAATTAACAACAAAAGGTGTAGAGCTAAGCTCTGGCTGGTAGCTAAGTGGTTAGAGCATCTGCCAGAGCACCAAAGGGTTTTGAGTCCAATTTCTGGTCAAGGGTAGGTACCTGGGTTGCAAGTTCGACCCTCAGCCCAAGTCCATCCCCAGCCTGGTGGATCCTAGGCTCTGGTCAGGGTGCGCATGCAGGAGGATGTTTCTCTCTCTCTCTCTCTCGCCCCCTCTCTCCTTCCTTTTCACTCTCTCTAAAAAATCAATGGAAAAAAATATCCTCAGGTGAGGATTTTAAAAAAAGGTGTGTAGCTGGGCTGGCCCCCTGCACATTGTCCTCCAACCTTCAGTGGGAAACATTTACATGCACAGAGTCTGGGGTGAGGGACAGGCATGGTTTATGCCGTATTCAATGGGGCCTCATGTGCCAACTAACATTTGAATAGGAGAAATTGGGCTACATTTATATTAAGCATATATTTTGAGATAAAGAAGGCTCCTCCCATTTGAAATTGATGGGGGGTATTGGTGTTTCTTTGCATATGCCTGTGATACTTAGCTTAGTGCTTGGCATTTAGTTGTCACAAATAGGGGTTTAATGAACTAAACATAACCTTATCTGGATACCTCTGACCTGGGCTCCTTATATTGAGGTTTGTTACAAAGCAAAGGTTCCCAAGGGGAGTGAGGACTTCAAATCACCTGGGGGATTTTCAAAAAGCACCTCCCAAATCATGACAAAAACACACATGTACATACACGTCCACCCATGGCTGACCTAGTGAACAACATCGCTGGTAGACAGACAGGCATTCTACCCCCTCAGAGTGTTGGTCCACAAAGTTTGGAGGAACAACTTTAGGGACTGGCTGAGAAACCCATATTTCTGTACCACACAACATGGCACTGCTTCATTTCAACCTTGAGGCACAAGAGAAAATACCTGGGTAACACTGCTGAAGGCAGATTGGACATGATACTATCTCCACTCCAATAATTAACAAACATGTACTGCTGCTTGGGGGCTGGGGGGTGGGTGGGTGGTGGTGGTGGAGTCTAACTTCTTGGTGGCCCAGCACTGGGTTCTCATGCTTGCTGACTTTAGGAACATACCATGCCCACCTTTCAGGTGCCCAGGCATCCTGCTTTGGGTGTTCTGGGACATTGTACTGGGAGAGGCAGCCACATGGAGGGTTATACAAAACCTCACATAGCTTATAGCTTAGGCAAGGGCCACCCTAATGGACAAACCATGAAGACCTCCAACAGGCATGGGGCCCAGTTCTACTCCGAGGGATGGGAATGTTCACTTGTAAGTGGTGGTGGGCTGGGGCATGTGTATCTTGGATTTTGGAAGCTTCTGGGTATTTGAGGAAAGATCCTACGTTTGTCCTTCAGTCTGTGAATGTCCTTAGTATTTCCCAGGCAGTGGCCTCTGCCCCTGTGGATGTCTCCCTCAACACCTAACAGGCCCTTAAAGACTCCCCCTGGTCATTCTCTCACTGCTCAGCCTGCTTTCTCTTCATAACTACACTCAAGAAATACCCTATTCGGCTCCTTTCTAATCCGAACAACTCAACTCTAATGGCCCATGAAAACCAAGGCGTAAATAATCAGAAACCTTCTAACAACAGAAATAAAAGGTTGTTGTTTCCTAGAGGGTGGACAGGCTGAGCTCTGCATTTTAGGAGAGGGAGGGAAGATCTGGGGACCCAGGATGGCGGAAACGCGAAGGAACAGGAAGAGAAAGTGGACAGTGGCATCTGGTACACTATTATTTTCACAGCAGTCTACATGCACTTTGGAATCAACCTTCCCTTCCATCTTGGAGGCAGCTGTAAATGTGGAAAGCTACTGGTCCTTGACAGGTGAGAGGATGGCACCTGTGGATGAAGAAAGCAGTGAAAGGTGTTCAGGGGTGAGAATGAGGACTGTGTGAGGAGAGAGTCCCTTAGCTGGTGCTGCTAGACAGTCTCCAAAGAGACTTTGCTCACGGTTCCCTTGTTCCCTGTATTATAACAACAGATAAGAGACTTAACTTCTTATAACCTCATTTTTAAAATGAGGACCATCCAGCTAGAAAATAAATAAGTAATGGGGAAATAATGCAAAGCATGGTAACTATCTATAATAATAAAAGTGTAATATGCAAATTGACCGAATGACTGAACAGCAGAACAACCATCCAGACGGCCATCCGGAGGACCACACTATGACATGCACTGTTGCCAGGCCAGGCAAGGCGGGTGCGATGTGATTAGTCGGGAGGCCCCACCATTGCCCCATGATTGCCCCCACAGAGAGAGGCCCAGGCCACCCTCTCACCCTCAAGGGAGATTGATTGGGGGGGGGGAGGGTCTGTGATCTATTGCCCCAAAGAGGGAGGCCCAGGCTACCTGGCTGGCGGTGCTGCCGTGGGTGGGTGGGGCCTCTCTGCGCAGCGATCACTTACAGGGCTCCCAGACTGCAGGCCAGGCTGAGGGTCACCCCCCCACACACACCCAGTGTATGAATTTTGTGCACTGGGCCTCTAGTAGTTAATAATACAGTATTGTCTATTTGAAAGTTTCTAAGAGAATAGATCTTAAAAGCTCTCATCACAACAAAAAACACACTGTAACTGCATGTGGTATCTACTTTGTTTTTGGTAACTGTTCTCCAAAAATGTTGGGGAAGGAAGAAAAAAGAGAAGGCAGGGAGGGAGGGAAGGAATAAGGAAGGAAGAGGAAGTTTGGGAGGGAGGAGAAAAGAAGAAAATCAAAGCCAAGCCATTATCAGCTCCATATTGGTCATCCCCAGGGAGCAGAGAGCATCTCCCGGTGAAATGCATTATGCAGAAGACACTATTCTCTCCAGTTTATTACCAGAACATTCTGCAAAGCAGTCTTTAAAGCATCCAAAGGGAACAACTGGGCTCAATGATTCTTTCACTCTATATACAACAACAATGGAAACTGATGTTTACAAAGAGGGAGATGGTAAACACTGAATATTGCTCATTAATCCAGAGATATAGTGGGATACATACATAACAATCAATGATGGAGAAAGGCTATTGGGTTGGTCACATTCATTCTGCTCAATAATATATGAACAACAGGCAGGTGATTAAAGGAGAAGGTGGCTCATTTAAGGCAGATAAAAGGGATTGTTTACTCACCATATAATTATCTTGTAAAAGTCTTCACTAGGGGGGTATTAGTGTGATAAATAGTTTCAACTGAGGATTAGGAATTTATAATAAGAATGTGTAGTCACAATGCTTAAACCACATTTAAGAGACCCATTTAGCTGTATGCAGCATGGAGGGTGCTAAGTGAAACTGAGAGTAGTGGAGAAACTTCCGGAAAGTTAAAGGCTGAGACCCCCAGTGTACTCCAAACACTCTTGGGTTAGCCTCTGTATGAGAAAAATGTATTTTGCTTGTGGTGTTTTATTGTTTCTGTGCTGGATTATTTTTATTATTTCTTATTTTTCATTATGTAAACCAAGGATGCAGTTTCTCCCTAAGATTTTTGGCTAAATTAATTAATTGGTGAGAGAATCAATAGAGTACAGTAGGCATTAAAAGTAGTCAAATAGAGTTGTATTGGTCACAAAATTAAATCATTGCATCTCCTAAGTACTTTGGTGGTAATAAATGTTCCAGATTGATTGTGAACAGTGACAAAATGACTCTGATTGCTACTAAATGACTGTTTATCTTCTCATGTGGATGCAGCCAGTAGAATGGTACGCTTTCCTCTAAGACATCTGGATTTTAGTTCTATTGGGGATATGATGAACCATGAGCCTGTGCTGGCTGACAGTTGGAGTAAACATTTCTCCCTGTTTGGCTATAACTGATGCCAAAACAGTGACAACTTTAGTGAAACCAGGTGCTTGACATGGAAAACACAGCAGCCACAAGCACAATCCCAAATATTTGTTTTTGTAGAATTGAAGTCTGTTAGACTCAATTGAGTTAAAGCCCTTTGTATATGTAACTTCACTAAGCCTGGTGTTCCTGAACCTTAGTGTAAGAACCTTAGTGTATTTGCCTTATGTCAGGCAATAAAGTACCTCATTCTAAAAGTTTTCATGTCCCTGTGAATGGGAAATTTAATGTACATACACACATGTATTTGTTATGAAGTATGAATTTGCAAGGTTCATCTAAATCTGCTTTTAATATTAACCAAATGAAAACATCGTTTTAATTAGAAGATTATAACACCTTTCTATTGCTACTTGCATTTGTTGTTTTCCACTATTAAGTGGAATATAAACTAAGCCTAAATAGTCACAGAAATAAATTGATTTTTTAAAAAGCAGCCCATTTTTTTTTTAAATATCTTTTCTATTATTTTTTTTTTATTTTTATTTTTTTTTTAAATATATTTTATTGATTTTTTACAGAGAGGAAGGGAGAGAGATAGAGAGTCAGAAACATCGATGAGGGAGAAACATCGACCAGCCGCCTCCTGCACATCCCCCACCGGGGATGTGCCCGCAACCCAGGTACATGCCCTTGACCGGAATCGAACCCGGGACCCTTCAGTCCGCAGGCCGACGCTCTATCCACTGAGTCAAACCGGTTTCGGCAAAAAAGCAGCCCATTTTAATTTTGCTCTATTATCTTTAGGAATCAGCTTGGTTTTGTAAATGGATGGTTCATCATGAATACAAAGATTCTTTTTGATTTTTAAGGAAAAGGTTGAAAAAGGATTGTATTTTCACGTAACGGTTCAATGTGTATTTGCTGTGTAGAAGCATTTCATTCTGCCAGTTTACCATTTCATTGAGGAACCACTGATAAAGCAAAGGAATCACACACACACACACACACACACACACACACAGACACACACAGACACACACACACACACAATGTCACAATGTAGAAGGCCCCTGCATTCTACACAGCATTGCTTTGAAATCAGTAGAGGTGTACTTTCAGAGGAGGTGGAGACGAAAAACTCCCAGAAAAGCAACCCTTACCTCACACAGTCTACCCCCTCACTTAGGGTTGCTCCCTCTTTATCAACTCCCTGGCACTGATTTCCAGGAGCTGTTGCTCACACTTCTCTCCTTATTCTCCGGCACAGGCTTATCCTACTTGACCAATTAATGTTGAACTTAATTTCTAAACTCAAATTTGCTCCAGTTTTGCTTCTAAAGAAATGTGAATCCTACTCATGTTGGCAAACCACTTGTCTGGCATTGATTCCAACTATACTCTGTTTTGGCCTGTGCTACCCAAGGCCAGGGGTGAATGTTCAAAGGGATTCTGGCCTGACTGAGAAAATAAATTCCATGTCTTATGGAAGAAAAAAAATCATTATGGGCTGAAATAATCATAGGGGTTCAAAGAGACCATAGGCAACATCTTGGGTATTAAAAATAAGTAGAATTGGACACTGAACAAAGCTGATGGCAATTTTGGTGAAGGAAACAGTATGAGAATTAAAATACCAATGTAATGTGTTCAAAGGCTGGCAAACAGACCAGATTTCTGGTGTATTAGTAAGCTCCTGCTGTGTAACAAATTTCCCCCCAACCTTGGCAAGTTGAAACTACGCATATTTATTATTTCACGGTTTCTGTGGTCCAGAGATGCCTGTGTGGCTGGCTGGTTCAGGGTCTCATGAGACTAGCCAGGCTGGGTTCTTACCTCGACTGGGGAGGGACCCAATTCCAAGAAAGATGGGCATTGAGGAAGTAGCATGTTCTTTCTGTGCACAGACCAGGGAGGGCATGAAGTGCTGGTGCAGCTCTTTGACACTGCTGCTCAACTGCTGGCCCAGATGGTAAGGGGTGGCAGGTGGACCCACAGCTTTGCCGGCTCCCATGGAAAGTTCTGGATCAGCTTTTCAGCTGTAGGCCAGGTGGTGTGTTTATCTCCATGTAGGAGGATACCTGCTTCTGCTGCAAGGACACCTCCCTTTTCTGAAGGTTGGAAGTGGTAAGGACCAAGGTGGAATCCAATCTGTCCTTAGAGGTTCCAACTTAGTCTTGGAGGTCCCAGCTCTCTTTGCTTCCCCAGCTCTTTGCCTTAGGCATTTCACAGCTGCAGAAATAACAGTCTCACCCTGATTATTTAACCAGCCTGCACAATGGCCTAAGCTCAACTCCTGTAAGTATGCACTTGTATATTTAGTGGATCTGCTTCTCCAATCAAATGCTGTTGGCCATGGCACCACCAGTCTGACTGCAACAAAGCATTGGGACCTGAAAAGCAGACCTCTGAAGAGGCTTTGATAGCAGATTAAAAAGACTGGCTAAGCTAAGAGAGGGCAGGTTGTCTTCAATTCCTTATTCAAAAGGTTACAACTTTAAGGTTCTCTCTGTCCCATGGAGGCTGTGGAACATTTTTACTATATTCTGGGCTAAGGAGGTAAAAGACGTTTAGGAAGTGTTGCCATTGGTCTACATAGCTGTGGGATCTCTGGAAGCACTCCAAGGAAAAAGACCATCTTTTGGATGGTCTAGGACAGTGGTCGGCAAACTGCGGCTCGTGAGCCAACATGCGGCTCTTTGGCCCCTTGAGTGTGGCTCTTCCACAAAATACCGACTTCTGTGCATGGGCCACGAAGTTTCAATCGCACTGTACGTGCGTGTATGCACGCATGTGGTATTTTGTGGAAGAGCCACACTCAAGGGGCCAAAGAGTTGCATGTGGCTCGCGAGCCGCAGTTTGCTGACCACTGGTCTAGGATATTTGCCTTATCCCAGCCTTTTTGATATATTTTCATTTTGTAATAAAGGCTAAAACCCACCCATGTTGAGCATTCCATGCTTCAGCCATAGCTCCCCTGCCCCACACAACACCTAGGTATAAACAGATCTAGCTTTCACTCTTATGTGGGAAGTATATGTGAGTAACCCAGGCCTTGTTATAAATGTTTAAATCTAGCTTAATATTTGTACAGAATAGGGAGAATATGGTTCAGGTTGATACTCCTTGAACAAAAAGGTCCTGAAGAAACCACCACCACGTGCCCTCACATGCCCATAGAGGGGCCTTAGCTCACTTTGGAGCTGTCTTTTTTTTTTATGGCTGAAGAAATGTTAACAGAAAGCCCTGGATAGGGCTTCTGGGAAAATAATTTTAAAGAGGATTATCATATATCTTTTTGTTCTTGGTTTTTCTATTTTCTTTTTGCCTAGAATGGCCATTGTAATTATTGGTGCTCTGGCAGCTATATTGGGACCATAAAGACACTCTAAGATTGAAAATATGTGCTAAGCATAGAAGAAGCCTGCATCCTAATGATGTCTTCTTTCCTTACTGGATAGAAAATCTGACCACCACTAGATTATGAGAGCCTTACATTAACTTGAATGCAGAATTCAGGGAGATAACCTACATCAGAAGTGCAACTCTACTCAGAGGAAATCTGCATTGGGAAATCAGGAAGGTACTGATGTGGGTGTGGGTACAGCTTCTCCTCAGCTGATCCACTTGAAGGGTATCTGATTCGACCATCAGGGGTGAGTCCCATGCCAGGAGGGATACATGGGATTGTACTCAGCAAAACCCTCTCAGATCTCTGCCTTCTGACATCTGTTGAGCTACTTTCCATGCTCCCCATGGACAGAAAAGACACGAGAAACAGAACCAGTCCCTGTGATCCCTGAGGGAAGCCTGCCTTCCTGGGCTCAGCACCAGGCTGTCACAATGCCTTGGGGGGGGGGGGGGATGCTGGCAAGGCAATTATGCATGGCACATTTCAACCCATATGGCTGAGCCAGGTGGTGAGAGGCAACATTCCCAATTACAAGGCAGGTTTGCAGCCTCCAGGTGGGTTCCCGGCCTCTGCCACTCACCACTGGCTCAGTGTCAACACGGCGTTGCTCCATCAATAAACTAAAGCATTGCTTCCTTCTGGAGGAAGTGCTCAACTAGCTATTCCAGTTAATTCCTGACTTCCATCCCCATTACCTGGGGTTGCTCCTGCTGCTGTTAATTTGGTCCCAGTCCAGAGGAGAGAAGACCTAAGTGACACCTAAGCCATTAGGGCTTCTTAATTTGGAAACAATACCTTAGACTGGGTGACTTGTGAATAACAAACATTTATTTCTGACAGCTCTGAAGGGTGGAATTCCAAGATCAGGGCACCAGAAGATTCAGTGTCTAGTGAGGACACACTTCCTGGTTTATAGACGGTGTCTACTCACTGTGTCCTCACATGGAGGAAGGGGCTAAAGCTAGGGAGCTCTCTGGGGTCTCTTTTATCAGGACACTAATCCCATCATGAGGGCTCTTCAGCTCCCAAAGCCCCACCTCCTAAAGCCATCACCTTGGGGGTTAGGTTTCAACATATGATTGGGGGAGACACATTCAATCTACATATCAGTTACCTAACCTAAAGTGATATTAGAGAAAGATGGAAACAAATACTCTGACTTGCCTAAATGGTTTATTTAAGTCCTTAACGTTTTTTAAATATAATTGTAGAGTAGTGCAGAGGGAATCTACAACAGGTTTCCCAAACTCCTTGGCTCTTTGCTTTCTGTCAATCTAATCCCCTGTCAATAAAATGCTGTGAGCAACTTCTACCTTTCAAGGTCATTGTGAGGATGGGATTAAATCCTTCAGATGAGATTTCCAATGCAGTGATGTCTTGTCCCAGAAATAGGGACTCTTATACCATTTTTCACTAGAGTTTTCATCAGTTGACTTAAAAATGGGCGTTGGAAGTGAACATATTTCAGATGAACAGACGGAGTCCTAGACTCTTAGGTTTTGCTGGTGGCTAAATTTCCTCTACCATTTAGATTCAGTGATGGGGGCCTGCAAATGAACTGACAACAGAGAGGTTAACATGAGAAATACAAGGTTGATTTCCATGTGTTGTGAGCACTTAGTAATAAGATAAAGGTTGATACACCAACTTCAAAGGGAGGGCTTAGGACTTCAATGGGAAAGTATGGAAGGTTCTAGTGGGCTTTTTAAAACTGATAGGCAGCTGAATTCTCACTTCCAGGTTAGTCTTTTTCCAAATAGGAGAGCCCCCAAAAGGTGGGGAATGGCAGCTATATTTTGGGGAGTATCTGCTTAAATTTAGATAACATTTCTTTCTGTGCCTCCTAGTTATTCAGATGGTTTTGGTTTAATGTAGTTTTAATCCCTTTATTCTCAAACTTGAGCATGCATCAGAATTGCCAAGAGGCCTCCTTAAAACACTAATTGCTGGCCCTACCTCCAGAGTTTTGGGTCTGGGGCGGGGATGACAAAATGACATTTGTATAATTTGAGAATCACTGACTGGTGATAACTGTTGCCTGCTGCACAGCAGCCTGAGGAATTAATAATTCATCTCTGCAATGTCTTCAGAGGAGCTGCTCTGTCACCACATCAATTTCTGTGCCGTGTGGGAAGGGCCTGAGGTGAGTCCAGTGTCCTGGCTGCTATCTGCTGGTGCTGTCACCTGGCTCCTTGTGCCTGATGTGGAGGGACCACAGACACTCTATGGCCATGTGCCTTAATGTAATGTGTGTGTGCGTATGTATGTGTGTGTTTGGGGTTGAAGACCAGTGGGTTAAATAATGCTTCTCTCAATAATGAGCCCCTGGACAGATATCTGTGGGAAAAAAATAGCCCAGGCTGCTCTATTCTCTTCATTTCTATATCTGGCACCACAGAAGGACTGACATCCATGCTGATACCTGTTAGGAGTTTATTCAAATACACCTCATTACATTATCTCCCAAACAATTTTGCCCAAGTGAAGCCCTGGGACTATGAGCAATTCTATGTTTCAAACAAAGTGATTTCATCAGAATTATGTGTGACCCCAAGACCCTTTCCCACTTCCAGAGCCCTATTCTCCTGAGGGGTAAGGAGGAGGAATGAAAGTGGGAGGGGCAGAAGCTCTGGCTGCTATGGAGTATTTCTCTTTCTCTTTATTCTTGGTTTGCTGCATTCAATAATTTGCAAAGAGTACAGTGAAATTGTTCTTACTCATGATACCCAATTACACCCTGATCAGAACTAAATTCCCTTCAACAGCTAATGTAACAGTATCCAGTGCCCTGGGGATACTAGATTTACTGATCCCCAGATTTTGTGCTGGCCATTGGCCTGCCAACATGGATCATGCCTCTCAAAGAAGATTCCATGGGGTAACCATTCTTTGGGGTCATTTTAGTTCACAGTTACATCTCAGACAACTAAGTGGACCCAACATTGTAATATCTACTCTTGAACTCCAACCAAAAAAGTCACAGTCACAATAAGAATTATTAAAAACTGGGATTTAGTGCATATCCATTAAGAGTCTAAGTTTGTTCAGAAATATGAGCTAAGTAAAACTCATTTTTTGAAAAATGCTGTATCTTCCGGGGAAAAGATTAGATCAGCAAGTGACCCTCAGCTTTAGACCCTAGTTCTGTAATCTTAGGCCCACCCATTACTTGTACATCTTCTTTTTCAGCCTTTGTAACCTTTTTATCCTAATCTCTACCTCTCTTTGCCTCACAAATCCTGTCTCAGGACCAACTGGGGTAACCTAGACCAGGAAGGTTGAATCTGAAACTGTGTCTGGAATTATTATTCTGTTATCCAAACAAAGATTATAAAGTTTGAGTACACAATCTTGAATTATTGTCATAAATGGAACAAAATTATGCAAAATAAAAAGAGCTACAGACTAGTGTAGTGTGCTGAGTGGTATACATCTGGAATGATATTCCAGACTCTCTCCCAGTTCCCCACCCTTGTGAGAGCAACCACAGGAGAAGGGCAGCTGAGCAGGGCAGGTAATCCCTTTGCTAATAATGGAAAGAAATGGGGAAGAGAAATCCCATATAAAGTATGCTATTTTCTAAAGGGATTTCCTTGGCTATAATTCCTGAGTCACATAATAACTGGATGATTCTGATTGGAGTTTAAAAAGAACCATCTGTGTGGGTGAGAAAAGTAATCCAATGACCTTAACCATCGCAGAGGAAGCAACAGCAATGGAGTAGGATTAAGCTGGCCTTCCTGGTCTATTTTGAGCTGCGCCCTTGGGAGGTCAGGTAGCTTATCAATGAGTCAGGTTAGCATATAAAGGCACATACCTCTCAGAATTATGAGAAAGCTAAATAATTTAGCATGTATGAAGTCCTAGTAGATGAGAGGCACACTAGAAATGCAAATTATTATTTTATTAGGAGACACCATCAATCCAAGCAAAAGTAGAATGCTCTTTGATGGATGCCCATTTCAACTGACGAGAACATTGTGCTCCCATCTCAGGATCTCTGAGATTTAACTGCCGCAGATAATTGCTTATCCCCCTACTCTGTTTCATCTCTTCTACTTAAGAATTATCTTCGGTAGTTTCTCTTCAGGGGCTACTCTGCTCCTGGCATTCTGACATTCCTCAGAAAATTAAAATAAGTTGGCATAAATCCCCAAGGGAAGCCATGCATCATCATTATGGTGATTATGTTCTATGTGGAGGCTTTTTCATAAAAAGAAATAGGTATCAAAGTTTTAATTTAAGTTCAAAAGACAGTAAATTGCTAGTGGCAATAACTTTAGCTGAAACCTACTTGTTTGAGGGAGAACTTGTCTTTTAACCTAGGAGAATTTTTTCAGTAGGCTGCCTTGCCTGGTAAAAAGGGTGGCTCCAGTTTAACCTCAGTAAACAGGATCGGAACCCCAATCATCCCAACTAGAAAGCAGCAGCCACTCTCCTTGATGCACATAGTTAGTTGACTCCCTAACTAGGGGGTCTTGAGTGGAACCCTTCTCCCCACTCTGGCTTCTTCATTTGGTCCTGGGCAGGGGTCTGGCCTCTTGTCCACACTCTTTCAAAAAGGTGACTAGATGCACCCACGGTTCTTAGCACAGCCTCCAATCAGACCAAAGGCTCTGGTTAGTCAGTGATCAAACTAGGGAGAGAACCTAAGTATTTTTATGCTTTAGGAGCATAGGCCAAAAGGAAGGGACTGCACAACTTTTGTGGCTCAAAATTCTCATATTTATTGTGAATTATAACATTTTCTTTAGCTAAAACCTGGAAGATGGCCCAACAACAACAAAAAAATCTTTGTGACATCTCTTAAATTAAGCAGTCAAGAAAAAAACAAACACACACAACATTGAATTTTAAAATGTTTGCCTCCCATTCATCACAGCCTATATCAGTCTGCAGCAACCAGGTGTTTCTGAAGGTGCAGGTTTATGTTCATTTAGAGCAGCAGTTCTCAACCTGTGGGTCACAATCCCTTTGGCGGTCAGTCGAACGACCCTTTCACAGGGGTCGCCTAAGACCATCCTGCATATCATATATTTACATTACGATTCATAACAGTAGCAACATTACAGTTATGAAGTAGCAACGAAAATAATTTTATGGTTGGGTCACAACATAAGGAACTATATTTAAAGGGCCAGAAGGTTGAGAACCACTGATTTAGAGGGACAGCTATTAAAGTAATTGCCAGATATGCCATTTCATTAGGAAGGCTAGATGTTGAACTCATGCCATTTATAATATGTGTGTAAAAGAGTAGAGCCAAAGAATTAGAGTCTGGTCTTTGCTTTTTTTTTTTTTCTTATAATATTAAACATATCTTTTATCTGAGTACTTTATACCTGAAGAGCACACATATACTTGAAAACGCCTTTTTTTTTTCTTATAATATTAAACATATATTTATCTGAGTACTTTATACCTGAAGAGCACACGTATACTTGAAAACGCCTTATATCTATACAGTTTTTATACTTTCAAAGTGCTTTGATGTATGTTATTTTATCTTATCCAAACACCATGGTGCGTTAAAGGGATGTTTGGGATGAGGAAACTTAAATTCAAGAAGGTTAATTGATACTCATGAACTGATCAGCAGGTTGGAGGCAGAGCTGAACACAAATCTGCTCTGGTTCACTCCATTGCTAGTTTTCTTTCTATTCTATAATGGATTCCTGATTTAGAAAATTAACAGCATGGAAAGCATATATTTTACTGTTGTCCAATTGCTAACTTCCATTGTGACTATGCTTCCAAAGAGAATCAAGAATAGAATTGGCATTGATGAGTTTCATGTGGTGAATAGTTGTGTCTATGTACACATGTATATGCATGCATTTTATCCCCTGATTCTTGATAAACTTGTTTTGAAATACATCATAATTAAAATGAGGATAATAAAGCTGTTAAGCTAGATGGACACAGGATATAAACTTGATCCTTATTTAAAACAGAATTATTAAGATTGCCTGGACTAGTAGGTTTGTAATGCAAGCATGATGATAAATGTCTATTTTAGGTTAGAGGCATCATCGCTTCTACTTCTGACGGCTTGCAGTTGGGAAGTCTATGCCATGAGTTTTGATTATGCTTGTGGTTAAATAGACCATTTTATGACATTAGATTATGGTTGAATTTCCAAGTCACTTGTGTTTTGGATCCTATGGTACATGACCAATTTGTTGAGTACCAAATTCTTTTACAAACATCGTTTTATCTATTTTCATCCTCATTGGTACCCTATGAATTAGGAATAATCACATTGGGCTTCATGACAGGGGCTCAGAGGACAGACATTTATCCCCTCACAGTCCTGGAGGCAAAAGTTGGCGATCAGGTATGGGCAGGGCTGGTTTCTCCTGAGGCTTCTCTCCTTCGAGTGTAGAGGACTGTCTTCTTCCTATGTCCTCACTTGATCATCCTTCTGTGCATATTTTTGGCCTGATCTCCTCTTCTTATAAGAACTCCAGTCACATTGGATTAGAGCCCAACCCCAATAACCTCATTTTACCTTAATTTCCTCTTTAAATACAGTCACATTCCAAAGTTCTGGGGGTTGAAGATTCAACTCATGACTTCTGGGAAAACACAATTCATCTCATAAAAACCTCTCTTCTGTCCTTCATTAAAAATTTTAAAAATGTATTAATTTGAGAGAGAAACATCAATTTTCTGTTCCACTTACTTATGCATTCATTGGTTGGTTCTTTTTTTTTCTTCTGACTGCCAGAGTTTATTTTATTCTTTTCACTTTTTTCTTTATTGTTGAAAGTATTACAGATGTAACCCTTTGTTTGTTTATTTCTATTGGCCCCTTTCACCCCGCATCTGCCCCTCCCAGGCCTTCACCACTTTATGGTTGATTCTTCTTTGTGCCCTGACTAGGGGTAAGATCCACAACCTTGGTGTATTGGGATGATGCTCTAAGCCAGTGGTTGGCAAACTCATTAGTCAACAGAGACAAATATCAACAGTACAACGATTGAAATTTCTTTTGAGAGCCAAATTTTTTAAACTTAAACTATATAGGTAGGTACATGTTATTAACTGTTATTAACTTAATTAGGGTATTCCTAAGGCTTAGGAAGAGCCACACTCAAGGGGCCAAAGAGCCACATGTGGCTCGAGAGCCGCAGTTTGCCGACCATGGCAGTCTAAGCCAATGGTCGGCAAACTGTGGCTCGCAAGCCACATGCGGCTCTTTGGCCCCTTGAGTGTGGCTCTTCCACAAAATACCTGCTCTTCCACAAAATACCAACTTCTGCGCATGGGCCACAAAGTTTCAATCGCACTGTATGTGCGCGCCCGCATGTGGTATTTTGTAGAAGAGCCACACTCAAGGGGCCAAAATGCCACATGTGGCTCGCGAGCCGCGGTTTGCCGACCATGGGACTCTAAGCAACTGAGCTTCCCAGTCAGGGCTGTGCTTCATTTAAAAAACAAAACAAAACAAAAAAAAACATCTCTGAGAGTGACAAAGATGACATGAACACTCTGCTTTCCCATCGCCATCAGATAAGCTCTTCATCATCCTTCATCTTCTACCTCCTTTGGACCTTGGCTCACGGGTAACAGAGGTCAGCTGGGAGCAGGATGACTGGTATCTCTAGTAACTGCTCCTTGGTGGTGAGGTGGACCTCACCAAGGCCGCATCTTCCAGGAAAGCACCAAGGGCATTGTTGAAACACCTACACAAGCTTTTCCTAGCACTGCACATCAGCATGGCAGGAGACAGAGGCTGTTTCTCCTCTTTGTCTAATTTTGCTGGAGAATGAGGTTGTCTTCCTGATGGTGGTTTCAGCTTTCTGTGGTTATTATGGGGTGATTTCCTACACTCTGGTATATAATTCAGGAAAAGTATTCATTTCAGAAGACCAAGTTTATCCTCTAATTTGCTGGGTGCTTGGAGCCCACATGGCTCTGCTTCTGGAAGGTTCCCTTGAGTAGCAGTGGGAGTTTGGAGTTGGGGGGCTATCCTAGAAGCGGGGCCATAGAGGACTTGTGTCATCACCTTCTACTAGTACAAGCTGAATTTTCTACTAAAACATCTTACCTATCTGAAAAAGATGAGTCAGCTCTTACAAATAAAATGATACTGATATGGTGTCCCAAATCTTCCCATTTTAATAGCTTAAGTTGGTCTATTGGGGTTGAATTAGCCAGTTGTTATTGCAGAGCATGAATCAGACCTGTAATAACTACTTTCTGAATTTATTGAGTGACCACAAAAAAGGGAGACGTAACATCAGTCTCTTATTGTCATAAGCCTGGAGGACAGGGTTGCTTTCTTCAGAAAGATATTGTCCTCTAAAGCACACAAACATGTTCTCTCAACTAGAAATAGAAATGTGTGCGTGTGTTGAGGGGGTGAACCAGAAAAGGAGAGGGAAAGCAAGACCATACCTAGTCCTTACTGCTTTAGAGATATTGCAAAATTAAGCAGAAATGGCTCTATAGTCATTTGTCGTTTGTGTCTCACTTAGCCGTGACCCCCTCCTGGCTCCGTCTCTCTTCCATGTGCATTTGCTGAGAGTGTGGCAGATGCTGGGATAAGGGAAGGAGTGGGAAAGAGGCAACATGTTAAGGTAGCTGAGACCAGCCTCCTGCCCACAGGAGCACCGGATTCTGTAACATCACAGGACTCTGCACCAGACTCCTTGGCCTCTGAGGAATTTTAGAATATTATGTTTCTAACTAAGACCTCTGAAAAGTTCAAGGATAATGTAATGTGTAGAATCACAGACTGCATACAGGGCCTGGCTCTGAGCTACACAGGAATAAGGCCCCAGACCCCTTGGTATCTCCTGTTCCAGGTGGGGATGCCAATATCACCCTCGGATCTGATTCCACCACTTCAGCCTGAACATCTCATAGTCCAACTGAGAAATGTCTTTCTAATCTCCTATTAACCTTGACACTTATTTTGGGGTGTCTTATATTAGAATCTGTTTTGTTTAGAATTAGAGTCCCATTTCCCCAGTACGATGATTGCAGACTCCCAAAGGGACAGACACATCTTATACGCACAACTTAAGAAAATCTCCCTCCACATCTAGAAGGAATTAGTCATGCACTTACCAGTAATAATAGTTCTTAATAGATGTATTGTGTCTGCTAGTTTAATGGTTTCTTTTTAATACTTTTTGAAGAAGAGGCTAATTGGATTTTCTTCATAAGCTTTACAAATTGTGTGAAGAATAACTTCCAGGGGACATAAGTGGAGGCAGGGACATGAACTAGATTCCTGATATTTACTGATATTCCTGATAGTAGATACTGAATAAGTTGGTCCAGGGATGGAGGAGTGTGGTGCATGAGGAGAAACAGACAGACGGGAGAGAAGTTGGATCCAACAAGGCTTTGTGTTATGGAGGAGAAGGAAAATAAGAGGAGTTGAGAAAGACTCTTATGCTCATGGTTTGAGCCAAAGGGGTGATGGGGGATGAATTTTGTCATTAGAAGGTCACATTTTCCACTTTTCAACTCAATTTTCTATCTATTCTAGTGTCTATCCCATAAATTTTCACCAGTGTGCCAAGATGCACTGATGTGCCATAAGAATTTTTTTTTAATATATTTTATTGATTTTTTACAGAGAGGAAGGGAGAGAGATAGAGAGTTAGAAACATCGATGAGAGAGAAACATCGATCAGCTGCCTCCTGCACATCTCCTACTAGGGATGTGCCCGCAACCAAGGTACATGCCCTTGACCGGAATTGAACCTGGGACCTTTCAGTCCGCAGGCCGACGCTCTATCCACTGAGCCAAACCGGTTTCGGCCATAAGAATTTTTAAAACATGCAACACCTGACTATTTAGTCAGAGGCACTGACCTCTTTTCCCTTAGATTGTCAAAATAAAAAAAATGACAACAGTCAACACAACAATTGCCATCCAGTGTGAATGAATCAAAATTATACCTATTTTTTTGGAAAGAGTAGCAAAGAGTATAATGTTTTTTGACATGCCACGGAATTTTAGTAATTAGCTTATATGTGCCATGAGATGGAAAGGTTAGAAATCGCGGCCTATCCCGTGGAGCTGGAAGGCAGAGGTGGCAGTGTCATGGTAAGAACTACTATTGTTTTCTTAGAGAGGTTTTGAAGTATAGAAATTGAGACGGGAAGTGAGTTGCTCAGATCTCCCCACCCTGTGAACTTCTGTTTCACACACAGGGTTTCTCTAACTTCTATGTAGACTTTGAGTAGTTGGGCAGAGATACTGCTCACAGATAACTCTCTTGTGGAATCTCAATTGTTCCTATAGCCCTAAGCCCGTGGCCGGCAAACTGCGGCTCTCGAGCCACATGTGGCTCTTTGGCCCCTTGAGTGTGGCTCTTCCTAAGCCTTAGGAGTATCCTAATTAAGTTAATAACAATGTACCTGCCTATATAGTTTAAGTTTAAAAAATTTGGGTCTCTAAAGAAATTTCAATCGTTGTACTGTTGATATTTGTCTCTGTTGACTAATGAGTTTGCCGACCACTGCCCTAAGCAAATCAAGTTGGTAGTCCTTTTCCAGGAACTTGTAAAGCAGTGGAATATTCCAGTGTGAAGAGCTCAAACCCTGGCGAGACTGGACTTGACTGATAGTTTGGGCACGATGGCATCAGGCTTTCCTTATAGTGCAGCTTTCCCCTCCTGCTCCACAGAAGCTAAAAAGCTAATAATTTACCACTGCAGTATTTTTTATTGTGAGAATGCCACACAGGCCAAGCAGAAATTATGGCGGGTCAGCCTGACGTGCAGATAAATAAAAAGTTAAATTGGATTTTCACCTAAATTAAGAAAAACTTTGCAATGTGCTTTGCCTGCCTTACTTTTTTTTTTTTTTTTTTTAAAACTAGACATTGTTTTTCAAAATGATTCCCATTTAAAAAGAAGCTGATACTATAATTATTTTACCTTGTTTTTTTCTTATTTGTGGTATTTTTCAAGAATGTATCTAAATAACGCCTGATTTTTGGCCCATGTCAAAGCTTGCTAAAATTCAGGTGTTGGTTCAGTGGGGATAGAGTGAGGGTTGAGGCCCTCTTTCTAACAAGCTCACAGACAGTGCCCTGCTCCTGGTCCATGGGAAACACCTGGGGAAGGACACCTTTCCAGGGCTGAAAAATGTGCATCTGGGCTGCAGGCGATGTCAGGTGGCCATGCAGTTGCCACAGCTCCCAGGGGAGTTCGGGTGGAGGGTGACCCTCACTGAGGTAAGAGGAGTGTTACACCTCACACCCAATGGTGTTTGGGGGTGCTCCTTGGAGCACAGCCCTTTGGGTTAAGCATTGCATGGAGAGGCACTCAGCTGTGGGACCGTGCCAGGTCCTGAACAGTGCCCACGCAGCATAAGGCAGCAGTGGACCAAGATCTAGAGGCACCGGTGGGGGAGGTTGGCAGGTTGGTGTAAATTGAAACTGGAGCATCTGCCTCCTCCAGCCAGAGCCAGGATGCAGGTTAGGAGAGCGCCTCAGACCTGTTCATAGCGAGGCCTGCAGCCTCAGTAGCGTGGCTGTCGCCACCAGAACATAACACGTCCCCAAAGGGGGTGGAAGCCATCACACGAAGATGAGATGGAGTGGAGCTTGGGGATGCTTACGTGGCTGTGGCCTGTGGCGTGAGCCTGGAGTGGGGACAGAAAACGCCCTCATGGGGAATTCATGGGATGCCCTAACCCAGTGATGGCGAACCTTTTGAGCTCGGCGTGTCAGCATTTTGAAAAACCCGAACTTAACTCTGGTGCTGTGTCACATATAGGAATTTTTTGATATTTGCAACCACAGTAAAACAAAGACATATTTTTGATATTTATTTTACATATTTAAATGCCATTTAACAAAGAAAAATCAACCAAAAAAATGAGTTCGCGTGTCACCTCTGATACGCGTGTCATAGGTTTGCCATCACTGCCCTAACCAGTTGGCCCTTGTAGGAGCGTGAGCCCTGCACAGGGTGCTGCGTGGGGAATGACCCCCCCCATGGACATGGGAGTTACCTAGTCCTGGACCCAAAGCTTCACATTTTCACTTAGTTGTGCAGCTTTGTACCAATTCCTTAACCTCTCTGAGTTCCAATTCTCGCACTGTAAGCAAACATTGGTATAATAATAACTCTGGTCTCCACGGTCATGAAAGGTTGAAATGAGATGTCATCCCTGGAGTCACCAATGAGGCTTCCTTTTCTTTTATTCCCTCCCTGGTTTCAGAGAGAAGGGGGTCAGGCCTTCAGGAGGCAGCGAAATGCTGGTGGGGCCCAAGAAGTGTGCAGTACATAGAAGTGTGTGGTGCGGAACACAGCCAGCAGGCAGAGCAGAGGGGACACAGGGCAGGCCCTGCTGTCATTGGTAGTGGCAGCATCAGGCTCTGAATGAGACCCTTAATCCCCACCAATAGGGGAGCACTGAGTATGGCAGAAGCATGGCCAGCCCTGCATTTGGGTGGGGGTAGGCTCCTGGCCCAACCTGCCCAGGGAGGCCCTGAAGCCAGAGGCAGGATTCTCCTTCTGGGTACCATGCCCTTGGGCGAGGCCCTGGGGTCCAGGCTGTTGGCTTAATAAGACTTACTAAGTCAATTGTACGCTCTCCTCCTGCTCAGCTTTCTGCCACAAGCATGTGGGGCAGGTATTATTCACAATGAAAAGATGTGAAAAGGGATGACTTGGTCCTTAGTCCCAGAACAAACAAGTTAGTTTTTGTTTGTTTTGTTTTTTCTTTCCTTCTTTGAAATTGAAAGGTGTTTAACTGACAACTACCGCTTGGTGTTGTAAGGGTCATTCTTATCTGACTGTCGCATTAATGTGATCCGAGAAAACTGACCAAAGGATGATGAGGCTAGATGTTTTGTCTTAAAAGGCACTCATTTTGGTTGAGATAAAACTTCAAGTTTTAGAAAAGAGAGGAAAGGAAAATGGGTAATATCAAAATGAGAGTGTGAAGAAGCTTTAACCTGAATGAGACCAGAATATGCAGGGTTAGACGGGTATGATGCGTCAGTAGGGTTTGCATATTCTACCAGGGCACTGTTGGTGAGTTCTGTGGACTCTTCATTCCTGGCTGTTTATGTGACCTCATGTCCCCAAAGAAGCAGGGCTCACAGGCCCAGCCCCACACATGTCACTGCACCATGGCCCCAGATTATAGCAACTGGTTTTCAAATATGCTCTTTATCGTATACAAGGCTAAATATTTTGAAATCCCTGTTGAGATATTCACAGTTACATGGATCCTCCTAAGAAATAAGTATGGTTTTCTATGTTCACTACCAACAGCACAGTCCCTGTTTTATATTTTGAACATTCCCGAGGTCACAGGTGCATTTTTCCATTTACTGTATCTGAGTCATTTAGGGATCCTAAATTGTTGACCCCTGGGCCTAATGTTAATTAGTACGTTTAGAAAAGAAACAGTATAATAAATTCAGGCCAATGAAAGAACCTCTCTACTTTCATTACCTTGGGAATCAACCAAGTAGTTCAGTGCAAATACACAGAAGGAGAGCACACCATGTTCATGAGAGAGAACAAGGGGATACGCACTTTCAAATACGTGAGAGATGGACTCGGCCCTGGTCCATGGGGGATAAAATGTGTCTGTGAGCACAGAGGCAGACTGCGAAATAATTCAGTACATGGCAAGGGCTTTGGGAGTGACACAGATCATAAGTTCTGCAGAGGCTCGGAGGAGAGATGGATCGAGGTCTTTTGAGACAAGACTAGTTCCTGGGAAGAGGTGTGAGGAAGCAGGAGTGTAAGAAAGCAGGACTAGTTCAGACTGTTAAGAGGGAGGGCAGATTTCCAGGAGGAGAATGGGGGAGGCCCAGGTGTGAGCGGTGCATGTGACTGTGTGTCCTGATATAGCCCTTTAGTCTAGCCTGGCTCACCTGGGCATCATGAGATTAGTATCTGTCATGGTTAAATTTGTGTGTCCACCTGGCTGAGCCATGGCACCAGGTATTTGGTCAAACATGCATTTAGACGCTGATATAAAGGTATTATTTTTAGTTGAGATGAACATTTATATCAGTAGACTGTGAGTGTGGTGGGTTGCTCTCCAATGTGGGTGAGCCTCATCCAATCAGGAGAAGGCCTTCAGACTGACTGAAAAGGAGGGAACTCTGCTAGCAGATGGCCTTCAGGCTAGAACTGCAATCTCAGCTCATCCTGAGTCTCTAGTCTGCAGGTGTAGCCTGCAGATTTCAGACTTGCCAGCCCCCATAATCAAATTTGCCAATTACTCCGCAGAACACTGACTAACACAGCTTCCAATAAAATAGATATCTGAGCACCCAGGCTGGTCATGGCCCAAGTTCTGGAGCTCCTCATGTCCTCACTCCTCACTCCTTCTCTACCCCATTGACCCTGAGAGTCAGTGTAACAGTGGGGGTTAATAAGTCCTCTTGGGTATAGTTTTAGACACACCTCTGCCTCCCATTACTCAATATTCCCTTGAACCTCATCCTGTCCTCACCCCCAGAGACCTATTCAGTTCTGAGATATGAAGGGGAAAGGTGATAAAATTTGGTGAAAATTCAGTTTGCAGTTGCTCTTTGAGGGGTCAGAGCAACTGGCCTGGTAATGCCAACTGAGGCTGTCTGCTTGGGAACACAAAGAAGCAGTGAGACACACAGAGTGGTCAAGCATGAGCACTGCTCTGGGGGAGCCACCAGCTCTTTTCTGGGAAGAAGGAAGTGGGAGAAGTCCCATCGGTAAGCCACAGGGAAAGAGGAAGGAGTCCAGAGCCACAGAGTGAGTTGTGTGAAACAAAACAATCCTCACCCTCTTTCACCCACTTTAAACACCTTGTTTAGCTCTTTCTCAAGCCACACCCACACTTCTCATACCAAAGGTTTCCTGGGCACTCAAATAGAAGGTAGGGTAGGGAAGGTGAGAGCCACTGGCTGGTGTGACATTATACCTGTATGACCAGGTACATGCATTCTCAAAGCTCCCTCCCCATGGACAGGAGACAGGAGGGAAAAGTGTGTATGTCTGGCCCCAGCCTGCTGGGGACGGCTATCAATGCATCAGGATTGTGGCCAATAGTCACATAGTGCATGAGCTTGAGTGCCAGCAAAGGAGAATTGACTGTGATGTGAGTGGCGGGGAGCCATGTAAGGTGTTTGAACAGAGCCACTAGGAAGTGACTTGTTGGGAATGGGCATGTGAAGAGCTTCATCTGAAGGGAAAGTGCAGGAAGGATGGGGACAGGGAGAAAGAGAGAAGTTAGGACAATTGCCACCTTAAGTATGAAGGGCTACAAAGGTTGTGCCAGTAAATGGAAGGGGCAATTGATTTCAAAGAAAAGATCAAAAGAACACAAACTATGAACCACAACCAATCTGGAGTCCAGCATCCTCACAGGTGGTTTTGAGCAGCCATGGCTTCTGTAGATGAGGACGCTAAGCCCACAGAATGAAAGCACTTGGGGGCAGTTCTGAATGGGAAGGCAAAGCGGGGGGCAGGGGGGAGGCCTTTGCTGCAGGTGGAAAGTGGGGGCTCACTCTGGGAAAAGAGCTCAGGTGACGCCCAAGGGCTAGCATTCCAGCTGGTGGTGTGAGGTCCACAGGAGAGCAGATGATCAACTCATGCCCCTCCAAGTGTGAGCAGCTCCTGCACCAGTGGATGTCCAGCACCTGGAACATGGACGGTAATGGATGGATGGGGCTCTGACCACCCCTTTGCCTTCTTGGTTCTCGTCCTAATTGTGACTGTTCTCGTCGGTTTTGTCTTATTTCCCCTAATACACTCCCATCTGAAACCCATAGGAAGTCAGCCCTGCTTAGGAGACTGGCTGCAATTTTGAATTTCATCATTGATTGGGGGGGGGGGGTGTCTTTTAACTACTTGGACCTCAGTGTTCCTATCTAAAATAAAGTTGGGTTGGGTGATATTCATGACCTAGTAACTCTCAACTAAATGCTTTCTAACTGCCTGAAAGCAAGCAATTTCCTGACTTTAAACAACATGTAAAAATAAAAACAAAAGTAGGGGTGGCTTTTGGAGACACAGAAACCAGGTTCTGGTCCTGCTGGCTTCTTTCAGATGTGCCACACCCTTCTCCGGAGGGAGGGATACAGCAGCACAGACAGGCATCCTTCATTTCAGTTCCTCTGGCTGTGGGTTGCCCTTTGCGAAAGCCCGTCCTCCTTGCCACACTGCTATCTATCCCCTGGTGTTGGCTGACATTTAGGGTCCGCTCTTCTTCCTTTACTAACTACCGCCCAGGTTCACTCTCGTCTTCTTTCCCGAGTCACAGTGTGAACCTCGGAGCGCAGGCCCCTCCATGTGTAACAGTTTCATGCCTCCAGGACTCATGCCCAGCTTCCTGTCCTGGGTCATAAGATTTCTACTTGTTTTTTCATACAAGATTGAAGGAGATGGCGGAAATACTTTATTTTGATAATAAATAAACTTCATAGCTGCCTGTTTTCAGGAGGAAGTGCTCCTGGAGGCGGAGTGATGTGCTTGGTAGAGTTTTCCCGTCCTGGGAGTCATCAGCCCGCATCTCCCCTGAGACGCACGCGGTGTGAGAGCCCCATCCATCCATTATCGTCCATTATCGGGTGGAAGCAGCCCAGTCTCCAGCGAGCACTCAGGAGCATGGATGTCCGCATGGGCACAGAATTATTGAGCGTGCACTGAGGAAATGTATTTTCTTTTCCTTCCTCCTGTGACTGGAATTACTAATTAGTTGAACATAAAATTAAAATGATTCCAAGACCGAAACACTTGGGGAAAGATCTCCGTTTTTCATCACTGAGCTGAGGCTAAATTATGCTGTCAAAATGCCATATTATTTCAAATTAGCCAAATTAATTAATCCAGCTCAGCTCTTGGCTGTGTGAATCATCTGTTTTAGGATTTTATGAGAGAAAGAGCGTGACTTCTCCAGCTCAGTGTGTGTGGATGAACTTCCCTGACAGGTGGCTTTTCTTCTGTTCAAAGCCAGTGCTTTGGAATCTCAGCAGTAATAGGATTGCCTCAAACGCACTCATAGGAAGCTTCACAGTTTCTTAGTTTGTTTTTTGGCATTTGAAAATATCTACTTTCCTGCTCTTAATGTTGAAAAGAGTGTTGTTTTTTTCTTCTTGAGCACTCAAACGCGTTAAAAAGACTGCCTCATATACAACCCATTTTTCATGATAATTCTCTCTTAAGGGCTGGAAATACAGAAGTAAATGCTGAAGAAGAGATTTCATTCATGGCCCATGGGAATTCCAGATCCTCCAGAAAGTGCCCAAAGCTGAATAAAGGCAACATGAGTCACCACCACCTCTGACTGACTCCTCACCACGGTCTCCAATGAACCCAGGACAACGAACTCTTCCAGCTTATTTGGTAATTATGCCTCCTTACTCACATTTATCAGCAAATGCTATCAATGGAAAAACACCAACCATGTCTAATACTAATTTAATACTAATGATTTAATAATACAAATGGTGATATGTGTAGGCGCTGTGCTGAGCCACTTCACCAGCCGTCATTATCACCCTCTTATAGATTAGAAAACAGAGGCTACACGCCAAGTTCACGGCAGTGCCATCATGACTGAATGGCCTGGTAATCACAGGAAAACAAAGACATGCTCAAACATTTGCTGCTGCTCCCAAACTCTGAATTTCTAAGTGACCAGGTGGAATCGGGCCAGTAGACTCGGTCCCTTGAAGTGTGTGGTGCAGATCCCATACAGGCTGGGCATCTTTGGAGAGGGCTTCAAGGAGGGTGATGTGCAGTGGCTGCCATGGCAGCTGCAGGCTCCTCCTCCTCACCTGCGTGGCCCTGGTGGTCTGAGCCAAGAGTTAAGTAGGGGAATGGAGAAAGGCCTGGACGCTGACCAGGAGCCCTGGCCTCTTTCCCTGGCCTGGCTTTGATCTCAGATCCACTTCTCTGGACCTCAGTTCCCTCAGAATGAGTGGCTTAGATGTAGAAACCTGCAAAACCCATGGTTCCAATTACAAAGGATCTGAGGAGCATGAAGAAGAGGGACATTTTCTCTGCTATCACTGTCCCAGCCATTCTGACTAAGGTGATACAGACCAGTTCTCCTCTAATCATTATTGCCAGTGAACTGGTGGGAACAGTTTGAATTCCTTTGACAGGTTTCCTGGAAGGGGCCCAGTTTTTATTATTATGGCTCATTTCTGCTTTGCTGTATTCTGGTTGAGACCCAGCCAAGAAGTGGAAAAATACTGAAAGGCTGCACTTGTGGTGTTTCTGGCTTCACTGGACACAGGAAATACAGAAATCTTAGGGAAAAACATGTTTACATATTTTTCTGAAACCGTATCTCTCTCTCTTTCTCTCTTAGAATTGGGAGGAATAATGTTTACTGAAAGATTTGAAACTAGCCTCAAATTACTGACCCACATTCGTTTTCTCAAAATTGGTTCAGCTACCACCCAAGCAGTTCCTGTCATATTTCAGGGACCAGAGAAGGTGGCCTGCACTCCAGTCCCCAGAGGCCACGAGGAAGGCATTTCTGGGAGGCAATGGGCAAGAACAGGACTTTGCAAAATCTCCTTGAGAAGTGAAGTCTACAGCGGCCCACATGAATGGTCAATATTTGTCTGGGCAATGACCAGATTATGAAATCTGTAAATATCAAAAACTATTTTGGGATTTTGTTTAACTTGTGTCAGGAAGAGCCTGTGAAGGTGCCTTCTCACGGACAAGTGGGATTTAGAAAGATCAAAAAATGGAGTTATTTTAACAAAGCCATGACTCTCCCTGACCTCAATTTTCATTTAATCAGTAACATGTTTTAGTATAATCCAGCTCAAAATTTCTACAAGTCTTCCTGGACCAACCCCACATTTCCTTGGCTATTGCTCTGACCCTGAAATATGAGTGACCTTCTGTACCATGTTCTCTGATTCTTGTTTTCATCATGCATCAGGTATAGTTCTGTCGAAAGCATTGGTTACCAGATGTTGGTTTGCCATGAAGTTCCTGCTCTGATAACTCTGTAACCTAAGGCCAGCACTCCACAGATGTGCACAAAATATATGCTTCCTAAAGACACAATGATGTACATTATTTTTTGGTGAGATAATGCTTTCACTGGAATCAAAATGTTAGCAGTATTTTGAAAAAATCATGTTAACAATTTGAAAACTCTATAGGAGACTAAATTCCCATGTAGACGACCAGCTCAGGCAAAGCTTGGCAGTAACATCAAAGACATAAAAGGACCTACTAGGCTTTTTAAAAAACATATTAGGATGACAATAAATTGTGGCTACCTACAGTAAAGTTACAAAAATGTAATATGAAATTTATGAAGCATCCAGAAAGCTGGCCCACACTTTTCACAGTCTAATTCACATTTTATTAGATGATATTTCTTTACTCTATTTTAATAGCTGTATTACTTAGTGGCTTTATAATCTAATTCATGTGTATCTCACAGATTTTAGCAACTATCAGTGAAAGGCAATTTAATGGTGCTTGGGTTATGGAAATCAGGGGTTAGTATCCTCACCATTAGGAATTTCAGGTGGCAAGGCACGCGCGTGCGCGCGCGTGCGCGCGCAAACACACACACACACACACACACACTATACACACTAGCATACACAAACATGTACAATTTCAGCCATTCGGGATCTTGACCCTTCCCATGCCTGAGGAATTCCCTGTGTGAGTGTTGGGGACACTAAAGAAGACCCAAAGTCTGCATACACTCATTCTTCACTCCACCCTCCCCAAACTGGGATGCAGACCAGGATTACATAAGCCCTGTTTGACAGTTTGTATGCAGAAGTAGTGGTACCAGCTGAATTTTACCCGCCCCCCCCCCCAAATGCATGTGTTCAAGTCCTAGACCCAATATCTCAGAATGTCACTTTATTTGGAGATAGGTCTTTATAGAGGTCACTGAAATGAAGTAATTAGGGTGTGCCTTAATCCAATATGACTTTTATCCTAATGAAAAGGGAAGGTTACGACACAGAAATGCAGAGAGAAGACGATATGAAGAGACACAGGGAGAAGATAGCCATCTACAAGCCAAAGCAAGAGGTCTGGACTAGATTCTCCATCAAAGCTCTCAGAAAGCACCAACCCCGCTGACACCCAGATCCCGGACCCTGGCCTCTAAATGTACACAATAAACTTGTGTTGTTTAAGGTGCTCAGTCTATGGCTCTGTGTTTTGGCAGCCCTAGCAGAATAACAGGACTAGTGATGCAAGATGGAGTCTGAGAAGGAATTTCAGTAGAAACAGAAGTGATCACGCTCAGTCCTGGGACCACAACAGCCCAGCAGTCTCCTGTGGCCAGTGCTGATGGTGCTGGATCCTGAGCCTGGTGTCCAGGGGCTGGGGTGGTGTCAGAAGTGCCTCCAAAGACCTATCTGTGGGACAAGTTTGGCTGTGACTCTGGCTGTTAAGCCTCGGTTGCCTTGGCCCATTTCCCAACCTCCCAATAGCCATTTAAAATTTTATTTTCTTCTTACACTATTCAGAGTTACTGTTGGTTACAACTAACAATCTTGATACAGAAATTGGTACCAGGAGTATCTGTTTCGCCATCAGACACAATTAATAATACTTGGCAATTCTGTTATAGCACTTTACCAATTTATAGTTTACAAATAGTCCTCACAACCCTGGGAGGTAGGACCAAGATGCAGAAGTCTCTCTTGTTTTTCCTTGTTCTGTTTTTCTCTGGAGTCTGTTAGAGAGAGGATGAGGCTAGCTAGTGAAAAAGAGGTGCCATAGTAAACCCGAGCTAGTGCTGCCTGGCATGGATGGAAGCCTGAGAAGCCCTGGGCCAGAGAGAAACTCATCTCCGGGTCTATACAACAACATCACCAGTGGAGGTGGGCTCTGTGGGGGCCCCATCACAGTAACTTTATGGGGACATTTATCCCTTTTATTTCTCAGGGTTTTACTGAGGATAATATTAGATCCTATTCTACCTTGAAGTCCAGAACCAGTTTCAGTAAATAGTATTAGGCAGGGAAACTATGACAGTAGTTTCACACATACACCTTTAATGAATGAATGAGAAATACATCATGTCGCATCTTCATTGGATTTCTATCAGGAGCAATGGAGGCCACATTTAAGAGATAATTCCAGCATTGTTCTTGGCACAGGGTGGACCCCTACGCTTAAAGATTCTCGTGTTTGTGTCACATGTGAGTAACAATAAACATTTAAAGACAAATGGCTATAGTTCACACACTGACAAAGCAGGGAGGGTTTTACTTTGATTACTTGGACCCAGGAGCTATTAGAAGATTGTGTCCTGGAAAATAGGATAAAATACATAAGACAACAATTCCAAGATGTTATGTACAATGGGTAGCCAAACTAGAGAGGAAATAGAAGCTGTTAGAACAGATGAAGTCAAGAAAACACTAGACAAGATGCTGGAAGGCTTATCAATGAGCATTCAAGGGTTATCTGCAATACCCCAAGAATGAAAAGAGAAAGAAAGAAGAAGAAAGCTGGAGGAATCATAATACCAAGAAAGCCTGGCACTGGCACAAGAAAAGGCATATAGGTAAATGGAACAGAACAGAGAATCCATAAATCACCCCAAGCCATTATGTACAATTAATATATGACAAAGGAGGCAAGAGCATAGAATGGAGTGAGATAGCGTCTTCAATAAATGCTGTTGGAAAAATTGGACAGGTACATGAAAAAATGAAACTAGACCACCAACTTACACCATATGCAAGAATAAACTCAAAATGGATAAAAAGACTTAAATATAAATCCTGAAACCATAAAAATTTTAGGAGACATAGGCAGCAAAATCCCAAACATCTCTCGTAGTAATATGTTTACTGATACATTTCCTAGGGCAAAGGAAACTAAGGAGAAAATAAACAAATGGGACTACATCACAATAAAAAAGTTTCTGCACAGCAAAAGAAACCATCAACAAAATGAAAAGAGAACCCACTGCATGGGAGAATATATTTGTCAATGATACATCCAATAAGGGGTAAATATCCAAAATATATAAGAACTCATACAGCTTAACAAAAGGAAGACAAAGAATCCAATTAAATAGACAAAGGACCTAAATAGACACTTCTCCAAAGTGGACATATAGAAAGCCAAGAAACATGAGAAAATGCTCAAAGTTACCAATCAACGAAGAGATGCAAATTAAAATGACAATGAGGAATGGCTATCATCAACAAATCAATAAATGACAAGTGTTGGTGAGGATGTGGAGCAAAGGGACTGGTACAGCCACTGTTGAAAAAAATATGGAGTTTCCTAAAAATATTAAGAATGGAACTCCCATATAACCCATTGATACCACCTGTAGGAATATATCCTAATAGACCAGAAACACCAATCAGAAAGAATATATGCACCCCTACGTTCATAGGAGCACAATTTACAATAGCTAAAATTTAGAAAAAACCTAAGTGCCCATCAGCAGATTAAAAAACTGTGGTACATTTATACAATGGAATACTATGCAGCTGTAACAAAGAAAGAACTCTTACCATTTGCAATAGCAAGAATGAACCTGGAGAGCATTATGCTAAGTGAAATAAGCCATAGAAAGATAAGTATCACATGATCTCACCTATATGTGGAATCTAATGAACAAAATAAACTGATGAACAAAAGAGATCCAGAGACATAGAAGCATGATAAATTTCAGAGGTAAGGCGGGGGGCGGGGCCTTAACTGGGGAACTTATATGCATACTAGAGACCCGATGCACAAAATTCATGCAAGAGTAAGCCTTTCTTCCCCTGGCTGCCGGCACCGGCTTCCCTCTGGCACCCAGGACCCGGGCTTCCCTCACAGCCAGGGCTTCATCTGGAAGGATGTCCGGTCTAATTAGCATATTATGCTTTTATTATTATAGATATGGACATCAACAATAGAGTGATGAAGGCCTGGGAGGGGTAGGTGTGGGGTGGAGTGGATCAATGGGAAAAACAAACAAACAAACAAACAAACAAACAAACGGACATCTATAATACTTTCAACATTTTGTTAATAAAAGAGTAGAGAGATATTATAATCTTGGTGCTTATTGTATCATGAAAATTAGAAATATCCTAGAGTTTAGGATTCCAGTAAAAAGTACTGAGAGTGTTTGGTGTAAATGGAGTTTTGGGCTTCAGATGAAGGAAGGCCTGGGGTCTGCTCTATGTCTACACATTTATCCTAATCTCATGGCCTTAACAACTTCCTCTCTATAGTGTCACCACACTGATAGCTCTGCTGAACTGTGTGGTTCCAGGATTCCAGTGTCACTCAACAGAGACTGGTGATTCGCTGGCACCTTAAGTCTAAGAGCTCCAAACCAAACTCATGCCTATCCCTGCTGTTACAAACCCTTATTAATAGTGCCTTCCTTTATAAACTCAGAACCACACTCAGTTTCTCATCAACTGCCAAACCCCAGGGCTTCTCTGGCCTTCCTATATCTCGTCTCCACAAGTATATCAACTGCTGAGTTTTGTGGACTCAATAACTCCAACCTCTATCCCATTTGTCTCTATTATTTTTTCCATCAATGCTCTCATAAGTCATGCCTTTTCAGGTGGTGTTTTATTTTCCTCTATTCTCTTCCTTCCCCAGTCTGATTTATATGTGTCATAGAATAATTACTCCAGAAAAACAGCCCTAATAATGACCCTTAATTGCTGAAAATCTTTGAATGGCTCTTTGTTCTTGAAACTAAAGTATATACTCCTTTGCATAGCATTTTAAAGTGCTTCAAGATCACATCCGTCAAACTCTCTAACAACTTCCCTTCATGTATTCCATAGACCAGCTAAACTGAATTATCCTTTTTTTCATATATATGCACAGTTTGTTTTCCCTGCTGTAGGCATTGTCACTTCCCCAAATTGGAATACAGTTTCTATCTCACTTTCTGTATATCTGAACTTTTAATCTTTCTACAAATAGAGCCCAATTGCTGCCTCCTCTCTAAGCCTTCCTTGATACCTCTCTCTTATCAAGATAAAAGAGAGATTTTTTTCCTTTGAACTATCAAAACATGGTATAAAGTAATCTGTTATAGTCCTCAACATTCATGAATTGTCTATCTTTTTATGTGGGTTATTGCTACACAGTTCTCAAGAGTTTAAGGATTTTTTAGAGTATGTGACAAAGCAAGTAGTTCAACACATTTCACATAGAAGATGCTCATTTAATATTACAAATATCCTAGCACATTTTACATAGTAAATGTTCATTCATATATAATCAAATGCATTTTAAAAATCTGGAATATTAAGTGCCATTAGCATAAAGCCTATTTAATACTATTTAAACATAACTGTGTACATATTTCACCAAAGAAGATATAACATGACTAATAAGCACATATAAAGATGCCCAACATCCCTAGTCATCAGGGGAATGAGCATTAACACCACAATGAAATACCACTGTACTAGATATCACTCACTAGAAAAACTACAATAAAAAAGGCAGATAATAACTAATTTCTGGAAGGATGTGGAGAAACTTAAACCTCTACTATATAATGGATGGGAATATAAATTGTGCTGCCACTTTGGAAAACAGTTTGTCAGTTTCTTAAAAAGTTAAATATAAATTTATCATGAGATCCAGCAATTCTAACCCTAGGAATCTACCCAAGAGAAACAGAAATATATATATTTTTAATTTTTTCTTTATTGATTAAGGTACTACATATATGTCCTTACCCCCCTAGTGCCCCCCCACCCCCCTATTCATGCCCTCACCCCCCTTGTGTCTGTGTCCATTGGTTAGGATTATATGCATGCATATAAGTCCTTTGGTTGATCTCTCCCCCTTACCCCCACCCTCCCATACCTTCCCTCTGAGGTTTGACAGTCTGATCAATGCTTCTCTGTCTCTGGATCTGTTTTTGTTCATCAGTTTATGTTGTTCATTATATTCCACAAATGAGTGAGATCATGTGATATTTATCTTTCTCTGACTGGCTTATTTTGCATTATTCTACGTGAAATAAGCCAGTCAGAAGTATATATTCACACCAAGACTTGTATGAGGATGTTCTTTGTGGCTTTCTTCATAATGGCCCCAAAGTGGAAATAATTCAAGTCTGCATCAACTAGTAATTGATAAACAAAATGTGTAATCCTATTTAATAAAAGCCTAATATGCAAATTGATCGAATGGTGGAGCTACCAGTGAAACGACCAGTTGCTATGACACACACTGACCACCAGGGGGCAGATGCTCAATGCAGGAGCTGCCCCCAGCCCGCAGGCCCCAGGCCAGCCACCAGTCACCCCACAGATCGGCCCTGATCGTTGGCCAGGCCTAGGGACCCTACCTGTGCACAAATTTCATGCACCAGGCCTCTAGTATTCATATAATGGAACATTATTTGGCAATTAAAAAAAATGAACTACTTATATGGGCTCCAACTTGGACAAACCCTGAAAACATGCTGAATGAAAAAAGCCAGGAACAAAAGACCACATAGTATATGATTCCTTTATGTAAAATATCCAAGAAAAGGCAAATCAGTAGAGATTGAAAATAGATTCCTGGTTGCATTCAGGAGGGTTGGTGTGGGAATGAGGAGTGACTGCAGATGGGCAATGGGGTCCTTTTGTGATTTTAAAATTGGATTATGGTGATAGTTTCATAGCTCTGTAAATTTACTGAAAATCATTGAATAGTACACTTAAAATGGGTGAATTTTATATTATGTAAATTAGACCTCCATAAAGCTGTTAAAAATTTGGACTTCCAGGTTGTACAACCTTTATATATTGACAGAATAAAATAAAACTAGCTTCTTTTAAAAAAATACCATAAAGGGATAAGATACAGAATTTGTCTAATTCTAGTTTTTATGTTTTAATAGGATAGCTGTTTGGACTAATGTAACAATATAGAGGGGATATGTTCTTCATATAAGCCATTAAAATAGAAATACATTTTTAAAGAAAATAAATCACATTTATTTTTTAAACAATAGTTTTGTAGCTACCTTAAATTCTCAACAATTAGGTTAGAAATAATTGCTTTACTAAGACTTTATTGGATCTGATCTATTAGTTGTCATATAAATGGTCAGTACATAGCAATCTTGTACTAATTAATTATTCATCCCAAGTCTATTAGCAAATATTTACCACTTATAGCCCAATTAAAATTGAACCCAGGCTGCTATCAAATACAGGTCATTCTAAAGCTCTTCTCAAGAGAAATATAGGCTTGTTAATAGAAGCATTGCCAAGAAAGTCCTACTCAGAGGGTAGTTATTCAGAGATCAATAAGAAATTTAGGGACAAGGGCCACATTCAACACTTAAAACTCTATTATTGTTCATTTTAACCAATATCACATTCATTGAGACTGGGTGATGACATAAATCTTGAAAGAGGAAGGTGGGTTTCCAGGCAGTAATGAGTAAATCAATACTTCCATCATAAAGCACCAAGACCATAAGTCTATAAGTGTACATGGTAGCATTTGATTGGGAGAGGGAGTGATTCCCATCTCTCCCCCCTCTCCCATTAGCCTGTCTCCTTGAAAAAGCAATAGGCCAAGAGGGTGTAAAGTCTCTGTTCCTTGGAACTGGAGCTCAGGAGACTCTCCAGAGGAGACCACCAGAGGCTGGCTGTGACCACGAGGGAGTGGGCATGTTTTCCCGTGGAGCTCGTCTCCACTGGGGTCCTGGAGGTTCCCCTGAAGCCACCTATAGTTGAACCAACAACTCCCCCATCTTTCTCAGATTCTGTGTCCCCTAAACCACCAGTTGGCTGTCATGTGCATTTCTGTACACCAGCCCAGCTGGACTGATGTCTCGTGCCACATATGAAATTTATGGCCGCAGCCAGTATCCACCTCAACCCCAAAGAGTTGACATGAGTCTTCCCTTGAAGAAAGATATCTTCAGTTATATTAGGCATCTGGTCCTGCATGACAAAACAATAGCCTCAAGGGTGGACTGCCTGACTCATCATCGCCCACGGGGGCTTTGGGGACTTGGCTCCCCAGGACGACCTTCATCAGTGGAAGGGTGAGTAGACTAAAGCCCAGTCCCCTATGTATCTGTTTCCATTTTCACTACAACGGTTTCTATGTAGGCGTGGGATAGTAGGGAAGAGGCGGTAGATGTGCCTCTATTAGGAGAAACAATGTGGATTGGTTTAGTGGAGATTTTGAGACTTCAGAGAGGAAAGGGTGCAGCATAGGGGAGGCAAAATTTAACCTCTAACTTCATAGAGTTTTCACCTGGGCCTGAGAATTACATTGACATAAGACACAGGAGAAAAGCATACAGGTCCATTAAATATACATTTTATGTGACACAGTAGCTCTCATAAGGAAATGAAGACTTACTAAATGCTTTTAAACTACATTGAACAAAGAGAGGCAATTGTGGAAAAGTAACTAGACTATTTGGGAGGCTGAAGATAAAAAATAATTTTAACAATGTCAATTTGTACAGAATTTCCTAGACTTCAATTCCCTCTCCTGGATGCTAAGAATGCTATCTTCCTCCTGGTACAGGGAGACACCTTCCACGTGGGAGTCTTATTGCCTCTTCCAGGAAGAAGAAGAGTGAGGACTGAGCACCCTCCTACCCTAATGTTTTGTTCAGTGTCTATAGCTCAAAACAATCCTTAGGCTCAAGTGGCATATTTTGAGGTGGTATATTCTGTCCCTCTTCAGAAGAAAGAACATAAACAAAGACTTCACATTTGTTTAATGGCTTATACTTTTTCAATATACATTTTGAATATACATCAATATACATTCTTGAATATACATTACTGCATTTGCCCATCACAATTATCCCATAAGGTTGACCAAGAAGATGCGGTCATTTCCATTCTCCAGCTCAGAAAAGTGAGGCTTGCCCAGGTCAGAAAGTGGAGCTAGACTTGGAGCCCTAGAGCCTTCAATCTTATTCCATGGCTCCCTACAATGCAGAGTAACAACATGTCTTTTAAAACATGCTGGAAAAAAGCATAAAATAATTACTTCAGGGGTGTCTCTCATGGCTCAGTGCCTTGCATGGGCTGATCCACATGGATTGGAAACAAGATGGAGATGGCAGCATGTTGTCCTTTGGGTTTTTGGCACTGGGAAGTTGGCACAGCCATGCTAATGCAGTACCAGATGTTGGCATTGCAGGCTCCCCAGGACAACCTTCACCAGTGGAAGGGTGAGTAGACCAAAGCCCAGGCACCTCCACTTCCCAGACATGCCCTGAGACTAGTGTGGATTCCAAGGCCGACTCATTATGCAAAGACGACTATCTACTCTGAAAACCTCAGGCAGCCCTGGCTTCCCTTGGCTCCTCACCCCCATTCAGCAAGCTTGGGTTTTAATGACAGGAAGTGGCCAGTTGGCTACAAAGGATGAGAGAAATGGTGAAATCATGGATAGAGACTATGATTTCCACTTTCTCACCACCCTCTTCCTTCATTCATAAAGTGAAAGTAGTCATTCTTTTTAAGTAGCCAAAATATGTGAGACTGTTTTTGTTCTAACAATAAATAAACATAAAGCTCCCCAAACTCAAGATTTCCCTCATTGGTAAACAGGGCATGTCGGTTTTAAACGTGCAAGGCTGCACTGTAGAGAATGTCAGGGAAGGTCCTAACAGCCCATTCCCATGCATGCCGGAGAGCGGCCATCTGCAGTTTATTAGTGATATTCCCATGAATGGCTGCTGTCGACAGGCCTCCAGCTGGCTGTGTGCTTGTGCATTAGTAGAAGAGACTTTGAACACTCCACAAACATTGTAAGTAGCCTCAGTGTAGCTGATTGTTGTTCATAATGGCATTATTAAAATGGGGGGAAAAAACTTACTTTAATGAAGAATGCTAACAGACAGCATTCCATGGAAAATGTTTACTTGTAGGTTTGTGTCCCGAACTGTGAAACTGGCAATTTCAGGCAGGAACAGCAGTGAGTCCGTGATGGCTTAGCATCCTGAAATGCAAGGGTTAACAGCTGTATGGAAGTATCTGGGGGTGAGCTGCTGAGAAAAGCTACAGTCTGCATGGAGGTCAAATGTTGTTTCAGTTTAAAAGGGAGAGTTCAGTTAACCAGCCTCTATCCTGGAAGAGAGAGAAAGTCACCTCCAGTTCAACGAAAGGGTCACAAAAACAACATCTAAGCTTTCTTTATGTGCAGACGCTCCAATTAATCCACTGCCTTCATATACTGGCGGCCTTTCCTTGGGGTTCTGTAGGACACTTTTGGCTGTACAGCTTGATTGAGATGGCAGCTGGATGCAGACAGGAGAAGCTGTGCAGAAGGGTACTCCCCACCCCATGTCTGTGCAGAGATCCCTCATGATGACAACCTAGAGTTGAGCAATTTGGACAGCACATCAGCCTCTTCCAGACAAGTAAAGAGCCTGTGCGCCAATGGAGTCATTGTTTCAGGGTGTTTAAAGAACAAATGAATGATAATAGAAAAAGAAAATAAGGACAACAATAAAACTAGGTCTCTTTATTCTAGGAAAGCTTTACAGTGTAAGCTAAGATGCCACATTGCTCCGAATATCTAAATCTCTACGTAGTTTTATCATTATCAATGAATATATAAAAAGCACTCACTGAATCTTTGTCTGCTTTTGAATTTACAGGCATAGAGAGTCTATGCGATATCTACCCATATCTCAGAATTACATTTTAGTCAATAACCTATTTCAGCTCAAAAAAACCTTTGGCTGAAGCTACTAATCACAGCATATTTCACTGGTTAATGTTATTTTCCTTCTCAGGGTTGATTTTATAACTGTCTAGGGTTGAGAAATGCTAAAAAGAAATCTTCTTCCATCAAAATTCTTTCCCCATTTACCTGCCTCTCTCCTACTGCTGAACACCCATCTGTAGACATCTGTTTCTTTTTAGCTGCTACAAGAGTATACTCTCAAAATTATTCATCAGGAAAATATTTATTTATAATATCTAAGACACTACTAGTAATTATAATGTTTATTATTCTTGTTCATATAGATAGAAACAATGGTTAAAATTGTTGTGTGCCAATCAGTAGGCTAAGAATCATATTATCTCATTTAATCTTTCACCAACATCATTAAAATGAAGCTACTGCTATATAACTTGGTAAAATAGCTAGGATGTGATAGACCTGTCCCATTGGGTGAGCACCTCCCTCCTTTCTTTCCCTTTATCCAACTTACATTGACTTCTCATTCTTCCTTCCTCCAAGTTATTCTTTTTCCTTCATTTTCCCCTTGTGCCTCCCTCTCTTTTCCCATTTAGGGCAGAGAAAGCTCAAGAACCCTCCTTTTCTAAATTGTGTCATTAGAACATATATTTAAAAATAGGATTCAAATAATACTTTTTCCCCCCAATTTACTGTTGTCCCCAGCTACTAAGGAACTGGACACTGACATCCTTTGTTCTTGCTGGTTTGTTGCTAAGGACTAAGTGCAAGTCATTAAGGTTCAGAGAGTTCAGGCTGATTGTGCCTCATTTATTCAATTGCCAAGGACACACAGTGGTATGGCTAATTATTGCCTAGAAGGTACTTGAAGTTCCTCCGATGGAAATGGCCACGGAGGAGCACAGAGTCATTACCGTAATCACAGCTGCAAAACAAACACTTTCTCATGGAAGGTCACAAACCTATGAACTGAGTCACACCGTGGAGGGTGGGATTAACCTTACAGAGTTGGATGTGATGACTGGCTACATGGCCACATACCCTGACTACCCGGTACCGGAAAGAATGAAGGGCTCTGGGCAGGTTCTGGGAGGATCTCAGAGGAACAACTCTTCTTTCCTGCACCTTCACGCAAGGCCCATAGACGCTCAGCTCCATCCACCCTGCCTGGAGTTGCGCCAAGGGTGAGACTGGCATTCACAGGACCTATCAAACACTAGGAAGTTGTCCCTGGCCCTGTTCCTCTCCCTCCTTCCCTTTCCTCCAAACACCCTGTCCCAGCTCTGCCATTTCTAGTTCAGAGCTCCCCTCTGTCCCAGGAGAAGAGGGCTTGTCTGCGGATCTCAGCAAATGTCTTAGCACTTGAAGAGGCTGCACTGTGAAAAGCTATTATAATGATCAGCCTGCATTTCAACTGTCGTGGTTTGTTTGCCATGCCGTGTTTGATGGGCTGTAAACATAAAAGAGTAACTCTCAATACACAGTGTCTGTGATTTGCTAGTTAGGGGTTTGATCACACAGTACCCACACTCACCGCCACAGATAGCGCAGTGATAGTGCTGGTACCCTGACCGCCTTCCCTGAACTTTTGGGGGAACCCACCCCTGTACTGTTCGTCACCCTCCTCTGCCTGCTGTGCCCTGGTATAAATACAGGAACCCAAGAGATGAAAACCTGCCTTTCTCTTATCATTGAGGATGCTTAGCATGCACAAGATTACATTGGAAGATGTCCAGCTTCTGCCTAATGGGCAAGTCCACAGTGAGGGGAGATCAAAGGCATGGAGCTTCCAAACTGCAGTTACATTTAATATTGCAAGAGTCAGGAGGGCAGATTAAAATAGGCTTTTCTTGAAGTAAAATGTGGGGGTCTGTTCCGCATTGCTGAGTGTTTAATCCAGCCAGGAAGCCAGGTTTCCACAGAGCTTCTGCAGGCCTCCAGCTCCCAGCTCCATCTCACAGGCAATGCCACTTTCTCTTTGATGGAAGGTCTTCCCTAGAGACTGTCCTCCCTTCCCAACAGGGGATCCAGCTTCAGAGCAGCACTTTCTCCTCCATGGCAATGGCAGCAGGACAACAAAAACACTCAGCTTTGGGAAAAGAATTTGTAAACAAGTATGACAGGATATTCAGAAAACTGGTGCAAAGTGCATCACCTTATTCAACACAAATTACGTGAGAGGTGTATTTGTATTGTGTTGGCAATACCCTCCTATCAGGTAGGTCTTCGATTTCATTATTATGATTAGTATTATTATTGATATTATCATAATCACCTTTATTTTATTACTATTATTATTATTAATTCACCACCTACTACTGCAAAGGCCAGAAACCGTAAATTCTTAAAAAACCCAGGGAAAGAAGTGGCCCCAATGTCATCATTTCCAGTACCTGCTGCTGGGCAGAACACTCTAAACCAGAAAGGCCTTCTTTAAAAAAAATTATTATTGAGAGTATTACAGAGGTCCCCTCCCCCCCCCCCATTGTCCCCCTCTACCTGGTTCCCACCCTGCACCAGACCTTCCCCCGCCCCATCGTCTGTGTCCATAGGTAATGCATATAAGATGAAAGGCCTTATTCTTGACGCATTATCGAGTGGATTCCAGCGCTTCCTTCCATAAAAACCTTGCAGATGCTCAGGAGGCTTTTCATCTCTGGACCAAATTTCTCTTTCTTTCATGTAATTCAACTTCATTTAAGGAAATTAGAGTATACAGTACTGGGTAAAACAAGAAGCACACAAATGTCACTTCTGAGAGCTCATAGTTCAGGAAGGTGTGCGTCCTCAGGTGTACTGCCCTGCTTCCTTCTGAGGGTGCACGCACAGCACTTTTTCTTCCGGCCAGAGCTCTGGGTGTTTGCTGTCACCCAGGGGCACATCTTAGCCTCTTCTGGCCTCAGCTTAACATCTTGATGAGATATTTATTAGCAACTTGTGTTTGCATGTGAAAGTGTAGCTAAGTTTGCCCAAGGACACACAGCCATTAGCTGGGGAGGCAAGAGTTAAGCTCTGGTAACATCTGATTCCAAATCCTAATCATGGCTGCTCACCAACCATCCTGAAATCAAAACATAGTTCTATTCACGTCCAAACTAAGTTGGCAGAAAAAACTAACCAGAATTTAGAGCATATTTCTAATAATTGTTTAAGTTCTTTATTCTAGTGTGTATGCAATTAGATAAATAAATATTAATGTGTTTTGAATACAGAACACTGCCTCAGCACCTGTTGGTGATGTCATATAAAAATGGTGAACACACCATATTACCTCTCTAAAATAGATGAGAAATAAACTCTGAAAAAAAGAAAAAGAAATAAACTCTGAAAAGTGTATGGGCTCAAGGGTTTTGCTTAGCAGACTGTGGATGTGTATTATAACTTATGACAGTTCAACTTACAGTTTTTTGACTTTACAATGGTGCAGAAGTAACATGCATTCAGTAGGAACCATACTTTGAATTTTGGTGTCCTGGGCTAGTGACATGTGGGGCGATACTCTCTACTGCTGCTGGACAGCATCAGAGAGCAGCAGCCCTCCCCCTGCCCCCCCAATCAGCTATACAAAAACACGGGTCAACATCTGATACTCTACAGTGTACTGTGTTGCCAGCCTTTTTTTGTATACTGTGGATTGTGTTTTCCCATCCCATAATGTCTACAAATGCCCATCTGGCTCTCCTGTTTCCGGCAAGAAGAAGAGGAAGGCAAATACTATTGAGTTGAAACTCAAGATAATCTCCCAACTGTGGGCTAATATAAACGTTCTGAGCATGCTTAATGTGGGCAAGGCTAAGTTGTTATGTTCAGTAGATTAGGTGTGTTAATGCATTTCTGACTTAATGATAGGTTTATTGGAGCAGAAACCATCTTAAGTCGAGGAGCATCTGTATACACTCATTCTAACAATGTTGCACTATGACAGCACCAGTCCTTCAGATGGCTGAAAGCAAAGAAAAACTCTGTCCCTCCCAAAGCAGAGGCCAAAGCAAAGGCTTTGAAGCAAAGAAAGAATTGCTAAGAGACGTCCACAGCCACACACAAAAAGATCCCCACATCACCCACCTTCCGACGGCCCAAGACACTGCTGAAAGCAGCCCAAATATGCTCAGAAGAGTGGCCCCAGGAGGAACAAACTTGACCACTATGCCATCATCAAGTTCCCCGTGACTACCGAGTCAGCCATGAAGAAGTCAGAAGACAACAATGCTCTGTGTTCATGGCAGGTGTCAAGGCCAACAAGCACCAGATCAAACAGGTTGTGAAGAAGCTCTATGGTATTAACATGTCCAAGGTCATCTCCCTGATCAGGCCTGATGGAGAGAAGAAGGCATATGTTGAACTGGCTCCCGACTATGATGCTTTGGATGTTGCCAAAAAAATTGGGATCATCTAAACTGAGTCCAGATGGCTAATTCTAAATATAAAAACATTTTCATAATCATTTATTTAAACATTTCTTAAGTGACTTGAGATCTTTGAATCAAAGTTTTAACCCATAAATTATATGTCATTCAATGGATACTTTTAGCTTTTATTTTTTTTTTTAGCTCTGATTCCTCCCCCCCCCCCCCCCCATTTTATAGATGAAGCTTTAAAAATACTCCACACATTTAAAGGGAAAAAAAATAGCAGTGTAGATGCTGAATAGATTCCAGTGCATTTTCTTCCTTTATATCTTCTTTCAGAGGGAAATTAACTTCTCTGCCAGGGTATAGAGACTGCTTCTTCAGTCATCAGTTTGTGATTGGGGAACTCAGAGGGGTGTAGTAGATCTGGCTACCAGCATGGAGAGGTATGTTTCTGAAATGTTCTTAGAACTAATAAACCTATTCACACCTGAACTAGACTTTTAAAAAGATGAATTTACAGAAACCAAGAGAATGAGATTAACAAAGGAGCTGGAAAGGCTGATTACTATTTCCTGGCAGCACTGGACCATTGAAATGCCCCGGAAGGTTGAGAAAGTGTCTTAGATTGTGGGGCGGTTCTTCCTCCCCAGACTAGGGGAAGGTGCACACCAGCCGAGATGGGACTTGCCCTGGATCAATCCTGTGACTGGCTGTGACACTGTCATTCCCCAAATCATGGCTTATTCTAAGATTTGAAAGCCCCAAAAGAGTAATCAACTGCTTGCCTCTCTTGTCCCCCTGCCATGATGCAATATGCATTTTTGTTTCCTGTGACTTTTGCCCTCACTGCCCTGCCTCAGATTCAAACCCCAGAGCCCTTCCCAGACAGGAAGCTTGTATTGTGCCCTGGGCAAATGTCCCTGCACCAGACACCAGGGTTGTCCCTCACCTCACTTTAACTTGGCTATCATGGAGTTTGCTCTTTACTTCCAACCTGCAGCCTTCCGGCATGGTATGTCACTCTCTAAGTATGTGAAGGAGTTTTACTGATTAGCAGCCTCCTTAATTGTAATTTTTGAACACAAATCCTCCTACTTCTTTAAAATATATATATATGTGTGTGTGTGTGTGTGTATATATATATATATTGATTTCAGAGAGGAAGGGAAAGGGATGTACAGAAACATCAGTGATGAGAATCATTCATCGGCTACCTCCTGCACACCCCACACTGGGGATTGAGCCCACAACCTGGGCAAGTGCCTTGACCAAAATCGAACCATGACTTCCTGGTTTATAAGTCGATGCTCAACCACTGAACCATACTAGCTGGGTTCTTCCTACTTCTTTAATCCTGAAGTACATACACACCTGGAGCTATTCCAGAGTTCTCCTGGCTGACTCTTCCCCCCAGGTTCTCTGACCTTCTCTGACAGGTGGTCCTGGGAGGCCCTAGGGGGTGGCGACTCATCCTAAGCTGCTACAGAGATGAGGCTGAGGACACAGTGCTCTCTTCACTCCCAAACAGAACAGTCTTTGCCATCCCAACCAGATGTATTCCAGACTTCACTTGCCCACATTTCATTCCCTGCTAAAGAATTTGCCCAGGGCAATGTTGCTTTTCACTAAAGCAATGTGCAACGAATTCCCTAAGCCAGGCCCATTCCTTGGTAGCCCCCTGACAGGAGGCCTGCTGGAAAAGGACACCTTGGTCATTGGTGACCCACTGCTTTCTTCTCTTCTGAGTGATCCTCCATGGCCATGTCAGGAGATCTGTCAACTTCAGAGATGGCAAGTAGATGTGAGTTTAAATTCCCAACTTTCTCCCACTTTCCTGTTATTCCTCTGTCATTGTCAGGCCCTTCCCCTTGCGGAGTCCCAAGCTGCTTAGGAGGCGAACTCACATGGATGTGAATCTTGTCTCTGACCCTGTTCATTGTTCTGTGTCTCAGTTTCCATAGGCAATGTGGGGCAATCCCAGGACTTGTTTCACAGGCTTGTGGGAGAATCCCGCTGTCACTGGGATGGACTATCTGATCAAATGGAGATGGTGCATTCACTCTGATAAAAATCAGGTAATAGGCTTTGAAAAACTCTTCCTTCTGTTTATTCCCCATTCAAGGTGACATTGATGGAAAGCGGTCCTGGTGGATGCTCATTATTGCTGGGGGTGCCGAGGGAGTGTTCAGCAAGTGAGAGGTACAGGTCTTAGTTACTCTCAGGATCAGAGGTCATAGCTTCAGACTTATCAACATACGGGTCCTGGCTCGGTTTTCTTAGCCAAAGACAAGCTTACTGTTGTCATATTAGTGATTACATCCACTGAAAAGGTCCATATGACGGCCAAATACACCAAGAGACACAAGCCAAGTGAGATTTTAATATGCTGAAATAATATACTTCTGACTTTGAAAAGTACCCTGCATGGTTAAACCTCGTCCTTTTTACTAAAGAGGGATAATTTGCTTCAGATTAAAGTCAAAACAATAAAGCTGCGGATGGAAAATGACCTTTCTTGTCCTTACACATATCAAGTAGCTGCCTGGAGTAGTGAGCCCAGCAGGAATTCCATTTAACTAACTGACTGAATCCACAGGACTCCAAAAACTCGTTCCTTACTGCTGAGGCACTAAGCCAAACAATTCTGTCACTAGAAGCCCAGGAGTTTTCATGGCGACACCTTGGTGTGATGGCATTTTGTGTACCAGGCTTGGTGATGTTAGCTTTGTAAATTTTTTTAACTCCAAGTTTATATCTCCACTTTTAATATTTCACATGATCCTTGTTTTGATGTGATGTCATCAACATATTGGAATTGGAAATTTGGTTTAAAATCTACTTCCCACACCTCACATAAGGTTGAATATACACAGCAGGTGATGATATGTTTTGACCTGCCATTTGCTTCTTTCTGTAGAGAGGTTTCTTGCAGCCATTCCAGACTTTAGCATTCCTGTGCAATTTAATATATTTTTAGGTAGGTCCATGCATAAGAAGCACCATGCGTAGCAGAGTTTCATTAACTTCTGAAGAATCATTTGGAATTCCTAGGTGTAGCTGAAAGACATAAAACTCTAATAGAGAAATATAAAGATGAAAATACTAGCCTTACTCTAAGTAAGTAATCCTATCTAATAAAAGACAAAAAGGGTAATTAACCGTACCTCCACTATGCTTCCCATCGGCTAATCAGTGAGATATGCAAATTAACTGTCAACAAAGATGGCGGCTGGCAGCCATGCAGCTGAAGTGAGCAGGAGGCTTGCTTGCTCCAGTGATGAAGGAAGCCAAGGTTCCCCGCCTGCCGTGGCCCAGCTCTGAGCCTGAAAGCAACAAAGTTTCAATTATAGAAGGTAAATAAACCCCAGATACCTGCTTTCAGCCAGGCAAGGCCTCAGAGCTGGAGCGAGCAGGATGGCAACGAAGTTTCAATTATAGAAGGTAAACAAACCCCAGAATAAAAAAAAAAAAGAAAAAAAGGAGAGGCTGGGAGCTTCAGTCGCCAGCTTGGCCAGCCTGAAAACAGCCCTCAGCCCCTCATCCAGGCTGGCCAGGCACCCCAGTGAGGACCCCCACCCTGAAGAGGGTGTGACCAGCTGCAAACAGCCATCAGCCCCTCACCCAGGCTGGCCAAGCACCCAAGCGGGACCCCCACCCTGATCTGGGACACCCTTCAGGGCAAACCAGCCGGCCCCCACCTGTGCACCAGGCCTCTATCCTATATAGTAAAAGGGTAATATGATAACTGACCCTAACAGCAGAGAGACTGGGAATGACTGGTCACTATGACACACACTGACCACCTAGGGGCAGACGCTCAATGCAGGAGCTGCCCTCTGGTGGTCAGTGCGCTCCCACAGTGGGAGCTCTGGTCAGCCACAAGCCAGGCCGATGGCTGCCAGTACAGCGGTGGTCGTGGGAGCCTCTCCTGCCTCCTCAGCAGCACTAAGGATGTCTCACTGCAGCTTAGGTCTGCTCCCGGCTGGCAAGTGGACATGCCAGAGGGATGTCTGATTGCCAGCTTAGGCCCAATCCCCCGGGGAGCAGGCCTAAGCCAGCAGGTGGTCATCCTCTGAGGGGTCCCAGACTGTGAGAGGGCATAGGCCGGGCTGAGGGACACCCCCCCCCGCCCCCCCAGTGCACAAATTTTTGTTCACCGGGCCTCTAGTCTTGTATAATTGGCTGCCTCTAAAATAGGAACACATAGCAAGTAACATGCTTGCAGCATTATTTGCTTCTGTGTCCTTGCGCAAAAAAGGTGGATCTTGGCTCTTATACAAGTGTGCAGATAAAATATGCATCAGAAGTCAGAACATTTATCCTAAAGTGGGTGTGTGTGTGGCCAGTCTGGCTCTAGAAAAATAAAAAAATAAAAAAACCTCCTCTGTGTCACTTTTTTTTTCTATTTCTGTGATGATTCCTTCTTGTCAAGAGCTGTGAAGGGTCTGTGATTTTATGCAACTTGCAAGCTAAAATGTTAGCCTGCTGCAGCTTCACAGTTGCTGGCAGAAGATGTGACATTCTTGGGTCAAAGGTAAAGGGTGATTTATTACTCACAGAAATTGTAGTTGCTTGATATCATCATTTTTCTTGTGCGGTTCCTCAAAGATCCAGTTCCCATGAGCAGCATGAACAGGGCCAGGCGATACCAGCACGTGCATTAGGTTGCTGATTAGTCCAGAGAAATAGAACCAATAAAACATATTGTCTCTCAGGGTGTGCAGGAATTCAAGAGGTCCATGAAGAATTGTCTTTTAGCACTTTTTTTCTTCCCCTTTAAATCGATGGTATCAAAACCGGAAGCTAAAATAAGGTATTTGTACCATAATGAGAATGCTTTTCTTATGATTGCTCCTCTTCAGGCTCATTTATATGTTAAAAACAAGTTGCTCATTGTAAAACTGGAGATTCAAAATTTATTGGGTAAGATGGAGATGGCTTTGGGAGCCAGGACACCTGCCTGTATGGTGGACACAGTGGCAGACGTGGGGTAACTGCCCACCAGAATTCATGCTCCGCACTGGACGTTGGGACATTGTTCTCAGCCGAGATCACATTTTCTGTCCCGTCTTGCAGTTAGAGGCATCACACTAAAGAGTTTTAGGAACGAATGTGAGCAGAAGGGATGTGAGGCTCTTACAGAGGCTAATGAAGTCTTCATGAGCACTCTCCCACATTCTTTTTCTTTTTGGCTAGCAAAGAGGGGAATGGCCATACAGAGACTTAGAAGCTAATAGGGAAGAAGGTTGAGACTTTTGTGGATGGTAAACACCTATTAACTCATTCACTGACAATTCTGTTACATTACTTTATTGTGCTTAAGCTATTTCATATATTTTGGAGACTACCTACTATGGCAACTAGCCTACCCTAATTCATACTAGTACATTTCATTGGTTAGTAGTGATTTTGCAGGAATGAGGAGTCATCTCTTGACTTCTCCAAAAAGCCTCTGTTCTTCCTTGGTCATCTATTGTAGAGATTTTAGAGTCCCCTTTTCTTTTCCACAGAAAACTATAAAGTTGATTAAAATGAACAATACAGGGAGATGAAGATAACAGAGATGTTTACTGGCTCAAATACCTTCCATACATTTAAGGATGTAATTTATGCTATATTAGGATTAATAGATTACCTAAATATGGACACTCATAGTAGAGATCCCACAGTTGGCTGAATCTCCATAGATCTCAGGCAACAATATCTTTGTCAACTTGTTAATACTAAAACATTTAACAAAACCCCAAATAATAAAAAGGGTTGGTGGCAGCCCTTTGAATGGTAATCACAAATGTTTGCCTTTCTGGAAACAAATGCCCACTGCAAAATAAATAAATAAATAAATAAGTAAGTAAGTAAGTAAATAAATAAATAAATAAAAAAATTTTGCCCTTGTGGGAATACCAGTGCCCTGCCTGCATACTCTTTAACCGAGAAATAAGTGCATACTCAGCTCACTATGGTTCAGAACTGTATGTACTGATATAAAGCATTTCTATAAAGGGGCAAATAGTAAATATTTCAGCCTTGATGAGCCAGATGGTCTCTGTAGAAACTTGTCAACTGTGCTGTGACACCCAAGCAATCACAGATAGGACATAAATGAACATAAAAGTGGCTGTCTTCTAATAAAACCTTACTTACCCAAAAGGACTTTTGTCCGTACCCTACTTTGCTAACCCCTGACCTAAAAAATTTATATTCTGTCTGCATGAAGATATAATGACTGTTGAGCTCTGGAGATGAACTGGATTGGTTTGTATATCTGACTAGCATGGGATGCACTCAAAAGTTAATAACTACTTACTTTTCAAATTCAAACTTTCTGTCATCAGCAAGGTGAAGTCACAAATAGTAATGTCTTATAGTTGATATGCATTTTAAAAAAATGATCTTCTCAAGACAGACTTTCTCCTGGCCACACAGATATAAGTCAATCTGATACTTATAAGACAGAGATCCAAAGAGAAAAAGGTACCACTGGCCCCATAAGTAGAACTTGCAGCAGGAGCTGAGATTTAAGGCAGTACGTCTTTTTCAATGTTGCTTATAAAAATTCAACTTCCGCATGAAGCAAACTTCAGGAATAAAAACTCAACAGGAGAGATAGGAGTGTATATAAATAGGGTACCTGCAAAAGCCGATTAGAGATTTCACTAGGATCCCACGCAGCAGATAAGAATGATAGAATGCAAATGGGGGAATTCGGTGTCACTGCAGCTAAAGGTATTGTCATAGGGTGTTTGCATCTCCCATTCCCAAGCAGGGAAGTAAGCAGCAGATTACTACCAGCTCTCCTAGGGCGGTGCTGCTGTAACCATAGGTGACACATCTGCGCATTTCTCAGAGTAATGAGAGGGTGATTTTTCAGGGAAAGTGTGCAAGGTTTCTATTTTAGACTGGGTGTGATGGAGAAAATTTAAAAGTAGACAGCCTTGGTCATAAGGCTTTCTGCTAAAATTAGTAATAAATTGGAGATTTGAAGGAAGGAGTAAGCAGATTGTAGACTTAGGCCTACTTCTTTGGAAGTTTTTCCAGAATCCAGTCTTATGTCTTTGAAAGTTTGTGTTTGCCTTTGTTTCTCTATTCAGATAACTAACACTATACCTGAAGCCATTAGAAACTTCTTTCTCTAAAGTGTAAAGATGCCTATTTATTTGATGATTTTCCCTCTGTGACTATTAAAGTGTTATATAGTATGTATGTATATTATATATTCTAACACTCATACATGGCTAAAGAGTATATTAAATGAAAATTACAATATTTCAGTTTCTACTGACTTAGGTAATTTTAAATATACGCTACTTAGCATAACTTTTTAATTGTTCACAGACTATTACGTGTCTGAAATTCTTTCCCTCTGTTTAAGGATAAAGTGAAATTCTTTATACCCTTGTTTGAGGTTGTTTCACTGTTATGATAAGCTGACGAATACTTAAGTGGAAATTAAATGCATATGGTTTCAGATCCACTGAGTCTGGCTCACAAAGAGTTGTGTTAAAAAAGCACTTTTGAACTTTTTATAAGAAGCCTATTGAATATCTTTCATGGATCCTTAGAGGAGTCAGAAATAGAAAGTTCCAGAATCCTAGGAACAGAGAAAACTTGACCCAAAAAGGTAAAGTTACACTGAGGCTTGGAAAACAGGAAATTCTCGATGGTTTTTGGCAAAACATGCAGTGCCCCGCCTCCGCTCAGTGTGTGGTAAAGTTTCTCCCAGTCTGTGCATTCCTCCTAAGTCAGAAATTCCCATTCCATGACTAGGAATAGTAGCAGCAGCAGCAATACAGCCTTCACGAGGATGAACAAAGAACACTGCCCCTGTGGTTCCTCAGCAAAATATCACTCATTTCAAAACAGACCTGGGGATAGGCCATTTCCCAGACACTGGGGAATCACCTTCCTAGTGGGAGGGAGAGAGCCATTGTTCAGGAAAGGAAGTCCTGTGTGAATGAGCATGTTTGTGTCTTCTGTTGGATCAGCCACAGAACTGGGCCGGGCAGGGCTGCGCTTCTTGGAAATCCACGTTCCTGTGTGGTGGTCATTCCTTGGAGATAGTGGGAGCTCAGAGCACCCTGCTCTTCAGCCCAGAGGAAAACACCCAGCGACAACACCAACACCAACAAGAAGGGCAGAAACAATGGGTGTATTTGAAATTCCATTTGCATGAAGAACGCTGGGGAAAGCCTCCAGTGATCCTAGCTGGTGGAAAACAGATTCCTAGGCTCATTGTTCGGCTCCATGGGTAAGTGAGCAAAGACATGTGGGTGTGTGCAGTTTGGAAGAACATAGACTTGAGCGAAACGTGGGAACTGTCGTTTTTCATTGTCCAGGGGATAGATGTGGAGTGATTTGTTAGCTCCTAAAATAAAAAACAAAACAACAACAACAACAAAACAAAAAATAAAAAACAAGCATGTATCCTCTATCCCCCAGTGCATTTCCAAAAAAAAAAAAAAAAAAAAAAGTCCAAAAGTCAGGCCCCAGCCTCTCTTCCTCCACAGGTCACGGTGAATCACAGTTTTTGTGGTTATGCTATTCAAACAGGCAGGCACTTGGGGTTTGTCTTTTGTTTAATTTACTACAAGATCACACAAGATATTTTCAACAGAGCTTCAGAAAGCATCTTGGGAAATCCACAAAAACGGGCTGAGTCATCTCACCCACATCAGCCAGGCTACATCTGACTGAATCTTCCTCTTTTGTCTCTTGGGAGAAAGTTCTCAACCTCAGCCAGATGTGAGAGCAAGGATGCAGATATTGATTTGGGTCAGGCAGGAGAGCCCCAGCAGAACATGGGCCCTGCGAACCCACGAGCTTTTCCATCGTGAGGGGAAAGCGGGAGGGACCCTACCCACCATTGGCTTTCGGAGCTCAAGACTCAAACCACAATGGAGATAATAAGGGAAAAGTGACTGTATTAGGAATCTGTTGCTAAAAATGACAATTTATCTGGAGGGAGCTGCATTCCATCCATCTCCATGTCATCATATCACAAGGTACAGACCGAGCTAGTTTTTTTTGTTTGTTTGTTTGTTTTTAATTCAGGGTAAGCACCTTTCTAAATCCACCAAGCACGTTGTATTTCTTTTTTGGCCTGTGACCTGATCCTTAGATTAGAGGAGGTGTTAATTTGTTTGCTCAAGCACAAGCCCAAAGAGAATTTGGCTTTTTTATTTATAACAGAATTGGATTTCTGGCTTCTATGAGTTCAAACTAGTGTTCAAAATAAAATCAGTCAGGAAAGGCGAAGGAACACAGTGAGTAGATGAGTTGTTTGGTGTTTAGACACTGTCTCTTTTCATAGGAGAGTCACATTTCAAGCTGGGAGGTGTTTCCCCTTTTCAAAAAATGCTTGTGAAATGCATGACTCATCATGCTATTGCAAACAGCCAAAAAAGTTCCAGAGTACAGGGCAGGACAAACCACAGTGAGTCTAATATTTTAGACACTTGCTGAGACAGTTTTTCCCACTCGGGTCCCGAAGGGGTGGGAGAAGAGGGTCCCTGCTTCCATCCCCAAAAGTTGTTCCCGTCTTAAACCGAAACAGGTCCAATAGGGAGAATTCTCTGACACATCCCATGACCGACTTTCACATCCCTCCTGTAATTCTCCCAGTTGGCAGAGCTTTCTCTATTTGAAGAATTTGGCTCAGAGCATGAAGTGGGCGAAGGAGGGAGAGGAATACTAATACTTCAGCTAGTGAGAAAAAAAGACAAATAGGTTTTTTTTCTATAGCGTGAATCCCAAGTAAGAAAGTGCTTTATTTCTAGCTCTGAAAGAAAAAAAAAACACACCAAAAAACCCAAAGGAGATCTTCCCTTCACACATGCAGAGATGCCACCTTGAGAAATGGATGTTGGCATAAATAGATGGTGGGCCCTGTGCTGTCAGGGACCTGTGCTTTCCTATTTGCCATTATGCCAACACAGACATGACAGCATCCCTCCTCGGGGTGGCCGATTTTAGCTTGAAGAACAATAAATGTGACTGAAATGCCCCCAGCCAAGCACCGCATGCATTTAACCATACCTTCCTTATGGGGAGCTGGATGCCCAAGGCCACTTAGTCCTGTGCTGCATGTGCACTGGGGACAGGTGCTGTGACGGCATGGTGGCCTCGAAAAGCCATGCTAGGCATCCCCGTCACCAGGATTGACGTCCCAACCAAGGATTTGCTCTGGGGGAGCTCAGACCTATTGGAGAGTGAAGGCCAGCGAGGGGCTCCTGTGCCACAGCCCCAGGACCTGAACCCAGACACCAGGATCTATACATATTATTTCCTGGTACAAGGTAGACATTGAGTTTCAAAAGGGACTCATTACTTTTAATTTTTTTTTTTGCTTACCAACAAAAAGGTTAAAAAAACTGTGTGTATATACTCAAAACTACAGAATAGTAAATACACGCATTTTGGTAAACTTGTCTCTCAGAACCAGTGACAAAACAGCCTGATCCTGGCTCAGGACGCCTCACTACTAAATGCCACCACTGACCACAACAGGGTCCAGGTTTCTTCCAAGCACGTCATCTGTTCTCACTATTTTTTGCATTATACCCCTTGTGCCATGATGCAATTTCTCCTATTCAAATGGATTCTCCACCAAGTCTCTAATTTTGATCAAAACTTTTTTTCATTATGCTCTTAGTCATTTTTTTAAAAAATCCAAAAAGGTTTTACTCACAGGCATCTTGCAGTGTCTCAAAAACTGCAAGGAAGCTGGAGGCTGGCTGTATTCACACGGACAAACCCTTCAAAATGTGTCCAAGCTGCCACTTCCCTTCCAAGACACACGCCAACACACACACCGATACCCTTTTCAAAACAAATGGTTTGCTGTTCTTAGTTTCCATTAGTTATTGAACAATATTTTTTCTTATCCTATCGTAGGCCCATGACTTCCAGGAGAGTGTTTTTCAGTCTCTGTAAATGGCTTAAGGAAGTAAGTTGTCGTTTTTATTTGGTGTACTTCTTCTCTTCAGCCTGAAAGTTAAATCCTGAGCTAAACGCAGCAGGGCACCTCCGGAGAAAACATTAAGTTATTAGGAGATGAAGCTGGCGTTTTGGTTTTCAAGGCATTCAATAAACTCTGCTAAAATATACAGACTAACCCACAGCCAGAACTAAAAATCCTCAACAGCAAATTTTTGCTGGGGACATGGGGGGAAGAGGGGCGGGAGTGTGTGTGGGGGGCGGGACAGTCTGAATAAGGAAATCCTATGCACATTGGCTTGGCTGTAGGGAAGGTTCTGGAAGCGGGAGCAGGCACATTGTGTTGAAATAGTGTTGGCGGCAAACAGAGACGCTCAGTTTGTGGTGAATTTACACTGTTACCAGGGATGGAAACAATGAGAGTTTTATGAGGCTTGTTTACATATCCAGAAAATACGTGTAGCTTTCAGAAGCAGTGTGCTGTGGCAAATGTCTGACATTCGGTTGCTATCCCCAAAATAGCTCCCCTCCCACTGGCGCGGGAGTTCTGAACGTCCTCCTCTGTCTCAAGGTACCAAGAGCCATAAATCCATTTTTAATTAGCATTGAGTGAAATGCTGAAGATGATAGGATCTTTGTGCTAAAAATGAAACCCAAATGGGTCTGGCTGATTTATGTCTAATTCAGAGTTGTGAGTTAATTAAAACGACATACTGAATTAAAAAAAAACAACAACAACAAAAAACTGGCAGATTCCTTCCCACGTGAAATTTAAATTCAGAGTCTTATGGCTTAGGTATCTCCACATTCCATTTCATTGTCACATTGCTTAATATGTTTATTCACTCCTCTTCCAACAATGTACAGCTCACTTTCTGAACTGGCTTGTTTCTCATAAAATCCTTGCATTTCTTAGTGACTCAAAGCTAAAGTTTGCATACAAATACATCTTTGCATCTTCCTGGGTGATGTATCTGATGGCTCTGTAAAGATTAACCCTCTTCCTTACCAGGCTTCTATTTACGGGAGAAGGTTAATGTTAACTTTAAATATAGGGTATGGAGACAAAGTTCCAAATGAAAAGAGAAATAAAATGATGTGGATTTTTAAACTGTCAGAGGGTGAAATCCAGATAGTAATATGGAAGTGAAATTTTAATAGTACATTTGAAAAAGGAAATTTTCCCATCAAAACCCTAATTGTTATGCCATTTTTACAAGAATAAAAACAAGAATTCCTGTAAATTAAAGCTTCTATCTTCTTCCACTCTTAGAAGTACAAAACATTTTAAGTTAAATTAAGATATAGAATAACATAACTTCAGGAGCAGTCAACGAATAATTATTAAATAATTTGAAGAATGTACTTGTGCTTGTATTTTTATAGATGCTCAACTTTCAAATGCCAGGATGCCTAAGCACTTCATTTTTATTGACATGTAAGTTACAGACAATAACATGCTGAATAGCTACCTTCTGTGTAACCATCATGCCAAACAATATATAGAGCATATCTGTCACCGGGAAAAGTTCCCCTGTGTCCTTTCCAGTGAATTCCCAAAAACCGATTTTGGCCTCTTCCCATTTGTTGGACACACGTGTTGGAGGGTCTGTGCTGCTGTAGGCATGGGTGGTGCATTCCTTCTCACTGCTGTGTGCAGGCCCTGGGGCAGGGCCACGGGCGGTGCTGGGCGTCCCTGGGATTCTCGCCCATTAGGCCAGTCCACTCTGGCCACCAACCCCAGAGAAACCAGCTAGTGGCTCCTCTTTCACACCTAGATTGTTCCCCCTTCTTCTCCCTTCTCTGCAGGCATGAAATCAGACAGTATTTTCTCCTCAGGGAAGGGCTTCTCACTTCTCTATCCTCAATTCTCTGGATGGTTTTAAAATCCTCTGATTTTGCAGACTGTCTGGCTATGTTCCACTGTTAGGATGAGTGTGACTCTCTCCTATGATTTTTTATACTAACCATAGGGGACAGCCCTCCCCAAGTACCTCTAATATATACATTATACATTTTCTTTATAAAAAAAATCATTTTTTCTTTATTTTCCTCCCAGTGGCAGCAGTTACACAGGAGCACAGGGAGCACAGTGAGAAGAGGGTCCCTCAGGACACCTTTTCAAAGAGCTGCTCCCTGCCCCCTCAACACAGTCTCTCACCTTGATGTGAGTTACCTTCTGGAGGTGAGTATTTTATCTCACCCTGGAATAGGTACTCTTATTCGGTAGAATCAGGGAGATTTAGAGATAAGTAGCGATGATCTGATTTAAGAAAATTTTTATTTTATAGGTGAGAAAACTCATAAGAATGATCTTATATGAGCAGGCAACATGGAGACTCTCACATATCAGAGTGTTGAATGGGTCTTGAAGAAGGAGTAGGAGCTTGCTAGGTAAACAGAAGTGGAGGAGGGGATGAAGGTTCAGACAGAGGAAACGTGAATGGGATGGGGTGTTCAGGAGGCTGTGGAGAGTAGAAGCTAAGATTAACAGTAAGCATTACCGCCAACACCAAACAGGTAAGGACCACAGAGCTGTTTCAAGGGACCTGGCATATATGGCATACTGTTCTTAATATGTTTTCTCACCTTCTTGGCACTATGTGTTTTAACCAAGGTCTCTGAGAAAGGGTGTTTCCCCAGGTAGGGATTTTCCCCTGAAGTTAGGGAGGGAATAAAACCTCTTAACTAAGTGCCAGGCAGGTAATTAATCACTTTAACTATGAACAATCATGCTTAAGCTACATAATCTTTACTCCCTGGAATGGAGATAAGAAACGCCCTAACCTTTGTAATAGAGATTGATAGGATTGAATCAACTGGTATAAATACAGATGTAATAAGACAGCAAGAGACAGAACTTAGAATACAGAGCTTAGAACACAGAACCAGGAGGCACAGAACCTACACAGAACCTACAGACAGAAGAACTTCGCTGGAGAGAACATGGCAAAAGATCCTGGACTGAACCTGACTACAGAAATTGGCAAGAGAACCTGACTAGAACCTGGTGACAGAACCTGGCTGGAGAACCTAGCGAGGGAACTTGGCTACAGAACCTGGCTGGAGAACCTGGCTGGAGAACCTAGCAAGACAACATGGACACAGAACCTGGCTGGAGATCCTAACCAGAACTTCGCTGGAGATCCAGGCCAGAACTTGGCTGGAGATCCTGGCTAGAGATCCTGGCTAGGCTGCTGATCAACTGAAGACTGTCTCCGTGTCCTTCCTTCTTCGCCGACTCCGTCCACACCTTTGGGGACCCCTGGACCTGCTGGGGCAGGACCCCGGCACCTTTAGGAACTGGTGCTTAGGCATGGCCAGCGAGCAGCCCATGCACTCAAAATACCCCGAATGCCTACATACCCTTCTCTTTCCTCTTCTCCTCTGACTTTCCTACTCCACCCCCTCTCTTCTTGCAGGAACTAGGGGACAGTTCAGAATCAAGCCCTTCTTTTTCCTGCTACACTAGACTGCATATATTTGAAAGGTCGGGCTGTGTGTTTCTCACTGTGGTACCCATTGCATTTAGGCTATCTCATGTAGAATAAACACTGGAGTCCTTTCATTTGTGCAACAAATATTTATTGCTGACCTGTGATGAGGCAGGTGCTGCTCTAGTTCTTTGGGATACATCATTACACAAAAGAGTCAAACTCCCAGTCTTCCCATAGCTTATGTTTTGTCAGGTAGAATGAGGAAGCAGTGGTGATAGAGGCAGAGATGACAATAAATGTAATATATGAGTAAGTTATATGGTATATAGCACAAGAGAAATCCCATTTATGTGTAACAGCAACTAGTATACACAATAATATTTCAAAGGCTTGGTACAGAGGGAGGGAGGCATAAAGTTTAATCAGAAGTTTTGTGATGGAGTCTAAAGATTAAAGCCAATATATATTTGTGATATACTGTTCTCTTGGCAAAATATTCCTTGAAATCAACCAATTCTCAAACTCTAAATAGATATTCACCAACAGATCCCACGTACGCAGGAAGACTGGGGATTGAGTGCACATCCTGATTTAATGCTTGCAAATAGGAGATAGGGGGTGGATGAATGTCCTGACCCAGAAGAGAGGGATGAATCCTGATCTCAGAGGCAGCCTTGTGGTGTCACAAACTCCACCATCCACCTATAGTGTGGCCTTTACAAGTTTTTCTCACCCTGGATGTCTGCCTCTGCAGACGTGGGGAAGCATAACACACCACCACTCAGCGTGTCATGTCACACACCGGCATGTCATCTACTCGGTCAACTACTGGCTGTTTCCTTAGGAAACCTCCACTGAATATCTGAATAAGATTTTTGACTAAAAGATGTGTTATATGTTTAATCAATTAACTAACCCCTGAGGTGTGTCAGGCATTGTCAGAAAAAAAGGGAGACACATAAACAGATGCCCCTTGAGAATACATTCCAGTAGGAAATGTGGTTAAAGCCAGGTTTCTGCTGCTTCAACTCAAGGTTACGTGGTTTCCTCTCTTCGTTGTCTCAAATTCTGCCAGTTGGTTGTGTTTAGAATTGGTTGTATTGGCTTTTCCCATTCGTCCCACCCCTGCTCCATCCTTTCTCCATGATCATGATATTCATCCCTGTCCTAAGAGGCTGACTCTTAAGGACAGCATGAGCCATCTCTCTTGTTGGATGGCTTCCTGTTTGGTTTGGCCAAGGAGACTCCTGGAGACACAGAGTGTGGTTTTTCTTTCTGGGTCTTAAGCTCTTGCCAATTGGACTTTTCATGAAGATCTCTCAGTTGAATGATCTGAGTGAATTCCAGTGGGGACATTGACTAATGTTCCAATTTTGTACCAAGTTTAGGAATCCTGGTGAAGAGTGGAGAAGTAAACTTGTGTTTAAGTTAAGGCATGCTGGTATATACATGTTTATCATATCGTCTGTTGAACATAGTGACAAGAACACATATAGATAAATTATTATACAGGGGTGGGCAAAAGTAGGTCTAGAGTTGTATGTGAAACAGTTTACTCATTATTAATTAATGTATTATTTTTCTATACAAACAACTGTAAACCTACTTTTGCCCATCCCTGTATGCCATCATCAATCTGTTCAAGACCAGATCCATAGTGGATATATTTGTGGGGGAAATTATGGGGACCATGTTTGTGTAAGGCACTGTGTCCTTTCAAGCAGCCTGAGAAAGCTTCAGGAAACAGGTGTGTAGGAACTAAACGTTGGTTAAATAAAGTCAAGTGTGCAATATGCTGGTATTCCACTGAAATGCTGAAAGTTCAGGGACAGAAAAGAGTGTTATAAGTCAAAGCTGAAAGTGAGAAAGTTCCCCAGAGTGAAAATGAGTGACTAACCTATAAAGACTAGGAAAGAAAGATTAAGGCATGCCATTTTGGTGGCAGACATGAGTTCCTGCATATTTGGGCTTTATGGAGAGAGCTGAATGGTCTGAGTGGAATTCCAGTGGGAACACTGACTAAAGTTTCCATTTTGTATGAAGTTTTGAAGAGCCATCAAATGGCCAGAAAAGTGCTAAATTCTGTGGGTGTTCTGAATAACACTATTGTCTGATGAGAAAATGGCTGGAAGGGAACCGGAAACATCTGCATAGACCTGGGACACACGGGCAGGCCTTGGATGGGTCCAGCACAACTTTAAACGTGAGGAATTGGACTTGAGAGGCAGGTCAATCAAGATTAGGTGTGGAGGCTGGAGCAGGGGAGAAAGTCTCATTGTAGAGTCTGGAGTGTCTTGTTGGGGAGACTTTGCTTATCACATTAGTGGGGCATTGGATCAAGGTCCATCAATGAAGGCAAGAGATGGCTGCTGCCTCCAGTCTTTCATCTCTGGGTCTGAAACATATTTCCAAGAAGGCTTATGGGTAAGTAGTCAGAAAGAAAGGAGCTTTTCTGGCTCAGTTGGTTGCACCAAAAGGTCATGGGTTCGATTTCTGGTCAAGACACATGCCCAGGCTGTGGGCCTGATCCCTATTATGAAGCAAACTGATTGGTGTGTCTTTCTCACATTGTTGTTTCTCTCTCTCTTCCTCTCTCCCTTCTTTTCTCTCTAAAATCGATAAAAACATATTAAGGAAAAAAGTATATACTCTAATGTTAAAAAAAAGTGTTGATGCAGGTCAACTGTTTGCATCTCTCTCTCTCTCTCTCTCTCTTTCTCTCTCTCTCTCTCTCTCTCTCCCCTCCTCTATCTCTAAAATCAATAAAACCATAGCCTGAGTGAGGACTTTCAAAAAGGAACATAGGAATTATGGCTTTGTCAAAATACCAACTCAGTGGACCCAGCTGGCTTCCCAAAAGGACTACGTGATGATCCCATTTCACAAGTCAGTAATGACAGAAACGCTGGAATTACTCATCAGAGTTGACAAGTAGAATGTGACTTTGTTTTTAAAATCTCTCTCATGAATTCTATGAGTTGTAAAACAAATACATGGGAGAGGGTGTCTTAGTCCATTGAAGCTGCCATAACAAGATACTATAGACTGGGTGATTTAAAAACATATTTATTTCTCACAGTCATGGAGGCTGGAAAGATATCAGCAGATTAGGGTCTCAAAAAGCCTCTCTTCCTGGTTCATAGTTGGCATCTCCTCGCTGTGTACTCATGTGGAGGAAGGGATAAGAGAACATGTGTTGTCTTGTTCATTAATGTACCCCTATAATTTCTAACACTGACTGGTATACCTTAAGTGCTTATGTTAATTTATTTGGCCAGAAAAGTGCTAAATTCTGTGATCATTGCCCTATAACAAATTCCCCAGGCTTGATGGCTTTAATGATAGACATTTAATGTCTTACTGTCCTAGGCTGGAAGTCTGAGACCAAGGTGTGGGCAGGGCTAGTATCTCCTGAGGCCTCTCTCATTGATGTGTAGATGGCTGTCTTCTCCTTGTGTCCCCAAATGGTTGTCCCTTTGTGTGTGTCTGTGTCCTGATCTGCTCTTCTTATGGGACACCATCCAGATTGGATTAGATGGTCTCCTTTTAACTTAATTACCACTTTAAAGACCCCCATATCTAAATACAGCCACATTCTGAGGTCCTGGGTTTAGGACTCAACATGTGAATTTAGGGAGGATGCAATATAAAATGGATAAATGAATGTACCAAAGAAAACCTTTATAATGATGGAATTGGATAAGAATGTTAGAACACTCATTAGGATGCAGGTTGGAGGTGGGCATGATACCAGTTCCTTGGGGGTCTGGGAAAGCTGTGTTTACTCTTTATCCCCCTCTTCCTGGGAGAAGATATACGGTATCCCCACAAAATGTATGCACACTTTTTTTATAAATATATTTTATTGATTTTTTACAGAGAGGAAAGGAGAGGGATAGAGAGTTAGAAACATCGACGAGAGAGAAACATCGATTAGCTGCCTCCTGCACACCCCCTACTGGGGATGTGCCTGCAACCAAGGTACATGCCCTTGACTGGAATCGAACCTGGGACCTTTCAGTCCCCAGGACGATGCTCTATCCACTGAACCAAACTGGTTAGGGCAGTATACACACTTTGATTATAAAGTCAGTGTTTATTAACATAGAGTTCATTTTCAAAATTTAAAAGAATCTACAGAAATGAATACTTGCTTTTGTCAGTGCCTGTTTTTAAACTGATGACTGTTCTGGTCCAGGCACCACTGATAATACAAAGCAATAGAATCACAAACATCAAGAATCATTTCATTAGGGATTTGTGTGCCCTCAATTTGTTACTGTTGTAGTTTTGTACCGTAAACTTTACCTTTTATGTATCCCCATAAAAAAAAAGTCTAGTGGCACTTTAGGATAAATTTTCTTGGTTCAATGCTTAGTCTGGCTTCACCTATTATGTCAAGTCAGTTAAACCTGAAAAGGAGTGAAAATTGAGTTCTCAGCTGCTGAAGTGTGTATACATTTTTTGGGATACCCTGTATATTAGCCATTTTTCTGAGGGATTTGATAGGAAAGAACGTAAGGGGCGACTTCATCACCTTCCAAAGACCACAAAGGAGAAAGCAATAGGCCATCTGCCCATGCTCACTGAGGAGGCCCCACCTCCCAGCAGCACAACCCAGGACAGTGGTGATGGAATAGAAGAGCCAGCGTCGTGGTGACTCTGAGACGTGGAAGGGTGCTGCCCTCTCGGTCAGCTGCTGCTTAGTTACGATCACACCTCAGTCAGAAAAGTGTGCACACATCTCGTGTGTGTAATTCCTAACTCGTTGAAACCTGCCCTGTTTTTGCACTGAGTTTGTAATTAGATCAATGCCCTGAGGAACTTGAAAAACCTGCCATGAATGATCATGCACGGTTAAATAGAACTGATGTAAGAGAAATCTTATTAAAGTACACAGTGCAGAATTTGAGATCATTTATTACATGCCACAGTCAAGAGAGGGGGAAAACGTTCGGTGGATTATGCTTCTTTCAAGCCTAAGTCACTAGGTATTTTAGGATCCCATTTTACAGCAATCACGTAACACTGCAATGAACGTGTATATGACCGCATTTTGCTTTCCTGTGCCATTGGATAAACACCCGCGTCAGCACTGGCTCAGGAAATACTCACAGGCTTTCCTTAATTGTGCTATATTTATGTAGTAAATTTATGTGCAATTAACTCTGTTGTAGATCCACTGAGGTCATTCAAGAGTGTCCCACGGCGAGGTGACTGAAGACGAAAGTTAGGCTTAATCTAGCAGCTCAGAAGCTTTCTCGGGTCATTTGTGACGGATGGCCTAGATAGTCCTTGCTTATGAGACCAGAAATTAGAAGGCAAATGGATTCTTAAGCAAATAATTACTAGTACGTGCCACATTAATATATAGGATTAGTGGTCTCTTTTCTGAATGTTGGGGGGGGGGGCGTGCTCAGGAAAAGTCAGTTTGGATGCTGTGCGTGTAGGATGTGGAAGAGGGAGTTATGATAAAGCGCATGCTATTGCCAGGCCATGTCTGGGAGGTCCCTCATCAGAGAAGAGAAGTCCATGGAAAGCTCCGGAGCACCTGTGAGCTGGGCACTGGGATAGCCCGGGGAGGAGGCCCGGGCTAGCAGGACCTCACCGGGTCACCTCCTTGCTAATACCCGGCAGGAGAAGGGGTGATTTTCTCCATTTAACCCCTGCATTCAGATCTTTCCTAAGAGTCTGTCTTCTTCTCACTGACCTGCTCTGTGGGACACAAGGAACCTCGTCAAGCCTGGGGCACCAGTGACGTGGGAGGTGAGGCTGTGTGTCGTGGAGAAATACTGATGTTCCACTTTTTCTGTTGGGGCCACCAAAAAATTCCTTCTGGCTGTCCCAGTCCTTGCTTTTCTTCATCCTTTCTCCTCCATGCTCTGTCAGGGAAGGCGCTGAGGGTTTCTTAGGATCTATAGCAATTAAGTATGGCCGGTTGCTATTGGTCCATTATATATTCTGACCCTCACAACAGGTGGCTGGGGTTTAAAATTCAGTATTTCCTGACTCCAAACTCTAGGCTGTTTGAAGGTTACCCCTTACCCCTAGCTCTGGTTTCTTCTACCTTCTGGTTTCAAATAAAGTGAGTTCCAATCCTACTATCACTGCTGTCTATGTGTGATGGAAACAGACTTAGTGTCACCTTGCTTATATTCTCCACAGATGCTCTTGGTTATTCTAATATTCCGTAAACAAGGACAGAGGAACAACACTATGTGCTTATTTTTATAAGGATAGTGCCACTCAGAAGCTGGTGACTAAGCTTATACCCAAATCTTAACCTACAAAGCCTTCTTCATGCAAGAAAACAACACGGAGGGGACTGTGGTTTCCAGGAACTGCTCCAGGCCATGAGTTTATGCAAACTGGTAATTATAGTTTCAACCCCAGCATTTCCAGTGATCAAGCCTTTGGAATGTAATCTTCACAGGGGCCTCCTCTAAACTCCAGGATAATAAACAATCATTTGTGATCATTGCAAATAGCAGCCTCTCCTGGTCCCAAAGAGCTGTGTCCTAGAAGTTCTGCATCTTTGCCTCCTGGAAGGGCGGCCTGTGGCCAAATCCCTCTGTTTTGACCTCCATTTCTGCATCTGAGAAATGAGACGCTTCCACTTCACCGCCCACCACTTTGCGCTGCTCAAAAGCCACCTTCTGGGACATACATTCTTCAAGGCGGAGCAGTGTCTATTTCTGCTTTTTCTCTTCCTCTCAACACCCAGTCCATGTGACTCCACAAATATGGCTAACAATTTGAAATAACTTAAAGCATTGAACACTAAAGACAAGCTCCAATGTTCCATGTATATTTTGAGTATTTTGTCACAAATGTCAAGATTTTATGCATTGCAATATGCATATAAGATCTTCCCTGTGTCTTATTTTGGGATTTTATAAAATGTGTAGCAACTAGTTTCTCACAAGTCTATTTTGTGCTGAAGAACCTGTTATTTCCCATTTCTGTGATTTCTTGGGGCCTACCTTTACCATGACCGGCTTCATTCCCAGACTGATATTCCCATTTCTATTTGGCAGTTTCCCTTTGCTGCTGTCTTTTGGGCTCTACTCAGTCCTTTTAAATGCCATCTGGTAAGAAATCAAGGGCAATTTAGGAAGATATGTAGATTAGGAGCTATAAATAACAATTTAAATAGAAAAGTCTTTTTTACCTACAGGGAACCAGAGAATGTGTGTATAAAGATAATGTTAAGACTATAATTGCATATTTTAAAAATATGTTAATGATTTTTAGAGAGAGGAAGGGAGACAGAGATGAATAGAGAGTTAGAAACATCAATGAGAGAAACATCAGCAATCGGCTACCTTCTGCACGTCCCCTGTTTTATTGTTCAAACTTCCATGTAAATGGCATTTTGTGCCCTCTTCTCTTTTAAGGTAGAGACCAGGTCCACACCAGGGCACAGTGTCCTCACCTGGTCATCTCCATGTGCTTGGTCTGTGTTCATGCAGCAAAGGCAACAACCAGGGTGAGGTGTGTCCCCTTGTCACACAGATTGGAGGAGGCACACAGAGAACTGGGGCCTTTCTCTCAGGACGCGCTGGGCTCCCACCCTCCTGGCTTGAACACTTTTACTTATGGCCAAAATTGAGATACTCAAATGCTACTGAATATGTTCCAGGCTGCAATGCAGCTAGAGAGTAGTATTAAATTCTTACCTGGCGTTATCTAAATGTAGCCAAGAAAAAGTTGCTGTTCTGTTTACTTATAAACCAGAGCCAGTACTTTTGCCAGTCTATTTGCATTTGTCCATTTCTACTCATTCTACGTTCTGAGGATTTTCATTGGCAAAAATGCAGCTGTCAGTGTCTGTGGGAACCTGGGAGAGTCCCGTCATGGGAAGTTGGGATCGCTGTAGTGACACCTCTGGCCCATCTGCCCTTAGTTTTGACACTGTTGCTTTAACAGGGCAGCTTAGGTCTTTATAGCATCACAGTAGCTATCATGATAAAGCATATTCAGGAATGGACCGTGTGTGAGATTCTTAATGCTGCATGCATAGTTCCTCATCAGGCTAGCATTGGATTGTTGACCTCAATGGATAGCTGTCCAACTAAAGAAAGGAACATTTTCAAATCAGATTCTTAAAAAATTACTGCTTCCAATATTATAAAACACACTTCTCTTAGGATAATATTTAGCAGAACTATCTGGTCATCAAAAAAGGACACTTTCTTGTTTAAAATACCCTATTATATTGATATCAAGTATCTGAGAATGTTATAAACACAGACATTGTAAGTAATAGATGGGGTTATTTGATTAAAGAGCAGAGTGATGCAGATATCCAAAATGCCTTACGTTTTTATTTCTGGCAAGGAATACATTTTCCTTCCTTAGTGAGTGAGGTTTCTGACTAAGATTGTCAGATCACAGCAGTTAGCTTAAGGATTGAGAGCTCTTTGGACAATTACGATTAAAATGACTTCCATTCAGGTATATTTTGTTTGAGGAAAGGGGATGGATGGGCAGGTGGTAAAATCAAACCAAACCAAACCAACCAACCAACAAGTATATGCGGAACAACAAGAACTCACATTCACTGTTGGTGGGAACACAAAATAGTGCAGCCACTTTGAAAGATAGTTTGGCAATTTCTTATAAAGCTAAACATGCTCTTATCATAGGGTCCAGTAATGAAGCTCCTTTGTATCTATGCAAATAAGCTGACTACTTGTGTGCACATCAAAACCTGAGCAGAGATATTTATAACAATTTATTCGTAATTGCCAGAACTTGAAAAAACAAAACAAACAAAAACAAGTTACCCTTCAATAAATGAATAAATAAACTGTGGTCCATCCAGATAATGGAATATTATTCAGCACTATCAAGAAATGAGTGATCAAATCATGAAAAGACATAGAGGAATCTTAAATGCATATCACCGAAGCCAACCTGAAAAGGCTACATATTGTATGATTCTGACTCTATGATTTTCTGGAGAAGGCAAAACTACAGAGACACTAAAAAAGTCTGTGGTTGCCAGGGGTTGGGAGGAGAAAGAGATGAAGAGGCAGAGCCCAGAGGATTTTTAGGACAGTGAAAAATCTCTCTATATATAAAAGCCTAATATGCAAATTGTCCCCTTGGAAGTTCAACCGGGCCACCGGGAGTTCGATCACTCGCTATGATGTGCGTTGACCACCAGGGGGTGGGGTGGTGTGGAACAGAGGAAGGCTGGCCGGCAGCCGAAGGCCTCAATTGGCCCTGATCGCCGGCCAGGCCTCGGGACCCTACCCATGCATGAATTTCATGCACCAGGCCTCTAGGATTCCTTATGATATAAAAATTATGGGTACAGGTCATTATACACTTGTCCAAACCCACAGAATGCACAACACCTAGGGTGACCCTAATGTGAACGATGAACTTTGGGTGATGATGATATCAATGTAGGTTCATCAGTTGTAACAAACCCACCATTTGGTGGGGACTGATGAGAATGGGGGGGGGCTGTATAAGTGTGGGGGGCGGAGGGCATAAGGGAAGTCTCTGGCCCTTACCTCCATTTTGCTGTGAACCTAAAACTGCTCTAAAAACATAAAGTCTTTAAAAAACACACAATTGTGCTGGATGGTGCATGAAAGCGGGAGGCACTTGCTCCTACTTGGCTCTGAGCACTGTGTCCCCAGCTTACCCTCAGCCTGGGTGCAGTTTCCCACCACACCATCTAACCACGGCTAAATGAGGCACTTGGGTGTGTTTTATTTTCCAGCTGTTGATCAGCAGAAATAATTGATCACAGGTGTCTCTGTAATTGGGCTGCTCTAGGAAACATCACAGTATCCATAGCCTCCAAGTTCCACCCATCTGGGAAAAGGAGCCACCGCCAGCCACAAGGAAAGGCTGGACACCCTCCCTTGAACAGTTAAACCTGGGAGCACTTGGCCCACTGTTGTATATCTGCTCAAGGTTGTACCGTCTGCCCACAGCATGTTTATCCAGGTGGGGGGCTTGTGTTATGTGTGTTTTTCATTAAGTATATATTTAAGGTCCCAGTAGTTTATAAAAAAGTAAAAAAAAAAAAAAAAAAAAGCAAAACCAAAACGCTGCTGTCTGAGACCCAGGGCGGTGCCAGCCAAACACAAGTTTAAACCCTGTGGCCTGGAATAGAGTCAGGAGCTGATGCAGAGGCCAGGGCTCCGGTTTCCATGGCAACAGTGGGTTTTCCCAAGGGTTTCTCCCCTGGCAGGGACTGTGCGAAGGACTGCAGATTGGGGGTTAGGGGTCTTTCTTTTTATCCTTTTCTGACTCTGTGTTTGAGCTGGTGGCACTGCTCCCCATGTTAGGTGTTTATTTGTGACACCCAAATTCCTGGGCTGACCAGTTTATCCTAAGTTACTTAGAGAGAAAACGACCCACATATTTTTTAACAGATATATTGCCAGGTGTGAAGAGTGAGGTGTTAGAAGGGAGTGAGAGAGGGGAATTCGCTCTCCCCAAAGGATAGCTTTGCAAGGACATGCTAGAGGAGACCACAGTGAGGAGAACAGGATGCAAATGCATCACAAGGACCTGCAGGCCAGAAAAAGCAGGTGACAGGAGGCGGCTGCTGCTCTGCTGGCTCCCCTGTTGACAGACCAGATCTCCCAGGCTTGCCTCCCTTGTCCTTGCCCTGCTACAACCTTCTGGGTTCTGCCCTGACATCGTTATGGCTGCAGCTGCTGCAAACTGCAGAAGGAAGATTTGCCTAGAAAGAGGGACACATGGGCCTTGCTGCCAGTGGCAGCTCTCTGCCCTCATGAACCTTATAGCAAGGCTCAGGTAGACCCCATTTCCCTTGTGAAGTGTGAATATGATGGAAAAATTCTGAGTTCAAATATAGACAAGTTTGCTCTGTGAGGTGGAAACAGTTCTGGCAAAACTCAGGGTGACAGGCTTGTATACTCAATCATGACTTAAGGGAGCTGTCACAGCCCAGATGCCTCTAGGCCAGGCAGGAACCACGTAAATCTGGCAAGGGTGAGGCAATTGGGACTGGTGAGGCTTGTGACTAAGGGTATGTGCCTTCCAGACTAATGATAATAGCTGGCATTTATTGAGCCCTTATTCTGTGTCAGGCTCTATTTAAGAATTTCACTTATTAAATTCCCACTCTGTCTAAGTCTATGAGGTAGGTATTCTTACTAGCCCCATTTAAAGATGAAGACTGAGGTGCGGAGAAGTTAAGTAATTTTCAAGGTCACATGGCCGGTTGGTGCCAGAGCTGGGAGCCAGAGCAGGTCTCTCTCTATTGTCCACTGTCTTAGTCCATTCAGGCTGCTGTAACAGAACAGCGCAAACTGGGTTGCTTAAAGATTTCTCAGTCTGGAGGCTGGAAGTCCAAGATCAAGGAGCTGGCAGGTTAAGAGTCTAATGAGAGCTCAATTCCTGATTCACAGCAGTGTCTTCTGGCTGTATCCTCAAATGAAGGAAGGGGTAAAGGAGCTCTCTGGGGCCTCTTTTATAAGGACACTAATCCCATCAGGAGGGCTCCACCCTCATGTCCTCATCACCTGCCAAGGGCCTCACCTCCTAATACCCTGCAGGTTAGGGTTTCAACATGGGAATTTCGGGGGCACACATTCATTCAGTCCATAGCGCCCACTCCTACATTTGCACTGGACTGCCTGTAGGTTCTGCATCTGAGAGCACATGTTGAATTGAGACAGTTGAGCAATATGATCATGAAAGATTTTATTTTTTAATTTATTTTTATTTTTTTCATTAATCCTCACCCAAGGATATTTTCCCATTGATTTTTAAAGAGAGTGGAAGGGAAGGGAGAGACAGAGAGAAACAACGATGTGAGAGAGACACATCAATTTGTTGCCTCCCACATGCACCCCAACCAGGGCTGAGGATCGAGCCTGCAACCGATGTGTGTGCCCTTGACCGGAATTTGACCCGGCACCCTTCAGTCCTTGGACTGACTCTCTATCCACTGAGCCAAACCGGCTAGAGCATGGAAGATTTTGATGAAGACAGATGAGGGGGTTATAATGGTTTCTCAAATAACTCACTGATATGTGGCATTGATGATGACAAGGAAGGTAAGAAGTTGACACAAGACCACGCTCAATGGCTGGCACAATAACTAACCTTAAGAGCAGATTCAAGAGTACTGGACCCAGAGCAAGCCTGGGCTTGCTACTGCTCTCTGGGAAGGCAGAGGTGCTCTGTCAGCTGTGTATATGGTAGGAGAAAGAATAAAGTCATACTGCAGACACACGGTGTGATGTTAAGAGAGGACTGACAAGAGAACAGATGACAGAAAGCAAAGCTATTCACCTCCTATTTTACTTGCCTTTTCTGCATTAAAAAATACCCTTCACTCTAAAAAGGGTGAAACTAATTCAGTGTGAGGAAATTGAAGCCCAGATAGGGGGGAAGATAACGAGCACATGGCCAACTTTTTTGAGTTCCAATCTCAGATGCTGAAAGATTGTGCAGAAATGCCAGTGACACCTTTCATATCCAATTCTGGGAATTAGGAGAAAAAGAGCAAGGTGCTAGAAGCTGTAAGGTATTTGATTTTCTCCTGCTTTGGACAGCTGAAGTCAGTGGGTATTCTCAAGCTGACCATGGGAGGAACAACTGGACTGTGTGGCTTAGTCAGTATGAGGTTGAAGTATTTTGCCACGAATTCCAGATTGAACAAGAGCAGAGAAAATGAGAAAAAATGCTGGGGGAACTGGGAGGGGGCTGAGGTAGGGATGACTTCATGGGCCTGGAACCAGCACAGTCCCACTGGGTCCTATGTCCAGTAGGTCCACAAGTCCAGGAGGGTTCCTCATCCAGGAGGATCCCATTCCCAGGAGAGCCCCATCTCCTGGAGGCTCATATTGAGGATGACCCTGACCACAGAATGACCCTTTCCCCAGGAGGGCCTCAACCTCTGGAGGGTCCATCTGCAGGTTTGCACCCATGATCTAGCGCCCTCTGTTGGTCAGAGTGCTAGATCAAGGGGAAGGCCCATGAGAAGGGGAGGCTGACTTGACTCCTTGCTCCCCGCCAGCTCCACACTCTCATTTTGCACCAAGCCCCAGCAAACGATGTCACTAGCCCTGGGGTGAGAGGAGAGTTGATAAGAACTTTGTAGTGTCTCAGTTGGATGGTTGATTAGGACCAATTTGTGTTCATGGCCAGGTTTACTTGAAGTAAAGTATAAAATGTGAATTGCTGAATCAGACAAGATACTCAGGTAGAAAGCAATGAAAAATGCAGAATCGATGCAGAACAGTATGAAGAGAACTCAAGGTGCATTTCCCCTGGAAAATACTGGGTGATGAGGTGAGAACCTTTCTGAATAGCACACCAATACTAAATGTTTAGAGTACCCTTTGGTGCAGTAAGTATGCATATTTTCAATGATAGTAAAACAGGTCCAAATGGGTCAAGTCCAAGTCCACAGCCTGCAATTGGTCTGGTTGCATTTAATGATTAAATCTAGACTAGAAGAATGTGTGAACTGCCTATCTTTTGGGCAATGCTTTCAGAAATATTACTTCTCAGAATTAGGCTTTTGAAATAATTTGAAAGAGCAAATAGTTTAAGGTTATTGTGTCAGCAATGTTGTGTAAGCATATAAGCTTGAGATATCACCAATATCCCCTCATGGGGTTCATGGACTGCCCAAGACTCCAACTTGAATGGAAACCACCTCTCACTTTACATGGAGGTGGGCAAAAGAAAGCTATAGACAACACATTTATCTTAAAAGATATCTATGGGTCGGTAATCCCATAACACTAATAAATGAACAATCCAAGTTCACAAGTCTACATTACAGAATATAAAAATAGAGTTTTCACATTATACAAACTGGTTAAGAATACACTGTATGTCCCTAAGCAACTTACATGCCTAAGTCTCAACTACTGGCTAGGGAAAATATTAGTACCTACATTGTTAGGGGTGTTGTAAGAATTGAGTGAGATGTTATATATAAAAAATTTCATTCTATCATAAATCAGGTCACATCATTTACGATCACTAATATATATACAAGAGTAGGACTGCAACCATTTAGTCTGGAATATTTAGAAAGTGTCAACAGCAATTGTTCATGTGGGCACACACACACACAAAATCTCAAAATGATCTTCGTAATGATCAACTTTTAAGCAGTGTGGCTTCCCAATATACTTCTGAGGATTAATAAGTTGCCAGATACAGCTCTATTTAACCAAATGGGTTGATCTGATTTACAGAGTTATCTGACATAGACAATTCACTGTTGGTTTTAGAGCAATGGATTGATCACCAATTTTTTCCTAGCTGCTGCAGAGAATAGCTTCAGCTCTCCTCTGGATTCATTAAGCCAGGGGAGGTTGGGGGAGCTTTAGTTCATTCAGGAGTGTTTTCAAATCAAGATACAAAAAAATAAAAAAAAAATAAAAGGGCTGGAAGGTAGTTTTGTTTTAGTGGCCAAATCTATCTAGACACGGTTCCAGTTGCCCTAACTCTCCCTTTAATAAGAGAAGACACGGGTTCTCTGTAAACTAGTCCCAATAAGCTCCTACTGAGTTCCAGCAGCTTGGGCACTACTGACTCATAGATGTTCCATGGACGAAGATTATATGTCCACAAAAGGGGTGTGGCCCTAGATCTAGAAGCATTGTTTGTTCGCCTTATCATTTATGCCTTACTTTGTAAGGTGGTTTATATTTAATAAAATTAGAAAGTCCTGCTCTATTGGGAGACTCAAAATTTGTAATGACTCTTGTTCAAGTCAAATGAAGCCATGCTTAAGTCTACAAACCTTGAAGTTACATCTACCTAGGTTAAAATTACAGTGTGACAAATTTATAGCTGTAATTTTCTAGAGAAGTTACTTCATCCATCTGAAACTCAGCTTCCTTATCTATACAAAGAGTGTGATAGTACCTGTCAGTTTTTGTTGTGCAAGATAACTGTATGCAAAGCATTTAGCAAGTCTGGCACAAATTACACACTAAAAAAGGGGGAGGTGTTGTTATCATTTTGATCCTAGACTTAGAGCTATCATTTAGAAGCCTGAGAGGTGGAGGCTGTAGTGGACCAGATTATCTGGTAAACTCTCACCATAAAGCATCTCAACACCACATGACATTGGAATGATACTGAAGCTTTACAATAAGTACTCAATGAATGGGAACTGCTATCACTGTTATTATCCTCATTACTATTATTACTACTTAACCTAACATGGAAATGTGTTTTCAGGAGTTTAATTTCATTTTAAAGATTGGAATAAAATTGGAATGAAAGTACAATACAGGCATTAATTCTATAGCAAGAGGTTATATTATTTTAATTGAATATAAAGAGGTACATTATTCTGGGAAAAGAATTTGTACTAGAAGCCAGAATTGATTTTTATTCATTGTTATCATCTGGTCAACAGAGACACTTCGAGTAGCTCTGTGCATTAAACATCCTAACAGTGAGTGACAACATTATTTAGAATGTGTAAGAAGTACCATATAAATGATTGAAATAGTGGTTACAGGAATGGAAAGGCTGCCCTTCTTAAAGCATAGATGTAATCAAATATGGGATTTACTCAATGATATTTAGGTTTAAATTTATAAATAAATAGTAAATGTATCAGCTGACGATGAGAACAGCCTCTGACTAAAATAAAACTTTGCAACTGTAAATCTGATACAATCTAATCTCCATCCCCCACTTTTCCCACCCAAACAATAGTTTGTAAAAGAATCTCTAACAGTGTAAGCTTTCCTGGAAACACAATGGTCATGGGGCAGCCAGAGTGTTATCTCTGTTGTTGTGACAATAAAACATTGTTTCTAGAAATATAACGGAAACAAACTCTACATAAATGAATTTCGAACACTTCTACTTAGGTACTGGGAACAGAATAAAAACTCTGCATTTGTAGACTTCAAAGTCCTAATTTTTTTAGATTGGTTTCTTTTGGAATAGCTAATTTCTACACCAAATTCCACGAAGGGAAGTTACTGCAGTAGAGTTAAGTAGTATCTTACAGTTAGTTGTGAGACAGAATTTTCAAAGTGCTTTCACATAAAACATCTCATTTGGTCTTATAACAATGATGGTGTCAAGACAGGTATCATTATCCTCATTTTCAAGTGACTAAATTAGAGCCTGAAGTAGTTAAGTGACTTGCCTGAGGTCACAGCATCTCTCTGGTGCCTCCACCCTTGGATACTTCTCCCTCCAAGCCTGTTATTAGTTTTCAACTCCTTGCTTGTTTGTTTATATGAGGAGGATAATCTTTCTGGTCAATTTGAATGTCCATTGTCTTGCTAAGGAATAGATTTCCTTTCAGAACACTTCAGTCATGGAAGAGATAATTAAATGAGACCATAGTGTAAATCCTCTGCCTCATGAAATAATCTACTCCAAAGTTCAGAACTTCCAAGAATCCAACTCATAGCTGAAAGCATGGATGATAACATAACGAATGAAAACTGTTGCACTGTTACTGTTAATACTGGAAGATGAATCCAGAGTAGCCACCATGATCGCATCCTGTCTAGTTGGCCGGCCCATACTTCTGCTTTCTGCAGTCCTGGTGCTTTTTCCTCTCGACCAAGAGTATTTTAACAAACTACGTCGCGTGTGAATTATTTTGTTCTTGTTAGATGTGTGCGACCATCACAGAGAATTTTTGAATCCTGGCAGACTGCATTGTTCTCTCTTGCCCTTGATTGACTCATTGCCATCATGTTCCGTCCTGTGAATTAAAAATGTGTTCGAAGTATTTAACTCTGAGATTTCTTAGGGTGTTTTCCAGTAAGAGCACATTTCGATCCATGAGAAAGAAGGTTGTGGATGAAACCACACTCATGTGGATGACTCTGACTCATGTGGTTTCTCCAGGTGGAGGAAGCAGTGAAGGGGAGTGTGGTCTGCTGCTTGCAGGGCAGCCCAGCGGAGTTGCACATAGGCACTCAGCACAGGAAAAGTGGCTTCTCGTCTGTTGTGGGCAGCGATGATTTCCTCAAGAAAGTAACTTTATCATGCTATTCCATGAGGGGAAAAGTAAGCTGTATATGCTGTGTAATACTGAAATCACATCAGGCTTCACAAATGAGTCATCATGCTGGTTTGGCTTTAATTTTATTTTTTTCCTACTTTAGGGGCTGAAGCCTGAGGGAAACAGTTAGGTGAGGGTAGGGGAAATGGAAAAAGGAGGAAAGACCCTCATAGATATGATAAGAGAAAGAAAAGACAGTGGATTCCACATACTGACCCTGAGACCATCAGCAAGTGACTTAACCTCTGCATCTTAATTTCCTTACCTGTGATATGAGAACACTGGAAACTAACTTGCAAAGGTGCACTTCCCACAAGGTCAATGTTCAATAAATTTTTATTTTGTTATTAGGGCTATTACAATTCCAAGAAAATTTTCACTTGAATCTATGGAATAACTGTCAGTAGAATGGCCCTTTAATACCTTGCCAATTGCTCAAAATATCAGTATAGATGTAACTCACTTATAAACCCACATAAATAGATCTGTTTAGAATGAAAACATGTTCAGCCACATTTACTCTGCTATTTTGGGAATTCAGTGGGGAGTTTGCCTAAGAAAGAGTTTACACCCTCTGGGCAGAAAGGCAACTGCATCCAACCCCATGCCCTTTAAATCAATTTGAAGTCTTGTGGGACATATGCTAAACACACACACACACACACACACACACACACACACACACACACACACACCAAAACACAAACCTTCTCTTTTCTAAAAATCAAGGATGAAATGAGGAAAGAACAACAAAGACTAACTGGTAGAAATGAGAGTCCTTGATTTAGACCCAAGATTTAAAAAGAAGTTAGAAGTGTTGATCCTTCTATCATTTTTACCCATGTGCAGTAAATGTATAGATGTAACAATCTCATTGTTATAAAACCCAGAGAGTAAACTCTAATGGAGTGTTTGGGGCCCAGTATTATTCAGGCTTTCCAATGAGGCATAGGTGAATCACCCCTCATTCAAAAACAAGTTTCCAATGATAATACTCTACATCTTCTTCTGTGTCTTTTTTAATACTCCTTCTGTGTCTTTTTTAATTGTTGGTTTTGTTGCTTTTCTATTATAAAAGTAATGTGATCAATACAGTTCAAGTTGGATCAATATGATGAGGAAAACAAAAATTTCTCCGTCCTCAAACCCAGAAATAACCACCCTAATGTTGTCTCCTGACTTGGTAAAGAGTTTTCTGAACATCTGTTCCCAGATTCACTCAACACTGTCTCACTCTGGGTGAGGACAAAGGATGTGGTGTCTGTGTGCATCCCAGCCATGGATTCAGACCATATGCCAGGAAATAGAGAATGCCAGTATCATTACAACGTGCAGTGAGTTAGGAGAAACACAGCCTTAGTGCCGAGATGGAGAATAAAGGGCAGAGGAGGAAGGCATTTTCGGAGAGCCTTTCTGGGGAAGTGGTGTCTATGTGGAGGCCTCAGGAATTAGAAATGGGGGAAGAGCTTTCCAGGCAGAGGGAGTCAGGCATCAAAGCCCAACCCAGGAGAGAGTGTGGCTTATTTGGGAAGCAGAGAGGGGCACACAGTGCCTGCTGAATAAATGAAGAGTTGTGAGATGTGGAGGTGTGGTTTTCAGACCTTGGTAGGGACTTGTTTTTTTTTTGTTTGTTTGTTTGTTTTTAAATAACATGAAGCCTTTAAACAAAGGGGAAAATGAACCCAAGTTTGCTTAAGTAACTGAGTAGATGGTGATCTGGTTTACGGAGATAAAATGGCTGTAAAATATAAGGAATGGTGTAGATGCAAGTGCTCAAAGGTTGGTTTTCCCATATTGGGCAGGAGTGATTTCTAGGACACTTGGTTGGAGATGGTGTGTGTGTGAGAGATGGGGAGAGTTTGGAGTTGAGAGAAAAGGGTGGGACTAAACATACATGTTTGAGTCAGTAACACACACGAGATACTTAAAGTGATGGAGATGGGCACACTTAGAAACGGAGTGTAGACAAGAAACAGAGAAGGAACATAATTACCCTCTGAAAAGTCAACAGTCAGAGCTGAAGTTGAGAAGAAGACACTGAAGAGACAGAGAAGGATGGACAGAGGAGCAGGTGGAGGTCAAGAAGGCTTGCTGTCCCCGCAACTGAGGGAGAAGGTTCCATGAGGGCCTACAAGGGTGTGTAGTGACATGAGAGGTGGAGGAAATTGAAGGTAGATGGACAGATGCTTGGGCCTCAGAGTGATCCCAGACTGTGCACATCATTCGCTCCATATTCAACCACAAACCACAGATGTTGTCTCATTACTATTAATATCACGACTCAGTTGCCAGTGCAGCAGCCTCCTAGGTTACTAATCAGCCTCCTCTTGGCTGAGATTCACCCAGTCTGGCTCCTCCAGGGAATCTCCAAACTGAGCCAGAGAGAGGAACTTTCCAAACCACCTGCAGAGAATGTCATTTAAGTGGTCAAAACCTGTCAAATCACACCTACCCTACCCACTGTCTTCCTTAGTTTAGTACACAAAATAAATACTTAGTTTAATATACAAGGCCATTGATGAGCATTTAGGTTATTTCCTGTTTGGAGCTATTGTACCAACATGATTATGAACATTCCTACATGTATTGTTTGGTACTTGTGTGTATCTGTTTCTGTTGGATGTATACCTGGGCTGAAAATCTGAGATCTAAATAATCCATTTTAGATGACAAGAAAAGAAAATCTGACTAAAACCACAACGATTAGAAGTGAGGTGTTAGTAACAATCAGGAGTTATCAAAAAAATATGAAGTATGCAGTGGAGGAAATTAATAAATCCAAAATTTGGTTCTTTGAATCAACTGATAAAACAGACAAAAAACTTAGTGAGACTGATCAATAAAAAAGAGGGGGCAAACCCAGATGCATAATATTATAAATGAAAAGGAGGGGACATCATGACAGATCTTAAAGACATTAAAAATAATGGTGGTTCTATCAGTGTCCTTTGGCAATGTAACAGATTGCCACAAACTTGGTGGCTAAAAACAACACAGATTTATTATCTGACAGTCCAGGAGATCACAAGTCTGAAGCTGGTTTTATGGGGTTGAAATTAAGGTGTTGCCAGGCATGTGTTCCTTCTGGGGCCCTTGGATAAAAGTGGCTTCCTTGCCATATCCAGCTTCCAGAAGCACTCACATTCCTAGGGCACCTCTGCTTCTGTCTTCTCAGCACCTTGTCAGACTCAAATCCGCCTGCCTCCCTCTTTCACTTAAAAGGATGCTTGTGATTATGTCAGGTTCATGACATAGTTCAGGATAATCTCCTACCTCAAGATCCTTAACTTACATCTGAAAAGTTCTTTTTGCCATGTGAGGTAACACAGTCACAACTTCTAGGGATTGACAAATAGGATATTATGAACAACATTTTTCAATTTGAAATTTAAGATGAAAGGAACAGAATTCCTTAAAAAACATTTTTTTTTTTTTTCTGAACGAAAACAAGCAGAAATAGAAAATCCTTTTAATCCTATTTCTGCAAGTGGAATTGAATCTGGAATTTAAAACATTCCCAGTAAAAAACAAAACAACAACAACAACAACAACAAAAACCTCAAGTCCCAGGGGAGTACAGTATTGAATCAGTAAAAATACCTAAGGAAGCACTCACACTAATCTTACATTAACTCAATCAGAAAACAGAAAAAGAAGGAAAACTTCCAGAAGCTTTCTATGAGGCCAGTATAACCTCAATGCCAAAACTTAACAAGGATTTCATAAGATAGGAAAATTACGGGTAAATTACTCTCATAAACATAATTACAAAAATCCTAGACAAAATATTAATAAAGCCAAATGATGTGTAAAAAAATAACACATCATAATAGTGTTGGGTTTATTCTACGAATGCATGTTTAAGACTGAAAATTCAAATGGTGTAATGAGAAAAATTACATGAGATTCTCAATAGATGCAAAATAAGTACTTGATATTTTCAGAGCCCATTCATGGTAAAGCAAGCTATGAATGGAGGGATATTTCCTTTATTTAATTAAGCGCTCTTAAAAATCCTACAGAAATATTATACTTGATAGTACAACTTTAAAAGCTTTTGCTTCAGAATGGGAGCCTACCCCAATAGCTTCCATTCAGTAGCACACTGGAGCTCTTATCCAGGGCAATAAGGCAAGCACAAGAAATAAATCGCTTGAGAAATGAAAGAACCCAAACTGTCATTTTTCGTAGAGAGTATAACTGTGTAGATTCATTAGAATATACAGGTAAAAAATTAGAATAAATAAGTGACTTTAACAATGTTGTCCCAGAAAAAAGAGTGGTGATATCCACAAAAAGATATTTTTTGAGAGTGCTTGTAGTAGCTTTATTCACAACAACCCAAACTGGAAACAGCTCAAATGCCTATTAACAGTATAATGCTAAATAATTGGGGTATTATTCATACAATGGAATTCAGACAGCAATGAAAAGGGAACAAACTGTGTATGCACACCCATCAGACATAGCACAGTTAGTCACAAAAGAGTACTCTGTGTGATACAGTATGATTCCATTTATATAAACTATAAAAACTGGCAAAATAAGTGTATAATGGAAGCTGTCAGAACAGTGGTTACCTTTTAAAAGGCTCGGATTTGAAGGGACTGGTGTCGGTAATGCTTTATAATTTGATCTGGATGGTAGTTATATGCATGTGCTCATTAAAAAATATATAATGGACCAAACACTTATGATTTCTACACTTTACAATGTGAATGTTGTATGTAAGAAAAACATTTAAACTATTTCAAGGATGAATGAGTACAAGGAATACAATAAATAAATACAGTATATCTGTAAACAATTACATAAGGGAACTTGTTTGATGTAATAACTATAACTTCAATTACAACAATGTATTTTTTTTTATAATAGAGATTTTTAATTTTTCTGGATTTTTCATGAAGGTTGTCTATATAGGTAAACCAGGTACCTGAATCTAGCTAAATGGCTCTGGGCAGGAGTTAGAAAAGCTGGAGGACTATCTGATTGATTCTTCATCTAGTTTAAAATTGGTCATAATGCCTGGCTAATGTGGCTCAGAGGTTGAGCATTGACTTATGAACCAGTTTGATTCCCAGTCAGGGCACATGCCTGGGTTGCAAGCTCTATCCCTGGTAGGGGGCGTGCAGGAAGCAGTCAATTAGTGATTCTCTCTCATCATTGGTATTTCTCTCTCTCTCTCCCTCTCCCTTCCTCTCTCTGAAATCAATAAAAATATATTGGAAAAAAATTTGGTCATATGTTATAAAGATTTAAAAAAAAAAAAAAGACAGCATAATCTGTTATCTCCTGGAAACAACTATGACTTGGGACTCAGAAGACAAAAGCCATAATTCAGAATCCTACTCTTGCTTTGACTGTTGGTCATTCCCAACGCTGTAAGGTCTCATTTGTGTTCAGGCCTGTGTCCCCAACCCCACATTGTTGTAGCAACATATACTGTAAGAAGCAGTTGCTGGGAAGAGTACATGTAAAATATGAGGGGAATTTTGCCGATAACATGTAATATGCCAGTTACCACAACATTTACCAATAGGGAACCACGCCTTCTTTGACATCCTCAAATGAAAAATCACCCTTTGTTCCCTCTGGGACACACAAAGCCACTGTTCCTATAGCAACCCTGTCATGTGATGTCAGAAATCAAGGCTAGACCTTGAGTGATAAAACAAAAGAAAGCATTGGCTAGCTAGCAAGGAGAACATCGTGAAAAGATAATGCCAGGTCTCCAAGAAAAGAAGGGAACAGTGCACGCATATGTACACACTGTGCATTTCTTTGTGCTTGAGAATCATAAAAAATACATTTTGAAAAACGCATTGTTGTACAATCAGTTTTTTTTTTTTATGTATCAGATCACTTAGAAAATAAGGTTTTCCTTTGGCGTTCATGAACATCTATTTTTCTATTGTATGTAGTCAAAAGGAAATTGTGGACAAAAGAGTTCATTTGCCCAAACCCTTGATCTTTGACACTTGCCCTGAGCAGGGAATCAGTAATTCTGAAGGGAGAGGTGAGGGGTGAAGATCTAAATGGCATGAACATGTATATTTTTATGACATGCATAGATTTCTTATGACTTTTTAAGAATTCACAATATACAAGATATTATAGAAATATATTATGGATTTTTTTAGAGACAGTGTTTTATGAGAATTCTAACAGTTGTCAAACAGAGACTGACTTCTCTTCCTGCAGCCAAGAGAGAGCACAAGGAGCCAAAAGTTCCACTGTGACCCTTTTCACACACCCAGTAACTGAATAATGCGTTAACACTAGACAGAGAAGCTGATTCCTTATTCTGATTTTTAAAAAACAGGTTTCATACAGAAGATGGAACATTGATATAACCCAGAAGGGATTGAAATTGCTGTTGAATTTGAAGATTCTCCAAACTAGTGTGAATGATGTGACTTTAACCAACAAAAGAAAGTTTTATCAGAAGCTCCACATTTGCTGAAATAGTATCTTTTGGTACTGTAGCTTTGTTTATATAATACTAGAGGCCCAGTGCACAAAATTCATGCACTGGGGAGGGGGATTACCTCAGCCCGGCCTGCGCCCTCTTTCAGTCCGGGACCCCTTGGGGGATGTGGCAGTGTGCCAAGTGGCAGGTGGCCAGGGAAAAGCCAAAATTGGGGCTGGGAACTGTTCACACTCATCCCAGCCCGCTGCGCCTGCTGCCGTGGAGTTGGGAGACTCTCCCGCCACTGCCGCTGTGCTCACCAGCCATGAGCCCAGCTTCTGGCTGAGTGGCGCTCCCCTTGTGGGAGCACACACACCACCAGGGGGCAACTCCTGCATTGAGCGTCTGCCCCCTGGTGGTCAGTGCGCATCATAGTGACCAGTCGTTCTGATCATTCCACCGTAATGGTCATTTAGGCTTTTATTATATAGGGTAGAGGCCCGGTGCACAAATTTGTGTACCAGTGGGGTCCCTTGGCCTGATCTATGGGATCGGGCTACAACCGGCTCTCCAATATCCTCTGAGGGGTCCTGAATTACAAGAGGGCACAGGGCAGGTTGAGGGGTCCCACTGGTACACAATCGGTGCTGGGGAGGGACAAGGGAGGTTGGCCAGCCGGGAAGGGGCTGCAGGAGGGCTCCAGGGTGTGTCCGGCCTGTCTCGCTCAGTCCTGATCAGCCAGACCCCAGCAGCAAGCTAACCTACTGGTTGGAGCATCTGCCCCCTGGTGGTCAGTGCACGTCATAGCAACTGGTTGACTGCCTGCCTCCTGGTGGTCAGTGAACATCATAGTGAGCGGTTGAGTGGCCTTAGCATATCATTAGCATATTATGTTTTGATTGGCTGAATAGCTGACCAGTTGACCGGACACTTAGCATATTAGGCTTTTATTATACAGGATAGTTGGAGAATTTAACATCAATGCATTTTGCCAAAATCTTTAAAATGACTAAACTTATCTATATATACACACATGTAAGCATATATGTATATGTTCCAATGGTATAATAATATTTAGTATTCCTATGATATATAAAAACTTAGTAATAAATCTCATTCACCTTTAAAATCCATGAAATAATGTCTGCTTCAAGTTACATGAGCCTAGGGGAAATTGTAAAAATAATACATTTGTATCTTGAATTTTAAAATGCCTTTTACCATCTGCTCTCACACACTAAAAATGTAACATAGACAAAACATGGAAATGATTAAGGTAAGTGTGTGGCAATAATAGGGATAGCTACACTTATTGATTGCTTATGGAGTTGAATCAATGGGCTGAAGCAGTGGTTCTCAACCTTGGCTGCACATTAGAATCACCTGGGAATCTTTTTAAAAGCCTGATTTCTGGGCCTCATCCTCCGGAAATTCTGTTTCTTTGTTACTAATGTTGTGGCCTCACCCCATAACAAAGAAACAGAATTTCTGGAGGATGAGACCCAGAAATCAGGATTTTAAAAACATTCCCAGGTGATTCTAATGTGCAGCCAAGGTAAAGAACCACTGGGCTGGGGGCTTCTGAATTGTTAGCACCTGTAACCCCACAGCAGCTCTAAGAGTGCGTGTGGACACTCCCCACTTACTGGGCCAGTCACAGCTAAGTTGATGGCTGAAACTGGCTGACCTAGGTGTCAAACTCAGGTTTTGCTAATCCCCAAAATAAAAAATTTTCCCCAAATACTTCCTTTGGGACTAATGTTTTTCCAACAGGTCAAGAGAGCAAGAGACTTGTAGTGTAATGCTTACATGATGACGCCATGCATCTTATAGGCACAGCAGATAAAATGAGTACCAGCATCTTGACATAGAGAACAGTACCCGCACCAGGTGAAATCGGGTCATTACCCATGATTTTTCAGGTGACACAGCCTCCAACCTAGTGGTTCTCAACCTTGGCTGCACATTAGAATCACCTGGGAATCTTTTGAAAAGCCTGATTTCTGGGCCCCACCCTCCGGAAATTCTGTTTCTTTGTTACTAATGTGGCCTCACCCCATAACAAAGAAACAGAATTTCCGGAGGATGAGGCCCAGAAATCAGGATTTTAAAAAGATTCCCAGGTGATTCTAATGTGCAGTCAAGGTTGAGAACCACTGCTCTAAGCATAACAGTGAATCCCCCCTAAGGACCAGAAATTGCCTTGGAAAATACTATTGTGACCTTTCTTTTGCTGCTGCCATGGAACCCCGGCATCCTCACTGTTGATAGAAGGTTGATAATCATATTTAAATGGAATGAACACCAACCATCTATAGTGTTTACAGTCTACTGTTATTTCTTTGTGGGAGGTTTATTACAGGGTTTAGTACGTCATCTAAATTAGATGTCTGAAGAAAAAAAGGCTGTTAAGTTTAGGAAATTTTAGAGACATCTTTGAGTGAGATTCTCCTTTTAAAGTCCACAAATTTCCCAATAGCCTTTGAAGATTTTTGTCTCAAATTTAGTCTTCTTTTCTCCATTCTGTTAAAGAAACATTCCCTTTCAACTATGCACAACAAATTGGCTTTCTTTTATGTTTATGCAAAGTTGGATGCAATTATTTTATACCAGCCCATCTCTGTAAACAACCCTGTAATTTTTAGACTTTTAAATGTCATTATCACAAACACAGATCTGTGCTTATTCTGCCCCTGGTTGGCTTTGAAATGGCATTTAGAACTCGCATGACTCTATAACCTCTGTCAACTGGATTACCCTGGTGAATACAATCTGCTAGCAAGTTACTACTGGTTCCACATTACAGCTTTTAAAATTCCTGACGCCGCTGATGTGTACCCGCAGCCCACTCTAAAAAAGGAATGTGCCGTTTCATGGTACTTGAGCATGGGTAGAGGGAGAGACATATTTCACTAAGGGTATTGGAGTAGGTGGGCTGGAGATTGCTGAAGAATTGCACCTTATAGGCTGGTGGTCATTGTTACTTTTCCTGGCAGTTAGAGCTTTAAAGATGAAGGCTCGCCCTGACCGGTTTGGCTCAGTGGATAGAGCGTCGGCCTGTGGACTCAAGAGTCCCGGGTTCGATTCCAGTCAAGGGCATGTACCTTGGTTGTGGGCACATCCCCAGTAGGGGGTGTGCAGGAGGCAGCTGATCGATGTTTCTCTCTCATCGATGTTTCTAACTCTCTATCTCTCTCCCTTCCTCTCTGTAAAAAATCAATTATATATATATATATATATATATATATATATATATATATATATAAAATATGAAGGCTTATTAGGTAAGATTTTAGTCTAAATGATCATTTCATCTAATGCTTATTAGGTACATCTTAGTCTAAGATATGTCATGGGTCATTTGGCCCTACATCCCCCTTTTGAACCTTAAAGAAATTACGTGACGAGGAGCAAGTCCTTGCACACTCTCTGGACACCAGTGCTTGAACATGAGTGAGTTCAAGCACATGGTCTTTAAAGTAGGATCATCTCTGATTTGCTGCTCACAGTATGGGTATATGTACATCTTGTTTCATCCAACAACTCCCAGGTCTGGGTTAGATGTGCTATTCCTATTCCTTCCAAGCCCTCTATGCTGCGTTTGGGGTCAGCCATTTGCTGGGCGTGTGCTTTTGAAAGTCACTTCCCTCCCTAAGCCCAACAAGTTACAAATAATGCTGGCATCCTTGCAGTCGGCTGTAAGGCCTGGGTGAGGTAATGTTTTTGAGGCATTAGGCACAATACACACAATATATGTCTAATACTACGGGGGACTCATGTTAGACCCTTGCAGGGTGGGAAATCACAGCACTTGTGCACCATGCTGCTGTCTGCTTGTGATGCAGTGTGTGGTCTGATGCAGGCCGGGCTCAGCTGGCCAGCTGTCTGAGAGCTGCAGGGATCACACACAGGTGGACCTTCCACCCATGTCCTGGCCCCGTGCGCCCTAGTTGGAAGGCTCTGCCTTGGCGGGGAGAAGACCTGAGAGGCTCACACCTGGCCCTGCCCCAGGGCTGATCTCGGAGAACCTGCCTTCTGCTTTTAAACACTCATTTCTGAATATACAACATGGGGGAATTGCCAAGATGTATTTCTGTGTGTGTATTTTTAGGAGATTTTAGAAAACATGACAATACCAATCCCTAACAATTGGACTACTGCACCACAGAAAAACCCATGCACAGAAGATGACTAGGACTAGTGTTTTCTCCTTCATAAATGTAGGCAGAGAAACAACATGCAGGGCTGGACAAGAACTAAGTTCTGGTCCTTGTCGGGCCACAAATAGCTACCTAACTTTACGTGTATCTTTTTAACCTCCCGAAACCTCTGTTTTCTCATCTGTGAAATTAGTGGATTAGGGCACATAATCTTTAAAATCCCCTTCACTGATCATATTTTGAGATTGTAAAAAATTCTTGTTATGCACTGGGGAACATAGAATGCCATCAGCATTTGTGGGATATGTTAAGGGCACTTTTTAAGAACTTATACCTGAGCAGTGAGTGTGACAAGAAGCCCAGCAAACACTGTGGTTTCTCCCATGTTCTCCTACATATGGTGACTGAGACCAGTAGAGGTATATTCTAGAATGTGAGTAGGAAATCACAGAGGTGCAAAGGAGATCCTTACAGACACAGCCTTAAGGACATAACTCAACATGTTCTAGCTTTTATAGTCTCCTTTTTAAAATACAAAAATCCTTCAGGAGTTTTCAGGTTCCTTGCACATGAACAAAATTAATTTTTCAGTGATTAAAATAGTGGATTAGACTATAAATTATATTTCTAGTTTGGCAATAGTGCATATTCCTGGTTTTGCATCTTTTCATTCAGATACAAATGAGAAACTAATATTTTCTTACATGACTTATGTGAGGCCTAAAATTCAAAACCAATTGTAAAGTTAGAAAATGTGTAATGGTTCCTTTGTCTGAATTATTAGAACAGGTGGAAGTTTAATTTTCTTTTAGATGAGTATAATGTATTCTCTGATACCTGGACACAAACTTTTTTACTTTTAGGAAAGTATCAAACTCTATAAGACTATTTCTTAAACAAAGGTTCTGTTCCAGTGTTTGTCTTTCTTTCACAGAAGACTTCACCTTAGCTGCCTTCCAGTCTTGATGAGATGGAACTTGAATTAAGAGCAGAACCACCTCCCCTCAGCCTTCCCAGCCTCTGAGACCCATACAGTATTCTCTCCAAACTATGTGTGGGACTTTGCCTCAGAATTGATCTTCTGAGTGTCCTGATTTGGATTTTGATAACTCAGGTTTGACCCCAGTGGAGGAGGAGGAGATGGGACAATCCTTAGGGAGTAATATAAGGGAGATTTTCATACCCTTTCTTCTTTGATATTCATTCATTATTTCTTAGGAAGGCTGGCTCTGACGGTAGAGCCTCGGGCCACAGAAGGTTGTCCTCTGACCCTGAAACCTAACAGAGTCTGTCTAATGGATTTTGGAGTTACTTGGGACTGGTAGGGACTTTTTTCCTTTCTTGTCTACTTTTTGAATGTGTCTCTAATGGTTAAAGTAGGCCTGTACCACTACTGTGTTCTGGAAGCAGATAACTTGTTTCTTGAGTTTCACAGACTCATTATTGGAGAGAAATTTTGGCTGAGGATGAACCATACCCAGTCTCCCCAGACTTGATTTAAGATGACTCAGATGAGAAGTTTGGGACTTTTGAACTGATAAGACTTAGATGAGATTTTAGATTTGAGTAGATGCTGAAATGGGTCGAGACTTTAAGGGACCTTGGGATGGGGTGAGCTTGTTTTGCACTTGTGAGATATAAATCTGTGGACCAGAGGGCAAACTGTGGTGGCTGAATAATGACCACAAAGATGTCCATATCCTGACTCCCAGAACCTGTGAATATGTCACTTTACACAGCAAAAAGAACTTTACAGTTGTGATTAAGTTAAGAATCTTGAGATGGGAAATCATCCTGGATTATCTCAGGGAGCCCATACTAATCACAAGGTTCTTAAAATTGGAAGAGAGAAGTTGAAGAGGAAGTAACAGAGAAATTCCAGCATGAGAGGGACTTAGCCTGGCATTGCTGCTGGCTTTGAAGATGGAGAAATGGGCCATGAGCCCAGAGATGCTGGTGACTCCTCAAAGTTGGAAAACAGTTTCTCCCCTGGAACCTCCAGACAGGAACACACCTTGCTGACATCTTAATTTTAGCTTAGTGAGACCCATTTTCTACTGCAGAATAATAAATCTGTATTGCTTTAACCCATGAAGCATTTGTTATATCAGCAATAGGGAAAAATATAAAGTTACTGAAGCCAGATTGTCAATAACCTTTTATATGGGTCCTGATTGCCCCACATTCTTCTGTAAAATAGATGTAGTACTAATAGTCAAAGTTTATAAACAAGAAGCAGTTCCCCTTTATAAACAATTTTCTATCAACTAAAAAATTAGAAGGGATTTTGAGTAGGTCAATGGCAACCAAAGGCAGTAGCATTTTACAGGACATGAACAGGGAAAGGAAACCACTCTAGGTCAGTGTTGAGTTGAACTGGGCACCTGCAAGTGACTCAGCCCAAGCCTGAGGGCTGTGAGAACCAGGAACTAAAAAGGTGAACCCAGCAGGAAGCCTGGATTAGTGACAGAAAACAAATCAATCAGTGCAAGAAGCTACAGGAGTACAATCGCATTAGCATGATCCTCTCACATATTAGAAAAGAAAATGCATTGAATGATTATTCTACTTTGGGACAAACATCAAGGAGTGGTCTAAAACTATACTTATCTAATAAAGAGGGAATATGCAAATTGACTGTCACACCACAATGGTCAAGGAGGCAGGGATTCCATAATACAAGATGGCTGCTCCCACAGAGGAGGCCGAATTCCCATAATGAGCCTTAACAAGAAATCAGCAGGGACCTGAGGCTGTGGCACCCCCACCCAGCAGGGCTTGACAGGGGACCTCAGGCCATGCCCTCTGCCCCAGCACCGGGCCAGGGGACCTGAGGCCGTGCCCCATGCCCTGGCGCTGGGCTCTGGGACCTTAGGCCATGCTCCCCTCCTGGCAAGGCTTGACAGGGGGACCTCAGGGCACACCCCACCCCAGTGCCGGGCTGGGGCATTTAGGCCATTCCCCCTGCCCTGGTGCTGGGCCGGAGGACCTGAGGCTGCGGCCCCAGCCCTGGTGCCAGACTGGGGGACCTGAGGCTGTGCCCCACATCCTGCGGGACTTTACTGGGGAGCTGAGGCTATGCCCCCCACCCAGTGCCGGGCAAGGGGACCTGAGGGCTGCACTCCCTGCCTGGTGGGGCTTGACAAAGGTGGGGCCAGCTGGATCTGGATCTCTCTCAATGGGGGTGGAGCCGACTGGATCTGGGTCTCGCATGATTTTGAGGTGCTATGGTGTGCGGGGACTTGACTCTGGGTCCCACAGCATGCCCAGATTCTAACATCTCTGACACTTCTATTATAGATAAAAGGCAGATAGCAATATTAAAATATTTCCTCTAATTAATCCCCTTTTGATGTGCATGAATTTCATGCACCAGGCCACTAGTCTGAAATACTTGTCTATATATACAAAATTCTTCTCAAGCTGAGAGCATCATTTTTTTTATATTTTTTTTCCTGACACAGCATCAGTAGAAAACTGAGTGTACATAACATATTGTTGTTTGTAAAAGGACAGAATAAACCTGTGGGATTAAATTTGAAAAGGCAAGTAAGAAAAATAATGTGCATATCTCAGAGCCTAAGACATTTTTAAGCAATGTGTGGCTCAGGAAATGATGATTTTAATGCAGCTATCAGTATGTGAGGCACTTATGAATAAGGGTAGCAGGTGGAATGGCCATAGGTTTTGGTTTAGTGATGGAAAAAATGTAAGATAGTCCTTTAGTGGAAACTAGAGAAGAGGGATCTCAAAAGCATCTGCTTGTGAAATCCTTCTGGAATATGGCCAACAGCATAAGTGACTCAAGGTCATTCTTCTAGCCCAGGTGACCATGTGTTTTCTGTCCTTGACCTTCATAGGAAGGCCCATCACATATGTCACATGGCAAAGGACACACACACAGCAAAACCTTCAGGAAAGCCTATCCTATCTAATAATAGACAAACATGGTAATTAACCATACCTCTGCTATGCTTCCCATTGGCTAATCCAGGCGATATGCAAATTAACTGCCAACTAAGATGGCGGCCGGCAGCCAAGCAGCTGAAGCGAATATGAGGCTTGCTTGCTCCAGTGATGAAGCAAGCCAAGGTTTCCTGCCTGCTTCAGCCAGGCTCTGAGCTCCAGTCTAAGCAACAATATTGCAATTATAGAAGCTAAACAAACCCCAGATACCTGCTTTCAGCCAGCCGGCCTCGGAGCTGGAGCCTCAACAAAGTTTTAATTACAGAAGGTACATAAATCCCAGAATAAAAAAAAATAAAAAAATAAAAAAAGGAGAGGCTAGGAGCTTCAGTTGCAGGCGTGGCCGGCCTGAAAACAGCCATCAGCCCCTCATTCAGGCTGTCCAGGCACCCCAGTGGGGACCCCCATCCTGAAGGGGGTGCAAGCAGCCTGAAAACTGCCCTCAGCCCCTCATCCAGGCTGGCCAGGCACCCCAGTGGGGACTCCCATCCTGATCCGGGACACCATTCAGGGCAAACCAGCCGGCCCCCACCCATGCACCAGGCCTCTATCCTATATAGTAAAAGGGTAATATGCAAACTGACCCTAACAGCAGAAAGACTGGGAATGACTGGTCACTATGACACACACTGACCACCAGGGGGCAGACACTCAATGCAGGAGCTGCCCTCTGGTGGTCAGGGCACTCTCACAGCGGGAGCTCTGCTCAGCCACAAGCCAGGCTGATGTCTGCCAGTACAGCGGTGGTGGTGGGAGCCTCTCCTGCCTCCTCAGCAGCACTAAGGATGTCCGACTGCAGCTTAGGCCTGCTTCCCGCTGGCAAGTGGACATCCCCCGAGGGCTGACAGGCTGCCAGAGGGATGTCTGATTGCCAGCTTAGGCCCAATCCCCCGGAGAGCAGGCCTCAGCCAGCAGGTGGTCATCCCCCGAGGGGTCCCAGACTGCAAGAGGGCACAGGCTGGGCTGAGGAATGCCCGCCCCCCCCCCCCAAGTGCATAAATTTTTGTGCACCAGGCCTCTAGTTGTAAATAATCAGCTTTGGTTTTTGATTTAGTTATTTGTTCCTCCCTCCTCCTCCAATTAAGCTCCCATAAAACAAGATGAAAAGGCAGAACCCACTCAGTTGTTCTTGTTAATTACTCAGGAAGACCAAAAGAAAGAATAAGGGACTCCGCCAAGCTCTCACATCGCAAGCTTGCAGCTGTGGCAAGTCATAGACGTGGTTGACAGTACTCCGGATCCGTCACCTTCAAATTGATACAGATGATGGTTAGAAAGGGAAGATGGGGCAGCCTCTCTGAAGGGACTGCGGACACTGAACTACTCCATGAGACCCACCCTATGATCTCAGGAGCACCTGGGGGTCAAAGCTGGAAACTTTCACAAGGCTGGGTGCTTCCTGTGAATACCTGTGGACTCTGGAGAACAGTAAGCGCCAGATGAAGTTTTGGCCTCCCCATGGAACATTAAGCTACTTAGCCCCTCTGAGCCTCACTTTCACATATGTAAAATGCGTGTTATAGTAACACCCATCTCATAGGAAGGGTTGTTGTAGAAGTTAAATAAAATAATGCATAAAGTGCCTTCCTATCATGTAGGAAGTGGTTGATAAATGAGCGATCACTCGTATGCCTATAATGATCCTATGGCAGGTCCCAGACTGCTCTCCAAAACCCAACTTTCTCATGTAAAGAAGGGAACAGCCTCTGAATTCTGTGCAGTATTTTCAGGCGGGTTGAGGTCATCTCGCTAAAGATTTCACATGGCTCCTCTCATCTCGGCACTCGGAGTCTTGTTTTAGGGGAGAACAGAGAACTGAACCAGTTCCCATAGCTCTACTTCATGGGGACCACGGGAGTTAACAAGCTACCTCCTATTTTTATAGGCTCATCTGATCTGTGATCCCCACACCATGAGCTGCAGTCGCCAGAGTTGACACACAGTTACAAGGAGATTCCTTCATCCACATCCTCTCCAGCCAAACAGACAGTATTGTTTCATCAAATCTCCTGTACTGTTCATATGTCTACTTGTGTAACATAAAGTTGCACTGATGAAGACACTGATTTTGGAGGAGACAGACATACACATTTAGACACAGATGGCATGTGTTCAGTGCCATGCCTAAAGTTTAGGGCTGCTGAAGAGGGAAGACAGTGGGTGGAGCAAGCAGGGAGGAGTGGAATACCTCTGGAGGAGATGCTGCTGAGGGGTTCCTGTAGGATAGAAGCCTTTCCCCAGGCAGGGCAGGTGAGGTTATTTAGGCCTAGGTAGCAGCCTGAGCAATTATTAAACATTAATTAACTTTAGAGGTGGCTTTGCTTTACCAGAACTGGATTTAGAAACTGGTTCAACTGATTAAAATTCTATGATACCCCTGAATGGTAAAAATCAATCAATCAATCAATCAATCAATCAATCAATCAAACAAGTGCAGGATTTCCCATTGTTCTATATCTGAAGGAACTACAAGGTTAATTTAAAAGCTTAGATAAAAATGTCCTATATTTCCATGCAAGAATTTTGCTAAACTTGAACACAAAGTGAGCAAATAGCCACAGATGCGATTTTCAACACCACTTCAAGGCGCCATTGTTACAATATCCCTTACTGGTTAAAAAACAAACAAACACTAGATGCTTGTCTCTTGACAAGACTGCTTGCCTTATTGGTCTCTCACAATCGTAGGAAATGCCCCTGTGGAAACCTGACGCTCCTCACAGCTTCTCAATTCAATTCAGCTTCATAAATGCTAGCAGAATGAACTGGCATTTCATCCTGTCCTGAGACTCTCTTAGGGAGAGGGAAGGGGAGTTCTTGGCCCCCACCATGGACATGGCACTTACATGGTTAAACTATTTCTTAATCTCTGTTCATGATGTATTTTTACCACATTTAAAAACAGTACCTGCCTGGCTGCGCCTTATCAATCATTTCAATGTTATCACAGACTCAATGTGTCTAACACAACAACGGAATCATTCTCTTTATTATTACCATTACTACTTAGAAAAAAATACTTTGCCACTAGTTCATAGTTGGCTAGAAGTTTGTAACCCTGGGGCCAGAGCCTCTATTCCACAAGATCAGATGAGATTTCTGAAGGACAGACTACTGAAGAGGTGGCCCATTGACCTGATTCGCCCACACAGAACATACATTCACATCCCGGTCCTTCCTAAGAAAAAATATTAATACGATGTTAGGAGGGAAGGAACAAAGCACTCTAAGAGAAAGATCAAAGATGCATTTTGAGCTGGCCATCTATAATAAAATCCTGCTCAGAGTTCAGGCAGAAGGAAGCAGGGAGAACAAACACTGCTCTTGTCTGCTGCTCAGCAGCCACCAGCTGGCTCCCCATTCTCTATCAGCGAGGCCTCTGCCACTAAGAGGCATCCAATTACCAATTTACCTTCTGCCCTTAGACCTGGCCTCCTGAAAGGAGCTTTTTTTGTCTTTGCCTGGGCTGGTGCAGTAGCTAATTGAGATGAAAGGCGAGGGGAGCTACTTTTAGGACCAAAGCCATTATATTAAGTCTATCTTACCAACTGGTCAAAAAGAATGTTCTTGACTGATTTCCTTCCCCAAATATACATATATATTGTCTGGGACCCCATCAGGAGTGATTATTTTGGAAAGCAGCTAGTTCTGCCAGCTGGGGCACCTCACGGTGATTTGCCATTATTCTTTCTTAGCTTCAGGAGCTGAAAGAAAAGGCTCCTTGAAAACAGCTGTTTGTGCATTGTGTGATCCTCTAATAAGGAACCAACAGGCATGAGTTGCAGGGAGGTGATGGCTGAGGCTCTGTTGTTCTTTTTTCAATTAAAGGAAACATCCACCATGAGGTCATTAACAGGAAAAGGACTTCAAACACAAAGTATAGAAGCATTAAAACGAAAAGCATTTTTTTAACAAAGAATAAAAAGATTAGGGGCCTAGCATTCAAAAGCATGTTTGTGGGCATATCTGCCTGAAGTCCTTGAGCAGGAATGAGAACAAATATCACAATTGGCCAGTGTGAGGCCAGGTTGTGGAGGACTAGGAGCTGGGACAGGGGTCTGGGCTTTGATAGGAAATGTGAAGACACACAGCTTCTTGTTGCCTCAGTGGGCGCACTGAGAAAGAGGAGGAATAGGTGCTATGTGAGAGAGATTAGACATGGGGGGGGGGGGCAAGAGTCAGGGAGACCAGTTGGAGGCCAGGTGCATGTGTTTAGTCACAGTGGTTCTCAACCTTCCTAATGCCGCGACCCTTTAATACAGTTCCTCATGTTGTGGTGACCCCCAACCATAAAATTATGTTCGTTGCTACATCATAACTGTAATTTTGCTATTGTTATGAATTGTAATGTAAATATCTGATATGCAGGATGTATTTTCAGGGGTCGCGACCCACAGGTTGAGAACCGCTGGTTTAGTGGGTATTGACACGTGCCCACTTCAAGCGGAAAGTGAGGGATGCATTTCACCAACACTGAGAAAGAAGGATCTGTGGTGTGGAGGTCCATTGTACTGCTGCCTTCTACTTTCAGTAAGTTTCCCATGTATTATCTGAAGATGAAACATAAAGTAATTTTGGGCATTTCATTCCTGTTTCTGACGGGTCCCAACCACATCAACTTTACTTCATGTTATGACGCTTTTGCATGCGGTTGGGGAATTATGAAAGAGCCCCTGCTCATCACCTGTACCTTTGTTCCTGCCTCTCACTTCACCCCCATGCCACGGGACTTCAGAAGGTACAGGTAGAGCTGGTGGCCACTTTTCAGATAGAGTGATTGAAGACCCGTGTGCAGCTTCCACTGGCCTTTGCTTCCTCCTTCTCCTCTATGGACTGGGGACAGTGCTTGGTGCTGGAGCCAGATACCACTCTGCAGACCAGCGAAACATCTTGGAGAAAGTGGGCTGAGAAGAGAGAAGGGACCTAGACCTTGAAGGAGCTGCCCACACCCCTTGTACCCCTGCTAGCCTCAGGACTGTTACATGATACTTTTGTTCCCTAGGGGCCATGTGTCAACCTAGCTAGTGCCCCCTCAAACATGGTGGTCATTTATGGAAGGCCCCTTGGACACGAGATTCTAAGGCAGCGAACTTACTGCATTTGACCAGAATAAATGGCAGAGAAAGTCCTATTTCCCAGCCTGTGATCCCTGGGAATGCTTTCAGATTTAAATGTCTACGACTCTATCTTCTACTTTAACATATTTGAGAGGATGGGGGTTACAAGATTTTTGGTGTTATATCTTTTGCTCCAGATTTTAAAAGATGAAGACATGTTTTAAGATAAGTAGTTGTCATGGTTAATTTTATGTGTTTTCTTGACTGGCCCTGGGGTGGCCAGATTCAACATTATTCTGGGTGTGTCTGTGAGGGTGTTTCTGAATAATCAGTGGGCTCAGTAAAGTAGAAGGCTCTCCCCACTGTGGGTGGTCACCATTCAATCTGTTGAGAATCTGAATAGAACAAAAGTAGAAGAGGGAAGAATTTTCCCCCTTTTTTCCTGTCTCACAGCTTGAACGAGGACATCTCATCTCATCTCATCTCATCTCATCTCATCTCATCTCATCTCATCTCATCTCATCTCATCTCATCTCATCTTCTCATGCCCTCGTACTGGGACTTAAAGTATCAACTCTCCTTGTTCCCAGGACTTCAGACTGGGATTGAATTATACCACTGACTTTCCTGAGTATCCAGCTCAGAAACAGATCATGGACTTCTCAGCCTCAATACTGTGTGAGCCAGGCCCTCACAGTGAGTCAGTCTCTCTCTCTCTCTCTCTCTCTCTCTCTCTCTCTCTCTCTCTCTCTCTCTTTCTCTCCCTCTCCCTCTCCCTCCCTCCCCTTCTCTCTCTCTCTTTCTCTCTCTCCCTTTCTATCCTTTCTATATACATACACACACATATACACACATATGTATAGTTAGCACTTGAACAACACAAGTTTGAACTGCACAGACCCACTTATATACATATTTTATGTAAATATATTGCCTCCATAGCCATAGATTCAACCAACCTGTGATGGAAAACAATACAGGGGTCCTAGAAACAAATGCTCATGGATACCAAGGAACAACTTGGGAGTCAAAAATTATATGCAGATATTCAACTGAGGAGGTGTGGGGGCTTTGGTGCCCTGACCCCACAATTGTTTAAGGATAAACTGATAAACTATATATAAATATATATATATGGTATATATACATCTAAACAGAACAAACTGGAATATGTTTCTCTTAGGTGTAGATAAAAAGGCAGATGGTAGACAACCTAATATCCTCTTGGTTCTGTTTTTCTGGAGAACTCGAATACTGTGAGTATATTTAAAGAACAAAACAAAGTAGGAATTTTTACAAATGAATCAATCAAATAACTTTGGCTCACAAAAATCTTTGACACATTAAAGAAAAGATAATGGTATTCTTTCCACTTATTCCACTTTCCCAGAAATCACTGAAGCTCAAGAACAATTATTTTTGTTCTTTATACAAGAGAATAGGAATCTTCAAATACATTTTTCTATTAGAAAGAGAAAAATAGTATTGAATGGACAGGGAAGAAATAAAACCAGTGGTAAAAGATAAAAAACAAAAAAAACCCCTGAATGTCTACAATGTGTGGCCAGATGGGTCCATAGAAATGGGGTGGAGGTGTTGTAGAGGGCGGCCTGACACCTGTCTGGGATGCTCTTCTCTAAAAAGGCAACAGAACCATTGTCCAGAAACTAGCAACTAGACTCAGCAATCTGCTACACTCCTACATTTTCAGTGTGCTTCTATTTTGGTAGGCACCTACCTTCTAGAATCTTTGGGATTGAACTCATTTGGTGAATTATTTCTGATAAAAAAACATATAACCTTATGTAATTTCAGGTTACTTCTAGAATTTATCTGCTTTCCATTATATTTAAAACTAGAGGCCTGGTGCACAAAATTCTGCACAGGTGGGGTCCCTAGGCCTGGCCAGCATTCAGGGACAATCAGGGCTTTCCTTCCTCTGGCTGCAGGCTGGGGCCTTCCTTCATTCTGCCCCCCCCCCCCCCCAACCCCTGTGGTCAGCACACGTCATAGCAAGTGTTTGAACTCCTGGTCAGCCAAACTCCTGATGGGACAATTTGCATATTAGCCTTTTAATATATAGGATCATTGTTCCAAAAAATCACCTGGGCCTCCCACCTCCCTGTCCTTCAGAAAGTGTTAGGTATTGGGATTTTAACCCTGTGGTCCTTACTGGAAGAAACCCATTTCCATTGGTTTTTTTCATTATTCCCCCTTATTTACCACAACTACTTTCAGACACAAATGACAATCATTGTCAGTAGCTACTTTCAGACGTCAGTGATGGTCACTACTCCCAAGCCAGTTTGCATTTCTTCACAAAGGAAGTTGTCATGAAAATAGGCTATCAAATATTTTGCTAAAATAAACACATAGGGCACCTGCTGAGTTACCATTCCCACCGATCTTCTAATTCTATCAGGAAAAGAAGCCAAGTTTGTCTGATGTGATTTGTTCCCTCAGTGCCCATCCATGCCAGGGTTGGCTTCTCTAGCTAGTCTCTGGTTAAGGGCTGGGGATATAGTTTGAAGCTGGGCACTAAATAGAAGGATTTCACTTTAAACTGTCTCCAACACCTCTGTGTCTGCAGGAGTGAATCTACAATAACATTTCTGGGAGCTTGTTTTAGAATTTTTATTTTGAGTTACCTGCTCTTATCTCAAGGGCAGGCATTATTTTCCTCTAAAGAAGTTAATAGGTGGTTCTCATCCCCAGTTTCTATTTTGCATTTTACGTGGACATAATTACTGCACACTTCTGTTAAATGATTTTTACGTGACCCATTCTGACTACATCTGGATCTCTGAAAATCCTGCATTCATTAATCTGTATTATCCCACTTATGAACTGTATAATTTTGAGAAGGTTATCTTGTTTCTACAATGAAGAAAATACTACCTTGTTAAGGGGACTGAATGAGATAATGCACGTAAAGACACCTCACTAATACTTAACCCTCATAAATACTATTTCCACCTTCATTAATACGGCTTATGTTTTTCATTGATAGCTTTGGTGAGCAATCCAACGAAGTGGCATAATCAAGAAAGCCTGAGTGTTGCTGGTGGAGATCAACTGTACCAGACCTCTCATCACCAATGTTACCTTGTATGAAACTCCTCTGTAGAAACAATTTATGCAAAACCCTGTTGTATCACCTGGCTCTCAACCCATGAAGCTATAACTTGCAGTTCCTAACATGTCCCTCTAAGTCATCTAATTGTGTTTCCCTTTCTGAGATGTATTTGGAGCTAGAAATCTGTAATGGGCTATGTAAGTCATTCTTGGTAAATTTCTGAAAACCAGACTGAATTAGGGAAAATTTACCATGGCAATCAATGCCAAGCCCAAGGAGGCCTCTTTCGCTGAAAGGCTCATCTTCCTCGGCCATCTCTAATATTGTTGGTTCACCCTCCATGCCAGACTTCTGCATTTAATACTTTACCACTTATTCAACCAATGCTTGAGATCTATGGAGGTTTGGGGTGATGCTAAAGGTAGATAAGATCACCATACCCTGTCTCACAGCCTACACTGGAAGGCTAAGCAAAGAACATGCAAACACACACAATACAGGTAGCTACATACAAGAAAGCAGTTGTTACACTGAAGACCAAAAGATCAGTGCATCAGTCTGATTTTATTAGAGAACTGGATAGTTATGGTGGGAGTGGACAAAGAGGGCTTTCTAAACTACCCAGGAAGTGAGTCTATCCAGTAAGGATGCAGGCTTTCCATGGGTGGTTGTGTAGGCTGCACATGGCACAATTCAGCAGGTGCCTTTGGCTGGAAGAGGAATAAAAAATAATACAATATCCGATCACTGAGAAAACACAAGAAACATAGGTTGAGTAATCAATGGACAAGTGAGAAAAAAAAGGAAAAATACATTCCATAATGGATTTTGTAATTTTTTGTTAGATAAGATACTCCCATTACATAAGACTTTTTCCCATTACAAGGATCTTTGTGAGTCTTAGAAAAGCTGTATCTCAGAGGTAGAGGAGGTCCCAGAGATTAACTGAACTCTCACATCTAACTAATGAGGAAGCTGAGGCCCAAGGCCACACACACACTGCTGGTGAACAACAGAGGCTGGGGTACTAGGGATCATAAACACCCCTAACTGTGAGAAGGGGCCCTAATGCCAACAAGAGCCCTACCTAGCACTAACCAGCTTTGTACACTCAACAAAACAACACCCAGAATGGGCCAACTGAATGAGGGAGTTGAGGCAACTGTTTGCAAAATTTTGTTTATTCTACTCTAAGCAGGAGAGACAAACTCAAAAGTTTAGTCTTATACTGGTGGCGAAGTGATGGAGAAAACATTTATATCAAATCAAAATGAGCTTCTTTTTTTTTTCTTCAAGTTGTCCAACTGTATCACTTGGCATTTATTATTTAAAGTATTACAAATAGTAGTACATATGTCTCCTTTTTTTTCCCAATTGACCTTCCCCCATCCTCCCTTACCCCCCTGGCACATGCCCTCACCCCCCTCCCACTGTTTTGTGACCATTGGTTATGCTTATATGCATGCATACAAGTCCTTCGGGTGATCTCTTACCTCTCCGCCCCAACCCTCCCCAGCCTTCCTGCTGTAGTTTGACAGTCTGTTCGATGCTTCTCTGCCTTTGTATCTCCACATAATCTCACTCATTTATGGATAATAATAAAAAAAAAACATTATAAACTGATGAACAAAAACAGATACATGAGCTTGCTTTTAATAATTCAATCAGTTTCACCCAATAATAATTTTAATATGAATTACTCCTTAATTTTAAAATGTCTCTGGCCCTAGCTGGTTTGGCTCAGTGGATAGAGTGTCAGACTGCACTCTGAAGGGTTCCAGGTTTGATTCCGGTCAAAGGCACATACCCAGGTTGCAGGCTCAATCCCCAGTTGGGGGTGTGCAGGAGGTAGCTGATCAATAATTCGCTCTCATCAATGATCTTTCTACCGCTCTCTTCCTCTCCCTTCCTCTCTGAAATCAATTAAAAAATACTTTAAAAATGTCTCTGGAAGAGAATAGATATACTCTTATTCTGAGCTATTCTGGGAATAGTATTTATCAATGAAACCATATAAATAAAGAGATTATGACACCATTTGTGTGGTTGCCTTCTAAATAAATTTAAACTCATCATGTGTGATTTTCTTTGTGACTGAACTGTTTATTTTTCCTCAGTGTTTATATTAGACACTTTGGATGTCATATGATGAGATGTCCTATATATAGTGTTTATTGAAAAAGACCTATTTCCTCAAGCATAAAACTTCTGGACACTGTTCTCACACAGGCTATATACTGTGCATAGATTGATCAGTGCTAAAACATAATTCCTGTCAAATATTATGATATGAGATGATTCTGTACAGCAAATAATAATACTTCAATGCCCCAAGGAAATAGATAAAAAGAAAGGGATGCTGCCCTGTAACCCATAAATAGCAATTTGTCATACTTCTATTGACTTTGAAACACAGTCTTCCGGAGGCCTCTTCCGTCTTTTCAATTATATTTGTTTTAATCATCTGAGATGGAAAGAATCATATCAAATAACAGTATTTTGTATGTCATAAAAACATGGTGAGTAATCTTTCTGTGTCCTCCCTTTAAAAATGTTTGCCATGCATAAGAAAATCAGGGAAGATGGGCTGTCACTCAAGGCTACCTTATCAGTGATGTCCCTTCAATGCTCGTCTCCACACAAAACTTTGAGGGTGGAGGAGACACATGGGCTGCCCATGGCTGCCTGTCCTCTCACCCTGACCATTTCCCATCTCAGTAAATGTGTGTCTCCTGGAGTTCAGAGAATCCTTTCTCCACATGGGAAAGACTTACAACCTTCAATGTTCACAAGTGCTCATCTGGGGCATGAGGCGACAGGCACCCTGATATCCAGGACTATTTCTCTTAGAGCCCATGAGCATCCACTTGTTACAACAGCCCAAAAGGGCCAAGAACTAAATAAAACAATCAACTTGAGCAAACTGCATTTTAGCCCTGGTTTTTATAGATTGTGTAGGCTGTTGGGTTGAAGAGTGTTGAATGTCAGGGCATCTTAGTCTGGGGGAGGACACCGTTCTGGGAGCTACACAGCATTCTCTTTGGAAGGTTCCAAAAATCTCACTAGAATGTGCCAATACTTAGTGCCTCTGATACCAAAATACAGTGATACGTTCATATCTTTCTTGTGTAAAAGCAGTTAAAGGTAGGGAATGACTATAATGAAATAAGGAAAAAAATGGGGGAAAAGATGCTAAAATAGCAACTTCAAGCCATCAGGCTGAGAGATGGCTTTTGAGTCCACCTTTAATGTGGTTTTGTGACTTGCTGGTTTGCAGGTGCTGGTTTGTTTGTTTTTTATGTACCTTATAAGAACCACCTTCTTAAAGGCCAATTCATAGTGAGTGAAACACTGACAAGAGAGATCGAGTTTTTGTTTAATCAAGTTAAAATAGGATTTTCTATTTATAGGAGAAAGATGAATTTTCTGCACATGGGCCTTGTTTGATTTTATCCTGCCCGCCCTCTCGTGGCTGTGGTCAACTAGAGTAATTTGTCATGTGATGTGGTAAGTAAAGAGCACACCTGCCAATGGGATCATGAGTCACAGACAGTAGAGCAGCAAAGATAAATTGTCCAGAGGAAGGCTGGGAGGGTAAGAGAGTTCCCAGAAGGCTAAGGCTAGGTGGATGTTTGGCCACCGTGGTTTTTCCTTGGAAGGATGACACTTCTTTGCATCCAGTCCATGGAAAGCCTGTATTACTCAGACAGGGAAGACACAGATGACCAAGCAGCACACTTCTCAGGAAACCACAACCTAGCTCCAGCCAAGAGAGTATTATTCTTGTAAAGTGAGAGCTTTCCCCTTCTGGCAGCTTTCTGTGTTACTTCACTTCATCTGGTGAAAAGCGAGAGGTAGACTGTTGTGCGGGAAAGCGAGGGAGGTGTGCAGAAATCTAGGTGCGAGCCTGCCAGTGCTCTGGGCTGACTGGGGTGAGCTTATTGGATTCTATGCCTGACTTTCCTCAGGATCAAGTTGAGATTGGAGGATGGGATGGATCAGGAAGGTCCTCCTCAGTTCTGAAACTCTGACTCAGTGTTCTCCAGAGGAACCGAGTGTTTACTTCAGAATCTGAAAGAAATCAGAAGTGGGCTGCCTCATCCAGCCCCAGAGCCTCTCTTACATCAGCTGAGCCCCACCCAAGGGCCAGCCCAAGGTGGCCAGCAGCATGGAGCGTTAGCAGGACAGGAACTAATAATGCTTCTAGACTAGGTGGTGTCACTTCTGCACATCTCTTAAAAATGTCATCTGCTAAAGACATTCAACATTTTAAAAATTCTATGAACTTTACTGTTTCTAAAAATATCATGCCAGCTTTGCCACTAAATAAAACTTCTCTTCCAAGGATGAGTCAGACTCATTTTGCATCAATGGCTCCACATACTTGAGAAACTGTGTTGCTTTTCCAATGGACTTACTTGTGGTGAAGATGTTTTTCCATGTAGAGCTCCAGTAGAGCTCATTTCTAAGAAACTTCCAATTTTCCTGGAGTAAGATGAAGGCTTCAATGTCCAAGAAGAAGGATGTCTTGCTCCAGGGTGACTTCTGAATCCTTGTCAAAGCTGACTCTGGCCTTTGAGATCAAACTTTGTTCTATCTCAAATATATTTCTTCTTTTTCTCTCTCTCTACCCAGTTCTTATTAATTGATGTAAACATTGAATATTAGTGCCCAGGCTTTATCTTCTAAGACACTTCTAAGTGGTGTTATTTCCATTTCATCATCTCCTATCAACTATAAGTTATATTAAAATGAGTTGGTCCTCCAAGTCCACACAAAAAAACAAACATTGGTAACTTTATGATTATTATTAATTTCCTCCTTGCACTGATAAGTTTCCCAGTGACTCTAGGGCTCCAAAGCAGATGGAGGCTTTCCTGCCCAATGGTGTGGGTGCCTGTTAAATGTTACATGTGTGGCTTCTGTCATCTGAGTCCAGCATAATGTCACATGAATTAACTGTCGGTTGATAATATTTTGGGAAACCAAAGATAGTTATTGCTGTTATTTAGATCAAAATCCGAAATGTCATGAAAAAACACTCAAAAGGAGCAAGTCATAGGAAAGGGAGAAATGAAAAACTTCTTTTACTTTTCAAAGGATTATTTAATAGTTTAGTTCCCAGCTGGTCAACTCAACCAGGATCATTAGGACTTCAAACCCATCTGAGAAGCAACTGGGGTCATAAATTGTAAATGGAAACAATAAAATAAATGATTTCATTTCCCTTCCCAGACCATTTCCCCCCCATAACATAGGGGCATACAGTGGCTCCAAACAAATGCAAAATAAATTAACTTTGACATACTCAGCAGCTCTTCCAGGGTCATTGGTTTATTCCCCTCTTACTATGACATTATATTAACTTCATCCTTCATTCCTACAGCCCAAGTTAACAAAAAAGAAGCTAGATGATTAAAAAAATTAAAAACAAACAAAAAAATCCCACACTTATTCTAGGAAAACCTTGCTAGTGAAGTGTGACTAGTGTGATAGTGTGTGCATGTGAGCAGTTCTGAGGTGCGTCCATGCCTGTGGGGGACCCTATGGTTTCCATTACCTCACATCAGGTTTTCTGGAGTTTGGTTTCGTATAGTTAAAAATTTATATCCCATTATTTCTGACTTCTGGAATATTTTTAAATCCAAATGCAATTTCCCATTTAAAACCTGTTTTTCTTTGGTTTCTTCACCTGGAAATTTTGTCTCCCTAATTTTTTCTGTTGTTGTTGTTGTTGTTTTTTTGTTTTGTTTTTTTGTTTTTTGCATGTGCAAGTGTATTGTCAGAAGAAGCCAGCAAAATGTATGTTTTTCTTCATTCGTATGTTTTGTTGTATACTTTGTATGCAATATTTCTTTTGTTCTGAATACAAATGATTTCTTCACATCTTGTGATCCAATTGATATACTGAATAAGGTTATTCTATCTATTTGTAGGCAGTTACAGGGAAAGGCTCAAATCAAGATGTATGATTGACAGACTAGCAACTTATCTCCAAGGAGAGCCAGAACCAACAACACATTTAAGCAGAACCCAGGCCACAAATGCCAATAATCAACATCTACCAATAATTTATGCAATGGTTACAGAAATCAGTTAACAAAAATTTTAAATGGTGACAATTTCTAAGCAATGCCTCAAAACTAATGGCATGTGGCCATCAGATGTACCAGTTTGTCCTCAGAAGGAAAGCAAATGGGATAAGAACAGAGTAGCAGAAACATCCCCAA